>NC_086188.1:15742953-17231703 GCF_023053635.1 Elgaria multicarinata webbii | reverse complement strand
AATAATAAGAGTTTTGTGTGACTCAAAACTTACTTTAGCATTTGAAACTTTAGCTGTTCCAGTAAAAGTATATTGTTTTGGTTTCCCTGTTACTTTTCCCCGTGCTCTGTTTACACCTTTGAGCACAGGTCTGACTTAGCAAAGGTAACCTGAAAAGCTGCACCTTTTCTTCCCTTGAAGTGCTTTTGTGGGTAGGATTTGTTGTGTTTCCTTGGTTCCTTGTTTTGCAGACAAAAATCTCTCACATGTTGTACAGGCTCTCTTCTCTCTTCTTTTTTGAGCAAGGACAGACCCTTGCAAGCTTGTTTCCAGATTTCTCCCAGTGCCCCCCTCTTTTTGCCAGAGCCTTTTTGAAGGTATGTGTGCATTTTTATCTGGGAGAGGCTTATTCTTCTCTTCAGGAATTTGCGATCTGACCTGGCACGTTGAGAGCTGTTTGCAGGAGATGAAATTGCATTTACCTGGCAGGGACTGGAGTCCATGTTAACTGTTTGCATCTGGAAAGCAACTGTGTGGTTTGCCTTTGTGGACCAACAGAATCCTTTCCTGGGTTTCTCCCAGCATCAGAGGAAGAAAAGTTTCTCCCGAGATCTTCGCTTTGCTGAAGACAGTACTTGTGGTCACGTTGTGAATGAGTTCACGATACAGAACTAGTAATTAGTCTGCTTCAGACTTTGGTGGGTTTTCCTCTGAGATAGGCCTGTTTAGGATCTTCGTTAGCTGAGTAGTCATCGCTCTCAGATTTTCTTTTGGACGTTGAGAGTATTCTTTGCCTGTTTTAGCATCTCAGTCTATTTAATTTTCGCTAAGGTAAGGGAGGATTTATTCATTGTATTGGTGCTGTGTTGGAGAGAACAGGAACCTCCCACGGCCCTATTTGCAAACAGTACAGCACAAAAAGCTTCATCAGATGCATCATTAGGGATGGTGGTAGCCGTTGGTTTAGTTGAGGAGGGGGAAGGGAAGAAATTAACTCTCCACAAAAGTAATCTTCTCTTATGTATCTTCTGTGCAGATGCATTGCTAGCAGACCTGGAATCCACTACCTCCCACATCTCCAAGCGGCCAGTCTTCCTGTCAGAGGAAACATCTTATTCATACCCAACTGGAAATCATACGTACCAGGAAATCACTATACCTCCTCCGGTGCCGCCCCCTCCTTCCAATGAGGCCTTGAATGGGACTGTAAGTGACCCTTTAGACCAGTGGCAGCCCAGCATCCCCAGAAATATTCAACAGCAGGTAATTATTATTTTTTTTAAAAAATTGCTTCTCAGTAATTTTGCTCATGAAAGTAAGGTGCTAAATATCTGGGCTGGTGTGAAACAGCTTATTCATTTGTTAAAATATTTATATCCCATCTTTCCATTTATTAGAGAGATGTTTCAGGTGGCTAACCACAATATAGTTAAAAATGATCTTATATCTAGCTGAAAGCTAAAGAGAAACGCAGTTAAAAGTCACAGCACAATCTCCATCAGTTAAATCAGTATTTGAGAATGCAATAGCCAGCCCAACTAATAAATGTACATAAATAAAATTGTTTTGGTCTGTCATTTGAAGGCCACACTGAAAGGAGCCAGACTGATCTCCTGGAATGGGGAGTTCTAAAGTCTCAGTGGGCCTGTTCAGACCACATGCTAAGCCATGGTTAGGCTGCAAACCCTTTTGTATGTTTAAACCTTCAAATACTTAAAAGGTTGTCAAACAGAGGAGGGCCAGGATCTCTTCTTGATCCTCTCAGAGTGCAAGACACGTAATAATGGGCTCAAGTTACAGGAAGCCAGATTCCGGCTGGACATCAGGAAAAACTTTCTGTTAGAGCAGTACGACAATGGAACCAGTTACTAGGGAGGCTGTGGGCTCTCCCACACTAGAGGCATTCAAAAGGTAGCTGGACAACCATCTGTCAGGGATGCTTTAGGGTGGATTCCTGCATTGAGCAGGGGGTTGGACTCGATGGCCTTGTAGGCCCCTTCCAACTCTGCTATTCTATGATTCTATGATTCTATGTAACCATCATGGTTAGGAATAATCACACGACACACCAAGTCATGGTTCGCATGACACAGTAAGCCATAATGTTAAGTTAAAATGCTTAACCATCATAGTTTAGCATGTTGTCTGAACAGGGCCAGTATCATGGAGAAGCCTCTGTCCTGATCCTCCACTAAATCTGCCTTTGAAGGAAGTGGGCTATCCACAAGGATCGGAGTGGACTGACAGAATCATGTGAGAAAAGGGACTTCAAATAATCTGGCCATGAACAGTTAGAGCTTTAACCAGCACTTTGAATTGGGATTGGAAGCAAACCAGCCACCAGTGCAGATGGAATAGCAGAGGAGTTACATGTTCCAAAAAACCCTCTAACTCTGTCTAAAACTCTAGTTGCTGCTTTCTGGACTAGATAAAATATCTGAACACTTTTCAAAGATAGTCCCACATAGACTGAATTGCAGTGAAATAATATTGATGTAACTAAGGTAGAAGTAATAATGGCCAGGTCAATTGATGGGCATAGTTGGGTGCACCAACTTAAGTAGGTCGAACACATTCCTGGCCACAGCCACCCCGTGACCATCAAGGATTGAGTGCTAGGCCAGGAGCATTACCAAGCTGCCAACTGGCTTCTTCAACCCCATCCAAATCAGACTGTATCCCCCTCACAGAATTGGCGATTCTACTGACCAGAAACTCCTCTGTTTTGTCTAGATTAAGTCTCTGTTGGTGAGCCTATATTCAGCTCATTACTGATCTCAGACACCAGTTTGAGCCCTTGATATGATGAAAGGGAAGAGGGAGTTGGGAATCAGCATACTGATGACACTACATCCCAGCGCTCTGTTCAGCGGCTTCATGTAGATGCTAAATAGCATCTTCACACTGTATGTGAAAGATGGCATCCACCAGGCCAGCAGTACTGAGAGAGATGGAGAATCCAAAATGCTTGCTGAACGAACCCAGGCACATGGGCCTAGTTTCCTTTTTGGGGTGAAATCATCAACTTTTGCACTTTGTTTGTGTTTGTAAAGACAATTGGCTGGTTATCGTCTTCTAAGGAATTAGTGGGAGCTGGCTGCTGATGGAGGACAGTTCTATGCAGGAGCTGAATAGAAATGTAGAGCTGGCTGCTTGAACTATCATCTAATATATGGCACAGCATGGCCTAAACCAGTGGTGGGCATCTTGTGGCCCTCCAAATTTTTTTTGCCTACAACTCCCATAATCCTTCACCAATAGCTATGTTGGTAGGGCTTATGGGAGTTGTAGGCCAAAACAATGGGGGGGGCATAAGTTGCCCTTGCCTGGAGCTTCGTGCTGGTGCACCGTACAATCCACACTGCTGGGGAACCCAAATAGGCGTCTTGTTAATTTAATACCATATGAGATCTTAACATTTCTTGTCTCCTGGCAACTGAAAAATGATGGCTAGTGATTGTCATATGCTATTGAGTGCAGTTGGATGCTTCTGTATTTAAGTGGGTGAAGCCTCCACTGGCTGATAAATTTTTGAAAATTCAGCTCTGTTGGCCAGTGATCTTCACACGGGCTCTGGTGATCATGCTGGGTGTTTTTTGAGTATTCAAGCCGTGGCTTGTCATGTCACCCGAACCCAGGCAGTGAGGGCTGTGTGAGGGTTAAATGTGTGAGAGCAGGCCATGGGTTATGTGAGGTTATTTAACCCTTGCACAACCTCCGCTGCCCAAGTATGGACTACTGCGGCTTGAATATTCATAATGGCCGCCTGCATGCCCACAGCCCACTGTGGCTTATTTGATCACGCAAACTGGCCCGTTATGCTTGTTGCTGGCTGGGTTTGAGTGCTTCCATGGAAACTGCCCTCTCTCCTCATGCTCTACACAGCAGCACTCAACCTTAGCTGTCAGCATAGAAGATTGCTCAAATTTTCCTGTGATGTATGACGTTCCACACCTTGAAAATACTATTCATAGCCTCTTCATCAGTGTTCTGTCTGAAACCACAGTGCAATGAGGTATATCATAATCACTTACCTTGAAGCCTCTGAAAAAGAGAGGGGTGGTGTTTGTAGCTCACAGGTATATGAGCCATAGATGAGAGGAAGCATGAAATGCGTTTCTGGAGGGGGGCGAAGGCCAGACCTGGGGAGAATAATTTGTTACCGCTCTGCATCCTGTTTGTTCCACATTCCAAGGTCTCAGTCACGCATGACATGTAAGTAGAGGCCATCAAAACCATTTTGACCTTTCTACTTAGGGAAAAGCCGAAGAGAGTGGCAACTGTTTGAAAAACTGGTGGAAGCTGTAATTTTATTGCAGAATCTGATGTTTGTGTAGACCAGTTTTAGAGGCAGGGTTGCTGTTGCGCAGGTAGGGAAGTGAGTTGGAGTGATCAGTTGGCCTAAAGCCATCCAAACGCCGGAGGTAAAAAGTGAACCTTATCTGTGGTTACTTTCTAAAAAAGATCCTGTGAAGTAGGATCTTTTGTAAACCGCCCAGAGAACTTCAGCTATGGGGTACTATAGCAATGTCAATAATAACAAGAACAATAATTATAATTATAATAATAATCTGGGCCTACAAAAATACATCCACACCAACATCCAGAGAACAGTCTTACTTAAAACAAGCTCAGTAGTCAGGAAATTTGTGAAGCTGTAAAAGACAGCATTACTTGGCAAAGTCCTTCATGTCCATCTAGAAAAACCTCCACAAGCGAGAACAGAGATGATGATGATGATGATGATAATAATAGTTCTGCCTGTAAGCCTATGTATGGGGGTCAGTTGTGGTTACTCAGTGGAAAAGGAGCTTCCCTCTGTACATTCTCAGAGGTATTGCCTTATTACTTCACATGCTATTTTACTACTTCACTTCACTTCACTTCACTTCAGTTCTCTGAGCCTGCCAAGATTTTAAGATCTTTGCAGGGAGGCATTCCTCTTTTTATTTATTTATTTTATTTATTTAGAATATTTATATACCGCTCCTCATTGAAAAAATTTCAATGAAAATAAAAACAGAATAAAACAGTTAAAACAAAATTTTAAAAGAAGCAAAAAACACAAAATAAAATAAAACAACAACAACAACACATTGATCCAAGGCTGCATGTTAAAGAAAGGCTTCTTGGAATAAAGATGTTTTCTTTGAGCGTTAAACGTACATTTGGTGGGGGCACGAGAGAGGACCTTTTCAGTGGCTTTCCCCAGGCTTTGGAACTGAGGGTGGCTAGGTTGGCAAGCCTTTGGCATGTGAGCTAGTCTGTTGCAGAAAGGGTTTTAATTGGTTGGCACAGTTATATCTTGTATTATTGGGGTTTTAATTCATTTGTTTTGATGTTATGTTTTAATTAAGATGTTCTTTTTTAATCTGGGTTTGATTGCTAGCCCCCTTGATTGCCATTGGGCAAGGGGGTGGGGGCAGACAGGCAGAGTAGAAATAAGTAAATGAATGAATAAAATAATGTTCCAAAATGTTCTGGGTTTTAAGCCACAACTCAGATTAATCCCCAAAGGCTGGTTTCCCAAACTCAGTCCAGGCCACTGGACTATGCTGGCTGGTGTGTGTGCACACTCTGTGTTTATAAAGCATGAACAAGGAGGACTAAACTGTACATTACGTGGAGTTCCATGTAACTTCCTCCTCACTGTTGAATGACGAGAGCCGGAGATTGCAATCAGGAGCAAGGGAAGGGGATGCTTAACCTTTCCCCTGCTTCTTGTCCCCCCCCTTCCTCAAATTGCCCTCCCCTCCCCATGCTGCTTTTCTCCCTACCGGGGAAAAGATGTTGGAAGGAGAGGGGTGAAGCAGTTTATGAGAGATTATTTTGTGAGGGAAAACGAATGGCAGGGAAAGGGTTGAGAAGCCACTTGCCCTTCCTTGTTTCTAATTGCTGCCCTCAGTGGCTGCTTTCCTTTTCGTTTATTAAAGCTGGGGAAAACTCCACATAACATACAGCTTGGGCCTTGGAGGGTGAGCGAGGAATAATCCCTTCTTCAATATTTCTCCTGAGCTATAATCTCACTAGGTAACCTCCTCCTCCTCCTCCTCCTCCTCCTCCTCCTCCTCCTCCTCCTCCTCACCACAATCTTTTATAGGTATAATAATGTTGACCTACCTTGCAGGGCAGATGTAAAGATTACTGCAAGAATGCACTTAACTATTTAATTATTATTTATTATAGCACTTTTATCCTGCCCTTTAGCCCAAAAGGCTCTCAAGGCGGCTTACCAAAATATTTCTTAAGACAGTCCCTGCCTCAGGCTTACAATCTAAAATAACAAACAAAACACATGACACAAAAGGAAAGGGGATTGGGAGGGAGGAGGAGAAAAAAAAAGAAGAAGCAAATTCAAGCACTAGATTCTTAGTTGCAAAGTTCAGCAGCTGTTTCCTTTCCTTCTCCCTCTAATACAGTGGTTCTCAACCTTTCTAATGCCGCGACCCTTTAATACAGTTCCTCATGTTGTGGTGACCCCCAACCATAAAATTATTTTCGTTCTTCTCTACATGATCCATTGTCATGTGATGGTTTGCTAATGAAAATAATACATAACAGTAGCTTTAATAATACAAAAGATGATACATGACATAGTTCAGTCAATACAGTTTCCTAAGACCATCAGAAATATGTGTTTTCCGATGGTCTTAGGCGACCCCTGTGAAAGGGTCATTCGACCCCCAAAGGGGTCCCGACCCACAGGTTGAGAACCGCTGCTCTAATAGGAGCACAGTTAAACCATGGAATTTGCGACTGCAAGAGGTAGTGATGGTCACCAGTTTGGATGGCTTTAAAAGGGGACTGGACAAATTCCTGAAGGAGAAGGCTATCCATGGCTAGTAGTCCTGATGGCGATGTGCCACCTCCAGTATCAGAGTCAGTTGCTGGGGAATATGGGTGGTGCTGTTACACGCATGTCCTGCTTGTGGGTTTCCTGTGGGCATCTGGCTACTCTTTGAACAGAATGCTGGACTGGATTGGTCTGATCCAGCATGGTTCTCCTTAATGTGTATGATGTGTTTTGAACTTGGCAAAAGAGCTACATACATGCTAAGTGTTATTATTGGGCTAAGATCAAGTGTAGCATTATAGTTAATGGATAATTTCATGTCCTGGTTCTCGGATAGAAGTTTTGGCTCATGTACCCTATAAATCTTAATACATTTTTTAAAAAACAAACAAAACCTCCATTGAAATTCTTCTTTCTGCAGCTGCAGTCTCAGTCCCCTGTGTACAGCTCCAGTGCCTCCGTGTCCAGAGAGTGTGTCATCTCTCCTTCTCGTGCAACTGAAGAGGAACACGTCTACAGGTAACTAACTTCCCTCACCCTTCGTACTCCATTGCATCCCCAGAACCTGAAGCCTATGGTGAGACCAGAAGATGGATCTGCTGATGGAAACTGAAAATATTTGACACCCTTCTTGATGCCCCTGCCTGTACCCTTTCAGAGCTGTTTCGGATCGTTTCCTACTGGATGAATATTCATGGAATAACATGCATAAATTGGATTTTGAGGTGGTGAAATTCAACTAGTTCTTCTCTAGCATGGCAGCAGAGTTAGGAGATCTCGATTATTATTTGTGACTTGCCCATTCGTTTTGGATCTGCATTTGGTCATGGTATAGTGGTTGTGCCTTTGTATCTGCGTTCACACAACCCACCCACCTTTCCCCTCTTCAGTGTCAATATCGATGTAGGGTATTGATATCGGGAGGGAGTCTCTTGGTTCTGAGGCCACAATGGTGGTCTCAAGGAACTGAGGTTTTGGGTGGGAATCCTTCAGACATGCACATTTGATGGGAGGGGGAAGGGTTCCTGCCTAAAATGCCTCAGCTATGGAATTTTCCCAAATGAAGCTCCGTGCAGGCGCAGACCCCATGTGAGTGATGCACAGAGGCCACGACAAAGAATCATGTGCATCAGCCCTTGTCGTGACCAACTCACTGAACAGGAAACACGATGCACATGAGTTCTATCTCTCCTCTCTCATCTCACACTATTGCCCCGCTCATCCTCTTCGCTCCTCTGATGCCATGTTTCTCGCCTGCCTAAGGGTCTCTACTTCCTTTGCTCGGCTTCGTCCATTTTCCTCTGCTGCCCCTTACGCCTGGAACGCTCTTCCAGAACATCTGAGATCCACAAGTTCAACCGCAGCTTTTAAAGCTCAGCTAAAAACTTTTCTTTTTCCTAAAGCTTTTAAAACTTGATGTTGTTTGGACTTTACACTGTTAGTTTTACCCTACCCTGTGCCTGTTTACCCTACCCTGTGCCTGTTTGCATTCTCTTCCCCTCCTTATTGTTTTACTATGATTTTATTAGAATGTAAGCCTATGCGGCAGGGTCTTGCGATTTACTGTTTTACTCTGTACAGCACCATGTACATTGATGGTGCTATATAAATAAATAAATAAATAATAATAATAATAATAATAATAATGATGTTGGGGTTCATGGCTTTTGCTAGATGTAACTTTTATGCAGAAGCAAACAAAAAAGAAGTTATGCAAATAACCTTTTAGCAAGAGCATCTATTATTATTATTGTCTCTTTCTCGCTCATGGCGGATTTTCTAGACAAACATGACAGGCATTGCCAAGTCATGCTGTCTTTTACAGATTCAAGAATTTCCTGACAATTGAGCATGTTGTTGTTGTTGTTATTATTATTATTTACAATATTTATGTATGCTGAATTATCTAACACAGATTCCAGAGCGGTGAACATTGGTATAAACAGTAAAAGAAAGAAGATTCAAAAAGAAAATCAAAATTGTTCAATTTAAAAACAAAGGAACCAGAAAAGCAATGACTAGTCAGTTGAGGAAGGCTTCTTGAAACAGTGATGAGGTGCAAGATCAAATTAACCGGCTTTTATCCTCTGACCTCCAGTTTCCCCAACAAACAGAAGTCTGCGGAACCCTCTCCCACCCTAATGAGCACTTCGCTAGGCAATAACCTGTCAGAACTGGACCGACTGCTACTGGAACTAAATGCTGTTCAGCACAACCCTCCTAGTGGCTACCCGGCAGGTATGAAGATATGGCTCCAATAGTATAAGACTGTAATAATCAGATAAATTGGGTGGGGGATGCAGGGAGGAAAGATAGAACCTACCCCTGATCCTGGAGTTTTCGCATGCCCCATGTTCCTGTGACGCTTCCTTGTCTCTCAGTGGATTTGTGACGGCTGAGACTGGGACCTGATTCGCACTTAACAACAACCCATTGGTTAAATAACCGTGGGTGAGAGCGAGCGCACTGCCTCCTGCACATTCACCGCTTCTGCTTTTATTCCACAATATACGATCAGCTCCTTCATAGGTTGCTCAGCGTGACATCTGAACCCGGACTGATAGTGGCAGTTAACCCATGGTTTGTTGTTGGGTTAACTATTGGGTTGTTTAGCCCCTAAACAGCCCAGTGCTCCAGGTTTGCATATCACACTCAGCAACCTATGAATGAGCCGGTTGTAGGTTGTGGAGTAAAACCAGAGGTAGTGCTTCCCCTACAACCCATGGTTTGAGATGTGACTAGGGCCTGGGATTCTTGCAGATGGCGGACACAGCACAGAATGCTGCAAGACCAGTGAAATGGGGATAAGAGGCAGAGGCAGTGGCTCCCATGTGGTCCTTGCATTACCTTTTTGAGTAATAAATGTATAGGAGACTGAAGCCAGGCCTGCTTTGAATATAAGGGAGAAGGGAAAGGCCTTCGAAGTCTTATTTTTAGGTTTCTGTACCCCTCTACTATTGTGAAAACTGCTTAACTTCCTGCCTGTGTTCCTTTGCTTGTAAGATGAAGCCACTAGGAGCCCCTCATTGCCTGGTGGGGCTGGCTCTCACTACGGCGTCTCTGAGAACACTACCTCTTTGAACACACAATCAGCAGCCCCAGCAAAAGAGAAGCCCAAGCGGAATGGAGGGCAGAGTATCGAGGACATGTGCCCCAGCGTGGAGAGCCTTTTGGATGAACTGGAGAGCTCTGTGCCCAGTCCAGTGTGAGTAGAAATAAGGCCGCTTCTCGCTACAGTGCAGGGGTCTCAACATAGAGGGGGAAGTACTGTAGCCCCGCATCAGAGGGTATCATCTTGGCTGGTTTCTGCTTCCTCAAAAATAAGGACTTGCTAAGGAAGAAATGGAAGACTGGGGCCATGGGTGGTGGAAGAGGTCCACACATTTTGCCAAGGGGAGCAAAGCTGCAATGAAATGGAGCAGCACGGGAGAAAGGATGCAGCTTGAAAAATGGAGGGTGCAACTTTGGGTTTGCAGCGGCAGAGAAAGAGACTTGGAAACAGAAGGAAAAAGAGAGAATGAAGGTATTGAAGTGTCAACAGCAGAAGTTTAAATAGATGGGGAGAGGAAAGAGGGAGCCAGTGTTGAGAAAAGAGGAGAGCTATGATTGTAAAGGTGAGTGAAATGGACTTGAGAGAAGGAGCTGGAAGACCAAGAAGTGTTGCAATAATGAGAGTGAAGGAGAACAGTAGTTGAATCAGAAGAAAGAAAAGATTTTATACATGTTACAAAGCTGAGAACACGAAAGCCTGGCAATTAAGTGAACGACCAGAGGATACAAGCTTCAGAGCAGAGGAACACAATTTAAGGATATATTAGAGGAATTGGTGTGTGCGCGCGCACACGTATGTGGGTATGTACGTAAGGGAGAGAGACAGGGACATTTTCTCCTGCACCCAAACGTTAACCCAAGCAAATCTCCCAGGACAGATCATTTCATAACCGGAGCACCACCACTGAGAAGGACACCTCTCATTGTCACCCGCCTCACTTTATGGTGGGGTCATCTGGAGGAGGGCCTTGAAAGATGGTCTTAGCATACAGGCAGGCTGATGTGGATGCTGCCAGTCCTTCAGGTTCCCTGGCCCCAGGTGTTGAAAGTCCAGGCACTGGTGCTTGCTTTCAGCACCTGGAGCCAGGGAACCTGAAGAAGCCAATGTAGCAACGGTTGGCAAGATATCCTAGTCCCCAGTCCTGTTTAGCAGTCCATCAGCTATGTTTTGGACAAATTTCATATTCTGAACAGTCTTAAGGGTAGCCCCATATACAAGGCATTGCAGTAGTCTAGCCAGGCAATCCCTGTGGCCAGAAGGAGTCACAGCTGACATGTCAACCTCAGCTGGTGGGAGGCATTCAGTGCCATTTGTGCCTCAAAGTAAGAAAGGCGAGATCCATGTGCAGAACCCAAGCTGCGATCTGATGGATCAAAGTGAGTGCAACCTCTTTTAGAATAGGGTGAATTTGACTTGGATCCGAAAACCTAGAAGATCTCACTTGGTGGTGTCACGTAAACGTTAAAAAGCGTGGAAGACAAGATAGAGCACTGTGTAAATGTGAAGGAGCTGAGACATCATCTCTTAGTACAGCTGTCTAGATTCAGCTGTCCAGGGAGAAGCGAACCACTGGAAAGCGATGCCTGAAACCCCCAAACCTGTCAGCCTATCTAGAAGGAGCACCATGATCTGAAAGCTTCTGAGATCTTTGGGAATCAACAATGTTGTACTCCTGCTGCCCCTCTCCCATCACAGTCTGTGTCAAAGCCAGACCTAAACCCTAATTTGAAATGGATCTAGATAATCAGTCATATTCAAGAGACCCTGGAGTTGCACAGCGACTGCCCACTTGAGCACTTTGCCCATGAAGAGAATATTATCACCTGGCCGATAGTTGTAGCCATTGGGGTCCAGATGGCCCAGCTGGTCAGTCCCTTCCTGCTTGGGTTGAGCATGCGGGTGGTGGACCGCCCTTGTCCAGGAATCCTGTCTACATCCTCAGGCTGCGACCACAGAAATCCATCCCGTAAAGCAGGACTAGATGAGGGCGCAGGATACGCAAAGTGGCGCTCACGTCATGACAGATGTGAGTGGCTTTATCCTCGTGTGGCGCAGAGTGGTAAGCGGCAGTTACTGCAGCCGAAACTCTCTCCACAGCCTGAGTTCGATCCCAGCGGAAGCTGGTTTCAGGCAGCCGGCTCAGGTCGACTCAGCCTTCCATCCTCCTAAGGTCGGTAAAATGAGTGCCCAGCTAGCTGGGGGAAAGGTAACCACGACTGGGGAAGGCAATGGCAAACCACCCCACTACAAAGTCTGCCAAGAAAACGTCAGCGAAAGCAGGCGTCCCTCTAGGAGTCAGCAATGACTCGAGTGTTTTGCACGAGAGGTTCCTTTCCTTTCCTTATCCTCAAAGTGTCTCCTGTCTTTTCATTAGTCCAGCTATTACTGTGAATCAGGGCGAGATGAGCAGCCCTCAGCGGGTCACCTCCAGCCAGCAACAGACTCGCATATCTGCCTCATCAGCAACAAGAGAACTGGATGAACTGATGGCTTCTCTTTCAGACTTCAAGGTGCCCGGTTGTTAATATTTTAACCTTTCTCACGTGCTTGTCTTGCTGCTTTATGCTGAAACCTCCCCCTGCCCTGAATATATGTAGGTAGCATTATATTTATATCCCATCATTTTTTCTTTTACAAGGAACCCAAGGTGGCTTACATGGTCCTTCTCCTCTCCATTTTATCCTCACAGCAACCCTGTGAGGTAGGTTAGGCTAAGAGTCAGTGACCAGCCCAAAGTCACCCAATGACCTTCATTGCCGAGAGGAGACTGGAAACCAGAACTCCTTGAGTCTGGTTCCAATGACTACACCACACTGGTTCTCACTGGGGCTGTTCACACAACGTGCTGACCCACACTTAGTGATTGAGTGTGGGTTGTTTTGAACTGTGGGTGGTTTGTTGAACCATGGGCTATCATGTTGTCTGAATGCCACCAGGGTGACTTTTTAACCATGCTGTGTGGCTTATTAACCACCCTGTACAACCCCAATAACAAACCACGGGTTCTCAAGATGGCTTGTTTGAGAAAATAACCCACACTGCATGGTTAACAAGCCGTCCTGGTTGCATTCAGACAGCACGCTAACCCACAGTTCAACAAACAACCCGCCATTCAAAACAACCCGTCTCAACCACTGAGTGTGGGTTAGCGTGTTGTGTGAACAGCCACAGTATAAAGCCCCATCCCTTCTTTATTCCTTTCGTATTTGTGTGTTGGAGCTGTACCTATATGGGTACACTTCTGTTATAATCCTGAGTGTTTGGTCTTTAATGCATTGTTTCCTTATTGACCTCATGTACTAGGCTCTTTTTTGTGAGTTGTAACAGGAAAAGCACCATCCCAGGAAGGTAAGAAAGTCCAGAACATGATTGTCTGCACAGACTTGACATCAAAGCATAAAAAGATAAAACCGTCTACACTTGCCCAAGCATGACAAGGGAAGGGCTCCACGTCCATGTGCTGATTTTTTCTTTTTAATCTCCACACTTGAGCTTCAGCATAACAATGAAGTAATACTTTAGAGAAAACAACCCACCAAGGGCTATAAATGGTAAAGGTGGAAGCCAGGTCCAGCAGCACGGACCTATTAGTTGGGACAGGAATTCCTGTCCAGAACAGCTGACAATTTAGATAGCGACAGAAAAGGAGATAACAAATGAAAGGCAGGGAAATGGAGGTGGGATAGAAAGGGTTAAGAATGGAAGGTTTACAGCAAGAATGGATAGGGTATTTTTTTCCAAGAAAACATTTAAAATAAAATCTTAAATTATTCAGCTGCATAGCTAAAGCAATTCATCCTGCAATTTCATTGGCCCTGTTCAGAAGACACCTTAAACCATGGCTTTAACCATGGTGAATAAACTGTGTGTCTCCTCTGAATGAATGCTTAGAGGTGATAATGGGCTGGATGAGGAAAAACAAACTGAAGCTGAATCCAGACAAGACGGAGGTGCTTGCTGTCAAAGGCCGGAACCTGGGTTTGGAGGTGTGTCAACCAGTTCTGGATGGGGTTCCACTACCCCTGAAAGACTGTGTTCGCAGCTTGGGGGTGCTTCTGGATCCATCACTCCAAATGACAGCCCAGATAGATGCGACGGCCAGGAGTGCCTACTATCAGCTTTGGCTGATACGCCAGCTGCGCCCCTTCCTGGAATCGGAAGACCTAAAGACGGTAATGCACACACTGGTAACTTCGAGACTCGACTTCTGCAATGTGCTCTACATAGGGCTACCTGTGTGCCTAGTCCGGAAACTTCAACTAATTCAAAATATGGCATCCAGGCTGGTCACTGGTACACCTAGGGGTGACCACATTACACCACTTCTAAAATCTCTTCACTGGCTGTCAATTAGTTTCCGGGCGAAGTATAAAGTGTTGGTTATCACCTTTAAATTCCTACATGGTTTGGGTCCAGGCTACCTGCGGGATCGCCTTCTCCCGTACAATCCGCCCCGCACACTCAGGTCCTCTGGGAAGAACTTCCTTCAGCCAGCCAAAACTAGGCTGACAGGTATTACCCAGAGGACCTTCTTTTCTGCTGCTCCCAGACTGTGGAATGGTCTGCCGGAGAAGATTCTTCAACTTAACCGTCTTTTAGCATTTAAGAAAGCTATAAAGACTGATCTCTTCCGGCAGGCCTATCCAGTGGAATTTCAGAATGTTTTTAGGATGCTTTTAGTATGTTTTAGTATGTTTTTAGGGAGTTTTAACAATGTATATTGTTTGATTGGTATTTTATGTGTTTTGTACTTCTTGTTGTACCCCGCCTCGATCGGGATTGAGAGGCAGGTTAGCTTCACCCTTCCCGGTGCCTGTTTACACTTCCCTGTGCCTGTTTGCATTCTCTTTCCCTCCTTATTGTTTACTGCCACTTTATTAGATTGTAAGCCTATGCGGCAGGGTCTTGCTCTTTACTGTGTTATCTGTACAGCACCATGTACATCGATGGTGCTATATAAATAAATAATAATAATAATAATAATAGAATTATTATTATTATTATTATTATTAAAAAGCTTTATTCACCATGGTTAAAGCCGTAGTTTAAGGAGTCTTCTGAACATGGCCTGGCTTTCTGCCTTAGCCGCCATGGTTAAAGCCATGGTTTAAGGTGTCTTCTGAACGGGGGCCTTTGTTAATTTAAGCATATCTCCTTCTGTTCACTTAGGTTGCAGTCCTTTACATGCTTAATTGTGGGTAAAGCTCACACTCCTCAGTGGGACTTACCTCAGAGTAGAACCGAACAGAAATGCATTGCAAGACATGAACGTGCTTAGGCTTTTGTAATATATGTAATATAAAAACTTAAGGCTTTGTGGGAGGTGGTGGAGAGATCCAAAATTTCACATTCCCTTTCGATTTCAAACACATGTGAAATGGTGCCGTCCCCTCAGATTTCCAACGAGCAGTTCATTTGTTTCAGGTTAATTGGATATAGCAAATAAAAATGATTAAAGCTTGTGTGCATCCAGATGGATTTCTTTCCTCCTTTAATTTCAATAGCAGGTTCATTTTATTATTAATGAGTTGTATTGTAATGTATTAAATATGATATTTCCCCCTTTTTTCTTACGCAATCAGATAATGAATCTGGATCATTTAAATATAATTGTATTGATTTAAATGCTAAATACGAAATATGAATAAATACTAGTGATTTAATGTGATCATTTAATACTGACTGAGTAACCAGTATTATTGTAATATTAAACCATTAGTATGCAGTGTTTAAATATAACCATAATGAAGTATATTTAAATATTCGGATTCATTAACCAGATAACATTAAAGAGTAATACTGAAATTGAATTGTGTGTAAAATTTTGGTTTCTGCTGTGCACTTTATTCATTTCAGATTAATGAAATCCCCTTGGGTTTCTTCTTTCTCTTCCTCTCCTGTTGCGAATATTTGTCTCCTTGAAATTGTTAATTCTTAGTTGTGACTAATAGACCAATGGTATGCATGTTTAGTCAAAAGTAAATCCCACTGTGTTCGATTGGCTTTACTCCCAATGAACAATAGATTTTGATTGGAGATATCCATCTGGAAGCAGACTCCATCTTATGTCATGCAGCCAACCCTACACCTCATTCTTAGGTGACAGATGTAACTAAATTCCGTTGATTTCAGTGGGACATGCTTTTCCATTCCATGCATGTCTCTTTATTAGTGGAATTTTCTCCCAGATAGGTATGGACAATGGAACCAGTGACCTAGGGAGGTTGTGGGCTGTCCCACACTAGAGGCATTCAAGAGGCAGCTGGACAACCATCTGTTAGGGATGCTTTAAGGTGGATTCCTGCATTGAGCAGGGGGTTGGACTAGATGGCCTTATAGGCCCCTTCCAACTCTACTATTCTATGATACGATGCTTAGTGTTGCAGCTGCAGCTCAATTTCATTTATTGCAAAGGGCCTTACTCCCAATTTGAGACGGGATTCTGTACACAGACTACAAAAGAGAGTTGCCCCAAACTCAGAAAGAAAGACAAGGCAACAATATATACATTTAAACTAACACAACTTTATTGAACCAGGATGCTTGGAACTATTCTTCAAGGTTCCTGGCTCTTAAAATAGTACAGTAATACAATCATAATAAAATTAACAGGCATAAATGAGCTAGATCATTTTAAATTATTATTATTATTATTATTATTATTATTATTATTATTATTATTATTATTATTATTATTATTACATATACCAGGCTATTGAGACACTCACATATATCAAACCAATGGAAAATAGAAAGTGCTATGCAGGAATGAAACAATTCTTGTAGTCACGTATGGTCAAAAAATGAGGAAAATCTGGGAAGGACGGGGGGAAGAGTAAGGAGAAATAGGAAGATGGTGATCAAGATGGTGAACAGGCCCATGAATGCCTGTTCAAAAGTAAATCCCACTGACTTCAAAAAGGACTTAACTCTGATGTAAGTGTGCACCAGATTGCAGCCTCAAGGGGTTAGAAGATGGGATATTGGGATAGATATTGGGACCATGTCCTGTCTCATCTGGAAATCTTTGAACAGATGTCAAACACAGTAACATCAGTCCTATGTTGGAAATCTCTGCTTACTCCTATGACAAATTGGTATATGTGCCATAGTTAAAAGGTTATTAACCAGATTTCTGTTATGAAACTTTATTGCCTGAGTTCAGGACTGTCATAGAGGTGCCTCCAATTTTTAAGTCAATTGATAGCTAATAATGTATTTGATCTTGCTAACAGCTTCTCTCCAAAAAGTCTTTGTATTTCTTCAGATCGACTATATGATTAAAATCAGCATTTGTTTATTTGTAATGCTAATGTTGTGACTTATCAGAACCATATTTTAATTTATTTCAGTGAAGTATACTACCAAAGAAATGCTTTCTTGATTTAGTATCAGACAAATACGTACAGGCTCCATATCCTTAGCCTTTGCTCATTCGATAGATTTTGCAGATCTTAAGTCTGAGGGAGGTTCGTATATTCAGTGTTAGATTGCAGTCAAAGACCTTTTCATTTAGACCTTATCTTGCATTTGGTTAGGCTTAAGCTGGTAAGGGGCAGGATTTTAATCTCTCTGGGTTCTAATCATATAATAGATAAGGAGGATTTGGGAAACAATGGTAATGGTTAAACTGACACACTTTAAAAGATTATGGAAAATGGAACATTTGTCACTTTGTAAGAATGAAGAGTGTTTATAGTGTATTAGAAAGCAGTTGAAAATCAAATATGAGATACTGTGTATCATGCAAGATAGTATGTTGTTTGGAATGAGTGTGTGTGTTCAGCTACAATAGGTGGGTCTCAACCAAATAGATCTAAAGAAGGCATGAAGGACGGTGCATTTGAGAAGGACCTTTGATCCCAATGCTTTTGTTTCATTTCTCTTGCTTCATTCTGAAAAGTTATGCACAGAAGTGACCAAAACCCATGCACCTCTGTAGTGTGGAAAGAATTAATGGTAGTTCTGCCATGTTTACCTTGTATGGTTCCCAAAGAACTCTTCTACATCTCATACGTGCATCTAACCATTTGGATATTTTAAAGGGTTGAGCAGGTGCTTCCTCTGTAGCAGGATTCTAACTCCTCTACTTTCTTGTCTGTCCGTCCGTCGTTGCCCCACCCCACCCCACCCTGGGACTCCCCAATCAAGGTTTTAATGCTACCACTCCAGCATCAGGCTGCGTGCAAAGGTTGCGCTAAGAGCGATGACTCGCCTGCGGTTCTGCTATACCTTGATTTTGATCTAATCATTGAATATTCTCCGTTGCCACCTCTACAATTTGATAATTAATCTCACACAGACTCTGCCTGAGAGAAGCCAAGAATAAAGTAGTAATGTGGCAAGAAAAATGTGACGTGAAGAGGGCAAAGGTTCAGGTAGCAGCGCATGGGCAGTATGAGGCATTTATTTGCTGGTTTAGTCCTTCTCAAACAAATCCTGCCCGTGACAGGGAAGAAATCATGCTGTGAAGCTGGCAGGGGAATGCTGAGAGTTGTAGGGCTTTTTTTCTGTCTAAACAGGCATAGCATTGACCCCATAATCTTCCAAGAATGGTTGGTTATGGATGCAGCTATTTATTCATTCATTGAAAGTATTTTTACACCACTGCTCAGCCAAAAACACTCCCAGAGAGGCCTACAAACAATGTGTTAAACAAGGCAGTCTCTGCCCCGCAGGCTTACAGTCTAAAAAGTCACGACATACAAGGAAAAAGGAAAGAGGAGGGAAGAGGAAAATAATGAGGCAGTCTTTTGGCAGGGCCCTGTTTTTCCTCTCCTCTCTTCTCTTTCTGTTACAGCCTGCTGGAATGGCAGGTTGTGGTGACGGTTGAGGGAGAAAGAGCGCTCACAGGGGCGGTCTTTCAGCAGGGCCGATGGAACGGCCTGCTTCTCCCTCTCATCTCCCTCAGCCTGCCATTCATACTCTCTACTTTAAAGTAAGCAAACAAACAGAATTCCACTTTAAGGTTACCCAAATTATTTACCAAGAAGAGCTGAATTCTTCTCCACAAATAAATTATTCCAATTTCCCTTATTTTTGCATAATTTGTTTTTCTGTTCGCTAGGAAGATGTGAAGGCGCTCTTCAAGGTACTAAAGCCACTGGAACTCTTATTAAGCAATCCCTCTGGCTTCTGAGAGTTTACCAGGCATTGCCTCAGTACTTGGCAATCCTAAGGACTAGAAACGTGTATTATTGTTGGTGGTGAAAGCTATAATTCTCAAGAAACTGAACTGTACACCCCCAGCCCTGTCTTTCTGTGCTTCTGCTGTCCATGGGAAATGTGCAGTCCTAGTTATGGAAAGGTCTGCCACACTGCAGTCAAGATGTTTATCTATAACTCCCTGCCTGATAGTTAGGAAGAGCATGTGGTTGTTGTTTTTTTCAACTGTTCAGAACAGAGCAGAGTTGTTCAGTTAAAATAGTGCAGTCTCTAGCCTGAACTACTTTTTCTCCGATTCATTTGTCAGGGACAAATGGAAACAGCCACTCGGTCTGTCTGTCTGCCTGCCTATTGGATTTACAGTATTTTTACCCTGCTCTTCAACTTCAAAAGGCTCTTAGAGTGGCTTAGAAAGCTTAAGAACGAGACAGACCCTGCCTTTGGGCTCACATTGTTAAAGACACAACACAAAAGAAAAAGGGTTTGGGAGGGAGGAGGAAAAAAGCAAAACTCAGGCACCATTTCTTAGTTTCAAAGTTTTTATAGGTATTCTTTCTGGTAGGGACGGGCGATACAAGCTCCCTGAAGTTATTCCTTCCCTGGCAGATAGATGGGGCTAGGTGGGTTGATGTTCTGCCTGGTGCCTCCCTCCTCCCAGTCGCCCTTTGTTCTCTGGCTGATGGATGAGTCCAGAGTCTGCAGCCCCAGGATTCACCAAGTCTTCACTTTAATTCCTAGCTGAAACAGCAGAGCAGGGCATGTGGTGCGGTCAGAGGCTGTTTGAGCAAGCTCGTGGCTTGTGTGTGATAAGTTATTTCAAGGGACTGTTGGATTCTGTGCAGATTTCTTGGTATAACTGGCTGGGTGATCTAGTTTTACACACACACACACACAGAGAGAGAGAGAGAGAGAGAATTACTGTCAGAAATTGTGTAGCATCTTTCCCGATTCCATTCTGCCTCGTGGCGCTTCCCTTCCTAACTAACCTGAAAAGCCTTCCTTTGGAGCCATTTTAGTTTTCTGCCACTCCCCCTTTCTCTTCCTTCAGTCCTGTTTACATCCTTTCTCCCATCCCACCCTCCTCTTTCCCACATTTGTTTCTCGTTTTGCAGACCAGTTCCACCGTATCACTGACCTCTGAACCCTCCCTGGAGCTACTTCCTGGACCCGTTGGCCCAGATCCGGCCAGTGGGCTTCCTACTATGGCTGTCCTGACTACCTCAAAGCAGCAAACCCCAGGCCTTTACGGGAATGTGCCAGGCTCCCTGACACCTCTGCCATTGGAGGTCCTTCACATTGAAGAGGAGAGCGGCAGTCCCGTTCCAGAGCACTCTCTCACCGCCTCGGGTGCCCCTTCCAGTGGGGCAGTGATCTCATTTTCCAAAATGGATGCATTGTCAATTTGCTCCGACCTCGGAACCCAGAAGCAGAGTGTTGCAGAACCAAACAAACTTTGGAGGGAGGAGCAGAGATACGAGGCCAAGGTTGCCCCGGTGTCTCTTTCAAGCTCCTGTATCAGCAGCAGAGTGAAAGTTCCAACGCCAATGAAGCTGGAACAGGCGGCTACATCGGATCCAATAGCTGCTGCTCACGAGGAGAACAAGGCTGGT
The DNA here is from genome assembly GCF_023053635.1 of Elgaria multicarinata webbii. Classification (NCBI taxonomy): domain Eukaryota; kingdom Metazoa; phylum Chordata; class Lepidosauria; order Squamata; family Anguidae; genus Elgaria; species Elgaria multicarinata. Next base: position 17,211,104 of record NC_086188.1, on the reverse strand, counting down.
AAAGTTTCTTTCAATGAGGCGAGCCATCCGGAAGTATCTCTGCTTGCACGAAGAACACCTCCCAGGAGAGACCGTGTTGCGCCAACCACATACAAACCTGATCTTTTGAGTGTGGATCAGTGGGAGAGATTTCCAGGCCCCAAAGGCCAGCAGGGCCGTATCCTGCAGCAAGACGCCAAGCAGGCGGCTCACATCCGAGATCCATCCAGAGCCAGCAGCTGCCCTGACGTTGCTGAGCAAAGGCACGGCCGAGAGAAGACGTCCAGGAAAAATAGCCTTCAGCATGTTCCAACAGCCCAGTGGAAAGAGCCATTCTGCAGCCTGCCAGCTGTCCCAGTGTCTACAGGAAATGCCTGGGGAGAAGAGTTGGACCTGATCCCTGCTTGTAGGATGCCTGTGGAGAGGATTTCTACGTCGGGCCAGGCAGGCATCACAACGAATGTAGAGGGGAATGAGCTAGCGGGATCCTTCTGATAGTGCATCGAGTTCACCTGTGCATGAACTGTGTGCTTTTTGCCCCTCGAATTCAGCTAGTTCTGCATGCTTCTCTGGAATAGTCTTGATGGCAGCTGCATGGGAGTGTGATTTGAGAAACGGTTGCTCTTAATAAGTTCCGTGGCAAACCTTTGGGATGCTTGGCTCCGTTTGGGTTGTGAAAATTTTAACAAGCGCTTGCATTCCTCTTAGTAGAGGGAAACGAAGCAGGGGGGTGGCTTGAAAGTGTGTGTAACACCGTGCAGTTGGGACTGAAGGGGCCTTTCCCCCAATTGCCGTCCGTACTTCCTGGGTTGCTCTGTTGGACGTGGCCCTCTCATTGTTCTGTGTAAGCGATGTGGTAGGACGTGGCCTACGAAGGCTCATTCTACATGGATTGCTAGTTTCTAACGCCTTTTGTTGCCTCGATGCTACGGACTGCTGCAGCATCCCTCCTGTGATCTGTGCTCCTATACATTCTCACCGAGCTGCGATAATTCAGTTTCCCTCTGCGTTTACAGCACACGGTGCATGAAGATACTACCAACACTTGTGATGCTTTTAAAGTGTCTCCGATACCCGGCGAGATGACTGCTTGTTGCGTTTGGCTTGCTGCAAGGAATTGATTTGCTTTCCGTAATTAGCGCTGTGTGTTCGGCCAACGTGGCTTTTCTACAGGTCGATCCACTGACTGGGAATATGCTGGAAGGGCTGGTTTTTGCCTCCCTCCCCCCCTTCAGAGAAGGAATGGCTTCTGTTTTCCCCCACTCATGGCCACTAACCATTTTGGGCTTGAAGCTAACGCATCCCGTGCTTTTCCGTCATGGTTGCAGTTTATTGAAACTGTCATTTCCCTCCCATTAAGATGAAATCAGTAATCAGGCAAACCAAAGAGACCTCCAATGTGCACCCAATGTGCCGTGATCTCTCGCCAAGACGCAAGCTGGGCCCAGCCATATTCCACAAGACGGTCTCCCAAGACCGCTTGATTGAGGAACTACAAGACAGGTTGGGCATCAGCAAACCAGAACAGGAGGAATGGAGAAACCCGGACGACTGGCTGACCGAGGGCGTCATCATCATCTCCCGACCCCAAAAGAAAGAGCAAGATGGTGGCCAGCAGATAGAAAAGGTAGAGAGTAGCACCTTGCGTTTTCTTCTTCTCAGCACCCTAGAAAGGTCTGAACGGGTCTCCCATTTGATGTGATGGAAATGGCTTAAGGTTCATCTGCACAACCGCCTGTGTGCACTCTCAGACTGGAGAGTTAATGCAGATACCCGCAAGCACAGGAATGATCTCCTCTTCTTGGTCACCCCTGCACCGAAAGGAAGGAACCATTTGTGTAAACTTCACAGCCCCTGCTGCTTCCCTAATGTTCCTCACTGGGCCATGTTGGATGCTCGGAGACGAGCGCAGGCTTAAGCTCCCAACACCTTGGAACTGGGAGGAGCAGGCGAATGCTGTGATGCCACATGCGGTTGCTGAAATAAGTAAAACGTAGGTGTGCCTTTCGAATGCTTACGTGAGTAAAGATCCCGCCTCAGACCATTCTAGCCATCGTTGTTCCACTGGATGCCAGAAGAAAGCAATGGAATTCAAGATGGGCTTGTTTGCCGGATGATTAGCAGGAAGGTCTTGGTGTCAATCAAACGTTAAGCGATGTAAATTTCAAGAGGCTGTGCAGAGTTTGTATTCAGCTTCTAAACTAGTTGTTCTGTGAGTGATCTTCCGGAATATTTACCTGCCAGAGGTTCACTTTTTTGATCAGACTCCTCTGGTCAAACTTACCGTTTGACCAGAGGAGTCAAACTGACCTAGATCCCTCTATTCAAGCATGGGAACTTGACCATTTCTTCCCCCCCCCCGGAATATATTTTAAAATCAAAAGTGTCTGGGTCAGTCATTACACATTCTGGATTTATTTTTTAGTTCTTAAGATATAGTATGCTGAGAACAAACAGCCTGGTTTTCCCAGTTGTTACTAAACGGAGCAAGATTTGCTAAGTGTCTTTCATTGCCAGTTAGGTTTCTCCAGTTGGAAACCCATAAAGACAAGATTCTGGTGACTTGATTCTGCCTGACTACTCACTCCCCACCCCCTTCCTAATTTCTTCTTGCTTTGAGTTGAAATGGAGGCTCTGTGCTCACCAGGAAGGAATAGTAGGCCTCCTCTCTTGTCCTATGCTCTCTCCTCCTGGTATATGAAAGATCCTTCTGGGTTAGATGCCTCTGGACTTGTTCATGTTTCTTCCTGCTTTCTTCCCTAGGTTATCATTCCTGCAGAGTCACCCCTCCCTCTGAGAAGAACGGTCGGCGTTCCACCTTCTCCCCCACCGCAGTTTCCTAAAGATGTTTCAAAGGCTGTCTCTGTCAAAACGTCTCCTCTCCCTTACCCTCCTCCTCCTCCACCACCTCCTCCCCTGCCGCCGCCGCCACCGCACGCTCCGCCACTCTTCTTTGTGCCATCTTCCCCCCCACGTCCTCAGCCTCTGCTCCAGTGGGAAAAGCTTTTGGAGGAACATCCTTCTCCCCAGGCACAGATTCCAAGGAAGCCAGTTGAAATGGCCTCTCCTCCCAAGTCACTGGTGTCAGTCGGCTGCCAAACGGATGAGGATTCATTCTACCCGCCAGAGCAGGCATGGTCTCGTTTTATGGGCTCCTGATTTATTAGGAAGGTGCCAAAGGTTAGCTGAGCAGTTGCAGGCATTAGGCTGAATGTTTGAGCACAGGCCTGAGCCCATCTTGGATATTGATTGATTGATGGATTGATTGCCCTTATATACTGCTCCCATAGCCAGGGCTCTCTGGGTGTTTTACAGAAATACTAAAATTAAGATAAAAACGAGTATACAAAGTTTAAAATTCTAAAACACAGAACATACACACATAAAGCATTAAAAACCGTTAAAAAACTAAACATGTGGGTGATTAGGATGTGCCGCCATATGCCTGGGCAAAGAGGAAAGTCTTAACCTGGCGCCGGAAAGATTAGCAGCATTGGCGCCAGGCGAGCCTCGTCAGGGAGATCATTCCATAGTCTGGGGGCCACCACCGAAAAGGCCCTGTCCCTCGTTGCCACACTCCGAGCCTCTCTCGGAGTAGGCACCTGGAGGAGGACCTTAGATGTTGAACGTAGTGACCGGGTATATTCACGTCGGGAGAGGCGTTCCGTCAGGTATTGCGGTCCCAAGCCGTGTAAGGCTTTATAGGTCAAAATCAGCACCTCGGAAACATACAGGCAGCCAGTGCAAGCGGACCAGAGCAGGTGTTATATGGTCAAACCTTCTGGTTCCCGAAATCAATCTGGCCGCTGCATTTTGCACGAACTGCAGCTTCCGAACCATCTTCAAAGGCAGCCCTACGTAGAGCGCATTGCAGTAATCTAACTTGAAGGTTACCAGAGCATGGACAACTGAAGCCAGGTTATCCCTGTCTAGATAGGGGCGTAGCTGGGCCACCAACCGGAGTTTGTAAAAGGCACTCCGTGCCACCGAGGTCACCTGAGCCTCGAGTGACAATGATGGATCTAAAAGAACCCCCAAGCTATGAACCTGCTTCTTCAGGGTGATTGAAGACAACTTCCAGTCTTCATAGCACCCATGGGTACAATAATCCATTGCCATGGGTACAGAGTTGTGGAGCACCACAGTGGGAATACTGGTTGGCGCACATTAAGCTGGATTGCGAGAGGGTGCAGCCTGCTATTTTTGGACCAAATAATTCCTCCTTCTATTTAGCAATGGAGGGAAGATGGTATTAGGGAAGCACACACACACCTCCAGCCCCAAAAGTCCCATCTGTTGAACCCTGCTTAGCTGGGACTTCGTACAGTGTTGAGCATGGGCTTGCAGAAGCTATGCTCTATGAATTGGGTGCCTTAGGCTCAGAAGAAACTTAACCCCAAAACTTTCCTTCCTTCCTCATCGGTCTCCTGAGGAAGACCCTGAGTTTTCCCTGCTAGTCCTTTCGCTCCGTGGTTATGTCATGGTTGCAAAACCCTTTCCATGCTGGGAGGCTTAAAAAACTGCTGCAAAAGCATCCGTTTGCCACATGTTTGAGTATTCAGCTCGCCTCCTCCCTGATCTAGATGAGGATTCATTCTGCCCACCAGAGCAGGCATGGACTCATTTTTACGGGCTCCTGATTTATTAGGAAGGTGGCAAAGGGAAGAGCAGATTCCCCTGCCAATGAGCAATTCCAATTCAGGTCAAAAAGATGGTGCACATTTTATGTTGCACGTTTAGCGTAGCTTACAGCAAAGGCTTACGTTGGACAGCCTTTCCTTATTGCACCCATCTTTGCAATGCTATTACCATATTTCTTCGATTGTAAGACACACACTAATTTCAGTACCACCAACAGAAAAAAAAAACCCTAAGGCACACCCGTGATTCTAAGACGCACCCCATTTTTAGAGATGTTTATACGGGGGAAAAAGTGTGTCTTAGAATCGAAGAAATAGGGTAATAGATATCTGTTATTTCCATTTCACAGATGTAGAGTTGAGGCTGTGGGTTAATGAGTGAGTTGGGTTCAATGACTCGCTAATGAATTTGTGACTAAGCTAAGATTGGAACCCGGGAGGTCACTAAGTACAGACCCAGCGCTCTCTCCATTGGGTCACTCAAATCAATGCAGCTTTCGGCCAATTAGCACTCATTGTGAATTGTACTTTTCAGGTCCCTTATACTCCACCTCTGGACCGAGGCTCTCGAGTTCTTGCCGCTCGGCCACCCACCCCTGAGAAGGCAGGACATCCTCTCTAATCCCTACTCTAGCATGGCATGTGGGGAACGCCCCCCTTGGCATTGATGCGATCCTTGCATGGGCAGAACTGCAAATTGTCCACAGAAATGCAGGCGTTGTGCTTTGTTGTGGGCCCAGCCTGACGGTTTTTGAGTGCTGCTTCTAAGCTTAAGATCATAGGGCCAGGATATTATTATAATTTATTACATTTCTATATTACGCCCCATAGCCGAAGCTCTCTGGGCGGTTTACAAAAGATTAGGCAATGCAGCACCAGTGGTCAGCTCGGCACCCTTGAACACTTTTCTTGGCGATCGTCGAGGCGCCCTACCCCTTCTACGTTTTAAAAATCAATAAGGTAACATAATTGGCTTCAAAGCAAAGTGAGGGCCTCTAGCTGCTCCCATATTTGTTTCCCATGAATTCCTCTGAGCCATACGTGGGACTCAGAGACATTCTTCGGAAATGTAGATGGTAGTTCTGATGCTTTTATCAGCCTGATGCTTTTATCTGCCGCGCGCCCATTTTCCGGCTTCTCACATTGCCAGATGTAGGGTGACCCTATGGAAAGGGCTCCTGTACCTTTAACAGGTGTATTGAAAAGGGAATTTCAGCAGGTGTCATTGTTATACATGCAGCACCTGGTGGAATTCCCTCTTCATCACAACAGTGAAAGCTGCAGGAGCCCTGCCCTCTTTTGTATCTGGTCACTCTAATATAGCTCCTGCAGCTTTCACTGTTGTGACGAAGAGGGGATTTCACCAGGTGCTGCATGCATATAAATGGCACCTGGTGAAATTCCCTTTTCTATACAACTGTTAAAGATACAGGAGCCCGGTCCTCCTTCTCATAGGGTCAGCCTATGGCCAAATGTGTTCACAGGCCCAAAAAAGGGGCCTGCCCTGTTCTAGGAGATTCTCCTTCATTAGATCTGGGGAGGCTTTGCTTCGTCCGAGCTTTTCCTAGCTAGGGAAAGGCCAGGTTGAGAGAAGCTGAGCTGATAGAGAAGTGAAGGGGACTCAGCTGGCTCAGCTTCACTTGCCGGATCTCCTCCCCCAAGTCCTGGAAGCCACGGGGTGGACATGCGAAGCCTCCACAGCCGAGGTGCTGGGTGAATTGTCCACCCAGTGCCTCGGCCAGGGCAGCTGTGCTGTGCACAGATCTTCCCCAACCAGGGGAACACCGGCATGCAGCAAAGCCAGGTGCAAAGGGGACCGCTCCGCGTCGCCTGGGCTTTCTGTTGCTAGAAGTAACGGGGATTGAGCAGGCTTGGCTTTGCCTGCCCTGCGCATTGTCCTCTCCAACGGATCATCTATCCGGTGCTTCGGCTGGGACAGCTTCGCTGCGCATGGGGCTTCCTAGCTGGGTTGCAAAGCTGAGGCTCCAGGTGTAGGATCCTGGTGCTTCAGCCACAGACTGGCATCAAGTGTTGTGGCCTTATGCCTGATCTCATTCAACCCGTGGAGAGGTCATCTGTTCCCTACCTCAAATGCACACACACCCCCACCCCAGCTTAGAAGCAACAGCAGGCCTCTTAAAAGTAGCATGACTTTGGGGAGCTTCTGGCATGACCTTCCTAAGCATGGGAGGGTGCTTCCGGACGAGGCTTTTATCGGGCAATCGCACTGCCTCATTCCTGCAATTTCAGAGGGGTCCAGATGTCGTCATCTTCTACTCATGACCTTTCCATGCCAACTTACTGCTTCGTCCACCTTATTCTTTAATGCAGAAAGTCAGTACCTGGATGGGGGAGACCACCTATATAGCTTGAATTCGATCATGGAAGAAATGTGGAATATAAATGTAATAAATTTCAGAGAAGTTCCTTTAACTAGTCAAAAAAACCCCAATGGTTTCCTAAATAGAGCAAGGGTGGCAAGCAGGGAAACAAACAAGACAGGGGTAGTAGCTTCCAAACAAGTTAGGATCCTATTCTGGCTTATTTAGAAGCCATCCCATCTGTCAGGGATGCTTTAGGGTGGATTCCTGCATTGAGCAGGGGGTTGGACTAGATGGCCTTGCAGGCCCCTTCCAACTCTGCTAGTCTATGATTCTATGATTCATTCATCATAGTTTCTCAGCTTGAAACTATTGGGAAGGTATGCTTAACTGTGGTTTCCAGGCGGCTGGGGGGGGGATGAGTGTGGGTTTTCCCAGGGATAAGTACTTCCTGGGAAATCCCAATTCCTCCCGCGGTCTCGGCATCATCCCAAGACCACGGGACGTGTGTGGCCGCTTGTCCCGGCTTCTTCTCTCCTCCTCGTGAGTAGCGGGGTTCATCAGAGGGAAGGAGCCAGGACAGGGAGAGTCCAGGGCCATCGGGAGTGGGCTGGGGAGCAGGGGTGGGGATTTTTTTTTTTACTTTTCACTGGAGTGCAACTGCACTCTAGCTCCTTTTACTTAAAAAAAAAATGGGGGTAATGCGTGTGACATACCTCCTCCCATCCAGGACGTCACATGGCCATGTAGACTCAAGGCGACGATCCCGGAAGTAGGCAAGTCTGGGATCGCCACCCTCAGTTACCTAGGGAGGTTGTGGGCTCTCCCACCCTAGAGGCCTTCAAGAGGCAGCTGGACAACCCTCTGTCAGGGATGCTTTAGGGTGGATTCCTGCACTGAGCAGGGGGTTGGACTAGATGGCCTTGCAGGCCCCTTCCAACTCTGCTATTCTATGATTCTATGATTCATTCATCATAGTTTCTCAGCTTGAAACTATTGGGAAGGTATGCTTAACTGTGGTTTCCTGTCTTCTTTCACCGCTCTTGCCGGGGAGGAGCAAAGCAGTTGATGGTGCTATATAAATAAATAAATAAATAAATAAATATAGTAGTAGTAATAATAATAATAATAATAATAATAATAATAATAATAATAATAATTCCATGATTGTCTGAATGTGTCTAGTGCCTCGGTGCTTTGGGCATGATAGTAAACTGTGTGTGTTCATATGGGATGGAAGATCCTACAACTCCCAGCATGCCCCAGCCAGTGTAGGTGGCTAGGGAATGCTGGGAGTTGTAGGGCTTTTTTTCTGTCTAAATATGCATAGGATTGCAACCTAAATTACTCTAGTTTAGTCAAACAGCAGAATAAATTCCACAAAACAGAAATTTATTTATTTATTGCATTTCTATACTGCCCAATAGCCGAAGCTCTCTGGGCAGTTTACAAAATTAAGACAATTCAAGGTTATAAAACAACAGTATAAAACCATAATATAAAAAATAATATAAAAGCACAACCAAGATAAAAACAGCAGCAATGCAAAAATACAAATTTAAAATACAAATTTAAAACAGCAAAGTTAAAATTAATTTATAGACTGTTAAAATACTGGGAGAATAAAAAGGTCTTCACCTGGCATCTAAGAGAATATAATGTAGGTGCCAAGCAAACCTCCTTAGGAAGCTCATTCCACAGCCGGGGTGCCACAGCAGAGAAGGCCCTCCTCCTGGTAGCCACCTGCCTCACTTCCTTTGGCAGAGGCTTGTGGAGAAGGACCCTTGAGGATGACCTTAGGGTCTGGGCAGGTACACATGGGAGGAAGCGTTCCTTCAGATAGCCTGGCCCCAAGCCATTTAGGGCTTTAAATGTTAATACCTGCATTTTGAATCGGACCTGGACTTGCAGCCAGTGAAGCTGGAAGACTGGCGTGATGTGGTCTCGTCGGCCACAAATTGTGGAAATGTGCTCAATTTGCATATTTTCTCCCGGCCATACAGCTTTTCTTGGTGTAGAATTCAAACAAAATTGCATTTTTTTAAAAAAAAAAAATTACAGGTATGCAACCCTATAATGGTTTACATCACTTCTCCATTATCCTCTTCCTGTGACCACAATGCCCCATGCTAAAAGTTTCCTTGGAGGAAGTTTGTGTTTTGTGTAACATAATAGCTTTTCCTAGGAATAAAAGCTAAATGGCACATTTAATTTCTGAAAACTTTCTGAAGGGCAAAATAACTGCTTGAGGTAACATTGGTTTTCTGCCTTAGACTTAGAAGTTCATAGCAATGTGTATGTGAGGTTCAGTAGATCAAACGCTCTTGTAAGCATGAATGATAACTTAAGGCAGCCTTACCCAACCTGGTAACTTTCAGACGTGTTGAACTGCAACTCCCATAATCCTAGAAGCTGGGAATTGTGGGCGCTCCAGTCCAGCAAAACCGGAGGATACCAGTTTGAAGAAGGCTGGCTTAGAGGACGCACCGTCTCCTTCTCCCAACCAGAAACCACCCACCCGCTATGTCTTCATTGGAACAGAATGCGTTTATCCTAATAGACTGTCCTGTAATAAAAAAAACAGCACAGTAATGTAGCTATAATGAAAACACACAGTCATGTAAACTGAGTTAACCTTTTGGCTCAAGTTGCAGATGGTATATTCATTGTGTGGATTTCTTCCAAATGTTGGCATTGCCTGGTTCAGGAATTGGAATTTGTTGGTGCTCTTTGGAAAGCATGCCACGAACCTGTGTGCCCTTGTCTTCTCTCAATTTGCCCGAAACGTGCTTTTGCTTGCAATGGCTCAAACTGTCAGTCCCTTGACGTGGGGCGGCTTGCTCCTGCAAAGTTGTTGAAACCGCTCATTTTAGCCTTGATTGTGATCCTTTGCCAGCTCCTGCAGCTGTGTCGCCTTCTCCATTATCAGTTAGTGGAGGCAGAACATTCCTGCATTGAGCAGGGGGTTGGACTCGATGGCCTTGTAGGTCCCTTCCAATTCTGCTATTCTAGGATTCTAGGATTTGTGTTCCCATGCGGAGAAGGACTCCAGCAAGCATTGGGTGGGCCTCACACAGGCAGCATGTTCCCCCCTTCTACACCCCGACCCCCCCAATTTACTTTTAAAGGTGTCTGCAGCACTACAGAGCACCCAAAAGACCTGATTTAGCTTGTTTGCAACCTAAATTTAGCATTCCATAGATACTATTGCCTGTCAAAAGGGTCACACCTAGTTTGCAAATAAGCTAAATTTGATCCTTTGGGTGCTCCGTAGAAGCTACAGATGCTAATCCCCCCCCCCCCCATTTATTTATTTATTGGAAAAAATAATGCCCTGGTTGTGCTGCAAACTGCGGCCTGGTCCAGAGGGTGAAAACGCCCCCTAAACGCCTGAGGTTGCTCACACTTGCCTGATTGTCTCTGCTTTGGCTCCTTCTTGCAGTTCATGTCCCAAGGGAAAGGTGGGAATAGCTACCCGTCGTCGACTCCCCCGAAGCCTGGCAGCCAGTTGGATAGTATGCTTGGAAGCCTCCAGTCTGACTTGAACAAGCTTGGGGTAGCAACAGTTGCCAAAGGAGTATGTGGAGCCTGCAAGAAACCAATTGCTGGACAGGTGAGTCTGGGGGACGAACCCCCTTGTGAGAGTCTTCAGCTACCACTGGGAGGGCGTTTAAATCGTGCGGATGAACGGACTGGCGATGCTGAAGAAACTGAAGTACTCTATTTATCCACTGGCCAGGTACTCTGTAAGCTCCTCCAGTGACCTCTACCCTGCCCATGAGGGACTGCCCTCTCCTGAGATGATAGGTAATTCAGTTTTCATGCTACCCCAGTCCAGGGATCCGCCTGAGTTCGTAGATCTTTCTCTCTCATTTGCGCTGAACTCTGCCTGATGCCTTGCCGTGTGAGATGCCCACGCCGGAGAGGTGGAGCATCTGTTGGAACCGAGGCTCTCTTCCCTCCCCAGGTTGTCACGGCGATGGGGAAGACTTGGCACCCGGAACACTTCGTCTGCACCCATTGCCAGGAGGAGATAGGATCGCGGAACTTCTTTGAGCGTGACGGCCAGCCCTACTGCGAGAAGGACTATCACAACCTCTTCTCCCCACGCTGCTACTACTGCAATGGCCCTATCCTGGATGTGAGTCCCTAATGTGTGCGGTCCCTTATTTGTGTTTAGCTGGTCTGTGGGAAACTGTCGTGATTCTCTGCCCTCTCGCTGAGACGTCTCTTCACACCTGAAGGGAGCGTGAATGCGAGGAGCTATCCTCTAAGCTTAATTAGCCTAACAAAGCAAGGCAGTTGCCTGTCGTCTCAATGGACAGTTTTGCGCTGTGCCCAACAGGCTTTAACCGAACCCCCCTGCCACGACACAGGCTCTGAACACCAAGCCTGGCCACGGCTACTCCCTGCTCAAGCCAAGCCCCACCGCTTGATACGCCTGAGGCAAGGGATAAAAACCACCTTCCTCCAAACTATGTGGAGAAAGGGGTTTAAATGAAGAAGGATTTCAATATATAAAATAAAACACTGTGAGTTATATGTGCTGAGGTGAATTATTGTCAAGAGGGGGTGCTAAATGTGTAAACTTAAGATGATAAATGCCAAACAGACACGTGGGATTTTTGTGGTAGTTAAAAACAAAATGATTAAAATTTATTTTTAAAAGTTCACAAGCTTTGTTTCCAATAACTACATTTAAAAACCTTTTTGAAACCTTTCATCCAATCCTTTCACTCATTCACATACGCGCTTTCCTTTCTCTCACACAATCACTCTTGAGCTTTCTTTATCATCTGTATTGATTAATATACATCAACTATGTGCACACCACACTCCAAAGACACCACTCTCTACCCTGAACCTCAAATTTCCCAGAACTTAAGTACTCTAAACACAGAGAGCTAAAAACTCTAAGAGTACCTAAAAAGTCTCTCCCAATCCCCTTAGTCCTTCCCTTATATATCACTCCTCCCCACTCCTCAGACATTCTAACTCCACCCACTCAGGCCAACATTCTAAGCACCACAGACTTACAAACTCCAGACATACATTTGGGAACTGACTTGTGGGGTGTAACGCCACACCCTCCTTCAAGGACGGTCTACAAGTTGTAACCTCTGGCGAGTGGCTAGCCTAGAGGACACCTCCCACCACCTCCCAACTCCGCCTGCTTGACCCTGCGGGAGACTATGGGATTCATCAGTTCCAATATTCCCTCCCACTCCAACAAAGACTGAGTTCCCACGGGACTGAGTTCTCTGAGCCTGGATGTCCTGTCCGATAAGCTCCTGAAAAAGATTCCTCCTTGACTCCTGAAGAGTCTTGGAGAATTCCGTCCCGTCCCATCCCCGCTTCCTGACTTGTCTGGTCTTCTTCAGGCTCTGAGTCCAATTCGGGATACACTGATCCTGACAGAAACACCAGGCCTGCTCAGTGCCTCTCTCTCTACCTTGCCCGTCCTGTTGTTATTCACGTCCCTTACCTTGCCTAGCAAATGCCAGTAATCCAACACTGGTCTCCATTGTTGATTTTTAAATTAAATTATACTGCACACATACATGGAAGTATTTTCATGTAATGACCAGGGTGCTTTAAAAAAAAAAAACATGAACATGCGTAAGCTGCCTTGGGAAGGCTTCTGCCCTGAAAGGCGGCTAAGAAATGCTTTAAATTTCTGCCCAGAGAGCTCCGGCTATTGGGCGGTATAGAAATGTAAATAATAATAATAATAATAATAATAATAATAATAATAATAATAAAATAAACAAACTCAGAACTAATAATATTTTTTAAAAAAATGCATAGTATTTATATAGCACGTTTCCAGGTGTTCAATGATGTCACACACGTTATCTGTACAACAACCTTGCAAGGGGGACTGTATTGTCATACTGCCCCCATATTTTGTAAACCGCCCAGAGAGCTTTGGCTATGGTGCGGTGTATAAATGTAATCAATCAATCAATATTATAGAGGAGAGAAGGGGTTTCCCTTAAAGCATGCAGTGAGGGACTAGGGATCTTATTGTTCATGCTCAGCACAGTGCTTTGTCCACTTCTGATTGGTAGGTGCTACCATGTTTACTTGCACATGGTGGCTACTTCTTGTATGGAAGCCCTGGAGCTGGACACAGCGCAGGTGTGAGGCTGGCGATACTTGCCCTGGGAACAGCAGGTGAAGGAGTTAGCATGGCCCACACGGCAGTTAGAGTGACGCTGTTGTGGTGTTAGTTCCGGTTTCAGTGCAATCCTCCCTGTCGGCCATGCACGTAGAAGTGCTGGGTTGTGTTCTGTGGAACGTAGAGGACCCAGGTATACTCTCAGCTCAACCCATCCAGTGCGCCTGGCAGAACTGGAGTCTGGTTTTGTCCTTTAGCCTGATGGGCTGCATGGCTGGGGGCAGACTGAAGTTTGTTTCACTCATGGCAAATAATAATCCATCATTTTTTTTAAATTTGTATTCCTTTTTTTGCTGGTGCTAGTGCTGAACATTAAACTGGGGCTCGCTGTCTCCTGGATGCTGCTTAGTTGATATTCTCATCTCATAGCTTTGACTATGGGGAGGAATAGAGATGTGGTAAATAAATAATCAAATCCTTGTCTTCTCAGAAGCCTGGTTCGCACGTCGTGAGAAGCCACCCTGGGTGAATTTCCTTGTGGGGGATTCTTGTTGCAGCCTTTGCTGCCGTTTTGAATATTCGTGCCCTAGGTTGTCGGGGTGTTTGACAAGCCACCCAGAACCCATGGGCTGTTTTACAATTGCGGGTGCCTTGTTAACCACCCTAACAACCCACCCTTGTTGAGTTCGCACATGACGTCAAGCTACCGCCGCAACAAGAAGCCTCCCGGGGAAATTCAGCCATGATGGCATCTCACTTTGTGCAAACCAGGGCATATGATGCAACTCATCAGGGCGCTGTACATTCCAGCGTTGATGCTTGTGTCCTTCCGTTTGCCGTGTCAGTTCTGCGCGGACGCCAAAAAAGCAGGACTTCAGAAGCTCAATTTAGGGGCAGTGTAGACTCCTACTTGAAGGCAGTGGAGGCTTTGCAAAGCACTTTAGAGAGGAGCTCAGACTGAAACCCAGAGCGGATTCACCTCCTCACTTACACCGGAGCCACCAGCCTCCACTGCCCAAAGAGGAAGCAGACAGGAAACCTCTTGGGTATATATCTCCGTATGGAAGGTAAAGAGCCCTTTGACAACTTTTATGCAAGCAGATGTCATGGTTATAACCTAAGGGTGTGCAGATTAAGTTACACTAGAATTAATTCATACCAACGTACCAACTCTTGGTTCTGTCCTCAAATCATCTTTAAAACGCCCTATTACGCATAAGGATGCGTCGAAAGGGTGGGATGTGGGGAGGGTTTTTTTATTCCTATTCTTGTGCTTGAAATAGATTTAAGAGTTTTCTTCACCCCAATCTTCGCATCCCATTGGCTTTGTCTTCCATTTGCTTACCATTCCCTAAGAAGTTAGCGTTTTACTTCCTCTCGAATAGGCTGGGGCCCATGCGAAGTCATAGCCCAGTAATCCAGTTAACTTCTGAACACATCCCAGTGCTTTTATTCTTACTTATTATTGATTAAAACATTTGTGTCCTGCCCTATATCACTGGGATCTCAGGGCGGCGTGCAGATAAAATCAGAACAAAGTAAACAAAAATAATACCGACAGCTAAAAATGTATTGAATCGTTAACAAATTAAAACCAGTAGAATTTTTTTTAAAAAAATGCGATAAAAACGATAAACACAATTAAAACTGTGTGCAATCATGGAGAATTTCGCCCTCAAAGAGCCATGTTTTAACTTGGTGCTGAAATGAAGCCAGTGTCGGTGCCAGTCAGGCCTCCAAGGGGAGGGCATTCCTATGTCCCACCAAGAGAGGCGCTCCCTCAAGTACCGAGGTCCTAAGCCGTTTCGTGCTTTAAATGTCATTGCCAACACCTTGAATTCCCACCGGAAGCATATAGGCAGCCAATGCAATTCTTGTAAGACCGGTGTTTTATGGTCTTCATAGGATGTTCAGGTGAGCAGTCAAGCTACCACACTTTGCATAAGCTGCAACTATCCTTCAGGTGTTGTAAACTAACACAGCTGATCTTGGGGGATTCATTGGTCTGTATTGAGCCAATCAGACCCGGGCCTTCCGGAAATTGTAGGCTTAATCCTTCCAGAGAAACACAGTTCAGGATGGGAATGGTCCAGACTCATACAGGGTTTCTCTTGCCCAACCTCACTCAGTCTTTAAAGTGCATTTCTTCTTCTGTCTATGCTCTCTATTCCTCCACCTCCTCACCCTATATTTTCCTGCAGCTTTTTAAATTTGGGATATTTTCTCATTGTTTGGTTTGGTGTTTTTTTCCTCATCAGAAAGTGGTCACGGCGTTGGACAGGACATGGCACCCAGAACACTTCTTCTGTGCGCAATGTGGAGCCTTCTTTGGCCCTGAAGGTATCATCCCTGAGGGCTGATTCACAGATTTGGATGCATAGAACTCAGTGGGCCTGTTCAGACGACACCTTAAACTCCGCTGGTTAAGGCTTTGGGTGAAGCAGCAGGGTTTAAGGTGTCCTGTGCGATGCGTTTTGCTAAACGCGGCTCACTCACTAACCACAGTCGGACCGTCTGCAGCAGGGTTTGCAGCTCTAACCATAGCTTAAAGTGTTCTGTGCGACAGCACGGCTTGTGGTTAGCGCT
This sequence comes from Elgaria multicarinata webbii, assembly GCF_023053635.1. Lineage (NCBI taxonomy): Eukaryota > Metazoa > Chordata > Lepidosauria > Squamata > Anguidae > Elgaria > Elgaria multicarinata. Next base: position 17,195,457 of record NC_086188.1, on the reverse strand, counting down.
AACCCCAGAGAACCACAGTTTCACTAACCACAGAGCCTGAAGTGTCGTCTGAACAGGCCCGTTGTGTCATTGATGAAAGCGTGAACTGCTCTAAAGTATTCAATTTCAGGTCTTGTGGCGTGATTGGCAAGTTCTGTGTTGCATCTCTGAGTGCTGTTTCTCCCCCTAACGTAGAATTCCATGCAAATTGTATTTATTTAATTGTGGCACTGGTATCCCAACTTTTGCCAAGTGGCCCTGGTTGACATATAATCAGAAAATACAATGAAAACACAGCAGAATTAAACAAACTGTCCTGTGTTGGCTGTAACAGACATGGAGTGAAGGGACTGACCAAGAAGCAAGGTGATGAAACAGGCAAGATCAAAGCACAGGGAAGCAGTCAGATACGTGGGGTCAGGCTAAAGCAGGAGTGGTCGAGACAGCAGGCCGAGGTCAAAACATAGTTAGGCAGTCAGATACGTCACACCGTCCACAAGCGGAGTCAAGAAGGAATCCAGGGGTCACTAGCATCAAGCATCAATCAAAGGGCAAGTTCCGGGAGGCGTGGTAGAAGACATGAGAACTGGAAGAATGGCATTGTTTCTAGTACCGGCTAGGTAGATGCTGAAGGCTTTTAACACCAAAGCCTACTGAGCCCCACCCAGAACTCAGCTGCAGTACATTAGAGGTCTCTGGTCAGTGCCCTACTTGAGAAATCCTTACAATGAGGCACTTCTTACGGGAGCCTCTTAAGGCAACGACGCATTCAGGGACTGGGAGGCCGCTCAGCTTCTATTTTGAAGCAGAACTCCCCTTTTCCTGTTAGGATGGACCCATGGTCCTCTCCCCTGAGGGCCCAGGCTCCCCCAAGTCTCCTGTTGTAGATGGGTCAATGGCATCTCTCTCTCTCTGGGAGCTCGAGCTCCTCTTCCTCCTCCTCCTTGCAGTCCGCCAGAAGGGGCACAACACAAACGACAGATAAAGCATCAAATGAAAACACTAAAACAGACCTGAGAGAACAGGATGCCAGCAGAATAATAATAGAATCATAGAATAGCAGAGTTGGAAGGGACCTACAAGGCCATTGAGTCCAACAACAACAACAACAACAATAATAATAATAATAATAGAAGGTCCCAAGTGAAACACATATAGGGAAGGAGTTGTATGATTTGAACGCCAGCACAGAAAATAACCCATCAGATTATGTGATAAGGCTGCTCACAACGCCTTTTACATCCTTGGCCATACAATCCAAAGATCTCACAGTCCCAGCCCCCTGCTGCAAAGCAAGGTAGCAGGACTTTAGAGAAAGGAGACTTTAACAGCATATCCCATCTCTCCTCCGGAAGGTGAGGCTTCTTCCACCCTTCAGAAATGTGGGGTGTGAATTTCTAAGGACGTGGAAATCTGTTGGTGTTTGGAAAAATGCACGGGGCAGGTTGATGTGATGCAGGAAATGGAAAAAACCAAATGTTTTAGTCCCGCTTGTGAAAACGGCACGAGAGACCTCGATACCAATGTGAAGTCAATCTGACATTAAAGCAGAGCTTTGCACACATCACCCCAATCCCATTTATATTAAGAGTGTGCAGCATGGGAAGACACATGGCTAACAATAAGGAAACCTTCCTTAAGGACTGCTAGCCAGTCTGACCCAGGACGAAAATCCCTTTCTAGTCCAAATACAACTGTTATTTATGCAGCTCACCCCGAGGGCCTAGCTTCAGCAGAACTATAAGGACTGCCTTCTTCCAGGTTAGGAGTGGGGCTCAGCAAAGCTGTCCCACTTCTACATTGATGGACCCCTGCCTGCCATTTTAAAGTTTCCACAATGCCTTCAAGCAGTAATGGGAGACCTGTGGCCTTCAGCCTAATTTCATGTGGCCTTTGCAAGCAATTAGTGCAGACCTGTGGCAAATCTGGCCTTCCTTCAGTAGCCCTTTGAGTGGGGAGGGAGAAAGAGAGGGAGAGAAGCTGGCAACAGATTTTTTTAAAAAAATATTATTCTGATGCTCTGCCCATGGAGTCTCTCCCCAGGGAATATTTGCCTGGCAACATCTTTGCTGCATTTTTTATGCCAGGTCTTAATGTCTCCTGCCCTTTAAATCCAGCTGCTTATTTTTAAAAAAATAGCTGTTGGTTCTGATTGGGGGTTTACAACTCCTCTTTGTGTGTGTGTGTGTGTGTGTGTGTGTGTGTGTGTGTGTGTGTGTGTTTGATTGTGTGTTCATTTTTAATGTTTTCTGAATACCGCTTAGAAAAGCGGTTTATACGTTCCTAAAATAATAGGCTCAGGCTGAGACAGTGGAGATTTTTAAGGAATTCTGTTTTGCCCCTCTTGGCAGGCTTTCATGAGAAGGATGGCAAGGCCTACTGTCGCAAGGATTACTTTGACATGTTTGCTCCCAAGTGCGGAGGCTGTGCCCGTGCCATCTTGGAAAACTACATCTCTGCCTTGAATACCCTCTGGCACCCAGAGTGTTTTGTCTGCCGGGTAAGAGCCCCTCTGGATTTCCCCTTGTTTTGCATTCTGTGATTGGGAATGGAAGTCCCCTAGGCCACCGTCCTGTCATTACAGAGGGGGAAGGTGGAGCCAGAAGAGGGAAGCACCCCCATTTTTTAAAGTGCCATAACTTGGACAAATGTAATTCGTTTCCTAGCCCAGATTTTTCAGAGCTTGATTTATTTATTTAAGTGGTGTTTCTGTACCACCAAGGCCAGCCAGGTTGTCAACTCTGTCACTGCCAATTGTCCACCCTCAAACGTCGGAGCCACACTCTGCTACTCGCGCTACGCTTTTTCCGCTTGGATATTGACCGCTGTGTTGTTTCTCCTCCCCAACAGGAATGTTTTACTCCCTTCATCAATGGCAGCTTCTTTGAACATGACGGGCAGCCCTACTGTGAGGTGCACTACCACGAGCGCCGTGGCTCGCTGTGCTCTGGCTGCCAGAAGCCCATCACGGGGCGCTGCATCACTGCGATGGCCAAGAAATTTCACCCCGAACACTTTGTCTGTGCCTTCTGTCTCAAGCAGCTCAACAAAGGCACCTTCAAGGAGCAGAATGACAAGCCCTACTGTCAGAACTGCTACCTGAAACTCTTCTGTTAAGGCCAAATCCAGCATCCTTCGGCTGTCCTGCCGGGAAGCCCTGCCTCTTTGGACATGGCCACAATTCGTGGGCTGACGTAGGAGAAGAGGGGGAGGAAAGGGAGCGTGTGTGTGTGCGGGAAGGGCAGGGCGGGGCGGGACAGGATGCAATGAGATGCTTCCAGGTGGTAAATCCAGAGAAAGATGCACAATGGACCATTCAGTTAGAAGCTGTATTTTAGCAGGGAGATTGCCGTTATTGTACCAGATTGACAGCTGAGCCAAGCTGGGGGTGTGGAGGGAGGGGAGGGAGGATGGGGGGGAAGGCCCTGTTTAGGAAGATACTGGAAGTCGAACTTTTTTGGTTGCACTGTGCATTCTTGATAGCAAGGGTTCAGGTAGCCCAGTGAAATGGCTTCAACTTGGGGATAGGGGGTGGGAATTGTCCTCCCCTAAAAGGTCAGGGTGGCCAGCAACTTGTGTCCCAGGGCCGTATTGGTAGGCGCTGTTTTCTCAGGATACTGACCAGTGCCCGATCCTTGCAACCAAGGGAGCAGCTGTTATGCACCTCCACCCCCTGTCCGCATCTCCATTCCTTGAACACTGCAAGAAGGCGAGGTTGCAGAGTTAGAAGAGTTCCCAGCATCCCTCAGAGAATCACATGTGTGCGCAGGAGGGATTGTAAGGCGCTGTTCGCTCTCCTGTCCACTTCGAAAGGGGCATCTCCCTTTTCTGAGATGCTAAATTCTCCGCCGTTGTTGCTGTCCGCTCCTGAGAATCCCTCAACATGCAAATGCTTTCAGTGGGGTTGGGAGAAAGCTATTCTGGGAGATAATCCAAAGAAGCACGGCATCTCGACCCTCCTAGAGCAAAAGTTTTAGGCAGGGTTATAACTTGCGTTGTGATTTCACCGGAAAGGCAAGAGAAACGTAAACTACCAACATGGTTTCCCCCCATCTCTTCCTGTCTCTGTTCTTTATTCACAAGCCCATCTTTTGCTCTTGTGAAATATGCCCTAGGGAGACAGACATTTGAGCAATAATTCTTTTTCTATTGACTAAGTCGTTTTAAGAAATGCCTCAGTGCGTTCTCTCTCTCTCTTTCTCTCTCTCTGTGGTGGTAGTTTGTGTGAGAGAGACTGACTTTTGCTATCAAGCCGAATACTGTGTGTTTGGGTGGGTGGGTGTGTTGATTTCTACACGGGAGTCTTGAATTCATAGCTAAGCAACTTTTAAATCTCTTGTATGGAAAATTTAGTTTTTTGAAATAACTTTCAACAGATGACTTTCCTATTCTGATTGTTCTGGGCAGGGCCCTGGCTGTGTTGGTTCCTGCATCTATAGCCTTGATGCTTTGTTAAACACAACTATTAACATGATAAGTATTTTTAAAAGTCGGGTTGGGGTGGAAAGGGGGGGAAATGTGCAAGGGGTGTGTGTGTGAGTGTGAGTATTATTATTTGCTTATTAGCTTTTCTATTGATCAGAGCTCAACTGGAAAAGGTTGTTTTTTTAAACAAAATATCTATACTGCTGTATTTGGTATTATTCGTCTTTCTCTCAAAGCTGGAATTCCAGGATTTTAAAGCAAGTCTTAATTTACTTCTCCACAGACAAAGAGCTCAAATATTACCCATTTAGCATTGAGCTTCATAACCTGTTTTTGAAACGGATATTAGGCCCTGTGTGTCGATCTGCCGTATAATGTTACCATGGCGGCAGCCAGCTTCCCCCCTTTTTTTTGTAAGTGTTCAGGGCAGGCCCTACCATTAGGCAAAGTGAAGCGGCAGCCTCAGTGCCTACTAAGCTACGCTGTTGCTCTAAGGTGCAATAGAGGCAGCCAGTGTTGAATTAAGATTCGCCTGCCAGTTTCAGTACATGCAACTTGGGCTGCCACCTTGTCCTTCATTTCAGAAAGCAAAATGTCTTGGGCCGGCCCTGCACGTGTGCCGTAACTCAGCGTGGAACACTGCCGTACCACTGTGTGTTAACAGTCCACATGCGTATCTGCATCCCTTTATGAACCTTGGAGTCCTTTTGCCTCTAGTCTCCTGAGCCAGGGATCAGGCAGCAGCTCACATGGGGCTGGCAGAAATGCAGTCCTGGCTCTAGGACACAATCCAGCCTCTGGACCCTCACACTCCGGTGCAAAAGTGCCACAGAGCCCTGCTACCTCTACAACCTGTGTCCTCTTCCCCTGCTGCAAGTTGTCCACCCGCAGTTTGGCACTACAGTCCAACCACTTAGCGACTGATCCTTATCAGAATAGTTCTGAATTTTGATGAATTTCCCGTCTGGGTCAATATCTTCTACGGAGACATTTCCTGAAGATGAAGCGCGCTGGACCACTTTGAAACAAATGCTGTGAGCTTGCTTTCTGGTGAAAGCCCGTTTCCTTTTCTTTCCTTGCAGGAAGAGGCGTTGGCCTTGAGTGATTGCAGCCCGGGTTTTGCCACTTTCCGGGGAGGTTCTGGACAGTTTTAAACGCTCTTCCTCTCCTCCCAGCATTGCCCGATAGGCGTTGATCTCAAAATCCAGAGCCAACTTCACATCCAATAGATGCTCATACTCTTCCAGCTGAGCCTGCATCTGCTGTTGCATTTTTACCATCTCCTGATCCTTTTCAGCTATGCGCCTCTTTGATGAGTCCCGTTCGAAGTCAATCGTCTCCTGCAGCTCCCCGATTCTGGCCTCCAACGCTTGTATCCTGGCTTCCAACGCACCATTCTGTGACATCAGAGTGTCAACCCTCAGTTTTGTTTCTGTGAGCTCCTCCAGAGTAGAATTAGCAAAATCACTGTTCTTTGCAGCAGAAAGCTGGACGTTTTTGATTCTGGCCTGGAAGTTTCGCTCCATCTGATCTTTGTACTCCTGGATCCGTTGTTTGTGCTCCTTTCTGAGATCTTGGAGTGCATTCAACAATTTCCTCTCAAATTCCTGCTGACAGCCAGACTCTATTTCTTGAATCCTGCTCTCATAGAATCGTTTCTTACTCTTAAGCTCGTCTTCATGGAGGTTCTTCAGAAATGTCACTCGATCTTGCAGAGTTTTCATTTGGTTTTCCAGATCCGCTGTCCTCAATTTCTCATTGTGAAGTTGGTTTTTGGACTCATTTGCTGTGCCTTTGAGAGAGACGTTTTGGTCTTTTGATTGTTGAAGATCGTTCTCTAAGCTTCGTTGGCTGCTCAGTGATGTCCTCAATTCGGCCTCTTTGGAGTTTTGTTGAGCAACAAGATCCCTTACATGAGCAACGGCCAGACTTAAATCGTTTTCGTTTTTAGAGTTCCTGGCGAGCAGCTGCCTGTGCTCTTCGCGCAGCGCGTCGAAGCGGACCAGGCAGCGGTGCAGCGCCGCCTTGGCGGCCTCCAGGGCCCACACACGCTGGATGTAGGTGGCCAGGCGGTCATTGAGCTTGCGCAGCTCCTTCTCCTGCAGGCATCTGAACACCGGCGAGAGCGAGCAGAACGCGTCCGAGGCCACACCGCTGTCCGCCGCGAAAAGCGTGGAGAACATGCTGGCAGCCATCGCAGGTGGGGAGAGGCGGGGAAGAGCGCCTGCAAAGCCTCGCCCCGCTTGCAAACGCTGCCTCCGGCGGAGAAAGACACCCGCCGGACTCGCCCCTCGTTTCTAAGTGGCCGGAGGATGGGCCCTTTTAAGGGGCCAGGAGCCGCGTCCCAGGAGAAGGAGGCTGGACTGAGGCCTGGGGACAACCGAGAGCATCTTTAGCGGCTCCTTTTGCAAAGGGCGTCCGGCTGCTTGTCAGCCGGCGGCGGGAGAGGCTGCTCTGCCCCGTGGCCAGCCCAAACCATCTCCGCCTCCATTGGCGTTCCCAGTTTGGCACTAGAGATGTATGGAATTTGTACAATCTATTCCGTCTGCCTTTCGCGGGTTGTCAGGTGCCTTTCGTTCCGCCGTCGGCTCACCGACGGAATTGGACTTTTTCCAATTTCACAAATTAGCGCAAATCCCCTTCCCAAAATGCGCAACTCCCCCATGAGAATTTTCAGGCTTCAAGCTAGGGGAGAAAGTGCATTTTCGGCCAATTGTGGGTTTTTTGTTTTTTTTTACTGTACATTTTGTTATACAATTGAATTTGTGTAAAACTCCGGAAAGTAAAACAACCGGTCCACAAGTCCGCAGAATCCCTGCACCTCGAGAAAAGCTGGTCCACGGCAGAATCTGCGGGTCGGATTCATGAAAATCTGAACTCATTTGATTCCATTGCAGATTTTCCCAACCTCCTTTGTTGGCACCTGCATGTTGTCTGGAAAGTTTATGCCTCTAAAGGTGTGCAGGGTGCATTTCCTTTATCCCTGTTTAACCGCACCCAAATGTCTTATTAGTTCTGAGGCAGTGCCAGGCATGGGGAGGCTATTATTAGCTTTAATCTAGCACTCCCAACCCCCAGAAAGAGTCACAATTTCAAATACAGTAACCTTTTGGCTGTTTTCTGTATCCGAGAGTCTCTGCAGACTGGGAATTGAATTCCCACCCCCTTTTGTTGCAAAATAATCTTTCACCAAAAGCCTGGCAGCTGTTAAAGAGATTTGACAACGATTGTGTAGGCGGGTCAGCTGCAGTTAGAAAGTAAGGAGCAAACCTGTGCTCTTTTGCTGGTACCAGGTTGGTCACTGTAGACTCTACGTTGACTAGAGGGTTGTATGAAGTTGCGCCTTTGGAATTTTGGAAGTTTTATCTAGACCTTTAACACGAATAGGCAGGCTACAGTATGGCAACGTTATGGTAGGCTTTCTGATCGGGTGTCAAATAAAGATGTGCTGGTTTTGTTTTTGAAAATGCCCCCTTCCTCTGCGTTACCATAGCTTTGATATTTTAGGCCTTTGTGCTCAGATTTTCTTTCTTTTTTGTTTAACTCTTTTAAGTGCATCAGAATGAAGTGGGTCTCAATTAAAGCTTCAGTTTTTCTTCTGGGAAGGAGGAGAAGGGGGAGAGACTCCTGTGGAATGACATTTCTCTCCCCCCCTCCCCATTTTCCCTTTTGTAAACTCTTAATTCTGCTGTTCCCCCCCCCCTTTTTTTAAATTCCTGTGATGATGCTAATAAAATTTTACGATAATTTTCATTGTCATTGGTTGTGGTCTTTCTTATAGCACGTGTATGGGTGGGTTTGTGATTCCCTTGGCTAATGGGTTAGATTTAGATGGACGCATGTGAGTGAAATCCTAGGAAATTGGTATACATTGACCAATATTTTTGGAATGGAGTACTGATGTGCTCCTCGAAAGTAACAAGCACATTAGTGCCCCATTCTGAAAACGCCGGTCAGTGTACCCATATACTACATTCAGCTGTCTTCGTTCGCATCTTACCATATTGCAAATAAGAGTACAATGCTATGCTGGCTGGAGCATGCTGGGAGTTGTAGGACTTTTTTCTGGCTAAATCTGCATAGGAGTGTGCTCTAAATAAGAACATCAGAAGAGTCCTTGGATCAGACCAAGGTTCCATCTACTCCAGCACTCTGTTCCCACAATGGCCAACCAGCTGTCGACCAGGAACCCACAAGCAGGACATGAGTGCAACAACATCTCCCACCCATGTTCCCCAGCACGGTGTACATAGGCTTACTTCCCTGGATACTGGATGTAGCACAGAGCCATCAGGACCAGTAGCCATGGATAACCAAGAATTTATGTAATCCCTCTTACAGAAATTGACATCCAAATTGGTGACCATCACCCCATCTTACGGTAGTGAATTCCATAGTTAAATTTTGCGCTGTGTCTCTGTTTAGGAAGTGTAGCAGGGGACAATATTAGGATATATATTCAGAATTTAAATCTAAGCTTTTTGGAGCTCTCTTACTGGCTTTGAGGAAATTTATGCTAAGAGACAAAAGTTTAGCAGTGGTGCAGCTAGGTAATTTCAGGTCTAATAATTTCAGGCGCAATCCTATGCACGTTTAGACATACAAAAAAGTCCTTCAACTTCCAGCATTCTCCAGTCAGCATGGCTGGCTGGAGAAAGCTGGGAGTTGTAGGACTATTTCAGTCTAAATATGCATAGGATCGTGCCAAGTGTCTTACACACTTTCAATGGCCGGATGTAATGCTTCAGTTTAAAGCATGCAAAGCAACATTCCACCCCCACTGCCACCATTCCCTGCTTTACAGCTATTTCTAAGTTCTAATATGTAAGAGCAAACAACCTGCAAAAAAAAACTGTTGGCAAACCTAGATTTTAAAACAGAAGAAAGAAATACTCCCAGCATGCAGAGGCCACCAGTGAGGGAGGAAGCAGCAGCCAGGCACCTCTCCACCGTGCTTGGGTCCAGCTCCAGCTGAGAGCCCCCTCCCTCCTGCTACCCACTGTCTCTGCAGAGGCCCCCAGTGAGGGAGGAAGCAGCAGCCAGGCACCTCTCCATCTTGCCTGGGTCCAGCTCCAGCTGAGAGCCCCCTCCCTCCTGCTACCAACTGTCACTGCAGAGGCCACCAGTGAGGGAGGAAGCAGCAGCCAGGCACCTCTCCATCTTGCCTGGGTCCAGCTCCAGCTGAGAGCCCCCTCCCTCCTGCTACCAACTGTCACTGCAGAGGCCACCAGAGAGGGAGGAAGCAGCAGCCAGGCAACTCTCCACCGTGCCTGGGTCCAGCTCCAGCTGAGAGCCCCCTCCCTCCTGCTGTCAACTGTAACTGCTGAACTTTTCAACTAAGATTGTAGTGCCTGAATTTGCTTTCCTTTCCCCCCTCCTCCTCCTCCCTCCCAATCCCCTTTCCTTTTGTGTCATGTCTTTTAGATTGTAAGCCTGTGGGCAGGGACTGTCAAGAAATACTTTTGTAAGCCGCCGTGAGAGCCTTTTTTGGCTGAATGGCGGCATCAAAATCCTTAAATAAATAAATAAATAAAATGTTCAGTTCTGCATTTTAAACCCACTTATAGCACCATCATAACAATAAAATGGTGGTTGCTTCTGCTGCCCTGTTGCTAAATAGGTTTGCTTGGGAATAAGCACCATTTTATTGTAGAAAAGAATAATATCTTTTTAAAGTTGTAAACGGCTCAGAGAGCTTTGGCTATGGGGCGGTATATAAATTTAATAAATAAATAAATAAATACAAATTAACAATAAAATGAGCTCCTAAACATGTACAAACCCAGACAAACTCCGCCTTGATATATATGCAATTAGCATTGGCCCTGCCGTGTCTGTTCTAGTTCAGGAGTGCGTCTGAGCAGCAGGCTTGTGGGATGGGTAGGGAAACCCATAGGTTTGTAGAAGTATTCAATGAGGGGGGGGAATCCTAAGGGGGGGCTGTGTAACAGCCTAATGACAGCTGAGTATGCACAGTAGCTACAGAGCTCTTGAGTGTCTTTTGGGGGGCAGAAATGGAACAATATCCTTGAAAAAGGCATGACTGGCATGAAACTTGAATATTTATTTATTTATTGCATTTCTATACTGCCCCATAGCTGAAGCTCTCTGGGCATTTCAAAGAAATAGGATGACTCCATGCTGCAACATTTTGTTGCAAATCTCAATTGTGGTAGTAGTAATTAAAATGATAATGCTTTTACATATTCTCCAATATTTCTGATTAAAATTATGGGCACCCTTGGGTATTTATCAGATTTGTTTCTGAGTTAACGTGGATAGAATCAGAGTGCCATAGTACCAATTTTAACAGGCAAAGAACTGTCCTGTATGTAACTGATAATCTTGTTTTATTTATTTGTGGTATTTATTATATTTAGTGGTATATAAATATCACAAATTATATCAGTGTTGTGTAGTAATTAGCGTGTTGGACCAGGACTTGGGAGATCCGTCTACATTTGACTATGAAGCTCACTGGATCACTGACTCTTAATCTGGCCTCCCTCACAGGTTTATTGTAATGATAAAATAAAGAAGGGGAGGAACATGTATGCTGCCTGGATTCCTTGGAGGAGGAAAAATGGTATACAATAAAATAATAAAAAATAAAATGTATACATACATAATCACACACACACACACTTCCATTTCTGTATTGCATTTCCTATGCAATGTATGTCTTATTAGTTGAAAAAGTTGTAATATTTTTATATATTAATTATATTGAAAACGTGATTAAAACATTCTTTTTTATTTTTATTTTAAAAACAACTTTTTCTCTAGCTGTGCGTTTCCACGCCAGCAGAGGGAGCCCCTCCACTCTACTACTCCGTCTTCTTTCTCCCGCTTTCCTTTTTAAAAAACAAAAAACTTGCCCTTTAAAAGGCGGGAGAGGAGTTTTTTTTTCCCCTTTTGGAAGGACGGCTCCTTCCTCCAATTAGATCCGAAGGCTGCTGGTTCCGTCCGCCCCTTCCTTTTCCTCTTGCGTCATTTACAAATCGCCCAATCCGTAGCGAGCCGTCAGCGTGATGCTCGTTGCTGATTGGTCGCGGCGGGCCCCGGGTATAAAAGGGAGGGGCGGGGGCGGCGCTAGTCCTTTAGTTCCACGGAGGCCTCGTGAGGTAGGTGGGTGCTGCTGCTGCTGCGTCTCCAGGCTTTGGGCCTAGTCTGGGCCGCTGGCGGGGCAGGGGGCGTGAGTGAGTGAGTGATCCGACCATCTTCTCTTTCCCTTCTCCAGAGAACACCGTAGTCTTTAAACCGCCGCTGCCTTTGCGCGATCCTTGGGTCACCGCGATGCCCAGGGAAGACCGAGCCACGTGGAAATCCAACTATTTCCTCAAGATCATCGTGAGTCCCCTGCGTCGGTGGTGGTGGGCGGCTCAGTTGGGAGGTCAGGCCTCTTGTTCTCGTTCCGGGAAAGGATAGAATGATGCTGCGAGGGTTTCTCTGAGCACGTGCAGAGGGCCGTGCCCTTAAATCTTACGTCGCAGCAGCAGCTGTTTCCGGCAGGGTTCTTATACCATTATTTTATTTATTTATTCATTACATTACATTTTTATACCGCCCAAAAGCCAAAGCTCTGGGCGGTTCACAAAAATTAAAACCATAATAAAACAACCAACAGGTTAAAAGCACAAATACAAAATACAGTCTAAAAAGCACAAACAGGATAAAAACCACGCAGCAAAATTGATATAAAATTAAAATACAGAGTTAAAACAGTAAAATTAAAATTAAGTGTTAAAATACTGAGAAAATAAAAAGGTCTTCAGCTGGCGACGAAAGAAGTACAGCGTAAGTGCCAGGCGGACCTCTCTGGAGAGCTCATTCCACAGCCGGGGTGCCACAGCGGAGAAAGCCCTCCTCCTAGTAGCCACCTGCCTCACTTCCTTTGGCAGAGGCTCACGGAGAAGGGCCCCTGTAGATAATCTTAAGGTCCGGGCAGGTACATATGGGAGGAGCTGCTGCTGTCAGACAGCTGCTTCTGACAGCTGCTGTCGGAAATCATGGTTAGTGTTCAGTGTTAGCCCTATGTAGAGTAGACCCATTGAAAGGACTGGGTCTTAAGTTAGTTGTTCCTTGTTCTGGTCTCCTTCGTTTCAGTGGGTCTACTGTGTGTAGGGCTAACGGTATATACAACCTCATACTTTTCGAATAAGCAATAGGGATTATTTTGAAGGCTTCTCTGAGTATGTATAGAGTGTTTTTAGGGACAGAGTTAAGCCATTGGTCCATTTAGCCCAGGGGTGGGCAGGCTTCAGGCTTGCAGGATCTACTTGTTGCTTTTCCCCTAGCACCCCCAAGTTCAATCTGGTGCAAATGGTACTATATTTAGAATTCAGAGACAGTATATTTAGAATTCAAGATTTCTGAGTCCAGAAATCTTGGTGCCAGAATTGAGTGGCACTCAATAGTATTTCCATACACATAACAGTTTATTTGTTTGCTACATTTATATCCTGCCTTTCTTGCAAAGATTACAAGGGCCTGTACATGATCCGCCTCCCCCGTTTTATCCTCACAACAACCCTTTGAGGTGGGTGAGGCGGGCAGTCAATGACAGGGCTGAAGTCACCCAGTGGGCTTCATGGCCAAGTGGGGGCTAGAATTCAGATCTCTCAAGTCCCAGGGCAATGCTCTAATCACTACACGCACGCACGCACGCATATCTTACCTGTAAAACATAAATTTGAAAAGAAGCAGCAGAAATAATGTTAAGCCTTTCTCTGGGCAAGCACAGCCCACTTGGACAATTATATACCTGTATTGCAGCTTCTAGGGCTTATATTTAGAATATGATTAGCAGTAACAGCAGTGCTAGTCTGTGAGAGCATGTACAGAGTGCTGGTAGCCGGATAGCATTATCATATTGCAATGTAAGGGCTCGCACTTGGGATGCGAGAAGCAGGAATGTGATTCTCTCTGAGCGTGTATGGAGTGCTTGTTCTCCGTAATGAACGACCATTATTATTATTATTTATTTATATAGCACCATCAATGTACATGGTGCTGTACAGATTACACAGTAAATAGCAAGACCCTACCGCATAGGCTTACAATCTAATAACCACAATTGACTCACTGACCATCAATGTAATAAATTGTTCTACCCTACAGCAGGGGCGTAAGAATTACCAAGCTAATGTAAACGAGGCACTCTGATCACTAAAACACATTATTACTATGATATTATTGCTACTTAGGCTTTAGGTAGCACTTTGTAAGTGTTCAAAGTGCTTCATGTAATTTACATCCGTAGTGTTTCCACATAGACAAGAAAGCCATGTTTCGCTGAAGTGAATATTGCTTTGTAATTAAAAGTTATTTTAGTTCCATATTCAGGATTTGCATCCTGTGTAAACTAAGGATATTCGTTTACCTAGTTCTGGCTTTCTGCTCACAGAATCTTGATATAGACTGGATGTCCCTCATAGGGATGCCCAAGGAAGACTCTGTTTTATTTCTGTTCATCCGCCTAATTTTGACTACAAAGAGGGATGTGAAAATTAGTTTAGGGAGAGACAGCTCTATTCCAAGTTTTTTTTTGCTGATGTCAGTACAGGGTTGCTTTTTGGGGTTCCCTTTCAAGGATGGCACAGGGATCTTCCTGAAATACACATCCCATCTCGAAGTTTCCGAGAGACCTTTCCTGAAATGGGATAGCCAAGTGGCCGCCTTAACCCTGAAGGGTTGTTGTGGCTTTGTCTTCTTTCTGTAGCAACTCCTGGATGATTATCCAAAATGCTTCATTGTGGGAGCGGACAACGTCGGCTCCAAGCAGATGCAGCAGATCCGCATGTCTTTGCGCGGAAAGGCCGTCGTCCTGATGGGGAAGAACACCATGATGCGCAAGGCGATCCGGGGACATCTGGAAAACAACCCCGCTCTGGAAAAGTGAGTGAGGCAAGGCCTCTTTGGGTCTTCTAGGCATCCTTGGGTGTTCTAGCTATGCCCCTCCCTGTACCAAGCAGGAGGTTGGGACTAGACAGCCTAGCCTACAAGGACTTGTCCAGATCTTAGGTTTCCCCTTGTAGCCCAGAGCACAACTTTCAGCAAGCCAGCCTATCCTGCAACTGGAAGGAGGGGAGGAAATGAGATCTCTCAGGTGACGTTCTGAAGCCAAACATCTTCACATGCTAACATGGGAAATTGCCTTATATTGTGCCAGACCACTGTTTCCATCTTTCTCAATATTGTCCGCATCGGGGCCAGCAACCTTCCGCTCTAGGCCTGCATGCAGCCCTTGGCCCAATTTCAAAAACCCTCTGCAAGCAATACATTCAGACCTCTGGCAGCAGCAGTTGCCGACGTTTGGCTCCATCTCTGCCCACTGCTGGCTTCAGCCCCCAAGAAAATGTGGCCCTAGGCAGGGACACGGTTGTCCACTCCATCGGTGCTGACAGGCAGTGGCTCTCCAGGATTTCCTTACCGATCTGAGGAGTGGGAGTGATATTGTCCTGCCTTAAAGACCTGTCACAGAGATGACAGGAGTGCAGGACACGGAATAACGGGCTCAAGTTAAAGGAAGCCAGATTCCAGCTGGACATCAGGAAAAACGTCCTAACTGTTAGAGCAGTACGACAATGGAATCAGTTGCCTAGGGAGGTTGTGGGCTCTCCCACCCTAGAGGCCTTCAAGAGGCAGCTGGACAACCATCTGTCAGGGATGCTTTAAGGTGGATTCCTTCATCGAGCAGGGGGTTGGACTAGATGGCCTTGTAGGCCCCTTCCAACTCTGCTATTCTATGATTGGGAAAATGTATATGAAACATTTGCTAATTGTACAGCTAAATGTTTATCATTCTTTGCCTTGCATTTTTCTTTTTTAAGAAACTGGTTTATACATAAGATGCTGATAAATGGAATGTCCTCTTGTTTCTTTTAGGCTCCTGTCTCATATCCGTGGCAACGTGGGCTTTGTGTTCACCAAGGAGGATCTGACTGAAATCAGGGACATGTTACTGGCCAACAAGGTAAATGGCAGCTCTCCCTGAAAGGAAATGGATTTATCAGGCCACGTTCTGAGAACCTGGTGCGCGGTGCATTGCGGGGGCGTAGTGGGTTTGAGTGTGAGGGTCTTTGCTTCAAACGGTGGGTCAGCCGTGAAGTTTGTTGAACTGCCTTGGGCAAAGTGCTGCTCAGCCTCTCCTGTATTCCGGAGTAGTTCAGAGGATACATTTCAAGGTGTTTTGTGTACTGAAAAGTTGTTAGAATTTAGTAATGCTGGTGTAACAATTGTGCCACAAGTAGTATCATGGTTCATCCGTGGAACGTGAATAATAGTAAAGGTGGGCTGATCATGTACAGCAGGGGTGCAGAACATCCGGCCCTCTAGAGGTCCCCCGATGACAACACCTGCTTCCCCTGGCCACATCCGCTTTCGCCAACCATTGATCATTTGGTGGATTTTTCCCCTTAGTCTAAAAGGTTGCAATACCTCTCCTAAGGGTTAGTTCCTGGCAGTCCCAGATTTAAGCTACAATAGGAGGTTATTTTTGGCACCACCCTTTTACCCGCATCTACTGTAAATGTGGCCCCCGTGAGCTTCTCCAATAGGGAATTCGGCTCTTGGGCTGCAAGGCGGTTCAACATCTTTTACGTACAGGATGAATTTCCCACAGATCCTACATCTCTGAAAGCCCTTTTGCCTTCTGAGCATGTACAAGCACACCATTCCAGAGGGTATGTTTCAAGGGGAGATGTTTTTGTTTGGAAATAATCTTTTATGTAGCTTTCGGTGATGAAAAGCTGCTGGACTTATTGACCAGTTTTCTCTGGATGTGAAGGGATTGTTCTGATTAGGAAAGGGAGTGTGTGAGATGAGGATTTGCAGGCCTTTAATGCAGGTTTTGCCTTACCTACCCTGGTGTCTTCTCAAGTTTCTGAGGAAGCAAAATGAAAGCTAAATTTCTAGAGGTGGAGAACTTCCCTTATCTCTATTCCAGGAAGCTTTGTTGAGTATCGAGGCTTTGACTTGATAGTATTCTGAGACGGCTTTGTTTGTCCATGTGGCGTTCTGGGATTTTGATCATGAGCTGCTGAGTTTCATGATGGGGTTAATTGTATCGGAAGATGGTACACTAGCTGCGAGCCTCCGTGACGCCATGCTGGTGGGATAAAAACGTCAAAATAAAGACGGTACTCAAGATCCAAACTGGAAGTCGGGTCTCTATGACTGGTGAATACTACACTTGCTGCTGCACCAATCCTTTTATTAGTGCGATGCTTCAATTTACTGGGGAGTTTTGCAAAGAGAGCAAGTTGCATCTCTCACAGTGCAACAAGGATGAATGGGTGTTCGCTTTTTCTTCTTAGGTACCAGCTGCTGCTCGTGCCGGTGCCATAGCCCCGTGTGATGTTACCGTGCCAGCTCAAAACACAGGGCTAGGCCCTGAGAAGACCTCCTTTTTCCAGGCTTTGGGCATTACCACCAAGATCTCCAGGGGCACCATTGAAATCCTGGTGAGTGCCGAGTGGGTGCCCGGCGGGCTGCCATCTTTATCCTTGTCCAGGGCTTTTCAGCCACGCAGCGTTGGTGCAAAGTGTAAGCTCATTGGCGGGGCTCATTGTTTTATTTTATTTACTTATTTACAACATTTGTATACTGCTCTGTATCTATACAGAACACATAAAAGGTACAGCAGCACAAAGGTGAAAAGATTAAAACCCCATGTTAAAATTATTAAAAACAATACTAAGAAAGACTGTGGCCGGTCATTTAAGGGATGTTTCCTGGAACAGAACTTTTTTCAGGAGATGCCGGAAGCAACGAAAGGTTGCCCTGTGCCTGACCTACAAAGGCAGGGAATTCCATAGGAAGGGGGCCACCACACTAAAGACTCTTCTCCCGGTGGATTGCAGTCGGGCTGTAGGTCCATGTGGAACCACCAGGAGCATGACGGTAAGGGAGAAGGCGCTCTCTCAGAGGTATCCTGGTCCCAAGTTGTTTAGGGCTTTGTATGCTAGTACTAGATCCTTAAATGGGCTGACCCTATGAAAAGGAGGACAGGGCTCCTGTTTCTTTAACAGTTGTATTGAAAAGGGAATTTCAGCAAGTGTCATTTGTATGCATGCAGCCCCTGGTGAAATTTCCTCTTCATCACCACAGTTAAAGCTGCAGGAGCCTTGCCCTCTTTTGTATCTGGTCACTCTAGTACAGCTCCTGCAGCTTTAACTGTGGTGATGAAGAGGAAATTTCACCAGGTGCGACATGCATACAAATGACACCTGCTGAAATTCCCTTTTCTGTGCAACTGTTACAGTTCCAGGAGCCCTGTCCTCCTTTCCATAGGGTCACTCTACCTTAAACCTATCCTGGAAGACAATAGGCAGTGATGGTTTTATTCTGGGGATGGTGTCCTGCTTGTGGATTTCCCCGAATGCCGGACTAGAGAGGTCTTTGGTCACATCCAGCACAGCTCATCTTACGTTCTGCCTGCATTACGGCTGGTTGTTGCAAGAACGGGTACAGCCAGATTAAAACGTACATAACCTTGCCGAGATGTTCCCGTTCTGTTGTGTTTAATCAGCTGTCTTTTCTTCTTGTGCCTTAGAGCGATGTGCAGCTGATCAAGACCGGAGACAAAGTGGGTGCCAGCGAAGCCACCTTGCTGAACATGCTGAACATCTCCCCCTTCTCCTTCGGGCTCATCATCCAGCAGGTCTTCGATAATGGCAGCATTTACAATCCTGAAGTTCTGGACATCACCGAGGAGACCCTGCACAGGCGCTTCCTGGAGGTAAGCGATGCCTCCTAACTTATGGTTGTGGCCTTGCTTGCTGTGGTCCTTGGGTGCAAGAGATGGTAGGAAAATGCCACGCAGACAAAAGGGCAGGGCACTTTCGACCTCTTTTGAACCGTGGATTCAGTGGCAGGTAATTAACAGGCATCATGCCCCCGGTCCAGTTCCTGTTCATCTCCAGTTCCTCTCCCAGTCAGTCTTCAGTTTGAAAGGATCCTATTTTGCAGGGCTGGGAAAGATCTCGTCTTGCACCTTGAAGCTAGAACAGGGTAAACAACCTGGTCCCCTCCAGATATTTTGGATACAGCTCCCATCAGCCAGCACGCCCAGTCAGGGATTATGGGAGTTTGCAGGCCAAGACATCTGGAGGACACCAGGTTGCCTACCTGAACTAGATTAAGCAAAAGGTCTGGTTCATTGTAAAGTTTCTTTGTTATGCAACCAAATCTGCAATTGTGTACCTTAGGGGTGGGCCACCTATGGCCCTAGATCTGTGTGTGGCCCTTGGCCTAATTTAAACATCCCACTACTAAGTGTTCAGTTCTGACGTCCAGCAAGAGTGATCTGTTCCTCCCCCAGCAGCCTGGGAGAGAGAAAAAGTCATTGCCTCGCCTGCGGTGGCTCCTGCCCAGAACACTGCTGGCTTCTTTTCGGCCTGTTGCCAGCGTATGATCCCCAACAGGAGAAAAGCTCCCCACCTCTGCTAATACAGACTTACCTGGGAGTAAACCCCGCTGAACTCTGTAGGGCTTCCTTCTGAGAAGATAGGTTTGGGATTGCACTGAGAAGAATTCAAAAGTATTATTTATTTATTTGTAACCCGCTTTCTGCCCAACACTGGGCCTCAAGGTGGCCTTACAAAATTTGAAACATACATTTAAAACACATGACAATTTTAAATATCCTTAGCACAGATGGAGGCCCAGATTAATCGCTAAAGGCCTGCCTCCGAAAGCACATCAAGGAGGGAGCCAGTCTAGTTTCTCTGGTAAGAGAGTTCCAGAGCACTGGAGCCGCCACCGAGAAGGCCCTCTCCCATGTTCCCACCAGGTGCACCTGTGATGGTGCTGGGACTGAAAGAAGGGCTTCCCCAGAAGATCTCAAAGAATGGGCAGGCTCATAAGGGAGAATACGGTCTTTCAGATAACCTGGACCCGAGCCGTATAGGGCATAACCAGCACTTTGAATTGTGCCTGGAAACAAACGAAACCAGTGGAGCTGTTTTAACAGGGGAGTTGTCTGCTCCCTGTAACCTGCCCCGGACAACATTCTGGCTGCAGCTCTTTGAACCAGCTGAAAAGTACACTGGAAAGCTCGCCTAGTGGTCAGCTTAGAGATGCGATTGCCTCATTTTAAAGTGGGGTGGTAAAACGTCAGCCGATGTCTGCAGAGAGGCTGTGTGCCAGCTGGTAGGTTCCCTAAAAGAGAGTTTTATCTCTTCAGTTGAACCTCGGATGGGTACAGGGAGAGGAAGAGATGCAACTGAAACCTGTTGGAATTGCCACTGTGTAGAACAGAGCTGTAATGGATCTGTTTTGTCCCTCTCAGGGTGTCCGTAATGTTGCCAGCGTTTGCCTGCAAATTGGCTACCCGACTGTTGCCTCTGTGCCCCACACCATCATCAATGGGTACAAGCGAGTCCTGGCTGTGGCTGTGGAGACTGACTACTCTTTCCCACTGGCTGAAAAGGTAATCATGATGTCGCTGGTAGTCTTGAATTTATTTACGACATTTATGTACGGCTTCACATCTAAACAGATTCCAAAGTTCAAGGGGTAGAAGTAATCCCCCTGCCTGCAGCCAGAGCGGAGACCTGTTTGTGTGTGACTATTTTTCAGACACTTTAGCCCCGTGAACGTAGATCTGAGACTACGATGGGAGCAGGGCTTTATGTACTCAACGTATTAAAAAAGAAAATGATTGTCAGTTTAACCCCAATTCTGCAGTGAGGAATAGAGGAGAATTGCAATGTTGTTATATAGGATACTAAATACCTGCCCCTGGCTACTGGATATTTCATTCAGCAATTATACCTTTGCAACAATAAGGGCTAATATCTTTTAAATCTTTTAAAAGCTGGTTTCTGTGCCCATCACCACATCCTGTGGCTTTTCTGTGCTCTCATGGATACTTTTGGACAGTGGGGTTGCAATGCTCAGAACTGGTTCAATGCTGTGTTGCGTCCCTTCATTATTCCAGACCCTTTATACCTTGTGATTATAGGCCTTTAGTGATTCTGCACAATTAGGACAAATAACAGTAGCCAGAGAGCCAGTGTGGTGTAGTGGCTAGAGGGTTGGACTGGGAGTCCAGAGATCCAGGTTCTAGTTCACACTCAGCCATGGAAGCTCACTGGGTGACTTTGGGCCAGTCACAGCCTCTCAGCCCAACCTATCTCACAGGGTTGTTGTTGTGAAGATAAAATGGAGAAGAGGAGGATTGTGTGTGCCACCTTGGGTTCCTTGGTGGAAAAAAGGTGGGATATAAATGTAATAATAAATAATAAATAAATAATAGCCACCCTGACGCCATGGGGCAGGGGATATCTAAAATGCACAGCTGAGCAATATCTTTACGAAGGCCAATCAGAATGTTACAAAAGAGTGTGCAAGCTTTAGAATTCTCTTTTATTATACTATGGAATAAAAAACAGGAGAAGGGAAGAAGTCCAAACGTTAGGCCAGGTGGGGTAGCTTCGGCTATTGGGCGGTATAAAAATGTAATAAATAAATAAGAGATCTGCAGTTTAGACTTGTGTCTCAAGATGGAGATTGCAGACTGGATGAATGACTCCCTTGCAGGTATCAAATGACTTGCTAGCATTCTCGGAGAAGGAAACAATGGCTGAGCCTTTTTCCTGAAAATATTTTTTTAAAAAAGCTGACTATAACTCTAATCTGTCTTTTGTTTTGGGTGAAACACACGGGCCTTTCTGTAAGCAAGGGAGGTTAATTTCAGGTGGTGTACTGGATTAAGTCAATTGAAGCCAAATTGTGTAGTATTACCTAGTAGTTTATTTATTTAAGGATTCTTATGCCGCCATTCAGCCAAAAAAGGCTCTCACGGCGGCTTACAAAAGTATTTCTTGACAGTCCCTGCCCACAGGCTTACAATCTAAAAGACTCGACACAAAAGGAAAGGGGATTGGGAGGGAGGAGGAGGAGGGGGAAAAGGAAAGCAAATTCAGGCACTACAATCTTAGTTGAAAAGTTCAGCAGTTACAGTTGACAGCAGGAGGGAGGGGGCTCTCAGCTGGAGCTGGACCCAGGCACGTTGGAGAAATGCCTGGCTGCTGCTTCCTCCCTCACTGGGGGCCTCTGCAGAGACAGTTGGTAGCAGGAGGGAGGGGGCTCTCAGCTGGAGCTGGACCCAGGCACGGTGGAGAGGTGCCTGGCTGCTGCTTCCTCCCTCACTGGTGGTCTCTCAACTAGTAGTTGGAGGGCATACAATGCTCAAAATATAAAGTCCCTTTTCAGGTGGTAAGAAATGATCTCTCTCTGGTGGTAGATCCTGCCCTGAAGGGCTAAATACAACACAAAGCCCCTGAAGTTAGCCGTGCTGGTGCAGTTGGTCGCACGAGTTCCTCTTGTTTGAATCTTCCAAAAAACCTAAGGAAAGGGGGGCATTTCCTCTTTGTAGGCAGCTGACTTTTCTTTTCTTCTGCCATAGGTGAAGGCCTTCCTGGCTGATCCTTCAGCTTTTGTGGCTGCTGCCCCCGTGGCAGCTGTAGCTGCTGCTTCCACCGCTGCAGCCCCAGCCAAGGAGGAAGCCAAGGAAGAATCGGAGGAGTCCGATGAAGACATGGGCTTCGGTCTCTTTGACTAACTGCTGGTTGTGTCATCCTCCAGTCTGAGTAAAAAGAAATAAAAACATACATTTAATTACTTCTGTACATACCCTTGTCAGATTGCAGTTATTGGATAATTCCAGCCGCCTTCTGGTTCTTCGTCACCCAAGAACAGATTCCTTCAAGCAGTTGTTGTTATAGGTCGATGACCGGCATGACAAGTAAAAAACAAACTATCGCATCAAACATATGAAATGAAATATACATAGGATGCATGAAATGGGATATAAAGTAAAAGAGAAAGCATATAATGGGGAAAAATAAGAACAGTGTTACAAAGTTTTTAATCCTCTTACGATTCCCAGGAAGAGTATAACACAGTCTCTGAGGTCAGTTCCTGGCAAGTTTTGCAAGCTGCAGCATGAGATTTAGCGATGGAAAAAGTAGTGGGTGCATTTTGGGCAGAGAGAAAACAGCCATCGGGCCTTCCTGGCATTTTTAAGTCAATTTTTTTTTTTGCATAAGTCAGGATAGAGCAGTACAGAAGAATGAGGCACTTATTTGACCTCTTCAGAGTCACAGGGGCACTTGTGTTCATGATAGGGGATTTTACAATCTCTTCCCTCCAGAACTGCTGAAGGAAGAACATTGAAGCGAGCCTGTATAAAAGCTTTACGATGTTTCTGAACCACGATCACAAGTAGATTATTTGCTGTTTTATTTGGCTGGAGTGCTCTGTCAAATGTGGCTGGAGGTTAGGCCTAGATCACGTTGGGCGTTCATCCATGATAGACTACTTGGGGATCACTCCGGCCTTCTCATACCCAAAGAGAAGGTGGCCCCAAGAGAATCCATATATCTGGAGCGTTTTGATACAGGGGTTGCTTCCATACTGACTGGAAATAACCTTTTAGGGTTAGCGAAGCTAAAGAGTTGGGAAAAAAGCCAGGACTGTGCAAATGAAGGTGTACTTGGTCCCTGTCAGTGGAAGGAGTCTCCAGTTCCTATCCTGCCTGTGTGGAAACAGCAGGGCCATATAGAAACTTTTAAACCATACTTTAAAACCTGCAGATAACACAATCTTGGTAGGCAGAGGGTCAAATGCATTTCCTTCCCTGCTCCCTCAAGCACACTACAGTATTGGTAGCTGTGCTAGGCATCCTTGTACAACTCCAGCAGGTATATCCTTGTAAACCTCTTAAACGTGTGATTTGAAGCAAGACAGGCTGGCTGACCATACGTGTGTACCATTAATGTGTGAAGCAGCGCTAATGTTGCAATTGTGTTAGGATAACACTGAAAAGGGGTGTGTGTATGTGTGAGTAGTGATGAGCCGTCTTGAGTCCGACCATGCCCTGCCCTGATTCTTGTAGAGTTCGCTTAGTGGTACCATGACCAAGCCGTGCTGGGATCTACTTGCGGTACTGGGAGGAGCAAAGCTGCTGTTATATGTCCCAGTAGCTATACCGTTAATAAAGCTTCAAACTGCTTATTATGGGCATTCAAACGATTTGACAATGTGCCGTTGCTGAGTCGAGTGCAAGTACTGAATGCTTTTTTCATGTATTTTAAATAGTTCTCCCTTGGTGTCAAGCATCAAGGTTCCATAGAACAATATAATCAGCCTTTTCAGATCTGGAACCAAGCGCATACCCCAGCCTGAACAGGAAAAGCTATTACACGTATATCCCTCCTTTTGTCCAAGGAGCAGGGTATGTTCATTTTTGTTCTCACACCAACCTTGTGAGGTTCCAGTGAGCTGTATGAGCAATCAAAGATTTGAACTCTGATCTCTATTCCTTCTCTGATGCTAACCACTACATCATGCTTTATGAAGAGGTCTGTGAAACATGAGATCTAAGTTTTTCAGCGGCGTAGCCATTTTAATCCATGGTTGTAGAACCAGCGAGTCTTCAGCAGCACAGAAAACAACACGAGGAGGAACCTCAAGAGCTCCAGTAGTAGCCCTTGTACCACAGGTGAAGTTACCAGAAGAACCACCAGCATATACAACCGAATAAAATCAGCTTGCAGAGAAACAGCAAGAGAGAAGAAAGAGAGATCATGGATCCTGCCAGAACAAGTCCTGGTGCCAAAAACTAACTCTCAGCCATGTAATCCACAGACATCACCACTTTAACATTTATTCTGGCATAAGCTCGTTTTCTCCCTCTATTTGCCAGTTATCAATCAAGCTAACTGGCAAATAGAGGGAGAAAACGTGGAGGCAGTGACAGACTTTGTATTTCTGGGCGCAAAGATTACTGCAGACACTGACTGCAGCCAGGAAATCAGAAGACGTTGACTTCTTGGGAGGAGAGCAATGACAAATCTTGATAAAATAGTTAAGAGCAGAGACACCACACTGACAACAAAGGTCCGCATAGTTAAAGCAATGGTATTCCCCGTAGTAACCTATGGCTGCGAGAGCTGGACCATAAGGAAAGCTGAGCGAAGGAAGATAGATGCTTTTGAACTGTGGTGTTGGAGGAAAATCCTGAGAGTGCCTTGGACTGCAAGAAGATCAAACCAGTCCATACTCCAGGAAATAAAGCCAGACTGCTCACTTGAGGGAATGGTATTAAAGGCAAAACTGAAGTACTTTGGCCACATAATGAGAAGACAGGACAGCCTGGAGAAGAGGCTGATGCTAGGGAAAGTGGAAGGCAAAAGGAAGAGGGGCCGACCAAGGGCAAGATGGATGGATGATATTCTGGAGGTGACAGACTTGACCTTGGAGGAGCTGGGGGTGGCTACGGCCGACAGAAAGCTCTGGCGTGGGCTGGTCCATGAAGTCACGAAGAGTCGGAAACGACTGAACGAATAAACAAGAAGAAGCTTTTGTGGATACTACACTTCATCAGATGAAGCCAATAAAGACAATGCGTTGCTATTGTTACTGCTTAGAGGCATACCCTTGCAGACTTTTTTAAAAAAGACATGGAATTCTTTGGTTGTTGATTTTACTACATATTTTCACAACTGTAAGGGTTAATAACTTGTTTACTTTAAAAAAAATAAAGTGGAGATGCTTTAGGGAACTGAACTCAATATTTCATTCTAGTTTTCCTGCACTTTTATGGAATTGAACACAAGCAACCTAATCAGGGTGGTAAGAGCAAGTGGCCCCATTCAGACAACACACTGGTTTAGCGTGTTGTCTGAACGGGGCCAGTGTGGTGTAGTGGTTAGAGTGTTGGACTGTGGGGCTCTGGAGATCTGAGTTCTAGTCCCATTTGGTCATGAAGCTCACTGGGCGACTTCTCTTCCCAGCCTACCTCACAGGATTGTGGTGAGGATAAAATAGAAAGGTAGGGCTATGTACACCGCCTTGGAAGCTCCTTGGAGGAAAACAGGTGGGGTAGGGTGACCCTATGAAAAGGAGGACAGGGCTCCTGTATCTTTAACAGTAATGTAGAAAAGGGAATTTCAGCAGGTGTCAATTAAAGAGGGTGAAATTCTCTCTTCATCCACACAGTTAAAGCTGCAGAAGCCCTGCCCTCTTTTGTATCTGGCCACTCTACTATAGCTAGTGTAGCTTTAACTGTTGTGATGAAGAGGGAATTTCACCCACTTCAATTGACACCTGCTGCAATTCCCTTTTCTACATTACTGTGAAAGATACAGGAGCCCTGTCCTCTTTTTCATATGGTCACCCTATATAAATGCAGAGCTGGTTGGTATAAAACAGGGCCTATCCCTGGCCTCGTCGTAGCCTAGCAACCCGCGAAGGGAGCAGGAGAAGCGCACGCATGCACGTTCTGCGCACGCGCGTCTTCCACTTCGACAGCTCATCTTCTCCCCCGAGCCCCGTGACGCAACCAATCTGCGCCAAACGCACCCGGACGTGACGTCGCAGCTGCTTCCGGGTCGCAGCCGGCGCTATGGCGGCTGACACGCAGGTGGGTGCTGCTTTGAGGGAGGTGGGGGAGGTCGGAGAAGCGAGAAAGGGGAGCCGCGGAGAGTCCCGGAAGGCGGGAGCCGCGGCCCTTCCTGGGTGCGAGGGGCCCGGTGTCCTCCGCTTCTTCCGTTCTCGCCTCTATCCCCGCCATGCGGAGCTTCATGGCCGGGCAGGGCCGAAGTTGGGAGTCCGCTCAGCTTGTTTCCCGGTTCTCTCAGAGGAGAGGAGTAAAGGAGCCTCGTCTGGATCCCCGCTGGGAGCTGCCGTGTGCCGAATGAGGCCATGGAGCCGTTTAGCTCAGTACGCCCCACACCAGCCTTCTCCCAATCCCGCTGCCCTTCAGATGTGTTGGACGATAAAGGCAGTAAGCCCATATGCCCCAATGGCTGGGGAACATGGGTGGGAGGGTGCTGTGTTGCACCGTGTCCTGCTGTGCGAACAGAGTTCTGGACTAGATGGACCCTTGGCCTGATCTAGGAAGGCTCTTCTTAAGTACTTATGTACTACAATGCCCATCACCCACAGCCATCCTTGACCATTGCAGTCTGGCACATGTTCGTAGTTGTAGTCTGACAGACACATCTGGAGGGCCACAGGTTGACGGGCAGTGGCTCTCCAATGTTCCAGACTGGAGTTGTCGTCCCCCCCCCCCCCCACGTACTTGAAGACTACAACTCTGAACATGTGCCAGACTGCAATGGTCAAGGATGGCTGTGGGTGATGGGCATTGTAGTACATAAGTACTTAAGAAGAGCCTTCCTAGATCAGACCAAGGGTCCATCTAGTCCAGCACTCTGTTCGCACAGCAGGACACGGTGCAACAGCACCCTCCCACCCATGTTCCCCAGCCACTGGGGCATATGGGCTTACTGCCTTTATAGTGGCCCTTCCCTTGTCCCCCACCATCTGGGTGTTACCTCTTAGAAGGAGCGCTCGTCCAAGGGGTGCTTACATTTATGTTATTTGTTTATTCTAAGAAATGGCCAAGGTAACATAAGAGGCCTTTATCCAATGTCATGTAGTGGTTAGTTTGTGAGCTTAGAATTGGTGAGGTTTGGGTTCAAATCCCCATTTGACCATGAAGTTCAGTGGGTGATCTTGGGCCAACCACACAGTCTCATCCTCATTTACCTCACAGAATTAAGTCGAGGGGGTGGGGACAATGGTGGTGTATACATTCTTCTTGTGTTGTAGCAGTGTTATTAATAATTAATGTTTTTATTATTAAATTCAATAGTACTATATATGTACATGGCATTTTCGAAAGAACAGGTTTGCCAGGTCCCTACTCCTTGGGATTTACAAGCTAAAGGGAAAAAACACAGGAAGAGGTGGGCAATTGAGGCAGGGATAATAAGGAGCAGAATATGTGCTTAATTAAATTGCATACACTTTGTGTCTTAGTTACAATTTGCAACAGGCTATTGGAACTAGGATTGTTTCAAGAGCTTCCTGAAAGTAGTAAACGCATGACATAAAGGGAATTCTCACAGCAGTCCTGTGAGGTAGGTTAGGCTCATTAGTTGCCCCAAGGTCATCCAGCTAACTTTGTGACGGATTGGGAATTCAAATCTGGATCTTTTCAGCCATATGTTAAGTTCAGCATAAACCACAATTACTTATTCTTATCAGATTAGCATTTGTCTCTTCTCTTGGATGTGGCTCGGTTTTCTGAGGGAATTGCCTCTTTTGGGCCTCAGTTTCCCCAACACTGTTGTAGGGATTGCTCAGCCTAACATACCTACAAGATTGCTTGTCAGAGAGGGCAGGAGGAGTTCATGTCTCCTTCCTTCCCTGGCTCTCTTGGAGTAAACGAAGGGTAAAATGTGATAAATAAAGGGATACTATGAAAATATTAATAGATAGGGTTTGCTACCTATTACTTCCATGGGTGAAAAGGTAGGGAAGCCCTTTATGAAATCCACAAGCCCCACCCCATTACTTGCCAAATTAGCCAAATCATGTGCTTTCCATGTAGCCTCTCAAAAACAGTAGCTAAGGGATTTGTTATAAATGGTAAGGGAGCCAGGCCCTTTCTCCCCCACCCCCCATGTAATTTGAGCATTGCTTGAGGTAAGTGGTGGGGCTGCCTGAAATCCTAAGAGAGTCGCTGCTGATCTGTGTAGATATGGTACTCAGGTGAACTAGTGGCCTGACAGTCTAAGGCAGTTGCCTGTGAGAACATATAAAAGCATAGACCCCTTTTTTCAGTTGTTTGGCTGATCTGAGAGTGTTCTATTGCACTTGGAGGGGCTGAACAAGAAACTTTTCGACCCCACCCTAACCCTCTGATTGGCTGTTTAGGTTTCTGAAGCACTGAAGCGATTTGCAGTGAAAGTGACCACATCTAGTGTGAAGGAACGAAGAGAGATCCTCAATGAGCTTGGAAGATGCATCACTGGAAAAGGTATTCATATTCCGCCACAGAAGTGCTGCTTTCTGATGGGGTCAGCCACTGGAGGCCTCTGGGCCAAATCTGGTCCCTCACTGATGTTAATGGAAGCTTCCCTCCTGTGCCAAATAGCAACTGGGGTGGGGTAGGGATGGCAGATTTCATCAGGACTGCAATGCAGCAGGGAAAATTTAACTCTACACATGCTTCCAGTGTGACTGTCTCCTGCAGCAGCTGCTGTTTACAGTAAAAATGAAAGGTCATTGCAATGTTAAACCATGTGTGTTACATCACATGGAGTTTAGTCTTGATTCACCGATGACACTTTGGGGTCAATTTGTTTCAGATCTGCCGGAAAGTGCAGTGAAAGGCCTCTGCAAGTTGTTCTGCCTCACTCTGCATCGCTACAGGTAAGAGTGTGAGGTCAGAGAATCAGCCCTCCTTTTCAGACTAAGCTTCTCTGGTTTGTACAAAATCCTGTACAATCCTGTACATGATTTTGTACCAAAAAAATCAAAACAAAATCATCCTGGGCAACCAGGATGATCAGGGGTCTGGAAACAAAGCCCTATGAAGAGAGACTGAAAGAACTGGGCATGTTTAGCCTGGAGAAGTGAAGATTGAGGGGAGACATGATAGCACTCTTCAAATACTTAAAAGGTTGTCACACAGAAGAGGGCCAGGATCTCTTCTCGATCCTCCCAGAGTGCAGGACACAGAATAATGGGCTCAAGTTAAAGGAAGCCAGATTCCAGCTGGACATCAGGAAAAACATCCTGACTGTTAGAGCAGTACAACAATGGAACCAATGGCCTAGGGAGGTTGTGGGCTCTCCCACTCTAGAGGCCTTCAAGAGGCAGCTGGACAACCATCTGTGAGGGATGCTTTAGGGTGGATTCCTTCATTGAGCAGGGGGTTGGACTCGATGGCCTTGTAGGCCCCTTCCAACTCTGCTATTCTATGATTCTATGTAGCCTCCATAGAACAGGGGTGGAGAACCTTGGGCCTGGAGGCCAAACCCAGCCACCCCGCTCCCCTCCCCACCCCCAATGCGCATGGAGCACTTGAAGAGCTCTGTGCCTAGTTCCTGGCCCCTTGCATTTACTCACGAGGAGCCAGGACGAAACTGGGACAGCCTCCCGCGGTGTCGGGACAATCTCCAGACCACGGGAAAAAACGAGAAAAAGGGGTATGGCAATATCCCGTGGAAATGGAGGAATCAACCCTCCCTTCTCCCGGGATCCTCTGTGCGTCATGTGGATGCATAGGGATGATCATAGAATAGCAGAGTTGAAAGGGGCCTATAAGGCCATCGATTCCCCGGAATATCGCCTGGCGTAGACATGCCCTTAGTTATTGGCAGTAAGAACTTTAAACAAAAATAGGCTGGTATCTTTTGTATTTTGGCCCATCCACCCTTTGCCTTTAGCTCCACCCACTTTGCCTTTAGCTCCACCCACTTTGCCTTTAGCTCCACCCACTTTGCTTTCATCCCCACCAACCACTAGAATAGGTCTCTTCTTAGAAATTGAATTCAACCCTCAGGCTGAAATGGTTCCCCGCCCTTGCTGTAGAGACTTGGATGGTATAGGTGGGGGCTTTTTGACTGGTGGTGGTGGTGGTGGTGGGAGACCTAATAAGTCAGCCCTTCACTGTAGAAATCTATGGATTCATTTATTCAGTTATATTTCTGCTTTTCTATTTAAAACATATCTGAATTGGATCGTGCCCTGTTAACTCCCCTGTTAAAACAGCTCCACTGGCTTTTCGTCTATTTCGGGGCACAATTCTAAGTGCTGGTTATGACCTATAAAGCCCTATATGGCTCGGGTCCAGGTTATTTGAAAGAACGTATTCTCCCTTATGAGCCTGCCCATGCTTTGAGATCTTCCGGAGAAGCCCTTCTTTCAGTCTCGCCATCTTCACAGGCGTTGCTGGTGGGAACATGGGAGAGGGCCTTCTCGGTGGCTGCTCCAGTGCGCTCTGGAACTCTCTTCCCGGGGAAGCTAGGCTGGCTCCCTCCTTGATGGGCTTTTGGAAGCAGGCAAAAACTTCTTTGTTCCAGCAGGCCTTTGGAGAATAATCTGGCCCTCCATCTATGTTAATGTCTTATAATTTTGTTGTGTATTTTAAACATTTATGGTTTTGTTCCCCCCCCACCCCAAAATATGTTTTAAACTTTGTAAGGCCACCTTGAGGCCCAGCATTGGGCAAAAGGTGGGATACAAATAATGATGATGATGATGATGATAATAATAATAGTCACTCATGTTTTGAGGCTACTTTGGTTCCAGTATACTATCTTAATAGGAAATTAAAATCTGATGAAATATTATTTATTTATTTATTTATCATATTTATACCCCGCTCCTCAGCCAAAAAAGGCTCTCAGAGCGGCTTACACTTAGCAAAAAAGACATAGCAGAAATAGACTGCAGTTTATAAGAGATGATGCTGTAATAAACGTGTTAGTCTTTAAGATGCCACAAGACTCTTAGCAAGTTTTACTGCAACATACTTAACATAGTGGCTGTTGTGGAAATTATTGAAGACAGTTTTATCTTATGGAAATAAGTGGTCACCCTTCTTTACCTAATTATAAAAATGCTTTCCACTTCTTTTGATCCCTTTGAAAAGGCACCTCTGTCGAGGTGGGCCGACCAAGGGCAAGATGGATGGATGATATTCTGGAGGTGACAGACTTGACCTTGGGGGAGCTAGGGGTGGCGACAGCCAACATAAAGCTCTGGCGTGGGCTGGTCCATGAAGTCACGAAGAGTCGGAAGCGACTGAACGAATAAACAACAAAGATGTATTTAATAAGTTAATCAGCTAAACTGCAGACTATTACTGAACTAGGGGGGGAACCACATGGAAAGGAGGACCAGGCTCCTGTATCTTTAACAGTTGCATAGAAAAGGGAATTTCAGCAGCTGTTATTTGTATACATGCAGCACCTGGCAAAAATCCCTTTTCATCACAGCAGTTAAAGCTGCAGGAGTATAGCTAGAGTGACCAGATACAAAAGAAGGCAGCTTTAACTGCTGTGATAAAGAGGGGATTTCGCCAGGTGCTACATGCATACCAATGACACCTGCTGAAATTCCCTTTTCTATGCAACTGTTAAAGATACAGGAGCCCTGTCCTCCTTTTCATAGGGTCGCCCTAACTGAACTAGACTGGTGAGAAGGTGCTTGGAATCAAAACCTTAAGAACGTGCAGCTGGTCGTTATTTATGCAATCATCTAAATGTCTTCCCTCGTCAGAGATGCAGCCTCACGCAGAGCCCTCCAAGCGGCCCTTCAGCAGCTTGCCGAATGCCAGCCAGAGGCGACGGCAAAGAACCTCCTGCAGTCCCTGCAGTGTTCGGGAATTAGCAGCAAGTCCGGGGGACCCAGGTGAGGGCTGAGTTCTGTGCCCTGGCTACTTGGGGGAGCCACTTCCTGGAAAAGGTGGCTGTTCACTTTTCAAGTCTGACCTTGAGTCCAAGCATTGTTCGTGTGAAAGAGCTCTTTGCTCTTTCTCGGCTCGTTTTCATAGAACAGGTGAAGTTCGGTCTTAGCAAGGCAGGTACGGTTTACCCTTGAATTTTGCGGTTCAGGATGGGAACCTCTTGCCGAAGGCATGGCCATGGAAGTGCCTACGTCCCTTCCCTTGACCTTCCCCTCCCAAAAAGTCCTGCTAAAACTCTCTCTTGTGGTTTGGGGTTAGTTCTGACCATTTCAAAAACTGACTTAAGGGTATTCTAATTCTGGTCAAGGGTGCTTGCGATGCCCCCACCTCACGCACAAGGCTCTGACGCGCCCACCTCCCTCAGGCTAAGCACCACCACTGAAATACCAGAGGAAGGGGTAAAAAGACAAGTAGAACCTTTCCCTTATAGCAGAGGGAAAAGGTGAGGAGATTTGGAAAAGGCTGTTCTGTGAATATAGCAGGCTGAAGGTTTAATGTAATGTGTTTATTTATGAACTAATAGAGCAGGAGACACAGCCCAACTGACACGTGGTTTTATGGTAGCAAAATAAAGAAAATGTTTATTGTAGTTTACAGTTCTTAGTTCCTTTGAATTCTATTCCAATCCTGCCTATTCTTAATAATACTGGTAGTAACCAATCTAATATTAACAATCCTTAGTCCCTATGATCTTATTTTCACTCACTCCTCACACAACTCCTGACAAGGAATCCCACAGCTAAACACATCTACCCTCCAGACCCAATCACCAACCGAACCCCTCAAACCACTCAGCTCCCCAATATATAGACTCCTCCCCCTTTCCACCGCATCACCAGCCACACCCACCCAGCCCAACATTCCGCACTCTCTAGACCTACTCTTCCAGACATACCTAAGGGAATAGAAATGTGGGTAACGCCACAGTGCTCCTAAAGGGTTCTGAACCAGGAATCCTTTAGGGTGGGCAACTTTAGAGGGTTGGGGGACTGCATTGGCCATGCCAGAAATCTGCGTAGCCTGCATCCCTCCCCATTGCTGCCGGAAGTGGTTATGCCACTGAAATCGAAGCAGTTCTGTTAGGAAGCGTGGGGCCTGTTTCCCAGCAGAATCAAGCCCCACACAGCCTGCTAAACAGCCGTTGGCAACCCATTCTGCTGGGAAACGGCACTGCCTCTCGGAGCGCCTCATTTCCCACCAAGATCATGGGATTTCAGGGCTCGTTTCGGTGGCAGGGAACGGGTGAGGACCGCATGCGGAGCTTAGTTAACTTGGGTTCATCATGCCTTTAACCAGGTTTGGTTAATGGTTAACCACGGTTTATCATATCTTTAACCAGGTTTGATTGTGGTTAAATGTAATGCCAGACGATAGCACAGGGGGTGAGGGTGAATTCTCATGAAAAAAAGGGAGGACGTTGGGATGATAAGAGGAAATGCATGGTTCTTTGGCTTGTTCCCGAAATTGTGGTTTGTGTTCCATCTGCGTCGGTCTCAGGTGGGGTGGGGTGGGGTGGGTAATAAAAGGAAAGCAAAGACTACAGCTCAACAAGAAAGAGCAAAAGAGGGGCGAGGGAGCACTGTCAGCATTGAAGCAAACAGACCGTTATGACAGGCCACGATTTGTCGTGGTCGGCATGAATGGTTTGGAGTCATAAGCTCATTCGCTTTTCCCCCTTTCCGTTTCAGTAAAAGCAGTGGATCCGCTGCCTTGCTGGCCCTGTCCTGGACATGTCTGCTTGTTCGCATCGTCTTCCCCACGCATGAGAAGAGACAAGGAGAAACATGGGAGAAACTAGTAAGAATCCTTGGCCTTGATTTGAATGTGTCCTTTGACTGTAATTTGCCTTTAGTAGGTTCATGTTCTGTAGCCGTTATTAACTGATTTGGACTTCTAGCCCTAAAGGGATGAAAATGCCCCAAAGGTGGGGTGGGGTGTGGAGTACAGATGACAATTGGTGAACCTGTATAGGCTCCACATAACCAGTATGAGGTCATGAGATGTGCCTGTGTGGAGAAGGAGCCCTCTGCCCTCGCCACATGTAGGCTCTACAACTGGATGTGGGCAGATGCTAGGTTTTTTTTTTATCAGAACACCCACGTCCACCAAGTGGAGCCACATGCAAAATTCAGGAGGCGAAGCTCTCGAATATAGCCCATGCACTGGGATGATTTGCATATGCCAGTCTTCCCCAATCTGGATGGTGGATTCTGGGAGTTGTAGTGCAACACGATAGCTGAATTTCGAGGGGTGGGGGAAACTTTTGCTGCTGTTGTTAAACAGTTTGGAGTTGGAAACCCTTGCTGACCTATCTTAAATCATCCAGAAATCCACTAGTAGATACTGATAAACCTTCTGGCCAGCCCTAATTTATGCACTGGAGAAGTTTATGTGAATTACCATGTATATAAATTAATCTCCCATAGCTATGAAATATTCGCATGCTGCGTACAGCTGGCTACAGACGTATACACCCTTGCTATATGGCAGTATCCAAAGATATCCACTTCAATCTGTTCTCGAGAGCTAATTCCTGCTGAGAGCCAGTGTGGTGTAGTGGCTAAAGTGTCAGACCGGGAGTCGGGAGATCCGAGTTCTAGTCCCCACTCGGCCATGGAAACCCACTGGGTGACTTTGGGCCAGTCCCAGACTCTCAGCCCAACCCACCTCACAGGGTTGTTGTTGTGAGGATAAAATGGAGTGGAGGAGGATTATGTACGCTGCCTTGGGTTCCTTGCAGGAAAAAAGTTGGGATATAAATTAATTAAAGAAATAATAATAAATAAACAGGGTGTTGTTACCTGACATATTATTCTTCTGTTCCCAGCCTATGAGTATTGCATGGCTATGGAAGATACACGGAGTTGATGACTATCATGGAATCATAGAATAGTAGAGTTGGAAGGGTCCTACAAGGCCATCGAGTCCAACCCCCTGCTCCATGCAGGAATCCACCTTAAAGCATCCCTGACAGATGGCTGTCCAGCTGCCTCTTGAAGGCCTCTAGTGTGGGAGAGCCCACAACCTCCCTAGGTCATTGGTTCCGTTGTCATACTGCTCTAACAGTCAGGAAGTTTTTCCTGCTGTCCAGCCGGAATCTGGCTTCCTGTCACTTGAGCCCATTATTCCGTGTCCTGCACTCTGGGAGGATCGAGAAGAGATCCTGGCCCTCCTCTGTGTGACAACCTTTCAAGTATTTGAAGAGTGCTCTCATGTCTTCCCTCAGTCTTCTCCAGGCGAAACATGCCCAGTTCTTTCAGTCTCTCCTCACAGGGCTTTGTTTCCAGACCCCTGATCCTGCTTTCCCCACCCTGGTGCTTTCCAGATAGTTTGGAATACAACTCCCACCATCCCTGACCATTGGCCATGCTGGCAGGACTAATGGAAGTTGTAATCCAAAATATCTGGGGGGCACTACCTTGGGGAAGGCTGGACCGATGTTTCTGGCCCCTCTGGCCTTTCTCAGTTCACAATATGGCCCTGGTTAAGAATTAGTTGCTGACTAAGGATAGAAACACACCAGAGACTGAGGTAAGCTCAGAAACCATTGGGGATAAGTGATTGTTCATACTGGTTCTCTCTCTTTTCCAGGTGGAAGTTCAGTGTTTGCTTCTCTTGGAGGTTCTGGGGGGTTCTCGCAAGCCTGCGGTGGACGGAGCAGTGAAGAAACTGAACAGACTGTGGAAAGAGGTGAAGAACATCTTCTGAAAGTGTCACCCCGGCCATGATGATTTAGGCCAGACTTCTCCAACCTGGTGCCCTCCAGATGTTTTGGTCAACAACTTCTGTCATGCCCCAGCTAGCATGCGGTGGAATGCCTTTGGGAGGTGGTGGGGTCTCCTTCGATGGAGGCATTTAAGAAGAGGCTGGATGGCCCCTGTCAGGGCTGCTGTAGCTGCATCCTGACGTGCAGAGCAGGGGTTAGACTAGAACATCTCTAAGGATTGGACCCAGCACCTCTGCAGAAGCATATTGAGAGAGCATGTGAACTGACAGAGCCCATTGAGTAAGAGGGTGAATTGCTAAGGTTTCAGGAGATAGAGCAAGGAGACCAGCGAAGAGAGGAATCTGTCCAGATGCCAATTGATCAGTTGGTTCAAAGTCAAACAAAAACATCTGGGATCTAACTGGGAGGGAGGAGTTGGGAGTGGCGGATGCCAGAATCAGTCATCAGGATGTCAAGAGGGAGGAGCAATTTCAGAAACTCAGATGTTCTACCAAGTTGGCCCATCGAAAGAGGGTCCCGTGGGGAAGATTCTCCCTGAGAGCGGGCTACAAAACCCACTCAGGTATCGTTTCGTGGGCTGGTGTCAATTTTGTCGCAACTTCCATAGCAGTAGTGCGTCCATCAAAGGGATCTTCGGGTAGTCTATGTAGTATTGTAGAATCCTTAGCTCTAGGTCTGCTAGGGGCTGAGGAAGTCTGTAACCTGAAACGAATCTGACTGATTCGTATAATAAAGGCTATTTACTAAGGGATCGACTTCTTGGCACTGGAGACCAGCCGGTTTAGCACGTGACTCCCTTCCGACGATATGATACTTTGATGGCTGTGGTAGCCCCAAACATCAGGGCACCAGGTTGGGGAAGGCTTAGTTCGGCCCTCTTGCTTTAGCTTCCTGACTTGCTGCTTGTTTCCTCTCCTCAGAATCCCGGGCTGGTGGATCAATACCTCTCCGTCATCCTTGGCCTTGAAGCCAACCAGGGTTATGCAGCCATGCTGGGCCTGCTGGTGCAGTTCTGTACCAGCCAGAAAGAGCTCAGCATCATTAACAGATACAAGGCAAGTATGGCAGCTGGGCTTGGTGCTGGAGAAAGAGGAGACCGGTTAGCAGGTTGTGGGCAGTGCTGCGGGCTGAGGTTGTCCCCGGAACGTAGAATCAGTGTGGAACCTACACTGGGCAGTGTAGGTTTGGGCAGGGTGCTCTCTTGAGGGCTGCTGTCTTAATTTTTCTGAAAAACACAAGTTCAAATTCTGGTCGGTGTGGCTGCCTTCCTTTTCTTTTTTTTAACCCATAATGTTCCATGACCAGAAATTTCGGCGGAAATTAGAATTGGTGGCTGCAGCAGTGTGGCCACGAAAAGGCTCTGGAGTAGTGGCCTTATGTAGAGATGGGCCTCCTCAGGTGTTTCCAGCGTGGTGTCACTGGGCATGTAAACAGAGACTATGTCGCATTGGAGAAATGCCTTAGTATAGGGATAGGCAGAAGGTAGGTTTCCAGGTCTTTTGGACTTCAACTCCCAGCATTCCTAACTATTGGCCAGAAGCTTACGGAAGCTGGTCCAAAACATCTGGAAATCTACCTTCCGCCAACCCCTGTCTTTTGTAAACCTTTGTTCTTTGACCTTGTGGTGCGGTGCAGGGGTATATTGTTGCACGCGTGTAATGAGTGTTTCTGCTTGTTCAGAGCGCCCTCCTCGATTTCTACATGAAGAACATCCTGATGAGCAAGACGAAACCTCAGAAGCACCTGCTGGTGAGAGAATCCCCTAGCCCTGCAACTAAGCTGGAGAATTACTAGCCCACCAAGTTTAGCCTGCCACTGCAGATGCAAAACGGGGTCTTGTGGCATCTTAGAAACAGATTTATTTTGACAACCTTTAGGGGATTGCAGTCCGGTTCATTAGATACATGAGGTATTACATGTAGTTGTGGTGGAGGAATTTTAAACAGTGAGGTCAGGGGGAAATGAAATGCATAAAACACAGACAGTGATAATTACTACATTAACTTAGCCCTTAACAAGACATTTGTTGGTTGATAACACATATATAACCTTGCACTGGGTGGTTCCCAGTATTCTATTTTTCTATAGTCACTAATATGCCATAACATAAACTTCCTTAAAATATCTGAATGGCTATTATAGGAAAGAGGATGCTGGCCTTGATGACCTTTGGTTAGGTAGATTTATTTGGTCAGTTCTCCCTCCTTGTCACCATCCAGAGGTCTAGACATTGATATGGTTCACACACACATGATGCTACCCCATGGTTTATTTAATCTACGGATTGTCGTGATGTGCAAACTCAGCTGTGCTAACAAGCCATGGTTTGTTAGCTACAAACAACCCAGAAGGAGAACCCATTACTTTTGGTTGGGTTGTGAACTCTGGGCTGTTTAAACCAAGGGTGGTGGTTACGTGTGAACCCAGAACCATGGGTAGCTTTGCCAGGCTACAGAGGCAGCAGGCAAGAGTGGTAAAAACAAACCAACCAACCCAGCTGCTCTACATGCCAGTACTATTGTGTCACAAAGACATTTGCGGGGTGGGGTGGGGTAGCAGGCGAAGAGGGAAACAATCCAGCGATTGGAAAAAACAAGCCACGGTTTGTTCGATCATGTAACAGACAAACCCTGGGTAGGACAGCAGGTCATTATGTGCGAACTTGTTCAGAGGGGGCTTTCCCTATCTCTTCACTAGGAGGCAGGTTCTTTCCCAGGTTGATGTGAGGAAGGCATCTCTACGATGAGTTAACTCCCTTTAGCGCTCAGGAAAAGCAGGGACCACACGACAGAGTTTTGTGTACTTTCCTGGTCCTAGAGTCTGCCCTGCCAGTTCGTCCCAGCTTTTAGCCCAGCATAGGGCTTCTCTCCTATCTGCTGCAGTTTTCTGCAACTCGATTCTATTTATACTACTTACCTCTTTAGCCTCATTATTTGGTTCAGGCCTTTGCCCTGGGATCGAATTTCCTTTTAATTGATGTATGAGTCCCATCTGGAAAGCTTTCTCCTCTCCTCTGTGGTCCTTATAGTTTTCCATTTATATTGGGGAACTCTTATTACGGAGCTATTGCCACGGACGGAACGGGCAGGGAGATGTCTAGGACCAGCAGGCTCCACAAAACTCTGTCACGTGGCCCCTGCTTTGCTCGGGCTATGGAGGGAGTTACCAGATGCCTTCTGCACACCAACCCAGAAGGAACCTTCTCGGTGAATCCCGACGTTCTGCTTGGAACCAAGACCTACCCACGGGCTGGGCTAGGAATGAGCACCGGCTCGCTTGGTGGAAATTTCTGCTTACCCCAGGTGACCAGGCCAGCGATTACTTGCACTGAAGAATTAAAGCGGTGGGTTTCTTGCAGGGCAACTGTACTCCTCTGCTCCGATACGTGTCGCATTCTGAATTCAAGGACCTCGTTTTGCCAGGTTTGCAGAAATCCCTGCTGCGGAGCCCGGAGAATGCCATTGAAAGTGAGTGGCTGGTGCGGGAACGTGGGGTCTGTTGCTTGGGGTGGAGTCAGCAGCATAGAGATCCATGTAGTAGCTCTTTCTTACCTGGGATCACAGCGGCTCTGGCTGGTATTTGGTTCTTTTTATTGGGCCTTGGCTCCGAACTAGACTGGAATCGAGTCTGACATGCTGCTGCCGGGATTGGGCCCAGATTCCCTGCAGAAACCATGGAAGCAGAGTCAGAAAATGAGATGGGCAGGGAATGAAATTCCTCAAAGGGCTCCCTGAGGCAGAGAAGAATCTTCTCAAAGGGAAGCTAATCAGTTAGAGCAAGGCACAAACGCTGCTTCTCCTGGGGGAAATCAGCAACTCACAGAAGAGGATGGGATGAGTGTGGCAGATGCACAAACCAGACGTAGAATGAAGAGGGCGAAGCGAATGAAGGGATTAAAGCTGTCCGCCAGGTTGGCCTATCACCAGAGGTCTTTCGGGGAAAATCCGCCTCGAGGGGCAGGACTGAAAAAGCCTTTCAAGTTCGCAAAGAATAACAGGCTCAAGTGACAGGAAGCCAGATTCCGGCTGTGCATCAGGAAAAACTTCCTGAATGTTAGAGCGGTACGACAGTGGAACCAGTTACCTAGGGAGGTTGTGGGCTCTCCCACACTCAAGGCCTTCAAGAGGCAGCTGGACAACCATCCGTCAGGGATGCTTTAAGGCGGATTCCTGCATTGAGCAGGGGGTTGGACCCCATGGCCTTATTGTCCCCTTCCAACCCTATTATTAGAATCATAGAAGAGTAGAGTTGGAAGGGGCCTATAAGGCTATCGAGTCCATCCCCCTGCTGAATGGAGAAATCCACCTTAAAGCATCCTTGACAGATGGCTGTCCAGCTGCCTCTTGAAGGCCTGTATGGGAGAGCCCACCACCTCCTTAGGTCATGGCTCCATTAGATTCTGCGCTGAAGTATAATGTTAGATTTGCAACAGCTTCCTATCTTACAGTAGTATATCTGTCAAAGAGATCTTTAATTTGTGAACCGCCCAGAGAGCTTCGGCTATTGGGCGGTATAAAAATGTAATAAATAAATAAATAAGCTAGTTAGGTTTGGGGCAACTTAGTCAAAGAGCTAGAGTCCGAATTGCTGAAATACCAAGTGTTTCACATAATAAAGCCCATTCACTTGGGGATCTAGTCTTTGGCTGGGAAGGGTCGCGACCTGACGATTGCCATGAACTAAATATTTCAGGCATGTCTATGCTACCAAAAATAATTCCATTCATCTGGGCCTGTTGTTGTTGTGTAACGACTTTGGGCACTTGCCAGAACACCCAGTGCCAAGTGGCTGGCCAGCCGGCCACCGGCTCCTTTACAGTTTTGCACATCATCTGTGAATGGAACGCCAACTGTTGTGACTTGTGACAGTTTTGCTCTTGATAAAAGCTCATGGATTTAACGCACCTCTTTCTCTTCTGTCTTCAGCGATTTCTTGTTTGCTGGCCTCTGTAACCCTCGACCTCAGCCAGTACGCTCTGGACATAGTGAAGGGGCTGGCGGGTAAGTCCCGTTGTTTCTGGACACATTGTTTGCGGACTGGAGAAATTTCCCTCTGGTCGCTGCTGCTCCATTGACACCATTCTGTATCTCCTTGTCGCTGAGAAAGCAATGAAGATGACAATTTTGATGAACAAAGACGTAGTTATGTCTTCAAGCTCTGGCAGCCTGGCGGCTGTTTGAGATCTAGGCAGAAGAACGAACAGGGAATCTGCATGTTTCCTCCCACTCCTTCTGTTACTACGTGAGGAAATGTATTTATTACATTTCTATACCGCCCAATAGCCAAAGCTCTCTGGGCGGTTCACAGGAATTAAAACCATGAAGTACAATTCAAAGTATAAAACAGGTGACAGTATAAAAACACAACCAGGATGAAACCGAGCAACAATGCAGAGGTTTATACAGATTTAAATTACAGATTTAAAACAGCAAAGTAAAAAGACTAAGATGATAAACTGTTAAAATGCTGGGAAAATACAAAGGTCTTCACCTGGCGTGGAATGAGTATAACATAGGTGCCGGGCGAACCTCTCTAGGGAGCTCATACCACAGCCAGGGTGCCACAGCAGAGAAGGCCCTCCCCCTAGTAGCCACCTGCCTCACTTCCTTTGGCAGGGGCTCATGGAGAAGGACCCCTTAAGACAGTGGTTCTCAACCTTCCTAATGCCGCAACCCTTTAATACAGTTCCTCATGTTGTGGTGACCCCCAACCATAAAATTATTTTCGTTCTCTACACGATCCATTGTCATGGGATGGTTTGCTAATGAAAATAATACATAACAATAGCTTTAATAATACAAAAGATGATACATGACATAGTTCAGTCAATACAGTTTCCTAAGACCATTGGAAATATGTGTTTTCCGATGGTCTTAGGCGACCCCTGTGAAAGGGTCATTCGACCCCCAAAGGGGTCCCGACCCACAGGTTGAGAACCGCTGCCTTAAGACGATCTCAGAGTCCCGGCAGGTACATATAGGAGGAGGTATTCCTTCAGATAACCTGGCCCCAAGCCTTTTAGGACTTTGAAAGTTAATACCAGCACTTTGAATCATGCCCAGACCTGGACTGGTAGCCAGTGAAGTTGGAAAAGGAGTGGCATGATGTGATCTCGTAGGCCAGTCCCTGTTAATAAACATGCTGCCCAGTTTTGTACCAGCTGAAGTTTCTGGACCGTTTTCAAAGGCCACATATAACGCATTGCAGTGATCCAGATGAGAGGTTATCCGAGCATGGATAACTGTAGCTAGACTGTCTCTGTCCAGATAAGGGCACAGTTGGTATATCAGCCTAAGCTGATGAAAGGTGCTCTTTGCCACTGAGTTCACCTGCGCCCCAGGTGACAGTTCTGGATCCAAAAGCACCCCCAAACTACGGACCCAATCCTTTAGCAGGAGTGCAACGCCCTCCAGTTATGGTTGGAGGATCAGGCATTGTTGGCACTGGGAGGATGTTGTAGAGTTGGTGGTTTTTCAAGCCCCCAGTTGGGGCAACCACTTGCATTCATGTGGTTTGGGGACCCAAGGAAGGAAGTTTGGTTCTGTGTTGAGGTGTCTAGTGGTGTTATTCCCATGTAGATCTGGGTAATCTTGCTGGGCGCTGTGTTTTGAGACATAGTAGACACGTGTGTGTGTGAGAGAGAGAGTTCACATGTGTGTGAAAGCTCTCTCAGCCTCAGCTCTGACAGTTGGATCAGACTAAACCACGCCTGTAACCTTTTAGTTGACCTAATGGCTTGATTAACTGACCTAAGGTTTCCTTAGTTTAGCAAGGACCAGTATCAGAGGCAATAACCCTGTATACACCAGGGGAACATGGGTGGGAGGGTACCGTTGCACCCACGTCCTGTTTGTGGGTTCCTGGTCGACAGGTGGTTGGCCACTGTGTGATCCAGAAGGGCTCTTAATCAGCGAGGACCAATTTTTGCAAGGCGGGGCAGTGAATTCACAGCACATCTTTGTTTTTTGAAGAGGTGACCTAGGCTATAGTCATCATATCAAGGCTTCATTGAAAATTGCCTTATGCTGAGTCAGACGATGGGTCCACATAGCCCAGTATTGCCAACACTGTCTGGCAGTGGCTTTCCAAGTTTGGAAGCAGGATTCTTTCTTAGCCTTACTTGGAGATGCTGAGGATCAAACTTGGGGCCTTCTGCAAGCAAAGCGTGTGCCCTCTCCTCCTGAGCTACGCCTCTTCCTGTTTGAGCTACAGCGCTGATGACTGTTCTCTTCCTGCGCTATCGCAAAAGATATTTGTCGTTACCTTGCAGCTCTGGTGTTCTCAGCTTCTGCGCTTGATTTTTTAGGCCAGTTGAAATCCAACAGTTCTCAACTGATGGACGAGGCCATCATAGCGTTAAAGAACTTGGCTCGACAGTGCAGCGACCCATCAACGGTGGAGTCCCTTGGGAAGCACCTGTTTGCCATTTTGGGAGGTGAGTAACTCTTCCTGTGGGGCAACGTCGCCTTACGATTCCTCTCTGTTGACTCGATTGCCGTTGCATTTCTTGCACCACCTTTAGTTATTCCGGTCTTCGGCCATCTCTTTCATGGGGCCCCTGACCTCTACTTTTGTGGCACTCTGTGTGTCTGAATCACGTGAGTTGATCAGAGGACAGGGTGAGATGGTTGCAGATAGATGATGGTTCGCACATTTTTATTTTGCCTGTCATTTCAGGAGCCTCGCTCCTCTGTACTGGCTTCCTCTTTCCTGTAATGTTTCATTTCATTTCATTTATTGCATTTTTATACCGCCCAATAGCCGAAGCTCTCTGGGCGGTTTTCAGAAATTAAAAACTACAATATTTAACAATGTACAAATCAACAATATCACAATAACATTCAAAATATACTAAATACGCATGTACAGCAAAACAAACCAGGTAAGGAAAAAAAAAGCCTTCAGCTCCAGCCTTGCTTTAATGTCTCCAGGTGGGTGGGGAGAGGAGAGCAGGTGGAATAGCTCACCCTTGATGGTCCAGCATTTCTCCCCCAGAAGCAGCACCTCCCAGCCTTCAGCTCCAGCCTCGCTTTAAAGTCTCCAGGTGGGGGGAGGGAGGGGAGCAGGTGGAATAACTCACCCTGTGCAGTTCAGGACTCTTTTTATCGCTTCCCCAAGTAGTAAAATGGGTGTCCTGCCTGAGAATATGCTCGGCACTGAAATGCGCTGATAGTGTGGGCAGGGTGGGTGGAGTTTTAATTTGGTTAAAGCCCTCTGTTTTTAAATCCAAAACTACAAAACTAAATTTTA
The DNA here is from genome assembly GCF_023053635.1 of Elgaria multicarinata webbii. NCBI lineage: Eukaryota > Metazoa > Chordata > Lepidosauria > Squamata > Anguidae > Elgaria > Elgaria multicarinata. Next base: position 17,151,799 of record NC_086188.1, on the reverse strand, counting down.
AAAAATCAGACTGTGTACGCTGAGTTTGAGGAGTCTGAGGACAACCAACAGCAATTGAGGGCAGCGTGCTGCTGCAAGGAAAAAGATCATGGCCAGTGAGGCATTGGCCATGTTCAGAAAAGGTTTTTTTCCCCACATAGGCAACTCCTTTGCTCCTCCCTAATGCAAGCCACAACTAAACCAGGAAGTCTTCAATTAAGCATAGTTTCCCATTTTGTCTGAACTTAGTTAACAGCTTTGGAACAAGCCAGGATATTAAGCTATAGTTTGATGTTGGCTTAATATCTTGGCTTGTTATAAAACTGTTTCCCACTTAATAAGCTGAGATATGAACGGCACACATCCAACCCCTTTGCTCCTCCCGTCCTGGTGCAAGAAAAAACAAATCAGGAAGTCTTCAATTAGCCGTAGTTCCCCCAAACTGTGGTTTATTGAAGACTTCCTGATTTGTGCCGTTCATTAAGACAATATATGGATGTCTGAACCAGCTCAGAGTCAGTGTCTCCCAATGTCTTGGTTGGGAGACAGAGCAGAATGTGAGCAAAAGTGTGCATTCTACTCAGCCAAAATAGGCAACCATAGATAAGCTGTCTGATTTCGGAGAGTAGCAGTTAATATCAGAACAGTTACGTTCAGGTCCTGCTTGAATAAATAAACGTTAAAACCGGGGTTTGAAATCATAATGTTGAGTTTAATCTATAATAGAAAACTCGTGGGGTTGTGGCCTGGTGAAGGTGTAGCAATTTTTTAAAAAGAATACGTCTCCACTTGCCTTCAAAGTGTTTCCATTCCCAGTTACCTCTCTTCTTTCATTTTATTTGTTTTATTTAGAGTATTTTTATCCCGCACCTCAGCCAAAAGGCTCTCGGAGCGGCTTACAATGTATCAATAAAGAAGACAGTCCCTACCCTCAGGCTTACATTCTAAAAAAAAAGACATGACACGCAAGGAAAAGTGGATGGGGAGGGAAGAAGGAGAAAATAAAAAGAAATTAAGGAGACTGTTTAGGCTGGTGGGAAGGCCCTGCTCCATCCTCACTCCCTGGTTCTCTCTGTTCATCTACTACCAGACTTTTTTTTAAAGCCCCCAGGAGGGGGTTCAGAGGAGGGCAACGAGGATGATCAGGGGTCTGGCAAAAAAGCCTTATGGGGAGAGACTGTAAGGTTATATACAGCAGTTGCTGGGGAACATGGGTGGGAGGGTGTCCTGCTTGGAGGTTCCTGGTCGACAGTTGGTTGGTCATTGTATGAACAGAGTGCTGGACTAGGTGGACCCTTGGTCTGATCCAGAAGGGCTCTTCTGAGGTTCTTATGCCCATGTGCGTATCTGCCTGCCTGTGCGTGTGCAATGCACTTTCTTTGCAACGTGATCCTTACCTACTTGGGAGTAAGTCATCTTGAATTTGCTGAGGGTTATTTCAGAGTAGGATTGTACTACTGTTGTGCAAGTTTAGTGGCCTTTTGATGTTCCTCTCAACTCCGACTCCTTTTGTTGATAGGTGCTGAGGGGAAACTGACAGTTGTGGCACAGAAAATCAGCATCCTCTCAGGTAAGGATGCCGGAAGCAGGCGGTGGATCGGCTGCAGTCATAATTTATACGTGTTTTGTGGGACAGACTCCAGAATCTCCGCTTTCATGTCATTAGCACATTTTTTTAGTCCTGGGATAGATCTTGCAAGTATACAAAGAAGGTCTCCTATAAGAACGTACACCTTATTACTAAATTCATATCCCATCCATCCTCCCAAAGAGCATGCGTAGCCATTTTATCCTGACAACGCCCCTGTGAGGTAGGTTACCCTGAAAAAGTGACTGGCTCAAAGTCACCCAGTGAGCTTCATATCTGAGGGGGGATTTTAATCGGAGTCTCCTCAGTCATTGTCCAATATCGTAACCCATCCTTCCCCATTATTGGAGTCTGCGACGACACTGACCTCACCCAGAAGGCCTTGCCTGGCACACCCTTCTCAAGCCAAGCGCCACCGCTTGAAAACCCTGAGCAAAGGGTAAAAACAACACAACCTTTTCTTTATATCTGAGGGAACAAGGTAAAGGGCTTTGGAAAATAGGTTCTATTGTTGAGGTACTGAACTGCAGTTGTATTGTTAGATGTTTTTACACTGTAATATAGCAGGTAATAAATCCGAGCTGATACGTGGTTTGTGGTAACAGAAAACATAGTAAAGTTTATTGAAATTTAACAGATCTTTGGTATTTCAATTTAGATCAAACCTGCTTATTTATTGTATTTAAAACAACAATCCCAAGTCCCTTAAAATTCTATCTCCTCTCACTCCTCACACCAAACACTCTCATGAAGCACAAGCCAGACTAAAACTCCCCAGACTAAAACCAACCACACTAAGCTAAAACTCACAATCCCCTCAGCCAACCTATTTATACTCCTCTCTCCCCCTTTCTCACCGCATCACTAGCTACACCCACTCAGTCAAGCGTTCCGCACTAGCTATACATACAGACGCAGACATACCTAAGAGACAGAAAGGTGGGTATCGCCACAGAGTCCAACTCCCATCATTCCCACCCAACAGGTTCGGGAAGGCTGCTGTGACCACTGCACCATAATGGCTCTTAAGAACACTCCCAGTCCTTTCAGTAACTTCACTGTTGGCTCCAGTTTTGGTGGGCCTGCGAATCCATTTTAAGTTCTAGCCAGACGTCTAAAGGAGCTCTCCAAGGTGCTGAGAACCCCCCACCCTGCCCAAATAAGTTCGGCACCTGGGACAGCTCCTTTAGAGTCCTGGCTGGTTGTGCCGGAAACCTGAAATGGATTCACAGCCCCACCAAAATTGGAGCCACCAGCTTCTGCTGCCCCTTTTCCTTGCTTGGGAAAAAAAAATCCAAATTCTGTGAAGATCCATATGTTGGAATCAGAATAAATGATGTGTTTTATATGAAAGGGCACTTTCTTGATACAGGGTGATCACAGCCCTATCTCTGAACAGACTACAGCTGAGATTCGCTTACCTGGGAGTAAATGCCATTGAAGATACTGGAATTTACTTCTGATTAAACACGCACAGGATTAGGGTCATGGGAAGTGTCTTTACGCCAGGTTAGTCTAGTTGTCTCTCTTAGGCAGAAATCTTTCCTACCATTTGCTACCTGATCATAGAATAGTAGAGTTGGAAGGAGCCTATGATGAAGAAGGATTATTTCTAATCCGAAACGTCGGGCGTTCCAGACACAGGCAAGAATTATTAAAGATTTTAATCATTTTCATCGGCACCAGAGCTAGTCTCTCAATCCGCGCCTACACAGTGGTGCCTTTTTACCCTGCCAACTACACACATCGAGTCCAACCCCCTGCTCAGTGCAGGAGTCCTTTATGCTGGAAATGCCAGGGACTGAATCCAGGGATCTTCTGTGTGCAAACCATGTATTCTACCACTGAGCTATGGGTCCCGCTCCAGGATTGCTCCGTAAGGCTGTAATCCTACGCATGTTTGCCTGGGAGCAAGATTCTTGGTGTGAGGCTTCCCGCAAAATATGTTAGATTAGAAAAGACATCAGTGATACTAGGAAATTTCGAATGGCCAAATGGGAAATAGGGGCAGTTTCAACAGTATGAGTGGATGTAGAAAAATGCAACCCTGTGGATACAGAGTTTTCCTGTTCTTTCTAAATATAAAGAGAAATGTAACTCTTAAGTTAGGATGTCTTGCTGCTTCATAGGGATTGGCAGCTGTAGCCATCATGCGGTGTCAGGGGCCTCCAATCAAGCGCTAAGCGAATCCATGACAGAACTTTTCATCCCTTTTCTTCAGCAGGAAGGTAAGGATCTTCCTCTTTCCCCCCTTGTTTCCTGTACACAAATGTAGAGATCACCTTTCTGTTGAAAAACAGTGTAAGACTAAACCACAAACACATGAAAATCCACAAACTGGAGATCTCTGTAAAACGAACCATCCCATAATTTATTGTTGTTCCCTGCCTCGATCCAAACGGAGAGGCGGGTAAGAATTATTATTATTATTATTATTATTATTATTATTATTATTATTATTACAACAGATTTGTTAATAGCACAGAATTAATTCAATTGGCTCTCAAAGGCTTGTTTTATTGATTGATTTGTGATATTATTATTATTATTATTATTATTATTATTATTGAGACAATAGATTCGTTAATAGCACAGAATTAATTCAATTGGTTCTCAAAGGCTTGTTTTATTGATTGATTTGTGATATTATTATTATTATTATTACAACAGATTCGTTAATAGCACAGAATTAATTCAATTGGCTCTCAAAGGCTTGTTTTATTGATTGATTTGTGATATTATTATTATTATTATTGAGACAAGAGATTCGTTAATAGCACAGAATTACTTCAATTGGCTCTCAAAGGCTTGTTTTATTGATTGATTTGTGATATTATTATTATTATTATTATTGAGACAAGAGATTCATTAATAGCACAGAATTACTTCAATTGGCTCTCAAAGGCTTGTTTTATTGATTGATTTGTGATATTATTATTATTATTGAGACAAGAGATTTGTTAATAGCACAGAATTACTTCAATTGGCTCTCAAAGGCTTGTTTTATTGATTGATTTGTGATATTATTATTATTGAGACAAGAGATTCATTAATAGCACAGAATTACTTCAATTGGCTCTCAAAGGCTTGTTTTATTGATTGATTTGTGATATTATTATTATTATTATTATTGAGACAAGAGATTCGTTAATAGCACAGAATTACTTCAATTGGCTCTCAAAGGCTTGTTTTATTGATTGATTTGTGATATTATTATTATTATTGAGACAAGAGATTCGTTAATAGCACAGAATTACTTCAATTGGCTCTCAAAGGCTTGTTTTATTGATTGATTTGTGATATTATTATTATTATTATTATTATTGAGACAAGAGATTCGTTAATAGCACAGAATTACTTCAATTGGCTCTCAAAGGCTTGTTTTATTGATTGATTTGTGATATTATTATTATTATTATTGAGACAAGAGATTCATTAATAGCACAGAATTAATTCAATTGGCTCTCAAAGGCTTGTTTTATTGATTGATTTGAGATATTATTATTATTATTATTATTGAGACAAGAGATTCGTTAATAGCACAGAATTACTTCAATTGGCTCTCAAAGGCTTGTTTTATTGATTGATTTGTGATATTATTATTATTATTGAGACAAGAGATTTGTTAATAGCACAGAATTACTTCAATTGGCTCTCAAAGGCTTGTTTTATTGATTGATTTGTGATATTATTATTATTATTATTGAGACAAGAGATTCATTAATAGCACAGAATTAATTCAATTGGTTCTCAAAGGCTTGTTTTATTGATTGACTTGTGATATTATTATTATTATTATTATTGAGACAAGAGATTCGTTAATAGCACAGAATTACTTCAATTGGCTCTCAAAGGCTTGTTTTATTGATTGATTTGAGATATTATTATTATTATTATTATTGAGACAAGAGATTCGTTAATAGCACAGAATTACTTCAATTGGCTCTCAAAGGCTTGTTTTATTGATTGATTTGTGATATTATTATTATTATTATTATTGAGACAAGAGATTTGTTAATAGCACAGAATTAATTCAATTGGCTCTCAAAGGCTTGTTTTATTGATTGACTTGTGATATTATTATTATTATTATTATTGAGACAACAGATTCGTTAATAGCACAGAATAAATTCAATTGGCTCTCAAAGGCTTGTTTTATTGATTGATTTGTGATATTATTATTATTATTATTATTGAGACAACAGATTCGTTAATAGCACAGAATAAATTCAATTGGCTCTCAAAGGCTTGTTTTATTGATTGATTTGTGATATTATTATTATTATTATTATTATTATTATTATTGAGACAAGAGATTCATTAATAGCACAGAATTAATTCAATTGGCTCTCAAAGGCTTGTTTTATTGATTGATTTGTGATATTATTATTATTATTATTATTGAGACAAGAGATTCGTTAATAGCACAGAATTACTTCAATTGGCTCTCAAAGGCTTGTTTTATTGATTGATTTGTGATATTATTATTATTATTATTATTGAGACAAGAGATTCATTAATAGCACAGAATTACTTCAATTGGCTCTCAAAGGCTTGTTTTATTGATTGATTTGTGATATTATTATTATTATTGAGACAAGAGATTTGTTAATAGCACAGAATTACTTCAATTGGCTCTCAAAGGCTTGTTTTATTGATTGATTTGTGATATTATTATTATTGAGACAAGAGATTCATTAATAGCACAGAATTACTTCAATTGGCTCTCAAAGGCTTGTTTTATTGATTGATTTGTGATATTATTATTATTATTATTATTATTGAGACAAGAGATTCGTTAATAGCACAGAATTACTTCAATTGGCTCTCAAAGGCTTGTTTTATTGATTGATTTGTGATATTATTATTATTATTGAGACAAGAGATTCGTTAATAGCACAGAATTACTTCAATTGGCTCTCAAAGGCTTGTTTTATTGATTGATTTGTGATATTATTATTATTATTATTATTGAGACAAGAGATTCGTTAATAGCACAGAATTACTTCAATTGGCTCTCAAAGGCTTGTTTTATTGATTGATTTGTGATATTATTATTATTATTATTGAGACAAGAGATTCATTAATAGCACAGAATTAATTCAATTGGCTCTCAAAGGCTTGTTTTATTGATTGATTTGAGATATTATTATTATTATTATTATTGAGACAAGAGATTCGTTAATAGCACAGAATTACTTCAATTGGCTCTCAAAGGCTTGTTTTATTGATTGATTTGTGATATTATTATTATTATTGAGACAAGAGATTTGTTAATAGCACAGAATTACTTCAATTGGCTCTCAAAGGCTTGTTTTATTGATTGATTTGTGATATTATTATTATTATTATTGAGACAAGAGATTCATTAATAGCACAGAATTAATTCAATTGGTTCTCAAAGGCTTGTTTTATTGATTGACTTGTGATATTATTATTATTATTATTATTGAGACAAGAGATTCGTTAATAGCACAGAATTACTTCAATTGGCTCTCAAAGGCTTGTTTTATTGATTGATTTGTGATATTATTATTATTATTATTGAGACAAGAGATTCATTAATAGCACAGAATTAATTCAATTGGTTCTCAAAGGCTTGTTTTATTGATTGACTTGTGATATTATTATTATTATTATTATTATTGAGACAAGAGATTCATTAATAGCACAGAATTAATTCAATTGGTTCTCAAAGGCTTGTTTTATTGATTGATTTGTGATATTATTATTATTATTATTATTGAGACAACAGATTCGTTAATAGCACAGAATTAATTCAATTGGCTCTCAAAGGCTTGTTTTATTGATTGATTTGTGATATTATTATTATTATTATTATTATTATTATTATTGAGACAAGAGATTCATTAATAGCACAGAATTAATTCAATTGGCTCTCAAAGGCTTGTTTTATTGATTGATTTGTGATATTATTATTATTATTATTATTGAGACAAGAGATTCGTTAATAGCACAGAATTACTTCAATTGGCTCTCAAAGGCTTGTTTTATTGATTGATTTGTGATATTATTATTATTATTATTATTGAGACAAGAGATTCATTAATAGCACAGAATTACTTCAATTGGCTCTCAAAGGCTTGTTTTATTGATTGATTTGTGATATTATTATTATTATTGAGACAAGAGATTCATTAATAGCACAGAATTACTTCAATTGGCTCTCAAAGGCTTGTTTTATTGATTGATTTGTGATATTATTATTATTATTATTATTATTGAGACAAGAGATTCATTAATAGCACAGAATTAATTCAATTGGCTCTCAAAGGCTTGTTTTATTGATTGATTTGTGATATTATTATTATTATTATTATTGAGACAAGAGATTCGTTAATAGCACAGAATTACTTCAATTGGCTCTCAAAGGCTTGTTTTATTGATTGATTTGTGATATTATTATTATTATTATTATTGAGACAAGAGATTCATTAATAGCACAGAATTACTTCAATTGGCTCTCAAAGGCTTGTTTTATTGATTGATTTGTGATATTATTATTATTATTGAGACAAGAGATTCATTAATAGCACAGAATTACTTCAATTGGCTCTCAAAGGCTTGTTTTATTGATTGATTTGTGATATTATTATTATTATTATTATTATTGAGACAAGAGATTCATTAATAGCACAGAATTAATTCAATTGGTTCTCAAAGGCTTGTTTTATTGATTGACTTGTGATATTATTATTATTATTATTATTATTATTGAGACAAGAGATTCGTTAATAGCACAGAATTACTTCAATTGGCTCTCAATGGCTTGTTTTATTGATTGATTTGAGATATTATTATTATTATTATTATTGAGACAAGAGATTCGTTAATAGCACAGAATTACTTCAATTGGCTCTCAAAGGCTTGTTTTATTGATTGATTTGTGATATTATTATTATTATTATTATTGAGACAAGAGATTTGTTAATAGCACAGAATTACTTCAATTGGCTCTCAAAGGCTTGTTTTATTGATTGATTTGTGATATTATTATTATTATTATTGAGACAAGAGATTCATTAATAGCACAGAATTAATTCAATTGGTTCTCAAAGGCTTGTTTTATTGATTGACTTGTGATATTATTATTATTATTATTATTGAGACAAGAGATTCATTAATAGCACAGAATTAATTCAATTGGTTCTCAAAGGCTTGTTTTATTGATTGATTTGTGATATTATTATTATTATTATTATTGAGACAACAGATTCGTTAATAGCACAGAATTAATTCAATTGGCTCTCAAAGGCTTGTTTTATTGATTGATTTGTGATATTATTATTATTATTATTGAGACAAGAGATTCGTTAATAGCACAGAATTAATTCAATTGGCTCTCAAAGGCTTGTTTTATTGATTGACTTGTGATATTCATATACCGCTTGGCAGATAGATGGATTGGTTTGTCCCCTGCTCTTCATCTTCCTTCTCTCCTCAGTCCACGAAGGCACTCTGGTGCACGCCATCTCTGTCCTTGCCCTTTGGTGTAATCGGTTCACCACAGAAGTGCCCAAGAAGCTGGTTGAGTGGTTCAAGAAAGCCTTCAGCCTTAAAACCTGTACTTCGGCGGTCAGGCACGCGTATCTCCAGTGTATGCTGGCATCCTTCAAAGGTAGGATTTAACTGCGTTCACTGAGGTTTCTACGGTGGAAGAAGGGAACTCAGCTCTTGTGCCACTCCGGTGGTTAGGTCTCCGTGGTGGGGAGCATGTGGTCATCCCGATGTTGTTGGACTGCAACTCCCATCAGCCCTAGCCAGCATGGCCAATGGTGAGGGATTCTGGGAGTTGTGGTCCGAATGACATCTAGAGGGCCACTCTGGGTTAATCTTTTATGTATTTTATGCTTGCTGTTGTTCCCTGCCTCGATCCAATCGGAGAGGCGGGTAATAAATAAATTATTATTATTATTATTAATATTAATATTATTATTATTGAGTGAGGTCTTCTGGGTAAAAGTATAGTAAAACTAGCCTGGAGAAGAGAAGATTGAGGGGGGACATGAGAGCACTCTTCAAATACTTGAAAGGTTGTCACACAGAGGAGGGTCAGGATCTCTTCTCGATCCTCCCAGAGTGCAGGACACGGAATAACGGGCTCAAGTTAAAGGAAGCCAGATTCCGGCTGGACATCAGGAAAAACTTCCTGACTGTTAGAGCAGTACGACAATGGAATCAGTGACCTAGGGAGGTTGTGGGCTCTCCCACACTAGAGGCCTTCAAGAGGCAGCTGGACAACCCTCTGTCAGGGATGCTTTAGGGTGGATTCCTGCATTGAGCAGGGGGTTGGACTCGATGGCCTTGTAGGCCCCTTCCAACTCTGCTATTCTATGATTCTATGAAAAACAACTATGGTGAGATAGAGCCATCAAACCGAGCCGCTTAAGAGCAGGAGGCAACATTAGTTTTTACCCTCAGCTGCTTGGACCATTTCCTGAAGATCATCATATCAGGCCATTGGTGAATCAAACCAAGTAAAAAATGTCTCCAGGATATATTTGGTCTTCAGATCCACAAGCAAGCAAATCCAGAATCGCAAAAATATGAAGTTCAGAATCATCCCTGGCCTGGAGAAAGTGGATAGAGAGAAGTTACCAGTTTGCACGTCGTGGCTACCCAGGGTTTAAGCCAGGGTTGCAGAGCCTCAGCCCTGGGGGTTACACATCTAGGTTGTGCCATCTGGATATGGATGACACAGAAAACAACCCACAATAGGTGAACTGGGCTTCTCTGCCTCTCCCATAATACTAGGACTCCAGTGTCTCAATGAAATGGATGGGCAGGCAGTTGAGGAAAACAAAAGTGTTTCCTTACACAGCACATCATTTATGGAACTCACTGCCACACGATGTGCCGATGGCCACTAGGACAGGTGGCTTTAAGAGGAGATTACACAGATCCCTGGAGGAAAAGCCAGGTGCAGCTTCCAGCCGCTGAGTCCCAGTTGCTGGGGAGCAGCCACAGCAGGAGAGGGTCCTTGCCTTCATGTCCTGCTTTTGGGCTTCTCGGAGTTTCATTTACTTGGCCACTGTGGGAAAGCAGGAGGCCGAACGAAGCGGACCCTTGGTCTGATCTAGCAAAGGCCCCTCTTACGCGCAACGTTGGGATTCTCAGCTCGGAAACCCCTGACTTCAGCCGCTAGAGCTTTTCTCCCGGATGCTACGAAGCCGGGTCTTTCTGGTTCCGATCCTGTTTTCAGCGCAGTCCTCTGACCCAAACTGGGAAAGCCTCCCTGACCCGGGACCGTTTCTCTTCCCCTTTCCGCAGGCAACGTCCTTCTGCAGGGCGTAGACATGCTGCCGGTGCTGATCCAGACGGTTGAAAAAGCAGCGGCGCAAAGCACTCAGGTTCCCCTGGTGACAGAAGGCGTGGCGGCAGCTTTGCTGATTTGTAGGCTCTCGGTAGCTGATGTGCAAATAGGTAAGATCTCAGAGGGGGGCGTTCGTCTCATTTGGACTTTACGAAAGGTCCAGGGTCGTTTATTTGCAAGCCAAAGGCCGTTACGTTTAAGAAAGGGGCGGTTTCCTTGAGACTTGGAACGGATTATTAGAAAGGACTGGTGTGGATTAATTTCTCTTACTTTAACAGAACTGCATATTTCAGGTTTCTACCACTCGGCTAATTTTATTTTATTTTTTATTATTGCATTTATATCCTGCCTTTTTTCCTCCAGGGAATGCAAGGGGGGGTGCACAATCCTCCTCCTCTCCATGTTATCTCACAACAACCACCCTGTGAGGTAGGCTGGGCTGAGAGTCTGGGACTGGCCCAAAGTCACCCAGTGGGCTTCCATGGCCGAGCGGGGACTAGAACCCGGATCTCCCAACTCCTAGTCCAACGCTTTAGCCACTACACCACCCTGGCTCTCACTCCCTCTCCTGTCCGTGCCAACTTACACCCTCGTCCAGGCTGCCACCATTCCCAGAGGTCTCCCAGCTCCAAAAGCGTCAGGGAAGCAATAATAATAATAATAAATTATTTCTTACCCGCCTCTCTGATTGGATCAAGGCAGGGAACAACAGCAAGTGTAAAATACTGATTTAAATCATAGTATACACTGTTAAAAGCATCCTAAAAGTATCCTAAAATTCCACTGGGTAGGCCTGCCAGAAGAGATCAGTCTTGATAGCTTTCTTGAATGCTTGAAGTCTCCTCCGGCAGGCTATTCCACAGTCTGGGAGCAGCAGAAGAGAAGGTCCTCTGGGTAATGGCTGTCAGCTGACAAACATCAGCAGCCTGCCGTGGTAGCTCTGGGTTTAGCGCTGCCCCAGTAGCAAGAAGACAGCAGCACAAAGAGTTGAGGTGGAAGGCTTTATTTACAAGTAAGGGTAGGCTTTCTTGGGGGGAAGAGTAAAAAGCAAAAGAGCTACATGAGCATGCATAGCATAGGAAACCGAGTTACCTTAAAGCGATAAAACCTAGCTAGACTATCCACAACTCCAAAGTAGGGTCTTGGAGTCGTAGCTAGCAACAGACACCGCATAAGAACATGAGAAGAGCCCTGATGCTGGATCAGACCGAGGCTCCATCTAGTCCAGCACTCTGTTCACACAGTGGCCAAGCAGCCATCAGCCAGGGACCAGCAAAGCAGGACATGATGCAACAGCACCCTCCCACCCATGTTCCCCAGCAACTGGTGCACACAGGCTTACTGCCTCGGATACTGGTGGTAGCACATAGCCATCAGGGCTAGTAGCCATGGATAGACTTCTCCTCCAGCGATTTATCCAACCCCCTTTTAAAGCCATCCAAATTGGTGGCTTTCGGTACATCTTGTGGTAGGGAATGTCAGGTATTTGATTTGAGAGTGTTCATATCCAAGTGGAGGTTTTTCTGGAACTGAAGAACAAAGTGAATAATTTCTGAGATAGTCATCTCAAGGTCTTTGAGAGTGGCCAAGATGTGCAGCTGGAGGGCTCTCTGACCAAGGCCGTTTGCAGGCATAGCAGCACAATCCCAGCGATGCAATCCGGTGTTCATATTGCATATGGACACTATGATTGGCTTACAAGGCTATTAATATGTGACATGTGATTGAAGAGTGTGGAGAGTTTGTGTGAAGAGTTATTGTGTAAAGTTCCTCATAAACTTAGATTAGTAGTAGCTGTGTCTGAGTATTCCTTCACTTCATGAACATCTGCCTGCTGCCAGTGACCTCTGTCTCTGCTGACGTGTGCTTGCACTCTGTGCATGCTCTGAGGGAGTGCAATACATCAGACTCTTAACAGGGAATTCCATAGTTTAACTATGTACTGTGCGAAGAAGTATTTGCTTTGTTCTGTCCTGCATCTCCCACCAGTCAGCTTCATGGGATGACCCCATTGGATTCTAGTATTATGGGGGAGGGTCAAAAATGTCTCCCTATCCACCTTCTCCACAGCAGGCATAATTTTGTACACCTCCATTGAACCACATGGAAAAGCAAGACAAAGACTGGGGTGGGGGGTGGGGGTCTTCCAAACTTGTACCCTCAAGCCCTCTTCTCTCTCCACTCCCTCCTGCCTTGCTCACAGATCCGGAGGCCTTAGTTTCACACCTCTCCAGCTGCAGGGCCTCCTTCCTGCTGGCCTCCTTCCTGCTGGTTTATGGCCTTGAGGCCTGATAAGAGCTCTTCTGGCTCTAAGGTCTCTCCTGTCTTTCCGTTTCCCTCCCCAGGTGTCCAGCTGGTAAATCTTCTGGCTGGCGCCCTTCTCCTCCCACACATTAAAAAGCCAAACTAAACCAAAACCATTTAATCCATTTTTAAAATGAAAGCCGTGGTTCTTAGGTAGCTAAGTTCTGTGTCCAGTACTCTGTTATGGAGCTTTATCTGCCCTCCCTTACAATTGCACCATGCATATACAGAGCCAGGCTGGTGTAGTGGCTAAAGTGTTGGACTGGGAGTTGGGAGATCCGGGTTCTAGTCCCCACTCGGCCATGGAAACCCACTGAGTGACTTTGGGCCAGTCACAGACTCTCAGCTCAACCCACCTCACAGGGTTGTTGTTGTGAGGATAAAATGGAGAGGAGGAGGATTATGTACGCCGCCTTGGGTTCCTTGGAGGAAAAAAGGCGGGATATAAATGCAATAATGCATACATAATACATATAGCTTGGATATTAGCAGGGAATCTGCTAATTATGCAGCGTAGATTTACTTGTGAATGTGTTTCAGACACCCTGCCATGGATGGTTAAGGAGAGGTCAAGGACTGGTTTCCGCCACCTTTCTGTGCGTGCTTGGGTGTAAAAAGGTGAATTTAGCCAGTTGTTAGGGTTGTTAAAGACATACACAGACTGCTTTTCAACAGAAACCTGTTCCAAGGTGGTTAGTTATTTGTATGGAATGGAAGGTACCACTTACTCAAGACCCTTTAGCATGGAGTACATGGATATGAACGCACATCTGTGGCATTGTAGAAAGCATGTAAAAAGAGAGGGCTTCCTAACCAGAACAAGGGATCAAATGGCAGCGATGATGCATTAAAAAAAACCTGTTGCGGTAATTGACAAATATTTGTCACTTACTGCAATAGATTTTTTTGTATCTTCGGTACCTTTTGATTCCTGGTTCTGGTTAGGGACCCCTTTCTTTTTACAGTATTGAGTGGAACTCTTCTCTTTTTCCTTGGTTTTCGGAAAGCATTACTGTTGATAAGCATGGCCTGATCCATAGGCCTCGTAAGAGCTGCTTGCAGGGCAAGTTGTGGGTTCATTTTATTCCACACGTGGCTCCGTCTCTCTCTTACTTCCCAGAGAACAAACTGAACAGCTTCTGGCAGCTCATTCTGGATGAGAAAAAGCAGGTTTTCACTTCTGAGAAGTTCCTACAATCTGCATCCGAGGAAGGTGAGGCCGTGCGTTTTCTGAACGGGTCTTTCTCAAACTTGCTGACTAATCACGTTTTGCAAAAACGGCCCCATAAATTAAGCTCGTGGGTTGGGCATGGCGGCTTGTACGTGCTGCCTTTTCCCTTCTTAGGGCAGGGGTGGGGAGGCTGTTGGATTCCAACTCCCATTAGGCCCAGCCAGTACAGTCAAGGGTCTAGGATAGAATCATAGAATCATAGAATAGCAGAGTTGGAAGGGGCCTACAAGGCCATCAAGTCCAACCCCCTGCTCAATGCAGGAATCCACCCTAAAGCATCCCTGGCAGATGCTTGTCCAGCTGACAGATGCTTGTCATCTGTTGGGAGTTGTAATCCAACATCTGGAGGGCCACATGTTCCTTACCCCTTGCTTAGGGCATCAGGCGGAGGGAGATTAATTGTTAAAATCTTGCCTTGGGGCGAAATGGTTGGATTGAAAGAACTTTGTGTCTTTCTCCGTCACTCTTCTTAGGATACTTGCACCATTTATTCATTTAAAATATTACAAAAAATATATATTTTTTAAAAAAATATGCAATATAATATACTATAAAACCAATAATAATAATAAAAAAACTGAATTGTGTTACCCAGATTTTTGCTTTTAAAGCTCCTGGCTTCTGAGGTTGTGCCATCCCTTGCCCGCAAACTTTCAAACATAGCTTTGAATCCATAAGGACTAGCAACCTACTCTTGTATTTTGTTTTTTGTTTTTTTAAAAAAAAGTTAGCTCAGGAAAAGGGATTGTATGATCCTGTGGATTTGAATGAACTCAGCATCATAGGTATGGTGAACAACATGAGCCTTGACTTCTACATGATTCTCTTTTTTGGGGTCTCCCCCTCCCCTCTGCAGCAATGTGCACAGTTCTGCAGCTGACGGAGCGCCTCCTCCTGGACCACGAGCGTCGGCTACCTGGTGCCAAAGTCCAGTACGTATAGCTCGGTCTGTTTCACTCTCCCGTCAACTGAGATGGTTTCACTCTCCCATCAGCTGAAGCTGAGATGGTTTCGGTGCTCAGTTGCCTCCCCTCGACCCCCAAATTTACCTGTCTCTCCCTTCCCACTTCCAGGCAGTATCACAAAGCCCTGGCCGCGGTCCTCCTCAGCCGGTCGTGGTGCGTCCGAAGGCTCGCCCAGCAGACGGTGCGGAAGTTCTTGTCTTTGCCCAGGGGGTTCAAGTTAGCTTACGGGCTCCTAGAAGAGCTGAAGGTGGTTCTCAGTTCTCATAAGGTAAACGCTTTCATTTTTAAAAAAATCCTTTAAAATGTTATTTGCAATTATAAGGAAACAAAAATGTGTGGAACAGCAACATCAAAAAGAATACGTGGAGCCAGTGTGGTGTAGTGGCTAGAGAGATGATTATTATTATTATTATTATTATTATTATTATTATTATTATTATTATTTATATAGCACCATCAATGTACATGGTGCTGTACAGAGTAAAACAGTAAATAGCAAGACCCTGCCGCATAGGCTTACAATCTAATAAAATCATAGTAAAACAATAAGGAGGGGAAGAGAATGCAAACAGGCACAGGGTAGGGTAAGCAGGCACAGGGTAGGGTAAAGCTAACAGTATAAAGTCCGCACAACATCAAGTTTTAAAAGCTTTAGGAAAAAGAAAAGTTTTTAGTTGAGCTTTAAAAGCTGCGATTGAACTTGTAGTTCTCAAATGTTCTGGGCCGTTTGTACACCTGCCTTTTTCCCTGGGATCATTGCTGTGCATCCAAATGACACACAGGGGATCCTCTGGAGCAGGCAGGGACTACCCCACCATTTCCCTGGGATAATCCTTAGGTGTAGAAAGGGCCCAGGAGTCGGGAGATCCAGGTTCTAGTCCCCACTCTGCCATGGAAGGTCACTGAGTGGCTTGGGCTGGTCACAGACTCTCAGCCCAACCCTACCTCACAGGGTTGTTGTGAGGATAAAATGAAGAGGAGGAGGATTATGTATTTATATATATTTATTTATTGCATTTCTGTACCGCCCAATAGCTGAAGCTCTCTGGGCGGTTCACAAAAATCAAGAACATTCGAAGTATAAAACAGTATAAACCATAATATAAAAGCACAAGCAATATAAAAGCCCTTGAGTTCCTTAAGGAGGAATATAAATGTAATAATAAATAAAATGAATAAAAACATAACGTAACCAAAAAAAATTCACTATGTAACTATTTGCAACACCATTAATTGAATAAAAAGAAAAGGAAAAAAAGATTTGACATTTCTGTTTCAAGCGTCTATGTTAATATAAGCAAACTGTATATCTAAATAAGCATCCAGGCGAAATTGACGACTGTGGGATATATGTTCAAATGCAGCAAGCGCAGTAAAGGTTTTCAGACCGCTGAATTGCAGCTGGTGGGTGCTTATCCTTCCAAGCTATTGAAGTAAGAGTCTCTTTGTTTTATTATTTGCTTTATTCACACCACGGTTTAGGTGCTTCCCGCAGAGGCCTTGGTAACAGAGTCGGGAGAACTGTCCGAACAGGGGAGGACGTACATCCCCCCTCGCATCCTTCAGGAAACGTTGTGTGTCATCTCCTGCGTGGCCGGCCTGGAGGGGGATCCAGAGGAGAAGGAAAACCTGGCCTTGGAAATGTTACTAGCCAGCAACCACCCTTCCCTCGGTGAGTAAAGGGGGGACGTTGTCCTGTCTAACCCTACTGCCCTATTTTGGTAGAGGATGTTTCAGGTAATCAATCAGAATCAGATTCAGAACTAGAAGACGCAGCGCCAGACACCAGCCAGCCTGGACCAGTGGGGGAGGAAGCTCTCACAGGCGATTCCCCAGCTGGGAGTCAGCCCTCTCCAGAGCTTATCTCCTCAAGGCCAAATCCTACACACTCAGTGGGAAGTGAGCTTTCTTCCGGAGGTGAGCGTCCCGACAAGCTAGCTGATGCTAGGGTCTGCCGGAAGCTCAAACTCATGGGGCGGAAGGAAGGTGTGAGAAAGTCAGTTCGTTTACGCCAGAACCTGCCTCCGCACCAGGTGCTCTGAAGTTACAGGCACTTGATAAGTGGCTTCCTATTCTTCTTGAACGGACAATTGTCTTGTATGGTTTGCCTAGTTTTGCCTAGTGGGACGTTTCCAAGAGGTTAGACTCTATTCAGGTGGAAGGGATGTTTGTTGCTTAATAAAAGCTTTATAGATTACTTAGCAAGCCTCGTCATTTGCCTCCCATCGAAAGCAGGAGTGTTCTGAGAAACACGACAGATGTTGTAGTTGGGGGTGTGGCGCTGTAGTATGTATCGGGCTTGTCCAGTCAGTCGTCATTCCTCTCTCTTTTAGTAGCAGTGCAGACTGGCCTTTGGCCAGCGCTCCTGATCAAGATGAAGGTTGAGCCTGTGGACTTCATCACCAAATACCTGGAAAAAATCTTCGACCGAATCCTTACCCAAAGCCCCATGACTAAGGTGACCAGATTTCCTACTGGGCAGTGATTTTCACGGACATCCCTGGCTAAGTGAGGGAGGTGGAGACAATAGAACGCTTCCTTCGACCGGGAGTGGGCAGATGTCAGGCTGTCGAGATCGACCTTCCTCTGTGCTAGAACCCCAAGGTTTACCAACCTGCGCTTGGTGCCTAAGACACTTATTTATTTATTTATTTATTTAGGGTATTTTTATCCTGCACCTCAGCCAAAAGGTTCTCGGAGCGGCTTACAATGTATCAATAAAGAAGACAGTCCCTACCCTCAGGCTTACATTCTAAAAAAGACACGACACACAAGGAAAAGTGGATGGGGAGGGAAGAGGGAGAAAATAAAAAGAAATTAAGGAGACTGTTTAGGCTGGTGGGAAGGCCCTGCTCCGTCCTCTCATCTCCCAATGGAGGGGCAAACCAACAGCTCCTTCTTCCCCACAAGGTGAAGATGTTAGCCCTGTGGGGCAGGTGTGTGTGTGTCCAACTGAAGCAGGCTCTGATGGTCCCTGCCTGCTCCAGTCTCCCTCGCATCTTCTTCCCCACAGGGGATTCGTTTTGAGTACTAGAACGGAATGGAGCTTTCAGTCCAGCCACACACAAATCTCCTTATTACCCCTGGTCTCCTTCATTTCAGCATTGTAATTTAGGATTACAGTGGCGGGGGGAGCCATTGCGTTGTCGGCGTCATTAAACATTTGGCATTAAGAAATCCTTGCTGAGCTACGACAGCTCACTGGGAGATCTAACAGTAGAT
Organism: Elgaria multicarinata webbii; assembly: GCF_023053635.1. Lineage (NCBI taxonomy): Eukaryota > Metazoa > Chordata > Lepidosauria > Squamata > Anguidae > Elgaria > Elgaria multicarinata. Next base: position 17,133,176 of record NC_086188.1, on the reverse strand, counting down.
CCAAATCCACCATCTGCCCACACCTGTCTTAGATAACTGAGGTTGTGGATCCATCTCCTCGACTCCATTCTCCCCCAATCTGGTGCTTCCAGATGTGTTGTCTGCAGCTTCCGTCATCCCCAGCCGGCATGGTCTGTGACAGCTGGGGCGAATGGACTGGCATTCCTGCACATCTGGAGGGCACCAGGTGGTGGAAGGTGGGTCTACTCCAGGGGTGGAGAGCCCCAGGCCCAGGGAAGGGCTGTAGCTCTGGTGGAGCATCTGCTTGGCATGCAGAAGGTCCCAGGTTCGATTTCCGACATCTCCAGGGAGGGCAGGAAAACCTGGATGAAACCCTGGGAAGCCGCTGCTGCTTTCAGTCAGTGTTGACAATACTGGGCTAGATAGACAAAGGGTCTGATTCAGTAGGAGGCAGCTTCCTATGTCCCTATGGGCCTCCGGGGTCCCCAGATGGCCACGCCCACATTCCTTTACCACCACCCCCCACTTCCCCCCCCCCGACCATCAGTCATATAGTAGTTTCGAATTTCCCCACCATTCTAAAAGGTTGAAATGCCTCTCCTAAATCTTAGTTACTGGCTTTAAGGCACCATCCTATGCACGTTTAAGCAGGAAAAAGTCCCCTTGTTCCCAGTATTCTGGGGAATTCAAATGGCTGGGTTCTCCAGAGAGCTATAGGACTTTTTTTCTGCCTAAATATGCATAGGAATCCTGGGAGCTGTAGGTGCGGATCTGCGTAGCTTAATGCAGGCTGCTGTTTTTCTTAGTGAGTTGCCCAGGTGCAACAGTCACCAGCCTTGAGTGTTTTCGGAGAGACTTACCTGGTGCCATGACCAATGATGGTGGGTGTCTTCCACCTTCCTTCTCTTCCACCTTCCTTCTTTTTCAGTCGGCCCTGAATGCGGTGGGCCTGCTGTCCGCCCTCTCGCCTTGCAGAGTCCTCCCTCGGGTGATCAGCACCATCTCCGCCTCTCTGGAGAACCCAGCGTTGGGTCTCGTCACCCAGGAGGAGTTTGCCATCATGAAGACGCCCGAAGGGGAGCTTTATGACAAATCCATCTTGCACAGGTGAGGAGGAGCACTGGGCGTTTTGGTGTGTGTGGGGGGGAATCTACACTACTGCTTTTAAAGTGCTTTGAAAACATTTTGAAACCTGTATATGCAGTGTGTCCTGGGCCCCAACAGTTGTCAAAACTGTTATAAAGCGCTTTAAAGCAGTAGTGTAGATCCCCCCAGGGTCAAACAGGCCTCCGCAATGCCATCTTTAGCATTAGAGTGGGAAAGGTCCTGAAATTTTGACTGACCGTTCTCATCAGCCCCTCACCATTGGCTGTGCAGGCTGGGGCTGATGGGGTTTGTAGGCCAAACTATTTGGGGGGCCACAAATCGCCCACCCCTGCGTTAGAGGGTTCTGCCAGCTGCTTTTTTAATTTTTATTTGAGATGGATGTCATTGGAACCGTTACCTGGCCTGATTCACCGGATTGTGCCGGTGCTAGGGATGTACGGATTTGGTGAAATCCATTCCGTCTGCGTTTCGCGGATCGTCAGGCGTATTTCCTTACGTCATCCTCTAATTGACACAATCGGCTGTTTCCCGAATTTGCACTTTTTGAAAATACCCAAATCCCCCCTCCCGAAATGCACATTCTTATGCTTTAGCTTATGGAGGAAATGGACATGTTTGCCTTCTTAAATTTTGGGCAAACTTCCAGAAAATAATAATAATAATAAATAGCCTGCAAGTCCACAGAATCCGTGCGACTCGTAAAAAGTCAATCTGGTGCTGAAGCTGCAGATCCGTTCGCAGAAATCCTAACTCGTGGGATTCCATGGCAGATTCCTCCGACAGCCCTAGCTGGTGCCTCTCTCCTTTTCTGTCTCAGTGCTCAGCAGGACAGCCTGAAAAAGGCCAACATGAAGAGGGAAAACAAGGCCTATTCTTTCAAGGAGCAGATCATTGAGCTGGAGTTGAAAGAGGTGAGGACGTGGTTGCTGGATAATGACGTGGAGACCCGGGGTCATGAAGTGTGGTGGTGTAATAGGGTTGGACTAGGGTGGGGGGAGCTGAATCTCTGCTCGTTTATTTAATTTTATTTAAAACATTTTGTTGGCCACCTTTCAGGGCAGAATTCAGGATTTGTAGAGCAATAGATTCTCCAAAATGGCATTTCTCATCTAATTTTAGTAGGTTAGAAGTACTCATTAATGCACAGGTTTAGTGGTAACCGGAAAGGATTTATCTGGGAGGTGTACCAGGCATCACAAACAGTCTCTATGTTGCTATATTTTTAGCTGCTCCTGTTTCATGTATGATCTCAAATGATCCAGGGGCTGGAGCATCTCCCCTATGAGGGAAGGTTACAACAGCTGGGATTGTTCAGCATGGAAAAAAGGAGGCTGAGGGGAGACAGGATAGAGGTGTGGAGAATGTGGATAGGGCGACATTTTTCTCCCTCTCTCATAAGACTAGAACCCAAGGTCATCCCATGAATGATGGGTGGGAGATTCAGCGCAGATCAAAGGAAGGACTTCCTCACACAGCCCATCAATGGCTGCTAGTCCTGATGGCTAAGTGCAACCTCCAGTATCCGAGGCAGTAAGCCTGTATGTACTAGTTGCTGGGGAACATGGGTGGGAGGGTGCTGTTGCACCCATGTCCTGCTTTGTTGATCCCTGGCCGATGGCTGGTTGGCCACTAGGTGAACAGAGTGCTGGACTAGGTGGACCTTTGGTCTGATCCATCACGGCTCTTCTGATGCTCTGGTGATGTACTTGTTTATCCATGATTAAATTAACCCCCAACCTTGCTTTCTGCATTCCTTTGTGGTTTCAGTGGGGCTCATTTCTGCCCCCCATTGCCTAGCTAGTCCTGGTCAGCAGTTCCGCTTCTGTTAGTAAGGAGAAAAAGTAAGGCTGGCAGCTATTTTAGATCGATCAGATTCCCTAGAGGCGAGAGTTCTGCTGCTGCGACGGCTCCCTTAGGTCTCTAAACACAACTTGCAGTCCATCCATCCTGTTCTTTCGTCATGTTGTTCATCAGCTCTGAATCACCGAGGCTGCTTCCTTTTGTGGAAACGAGCCCCCGTATAACGAAATAAACGGCTGTCTTCCGCAGGAGATTAAGAAGAAGAAGGGAATCAAGGAAGAGGTCCAGCTAACTAGTAAGCAGAAGGAGATGTTGAATGCCCAGCTGGAGAAAGAATCTCATACCAGGAAGCAACTGCAGAAGGCAAGCTGGTTGGGCTGTGTTCAGGACTCAGCTTGCCCTGATACAATGCTGGCAAAGTGCTCACTGTTACGGCGGGTGGGATGTGTGGTCGAGTGAGGCTGGCATGTTGTAAGGGCCCCTGGGGTGGTTGGGTGGGTGCCGCGTGCATCTGTGAAAGCAGAAATGCCTTGAAACCCCCCCCCCCCAATCTCCAGCAGTGCTCCCCCTCAGTGAGGGCTGGGCCACCCGGGGTCAGGGTGGAAGGCGGGTGTTGCCCTTGCCACGGCCGTCTCTCCCCAGCCAAGTGCTGCGCTCCACTTTCCCCCTAAGTGTGGGGCTGCAGTCAGGGAATCCCATTGGGGGTGGGCGGGGAATCATTTCGTTCCCCGGCCCTGGTTGAATTCATTGAAAATGAATCCTGTTCTTAGGCCTGGGGCCAGCAATACGGGGCCTGCCATGACCTCACTTATGTTCCTGCCAACCTGTGCTGCATAGTTGATTGTTTCCATTTCATTTCTGTACCGCCCAATAGCCAAAGCTCTCTGGGCGGTTCACAGAAGTTAAGACCGCAAGTGCAGCATCTAATATAACATGAAAGCTTAAAACCGCAATGCAGAAGTACAACCGGAATAAAACCGAACAGCGCTGCGGAGATTTAAAATGGCAAAGTTAAAAGACACGGAGAGCAAATTGCTAAAATCCTGGGAAAAGGTGAAAAAGGTCTTTACCTGGCGACGGAAAGAGTACAATGTAGGCACCAGGCGAACCTCTCTAGGGAGCTCATTCCACAGCCAGGGTGTGCCACAGCAGGAAAGGCCCTCCTCCTGGTAACCACCTGCTTCACTTCCTTTGGCAGGGCCTCATGGGGAATGCAAATGGCGGTCACAGGTGTGGGGGTGAGAGGAGAAGCGATTGCAGCTTCTTCCCCCTACGTGATCATCCGAATGCCCCCTTACCTCAGGAATTCTGGGAAATCTCACTCCTCAGCCAAAAAAAGTCTCCTGCAGTGGCTTCCACTGTGTTTGTTTGTTTTTAAAGGCACAACACACCAGGAAAAAGGGATGGAGAAGGAAGCTGGGTGGTGGTGGTGAATTAAGTAGCTCTACAGATGTTTTGGGCCAACTCCCAGCATTCCTGATCATTGGTCATGCTGGCAGTGGCTTCTGGAAGTTCAAATCCAAAACATCTGGAGATCTAGCTTCTGTCCACCCCTGAAATAGGGTTTAGCTCTGCCTCTTCTTGATGAAGCACTTCCTAGGAAGGGGCTGGGCAGACACCTGATGTTGAGTTATGGCTTTAAAAGCTGATTAGTTATAGCACAGACTGGGACTCTGGCACATCACCTTTTTGTATTAAGTCTCTGTCTGGGCCTCCAGAGACTAGCAGAGATGCAGCGGTTCTCAGCCAAGAGACAGCAAAGACGTGAATTAAGACAAAGATTCTTGTAGGTTAAAACAAACCTTTTTACTGGCAAATATATATAATTTAGTTATGGCAGTACAGCTACAAATACTTACAAACGGTCAGTCAATACAGCAACATAAGCAGCATACAGTGGGATAGCAGCAGCAGTAAAACACATTTACTTTTATAGACAACCTGTACAATGATGCAACTCCTTGCAACCCTTAATTGAAGACAATCACTTAGACAATTATTCAATTATTACATTCAGTGTCCAGGTGTAGAGTTGACCTTTAAGTTTCTGCTGAGTCCTCTGTTCTTCCAGATCCTCAGCAATTAACAAAGCAATGGAAAACATAACCAAGATCCATTCCAGGATCCAACACCTGACTCATAACGAAGAGAGAGAGAAGGATCTCTCCTCTTGCTGGCAAGCCTCCACGTGGGCAGGCATATCTGCTTCTTGGCGGGTTTTCTTTCTTAATTGCAAAAAATAATCTGGGATGATGATGATGATGATTGCATTTATATCCTGCCTTTTTTCCTGCAAGGAACCCAAGGCGGAGTACATAATGCTCCTCCTCCTCCTCTCCCTTTTATCCTCACAACAACAACAACCCGGTGGGGTGGGCTGAGAGTCTGTGACCGGCCCAAAGTCACCAGTGAGTTTCCATGGCCAAGTGGGGACTAGAACCCGGATCTCCCGACTCCCGGTCTGACACTCTAGCCACTACACCACACTGTACAATCACACTGGGTTGATGGTACAAAACAGGGTAGTCTAGACTGGTGCGTGGGGTTAAGTCAACAAGGTGCTACCTCAGTCACAATGCGGTCAAACCATCTATATTTGGAGCAATGGGAAAGAAAACGCAGCTTGAGAACATCGGTGGAGGAAAAACAGAGAGAGAGGAATACGTTTACTTTCATGTTCTGTTTCAAAGCTTCGATTCTTTTAGATTTTGCTTTGGCAGTAATCACTGGCTTTGTTCTCTTGCAGCTTGACAACGAACTGGAGTCCATGCTGGGTCTTCTAGATGCTGTTCTAAAGAGGAACACCCCAGGACTCTCCCAGTACATCCCCGCTCTCATTGGCTCCTTCCTGCCTCTGCTAAAATCCCCCCTGGCTGCCCCCAGGATTAAGACCCCTTTCCTTTCTTTGGCCTCCTGTGTGATGCCTGCTCGCTTGAAGACTTTCGGTTAGTGTTTTGAATGTTACAATGGATCGTTTTATTATAGAAATAACTAATGTTCAGCCTTTCGGTAGCATAAACCCCAAAAAAGTTCTCACAATGATCAAAGCCTCTGCCTTGCATGCGGAAGGTCCCGGGTTCAATCCTCGGCTTCTCCAGGTAGGGCGAGGAAAGGAACCCTGCTTGATCTTGATAGGCTGGAGTGCTGGGCTGAAAACAACAGGATGAAATTTAATAGGGATAAATGCCAAGTTCTACATTTAGGAAATAGAAACCAAATGCACAGTTACAAGATGGGGGATACTTGGCTCAGCAATACTACAAACGAGAAAGATCTTGGAATTGTTGTAGATCACAAGCTGAATATGAGCCAACAGTGCGATATGGCTGCAAGAAAGGCCAATGCTATTTGGGGCTGCATTAATAGAAGTATAGCTTCCAAATCACGTGAGGTACTGGTTCCTCTCTATTGGGCCCTGGTTAGGCCTCATCTAGAGTATTGTGTTCAGTTCTGGGCTCCACAATTCAAGAAGGAAGCAGACCAGCTGGAGCGTGTTCAGAGGAGGGCAACCAGGATGATCAGGGGTCTGGAAACAAAGCCCTATGAGGAGGGACTGAAAGAACTGGGCATGTTTAGCCTGGAGAAGAGAAGACTGAGGGGAGACATGATAGCACTCTTCAAATACTTAAAAGGTTGTCACACAGAGGAGGGCCAGGATCTCTTCTCGATCCTCCCAGAGTGAAGGACACGGAATGATGGGCTCAAGTTAAAGGAAGCCAGATTCCAGCTGGACATCAGGAAAAACTTCCTGACTTTTAGAGCAGTATGACAATGGAAGCAGTTACCTAGGGAGGTTGTGGGCTCTCCCACACTGGAGGCCTTCAAGAGGCAGCTGGACAAGCATCAGTCAGGGATGCTTTAGGGTGGATTCCTGCATTGAGCAGGGGGTTGGACTCGATGGCCTTGTAGGCCCCTTCCAACTCTACTATTCTATGATTCTATGAAACCTGGGAGAGCCGTGGCTGCCAATCAGTGTCGACAATACTGGGCTGAATGGACCCAGGGTCTGACTCAGTATAACGCAGGTTCCGTATGTTCGTAAGCTGATTTTCCAGCCTCTTTTTTTTTTCATTTTGGCCTTGGTTGTGTTTGGCTTCGTTTTGGACTGTATGTTTTTATTATTCTTGTTTTGTTTGATCTCTCTGTAAACTGCTGTGGGAACTTTTTTTATGGGTGAAAGGAGATATATAAAATTAATCATATATTTCTGGAAATGACCTTGGCCAGCTCGCTCATTCTTGACTGTCTTTCCTTTCTTTCTTTCTTTCTGTCTTTTTTTAAACAATTTTTTAAATTGATTTTCAATATTAAAACAATTTTACAAACAATTTTAATACAACTTCGTGAGTAAATATACCAAACCGTACATGACATTTTGTGACGACGTTCTTTAACTTCAGCAAGAAAGATACAGAAATATACAAAATAATAATAATAATAATAATTTTGAGCTCATACAGGTAAATTCAATTTGCTATCAATATACTTTTCTTTCTCTTTTTATTGAAACCACAGATTTTGAAAGGCAGCTGGGACTTGTATTGTCGCATCATCTTGAGTTGTGTATGTAATGAAGTCCCACCCATCAGCAGTGAAAGTTTCCCCTTTTTTCTGACCCTTCGACACTCTCATTTTTTTGTCAATTTTTCTGATAATGCAAGTTCCCATACTATATTGTACCATTTTTGTATCGTCAATCCTATTGCGTTTTTCCAGCATCTGGCTATTAATAATTTGGCTGCTATCAGCAAGAATCCTATTAAAGTCTTTTTTGGTAAAAGTTCATTGGTATCTTTGAATATGTGCAGAAGGGCCCATTCCGGGGTTGCATTAACTTCGGTTCCAACTCTAGGCTGTCTTTCCTTTCCTTTCCCGCCACCCCACCCCCCAGGTATCTTTGAATATGTGCAGAAGGGCCCATTCCGGGGTCGCATTAACTTCGGTTCCAACTCTAGGCTGTCTTTCCTTTCCTTTCCCGCCACCCCACCCCCCAGGTATCGTAGTGAGTCATGTGACTCTGCGGATGATGAAACCGGAATGTGACTTGGATGAGTCCTGGTGCCAGGAGGACCTGCCCACTGCCGTGAACCGAGTCGTTACCCTGCTGTATGCGCACACCGTGCCTGGTCGGACGAGCAAAGGAGAGGCGGGTGAGGACCCACACTGAGCCTGCCGTGAAATAATGTGGCTCTCGTCTCTTGTGCCTTTTATGTTCCTGGGTGCTGATAGACGTCTCCCATGGCTGCACGGTGCCTGATCTTGTAGGCACTGTTTGCTAGCGACACCTTAACAAAACATTATTATTATTATTATTATTAATATTACATTTATTTATATCCCGCCTTTTGCCCGATGCTGGGCCTCAACCCGGCTCCACAAAATTTAAAACCTATACATTAAAAACCTATAAATAGAAATATCTAAAAGTTAAAAGTCTATTAAGCATATTCCAATATTAAAACATTTAAACATTTAAAATGACAATTTTAGAAAGCCCTTGACACAGCTGGAGGTCCAGTTCATTCACCAAAGGCCTGCTGGAACAGAAAAGTCTTTGCCTGCCTCCTACAGCACATCAGGGAGGGGGCCAGTTTAGTTATGAAAGTCCCGGGGACCTGGTCAGCAGGCCCATCAGAATGGGCTGGTAGAGTCCTGAGATGATAGAATGGACTGTATCACTTCAGGAGTTGTTGACCCTTACTTTGCATGGTGCTCCAGGAGTTTGGAGGTGAAGGGAGATGGGAAAGTAATAGCTGAAGGTTAAATGGCTCAAAGGATTGAGGCCGGGGGGGCGGGGAGTGGTATCTTTGAACGAAGGAGTTTGAACAAACAGTCTCGAAGGCCTTGATGATACCAGCTGTCAAAGATAAATATCCACTTTGGTTGTAAGGCGACTCTTGTTTCATTGAGCGTAATACTGTTGTATGGAGAAAGCCCTACAGACAAAGAACTTCTCAACTGGCAGTGCGAAAAGCAGGTATATTTCTACACAGTAGCATCTAAACCAATTAGCAGTTGGCAAAGTTCAAAGGCAAAACAAAGACAGATCAAAGAAAACTTCTTCATTATACCTTATCAACAGATGTCCCATAACTCTTCTGGCCAAGTCAGATTGACCTGGATGGTCCGTCCTCTTCATCAAGCTAGCTTGTTTGTCTTCTACTATATCAAGAGTTCTTGACAGAAATTCCAATTAAGCATTTCCTTGCTGATACAGCAGTTTTAGCATTACAGCACATTCAGGCACCTACATTATTCCAATCCCACCATGCAGTTCACTTATTTATTTATTTAGAATATTTATATACCGCTCCCCATTGAAAAATTTCGGAGCGGTGTACAAGGTAAAATGAAAATAAAAACAGAATAAAAACAGTTAAAACAAAATTTAAAAGAAGCAATAACAATAATCCAAGGCTGCATGTTAAAGAAAGGCTTCTTGGAATAAAGATGTTTTCAGGAGGCGCCGAAGGGAGTACAAGGTTGGAGCCTTCCTGACCTCCAGAGGCAGGGAATTCCACAGGAGGGGGGCCACCACGCTGAAGGCTCTTCCCCTGGTGGATTCCAATCGGAGGATGGATCTAGGTGGAACCACCAGGAGCAGGCCCTCGGATGACCTCAGTGACCGGGCAGGTTGGTAAGGGAGAAGGCGCTCTCTCAGGTATCTTGGTCCCAAGTTGTGATGTGCATATAGAAGCATTAAGATGCAGGCCACCAAGACCGAGCCAATAGATATGAGAGAGAGAGAGAGAGAGAGAAAGAGAGAGAGAGCACGAAGGACAGACCTCCAGAGGTTTCACTGAAGGCTCTTCCCCTGGTGGATTCCAATCGGAGGATGGATCTATGTGGAACCACCAGGTTTCACTTGCAAGAACCAAACCACATACAGAGGCCTACATACAAGGCAGGCATATCGAGGCTTCTGGCCTTGTTTTCTCACAGCTGCGCCTCTGTTTTTGGTCAGCAAGTTCCACAATTCGTGGCTGCCCCTAATAGTGGGACTTCTCCCACTGCTGACATGCAAACTCTGGTCCTCAGCTTCATTGAAAGCGTTCTAGACTCCACCTCTTTGGGCCAGCCTTTGCATTACATTGGAAAAAGGTAAGGAATTTGGGATCATACCTTTGTTCTGTTTCCTAACCTACCTTTCTTTCTTTTTGCTTTTGCCCACCATGACCCTTCATTCGGAAGTGGGCTTATAAATCCTGAATTACCCAATGATCCAGTTCTATAAATGTTCCATTTCTCTCTCTGAAGCTAAGCCGTGCTCCTTGCTTATTTATTTATAGTTTCATTTATTTATCTGAACTATATATTTTTACGCCGCTCCTCCGCCCCAAAGCCGCGCATTGCAGCTTCCGTTTAATCAAACCAGGCGGTCCCTGCCCTCGGGCTGGCAATCTAGAAAGGCGAGAAAAATGGAACGGGGCAGGAAGAAGGGGGAAGTGATTTCAGCAGGGCTGGTGGGACGGCCCTGCCTCCCACGCTCTCGCCTGCGTCTCCCTACATGCTTCTTGCCACGTAGTGGGTCCAGACGCTGGACTCTCTCTGCGTGGTCCACCAGGAGGCAAGGCAGCTCAGCCTCTGAATGCGGGAAGCCCAAGCTCATCCACAGAATGCATGTTGGTAGGATGTGATAGAGAAAATAACCAAGAAGTTGTCCTCAACAGACAAGCACAAAGAAGCAACGCGTACGTTAAACACTGGAATGTACCCAGGCCATACAGTACCTGACCATGAGTTTTAAATATCTGGGAATATACATCTCCTTTAATGGGGGTTGGAAAACCCAAGTGGAGGCAGCTTAAATACTCAGCTATAAGATCAGCTAAAGCAATATTATCATATGGAAGACACAAAGGTGGCTCCTTGGTTGCCCCTACCCTGAAGCTTTTTGTAGCCAAAGTTCTCCCGCAACTATTGTATGGGGCGGAATTATGGGGTCAAGACTCTATTTCATCAGTAGAGACCGTACAGAACATGGTGTCGAAGGAATTGTTAGCTCTTCCACTAGGGGTTCCCGCTGCCTTATTAAGAATGGAGGTGGATTTGCCCTCCTTCAAGTCAAGAATCCACAAGAGTATTATACTTTATGGGGAAAAGTTAATGACTCTAAATGAAAATAACTTCGCTAAACAATGTTTCAATGAACAGTTGAAAAAGGGTGGATGGGCACATAACTGGTTAACTTTGTCCCAGCTCTATGCCAAGGAGGTGCAGGAGCTGCTAGCAAATAACAAAAGGAGTGTTGGAGATAGTTATTGAGTAGTTGGGAGCCAGGATGCCTCCGAAAGGATGTCTTTCCCTCAACAGATGTAAGGATGCTCATGGCCTGTTCTCTTCCGCCCATTGCAGGTCCCGCGCCCTTATCGGCCCCAGCGTTTTCCTTAGTCTTCCCCCTCCTCAAAACGGTGCTGCTCGGGACCGCCAACGACAGCGAGGAGAAGGAGGAGCTCATGGTGAAGGCTCTGCAAACCATCACCGTTCACGCTCAGCTGAGGTCCTCCTCCGAGGACCAGAACCTGCTGGTGGACGAGGTCAGTGTTTGCCAACAGTCTTGTCCATGGTTTTGCTTCCCAAAGCGAAGAGCTATTTTGACTTGGGAGGGTTCCCCCACCACCACCACCACCACCACCTTTAGCCTCATACCCATTCCCAGACGACCTTTCAGTAAAGCTGAACGTGCACAGCGGAAGCCCAAAGAAAATGTGGGCACCTCACCCTTTCCCTGTCCCCCTCTCCTGCTTCTGCACGTCTTGGTTTGAGAGCCCCCTCCCGCCTCCAAACCCAGATTCAGCATGGCAGTCTCTAAGCCAGGGGTCAGGACCCCCCCCCCCCCTGGCCCTCCTGCCCCCCCCCATGGTCACCCCCCCTTTTGTTAAGTTTAAGAAAGTAAAAGGCTTGCGTAGTCATTAAAATTGTGTGTGTGGCTATCTCAAGGCTAAACAGAGGAAGACTATCTGTGAGCAATTACCTTGAGATAGAAGCTGTACTGGGAACCTTGCCAGGATTCTCCAAGATATCATGGTGTTAATGATATGAATATACCAAAGATCCTTGAGGCTGGGTTAGCCTAATCACAGCTGTATGTAATATAGATAAAAACTGTGTATATATGTATATGTGTATAGCTTTTGTCACTCTGCACAATGACACAGAACTGTAAATAAGTCTGAAGATAATAAACTTACTCTGCTAAGTAAGACCTGCATTGTGAGCTGTGTTTCTGAGCACAAACAGAATTCCCAAGGAAAAGTTCTGGCCCCAACACCTTTCCCTGAGTCCCTTTTTCTTCCACCTATCACAATCCGTTGGTGTTTTCCTGGCTTCAGTGCATTCCCCACCACCACCACCACCTCTGTTCTATAAGGATGAAATACCTCTCCTGATTCTTAGTTACTGGAAGTAAAAGCTTAAAGTTACAGTGCGCTGGTATGTTTGGGTGTGTGTGTGTGTGTATTTCTCTCCTCACCCCTTTTGGCTTTGGTCCTATCCCCCACTGGAATGCGCCCCCTGGGAGCGTCTTCAACACTGAATCTGGTCCTTGGGACCAAACAGACTCCCCCCACCTCGGCTCTGAGCTACGTTCTTCCACCGCCGCCGAAATTCAAAGCCGCTCAAGGAATAGGAGCGCCCTCTCGCTCCTTTGCTGCTCTTGTCTTGCACCTCAGAGTTCTCTCCCCTCACTCGAGACCTTTCTATATTTCTCAATTCCATTATTATTTATTTCGGCCGCAGACCAGCAAAATCGGCGTCAGACGTGCGAAAGATAGATCAAATGTGACATGACAGCAAAATACAGCTTTGTAGAGTTCCTCCTCTCAGGAGGATCGCAAACCTTTCCCCCCCCCTAATTTGCATTGAGGTCGTAAAAAACGTAGAGACCCTGATGGTTTTAGGGACACAGCCCTTAAACAAATTAATGCCAAAGTTGTGGGTTTTTTATTTATATATATATATATATATTTATTTCTGCGCTTGCACCCCATTCCTCCGCTCCAAAGCATCCTGGCGCTCACTGGCCGTTGGTTTTGATTGTATGACAATTGTCCCGTTACGTGCTTGTGCAGTCAGTTCTTGTATTTGAACGGCAGACATTTGTCCTTTTTCTCCCTGCTCCGGTCACCTGCCAGAACGGTCCTGAGTTACTGCCTCGCACGGACATGCTGCTGCTCCTGACGAAAGTGATTGGGACAGGTTCGCCACGCCTACAGGTGAGCTGGCCCATGGTTCGAGGGCGGAGGTGGGTGACTGGCACCTGGCAGGCTAGACGCGGCCTCTGGATCTGTGGATCTGGCCCCTGACGGCTGCACTAAACATGTTTCCAAGCTGTGAGGAAGAGAACTTCCATACTGTTTGGGGAGGGGGCTTCCTATGTCATGTCTAAAGCTCTGTGTTGTAAGCAATGCTTCGACAAGTCTGTCTGCTCCATCAACTAGGGAGGTGGTGGCCTCTCCCACACTAGAGGCCTTCAAGGGCAGCTGGACCACCATCTGTCAGGGATGCTTTAGGGTGGATTCCTGCCTTGAGCAGGGTGTTGGACTCGATGGCCTTGTAGGCCCCTTCCAACTCTGCTATTCTGTGATTCTATGATTCTATGAACTATCATATTCTGTGTAATTTAAATGGGGGAATCAGACAGTTCCAGCTGCTTCAGTGGGTTATCAAAGGAAGCATGAGGCTCCCTTGAAGTACTTTAGCCACTTACATATTTTCTTCTGGGAAAGATTTATCCTAAACCAGTGGTTCCCAAAGTGGGCGGTACTGCCCCCTTGGGGCGGTGGGATTGCATAGGGGGGCGTTAAGAGGCGGTCTTTTCTAAGAAGCTCCTCTCCAGAAGGTCTTAAAACCCAGGGACATTTTTATGGGAGAAGGTAGTTTGGTCCCAAGTCATATAGGGGAAGAATCCACACATGTATTAATACTGTTTAAGAAGAGTCCTTTTAATGGTGAATTGAAATGTTTCAAAAGCACCAAAACGCTAATGGAGACATATCCTGCTTGGTGTGCCCCGCCACGCCGGCTGCAAAACAGAGGCATTCGCTCTCTTTTTCCTCCTCCCCTCCGCAAGCCTGCAGCAGGTGCTTTGGATTTTGAATAAATATTCAATTAATTGTTACTGTTTTGAATTTTATTGTTACTATCTTCCTTAGTGGGTCAATGAAAACCACTATTCTGAATAATGATTTTTATAGTGTAGGATAGGGGGCACTGGGCATTAGTTTGTGGAACCAAGGGGGCGGTAACCTGAAAAAATTTGGGAACCACTGTCCTAAACCTATTGGGCATTTTTAAAAGACAAACAAATTTATCCCAGCATAAGCTTTCACGGCCTATAATCCGCTTCATCAGATGCATGAAAACGTTTGCCAGAATAAATTTGTAAGTCTTCATGGTGCCACAAGACTCTACTGTTTTTCCTGTGATAACATGAAAAATGGAAAAAAAAAGGTTTTTGATATCTCTGATGGAAGTATTCATACATTCAGCATCCGTTTGTTATTATCTTTATTATTGATCTATATGTTATTATTATTAACAACAACAACAATAGTAATTTAAATTTTGTTATATTATTTTCTTGTTTGGAGAACGCTGGCACTATTACAGAGATTGTCCATCTCTGTTGTAGTACATGGGTGGCCAACTGGATAAGCTGTTTATCACCTTTAAAGCCCTACATGGTTTGGGTCCAGGCTACCTGCGGGGTTGCCTTCTCCTGTACAATCCGCCCCACACACTCAGGTCCTCTACTTCAGCCTGCCAAAATTAGGCTGACAACCATTACCCAGAGGACCTTCTCTTCTGCTGCTCCCAGACTGTGGAATGGCCTGCCGGAGGAGATTCGCCTTTGTAAACCGCCCAGAAAGCTTCGGCTATGGGGCGGTATATAAATGTAATAAATAAATATAAATAAACTTAACAGTCTTTCTAAATTTAAAAACCCTATAAAGACTGATCTTTTCCGGCAGGCCTACCCAGTCGAATTTTAAGACGTCTGGCTGTTATTTTAATCATGTATTAGTTTTATGTGTTTTTAATCAGTTTTATGTATTTTATAGTATTTTTGTATTTGACGTTGTTCCCCGCCTCGATGATGATGATGATGATTGCAGGCTAAGAGTACATATTTGGCATCTCTAGATAGGAGGGCTGAGAAAAGTTTCTGTGAGGCCTTGGAGATCTGCTGTTAATTTGAGTGGACAATAGTTAACTAGTTGCCCACTCTTGATGCAGGTCCTGATCTGTTGACTTGAACCTCCTTGATCCGGGGATTCCAGTAGAGCAGTCCGCTTGCTGTCTGGAAAAATGTGCTCGTTTTCCCAATAATGAGGGGGAAGCGACCTGTTTTCTCCGGCCGGCGTGACGGCTTAACTCATACTTTGCCAATCTGGTGCTATTCTACCTTCGCAGCCTGACGGAATTCCTCGCTCCTTCTTAGGTTTTGGCATCTATTGCCCTGACGGCCTTGTGTGCCAGCAGCAGCGGAGAAGACAGCTGTGCTTACGCTGAGCAGGAGGAAATTGACGTTTTACTCCAGGCCCTTCAGTCTCCGTGCATGAATGTTCGAGATGCAGCCCTCCGGGTCAGTTTGAATCTCTTTCACGCTCGGACGGAGGAAGCCGTCCGCCGAAGAGCGGCCCTCTTATCCGTCACAGGAGTTGCAGAGTCTCCCAACTTGGGGTGGAGGGGAATTTCTAGTGGAAATTTCTAGGGGAATTTCTGTTCTTGTGGAAGCATGATTGTCATGCTTCCACTAGAACAGCAGGGCTACTTCTGCCTCCGAATAGGAAGCTTAGCATTGCCTTTACTCCAGGAGTGTTGAACCGAAGCCCCGAAGGCCAAATCTGGGGCCCCGGCGCCCCCCACCATCCCCTTTTCCTCAACCATTTGATAGTTTCCCAACTTCCGTGCAGTTTTCCCCCCTGTTCTAAAATGTTGAAATGCCTCTCTCACGGCTTAGTTACTGGAATAAGGGCTCTAAGCTGAAATATGCCGTGGTTTTTTTGTGGTTTGGGCCCCGCCCATTTTGCCTTTGGCCCCGCCCACCACCGGGATGTGGCCCGCAAGAGCAAAATTGAATATGTCCATTGAGATGAAAGAGGTTCCCCACCTCTACTCCACTCCCTCCCTCCTGGGGTCAGCTAGGTGCCGGGGCTGTGTAATGTCTCCCTTTCCTTGTCTCACAGCACCTTCCCAGCCAGGCAGGAACGCTTGGCACAGAGCCCAGAGGGTGGAAGGCTCTGAGCTTTGTGCTCCTGGGTCACAGAACTAACCGCTGAACCCTTATCAATGTCCTTGCACTGCCTTGAACAATCTGTGTGTGTCTGTCTCTTGGTTCAGGACTCCAGTTCTTCTCCATCAGCCTTTTGGAACTAAGTTGAGTTGCGGAAAACCCACCCAGGGGGTTTAAAATTGAGCAGGGACTTGATCTCAGCTCTTTTAATATCCTCAAGCCAGGATCCACCGTGTGTCTCAAAACAACGGGTGACATGTTCTAATCAAAGTTTTGTTCGATAAAGTGGTTATTTGTTTGTTTGGAAAAGGAAAGGCACCTCTCGTGCAAGCACTGAGTCATTACTGACTCTTGGAAGGACGCCAGCTTCCGCTGATGTTTTCTTGGCAGGCCTTAAAGCGGGGTGGTTTGCCGTTGCCTTCCCTGGCCGTTATTACCTTTCCCCCAGCTAACTGGGTACTCATTTTCCTGACCTCGGGAGGATGGAAGGCTGAGTTGACCCGAGCCGGCTGCCTGAAACCAGCTTCCGCTGGGATCGAACTCAGGCCGTGGGGAGAGTTTCAGCTGCAGAAACTGCTGCTTTACCGCTCTGCTTACTCCCAATCTCACCACAAGCATGTGCTGACAGGATATTGTCTGAACAGTCCCAGTATGTAAATTGTACATAGTGTAAAGGAGTGTGTCAGCCATTTCAGAGAGCTTCGGCTATTGGGCAGTATAAAAATTCCATTGTGGGGTAGTGGCTAAAGTGTTGGACTGGGAGCTGGGAAATCTGGGTTCTAGTCCTCCCTCAGCCATTGAAACTCACTGGGAGACTTTGGGCCAATCACAGCCTCTCAGCCCAACCCTACCTCACAGGGTTGTTGTTGTGAAGATAAAAATGGAGAAGAGGAGGATTATGTACACCGCCTTGGGTCCCTTGGAGGAAAAAAGGCAGGATATCAATGCAATAATAATAAATAAATAAATAAAAATGTCCTAGTTTTCCTTTATTCCTGTCCCTTGCCATTTGAGATGGAGGGAGAGAGAGAAGACTGTGCACTAATATGCTCCTTTTTGGCTTTCAGGGCCTGATGGAACTGCAGATGGTGCTGCCCACCCCAGATAGCGATGAGAAAAACGGGCTGAATCTTTTGCGCCGTCTCTGGGTGGTGAAGTTTGACAGGGAAGAAGTCATTCGAACGTTGGCCGAGAGGTGAGAATTACTGTCTGTAGTGCTGTAGCCCCCACTAGCACCACATTCTGTAACTCTTCTGTACTCCCACAACACCTCGAAACACGCAAAGGCCCTGGGCATACAGTGCTCTGGTCCACCTGCCTCTATAGCTAAACCTGAAAATATCTCTCATATCTAAATTTCCATTTGTTTTTATAATTATTACATTTCTATACCGCCCCATAGCTGAAGCTGTCTGGGCGGTTACAAAGATTAAAACACTGAGCGTTACAAACTGATAGACAAAATTTAGAACCATAGAAAGCATCAAAACAGATTAGATAATATCCATTTAAAACAACTATTCTGGGTCAGTTAAAAACTCAACATGTGCTGTTAAACACATATTTAACACAAATGAGTTGAGCACACAACTCCCCTGTTAAAACAGCTCCACTGGCTTCCAGTCTGTTTCCGGGCACAATTCAAAGTGCTGGTTATGACCTATAAAGCCCTATATGGTTCGGGTCCAGGTTATTTGAAAGAACGTATTCTCCCTTATGAGCCTGCCCGTGCTTTGAGATCTTCTGGAGAAGCCCTTCTTTCAGTCCTGCCATCTTCACAGGCACGCTTGGTGGGAACATGGGAGAGGGCCTTCTCGGTGGCTGCTCCAGTGCTTTGGAACCCTCTTCCCGGGGAAGCTAGGCTGGCTCCCTCCTTGATGGGCTTTCAGAAGCAGGCTAAAACTTTTTTATTCCAGCAGGCCTTTGGAGAACAGTCTGGCCCTCCATCTATGTTAATGTCTTATAATTTTGTTGTGTATTTTAAATGTTTATGGTTTTGTTTCCCCCCCTCCATGTATATTTTAAACTTTGTAAGGCCGCCTGGAGGCCCAGCATTGGGCAAAAGGCGGGATAATAATAATAATAATAATAATAATAATAATAATAATAATAATAATATAATAAATGCCTGGCATTTACCCGGGCCGAAAAGATAACAACGTTGGCGCCAGGCGAGCCTCATCGGGGAGATCATTCCACAGTCGGGGGGCCACCACCGAAAAGGCCTCTCCCTTGTTGCCACCCTCCGAGCTTCCCTCGGAGTAGGCACTTGGAGGAGCACCTTAGATGTTGAGCGTAGCGTACAGGTAGGTTCATGTCGTTCCGTCAGGTTTTGTGGTCCCAAGCTGTTGTTCTTGCCTGATCTGAGATGAGGTCACATCTTTGGAATTTGGAGGGTGACATTCCAACTTCTTGTCTTGCAGGCTGTGGGAGTCGATGGGTTTGGAGCTGCAGCCCGATATCTGCTCAGTCCTCATCAAAGACGTCATCCACTACGAGGAAGCCGTGCGTCAGGCTGGGGCAGAGGCGCTTTCCAAGGGCGTGGAGCAATACCGAAGCCAAACGCAGGATGTCATGGCCAAACTGATGGAGATTTATCAGGAGAAGCTCTATGTAAGCCCTTCGTGGTGGGGAACAGAGCATGCATGGTTGCTCCAGAGAGTTAGACAGCTTTCGTTGTGGGTGGAGGGAATGCCCTGTTTTGGTGATCCTGTTTTTCCCAATCCAGACATTTGCACTGCTCATGTGCTAGTCTGTGTGATTCACTGCATCGCACCTGTTGTGCTTTTTGAGTAACAAGCAAAATCTGAGTCTAGCCCAGCGATGGGAAATTTCACACAGTCTGGGCACTGAACACACACACACACACACACACACACACACACACACAATATATATATATATTTTAAGCAAGAATGGATTGACACATTAGTTCCTTACCACCTGGTTTCTTTCCTTACGAGGTAGCAGAGGCATCAAGCAAGCAGTGACAATTTCCCTCTTTCCTTTCCTTTTTGGAAAAAAGCTTTCCATGGCAGGTGTGCTGCTGAGTGAAGCTGTAGTCCTGCCCCACCAACTCCATTACCCAGTGACGCTCTGGGACGGTGGAAATGATGGCCGTGAACAGAGCTCTGCTCTACAGCGCAGCATCCTCTCCCACCCATGTTCCCCAGCCACTGTCCATTATCATTGTGATTTCAGGCCCATTCGGGCTGCGGGGGGCCCAGACCTGTGCCTGCTAGTCCGGCCCTAGAGGCGCCAGCATATGCTGGCGGCTAGTTCTGCCTTCTGGACATGTCGGTTGAAGTCTATTGAAGCCACGAATTCCAGATGACGTGGCAACTACAGACTTTCTTATTTAGCTTGGAAAAAAGGAGGCGAAGGGGGGGGGACATGACAGAGGTGTACAAAATTATGCCTGGTGTGGAAAATGTGGAGAGAGAGACATTTTCCTCCCTCTCTCAAAATACTAGAACCCGGGGTCATCCCATGAAGCTGATGGATGGGAGATCCAGGACAAATAAAAGGAGGGACTTCTTCACACAATGTATAGTTAAATTATGGAACTCACTACCACAAGATGTAGTGATGGCCACCAATTTGGATGGCTTTAAAAGGGGGTTGGATAAATTCCTGGAGGCGAAGGCTATCCATGGCTGCTAGCCGTGATGGTTGTGTGCTATCTCCAGTATCCAAGGCAGAAAGCCTGGGTGCACCAGTAGCTGGGGAACATGGGTGGGAGAGGATGCTGTTGCACTTACGTCCTGCTTTGTTGGTCCCTGTGGGAACAGAGTGCTGGACTAGATGGACCCTTGGTCTGATCCAGCAGGGATTTTCTTATGTTCTTACTTATATACCACTTCATATCTAAATAGATTCTGGAGAGGTGAACATAGGAATAAAACAGTAAACAGAAAGAAGATTAAAAGCAGCAAATTAAAATTGTTCAATTTAAATCAAAGGGACTGTCTTTTTTGCTAACTAATTGTAAGCCGCTCCGAGAGCCTTTTTTGGCTGAGGAGTGGGGTATAAATATGATAAATAAATAATAAATAAATAATAAAAACAGTGGCTGGCTAGTTGAAGAAGGCTTCCTGGAAAAGAGCTGTTATCGAGAGGAAACAGCACAGTGGAGGCGCATGCGTGACGTCCAGGGGCAGGGAGTTCCAAAGGGAAGGGGCCACCACACTCAAGGCTCTTCTCCTGGTGGGCTCCAATTGAGCCAAAGGTCCATGTGGAACCCCCAGGAGCGTGCCCTCCAATGACCTCAGTGACCGGGCAGGTTGGTAAGGGAGAAGGCGCTCTCTCAGGTATCCTGGTCCAAAGTGGTTTAGGGCTTTGTACGCTAGCACCAAAACCTTAAAGCAATAGGCAGCCAGTGCAGTTCCTTCAGCAAAGGATTTACATGCTGAAAAGAGGCAGCTCAGACAACAGCCGAGCTGCTGCGTTCTGCACTAGCTCCAGCTTCCGGAGCAGCCTTACGGGTCGTCCCACACATTCTTGAGCTATAACCACTGTTTCCTCCCTTCGTGCTGCCGGCACAGGTTTTCTGACAGCATTGCCCGTTTCTCTTTCTCAGAGGCCCCCGCCGGTTTTGGATGCTCTGGGACGCGTGATATCCGAATCTCCGCCTGACCAGTGGGAAGCCAGGTGCGCTGCCTCTTAACTTTGAGCCGCTGCTGGGATGCTTCGGGCTTTTAGCGTCATGAGGCAAGGTCTAAACGTGGAAGTTCAATCGTATGTCCTCCCTACAGGTGTGGCATTGCTTTGGCCCTGAACAAGCTCTCTGAGCACCTGGACGGCTCGCAGGTGAAGCCCCTTTTCCAGTTCTTCGTGCCGGATGCCCTGAATGACCGTAACCCCGAGGTCCGGAAGTGTATGCTGGATGCGGCCCTCTCGGCGCTCAATACCCACGGAAAGGTAGGATAGAATTCTTCGGAACGTCATACGGCTCTCTAGCTCAGCGTTGTCTACGCCGGGAGTGGGAAACACCCTGGCTTTAAATAGGGACCCCGAATCTGAATTTGCTGCTGTGGAAGCAAAACGATTGGTGTTTTGATCAGAAAATCATAGAATAGCAGAGTTGGAAGGGGCCTACAAGGCCATCGAGTCCAACCCCCTGCTCAATGCAGGAATCCACCCTAAAGCATCCCTGACAGTTGGTTGTCCAGCTGCCTCTTGAATGACTGTAGTGTGGGAGAGCCCACAACCTCCCTAGGTAACTGGTTCCGTTGTCATACTGCTCTAACAGTCAGGAAGTTTTTCCTGATGTCCAGCTGGAATCTGGCTTCCTTTAACTTGAGCCTTTTATTCCGTGTCCTGCACTCTGGGAGGATTGAGAAGAGATCCTGGCCCTCCTCTGTGTGACAACCTTTTAAGTATTTGAAGAGTGCTATCATGTCTCCCCTCAATCTTCTCTTCTCCAGGCTAAACCTGCCCAGTTCTTTCAGTCTGTCTTCATAGGGCTTTGTTTCCAGACCCCTGATCATCCTGGTTGCCCTCCTCTGAAAACGCTCCAGCTTTGCCGCCAGATCTCAGCAGCAAAACTGTGAAGGTGGCCTAAAAGGGTCAAATTTCGCTTTCAGCCTCTGATGGCCTGTTGAAATTGGCCCCTGAAGTCCCTGCTGTTGCCTAGCCCTGGTCTGTGGGAACTGGCAGCAGCTCCCTTGGTTCCCCCCCCCCCCAGCTCTTCCTGGAAATGCCGGGGACTGGATCTGGGACCGTCCGCATGCACATCAGGTGTCCCACCACTGAGCTGTCTTCCCCCAACCCAGTTTCAGCTCACCTTTTCTCTTGAGAAAGGGAATGAGGCTTGCTGACTGGGGAACGCTGGGATATTTTTTAAATTAATTTTTTGGGGGTGTGAAATTTCAAACACAAAGAAAAAGGGGGTGGAGTTGTGCCTATATCAGTTTAATACATCAATTTGAATGGGTTCTCGGTCGCTGCTCCACTGCTCTGGAACTCCCTTCCCAGGGATGGGCAGAAGGTAGTCTGGACCTCTGTTGCTTGCATTAGGATTTTTTAAAGTTGTTATTTGTATTTTAAATGTTTTAATATTGAAGCATGTTGAATTGTAGTTTTTAACTTTTGCATATTTCTATTTATATGTTTTAATTGTATGTGTTTTAATTTTGTAAAGCCGCCTTGAGGCCCAATATTGGGAAAAAGGCGTAATAATAATAATAATAATAATAATAATAATAATAATAATAATAATAGAACTCTGGCAACAGGAAAAGGTCACAATTATTCCATTAGTCACATCACATGAAAACCTTCAGGAATTGGGCCTACCAGAGTACACCCACACCAGCATCCAGAAAGCAGTCATAATTAAAACAAGCTCACTTCTTAGGGAATTCCAGAATGCCGTTTGACAAGACAGCATGACTTGGCAAAGCCCATCATGTCCATCTAGACCAGCCTTCCTCAACCTGGGGCGCTCCAGATGTGTTGGACTGCATCTCCCAGAATGCCCCAGCCAGTTGGCTGGGGCATTCTGGGAGTTGTAGTCCAACACATCTGGAGCGCCCCAGGTTGAGGAAGGCTGGTCTAGAAAAACCAGCATGAGCAAGAAAGAGATGATGATGATGATGATGATGATGAAGATGATGATGATAATGATAATAATGATGATGATAATGATAATAATGTTTGTGTGTGAATACAGCTTTCGAGGAATTATACGTAAACTTCAGCAAAAGCAGACCAAATATCCACATAAGTATTCATTCCCAATTGGTGTCGAATACACCATCTGTTGCCTTCAAACACAGCTGGGGGGGCCCCAGGTTGAGGAAGGCTGGTCCGGCCTGGAATTTGTGGGTTATTGATAAATATTCTGATTTTTGCACTGCCCTCCAGAGATAAAGTAGTTAAGGGTTTAGGAAAAATGAAATGTTGTCTGAACCACTCAGGAGCTCGTGCTGAATAATACAACGACTTTCCCACCCACACTTTTAGGAGAACTGAGCACACTGAAAACTCTGGCTGCAAACTGAAATAACAGATTATTCCATATTCTGTACCATTTTGGGGCCGTGTCTGCGTTTTCCAGCCCCTCCTCGCTCCACACACACACAAACAGCAGCCTTGTGTGTATTCTTTTAATGACAATAATATTTTTATTTATTTATTTATTTAAGGATTTTTATGCCACCATTCAGCCAAAAAAGGCTCTCACGGCGGCTTACAAAAGTATTTCTTGACAGTCCCTGCCCACAGGCTTACAATCTAAAAGACATGACACAAAAGGAAAGGGGATTGGGAGGGAGGAGGAGGAGGGGGGAAAGGGAAGCAAATTCAGGCACTACAATCTTAGTTGGAAAGTTCAGCAGTTACAGGTGACAGCAGGAGGGAGGGGGCTCTCAGCTGGAGCTGGACCCAGGCACGGTGGAGAGGTGCCTGGCTGGAGAGGTGCCTGGCTGCTGCTTCCTCCCTCACTGGTGGCCTCTGCAGAGACAGTTGACAGCAGGAGGGAGGGGGCTCTCAGCTGGAGCTGGACCCAGGCACGGTGGAGAGGTGCCCGGCTGCTGCTTCCTCCCTCACTGGTGGCCTCTGCAGAGACAGTTGGTAGCAGGAGGGAGGGGGCTCTCAGCTGGAGCTGGACCCAGGCAAGATGGAGAGGTGCCTGGCTGCTGCTTCCTCCCTCACTGGGGGCCTCTGCAGAGACAGTTGGTAGCAGGAGGGAGGGGGCTCTCAGCTGGAGCTGGACCCAGGCAAGATGGAGAGGCGCCTGGCTGCTGCTTCCTCCCTCACTGGTGGCCTCTGCAGAGACAATAATAATTTTGTTTATGTATGTATGTACGTATTTTTTTTAATTAAAACATCTGTATCCCGCCCTATAGCATTGGGATCTCAGGGCGGTGCACAGATAAAACCAATTCAAGCAATCTAAAACAACAAATATTTTGCACAGCTAAAACCATAGCAAAACATTAGAGAGCCAGTGTGGTGTAGTGGCTAGAGTGTCGGACTAGGAGTCGGGAGATCCGGGTTCTAGTCCCCGCTCGGCCATGGAAACCCACTGGGTGACTTTGGGCCAGTCGCAGACTCTCAGCCCAACCCACCTCACAGGGTTGTTGTTGTGAAGATAAAGTGGAGAGGAGGAGGATTATGTACGCTCCCTTGGGTTCCTTGGAGGAGGAAAGGTGGGGTATAAATGCAATAATAAATAAATAAACTAACAAGCTTAACACCACTAAAAAAAATTAAACAGTAAAAACAATTAAAACTACGTGCTACTTTAGGCAAATTTAGCCTTCAAAGCCACATATTTTTTTTTTAATCAAGCCGAAATGAAGCCAGCGCCTGCGCCCGTGGGGCCTCCAGGGGGGCGGCATTCCCCAACCAGGGTGCCACCACAGAGAAGGCCCTTCTGCATTCTGTCTTTCAGGACAGTGTCAACTCCCTGCTGCCTGTGTTTGAGGAGTTCCTGAAGAACGCGCCAAATGATGCCAGTTACGACGCCGTCCGGCAGAGCGTGGTCATTCTGATGGGCTCCCTGGCCAAACATCTGGACAAGAGCGATCCGAAAGTCAAGCCCATAGTTGCCAAACTTATCGCAGCGCTTTCCACTCCGTCGCAACAGGTAGCCTTCCGCCGTCCCCTTTCTGCCAACCGCTGTTCCTTTGGGGGTTTCCCAAGCCTTCCTGCAGTTTTTTTCCTTCTTATTCCGACTGGTTGCAATTTCTCTTCTAAGGCGTAGTTACTGGCAGTAAGATTTTTAAGCACAATAGGCTGGGGTGTGTGTGTGTGTGTGTTTGTCTCCACTCCTATTTCCTTTGGCCACCGCTGGAATGTGTCCCCCAAAAAACTTCTCTGAAATTGAATTTGGCCTTGTGTAGTGAGTAGCGTTTTGACTGCACGTTATCGCGGAGCCCAGAGCTTTCCGACCATCAAATCAGCTTTAGGTATTTTGTAGAGTTTAACCATTAAGCTTTCCACCGTGAGATTTCCCTGAATAAAAAAAATGTCTCACTGATTGGGTGTCCCGGGTCCGTTTGCCAGCATGTGTGAATGCCGGAGGGAAAGGGAACGGCAATCCACGACACCCTGGAGCTGAAAACAGTTCCCTGCGTTTGCTCTGAAAAGACAGGTACGTGTTCCGGGGGTACTCCTGGGCTCTACCTTGTTCCTGGAATCCCAGGTTGCTAACAAGCCCCCCCTCCCCCCCCCCCCCGGACCATCTTTATCTAGTACAGCCTTCTTCAACCTGGAGCGCTCCAGATGTGTTGGACTGCATCTCCCAGAATGCCCCAGCAGCTGGCTGGGGCATTCTGGGAGTTGTAGTCCAACACATCTGGAGCGCCCCAGGTTGAGGAAGGCTGATCTAGTAGCCCTTGCTTTCTGAAATCGAGTGGTTATCAATCAAACGTTTCTTCTTCTTTTTTTAAAAAAAACCTGATTAAATTGTGATCGGTTCGCTTAGTGAAAGGGAAATTCATCTGGTTACGTAGGTGAAAAGTGAAGCTAAGACTCCTGATTTTTACAGTATATGGCACGGCTTTATTTTATTTACAAGTCAAGGGCATCTGCAACAGGATTTGTCACAGCCCTTTTTGAAACTATGGAAGAGAGACTAATTATCCGAAGAATGACATAATCTCCAATTAATGAATGGATCCTACTCCTAATTACACCTGTAAAGAAATGGATAAAATATGCTCAATGTCCCACCTTCTGCCGGTAGTCGACAATGAAAATTCTTTGTATGTTTTTGTTTGTCTTAAGTATTTTGAAAATTAATAATAAATAAGGAAGGAAAAAAGGTAGGTGAAAAGTGTGCTTCAGTTACCAGGCGTTTGGGGGGCTTAACGGCGCCCTCGTGGTCCCCGTAGGTCCAGGAGTCCGTGGCCGGCTGCCTGCCGCCCCTGGTGCCTGCAATCAAAGAAGATGCGGGTGGGATGATACAGAAGCTGCTGCAGCTGCTGCTGGAGTCCGACAAGTACGCCGAGCGGAAGGGCGCTGCCTACGGGCTTGCCGGCCTGGTGAAAGGCCTGGGCATCCTCTCTCTTAAGCAGCAGGAAATGATGGCGAAGTTGACCGATGCCATCCAAGACAAGAAGAACTTCCGCCGGCGAGAAGGTGAGCGGATCGCTGCTTTCCTGTACGCTTTTCGCCCCGCTGATGCGGAGGCCCCGCTTGCTTAGTTCTGAACAATGCGTGGGTTGCCTCGTATTTCCAGAAGAACGTACGTGGCCACGTGGAGTGACATCCAGTAGCCGGGCACAGGGGGTCTTGCTCCATAGAGGTGGAGTTGTGTGGCACAGGAGCGGGTGGAAGATAGATCTGGATCTACTGGTTGATCTCAGGGTGACTTGCCACAGATTGAGTGTTTTTGACTCCCGGTGGTTTAACAACAGCAACAAGGAAAAGGCTTGCACAAGCAGCGCTAGTAATCATAAGGCCTGGTGCAGCTGTTGGGTAGGAGCTGTAGCTCAGGGGCAGAGCGTCTGCTTTGCGTGCGGAAGTTCCCTGGTTCGATCCCCGGCGTCTCCCGAAGAGAGCCACCGCTGCCAGCCAGTGTTGAAAGTACTGGGCTAGATGAACCAAGGGCCTGACTGAGTATGAGGCAGTTTCCTTTGTTCCTAAAGAGACACAAGTAGCGGTGGGAAAACTAGAAGCGGAAGACTCCGTTGTCTTTGACCACGCGTCACATTTCTTGAAGGAGGCAGGGCGAGAGGCAGGTGAACAAGCAGGTTGCAGTGGGGAAGAGGAGGAGCACCTGCAAGGCGCTCTTGTCAGTGGGCCCCTGCTTGGGCCGACCCTGCCGTGCTGTCACTGACAAGCCTCTTTGCCCTCGTTGTTTTTCCATCTCTCGCTTAGGGGCCTTGTTTGCCTTCGAGATGCTCTGCTCCATGCTGGGGAAGCTCTTTGAGCCCTACGTGGTGCACGTCTTACCCCACTTGCTGCTCTGCTTCGGAGACGGGAACCAGTACGTCCGAGAGGTAAGAGGTGCCGGCCTGTCGCAAGACGACGACGAAGTGTGGAGCCAGGATTCCAGGGCAGCAGGGCTTTCTATTCAGGCGCGGGGGTGCCGGTGTCCACTGCCTGGTGGCTCCTGCTTGGCTCTTCTGACCAGCGGGGAACTCGCCAGGAGGAAAAAAGCTTAGCATTGCATCCAAACTGGGACTTCTTGTCGGTCGCTCCTCTTGCGTGTCACTCCCCTAACAACCCAGAATCCGAAGCCAGGGTTTGCTGTCAGTTTCTGATACTTGCCTTTTCGGGAAGCGACAAGCCCGGAGTCCTGATTCAGACGTAACGCTAAGATCTTTCTTGTTGGCAAGTTCTGGGTTTGTTTAGCCACTCCTGCTGGCAGGAGGAGCCAAGTGAGTGTGAGTGGGCAGCATTCACTCGCACAATTGCGTATGATCGGTAAGCCAGGATTCCCTGGAATTCTGGCTTATAATTGTGGGCAAATGCAGCCAACGAGGATTAGTAGAAGAATTGCACATGAACGGTAAGCCAGGATTCTCTGGAATTTTGGCTTATAATTGTGGGCAAATGCAGCCAACAAGGTTGCTCGTGAACAGTAAGCCAGGATTAGTAGAACTATTGCGCATGAACAGTAAGCCAGGATTCCCTGGAATTCTGGCTTATAATTGTGGGCAAATGCAGCCAACAAGGATTAGTAGAACAATTGCGCATGAACGGTAAGCCAGGATTCTCTGGAATTCTGGCTTATAATTGTGGGCAAATGCAGCCAACGATGTTGCTCGTGAACAGTAAGCCAGGATTAGTAGAACTATTGCGCATTGAACGGTAAACCAGGATTCCCTGGAATTCTGGCTTATAATTGTGGGCAAATGCAGCCAACAAGGAGTAGTAGAACAATTGCACATGAATGGTAAGCCAGGATTCTCTGGAATTCTGGCTTATAATTGTGGGCAAATGCAGCCAACGAGGTTGCTCGTGAACAGTAAGCCAGGATTAGTAGAACTATTGCGCATGAACAGTAAGCCAGGATTCCCCGGAATTCTGGCTTATAATTGTGGGCAAATGCAGCCAACAAGGATTAGTAGAACAATTGCGCATGAACGGTAAGCCAGGATTCTCTGGAATTCTGGCTTATAATTGTGGGCAAATGCAGCCAACGAGGAGTAGTAGAACAATTGCACATGAATGGTAAGCCAGGATTCTCTGGAATTCTGGCTTATAATTGTGGGCAAATGCAGCCAACGAGGTTGCTCGTGAACAGTAAGCCAGGATTAGTAGAACTATTGCGCATTGAACGGTAAGCCAGGATTCCCTGGAATTTTGGCTTATAATTGTGGGAAAATACAGCCAACAAGGATTAGTAGAACAATTGCACATGAACGGTAAGCCAGGATTCCCTGGAATTCTGGCTTATAATTGTGGGCAAATGCAGCCAACGAGGTTGCTCGTGAACAGTAAGCAGGATTAGTAGAACAATTGCGCATGAACGGTAAACCAGGATTCTCTGGAATTCTGGCTTATAACAGCGTGTGAGTACTAATTGATTATTCCTTGTTAATCAAAGGGGTGGTGTGGGGAAAGTGGACAGGGAGACATTTCCCTCCCTCTCTCATAATGCTAGAACCCCGTGGGGTCCTCCCAAACACCACCCCACACACATACCCTCAAATGCCTCCCCACATACACACTCCAGATTCCGCCAGACCGATGCTCCATCGGTTCTAATTCAAATCAGGGCTACGTTCGGTTGTCCTGTCTTGAGACCAGTCGAGGCTGACTGCAAACGTTGCTTTTCCTTTCCTTGAGGCCGCAGACGACTGTGCCAAGGCCGTGATGAGTAACCTGAGTGCCCACGGCGTGAAGCTGGTGCTGCCCTCCTTGCTGGCTGCGCTTGAGGAGGAGTCTTGGAGAACCAAAGCTGGTAAGAACTTGAATCGGACTTCTGTGATTTGTTGGGGGTATGTGTGTGTCAATGCCGACACCTTTTGCCAGGTTTTACGTGAGAAAGGCTGCAGTTGGATAATTTACATTTTTTTAATACTTAGTATGGAATTTTTGAAACTCACTTGGAACTGGAGGTTATGTTTCCCTTATCTGTGTCATAGACTCAGAATAGCAGAGCTGGAAGGGACCTGTAAGGCCATCAAGTCCAAGCCCCTGCTCAATGCAGGAATCCACCCTAAAGCATCCCTGACAGATGGCTGTCCAGCTGCCTCTTGAAGGCCTCTAGGGTGGGAGAGCCAATGACCTCCCTAGGTCATTGGTCCCATTGTCGTACTGCTCTAACAGTCAAGAAGTTTTTCCTGATGTCCAGCCGGAATCTGGCTTCCTCTAACTGGAGCCCATTATTCTGCCTCCTGCATTCTGGGATGATCGAGTAGAGATCCTGGCCCTCCTCTGTGTGACAACCTTTCAAGTGCTATCATGTCTCCCCTCAGCCTTCTCCAGGTTACACATGCCCAGTTCTTTCAGTCTCTCCCCATAGGGCTTTGTTTCCACTGGCCCTCTTCTGTGTGACAACCTTTCAAGTCCTTGAAGAGTGCTATCCTGTCTCCCCTCTGTCTTCTCTTCTCCTGGCTAAACAGGCCCAGTGTGTGTTGTAGCTTCTAGTGCAATTAAAAAGTTAGTTCAACTGGTCTAGCAGTGAGAGCCCAACTGATCATTAAGTTAGAGCTCTGATGCTGCTAACTGTTTCTCTCCCACGCACCCACCTTGCCCCAAAATGTTTTTAAAACTCTACATCAATGAGCCTGTAATCCTGTGCACACTTGCTTGGAAGTAAGTCGCGTTGAGTTCTGGGGCATTCCTCCTGAGTAGAGACACAAAGGGCTGCTCTCTGAATGGACTCCTACCTCTGGCTCGGCGACCCTTTTGCTAACGCCCTCCTTTCATGCCTACGCCAGGGTCAGTGGAACTGCTGGGGGCCATGGCCTACTGCGCTCCCAAGCAGCTCTCCTCGTGCTTGCCAAACATCGTGCCGAAGCTCACGGAAGTGCTCACGGACTCGCACGTGAAGGTCCAGAAGGCCGGACAGCAGGCCCTCCGGCAAATTGGATCGGTGATCCGGAACCCTGAGATCTTGGGTAAGAGTGTAGGTCAAAGCCGTGCCAGCTCACGGACATCCTGATGTACAGAGGCAGCATATCTCTGAATACCAGGGGCTGAAGACGAGTGAGACAAACGTACAACCTGCATGCCCTGCTTGTGAGTGGCCAGAGACACCTGGCCACCCTAGGGACGTCGGGGCAATCTGTAACGGAATCGAATGGGTTCGGATTTCTAAAGATCCGTCCTGTGGATTCCACAGGGAACCAGCTTTTCCCGAGTCACACAGATTCTGCAGGGCTGTGGACTGGTTTTTTTAAAAAAAAAAAAAATCTGGAATTTTACACTAATTTTGTTATAGAAAAATACATTAAATTAAAAAAAAAAACACTGGCTGAAAAGGCACATTTCCCCATAGGCTAAACCACAAAATGTGCACGTAGAGGTGTTGCTCATTTTGCAGGGTGGGTTCACGCATTTTCGTAAGCGCGGATTGGCGCAAATGCAAATTTGCGCAAATGCGGGAAATTGGAAACATCCAATTTTGTTAATGAGCCAATGATGGAACGAAAAGCCACCTGACTGCCCGTGAGATGGGGATGGGGTGGGTTTTACAAAATCCGTGCATCCTTAGGTCAGCGTCTTTTGGGAAAGGAACGCTGGATTTAGCTGGGGCTTTGGTCTGATCCAAGGAAGGCAGTTGTGAGATGATGATGATGATGATGATGATGATGATGATGATGACAGTCTGTCGCGGAGAGTTCTGTGGCTGACATTATCTCACCGGGGGCCCTTCACGGGCGTGTCCGTTCACCCTCCTCCTCCTTTCCCCAACCTAACAGCGATCGCACCGGTTCTGTTGGACGCCTTGACGGATCCGTCCAGGAAGACCCACAAGTGCCTGCAGACCCTGCTGGACACCAAATTTGTCCATTTCATCGATGCGCCTTCCCTGGCCCTCATCATGCCTATCGTCCAGAGGGCTTTCCAGGATCGCTCCACGGACACCCGGAAAATGGCCGCCCAGATCATTGGGAACATGTATTCCCTGACGGATCAGAAGGTACGTTGCAGGGGAGGGGATTGGGCAGGCAGGTCCATTAAAGCACGGACTTGATTGGCAGACGGGCGCATCAGAAAGGGCGGGCAGGAAGTGCCGGCTTCTGCCTGTTCGTGTTATAGTTATGAGTCCAAGTGTATTCTGTCATTTGATAATGGTCGCTTGAATTTGTTTTATTTATTTAGTGCGTTTCTAATCTGCCTGATAACTAATGTTTCTGGGCAAGATTACAGCCAGTAAAACAAACTTTAAAAGGCCATTTGAAAACGTAGTTAAACACATAAAATACAATACAAATATTTAAAAGAATGAAATGCAATATAATGCAAAACAATGAACAGCACAAGGATCGATAAAACAGCTGTAATAGCCTAGAACTCGGCCTAGAGTGAAATGGATCAGCTTTCTTCAGATTGGTGTGTTCCAGATGTGTTGGGCTGCCATGCCCATCACTCCCATTTGGCCATGCTGTCTGGGGATGATGGGAGTGGCAGTCCAATACCTCTGGAGGGCGCTAGGCTGGGGAAGGCTGGACTAGATCAATGTGTGAGAGAGGCTCAGTTCAGACAACACGTTAGTGAATGCAGTGTGGAAACTCCACTCGACAGTTGGGTTTTTAGGAGGTCCTCAACTTAACTGAGCCAGAGAGAAAGGAAGAGAACTGGTTTTCAAACTAGGTTCTGAGAAAGTGCTGGGGTACCCCAGTGAGATTAATAGGGGCACCCCAATGAGAAGTTCGATCATTGAAGGCCCTGTGCCCACCACCGCCAGCCTTCCATTTATTTTATTTATTTATTTATTTATTTCATTTCTATACCGCCCAATAGCTGAAGCTCTCTGGGTGGTTCACAAAAATTAAAACCGCGAAGAGCATAATAAAACAACCAACGATCTTAAAAACACAGATACAAAATACAATATAAAAAGCACAACCAGGATAAAACCACACAGCAGAAATTGATACCGGTTTAAATACGGAATTAAAACAGCAAAGTTTAAATGTTAAGTTAAATTAGGTGTTAAAATACTGAGAAAATAAAAAGGTCTTCAGCTGGCGACGGAAGGAGTACAGTGTAGGCGCCAGGCGGACCTCTCTGGGGAGCTCGTTCCACAGCAAAGTTCCATTGCAAAGTTTAGCTGCTGAGGGTGGATGACGCTTCCCCATTTTTTCAAGTATAGTCTCCATTTGTGTGGAATGCTGGCCAGGCTATCGCCCTTGTCAGCTGGAGTGCGCTCCAGAAATTGCAGCAGGCCCGGGACGAGGGGCGGGAGCGGATCTCTGCTGCCACACCCATGTGGAAGAACTGGGTATGTTTGAAACTGAAAGAACTGGGCAGGTTTAGCCTGGAGAAGAGAAGATTGAGGGGAGACATGAGAGCACTCTTCAAAGACTTAAAAGGTTGTCCCACAGAGGAGGGCCAGGATCTCTTCTCGATCCTCCCAGAGTGCAGGACACGGAATAACGGGCTCAAGTTAAAGGAAGCCAGATTCCAGCTGGACATCAGGAAAAACTTCCTGACTGTTAGAGCAGTACGACAATGGAATCAGTTGCCTAGGGAGGTTGTGGGCCTCTCCCACACTAGAGGCCTTCAAGAGGCAGCTGGACAAGCATCTGTCGGGGATGCTTTAGGGTGGATTCCTGCATTGAGCAGGGGGTTGGACTCGATGGCCTTGTAGGCCCCTTCCAACTCTGCTATTCTATGATTCTATGAAGGGATTCCCTGCAAATAGGAACTCTACAAACCACTGGTTCAGATGATGCCAGCTGTTGGTCTAGCAATGTTCAGAAAGGGGCCAAAGGAAGCCAGTGCAGACGGGTCATCTGCCGATACCTTTCGTAGTCCAGCCATACTGATTCCAGATGGATTTGTGACACTCTCCCAACTTGCCATCTCTTGCCTGTTTCAGGATCTGGCTCCTTACCTGCCCAGTGTGACTCCCGGATTGAAGACCTCTCTGCTGGACCCTGTGCCCGAGGTACGTCTTCCTGCCGTTTCTTCACAAGCGGCCTTTCTCCCGTTTACCTTTGATCCAGTCCCCCTGATCCCTGTTCTTTTTTATTATTATTATTCTTTTTAATACTTAAACATACATCAATACAGTAAAAAAGAAACAACATAATACATAAATGTTGGATAACCTTAATAACATGTATTCTAGCTTAATCTGTTAACATAATCATACTTAACATAAAAGTGCACCCTCCACTACGGGATCTTATTCCTCTTTCCAAAATCTCATTGTTTCTTCTGGAGGAGGTTTCCCACTCCCTTTAGATAAAACAAATTCTAGGAACTGTTTCCATATTCCCTTAAAAATCATTCGTTTTTGTCATTCCTCGTCTCACTTTTATATTACATGTTAATTTATCATTAATAGCAATACCCTAGATCTCTTTATACCAATCTTCTATATGATAATCCCCTTGAACCTTCCAGTTCCTAGATATCATTAACCTTGCTGCTGTTAGCAAATTCGTTATCAGTTCTTTTGTCTCTTTGTTACAATTTAATTCTCCATATAATGCTAACAATGCCACTATAAGTGTCTCTTCAATCTAATCAATCTCTTCAATCTGAGGGAGACTGGAGCAGACAGGGACCATCAGAGCCTGCTTTAGTTGGAGCCCCCCCCCCCCCCCCCCGGGCTAACATCTTCACCTTCTGTACAGCACCATGTACATTGATGGCGCTATATAAATAAATAATAATAATAATAAGAAGGAGCTGTTGGTTTGCCCCTCCATTGGGAGATGAGAGGACGGAGCAGGGCCTTCCCACCAGCCTAAACAGTCTCCTTAATTTCTTTTTATTTTCTCCCTCTTCCCTCCCCATCCACTTTTCCTTGCGTGTCATGTCTTTTTTTTTAGAATGTAAGCCTGAGGGTAGGGACTGTCTTCTTTATTGATACATTGTAAGCCGCTCCGAGAGCCTTTCGGCTGAGGTGCGGGATAAAAATACTCTAAATAAATAAATAAATAATCTCCATTCCTAAAATTTCTTTTATCTCATTAAACACCATTTCCCACCATTTTTGTGCAAGTTCACATTCCCACCACATCTGTAAATACGTTCCTTTTTTTTTTTTTGACAACCTCTCCCAACAATTTATACTATACTTCTTTATTACGATCCATAGATCCATGAAAAAAACAAAAAACAAGAATCAAACATGAAATCATATAGTTAGAGCTATTATCAACTTTCGTCTAATACACAGAGAGCTCTAATCCTGGCTGCCACTGTAAGAAATTTAGCAACAGCCAAAGTTATTCTTGAGGACTTATCTTCCAACAGAAACTTAACATAAAATGTGTCTGAACTTCTGGACAGTTTGCTCAACAATGGGGTGATTATAAGATGGTGGGCCTGATTATAAAAGCTACAGGACAGAAGCATATGCTCCATCGTCTCCACTTCCATGTTCCTACAGGATCCCAACAATTTGCTGAGTTCAGCTTCATCCCTGTCCTTTGAACCCTAGGTGCGCACCGTGTCGGCGAAGGCGCTGGGCGCCATGGTGAAAGGGATGGGCGAGTCGTGCTTCGAGGACTTGCTGCCTTGGCTGATGGAGACCCTGACGTACGAGCAGAGTTCGGTGGATCGCTCTGGAGCCGCGCAAGGTCAGAGCGGGACCGGCTTTGCAGAGCGTCGGGGTGGTAATCCTCTCAAGCGGCTCGGCTGGCAAAACTTTAGACTCGGGCGCAAGAGCGCCGATCCCTGCTCAGCGCTTCAGCGTCTCGAGAGAACCTGGGCCTCGTGGCCGTTGGCCTCGTCGCGCAACCTCCCAAGAACAAATTCAAAAGTGGCCTGCCTCGCAACGTCGTTGTGAGGCTAGGAACATGACAAGCCGCCTTGTGCGGAGTCAAACTATTCATCCGTCCAGGACAATTCTGTCTGTTCTGACTGTGCTGGGATTTGCCTTTGAAGTTTTAATTATTACAAAACCTCTTGACCCAGGGTGTTAGGTAAATGATTGATATTAGTTCAGAGCTGTGCAATCTCTATGCTTAAAACAGAAAAGAATCTCAACTGAATTCTGCACCCAAACTGCTTGAATTCTGCAATAACAGAAGCTGAATTCTGCAACCTATATTCACAATGCAAATTAAGCACCTTTGGAGAATGGATTGTGCAAGGTTTACTATTTATTCATTGTGTACGCAGGGTTTAGTACTTTATGCAATTTAAGACACGGTCCTATGCATGTTTAGACAGGAAAAAGTCCAGTTCCCAGCATGCCTCAGCCAGTCCTATAACTCCCAGCATGCCCCAGCAAGCCATGCTGGTGGCAGCAAGCTGGGAGGTATAGAACTTTTTTCTGTCTAAATAGGCACAGGGTTGCACCCTTATTCTGCTATTGACAGGAGGAGGAGCAAGGAGCTGCATTTATTTATTTTTATTTATTTATTTAGAATATTTATATACCGCTCCCCATTGGAAATTTCGGAGCGGTGTACAAGATAAAATAAAATAAAAACAGAAGAAAACATTTTAAAATAGATTTTAAAAGAAGCAAATACAATGACTCATGGCTGGACATTAAGGAAAGGCTTCCTGGAATAATGATGTTTTCAGGAGGCGCCGAAAGGAGTACAAAGCCGGTGCCTGCCTGACCTCCAGAGGCAGGGAGTTCCACAGGAGGGGGGCCACCACGCTGAAGGCTCTTCCCCTATTGGACTCCAATCGGAGGATGGATCTATGTGGGACCACCAGGAGCAGGCCCTCGGATGACCTCAGTGACCAGGCAGGATGGTAGGGGAGAAGGCGCTCTCTCAAGTATCCTGGTCCCAAGATGTTTAGGGCTTTGTACACAAGTACAAGAACTTTAAACCTGGCCCGGTAGCTGTACAGGTCCGTGAAGTAATCCTTCAGTCACCCAAAATCTTATCCTCCATCTCTTTGGTTCCAGATTTTACCAGACATTGCCCACGCCAATTCAAGCATATTTTCACAACCATAACGGCTAAGGACTTGATTTCTCTTTTTTTAAATAACGAAAGTGGAAAGGTGGTCAGGAAACTGATATCTCTGAACTCAGTACCAGATTCTGCAGATTTTCTACACTTTTATGGAATACAAGCAGCCCTAATCGTGATGCTAAGAGCCCACGCGGTGTACGGGTTGAGGGCCAGTGTGGTGTAGTGGTTAGAGCAGAGCTTTCCAAACTGTGT
Organism: Elgaria multicarinata webbii; assembly: GCF_023053635.1. NCBI lineage: Eukaryota > Metazoa > Chordata > Lepidosauria > Squamata > Anguidae > Elgaria > Elgaria multicarinata. The sequence goes on along the minus strand of NC_086188.1, from coordinate 17,096,852 downwards.
CGCGACACGTTAGTGTATCGGCTGCAGTGTGTAGGTGTGTCGCGCGAATGTATTACAATTTATGTGTGTGTCCGTATCTCTTATAAGGGGTTAGTTTAATCTCCGGTTTGCTAGTAAAACTGAATTGCTGTGTCGCGAAATGATGCATGTCTAAAAAGTGTGTCACCAACCTGAAAAGTTTGGAAAGCTCCGGGTTAGAGTGTTGGACTGGGAGTCGGGAGATCTGGATTCTGGCCCCTACTTGGCCGTGAAGCTCACTGGGTGACTTTGGGGGCCAGTTACTGACTCTCAGCCTAGCCTACTTCACAGGGTTGTTGTGAGGGTAGAGGAGGATCATATAAGGTACCTTGGGCTCCTTGCAAGAGGGGAACATGGTGGGATATAAATATAATAGCAATAGTAATAATAAACACAAGATCCCTTGTTCTTTTCCAGGCCTGGCTGAAGTCATGGCAGGTTTGGGAGTAGAAAAGCTTGAGAAACTGATGCCAGAAATCGTTGCCACGGCAAGCAAAGTGGACATTGCGCCCCACGTGCGGGACGGCTATATCATGATGTTCAACTACCTGCCCATCACCTTTGGCGAAAAGTTCACACCTTACGTTGGGCCCATCATACCTTGCATCCTTAAGGTAGGACTTTCAGGGCAGGGGTTCGACCCTTTCCAATAGGAGCGGAGGCTTGTGTTCAGCCACAGGAAGAGAGAGGTTATTGGGTGTTGCACCTGCACTCTTGACAGCCCAGCTGGGCTCAACCTCTTTCGTGGTAGGGTGGGGGGGGATTTCTTTTGTGCCTATAATAATACTTCGCATTCGTAATAATGCTTTCCTGAGCATTTGAAGCACTTCTGCTGGTTTATGCTGATTGGAGATGGCTTCCAACATCTCAGGCAGAAATAAGTCTTTCCATTGAGCTGGTCAGTGGGACAGTCCACCGGCGCTTAATTTACCCACGGGCTGTCGTGGCTTGTGTCATGCGAACCCAGGCGGCCGGGTGTGTTTGAGGTTGTTTGAAAGTTAGACAACCCTAAAACAAGCCATGGGTTATTTGTTTAACCCACAGACAACCCTCATACAAGTCCTGCTGCCTGGGTTTGCACGACACAGTGAGCTGAACCAGGTCATTATTTGCCAACGGTAGATGCCAGAGATTGAACCTGGGACCTCCTGGGAACTCCCTTTGAGTTGCGACCCCTGCCTTGGGGGGGAGGGGGCTTGAGCCTGAGAGCAGGTTCCGTAAGACTGCCTGGTGTAGTGAGTTCAGGGCAGAGGCGAGCTTCAAACCAGGGACGGTCACCATCAGCGGTGCAGTGGTAAGTTTTGAAGTGCGGGCGCTCATCATGACAGTCCAGTTGGGAAGGCAGCTGCGTCGGTCCATACACGGAATAAGGGGCTCAAGTGACAGGAAGCCAGATTCCGGCTGGACATCAGGAAAAACTTCCTGATTGTTAGAGCGGTATGACAATGGAACCAATGACCTAGGGAGGTTGTGGGCTCTCCCACACTGGAGGCCTTCAAGAGGCAGCTGGACAACCATCTGTCGGGGATGCTTTAGGGTGGATTCCTGCATTGAGCAGGGGGTTGGACTCGATGGCCTTGTAGGCCCCTTCCAGCTCCACTCTTCTATGATTCTCTATCCACAAACCAATTCTAGCCAGCGTTTCACCCCTGCAGAGTCCCAGCGCTGTGCCTCCCCGGCAACACTGTACACCGTTCACCACCCAGTCCTTTAGCCACTACATCAAACGTTAAGATACAAATCGCCACAATGGCGATTTGTATCTTAACGTGGCCCATAGCTGACTGGCACCTGGCAGGCCGGATGCGGTCCCTGGAGCTGCGGTCCCTGACGGCTGCACGAAACATGTTTCCAAGCTGTGAGGAAGAGAACTTCCAGACTGTTTGGGGAGGGGGCTTCCTATGTCATGTCTAAAGCTCTGTGTTGTAAGCAATGCTTCGACAAGTCTGTCTGCTCCATCAACTAGGGAGGTGGTGGGCTCTCCCACCCTAGAGGCCTTCAAGAGGCAGCTGGACAAGCATCTGTCAGGGATGCTTTAAGGTGGATTCCTGCATTGAGCAGGGGGTTGGACTCGATGGCCTTGTAGGCCCCTTCCAACTCTGCTATTCTATGATTCTTTGATGGAGCCCCTGCTGGGCTTGCAGAAGGTACCAGGTTTGCTCCCCAACATCTCCAGGTACGGTTGGGAAAACTGCTGCCTGAATCCCTTTAAAGCCACGGCTGCCAGTCAGTGTCGACAATGCTGGGCTAGACGGACCGAGAGTCTGACGCAATTGAAGTCAGCTTCCTATATGTCCTCTTACTCAGGCACTGGCAGACGAGAATGAGTTTGTGCGGGACACGGCCCTCCGCGCCGGACAGAGAATTATAAGTATGTACGCCGAGACCGCCATTATGCTACTCTTGCCACAGCTGGAGCAAGGTCTCTTTGATGACCTTTGGCGAATCAGGTAAGCCTGGTCTTTCAATCTGGGTGGATCAATTTACATCCCACACGATCCTCCTCCTCCTCCCCCTCCCCATTTTATCCTCATCCTTTTTAAAAATAATTTTAATTGTTTCATAGTTCCGGTTACAAGGGGTCAAACAATCCATCACCTATGGACATTCGGCGTTCAATCAAATATATGTACTTTCTTATTCATTTATTCAAGCTTGGATATAGGATGTTTAACATTGATTGATTTAGTTTAATTCCATTGAAATTCCGTTCAAATCGATTTAATTTAAATGAATTGAATTGAATTATGTCCCTCCGGAACTAAATCTCACCTATGTTTTCCATAGTTCTATATATGCCAATGGGGGTGTTCTGCCGTCTTCTTATTCATATTGTTAATTCATTTCCTCCATACCCCCTCAAATTTATCTTCACTTCGCTGTCCTCGGACTTTCCTCATCTTTTGCCGTCAGCTTCTCTAGAAGGACAATCTGCCAAACCCTTTGATACCAGTTATCAATATGAAGCCCTTTGCCATCCCTTACGATGTTTAGCTATCAACCATCTATCCATTTTATCCTCATAACAACCCTGTGAGGTAGGTTAGGCTGAGAGACAGTGAGCTTCCATGGCCGAGCGGGGACTCGAACCCAGATCTCCCAAGTCCCAGTCCAACTCTCTCTAGCCGCTATATCACACTGTCCCGCTAGGTTTAGCACCTCTTTTTTGGTTGCCTCTAAACTGCGCAAGGAGAGAGAGCAGGGCTTCTCTCTCAGAGGAGGTGTTGGAAAAGAGCCCAGCTCTGAATCAAAGTAAGTTGCCATGCTGAGTTGCTAAAGAAATATTGCAAAATGGCTAAGAGCAGCCATTCTTGACATAACCAAAATCTAGTGAATGTTCTCCAAGGAACAATGAGTACTGTAGGTGCTTGCCAAGAAAACGTATTTCTATGTACTTTCTTTTCAGCTAGAAGTTTCCTGTTAGCTGGTGCCTACATATGCAGCACCAGAGAAGATAGTGTATAAATACCTAGCTACCTCCCTTGAGAGGTAGGCACATGCTGTGCAGCAGTTAGCTATTTTTGCGACAGAGGGAGGGATGTCTGCTAGCATAGACAACTTTTTTTAGAAAGGATTGTACCAATTCATGGAAAGAGAAGGTCTATCAATGGCTGTAAGCCAGAATAGATAAAAGGAACCTCTCTGGTCAAGAGCACGATACCTCCCCAGTAGTGCCTGCTGGAGAGAGACCAGAGAAGGCCTTCGCTTCCACCCACCCACCCCTGCTTGCCTTTTTCCATTTGGACAGGTACAGCTCAGTTCAGCTGCTTGGAGACCTCCTCTTCCATATTTCTGGAGTCACCGGGAAAATGACCACAGAGACGGCCTCCGAGGACGACAACTTTGGAACAGCCCAGTCCAACAAGGTGAATTGTTGTCTTGCCTCCAGGCTGCTGTTTTCAGTTTGGGTGGAAGCAGATAACTGGGTAGTGAACCGTCAGGCCCAAACTAGGTTGGAGATCTGTGATCGGCTTTCCTGTTTCCTTAATTTCTTCTTTCTTAAAAAAAAGCAGTGGTGTCCCCGGAATCGGATCTGGACCATGTCACTAGGGGAAGTGTAAATCCCTCCTCCCAAAGCCACCGTTTGCCCTGTTGGGGAACAAACGTACCGAGCTGATCACACGTCTCCAATGAATGTCTTGCCTCGTTTGCCCCTTAGAAACAGGAGCGCGTCTCTTCCTGGTGAAAAACACAGTAATTGCTTTCTCTGTGATTTCCTTAACCTAATTTTATTCATTTCCCCCCCCCCCCCCCAGGCCATCATTAACGCGCTTGGAGTGGAACGGAGGAACAGAGTGTTGGCGGGGCTGTACATGGGCCGCTCGGACACCCAGCTGGCCGTCCGCCAGGCGTCCTTGCACGTTTGGAAAATTGTGGTTTCGAACACGCCTCGCACTCTCCGTGAGATTTTGCCGACCCTTTTCGGCCTCCTGCTGGGCTTCTTGGCCAGCACTTGCTCAGACAAGAGAACAGTTAAGTGTTCAGCCAGCCATGATTTCAGTCATGGTGGTCTCGGATTCGGTTGACTTGAGAACTCCTCCTCCAGTCGTCGTCGTCTTCTTCTTCTTCTTCTTCTTCTTCTTCTTCTTCTTCTTCTTCTTCTTCTTATTATTATTATTATTATTATTTCTTACCCGCCTCTCCATTTTGATCGAGGCGGGGAACAACCGCAAGTATAAAATACATAAAATACTGATTAAAAACATAGTATACATTTTTAAAACTTCCTAAAAGCATACTAAAAGCATCCTAAAATTCCACTGGATAGGCCTGCCGGTAGAGATCAGTCTTTATAGCTTTCTTAAATGATAAAAGACTGTCAAGCTGACGAGTCTCCTCCGGCAGGCCATTCCACAGTCTGGGAGCCGCAGAAGAGAAGGTCCTCTGGGTAATGGTTGTCAGCCTAGTCTTTGCTGACTGAAGTAGATTCTTCCCAGAGGACCTGAGTGTGCAGGGCGGATTGTAGGGGAGAAGGCGATCCCGCAGGTATTATTATTATTATTATTATTATTATTATTATTATTATTATTCATTTATTTATTTATTTATTTATTTATATAGCAGCAATGTACATGGTGCTGTACAGAGTAAAACAAGAAATAGCAAGGCCCTGCTGCATAGGCTTACATTCTAATAAAATCAAATAAAACAATAAGGAGGGGAAGATAATGCACCAAACAGGCAGTATAAAAGTCAGAGCAAAATCAAGTTTTAAAAGCTTTAGGAAAAAGAAAAGTTTTTAGCTGGAAAGTAAAACTGAAAAGTTTTTACCTGGACCCAAACCATGTAGGGCTTTAAAGGTGATAACCAACGCTTTGTACTTCGCCCGGAAACTAATTGGTAGCCAGTGAAGAGATTTTAAATCTGGTATAATGTCCCCCCTAGGTGTACTGGTGACCAACCCGGCTGCCATACTTTGAACTAGTTGACGTTTCCGGACTAGGCACGCAGGTAGCCCTATGTAAAGCGCATTGCAGAAGCCGAACCTCGAAGTTCCCAGCGCGTGCACGACCATCTTTAGGTCTTCCGACTCTAGGAAGGGGCGCAGCTGGCGTATCAGCTAAAGCTAACGCTCTGGAGTTCCGGAGTTCTTGGGTTGTTGAGAAATCACCGTGTTCCTAACTCAGGAGGCAGGTCTGACTCTGCACTAATCCTGTACCCCACAGATGAAAAGGAAGCAGGTTTAAGGCTGTGAGTCCACCTGGTTTTGGCAGGGTATCAGAGCCTGCTTCTCGAATGTAGCAACAAAGAGAGAGGTTAAAATGAATTTGTGGAGATTAAAATGACTTTGTGGAGGGTTATCCTAGCGTTAGAGATCACGTCAACGGGCCCAAGGAAAAGGTTATTTTCTCGGTTCACAGCAAATGCCTCAAATGCCTCTTTAGCACGGTTAGTTGAATGCATACGGTTGGTGCACATGCTTCCTGGTTGCACTTGTTTTGTGGCGCTCCGGACTCTGCGCTTTCAAGGGAAGCTACTTACGTAGGGGGTTAGGGCTGAGATCGCGGAGGCCTGCGGCTTGTGTGTTGGACTTCCTGTTGAGACGTGGGCATGGCGTCTGCCGTATGTTGGCCCGGCCCTTTGCCTCTCAAAATAGGAAGCAGGAGTAGAGATTGTGTAGTTTAGCACTAAGCCTGTTTATTTATTTATTTATTTTATTACATTTTTATACCGCCCAATAGCCGAAGCTCTCTGGGCGGTTCACAAAAATTTAAACCATAACAAAACAACCAACAGGTTAAAAGCACAAATACAAAATACAGTATAAAAAGCACAACCAGGATAAAAACCACGCAGCAAAATTGATATAAGATTAAAATACAGAGTTTTTAATTGTTGGACTTGATGGTCATTTTGTTCTGTATTCCAAAGTAGCTATCTAGTGGGCCCGGAAGCAGGTCAGGCGCGTGGGGAAGGCGGGTGGAGGCAAACGTAACTCCCCACCCCCAGATCATACATAGGCTCTACACATGTATAAACAGAAGCTCTTATCTTTTCTTAAAGGGAGGTCTCTCACCTCTTTACCCTCACTTCCATTTTCCTTTTCTGTGTTGAATCTTGGATTGTAGGCTCCTTGGGGCAGAGAGATGGTTTGTAAAACACTTGTGGGCGTTAGTAACAGGCTAGAAATAACAGTGGGGGGAATTCGCCGTTGGGATATTTTGCTGCTTTGAAGACGTCTAGGCTGGATCCGTTCAGATTGACTCACCTCAGTCTTTTGGTGACAGATCGCGGCGCGGACGTTGGGGGACCTCGTCCGAAAGCTGGGGGAGAAGATTCTCCCGGAAATCATCCCCATTTTGGAAGAAGGGCTGAGGTCCGAGAAGAGCGACAAGAGGCAAGGCGTCTGCATCGGCCTGAGCGAGATCATGAAATCCACCAGCAGGGATGCGGTAAGTCGCTAAAACCACAGCAGCACTCACCGGAGAACCGACGGGTGCGTTGGGCCTCTTCATGGCGGCGTTGTTCCAGAAAACCTCTGGCTGAACGCCGTTGTTTTAAATTAGTACCTGGCCCTGGACGGCAGCATCTTCTCAAAGGGGTTCTGGGCTTTGTACGCTGCCTTCTCTCCGCTTGTTGCCATCCAGCCGCCCTGCTAGAAGTTGGGCTCTTCCAAAAAAAAAGCCGCAACCAAATTCCTGGAGGAACTGTAGATTAATGGAGGGGCAGCTTCTGAGCGCTGACATCTTTACCATCCGACAGCCCCCTCTCCCACTAAGCCCATCCTTTCAATAACAAATGGCAGGCAAATCTTCTTCACACGGCGCAGAGTTGAACTGTGGAACTCACTGCCACAGGATGTGGTGATGGCCACCAATTTGCATGGTTTTAAAAGAGGGTTGGACGAATTCCTGGAGGAGAAGGCTATCAAGGGCTACTAGCCCTGTTGGCTATGGGCTGCCTCCAGTATCTTAGGCCGTAAGCCTATATGCACCAGTTGCTGGGGAACATGGGTAGGAGGGTGCTGTTGCACCATGTCCCGCTTTGTTGGTCCCTCCCTGACAGCTGGTTGGCCACTGTGAGGACATGGTGCTGGACTAGATGGACCCTCAGTCTGATCCAGCCTGGCTCTTATGTTCTTAATGCAGAGAACCTTTGATACAATAAAACACTATCTGGCCTACCCTATACATTACTGACGTAAGGGTCTCCCAGGACAGGACCTCAGCCAGGTTCCACACCAGTTCAGCACCACTTGATGCTCGAGGAAGGCAGACAAGGAAGCTGTCTCTCATCATACCTTTTATCATCCTAATCCTGGCAATTCAGGGCCAATTCCTACTAGCCAATCCCAGGCCAACACCCATCAAGCCCCCGCCCCCTCGAAGGGACTTGGGAGTTGTACTTCCCCACCAAGCCCAGCTGTAATCGCTCAGCCCCGAGTCCTCTTGAGAGCACGTTTCCCGGTGGTTTCATCATACGTGCTAACTGGGCCTAGGCAGATGGCGGGGCACTGAAAGGAGACACGGGTAGCCAACCGACGGTGCTTCACAGTTCCCATCTGTAAAGTGGGGATCATAGTGCCCTACTTCATAAGCACAGGAGTGATAAATCTAGCAAGATAAAGGTGCTGTGAAATTTAAGAACATCAGGAGAGCCTTGCTGGGTCAGACCGAGGGTCCATCCAGTCCAGCACTCTGTTCACACAGTGGCCAACCGACTGTCAACCCCCAAGTAGGACATGGTGCAACAGTATCCTCCCGCCCATGTTCCCCAGCAACTGATGCATATAGGCTTACTGCCTCTGATACTGGAGGCTGCACTTAGACATTAGGTCTAGTAGCCATGGATAATTGTCTTCTCCTCCAGGAATTTGTCCAACCCTCTTTTTAAAGCCGTCCAAATTGGTGGCCATGTAGGCCCCATTTCAAACTGCTCATTAAGTATTTTTTAATCATTTAATTTTTTAATACGTAGGAAAGGAACCTCTCGTGCAAGCACTGAGTCATTGCTGACTCTTGGAGGGACGCCAGCGTTCGCTGACGTTTTCTTGGCAGGCCTTATAGCGGGGTGGTTTGCCGTTGCCTTCCCCGGCCGTTATTCCCTTTCCCCCAGCTAGCTGGGCACTCATTTTTCCGACCTCGGGAGGATGGAAGGCAGAGTCAACCCGAGCCGGCTGCCTGAAACCAGCTTCCGCTGGGATCAAACTCAGGCCGTGGAGAGAGTTTCAGCTGCAGAAACTGCTGCTTTACCGCTCAACGTTTTATAAAAAAAGCACTTTTATTCAAGATGTATATAAGACATCACTTCTTCACATTCAGAAATGCTTTATGCGCTTTTCTTTGGGCAAATTCATCATTGACAGCAGAAAAACCAAGCAACTTTGCCCAGGGGGACTCGGAGTAGGCCCCCTCAAAATCATAGGCCCATGCCAACTGGCCCCACTGCCCCCCCCCCCCCTCTGCCCAGCCCTGGTCATCACCACATCCTGTGGTAGTGAGTTCCACAGTTTTCTTCCGTGCCGTGTGCAGAAGATTTGCCTGCCATTTGTTATTGAAAGGCTGGACTTAGTGTGAGAAGGGGGCTGTCGGATGGCAAAGATGTCAGCGCTCAGAAGCTGCCCCTCCCTTAATCTGCAGTTGAATGAATACTTCTTTCAAGTGAAATATACAGCACTGACGTCAGAAGAGCCCTGATGCTGGATCAGACCAAGGGTCCATCTAGTCCAGCATCTGTTCACACAGTGGCCAAACCGTCCAGCCACGAGAAGCACGTTTCTGCTTTTCAGCCAAGATGGGCTCCCCAAACCCCTTCCAGCTCAGTGCACACAAACGGTCCAGATGTTGTAGGGCGCACAGGGGCTGTCACACAGAGGAGGGCCAGGATCTCTTCTCGATCCTCCCAGAGTGCAGGACACGGAATAACGGGCTCAAGTTAAAGGAAGCCAGATTCCAGCTGGACATCAGGAAAAACTTCCTGACTGTTAGAGCAGTGCGACAATGGAATCAGTGACCTAGGGAGGTTGTGGGCTCTCCCACACTAGAGGCCTTCAAGAGGCAGCTGGACAACCATCTGTCAGGGATGCTTTAGGGTGGATTCCTGCATTGAGCAGGGGGTTGGACTCGATGGCCTTGTAGGCCCCTTCCAACTCTGCTATTCTATGATTCTATGATTCCTGCAATGGATTACAGGAACACGTCTCTCTTGAGTATTCTGTGACGAAGGAAAAGAGCGTTCCGTTTCGCCCTCTGCCCTTTTTCCTCCCGGCCGCTGCAGAGCCGCCTCCCTGCAGTGATCTCTGTCTCCCTTTCCAGGTGCTGTGTTTCTCCGAGTCGCTGGTGCCAACCGTGAGGAAAGCGCTCTGCGACCCTCTGGAAGAAGTCCGAGAAGCGGCGGCCAAAACCTTCGAACAGCTGCACTCCACCATCGGGTACCAGGCTCTGGAAGACATCCTGCCTTTCTTGTTGAAGCAGCTGGTGAGCGCGCTTGAGACGTTGCCGGGTCCAACGGTTTCTGGAGCCTCGTTGCAGGACAGCTCTGTGCGGTTTCTCTGCAGTGGCGAAAGGCATTTCAGGAGGGCTGGATTTGCAGGAAGCCAATAAGAGGCCAGGAGGACGTGCCACAGCAGCCTCCGGGGGTTGGGGGGGTGGGGTGGGACCCTGAAAAGGACTTCATGGCAGCCCCCACGGAGGATGTGTTAGATCAATGTTCTTTCACCCAAGGACCCATCCATGGCTATTTAGCCACGGTAGCTAAGTGGAGCCTCCACAAACAGAGATAGCATACCTCTGAATGCCCAGCGTTATGGAACGGTCCTCTTCTCTTTTTGCCACCTGCCTTGCCTCATTGGGTGGGGTGAGGCCTCACATGGTGGCCTCAGGGTCCAGATAGGTAGATACGGATATTCTTTAGATATTAAAGAAGACCTGCAGCCTCTTACAAAAAAAGTATTAAAAACACCCAAAATATAAAACCGCTAAAAAAAAATTAATTAAAATCCCCAAGACAACTAAAAACATCAAAAGAACCGTAATCGCCAGAAGAATGCGTAACAAGGCCATCATCTGCCTTCAGATGCTTGGGAGTACAGCAAAGCCTTGCCCAGGAGCTGAGAAGAATGCAGCATTGGCATCAGGCAAGCCTGACTAGGGAGAATGGTCCAGAATCAGGGAGCCACCAGCGAAAAGGCCCTCGCCTTTGTTGCCGTTCTCCAAACCTCCCTCGGAAGAGGGACTCTTGAGGTTTTTTTCAAAGTACAACAGGAAAGGTCCCTGCCCCAATGAGCTTGCAAGTTTAAAACCTGACACAGAGGAGGGAAATGGTGGCAGCGGTAAGAAGAGGAAGGGATTTGCAGTTGGCCCAGGTGGACATGTTTAGGCTTAGATACAGGCTGAATCAAAATAGGACGGGGGACCTAGGGGCTTAAGCCAAAGGTTTCAGAGAGAAGGTGGGTTTTGAGGAGGAACATGGAGGCGTTCTGGGGTGTGTGTGTGTGGGGAAGAGTCAAAAGGGGAGCAGCAAGGGAGAAAGAACCGTGTTTGGGGGGGCAGGAGATCTTCGCGGAGGGCTGAGCGTGATGGGGGCCCTGCCTTTGGGGCTTCCAAATGCATCTGGCTGGTTGCCTGCTGCCTGATAGAGGCATCTGGTTTTTTCTGCTGGGCTTGGATTGGCGGTAGGGACCCTGTGGCCCACCAGATGGCGCTGGACTACCAATTCTCCTCATCCCTGACCTGGCTGGGGCTACTGGGAGTTGAAGTCCCGCTACATCTCAGGGGGCTGCCTTAGATGAAGCTTGCTCTGACCCAGGGAGGCAGTTCTTGTGTCCTGATGACTTCCCTGTGGGGCGTGTCCAAGGAGGGAGGAAGCGGCGAGGCCGTTGGTCGCTTGCAGCCTCTCGGCCGTTAACACACACAGGTCAGCTGGCCGTGTGATGGGTTTGTTTAGCGCCCTGGTTTCTGTAGCTCAGTGACAGGGCACCGGCTTCGCACGCAGAAGGCCCCAGGTTCGATTCCCGTCATCTCTAGGTAGGGCTGGGAGAAATCCCGCCTGAAACCCTGGAGAACCGTTGCTGCCAGCCAGTGCTGACATCACAGGGCCAGATGGACCAAGGGTCTGACTCAGTGAAAAGCAGGCTCCTACAGCGCTCTGTTTGTCCCTCCAGGAATGCGAAGAGACCTCAGAGTTTGCTTTGGACGGCCTGAAGCAAGTGATGGCTGTGAAGAGCCGGGTGGTGTTGCCTTACTTGGTGCCAAAGGTATGTCGGTGGACTGTTTTCTGAAACCTCTGGAGGTCTGTCCTTCGTGCTCTCTCTCTCTCTCTCTCTTTCTCTCTCTCTCTCTCTCTCTTTCTCTCTCTCTCTCTCTCTCTCTCTCTCTCTCTCTCATATCTATTGGCTCGGTCTTGGTGGCCTGCATCTTAATGCTTCTATATGCACATCACATCTTGGTACCAGGATACCCGAGAGAGCGCCTTCTCCCTTACCAACCTGCCCGGTCACTGAGGTCATCCGAGGGCCTGCTCCTGGTGGTTCCACCTAGATCCATCCTCCGATTGGAATCCACCAGGGGAAGAGCCTTCAGCGTGGTGGCCCCCCTCCTGTGGAATTCCCTGCCTCTGGAGGTCAGGCAGGCGCCAACCTTGTACTCCTTTCGGCGCCTCCTGAAAACATCTTTATTCCAAGAAGCCTTTCCTTAATATGCAGCCTTGAATCTGTTTTTGCTTCTTTTAGATTTTGTTTTAACCTTTTTATTCTGTTTTTATTTTCATTTTATCTTGTACACTGCTCCGAAATTTTTCAATGGGGAGCGGTATATAAATATTCTAAATAAATAAATAAACAAATAAAGTGACTTTCAAGTGAACGTCTCAACCTGTCAAGTGTGAACAGGAAGATCTGTGAATATACCTGCACCAGACAGGTGAACGCGCCGGAAAGCCGACGCGGGTTGGTTTCCCCTCTTCTCTGTACCTTCCCTTCCAACGATGCTCCAGCAGGGCCTGCAGAGGAGACTGTCATTTGGCGGCAGGCCGGATCCCCGCTGGCTGCTTTGTCGTGTGTGCGCTGTTCTTGAGCACTAGGAAGGTGCTACTGCCAGCCACGCGTGCCTTGCTTATGGGCTACCCATAGGGACCTGGTTGGCCACTGTGGAATCGGCACGCTGGACTAAACAGCCCTTTGGCCTCATTTATTTATTTATTTATTTATTTATCATATTTATACCCCGCTCCTCAGCCAAAAAAGGCTCTCGGAGCGGCTTACACTTCGCAAAAAAGACAGTCCCTGCCCTCAGGCTTACAGTCTAATAAAGACATGACACACAAGGAAAAGGAGTTCAGGAGGGAGGGAGGGAGGGAGGAGAGAGAGAGTCCAACAGGAGCAGACCATGATGTTTCTTCTGCCTGCTCCTGTCCCCTTGCTCTTTCTTCTTCCCCACAGGGCCAAGATGGCAGTTTGCCCTGTGGGGGGGGGGGGGGAAGAGTCCAACAGGAGCAGGCCCCGATGTTTCCTCGGCCTGCTCCTGTCCCCTCGGTCCTTCTTCTTCCCCACAGGACCAAGATGGCAGTTTGCCCTGTGGGGGTGGGGGGAGAGTCCAACAGGAGCAGGCCCCGATGTTTCCTCGGCCTGCTCCTGTCCCCTCGGTCTTTCTTCTTCCCCACAGGACCAATATGGCAGTTTGCCCTGTGGGGGGGGGGGGAAGAGTCCAACAGGAGCAGGCCCCGATGTTTCCTCGGCCTGCTCCTGTCCCCTCGGTCCTTCTTCTTCCCCACAGGACCAAGATGGCAGTTTGCCCTGTGGGGGGGGGGGGAAGAGTCCAACAGGAGCAGGCCCCGATGTTTCCTCGGCCTGCTCCTGTCCCCTCGGTCTTTCTTGCAGCAGGGCTCTTCTTAAATGGATCCCATTTCAAACTAGGGATTTTATACGGTTAACAGAAACAGTTCTCAGTACACGGTCTATGCCAAGGGGAGGGCAGAAAGTGCATCTCCAGATGTTTGGGGTTTGAACTCCCAGCATTCCTGACTATTGGCCATTCTGGCAGGGGCTTCTGGGAGTTGAAGTCCAAAACACCTGGAGATCTACTTCCTGCCCAGCTCTAGCCTATGCTGTTGATCTAGATTCTTTCAAAAGAATAACAAACCTCTCTCCCCCCCTCCCCTCGCCCCCTTTGCTCCCTGCAGCTTATTTCCCCGCCTGTGAACACCAGAGTCCTGGCTTTCCTCTCCTCTGTGGCTGGCGATGCTCTCACTCGGCACCTTGGCGTCATCTTGCCTGCCATGATGTCTGCGCTAAAGGAGAAGCTTGGGACAGGTGAAGAGCAGCAGGTAAGGCCGTTGGCAGAGGATGACTAGCCTGCAGGAAAGACCCTGAAACGCCAGGCTTGTGGCCAAACATTGAACTGAGGAATGTAGACTTTATCCCCTCTCGGCATCATTTCTTGTCTGTAGCTCCCCCTGTCTGAAGCTGTGTGAGACGTCGACCTGGTTCACACAGTAGGACACAGTGCGGGTTGAGTGTAGGTTGTTGTAGAATTCTGGGTTATATTAGGCAACCCGAGCTGAACTGACAAACCCTAACTTGTTAACCATGAACAATCCATAGTTCACAACCCAGCAATAAACCATAGCCTCTCTTTGTGGGTTGTTCATGGTTAACAAACCATGGTTTATTAGCACAGTTGGGTTTGCACAACACAACAACCCACGCTTAACCCATACTCTGGCTTGTCGTCTTGGGTGAGCCCAGCCATGTTGGGGACTCCTGGCATAAAGGTAGTCAGCATCGTCAGGATGGGGTCCCCCTGTATCATGATGACAGCAACACCTGGCATCATCAGCTCGGTTGTAGGGTGTCCCCTGGGCTTGGGGAGGAGCTAGGCCGCCCCTGAAGCATTTCACAAAGCACGGCTTCTGTCTTGGCTGTTGGACACCCCACCCACCCATTGGGTAAGTGAAACCACCTCCCAGCAGGGGAAGGAGCACAGAAGGACTCCGTTGCTCTGCTCTCCAACTGGCTGGTGCTGTTTTCCAAGCAAAATCCCTTGGGGAGCAGATCCAGCCAAGCGAAATCAGCGTCTCAAGGTGACACTGAGCAGCAAATGAGAGGTGACCTCATCACTTGCCCAGAGGGCCGCCTGACAGGTGAGAAGCTGCAGCTTGCAAGGGAAAGATGGTGTGGGGATAGGAAAGGGGGGCAGGTACAGGTAGGCCTGATGGAATCCAGACAGTTGACCATCTACAGTATCCAGACAGCGGATAGCATGTTTTTGATCTCTGTACACATCGCTCCACCTCTGCCTTTTGGTCTTAAATTATCCATGGAACAGATCATAGAACCTTCTAAAAGGCAGCAAAGAAATGTTTGAAATAAATAATAAATATCAACATCTATTCACCATGATGGCCAATGGACTCTCCATATACAGACGAAGTGTACTTCTGAATATTGGATGGTAAGGTCAAAAACAGGAATCATAGAATAGCAGAGTTGGAAGGGGCCTACAAGGCCATCGAGTCCAACCCCCTGCTCAATGCAGAAATCCACCTTAAAGCATCCCTGACAGATGGCTGTCCAGCTGTCTCTTGAAGGCCTCTAGGGTGGGAGAGCCCACAACCTCCCTAGGTAACTGGTTGTATTGTCGTACTCCTCTAACAGTCAGGAAGTTTTTCCTGATGTCCAGCTGGAATCTGGCTTCCTATAACTTGAGCCCGTTATTCCGTGTCCTGCACTCTGGGAGGATCGAGAAGAGATCCTGGCCCTCCTCTGTGTGACAACCTTTCAAATATTTGAAGAGTGCTCACACAGAGGATGGCCACCATTAGGGGGACTTGTTAAACTGGAAGGAAGGAAGAGGCCTACTTGGGTTTGGCTCCTAGTGCAAGATCTGGATGCAACGTGAAGGGATCCCAGGCCTAGACCAGCCTGGGGAGGGCTCCACAGTTGCGGTTATGGGTCAAAGCCGACCGCGAACAAGAACCCTGCTGTGACTTTTCCAGGAGATGCTGAACTGCCAGGTCGTCATCTTGTCTGTGGAAGACGAGGCCGGGCAGAGGATCATCATTGAAGATCTGCTGGACGCGACCCGCAGCCCTGAGGTGGGGCTGCGGCAGGCGGCGGCCGTCATCCTCAACATCTACTGCTCCAAGACCAAGGCGGACTACACGGGCCACCTGCGCAACCTGGTCTCGGGCTTGATCCGGCTCTTCAACGACACCAACGCCGTGGTTCTCAACGAAAGCTGGGACGCCCTCAACGCCATCACCAAGGTAGGGTTTGGGGGGGGGTTGTTTCTGAGAGGGAGACGCGGCCCAGCGAGGTGGTGGGAAGACGGTGAAAGGCTGAAGGTGCGATTCTGGGCTTGTTAAGACTGATTTTTTTTAAAAAGTCCTACAACTCCCAGCATGGGGCATGCTGGGAGTTGTAGGACTTTTTTTTGCTTGGAGTCGCCGGAACTTAATCGGGTGAAATGCTGAGAGTTGTAGAACCTTTTTTTCTGTCTAAACATACATAAGGTTCTGCCCTGAATTGGTTAAGTGGTTAGTTTGGCCTTCGCAACCCGGCACCCTTCAAGTGTGTTGGACTGCAGTTCCCATCATCCCCAGCAGGCATGGCCCAGAGCTGCGATTTTCAGCTGATTAGCTCTGCGCTCCCGTTGTTTGCAAAGTCGAGTTTTTTCCCTCTCTCTTTTAAAAGCTGTGTTTTTATTATAGTCCCACGGATAAAATACTGAAAAGACAAAAGAGAAAAATGCCACATGTCAAGTAGTTTCCTGCTGTCGACTGAAGATGACAAAATACTTTTTGCACCCCGCAGCTACCTGGGTGGGCTTCCTTGCTCTCGGGCAGCGCTTCGATTCCCTGGCAAGCCGTGGAAGGAGGCTTGCAAACTTAAATCTTGGCTCTCCTCGACCAGGAGACGTCTCAAGTTATCTTTGCCAAGGGCACTGTCACCATTATTATTATTATTATTATATTTATTTGTATCCTGCCTTTTGCCCAATGCTGGGCCTCAAGGCGGCCTTACAAAGTTTAAAATATATGTGGGGAGGGGGGAGGGAAACAAAACCATAAACAATTAAAAAATACACAACAGAATTATAAGACATTAACATAGATGGAGGGCCGGATTATTCTCCAAAGGCCTGCTGGAACAAAAAAGTTTTAGCCTGCTTCCGAAAGCCCATCAAGGAGGGAGCCAGCCTAGCTTCCCCGGGAAGAGAGTTCCAGAGCACCGGAGCAGCCACCGAGAAGGCCCTCTCCCATGTTCTCACCAAGCGCGCCTGTGAAGATGGCGGGACTGAAAGAAGGGCTTCTCCAGAAGATCTCAAAGCACGGGCAGGCTCATCAGGGAGAATACGTTCTTTCAATAACCTGGACCATGAGGACTGCAAACTTAACGTGAAGCCTGCTCGGAGTCTGGCGATAACTATTTTATCTTTGCTGCCAGGGTACAGACTTCCCAGCTTTGTGGAGTCCTCTGCTGGGGCCTCTCGACTGCTCCAGAAAGTAATGTCCATTGGGGGATGAAGAGGTGTCAGAACAGCCTTCTCCAACCTGATGCCCTCCAGATGTGTGGCACTACAACTCCCAGCATGCTGGGTGCTGCATTGCAGCACACCTTGAGGATGTCAGGTTGGGCAAACCTGTGTTAAAGAACCCAAGAGCTTGGAGGAGGGTGTGTGTGTGTGTGATCGCTCGCCGGGTAAACGTCGCAGGCGCTCTTGAACCTTGCAGTTAGAGGTTTTCACGCTGAGGATTTCTTATTTCCTTCCTCAGAAATTAGATGCCGGCAACCAGCTGGCGCTCATTGAGGACCTTCACCGGGATATTCGCATGGTCGGGAATGACGCTGGCGGGGAGCACGTGCCGGGATTCTGCATTCCGAAGAAGGTAACCGCCGGGGACGCGCCCTGGGGCGCTGGAGCTTTGCGGACGTGCCTGGGCTACCTAACATGTAGATGCCAAAGCAATCCAAAGGCAAAGCGGTAGGAAAAAGGATGTTTTTTAATGTGATAAACCAAATCCGTCGTGTTTTGGACCCTTAGGGTAATTTGTTACAGTGTAAGGGGTATCGTCGACTTCATAACCACCCCCGGACTCGTATGCTCCTATGAGCGTAGGAGACAGGGGTGGGTGGGTTATGAAGTTGGTGATACCCCTTACATTAAAAAAGAAAAGAAAAGGTCACATTAAAAAACATCCTTTTTTTTCTTTACCTTTTTGCTTTTGGCTTTTTGGGGGGCATCTCTTGTGGGGTTTCCTTTTCTAGCTTACGTGTGCCCCGAAGTTGACCGTGCCGCTGTAGGGAGCCATGCATGGCTGTTTTGCCAGCGTGTGCCAGGCAGGCTCTGTTGGAGGCCTTCACCTGCTAGAGCAGCGGTTCTCAACCTGTGGGTCGGGACCCCTTTGGGGGCCGAATGACCCTTTCACAGGGGTCGCCTAAGACCATCGGAAAACACATATTTCCGATGGCCTTAGGAAACTGTATTGACTGAACTATGTCATGTATCATCTTTTGCATTATTAAAGCTATTGTTATGTATTATTTTCATTAGCAAACCATCCCATGACAATGGATCGTGTAGAGAAGAACGAAAATAATTTTATGGTTGGGGGTCACTACAACATGAGGAACTGTATTAAAGGGTCGCGGCATTAGGAAGGTTGAGAACCACTGTGCTAGAGGGAGGCTCCAGGTGTTCAGAGCACACCAGACCTTCCCCCAGGTTCGATTCCTGGCATCGCCAGGTAGGGTTAGAAGGCCTCTTGCCTGAAACCCTTGTCAGTGTCGACAATACCGGGCTAGTTGGAGCAATGGACTTAGGCCTTAGCTAGACCTAAGGTTTATCCCAGGATCGTCCCAGGGTCATCCCTGTTCTGACACATCCCAGATATCCCAGGAGCAGGCAAGGACAATCCCAGGATGATCCCGGGATAAACTTTAGGTCTAGCTAAGGCCTTAGTATAAGGGAACTTCCTACGTTCTTATTTTTATTTATTTTTAATGTAAGCTGCCTTGGGAGAGTATTTAACCTGAAAGACGTGGCTTAGGAATATTTAAAATAAATATAAAAGCACAATGAAGTTTTCGATCAATTAAAACTATATAGATAAAACAGCTGATTCAGTGGCACTATTAAAATCAAATAGCATTAAAAAAAACCCACTCACCTTGGAACCGAAAAGGTCTTTACTGATGGCTTAAAAACCACAGACTGGGTTGATCGCTCCGCCCCAGCCTTTTCCTCCCGAGAGAATGCGAAGAGAAGCTGGGCTGTGGGCTTCCCTGAAAAGACAAATCCTGGTTTATCAGCTGACTAGAGGCTCCTGGCATCTGAAAGCAAATTTACTTTCAAAAATGCATTCGCTACACTTAGACCCTGCTTCTCCTCCAAGGGCTAAAGGCGACGTACGTAGTTCCTTCCTTGGATGAGTCAAAAGAGAGACAGTCTTAAGCAGACTTTTGGAAATTTTAGGAGAAACTAAATTTCTCTGAACGCATCAGGAACAAGGCGTTGGTGCAGCTGTCTCTTCTTTGTTCCAGTTTTTATTTTTACAGTTCTTAGACATTTCTTTTCTGGTTACAATGACCCTTCTCCCTCCTTTTTGTCCTCACAACAACCCTGTAAGGTAGGTTACACTGAGAGGTAGCAATGAGCTTCATGGCCGAGTGGGGTTTTGAATCCAGGTCTCCTCAGTCCTAATGGGACCTCCTGACTGCTGCCCCACACTGGCTTTTGTGCTCAGGAAGACAAACGTAGATGAGAGATCTCCATAAAAAACAGCAACTTCTTCTGCGCTTTTGGCGGCTTCCTCGCCTGCTGGCCGAACGGATGGGAACTCTGGGGCACGTCCAGGTCCCCTCTGGGGTTTTAACAGCTCTGCTTTGATTCCTTTTGCACAGGGGGTGACGTCCATCCTGCCCGTGCTGCGGGAGGGAGTCCTGACGGGCAGCTCGGAGCAGAAGGAGGAGGCGGCGAAGGCTTTGGGCCTTATGATCAGGCTGACCTCCGCGGAAGCCCTGAAACCTTCTGTTGTGAGCATCACTGGGCCCCTCATCCGTATCTTGGGAGACAGGTTCAGCTGGAACGTCAAGGTGGCGCTGCTCGAAACGTTAAGCCTTCTCCTGGCCAAGGTAAGTTCAGGGGTGCTGGGGTGGGTGGGTGGGTGGAGTCCTGAACCTTCTCCGAATGCAAGCCCTGTTGCCACGTGTTTAAAATCATTTGGGAATTAGAACCATCGAATAGCAGAGCTGGAAGGGGCCTACAAGGCCATCGAGTCCAACCCCCTGCTCAATGCAGGAATCCACCCTAAAGCATCCCTGACAGACGGATGTCCGGCTGCTTCTTGAAGGCCCCTAGGGTGGGAGAGCCCACCACCTCCCTACGTCATGGGTTCCACTGTCCTACTGCTCTAACCTTCAGAAGTCAATTTGGGTTGACTGTTTAAAGAGTCATGCCTAAAAGTTACACATTCCCCCCCCCTCCGGTCTGTTAATCACAATGGGCCTGTGGTTCCAGAACTTTTAGGGGCTGCCCCCATAAATGAGGCCTGCCAATGAGTCAGCGGAAGTTACAGGCCTGCTTTCCCATAACACGCTCAAGGTAGTCATTTGTGGCCTGTAGAAGAGGAACCGGTTTTGTTTAATAATGTTTCCGGGCCTGATCACCTGCAGAAGAGGTTTACTCACCAGTGGCGATCAGGACAATGGTTCTTCTCCCTCTTTGTTGTCCTCCAGTGACTGGGAGTAGAAAAGTTTGGCCAGGTGGTATCTCCCAGTTGCCTCCAACAGCATGAGGGCTAGGATCTTACCTTTTAAAACAGGGGTGGGCAACTTGTGGTCCCACCACCCCCTGAAATTCAATGCCCCCCCCCCAAAAAAAGAAATGGCATTCAGAGCTGCTACGGAGCACCGAAAGGGTAAAAATTAATTTGCAAACAAGGTAATTTTGACCCTTTTGGTGCTCCGTAGCAGCTATGGATGCCATTTTTTTTTAAACATTTTTAATTTCCTCCCCCGTTTTGACCCCCCCCCCCCTTTTAAAACAATACTGCTGGTGATCTTCGGATTCAAAGAAGAGCCCCAGTGCTTAACAGTTCTTCATTCTGCTGGGGAATTCTTTTTCTTTTGAATCAGACGAGGGATTTTGATGAGGTGCTGCATGAATTGCGCTCTTAGAGCCATGTGCTCTTGCCCTGCGGGCTCTCCTAGGTGTTTTCCCCCCCCCCCCCCAATCTTGGCAGGTGGGCATTGCCTTGAAGCCATTCCTGCCTCAGCTGCAGACCACCTTCACCAAAGCGTTGCAAGACCCCAACCGCGTGGTCCGCCTGAAGGCAGCGGATGCTCTGGGGAAGCTGATAGCCATCCATGCCAAAGTCGACCCGCTCTTTACGGAATTGCTGAACGGCATCCGCACCAGCGAAGATTCTGGCGTCAGGCAAGTGACACAGCCGTTGCGGAAGGAGGACGTGGCAGCTGAAGTGGTGGTGGGCGGGGACACATTCTGGGTTTCTTAGCATCTTCTCCTGAAAAGGATGCTGTTTCTCAGTCAGGGGAGGAGGACGTCTTGTGTTGGGGCAACTCCTCCAAACAACTTTGAGGCAGGATGTCTAGGCACTCCGGGAACGTCTATGGAGAAGAGTTCCGTCCCAGTTTTGTCCTGCCTGTACTGAGCAAGGAGGCCATCCCACTGCTATCTAAAGCACTGGTTTTCGCCCCCCCCCCAAAAAAATACTCCCTTCCCCCATGTAAATTGGATTAGAGTAGTCAGGTGCAGGAAGGCTGCTTAGTTTTCTAATCCAGTGGTCCCAGCTAGCGCTGAGACAAATTGGTTGGTTGGGGGACATGTTTGTGAGAATCAAAATGCCTCCCTCCTACCCCAGCAGTTTTTCAGGGATTAGACCTTTGTTCCTCCTCCCTTCTGCCAATTCGGGGTGCGAGGAGGTCATGTCCCTTCTCTGCTTTCTTTGAAACAAAGATGGCAGCTAAAATGGAGGCGGCTGCTGCTTCCTTCATGACTTCTGGACGGCTTCAAAGTTCCGGATCAATTAGGCAGTTCACATATCACCAGATTAAGTCGTTACCTCTTGATTTGGATCAGCACCCCTCTGATCCAAGACGTTTTGGTGCCTGTGGAAAATCCCCAATGTCGTCTCTTCTCTCCTCTGAACCCTGCCGCCCCAAACTCACGTGGGGCACAACCTATCAGGAAGTGATTCAGAGGACGGAGCTTGTGCTGGAGAAGTCCCTGATAGGTTGTGCCCAGAGGCCAGATTTGCTGGCTTCTCAATCATCTTTCGGAGTCTGCATCGCGGTAGGACTGGGTCCAGTTCGTCTCGATAGCTTTCTCTTTTGGGGAGGAGGTGACAGTTCCTGACTCGCTTGTACTTGTTGCTGCTTTTCAGGGACACCATGCTGCAAGCCCTCCGGTTTGTAACTCAGGGCGCTGGTGCTAAAGTGGATGCTGCCGTTCGGAAGACTATTACCACGGTGCTTCTAGGCATGTTGGGCCATGACGAGGTACTGCTTGGCGGAAGGTGGTCTGTGCCTCATGGATAGGTCCCGGGATCCATCCCTGCCAACTCCAGTTAAAAAGGGAGGTTTGGTAGCAGGGCTGGGGAAGGACCCCCGACTCAGGCCTTGGAGACCCGCTGCCAGATGGAGTAACAGGGAAACAGCCGTAGCGGAAAAGCGCCTGCCTGCTTTGCATGCAAAAGGGTCCCAGGTTCGATTCCCAACATCTGTGGAAATGTAGAGTTGGAAAAGATACCTGAGAACAGCTACTAGTCAGTGTAGGTGATACGGAGCCCGGCTCTGTAGGAGATGGATAGTTAAATTATGGAACTCACTACCACAAGATGTAGCGATGGCCACCCATTTGGATGGCTTTAAAAGGGGGTTGGATAAGTTCCTGGAGGCAAAGGCTATCCATGGCTACTACCCTGTTTCCCCGAAAGTAAGACATCCCCCGAAAATAAGACCTACTTCCAGTTTTGCCTCTCGCTGTAATATAAGGCATCCCCCCGAAAATAAGACCTTTTTTTTTGTTCAACAATAAATGTGTACCGTATTCTTCATGGAAAAATAAGACATCCCCTGAAAATAAGACCTAGCGCATCTTTGCGAGCAAAAATTAATATAAGACACTGTCTTATTTTTGGGGAAACAGGGTAGCTCTGATGGTTATGTGCTACCTGCAGTATCAGAGGCAGTAAGTCTGTGTGCACCAGTTGCTGGGGAACATGGGTGGGAGGGTACTCTTGCACCCGTGTCCTGCTTGTGGGTCCCTGGTCAACAGCTGGTCGGTTCCGGTGAGAACAGGGTGCTGGACTAGATGGACTCTCAGTCTGATCCAGCCTGGCTCTTATGTTCTTAATGCAGAGAACCTTTGATACGATAAAACACTATCTGGCCTACCCTATACATTACTGACGTAAGGGTCTCCCAGGACAGGACCTCAGCCAGGTTCCACACCAGTTCAGCACCACTTGATGCTCGAAGAAGGCAGACAAGGAAGCCGTCTCTCATCGTACCTTTTATCCCCCTAGTCCTGGCAATTCACTACCACAAGATGTAGTGATGGCCACCCATTTGGATGGCTTTAAAAGGGGGTTAGATAAATCCCTGGAGGAGAAGGCTATCAAGGGCTACTAGTCCTGATGGTGGTCTGCTATCTCCAGTATCCGAGACAGGAAGCCTATATACAGCACTTGTTGGGGAACATGGGTGGGAGGGTGCTGTTGCACCACGTCCTGCGTTGTTGGTCCCCGGCTGGCGGCTGGTCGGCCCCTGTGTGAACAGAGTGCTGGACTAGATGGACCCTCGGTCTGATCCAGCAGGGCGCTTCTGATGTTCTTATGGATATATAATTCTATACAGATTTATTGCGATTTTATCCTGCGCTTCCTTCAAGGAGCTCAGGGCACCACGGATGCTTCTTTTTTCTCCTCTCCACATGGCAGGTCTAAAGAAATCACGGTGTGTGTGTGTGTGAATATGAATATTTCTGTTTCTGGAAATCTTCTGTGTCAACTTAAAAGAGCCCACTCTT
Source organism: Elgaria multicarinata webbii (assembly GCF_023053635.1). Classification (NCBI taxonomy): domain Eukaryota; kingdom Metazoa; phylum Chordata; class Lepidosauria; order Squamata; family Anguidae; genus Elgaria; species Elgaria multicarinata. The sequence goes on along the minus strand of NC_086188.1, from coordinate 17,073,348 downwards.
TTTTCCTTGCCAGGATGCCACCCGCATGGCCTCAGCAGGCTGCCTGGCAGAGCTGTGTGCATTTCTATCGGAAGAGGAGCTTGGCAGTGTTCTCCAGAATCATCTGTTAGGTATGCCTTGGTGGACCGGGACGAAATTGTTCCAGGGGGGTGGGGGTGGGGGTGGGGAAGCGCTCCCCCTATTTATCACCATCCACTAGACCTCTCAGTATCCCCTAGGACAGCGGTCCCCAACCTTTTTGGCACCAGGGACCAGTTTCATGGAAGACAATTTTTCCATGGGTGGGGGGTTGAGGGGATGGTTTTGGGAAGCCACGCCCGCCCCCCCACTCCAGCATCCTGGCTTCGCTTTGGCTGGCTGGGGGAAAGCAGCTCACCTGCGCGGCCCGGTTCCTAACAGGCCACGGACCGGTCCCGGTCCGCGGCCCAGGGGTTGGGGACCCCTGCCCTAGGAGGCAGAGAGCATTATTGCGATTCGTGCATGCCCACAATGAAAGCAGACTTTAAAAATTTGCCGGCATGCTAGGGGTTGATTTGGTTTGAATGCTCTAGATATTTTTTAGTAAGGGTTTTATTTTATTTTTTTAAAGAGAAAAGCAAAATAAAATAGGCAATGCTCACTATTGCTTGTGTATTTCAAGTTAGAAACAGAGCCCCAAACTCAAAGATGCAAGGAAGGACTTCTTCACACAGTATACAGTTAAACTATGGAACTCACTACCACAAGATGTAGTGATGGCCACGCATTTGGATGGCTTTAAAAGAGGGTTGGATAAATTCCTGGAGGCAAAGGCTATCAATGGCTACTAGCCCTAATGGTTGTGTGCTGCCTCCAGTATCAGAGGCAGAAAGCCTGTGTGCACCAGTTGCTGGGGAACATGGGTGGGAGGGTGCTGTTGCATCATGTCCTGCTTGTTCATCCCTGGCCGACGGCTGGTGGGCCCCTGTGTGTGAACTGAGTGCTGGACTAGATGGACCCTTGGTCTGATCCAGCATCAGGGCAGTTCTTAAAGATGATAATTCCAGAGTGTTTTCTTGCGTATTTTTTGTTCGTTTTTTCCAATCCCCTGCCTTTCTCCCTTTTAAAATTACAAAACAAATATTGAACTCAGATGCAACGGTCTCCTTTTTTGTTCTTGCTCAGTCGACATTTGTAAGAAATAAAAACCATTTCTCTTGAAAGTCATCCACAAAGAGCAAGTTCTGTGCCCTTTTCCTTCGTGTCGAAATCTTGTCCGTAACTAAAGTCCCCCACCTTTTATCACACCAGCCAGCCATGGGCGGCAGATGCTTGCATATAATTTGGCTATTAGTAACAGAAATATTACTTCCCTGGTCATTTTTGCTCTGCCTCTGCATCTAAACACCCTAACAAGACTCTGATGGGCTCTAAGGAGATGATGTGGATCATAACCGGTGTAATAAATTTGGAATCTCCTTGTGCAGGACCGCCTGAGTTGGCGGGAGGCACGATCCCCAAAGGTGCTAGAACGTGCCTTGAGCTTTCCTACGTCCCCCCGGCAATAATCTGGACGTGATTTATATTAAAGCAGCTCAGCTAGAACCAGGTGCCCTCTCCTTACAGGAGATTTCTGTGATGATGTTTGACCGATTTTGAAAGTCTGGTGGGAAAGGCAAGGTAGAAACCTTAAACGGATTTGCATCTTGACTTGGAAATGCTGACACAAGCGGGGGGGAAGCCGTGATCATCTTTGTGGGAAATCGAAGCAGGTTTTAAGAGCTGATTACGTGAGTCAGCTCAGGAACTCTCTTTCTTTTGTTCTGCAGCGGACGTCTCCGGCATCGACTGGATGGTGAGGCACGGCCGCAGCCTGGCACTTTCTGTGGCCGTCAGCGTCGACCCCAGCAGAGTCTGCGCCCCCAAATACTGCAACAGCGTCCACGAGATGATCTTTAGCAATACCCTTGCGGACCGAGTAAGTACCCACCTCCCTATTTCTCAACGGCTTTTCATTATGCCTTAAATCAAGGAGACTCTGAACGACCTTATAGAATTATTATTATTATTATTATTATTATTATTATTATTATTATTATTATTATTATATTTATTTGTATCCCACCTTTTGCCCAATGCTGGGCCTCAAGGCGGCCTTACAAAGTTTAAAATATACATTGGGGGGGGGGAGGGAAACAAAACCATAAACAATTAAAAAAATACACAACGAAATTAAAAGACATTAACATAGATGGAGGGCCAGATTATTCTCCAAAGGCCTGCTGGAACAAAAAAGTTTTAGCCTGCTTCCGAAAGCCCTTCAAGGAGGGAGCCAGCCTAGCTTCCCCGGGAAGAGAGTTCCAGAGCGCACTGGAGCAGCCACCGAGAAGGCCCTCTCCCATGTTCCCACCAGCAACGCCTGTGAAGATGGCGAGACTGAAAGAAGGGCTTCTCCGGAAGATCTCAAAGCACGGGCAGGCTCATAAGGGAGAATACGTTCTTTCAAATAACCTGGACCCGAGCCATATAGGGCTTTATAGGTCATAACCAGCACTTTGAATTGTGCCCGGAAACAGACGGGAAGCCAGTGGAGCTGTTTTAACAGGGGAGTTGTTGTGTGCTCCCTGTAACCAGCCCCGGTCCACAATCTGGCTGCAGCTCTTTGAACCAGCTGGAGTTTCCGAACACTCTTCAAAGGCAGCCCCACGTAGTGCGCGTTGCAGTAATCCAATCGGGATGTAACTAAGGCATGTGTCACCGTGGCCAGGTCCGACATCTCTAGGAACGGGCGCAGCTGGCGCACTAGCTTTGAATAAGCAGGGTTGTACGGCTCAGACTGTACCACTTCAGAATGTCAGGGTGTGTGTGTGTGTGTGTGTGTGCTTTCATGTATTAAAAGCCCCTCTCTGACGGTAGAAGCTGGCGTCTTCCTAACATCCCCATTTTTCCATGCAGTGAGTCCATCTGTTGTCATGACCCCCACCCCAATTAGGGAGCATTGAAACACGTGATTCCCCAATCCACATTAGGAACAGTGCAGTCCTCGAATCCTGTCCCGTATTCATCTTTTGTACCAATCCACAAAGACGGATCAAACTGGAAACTGTACGCAGGGAGTAGCAGAGCCAATGGTGGAGCTGGGGGGCGGAGACAGGAGAGTAAATGGAACGACAGTGAGGGGGGGCCGTGGTTCATCATTTGCAGACAGACCCGGGTTCAACCCCTAGGCTTTCCAGTTAAATGGATCTGTTGTAAGACGGCTGGGAAAGGCTTCGGCCCGAGACTAGAGCTAGAGCTGCTACCAGTCAGAAAGGAACTGCATGACCTGGCCTCAGGGAGCGGCTTCTGTTTTTTGTTTAGGATGCAAAGAAAAGGGCCCCGAGTTAATCCCCCTCTCAAAATAAGAGGTTTGTCTCATTGTGCCTGAGCACTTTCAGATCAATGTGAATGGTAACGGACTGGGCGTTTGTGTGCCAGCCACAATAACCCTCCAAAACAGGGCTTAGTGAGGCCCATAAGGAAGCCCACACGTCTTGAGGAGAAACAGGGTGAATTCACACCTTCGTTGTCCGCATGGGATTCCAGCATGGGTGGAGGAGGCATTGCGTATCAGCTGTACCCAGGGAGCTTTTGTGCGGCTTCTTACCTGAAGGCACAATCCTGTTCATGCATTCCGGTGAAAGGCACGGAGCCAGAAATGAGGTATCTTGGAATGACCAGGCACATACAAAACCAGGCCACACCACGAGAACTGTGTTGCAGCGGACAGCCTGCCGCTGTCGCGTGCGTCGGCAAACCTCACTGCAAGTTCTCAGGCTCGCTCTTGCCCTGCTGCCGATGGTCTTGAAGTTCACCTCGTGGCCTCTTTTTGCACCACAGATTCCAATCGCCATCAGCGGCATCCGAGGGATGGGCTTTCTGATGAAGCACCACATCCAGGCCAACGGGGGGAGCCTGCCCCCCAAACTCTCCAACCTCTTCATTAAGGTGAGTCCCCAAGACGCGGCCTTCCAGGCGGGTGGGCCGTCGGAGCGCCGCTGCGTTCTCAGAACCCGCCCAGTAAGATCCTGGGTGAGGGCGGGACTTCTGTGCTGGGGGGTGTGCTTGTCCATTTAGGGGGCTCCGTCCTTGTTGAGGGCGGTTGCGACACTAGAACTGTGTGTTCCCTCTGATGGTGACATCCAGTGATAGGTTGCTGCTCTCATCTGCCCACGGGATGCAGGACTTTCAGAGGTTTCAGATTTCCAATGGGGGGTAATGGGGTGCGCCTGCATTTGGACCGGTAAAGGGTCGTCTTGAAGCTTGTGGAGTCACTGAAAACAGATCCCTCGTTAGCTGTGAAATGGAATTAGATTTTCCTCTTGTTCTTTAATCACCAATTGCCCTTCCTGCTGCAAATAGACAGTCTTATATATCACCTGCTCTTATATATCACCTGCTCACTGCCTCTCCTCCCCTGCAAAAAAATTCTCTACTCAGAAGCCTCGAACGCAGTGGGAGCAGGGGTGGGTGGGCAGAGGCGTGGGAGCGGAATCTGTGCCAACTTCCACATCAGCAATTCCTTGACAACAAGCCGATGCGAAAAGGGTTCCTTGAAGCTAGAGAACTCCAAAACCGCCGTTCCCATCACCAGCCAGTAGTCCAGTTACAGAGGCCTTCTCCTCTCTGTTCCACCAGGAGGCAGGACTTTCCCTCTAAAACAAAGACTTGGCAGACGGCAGAGGGATGGGCCGGGAGGCGTCTCCCCTGTTTCCTTCAGCCAGTCTTTCTGCTGCTTCCTCCCCAGCAAATGGTAGTCTTGAAGCCTAATCCTGTCTAATTGTATTTTACAAATTAAATTGAAATTATGGATTCACATTCACATTTTTTTTTAAGTAAGAAAAGGTGCCTTGCAGAGTCTCTTCTGTGCCAGGTTTTCGTCTCTTAGGAAATTCTTCCTTGGCGTATTGAATTACATTAGTCAGTTGAATGAATGGGGGTAGTCTACTGTCAATCAAGGCTGCTTGTCTTTTGTTCCCTGCAGTGTCTTCAGAATCCATCCAGCGACATCAAATTAGTCGCAGAGAAGATGATCTGGTGGGCCAATAAACACCCTCTGCCTCCTTTGGATCCCCAGACGGCTAAACCAGTCCTCAAGGCACTCCTGGACAATACGAAAGATAAGAACACCAGTGTGAGAGCCTACAGCGACCAGGCCATTGTTAACCTCCTGAAGATGAGGGAGGGCGAAGAAGTACTTCAGGTATCATCTCACCTTGGAGGAATCGGCCCTGAATTGCCAGGACTGGGGGGTGCGGGGGTGTAAAAGGTACGATGAGAGGCGGCTTCCTTGTCTGCCTTCTTCGAGCATCAAGTGGTGCTGAACTGGTGTGGAACCTGGCTGAGGTCCTGTCCTGGGAGACCCTTACGTCAGTAATGTATAGGGTAGGCCAGATAGTGTTTTATCGTATCAAAGGTTCTCTGTATTAAGAACATAAGAGCCAGGCTGGATCAGACCAAGGGTCCATCTAGTCCAGCACCCTGTTCTCACAGGGGCCAACCACCTGTTCAGGGACCCACAAGCAGGACACGGGTGCAAGAGCACCCTCCCACCCATGTTCCCCAGAAACTGGTGCACACAGGCTTACCGCCTTGGATCCTGGAGGCAGCACATCACCATCAGGGCTGGTAGCCCTTGATAGCCTTCTCCTCCAGGAATTTATCCAGCCCCCTTTTAGAGCCATCCAAATGGGTGGCCATCGCCACATCTTGTGGTAGCGAATTCCATAGTTTAACTCTGCGCTGTGTGAAGAAGTCTTTTTATTTGTCCTGAATCGCCTCATGCTTTCTCCATCCCTAAAACACCTGTCGCTGAAAAACTGCCCAAATCTCTCTTCCCTTTCCCCATTCCCTGATTGCATCCGAATAGTAGGTGGTGGAGCTGGGGGATGGAATTTTGTTCATCCGTAGTTTTAATATCGAGACGTAGAACAGGAGGTAGTGGCAGCATCCCCAAACCTCTTTCTCCTCCTCCATCCTCCTTCTTCAATGTCTCCTTGCAGTCGATCTCCAAGATCTTAGATTCTGCCAGTTTGGAACTACTGAACGAGAGCTCCCGCCGATCTCTGAAGAAACTTGCTAGCCAAGCTGACTCTTTCGAACAAATCGACGACACGATCCTCACGTGATTTGGGAGACGCGGAAGGAAGGCCGGCCCCTGGACCCCAGCACCGCATCAACATCGCAACTCAGAACCGATGGAAATGTTTTCATTTTTGAAAATGCTAAATCTGATGGGAGTTTACCAAAAAAAAAAGGGCTTCCGGAGTATTTTAATAAAAGAAATATACCAGAATAGCCTTAATTGGAGTTCTCCTAGTGTGAAAAACAACAAATTTGCCTCCCTCCTCCCCCGCTGTTTTTTGGAATATAGAGTACATAGTAAGGAGCCCTATCAATCGGTTACAAGTAACTGGTAGTTGGTTCTGTGGTGAATTTCCCCCCTCTGGGTTAAAGGAGCAGTTTCCACTTAACGTTAAGTGGGAATTAGAATTCTCTGAAAGTCAAGCAGTTTGTTGTAATGTTCTGTTGATTTGCTGTTTCTTGCAGCTCTGAAGGCTGCAAATTCTGTAAATCAAAACTATTTAAAGAGCCTTAGAAATTAAGAGGCAAAAGGGGGGATGGAAAACAGGCTGTTTGAATGACAGTTTAATAAAAAGCTTTGAACTTCATTCTGGTGCTAGTAGATTTATTGCTTCCCCGTTCCCTGCCTACACACACACACACCTAATATAGGCTAGACTCCTTGCTTCTAGAATTTAGCTGCGTGAATCCAAAATGACAAAACATTTTTTTTAACCTGGCAGCGAAACCGTTTCCAGCATAAGCCTTAGCAAGAATTTTCTTCTGCTCTGAGCTAAACATGAAAACCACTTGCGTTTGCTAGATTCCAAACAGCATCAGCCGAGGTTGGAAAAGTCCCACACATCAGGTCGGCCTTCCCCAGCCTGATCACGCTGGTTGGGGATGATGGGAAGTGTAGTAAAACACACCTGGAGGGTGCCGGGTTGGGGAAGGTTGTGTTAACATTGTTCAGTAGTCCTCACCGTTGTTCAAAGGATCTCCGTGAGTGTGTGTCTTGCATTTGCAGATACTGGATCGCAATGGATCTCCCAATTGGAAACTAAATACATCACACCAAGTAACTTCCCTAAAAGCTGCCAAGAACACAGAATGTTTGAACTGAGATTTTTAATCCATCAAAATTACTGAGAAATTTATGACCAAGAACATGCAAACATAGGAACTGAGCTGAAGCCTAAGAACGTTCAGCAGAGGGAGCCAATCGCCGCAAGCAAACGCATCTCTTCCCACCACGGAACCGAAAGTTACCCCAGGTGCCAAATTCCACGTAACGTCCTCACCGCCACACAAAAGCGGTACAACGTAAAACCAAACAAGTAACAATTCAAAGCAAAAAGATCGTGTAACGTTAAAACGGCTTTGGCTGTTTCATTCTCTTTTGCCGTTCTGAAACTGCAGGCGCTGTGGGTGCAATGCAATTCCGAACGGACCTTTGAGCCACGAGCACGTGGTGCCTTTGAAGGCGGTGCCTGGGCAAACCATTGCCCTTTAGTCCCGCCCACCTCATCCAGCGGCAACCAATTTTTACTTTTCCAAGCTCACAGACTCGGGAAGCTATTCCATCTCTCGGCTGGCAAGTGTTGTCCACTGATTTCTTCCACAGATGGGGCCATCCCCTGGATCGTTTGACCCTGTTCAACATAGCGGCGGGGCGCTTTGCGTTCGTTTGGGGATTGGCACTCGGGACTGCAGCCACTGTTTGTAATCATCTGCAGGCATCTCCACAACATGTTCACGCAGGAACTGTGAAAGAGGGGAGGTGGTGTTGAAGGATGACAGCAGGTTGGAGGTGCGCGCTTGAACACCTCCCCATTTTGTAAACATATAAAAAGAGCACATTATGCACAAACTAGGGGTCAGCGTGGCTCCCTGATGCTAGATGCGTGCCTGAAGGTTGTTTAGGGGGGGAATAGTCAAACGTCAATCCCACACCTGCAATGGTACTGGTTCAGCGACGGATATATCGCAATGAAGCTACTGCTCAGCAGTGCGACGGTGGAATCAGTGACCTAGGGAGGTTGTGGCCTCTCCCACACTGGAGGCCTTCAAGAGGCAGCTGGACAACCATCTGTCAGGGATGCTTTAGGGTGGATTCCTGCATTGAGCAGGGGGTTGGACTTGAGGGCCTTATAGGCCCCTTCCATCTCTACTATTCTATGATTCTTAAGGCAACATAAAAAAGGGACAGTTGATCTTGGACGTGGCTGGAATTAACTTGAGGTCAAATGCCTGCAATAGAGGTGGGCAGACTTCCAAGTTTGCTGGATCTACTTTGTTTTTACTAAGAGATCCACCAATGGGAGCCTGGTGCAAAGCACACAGAATTAAATAATTCTGAGCCCAAGGAGTTCTTCTGAGTGCCAGAACACACAAAATTCCCGTCCAGGTTGACCCCAAGCATTCCTCATGCTGATAGAATGATTGCAAGGGACTGACCTACCAATACAGCCACATCTGTGAAACAAGTAGCCAACGTTCTGAATTTTCTAGGACAGGAGGAGGTAGATTTGGGGGAAATACATATATCCCAGCTCCCTCATTTATGATATGTGAATAACACAGGGCTGTTGAAAGGATTTCTCAGACAGATGCCTAGAACACTTTAAAGCACAATATAAATAGCAAAAAGGTCTGAGGCTCACAAAGCAGGCTTTCCAGAAGGCCCGGGATTTCTTTCAAGGACCCTGGTGAATTTATTTTTAAAAAAATATTTTTTCTCTATATAAAGGGGCCTAAGAAATAGCGTTATGTCTTGGGCTCTTCAAGACGGAAGCCCTCCCTCACCTCCACAGCTGCGCTGATGTTCGGAGAGCAAATTTCCCAGATCCGAAGCTCGCCCAACACTTTCAGGAAGGTGGGCGGACGGATGCGCAAGTCCGGATTCCTCCCAAACCGTTCCAGTTTCTTAAGGACTTTCTGGGTACGGCGGTCTCGCCTGACGTCCTCCGGGATCCTTTCCAGCAAAGTGGAAAACCTTGAGCAGGTACAAGAACAGAAGCGTTTCAGGTGCGTTGCACACCCTGAATGCTGTTACAAGCGGTTATACTATTGCAAAGATAGTCGTACTGGTCTATGAGGAAAGAGAAACCCCTAAATTCACAGTTTGCCTTTCTCCAGACCAAGCAGAATTCCACAAAAATCTGCAAGCTTTCAAGTTCTCCAGATCACTTCCTCAGGTCACGATGGTATAAAAAACAGCGGGTAGGGGAAGAAACGGGGCATTTGGCCAGATGTGGTAGCCGTGAGGTCTGCAGTTTAGACAAACCCAGTCTCAACACAGTACGGACTAAATGAGTCAGCAACGGGTGTGGCAGGGATCAGAACACACCAAGCGACGCATTTGGAAGAGAGAAGCAGCAAGCCTATGCGGCAGGGTCTTGCTATTTACTGTGTAATCTGTACAGCACCATGTACATTGATGGTGCTATATAAATAAATAATAATAAATAATAATAATAGCTGGTCTACGTTTCTGAAAACATGAAGCCCAACAGTAACGGATCTGCCTCATTCCTGAGTCAGAGCAGAGCCAGACATGCAGAGAAACACGCCAGTCCTTATATTGCCAAAGCTGGAAATTAAGTTTCAGCGGTGCATTCTGGAATAGCTGCTCCTGCTTTGCAGACTGTTCCAAGGCTCTGGGAAACGGGCACTTGATTCGTGGTCACTTCCTGTGAACCATCTCCCAAATTGCCAAAACGGGGCCGTGACCTAAAAGCCACTGCCAGAACGAGTTATGAGCTACACGTACTTTGAACTATTTTTTTTTAAGTGATACATTTGATGTAGCTGATTGCTGTGACCTGTAGAAATTCTGCAACGTTGCCTCATTTATTTAATTTTGCGTCATTCTGGGAACAATCGCGTGGGGCCTGGGAGGGCGGCTGAGGATGCAGCAAGAAGGTGCTAAAACCGGGTGTTCCGTGATTGGTTTGGGGGCCCTGAAAGGAGGGGGAAACAGAAGGGGAAAATAGAACACCCCCCCCAATCCTACAGTAGCAAATGAGCAAACAGTCAGATGCCTCAGTTTCTCTGCCCATGATCTCGCCATTTCCAGCACCACCACCCTCGGGTTGCTCTGCCATTCCAGTTTGATTGTCTCTAAGGCCATTGAGTCCAACCCCCTGCTCAATGCAGGAATCCACCTTGAAACATCCGACAGAGTCCAGCTGCATCTTGAAGGCTTCTAGTGTGGGAGAGCCCACCACCTCCCTAGGTCATTGGTTCCATTGTCGTACCACTCTAACAGTCAGGCAGTTTTTCCTGATGTCCAGCCGGAATCTGGCTTCCTGTAACATTAGCCCCTTATTCCGTGTCCTGCTCTCTGGGATGAGCAAGAAGAGATCCCGGCCCTCCTCTGTGTGACAACCTTTCAAGTCACACAGAGGAATAGCTGCCGAGAGATCCATCCACCTCCATATCTATTCCCCCTCTAAAAACATCTCAGGCAATAGCCACAATGACATTCTGTGTCCCTGGGCATGTGTAGATTTTTACGGGTGTGAGGGAGACTAACTGGTGAGAATGTTGAGCATGGAAGGGAGTCAGCAGGGTGCGTCCATGTGCCCTGAATGTAGGAAAGGCGCTCGCTGTGAGCCTCTGCAGCTCAACAGCGGGGCAAAGATGCTTTGAATAAATACATACAAATGCTTCTGTGCTTTCAGAACTGAATCACACAGATTTTGTGGAAGGAGATCTCCTGCTTCTTGGAGGGGAGGCCTTGTGGTTGTTGCTTTTGCAGGTAGACTAAGACGCTTGGAAATCCAAATGCTGTACATAGTGCACACGCAGAATACACACACATTCACACACTGCCCTCCCCTTCCTCAGAGTGTACACGAAACAGATTTGTAGAGGAAGAATCACTTTCACGGCGGGACCAGTAGCCACAGTTAGTCCACGCTTAAAAAAAACACCAAGGAGAAATGTCTACATCAAGGCAGCCCAAGTTCCGTGCCAAGAAAAGCTGATTTATGGGGGCCCTATAATAATTATGCAAATGGATTTTTTCCCCTTATTTTGCATAATTTATTTTGCAATTTTTAAAAGCCTGCATAATTCATTCTGCTAGTCACAGAGCTGCAACCCCAACGCCAGCTCACGCGGCTGCTGAAAGTCTTACTCAGCGACACCTTCGGCTCCGAAATTTCGCCTGGCAACGTCTAATGCATTTTCAAGTGTTTCTTCACAAGCGTAGGGGCTAGAAATGTGGTTTCTATTTATTTCTTTTTAACCAGTGAAAGCTATGATTCTTAGGAAGCTAAATCCTGATACATTCTGGGGCTCCCCACCCCCGGCCACGCAGGGCTTGCTCTGGCTAACCCCTTCCCCCCCTTCCTTACCAGTTCTCTTCCTCTGCGTCTTGCTCTGGTTCTCTCCCCAGGACCGAATGCCTCATGCGCTCGAGGTCTTTCCGTAGCTTGGTGGTGCTCCTCAGACACACAAACTTCTGCCTACTCTTCTCCTCTCGCCTCCTGCCAATGGAGCTTGTGGGTTTTAGAAACTGAACCTCCGGGCACGGGTCTTAAGAAGAGACGCTGCCGGTAGGTTTAAGGATCAAGGCTTGTTTACTCAGGCAGGGAATCCCAGAGTACTTTTCTTGTGCTCTCTCGTTACTGGCTCCTGCTCCTTCCAGAGTTGTGACTCAATCACCTTGGTCACACATAATGTTAACCCATGGTTTATTTAACCCATGTCTAACCCACAGTTTGTTTCCCTATACAACACGATAACCCACACTCAACCATGGGTGGTTCTTAAAACCCACAAACAACCCTTGAAGAGAACCCATGTTTTGTTGTTGGGTTATGAACTGTGGGTTGTTCGTGGTTAACAAACTATGGTTTGTTAGTGTGGCTGGGCTCGGACAACACAATAACCTATGGTTCAACGACAACCCACACGCAGGGGTTATTGTGTTGTCTGAATCCAGCCTCTGAGTAGCTAAGAATCTTGTTATTGTTTGCATTGTCTAATAACGTAACATAATTCAACATAAAGCAGTCACTATGCCTTTTGCTGCCACCACTATGACTTTCACTGCTTCAGACGGGAGGGTCAGCAGGAAAAAGGGACGGGGGGTTGTTCTGGTGACGAGAACGGGAGGGAAGGGGTCAGCAGGCCACGTTCACCCCACCCAGGCTGCCTTTGCAAGGACAGGACTTCAACGGGTCCGGCTTAAGGGCTTTGCCCAGGACGGGGGCCGCCCTCTGGATCTCTAGCAATGGATATCCGTAGTTGGGTAACGCCAACCTTTCCCCAACCTCGGGCCTTCCACATGTTGGGAATGCAACTCCCAGAATTCCCCCGCTAGCATGGCCTAACCCCAGAAGCGGTCTTTTTATGTGAATTTCCCATCCAAAGTTTAAGCGAACAGACAGGTGGGTAGATGTTAAAAAATAAACGAATCAGATTTCTGCATTAGTTTGCCCGAATTCTGACCGCAGTGGAAATCTTACTGACAACTCTTTCACCGTCAATCAAATCTGCAACCAGGACTAGAAACTTGCTTTTTAAAAAATTTAAATGAAACCTGGGGGCCAGAACCAGATTCTGTGACTTTAATTGTTTTTCTCTAGGGTTGTGGCACATGCATGCAAAATTCCACATGCTTAATTTACTCTCAGGAGAGCACTCATGCCATTAACCCATGAGGGGATATATGTGTGTGTGTGTGTGTGTGTGTGTGTGTGTGCGTGTGCAAAAGACAATAACTCATTTGGGGAGAAGGGAAGCCAGCGTTACAATGTCAGCAGTATATCCTACAAAAAACAGCTGATGCTACCTGGTAATTAACCCTTGTTAAAACAAAGCAACAGGAGGAGAGGGCCTTATTTGCAGTGGCCCCAAACTCTGGAACAAACTCCCATCAGAGGTCTGCCATGGTCCATCCTTGCAGGCTTTCAACAAGGCCTTAAAAGCGTTTTATTTTACCGTAGCCTTCCCATGGGGTATACTGCCACTGCTGCTATCGTTGTTCCTGCTGGTTTTACTGTTTGAATTGCTATTTTATTGTGAACGTGTTTTTTTTTTATTGCTTTTGATATCTTAACATTTTATCGCTTTTAATATTTTATGTATTTGATTGTTGTAAGCTGCCTTGTGAGGGCCTTTGCCCTGAAAGGCGGCCAAGAAAGGTTTTAAATAAATAAATAAATAAATAAACATAGTTTAACGAACGGATGTGTTTGAGGCTTGAACCCAAGGCAGAAGACAGGCGCTACGTACTTTTCCAAGATGTCCAGCTGGTCGTGCAGCCTGAAAGCGTTTTCTTGGGCCACCTCGAAAAACAGCTCCTTCATCTCGTTGCACATTTCTTTTTTCCTTCTGATGAAGGAGCTAGAAGAAACAGACGCAGGGGAAGCGACGGAGAGGGACACGTCACTCAACCCGGGGAGGGGGGAAGGGGTGGGCCGGCTTTCAGTGGCACACCGGCGGCGGCCAGCTCTCACAGCGCCCCGCTGGCTGGTGTGCTGTAGTGGTTAGAGCCCCACCTATACGCTCCTACCTCTGAGGCTGGCCGATCTGCTCGGAGCTCTCCTCATCCAAATAGATTGCTGTCGTCGTAATGTCTTCTCTCAGGGTCACTGCCAGGGAGCTACAAGAAAATGGAAGTGAGCCACACAAAACCAGACCTCACCGAACTGGGAAGGGCAGAGCTGGCAATCGGGAGCCAGGCTTGTTTGCCGGTTCAAGGAGACCAGGGTTTGTTGATTCTGGTCCAGCAGCTTGAAGGATCAAGGCTTGTTTACTCAGGCAGGGAATCCCAGAGTACTTTTCTTGTGCTCTCTCGTTCCTGGCTCCTGCTCCTTTCAGAGTTGTGACTCAATCGCCTTGGTCACACATAATGTTAACCCATGGTTTATTCAACCCATGTTTGACCCACAGTTTGTTTCCCTATACAACACGATAACCCACACTCGACCATGGGCAGTTCGTAAAAAACACAAACAACCCTTGACGAGAACCCACGTTTTGTTGTTGGGCTGTGAACTGTGGGTTGTTCGTGGTTAACAAACTATGGTTTGTTTGTGTGGCTGGGTTCAGACAACACAATAACCTATGTTTCAATGACAACCCACACGTAACCTTTGAGCGGGGTTTTTTGGGTTGTCTGAATCCAGCCTCTGAGTAGCTAAGAATCTTGTTATTGTTTGCATTGTCTAATATTGTAAGATGGGAGTTGCCCTTGACCATAGGGCACCCCCCCTTCCACTTCAGAATTTACTTTCTGAGCTCATTCCCGAACCAACAAGACTTTGGGTCCCTCTGGAATCCCTCCCATTCTTGAATCACAGAATAATGGAATAGTAGAGTTGGGAGGGGCCTCTAAGGCCATCGAGTCCCACCCCCTGCTCAATGCGGGAATCCACTTTAAAGCATCCCTGACCGATGGCTGTCCAGCTGCCTCTTGAAGGCCTCGAGGGTGGGAGAGCCCATGACAGGTTCATTCCAGAAGGAAAAGCGTTGTATGGAAAAAGCCATCGCCTTTTTCCCGAACAGCCCACTCACCTCTTGGGCCTCTGCTCTGAGGTCCCATCTCTCATCGCTCCTGTGCTGGTTTTGTCATCCTTCGAAGATGAAACTGAGCTGAAAGGCAAAACACTCCCTTTCAGCACACCACTTCTCCAGCCTGGGAGTTACTCTGCAGTGACGGAGATCACAGATCGAACACTCCAGTTCAGGGTCTTTATAGTGTCTCAAGACACAACGCTTGTTAACAGTGTCCGCCCACACACACAACTGCCAGTTAAGGGAACTACAGAGCGAAATCAAGTGACGGATGTATGAACCAGGCCTTGACAGCGGCCTGGTGAACATGTGAACTGACATCCATGGAGTAGTGCTAGGTTGGAAGTACCTGGAAGTTTTATCTATGGTGCTCAAGCTGTGATGACTCTAGCCTCTTCACTTCGAGAAGTTATCCCTTGATATTTCGATTGTTGTTTCAAGACGGCGAATCTCTCCCACAGTGGGGAGTGAATCCGCTCTGGCTTTCTGTCACAACCCTAAAGGAGCTATCCAGGTTGCACACCTTGAACAGCTCCTTTAGAATTCCGACTGGTTCTGATGGAAACCTGGACCGGATTTATCATCACACTGACATTGGAGCCACCGGCCTCCACTCCCGGATTTCCAAAGGGACGGAGCCACCACTGAAAAAGCCCTCATGCATGTGTGAACCAGCCTTTAATCAGCCCTTGATGTGGTGAGCAATTAGGCCTCACCTCTGGTGAGGGATAGCATCTTGTTGGACTCCACTCCCATTAGCTCCAGCCAGCATGCCCAATGGTCAGGGATGGTGGGAACTGTAGTCCATCAACATCCAAAGGGCCGCTGGTTCTCCCCGCCTTACAACAACCCTGTAAGGTAAGCCTGTGTTGCTGCTGTTATTGTTATTGTCATCAACTTTATCCCCATATTGCAAGCTAAGGCTTCCTGATGGGTGATTTGAACTCAGGACTTCTTAATACGCTCCTCTTATCTGCTAAACTTTTTCCTTCAGAGCAGAGCTGCCGCTGGTACTTTGCTTACTGTGAAACGTAGAAGAATTTGGGTGCTCCTTCCTCCTTGGGATAATTTTGAGGAAAGACCTGAGTTGGGGGTTTGGTGCACCCCTAATTCCTAGTGAGTCATTCTGAATCTTCCACTCTAATTTATTAGAGTGACACAGTTAGGGTGGCCGTGTGTCCTGTGTTACAGAGAATCGTCCTGTATTTCAATGCATCCTCTATTTGAAAGATTGTCAAGAGAAGTCTGGTTTAAAGAGAAAGAACTTGAAGAAAAGCGAGCCCCAGGGCTTGGAGTTGAGCATCAATAGTTAGGAGCACATGGCAGGAGACAGAGCAGCAGGTAATACAGCTCACCTGGTCTTCCACAGTATGGTAAGATGTGTTGTAACTTGCATTTCAATTGCGGTCATTACTTCTACATTTGCCCCCACACATATAAATCAGTGTATGCAAATTTTATGCAGATCGGTGTCCCCTTTCATTCTCATTTCTGGAAATGCATTAACAACAGTCTTACACACAATGCAAGGGATATTGTTCAGTTGATGGAGTGGATTCGAAACGGTCAGATATCAAAATCCGAGCTGCTATTTAAGAAACAAAACTCATCCAGCTTAAAAGACTTGAATGAGATTAAAACAAATTCATGAGCATTTCCCGTCTGGACGTGGTTTTCAATTGTATGTTATTATTTTTGTTTTTGTTTTGGAAGCTAAGGAGTCCCAATCCTCTTTACCCTAAACTGTTTGGGAATTTCTGCGGTGCTTTGAAAAATGGTGTGATGTTTTATATGGAGAATAAATCCATTGACTGCAGTGTGGCTCATAGAATCATAGAATAGCAGAGTTGGAAGGGGCCTCTAAGGCCATCAAGTCCAACCCCCTGCTCAATGCAGGAATCCACCCGAAAGCATCCCTGACCGATGGCTGTCCAGCTGCCTCTTGAAGGCCTCTAGTGTGGAAGAGCTCACAGTAGGTTCGTTCCAGAAGGAAAAGCGTTGTATGGAAAAAGCCATCGCCTTTTTCCCGAACGGCCCACTCACCTCTTGGGCCTCTGCTCTGAGGTCCCATCTCTCATAGCTCCCGTGCTGGTTTTGTCATCCTTCGAAGATGAAACTGAGCTGAAAGGCAAAACACTCCCTTTCAGCACACCACTTCTCCAGCTCGGGAGTTGCTCTGCCGTGACGGAGGCGGTGTGGTTCAGTGGCTAAAGTGTTGGATTGGGAGTTGGGAGATCCGGGTTCTAGTCCCCACTCAGGCATGGAAGCTCCCTGGGTGACTTTGGGCCAGTCGCAGCCTCTCAGCCCAACCCACCTCCCAGGGTTGTTGTGAGGATAAAATGGAGAGGAGGCTTATGTATACCACCTTGGGTTCCTTGGAGGAAAAAAGGCGGGATATAAATGTAATATAATAATAATGGTGATGATGATGATGATGATGATGCCAATGCCACTCCCGTTGTGCCTAAACAGTCTTTCTGTCAAGACAAAGGAGGCAGAAATGCAGGAAGCCACATGATTCGGCGGTGGGCTACAGAGGGGCGGAATTGAAAGCAGAGCCTGTGAACGCAACAGAAGCAGGGTACGAACAAGAACGCGGTGCCAGCCAAGGGTTTAGCAAGGGCCCAGAAGTGTCGCAGAAGTGCTAAACCTGAGATATTTCAGTTAAAAAAGACACATCAGAACATCAGACGTGCCCCGAGGCTGGATCAGACCAAGGGTCCGTCTAGTCCAGCACTCTGTTCACCCAATGGCCAACCAGCCATCGGCCAGGTTCCCACAAGCAGGACATGGTGCAATAGCACCCTCCCGCCCATGTTCCCCAGCAACTGGTGCACACAGGCTTACTGCCTCGGATACTGGAGGTAGCACATAACCATCAGGGCTAGTAGCCACTGATAGCCTTCTCCTTCAGGGATGTAGCCAACCCCCTTTGAAAGCCATCCAAACGGGTGGCCATCACCACATCTTGTAGTGGTGACATTCAGTTCCTTACACCATGGGTCTGCAATATACTTCCAGCTCAAAAAACCCAAACAGATCACAGCATGGAAGAGAAACGCACACTGTAAAACAGATTTGCTAGCTTACAAGCGGCCACCGGAGCGTCCCTGACGCTGGGAGGGTTAAGATGAGAATCTGTTCTTTTAAAAACTTTGGAGACACGATGAGGTGCAGTGGTTAGAGGCTTGCCTTACACCGGGGACACCTGCGTAGAACTCCCAACCCGGGCAGGAAGCACACTGGTCAGGCGACCCGTGGGCCGGTCACTGTTGAATCCGACAGAGCCTACTGCGCAGGGCTGTTGTGCGGGTAAAATAGGCACACCCACATATGCTGCCCTGAGTCCTCTGGTGGAGTACAAATAGAACGGAATAGATTTGGAGACCCACAGTGGATGTTTTAATTGAGCTCTTTTAGTCCGAGGGCTGCATTTAATTTCGGAAAAGCTCCCGGGGGCGCAATCCAGTGGTGGGCGGGGCCGAAGGCAAAGGGGGAGGAGCCAAAGGTACAAAACACAAAAAGTTACCTCCTGCTTCTAACACATGACCCATGTTCTGGCTTAAAGCTCTTACAGCCAGCCGCTAAGTCTTCAGAGGAGGAAAACGCTACGTGAAGGGTTCGCCTTTGGGGAAAGGGCCTTCTGGGGACAAACAGAGTGCTAATTTGGCCCCGGATTATTTCATTGAAATTCTGCCTTCCTGCAACGGAACGCAAGTCGATGCACAGGGGGCTTGTGAGCCATCCCTCTACCCAAGCATCGACCAAATCAAGGCTGGCTTAGTATCCAGGAAAGGGCTTGTGTCGCATCCCGAGCTCAAAACCAGAATTACGAGCGGCTGCCGGAGAATCTAAGATGCCCAAAGCACCTCTTGCCAGCCAGAGGTCGCGCCAGGCTCGTAACACAAAATGGGGCGGGTGAATGAACACGCGGATGTTGCCTGCCGCTCCAGCGTGTCGCTGCTTGGGTCTTTCCCGAGGGATCCCTTACCTTTTGGGCCGCTGCCCAAACGATACGTCGCTCTCTGGATCGGAGATCCTCGACAAGGCGTGCGACCTGCAAAGCAAGACGGACAACCTGAATCCCGTGTGCAGCCAGAGCCCAAAGCCGGGGGTCAAGGAGAAACCTCCAGATTTCCCGATTGATTTCGGGAACCAGAAGGTTCGACCATATAACACCTGCTCTGGTCCGCTTGTACTGGGCTGCCTGTATGTTTCTGAGCCCAATTCGAGGTGCTGGTTTTGACCTATAAAGCCTTACACGGCTTGGGACCACAATACCTGATGGAACGCCCCTCCAGACGTGAATATACCCCGTCATTACGTTCAACATCTAAGGTCCTCCTCCGGGTGCCTACTCTGAGAGAGGCTCGGAGTGTGGCAATGAGTACAGGGCCTTTTCGGTGGTGGCCCCCAGACTATGGAACGATCTCCCTGACGAGGCTCGCCTGGCGCCAACGCTGCTATCTTTCTGGTGCCAGGTTAAGACTTTCCTCTTTGCCCAGGCATATGGCGGCACATCTTAATCACCCACGTTCAGTTTTTTAATGGTTTTTAATGCTTTATGTGTATATGTTCTGTGTTTTAGAATTTTAAATTTTGTATACTCGTTTTAATCTTAATTTTAGAATTTCTGTAAAACGCCCAGAGAGCCTGTAATGAATAAATAAATATTTAGCCTTTTTCTTTCTCCTCGTAAGCAAGGGATGCCTTCATCCAATCCAGCTAGGTGCGTAATTTCACACTCAGCATCCAAGGCCCTCCTCCGAGGGAGGCAACAAAGGAGAGGGCCTTCTCCGTGGTGGCCCCCTAATTATGGAATGATCTCCCCAACGAGGCCCGCCTGGCTCCAAGATTGTTACCTTTTCGGTGCCCGGTTAAAACTGCCCTCGTCTCTCCGGCTTTTGGCAGGATATCATGAGGTCCTGTATCGTCCTTGGCTGATTGTTTAAAAATTGCTTTAAAAATCTGTTTGTAGATATATGTTGTCTGTGCTCTCTGTTTCTATGTCTTTACATAAATGGGTTTTGTATTTTGTAAAATGCATTTTAATGGTTCATGAAAATTAAAACCATTAAAATACATTTTGATTAATTTCATTTACTATATTATATTTTCATGAAAATATAACGTAATAAATGAAATGAATATTTTGCATGGTTGACCAGTCATGGGCTGTTGGGCCAGGCCTTTTGAGGAAACCAGGAAGGAGAGAAGACTCTTGGTCCATAAGTCTACGGAAGGGTCTGGCTACCAGGACCATAAGTCTACAGAAGGGTCTGGCTACCAGGACCATAAGTCTACGGAAGGGTCTGGCTACCAGGACCATAAGTCTACGGAAGGGTCTGGCTACCAGGACCATAAGTCTATGGAAGGGTCTGGCTACCAGGACCATAAGTCTACGGAAGGGTCTGGCTACCAGGACCATAAGTCTACGGAAGGGTCTGGCTACCAGGACCATAAGTCTACGGAAGGGTCTGGCTACCAGGACCATAAGACTCCGGAAGGGTCTGGCTACCAGGCAGGACCATAAGACTCCGGAAGGGTCTGGCTACCAGGACCATAAGTCTACGGAAGGGTCTGGCTACCAGGACCATAAGTCTACGGAAGGGTCTAGCTACCAGGACCATAAGTCTACGGAAGGGTCTAGCTACCAGGACCATAAGTCTACGGAAGGGTCTAGCTACCAGGACCATAAGTCTACGGAAGGGTCTGGCTACCAGGACCGTAAGTCTACGGAAGGGTCTGGCTACCAGGACCATAAGTCTACGGAAGGGTCTGGCTACCAGGACCATAAGTCTACGGAAGGGTCTGGCTACCAGGACCATAAGTCTACGGAAGGGTCTAGCTACCAGGACCATAAGTCTACGGAAGGGTCTGGCTACCAGGACCATAAGTCTACGGAAGGGTCTGGCTACCAGGACCATAAGTCTACGGAAGGGTCTGGCTACCAGGACCATAAGTCTACGGAAGGGTCTGGCTACCAGGACCATAAGTCTACGGAAGGGTCTGGCTACCAGGATAGCATCAGTATCCTAAGATCAGGGGGAACTAGTCCGACATTAAAATAATCCTAGGAACTGCCGATCACACAGACATCATCCCAAATACCTGGAGCGAAGCCAACACTTGGAATCATGCGGGGAGCAACATCTGACTCTGCCAATTAGCATTTCAAAGTGAACCAAAATGGTAAATAGGAAAGAATACAGTGGGCCTCAAATCCTCAGGATGATGGATTTAAATCTGGAAACTACTCTGGGAAGAACAGTGCTATTTAAACAGCGGGACACCCTTCCGTCACCCTGAAAGCCATGTAAAGGGACGTACTGGGGCCGTTTCGTGCTCCAAAACATGTTTTCTTTACTAAAATTCTTCGCCACGTCTTCGTGGATCATCTGAAGCAACGTCTGCAGGTCTGAAGGAAAACAAGAGGCAGGTGAGATGACGAGGAAACGCCAGAGAGGCGGCTGCATCGAAAAGAAGAGTCTTGTGACACTTTTCGTGCGGCAGGAACTTCCATGGCTGGAGTCTACTTGGTCAGGCGCATGAAGCGGTAACCTCATCAGGAGAGTAAGATATCCATCTGCCGTGAGCAAATATACTCCGGCCCATGAAAGGATCCGCCATCGTAAATCTGTTAGTCTGCAGGTATCCACTGCCATTAATCTGTTCAGGAGTCTTCTTGAAGCTGAGTCCTTCCAAGGTGGACTACAACTCCCAGCTTGGCGGGCTGGCAGGGATGGACGGACTTCCCCGTGTCCGCTTCAGTTGGTGGCCTGCCCCTGCCACCGGACAATCTTCTTCACAGCCTGGTGAGCAGCTAATGAAGCCGCGGGACAGCCCACCCTCATCCGGAGCCGCGTTCACACCTTTAATGCTGCATAAACGGGGGCTTTACGGACGCCATTTCCGGAACTTTGAAAATACGCCATGTCCGGAGCGCCCATTGTTGCGCACTACAGTGGCTTCGACAGGGGCTCACTGGGCCACAAAGAGGGTCACGTGGCACCATGCATGGGACTAGGCAGCGGCTCAGCAAGCTGGGGGTGGGCAGGCACAGGGAAGTCTACTGGATTGCTGGACCCAGTCAAATGTCCGCAACATCCCTAATGGCGAGAGCATCCTGGGAGTTGTAGTCCAACACATCTAGAGGACCTAAAGTGCCACGGGACTTTTGTTCCTTTCAATTTTTTTTAAAAAAACTTCTTTTGTCTTTCCCTCACCACCAATCAACAGCAAGCAGCTCGCGCACATTTAATATAGATATATTAACGTTGTTGTCTTTTAATGACAAGTTTAACTCTTGCGGCATCTTCCACAGAATCCCGGGAATCGTGGCTTTGTGAGGACGCGGAGATTTCTGTAAGAGATCCCATCCTCCCCACGTTGAGTGGCAGATCCCTGAGCAGAGGCACCGGCTGGGCCCCAACAGCAGATGGCTCCACGCCTGGTGCAAATTGCTGGATTGGGGCCCATCGCGCTCTTGGCAGGCCTGCAGGGGCTCCTTGGCTTGCTCAAGCCCTGCTTTGGTGCTGACCCTGACATTCAAGGCGCTGCTCAAACAAAAGACACACACACACACACACACACACACACACACACACACGGCATGGCACAGAAAGGTAGCGCCACATTCTTCGTGGCCCGGGGGGTCCCCAATGTGGTGCCCATGGGCCCCAATGGGCCCACGGTTACGTCTCTTGGTGCCCCCTGCCTCTCCAGTGTGGGGCTTGTTTTTTAAACATGGACTGGCGTGCTGCCCTCCAGCACCATCTTTATTTGACTTCAGAAGAGCCGTTTTGGGTTTTGGATCTCAGACCTCACCTCTTCCTCATACATAGGCTCGTGGCCAACTTATTTCCCCTACAACCTTTGCCAGTTTTGCCTTGACTGTTTTGTGACTGGCCACGCCCACCAAGGCAGCCATTTCATCAATGGGGCTGGCCCCACGCCCGTGGCAGCTGCGTTGCGAGAGGGCTTGGGAGACCCTCTCAAAATCCCCAAGGTGCCCAATGTGGGGGACCCCTCCTCTAGGTGGACTGTATTGTCTGTTCTGCTCTCAGAATCCCCCGTATAAAGGAGGGGGAAGAGCAAAGGCGGAGCTGGGCAACTCCAGGAAAGCCAGGGCACTGGGCAGGCCTTGGCTGTGAACTGGGGGCCAGTTGAGAAACCCCCCCCGGTCTCAAAAGCCTCAGGGGCTGACTGCTGAGCTCTTGACTCACAGTAGCTCAGGGGCTCCTCCTCCTCCTTGGTCTGCTTGCTGTAGCTGGACTCCATCTCGTCCACCTCCTTGGCGCTGTCGGAAGGGAGCTGCACCACCTCGTCGGAGACGGGCGTCAGGGAGCTGGTGCTGGTCAGCGTGGTCTTGCTGTGCGCGGAGGACACCTTGGTCATGCTCACGGTGGAGGGCCTCTTGAGCATTTTCTTGCTGACTGGACCGCGGATGATCCCTTTCTGGGTGAACCTCCTGCCCTGAAACACAGCCAACGGAGAGCCTGGGGGGACATCGCTGCGTCCGGGTCAAAGGAGCCTTTCCCCGGGCGTGTGCTGGTGCGGTGGAGGGGCTGAGCGGGTGAGCTGCAGCCTCCAAAACTCACGGTGGCCAGGAGCTCACCGCGGGGCCTCGGGCAAGAACTCCAATCCGCAGGACAGGGGGATCATACTGGCTGGCCTTTGCGTTGCGGCTGCAAGTCCTTGATTCAAAGCACGCCTTGGCTACAAACCCATTGGGTGGCCACAGGCAGGTCAGGATCAGGCCTGTACATTGCCGGCTTCAGGTTTTTGAGGGCCGCTGATGGGCCTCTTCTCTCTACCTGCTCACTGCCGTAGCTGTTGCTCCTCCTCCTCCTCCTATGCTGCTGCTTCCTCCTCCTTGCCTGACAGGCAGAGAACCAGCGAGGAAGCAGGCATCTCCTGCTTCTCACCACCACGGTGGTCCAGGCCAGAGCAAGAGGCAGGCGAACAACCAGGTTGCCACAGGGAAGAACAGGAGCTGCTCCAGGGGGCTCTTGACAGTGAGTCCCTGCCAGGGTGTGGGCCCTCAGCCAGTGCCCAACCGTGCCTAACCTTGACGCCATCCCTGGGGCCAAACTATACATTAAATGGGAGTAACAGTTAATCCCCTAAGGAGGTTCGCCTGGCACCGACACTATACGCCTTTAGACGCCAGGTGAAGACCTTTTTTAAAATTATTTTCTCAGCGTTTCAACAGTCTTATCAAATTAATTTTAACTTTGCGGTTTAAAATTTGTGTTTTAACAGTCTTTTCGCATTTAAGGAAGCTTATAAAGACCCATCTCTTCCGGCAGGCCTTTCCAGTGGGATTTTAGGGTGTTTTTAGGATGTTTTAATAATGTATACTATGTTTTTAATTCAGTTTTATGTATTTTATACTTACTGTTGTTCTCCACCTGGATCCAAATGGAGAGACGGGTAAGAAATATTATTATTATTATTATTATTATTATTATTATTATTATTATTATTATATAGCGGTATTAATTTCTGCATTGCTGCTTGAGTTTATCCTGGCGGTGTTTTTATCCTGCATTGTATTTTATGCTTTTATCCTGTTTGTTTTATATTTGGAATGTTTTCTATGTTTTTGCGAACCGCCCAGACAGCTTCGGCTATTGGGAGGTATAAAAATGCAATAAATAAATAATAAAATAGATACATTTTTATTTCAGCTCCTAATTGGATCAGGGCAGCGTCACAAGGGGGATGGCTTATGCACGGCTCGTCGGAAAGGTCGAGAGACGCCTGGCAAGAGCGGTGAAAAACCCGGACACTCCTTGTGATCTCACTAATGCCACCTCCACCCTCCAATACACTGGCCCCATTCAGAAGACACCTTAAACCATGGCTTTAACCATGGTGTTTAAGCCAGAAAGCCAGGCTGTGTTCAGAAGACACCTTAAACCACGGCTTTAACCATGGTGGTTAAGCCAGGAAGCCAGGCTGTGTTCAGAAGACACCTTAAACCACGGTGGTTAAGCCAGAAAGCCAGGCTGTGATCAGAAGACACCTTAAACCATGGCTTTAACCATGGTGGTTAAGCCAGAAAGCCAGGCTGTGTTCAGAAGACACCTTAAACCACGGCTTTAACCATGGTGGTTAAGCCAGGAAGCCAGGCTGTGATCAGAAGACACTTTAAACCATGGTGGTTAAGCCAGAAAGCCAGGCTGTGTTCAGAAGACACCTTAAACCACGGCTTTAACCATGGTGGTTAAGCCAGGAAGCCAGGCTGTGTTCAGAAGACACTTTAAACCATGGTGGTTAAGCCAGAAAGCCAGGCTGTGTTCAGAAGACACCTTAAACCACGGCTTTAACCATGGTGGTTAAGCCAGGAAGCCAGGCTGTGTTCAGAAGACACTTTAAACCATGGTGGTTAAGCCAGAAAGCCAGGCTGTGTTCAGAAGACACCTTAAACCACGGCTTTAACCATGGTGGTTAAGCCAGGAAGCCAGGCTGTGTTCAGA
Source organism: Elgaria multicarinata webbii (assembly GCF_023053635.1). Lineage (NCBI taxonomy): Eukaryota > Metazoa > Chordata > Lepidosauria > Squamata > Anguidae > Elgaria > Elgaria multicarinata. The sequence continues at coordinate 17,048,272 of NC_086188.1, read as the reverse complement.
AGACACCTTAAACCACGGCTTTAACCATGGTGGTTAAGCCAGGAAGCCAGGCTGTGTTCAGAAGACACCTTAAACCACGGCTTTAACCATGGTGGTTAAGCCAGAAAGCCAGGCTGTGTTCAGAAGACACCTTAAACCACGGCTTTAACCATGGTGGTTAAGCCAGGAAGCCAGGCTGTGTTCAGAAGACACTTTAAACCATGGTGGTTAAGCCAGAAAGCCAGGCTGTGTTCAGAAGACACCTTAAACCACGGCTTTAACCATGGTGGTTAAGCCAGGAAGCCAGGCTGTGTTCAGAAGACACTTTAAACCATGGTGGTTAAGCCAGAAAGCCAGGCTGTGTTCAGAAGACACCTTAAACCACGGCTTTAACCATGGTGGTTAAGCCAGGAAGCCAGGCTGTGTTCAGAAGACACCTTAAACCACGGCTTTAACCATGGTGGTTAAGCCAGGAAGCCAGGCTGTGTTCAGAAGACACCTTAAACCACGGCTTTAACCATGGTGGTTAAGCCAGAAAGCCAGGCTGTGTTCAGAAGATACCTTAAACCACGGCTTTAACCATGGTGGTTAAGCCAGGAAGCCAGGCTGTGATCAGAAGACACTTTAAACCATGGTGGTTAAGCCAGAAAGCCAGGCTGTGATCAGAAGACACCTTAAACCACGGCTTTAACCATGGTGGTTAAGCCAGGAAGCCAGGCTGTGTTCAGAAGAAACTTTAAACCATGGTGGTTAAGCCAGAAAGCCAGGCTGTGTTCAGAAGACACCTTAAACCACGGCTTTAACCATGGTGGTTAAGCCAGGAAGCCAGGCTGTGTTCAGAAGACACTTTAAACCATGGTGGTTAAGCCAGAAAGCCAGGCTGTGTTCAGAAGACACCTTAAACCACGGCTTTAACCATGGTGGTTAAGCCAGGAAGCCAGGCTGTGTTCAGAAGACACTTTAAACCATGGTGGTTAAGCCAGAAAGCCAGGCTGTGATCAGAAGACACCTTAAACCACGGCTTTAACCACGATGGTTAAGCCAGAAAGCCAGGCTGTGTTCAGAAGACACCTTAAACCACGGTGGTTAAGCCAGAAAGCCAGGCTGTGTTCAGAAGACACCTTAAACCACGGCTTTAACCACGATGGTTAAGCCAGAAAGCCAGGCTGTGTTCAGAAGACACCTTAAACCACGGTGGTTAAGCCAGAAAGCCAGGCTGTGTTCAGAAGACACCTTAAACCATGGCTTTAACCATGATGGTTAAGCCAGAAAGCCAGGCTGTGTTCAGAAGACACCTTAAACCTCAGCTTTTACCACGGTGAATAAGGCTTTCTGGCTTAACCACCATGGTCAAAGCCATGGTTTAAGGGGTCTTCTGAATGGGGCCACTGTCACCTCCCTTGACAGACACACATTAATTTTTTTCACCTCTGGATAGATGTGCACAAATTTAATGTTATTTTTTCTCCTGCCTTCACAGAGATTTGGGCATATTTAATGTTTTCCCACACACACCTCCAGGGAAATCTGCTTATGTTTTAGCGTTATATGTTTTTTTCACCTTCGGGTCGATTTGCACAAATTCAGCTTTATTCTTTATTTATTTGTACTTTCAGGGAGATTTGTGCAAATTTGCTTATTGGCTGTAACTACTGAATTTTCGCAAATTTGCTCAAATCTCCCTAAGAGTTAAGAAGCAACGATGTTAAATGTCTGCAAATCTCCCCGAAGGTTGGGAAAAAAACCATTAAATACATGCATTATCTTCCCAAAGGTGAAAAATAATCTACAAAATAAGGTCAACTCTGCACTCATTAGTGGAGTAGCGGAGTAGGCTGCTGAGGTTGTGCCAGAAAGGCCCGTGGGATACGTGCCAGGAGCGGGCAGGAGGGCTAAGGGGAAACAACCCACGGCAAACGGTCGAGAGTAACGTAGAGTAGCACGTGTGAATAACACGAGATCTTGTCCCCATTTACACGTAAGGCGCGACGACCTTAAGAAGAGAGGCGTCGCGCCCGCCATTTTTTTTTTAAAGGGCCAGCAGTGCACAAGCGCCTCAAGGGCGGGGTGTCAAGCTGCGGAAACTGGCCACACGTTCTGCGGTCTCAGGCTCAGCCCAAGACAGTCTAAAAAGCCGGGTCAAAGGGTAGGGCTATATCCCGGGGCAAGGGAGGGATGATCCCTTCCTGATCCCGGGACCCCCTGTGCGTCATCTGGATGCACAGGGACGATCCCGGGTATCACCCCGGGATATAGCCTGGTCTGGCTAAGGCCTTAGATTCAGGGTGGTTTATTGTGATGAGCCCAGCGTTTCTGTTGCTGAAATCCAGCCTCACACAGCGTTCTCCCCTTGCTCTTCATGTAGACAAGTGAGGTGATGGGCACATCTATACTACAAGCATATAACGGTTTTACACCAACTAGTGTAAAGCCAGTAATTTATATCATATCGTCTGAACACCAGAACTCCGTTTTAATAAAGAATAAACAAACTAGATGGAGAAGATTTGGGAGCCTATGTTCCTGTTGCCTTCTCTCCCTCCCACCCCTTTTCGTAACTAACCGCGATGCCGTGTTATGTCTGGAAGGACGTTCGCGCTAACGATGGTTAGCGACCAGGCTTAAACAGGTTTACACGTTCTAGTTCAAGTCTGCCACGGCTGGACAAATCTTGGAATGGCCATGCCGTGCCCCTCTTCCCACAAACCCTGAAGCTGTCATCTAGCGAGGGCGCTGAGAGACAGTTCTTTATGAGGTGTTGCTAAGCCCCCTCTGCTCACAGAACTACAGTTCCCAGAATCCCCTGGGGAGGGGGGCTTGGCTCTCAAGCCAATTCCATTAACTGCGCAGTGAGAATCTGCTCAAAGCCCCAGGTTTCCAAAGCAACCCAGGCTAGATCAAGGAACACACACAGACAGAATGGAACTCTTTGGAAGCTGCTATCATCGTAAACCAAATTACCTTTGTGTGCAGGAGAAAGTGTTCCCATCGAGTCCTCACTGCCTTTTCTTTATTGACCACCTTCATGGAGCTTTTCCCACCACCATAGTCCCTGTGCAAAGGAACAAGTTGATGAGCACAGACGGGCCTTTATTACACATGCTTTATGGCATACCTGACTCCTGGGCTCAGCCACAGAATCAATGTTTAACGGCAGGGCTGGATTATGAAAAGCCGGGCTCCTGAGCAAGGCATTCATCCTCAGGGCTTTTTCCTATCAGCAACAACACCGTGCCAGCGCACATGGAGCGGCCAGATAGGTCTGGCTTCCAGGACAGTTTGTCTGTCCATCCCACCACGCACACCTCTTGTCCTGGGACAGAGATGGCCAGCTAGCAGCCCGTTAGCCAAGCCCCACCCCTAAGACAATTTCATCAGCCTTCCCAGTGATCCTACCTATTTTTCAATACAAAAATGAATATAAGCAAAGACTTACAATGCAATTTTTTAAAACAAAACCAAACCTCAAACACACGATACGGAATGACAAAGAATTAAAAACGTGAATATCAATAGGTCAGGAAGAGCCCTAACCATCGGCCATGCTCACTGGAGATGAAGAGGGTTGTACTCCCAACTCATCTGGATGCCACCATAAGAACCTAAGAAGAGCCCTAACCATTGGCCATGCTCACTGGAGACGAAGAGGGTTGTACTCCCAACTCATCTGGATGCCACCATAAGAACCTAAGAAGAGCCCTAACCATCGGCCATGCTCACTGGAGATGAAGAAGGTTGTACTCCCAACTCATCTGGATGCCACCATAAGAACATAAGAAGAGCCCTAACCATCGGCCATGCTCACTGGAGATGAAGAGGGTTGTACTCCCAACTCATCTGGATGCCACCATAAGAACCTAAGATGATCCTTAACCATCGGCCATGCTCACTGGAGATGAAAAGGGTTGTACTCCCAACTCATCTGGATGCCACCATAAGAACCTAAGAAGAGCCCTAACCATCGGCCATGCTCACTGGAGATGAAGAAGGTTGTACTCCCAACTCATCTGGATGCCACCATAAGAACCTAAGAAGAGCCCTAACCATCGGCCATGCTCACTGGAGATGAAGAGGGTTGTACTCCCAACTCATCTGGATGCCACCATAAGAACCTAAGATGATCGCTAACCATCGGCCATGCTCACTGGAGATGAAGAGGGTTGTACTCCCAACTCATCTGGATGTCACCATAAGAACCTAAGAAGAGCCCTAACCATCGGCCATGCTCACTGGAGATGAAGAGGGTTGTACTCCCAACTCATCTGGATGCCACCATAAGAACCTAAGAAGAGCCCTAACCATCGGCCATGCTCACTGGAGATGAAGAGGGTTGTACTCCCAACTCATCTGGATGCCACCATAAGAACCTAAGAAGAGCCCTAACCATCGGCCATGCTCACTGGAGATGAAGAGGGTTGTACTCCCAACTCATCTGGATGCCACCATAAGAACCTAAGATGATCCCTAACCATCGGCCATGCTCCCTGGAGATGAAGAGGGTTGTACTCCCAACTCATCTGGATGCCACCATAAGAACCTAAGATGATCGCTAACCATCGGCCATGCTCACTGGAGATGAAGAGGGTTGTACTCCCAACTCATCTGGATGTCACCATAAGAACCTAAGAAGAACCCTAACCATCGGCCATGCTCACTGGAGATGAAGAGGGTTGTACTCCCAACTCATCTGGATGCCACCATAAGAACCTAAGAAGAGCCCTAACCATTGGCCATGCTCACTGGAGATGAAGAGGGTTGTACTCCCAACTCATCTGGATGCCACCATAAGAACCTAAGAAGAGCCCTAACCATCGGCCATGCTCACTGGAGATGAAGAGGGTTGTACTCCCAACTCATCTGGATGCCACCATAAGAACCTAAGATGATCCCTAACCATCGGCCATGCTCCCTGGAGATGAAGAGGGTTGTACTCCCAACTCATCTGGATGCCACCATAAGAACCTAAGAAGAGCCCTAACCATCGGCCATGCTCACTGGAGATGAAGAGGGTTGTACTCCCAACTCATCTGGATGCCACCATAAGAACCTAAGAAGAGCCCTAACCATCGGCCATGCTCACTGGAGATGAAGAGGGTTGTACTCCCAACTCATCTGGATGCCACCATAAGAACCTAAGAAGAGCCCTAACCATCGGCCATGCTCACTGGAGATGAAGAAGGTTGTACTCCCAACTCATCTGGATGCCACCATAAGAACCTAAGAAGAGCCCTAACCATCGGCCATGCTCACTGGAGATGAAGAAGGTTGTACTCCCAACTCATCTGGATGCCACCATAAGAACCTAAGAAGAGCCCTAACCATCGGCCATGCTCACTGGAGATGAAGAGGGTTGTACTCCCAACTCATCTGGATGCCACCATAAGAACCTAAGAAGAGCCCTAACCATTGGCCATGCTCCCTGGAGATGAAGAGGGTTGTACTCCCAACTCATCTGGATGCCACCATAAGAACCTAAGAAGAGCCCTAACCATTGGCCATGCTCACTGGAGATGAAGAGGGTTGTACTCCCAACTCATCTGGATGCCACCATAAGAACCTAAGAAGAGCCCTAACCATTGGCCATGCTCACTGGAGATGAAGAGGGTTGTACTCCCAACTCATCTGGATGCCACCATAAGAACCTAAGAAGAGCCCTAACCATTGGCCATGCTCACTGGAGATGAAGAAGGTTGTACTCCCAACTCATCTGGATGCCACCATAAGAACCTAAGAAGAGCCCTGCTGGGTCAGACCCAGAATTCATCTAGTCCAGCATTCTGTTCACACAGTGGCCCACCAGCTGCGTACCGCAAACCCCACAAGCAGGACATGGGTGCCTTAGCACCTTCCTGACCACGTTTCCCAGCAACTGGTGTACGTAGACGTTCTGGCTCTGATTACTGGAGGCACCGTAGAGCCATCAGGACTAGTAGCCTTTGATAGCCTTCTCCTCCAGATCTCCAGATGTGGAGAAGGCTCTTCTATAGCAACCTGGCAGGGATCAAATCTGCGACGAGGGCTCTGCACATTCCAAGAGGGCATACAATGTTTCTGGTTTTCTAAAGCCCTAGCAACCTTCACTTGATGGGTGGGCTTGTACCTGAATTGATGTTTTCAGGAAGGGAGTCTGAGCAACTAAGGCAAATAGTGGTGGCAAAAGATGAAGTTCTCCACCTTATTGACAAATTAAAAGCAAATAAATCACCCGGCCCGGATGGTATCCATCCTAGATACCATCTCTTCAAATACTTAAAAGGTTGTCACACAGAAGAGGGCCAGGATCTCTTCTCGATCCTCCCAGAGTGCAGGACACAGAATAACGGGCTCAAGTTAAAGGAAGCCAGATTCCAGCTGGACATCAGGAAAAACTTCCTGACTGTTAGAGCAGTACGACAATGGAATCAGTTGGCTGGTGAGGTCATGGGCTCTCCCACACCAGAGGCCTTCAAGAGGCAGCTGGACAACCATCTGTCAGGGATGCTTTAAGGTGGATTCCTGCATTGAGCAGGGGGTTGGACTCGATGGCCTTGTAGGCCCCTTCCAACTCTCCTAATTCTATGATTCTAGAGTTCTCAAAGATGAAATTGCTGATCTTCTAACCAAAATATGCAACATGTCCCTAAGCTCAGCCGTTGTACCAGAGGACTGGAGGATGGCCAATCTAACACCAATTTTTAAAAAGGGATCCGGGGGCAGAGAGGAATATGGGAATTTACAGGCCAGTTAGTTTTAACATCTGTTCCAGGTAAATTGGTTGAAAGCATTATTAAACACAACAAGAGTAAGCATATAGAAGGGGACAAGTCCTCCTGAAAAAGAACCGACACAGATTCCGCAAAAGCAGAGAGCTTCGGCTACGGGGCGGTATATAAATGTAATAAAATAAATAAATAAATAAATAAGTCCTGTCTCACTAATCTTTTAGAGTTTTCTGAGAATGTCAACAGACATGTAGACAGGGGAGATGCAGTGGACATTGTATACTTGGACTTCCAAAAGGCTTTGCATAAAGTCCCCCACCAAAGACTCCTGAGCAAACTTAGGCCACGTCTACACAGCGTTCCGAAGGTGCCCTGAAGCCCCTTGAGGGCGCCCCGAAAACGCTTGTGGAGTACGTACCTTAATCGTCCCCAGAAGAGGCGGAGGAGGAGGCGTGCTTCGGCAGCGCAGACTGTGGGCGGGCTGCTCCAGGCTCCGTTTCCCTTTAGCCAGCAGGCCCTGCGAGAGCTCCCACCAGCGGTGCTGGGTCGTGGGAGGGAAGAGAGCGGACGGGCGAGGAAAGGGGAGGGCGCCTCCCACGCCCCCGGGACCGCGCAGGGGCCTCCGCCCCCGCTGCCAAATGACGCCTCCTCCTCCGCCTCTTCTGGGGACGATTAAGGTACATACTACACGAGCGTTTTCGGGGCGCCCTCAAGGGGCTTCAGGGCGCCTTCGGAACGCGGTGTAGACTTGCTCTTAGTAGTCATGGAATAAGGGGAGAGGTCCTCTTGTGGATCAACAGCTGGTTAAAGAACAGAAAGCAGAGTAGGAATAAATGGTAAATTCTCCCAATGGAGGGAAGTAAATAGTGGGGCCCCACACTTTTCTCCCTCTCCCACAATACTAGAACCCAGTGGGGTCAACCCCATGAAGCTGATTGGCGGAAGATTCAGGGCAGATCAAAGGAAGGACTTCTTCACGCAGGGCAGAGCTAAAGTATGGAATTCACTACCACAAGTTGTGGCGATGGCCACCAGTTTGGATGGCTTTAAAAGAGGGTAGGATAAATTCCTGGAGGCAAAGGCCATCAACGGCTACTAGTCCTGAAGGCTATATGCCGCTTCCAGTATCAGAGGCAGTAGGCCTGGGTACATCGGTTGCTGGGGAACATGGGAGGGAGGGTGCTGTTGCACCCATGTGCTGCTTTTGGGTCCCTGGCAGAGCACTGGTTGGCCACTGTGTGAACAGAGTGCTGGACTAGATGGACCCTCGGTCTGATCCAGCATCAGGGCTCTTCTGATGTTCTTATTAGCAACATTAGTCTTTACAACAGGCCTGTCCGCGGACACTCCCTGCTCAAGCTAAGCGCCACCACTTTATGGGCCTGGGGTGAGGGACAAGCACCACCTTTCTACAAACTAGGTGGAGAAAGGGGTTAAACAGGAATGATTTCAGGAATAAAATAATGCGCTGTGAATTACATGTGCTGATGGAGAATTAATGTCAGAACGGGTGTTATATGTATATATAACTGCAGGTGATAGATGCCAAGGAGACACGTGGGATTTTGGTGGCAGTAAAACAAACTGAATAAAAACTTATTTCGATGTTCACAAACTTTGTTTCATCATAAAACTTTTCAGACCCTTGTCAAAACCTCTCGTCCAATCCTTTCTCTCTTCTCATACACACTTTCCTTTCTCTCTCACACCTTCACTCTTGAACTTCCTTTATTATCAGGATTGTTTAATATACACCAACTATCTGCACACTACACTCAAAAGACCACCCTCTTTACCCTGATCCTCGAATTCTCCCCCGAACCAAAGTACTTTAAAAACACCCCCATCACCTCAGTCATTCCCTTATATATCCTCCTCCCCCCTCCTAAGATATTCAATCTCCACCCACTCAGGTCAACATCCTAAACACAATAGACTTACAAATCCCTAGACATACATTAGGGAACTGACTTGTGGGGGGGTGTAACGCCACAGCACCCCCTTTCATGACCTTGCAGCCAGGCTTACCTGGGATTCCAGCACGTGATCAGAGGCTTCATGCTGGTGTTGGGTTCAAGAGTCAGCGCTTCCAAGAGCCAGTTGAGGGCACAGAGCTGCCGAAAGATGGATTCACTGGCAAAAACAGAGGAAGACAGGTGGGCTGACTGGTGGAGAAGAGGGAGAGAAGGGCTCATGTGTTCACTTTGGCCAAATGGGCCACCATCCAGAGAAACGCGCAGCCAGGCTCTGGACGTGCGGTGCTCAAACGGTGTTGTAACTGCAGGTATTGTTGGTGTGGGTCCTGTGGACCAGGGGTGGGCAGAAAGTAGATCTCTAGGTGTCTGGACTTCAACTCCCAGCATTCCTGATCATTGATCCCACTGGCAAGGGCTTCTGGGAGTTGAAGTCCAAAACATCGAAGCTACTTTCTGCCCACTCCTGCTATAATCCACCCCCTTTAGCATCACTCTCCCACAACTAGTTGTCCCCCTTTTCCCAAAGAAATACATACAAAGGAATCAAAGTACCTCTGAGCATACACAGAGAGCCTTACAGAAACTGCCACGCAACTGGAGGTTGTCTTCGGAAAGAAGCTCCCTTCCAGAACAGATCATAAGGATCCTACATGTGTCTCCACAGGAATCTTTCCCCATATTCTGAAAGAATGGGAAAGCCCCCGGCTTGCACAGCCCTCCAAGAGTATCCAGATTTACACTGAACCCACTCCACTAATGGCAGTAGTCTTTTCAGCCCTCTCCATCCCACAGCTGACCCTACGGCTCCTTGAAAATGCAGCACAGTGCCAGGAAACCCTTACTGCATGGGGTGAGCTGTGGTGTGGGGGTGGGAACCCCAAAGAATCAGGCAGAGGGGTCTTCCACGAACAGAGCTCTTTCTCTCGTGGAAGGCTGATCCTGGATCCAATCCAGTATCCACGGAAACAGAATTTAATAACCAGGACCTGGGAAATACACCAGGACACATGTAAAATCAAAAGGATCAACTTGAGCAGACAGAATCAACTTGGAGACCATATTTGGTCTCTCAACTGTTTTAATTTGGATGCGTGTGTGTGTTGTTGTTTCATGGATCACCCACTTCTGAAACATCAAACATTATTTAGGGGTGGGGGGGAGGAGACAGGGGGTGCCTTGAGACGTACAAATGCTCATCCGGATGTTTTTGTGCCAGCAGGCCGTTATAGAACGGAGTGAACGGCCGGATCCTTTTCTTCTTCTGCTTCCTCTGCCTCTCTCTCATAATGGGACATTCTGTCATAAAGAAACTAAAGGAAGAGACAGGCAAGACAGGCGTCAGTAAACAAAAGCACAGGGCGTTCTAGTCCGGCACTGCGGATCTGGTTTCTGCTCTCCCTCGTCTCCGCCTTTTCCGAAGAACAGCCTGACCTGCCAAGATGAGTGGGGGGTGGGGGGGTCACGGTGCCCCACACGGCAGGCTGCCGTGACGTAGTTACAGCGTGATGCAAGTGGAGCAGGCTTGTATTAAGAGCCAGGCGATGGCTTTAAGGACATAAGAAGAGCCCAGCTGGATAAGAGCAAGGGTCCATCTACTCCAGCACTTGGCTCCCTTTTTGAAAGGCCAAAGTTTAAAAGCTCGCCCCTTTGGGTGGTCCATACTGGGGCTCCAACCTGGGTGACGCCCACTCGCTTTCATCACTGCCCATTTGCTACATGAGTAGAGCTGTGCTGGAACAGACCAAGGGACTGGCCGGCGAAACCACATCACGCCAGTCCTTTTACAACTTCATTGGCTGCCAGTCCAGGTCCAGGCCCGATTCAAAGTGCTGGTATTGACATTTAAAGCCCTAAACGGCTTGGGGCCAGGTTATTTGAAGGAACGCCTCTTTCCATTTGTGCCTGCCCAGACCTTAAGATCATCTACAGGGGCCCTTCTCCGTGAGCCCCTGCCAAAGGAAGTGAGGCAGGTGGCTACTAGAAGGACGGATTTCTCCGCTGTGGCACCCCGGTTGTGGAATGAGCTCCCCAGAGAGGTCCGCCTGGCGTCTACACTGTACTGCTTTCATCGCCAGCTGAAGACCTTTTTATTCTCTCAGTATTTTAACACTTAATTTTAACTGAAATTTAAATTTTACTGTTCTAACTCTGTATTTTAATCTTATATCAATTTTGTTGCGTGGTTTTATCCTGGTTGTGCTTTTTATACTGTATTCTGTAATTGTGCTTTTAACATGTTGGTTGTTTTATTATGGTTTTAACTTTTGTGAACCGCCCAGAGAGCTTCGGCTATTGGGCGGTATAGAAATGTAATAAATAAATAAATTAATAAGGGTCCGTAACGTCCAGGAAACCTAAAAGCAGGACACGGGTGCAACAGCACCCTCCCACCCATGTTCCCCAGCCACTGACGGACATAGGCATACTGCCTCTGATACTGGAGGTAGCACAGGGACAACAGGACTAGCAGCCACGGATACCCTTCTGCTCCAGGAATTTATCCAATTCGTTTTTCAAAGCCATCCAAATTTCTGTTTGATCATCATCATCATTATTATTATATTTATTTATATCCTGCCTTTTCCCCAGTATTGGAACTCAAGGCCGTTTACAAGGTTAAAACATGTACAATTAAAACATATAAATATAAATTACAAAAGTTAAAATAGAATTAAACCTACAGTAAAATTAAAAACATGTTAAATTTTTAAAAAACTGTAACAGGTTAAAAGGGTGCCGGGGATGATCCAATACATTAACACAGGTCCAGTATAGTTCCAAAAGCCTGCTGAAACAAAAAGGGTTTTGCCTGCCTCCGAAAGTGTAGCACAGAGGGAGCCAGCCTAGCCTCCCTGGGGAGGGAGTTCCAGAGCCTTGGAGCAGCCACCGAGAAGGCCCTGTCCCGCGTACCCATCAGGCGTGCCTGGGATGTTGGTGGGACCGAGAGAAAGGCCTCCCCAGATGATCTCAGAACACGAGCAGGCTCACATGGGAGAAGACAGTCTTTCATCCATATACTCAATTGGTAAAGATGTTCCTTGATGCCTAGAAGGTGGAACATAGGAAGCTGCCTTATCATGAGTCAGACCTTTGGTCCATCTAACCCAGTATTGTCAACACTGATTGGCAGCAGCTCTCCAGGGTTTCAGGTAGACGTTTTCCTCCCCTACCTGGAGATGCCAGGGATTGAACCTGAGCTCTTCTGCATGCCAGACAGGGGCTCTGCTACTGAGCTACAGCGCCCCCCTGTCAGCAAGATGCTTCCTTAAATGAGCATTGATGGCTTTTGACAGCTAGTGGCTACTAGCTGTTGCACACGCTTATCCCTTGGGCAGGTTCTGGGAAGAAAAAGCTGAAGTAGTTGGAACGTCAGTGAGCGCAAGGGAAGACACACACACACCCAATAAAATGGGAGAATGAAGAAAGAGGTGGGCCTCTAGAAAGCAGTGGTTTATTTTAGGAAGACTGCCATAATAGCAAATCCGTTCACTGAACGCCAATCCTTACGTAGACAAAAAGGCACCATCTGCACACAGAAAGGGGGGGGGGGTTATCAGCCCGGTTATGGGAACCCCACATTTTGCAGAGGTTACGGCAACAAAAATGCTCCAAACAGCCCAATGAGCGACAAGCACCATTCATTCATGGCTTATTGTATCTTAGCAAATTGCCATTATACACAAGCATGCTCAGAGGCTACAGAGTGCTGGCTGAATGTGATGTGTGGGGATGAGTGAGGTGGGGTGAGGTGAGTGATCAAAGACGTTGGCCAGAACGCACCCCGCAACTTTTTCTTGCAGGTCCAACTTGTTCTCTCTCTTGACTGGGTTCACACAACCCGCTGTTGAACTGTGGGTTGTTTGTTGAACCGTGGGTTAGCATATTATCTGAACCCAGGACACTTTCTGCAGGGTGGCTTGTTGTTAACCATGCAATGCAGCTTATTTTCCTCGAACAAGCCACCTTGAGAAGCCACCAGGGTGGTTAACAAGTCACGCTACGTGGTTAAGAAGCTACCCTGTGGAACACGTCCTGAGTTCAGACAACGCGCTAGCCCACGATTCAACAAACGACCCACACTCCACCACTGAGCATGGGTTAGCATGTTGTGTGAACATGTGTGTGTGTGTGTGTGTGTGTATATATATATATATATATATATATATATATATATATATATATATATATTCTTGAGTGATCTGTTTGTGATGCCCCAGAATAAGGCACATGAAGACCCCCTTAGCCCCAAGGGTAACCTAAGGCTGGAATTCTTCGCAAATAAATGACTGCTTTCTAACACCAGCTTGAGCTTGCGGCTCACCCTTCATTATTCCAGTTGGAACGCAGCCTGCACTGGAGACAGAAATCTAAGGGGTACGGTGGCTTTTGGGGGGTGGGGTGGGGGTGGGGTCTGCAACTTTTGTTTGGGGAGCATGGGAAACAGCTACTGGGTCAGCAGAACGAAAGTCTGCTATCCAGGCCCCGTGTCGCCTTCCTCATAAAGAGTCAGGAGATGGTTTTGGTTAATCTCACAAACAGCTGTGGAGCAGGGTCCCGGCGGGAAAAAGCAAAGCTCCCTCAATGATTTCAGCTGAACTCTTAATCAAACCAGCTATGGAAACCAGCTACTTGGAAAAGAAAATGCGTGAACGAGGAAACCCCGAAGAACACATACTCAGTTATTTCTTCATCAGATGACCCCTCATCTGACGATGAGGACAATGGGGCTTTAGGGGCCCGAAATTCAGTTTTCCACCTCTCCTCTTCTTTCTGCTCTTCCAGCTTGTGAGCCATCTTCCTCTCCGCAGTCTCTCTGTGCAGAGTATGGAAATACCCCCGCCCGATCTTCACGGAGTTGATCAAGCACCTGTTTGAAATGACGGGAAACCAAACGCTTAAGAACGTAAGAAGAAGAACGTAAGAAGAGCCCAAGGGTCCATCTAGTCCAGCACTCTGTTCACACAGTGACCAACCAGCTATCGACCATGGGCCAACAAAGCAGGAAATGGGTGCAACAGCACCCTCCTACCCATGTACCCCAGCAACTGGTGTACACAGGCTTACTGCCTCTGATACTGGAGGTAGCACACAACCGTCAGGGCTAGTAGCCATGGACAACCTTCTCCTCCAGGAGCTTATCCAACCCCCTTTTAAAGCCATCCAAATGGGGGGCCATCACTATGCCCCGTGGTAACGAATTCCATACTTTAACTACGTGCTATGTGGTTCATCAAGTGTGGCGCCGAGAACTGGACGCAATACTCAAGATGAGACATAACCAGTGCCAACATCACGCCAGTCCTTTTACAACTTCACTGGCTGCCAGTCCAGGTCCGGGCTCGATTCAAAGTGTTGGTACCAAAGTCCTAAATGGCTTGGGGCCAGGTTATTTGAAGAAATGCCTCCTCCCATATGTACCTGCCCGGACCTTAAGATTATCAACAGGGGCCCTTCTCCGTGAGCCCCTGCCAAAGGAAGTGAGGCAGGTGACTACTAGGAGCAGGGCTTTCTCTGTTGTGGCACCCCGGCTGTGGAACGAGCTCCCCAGAGAAGTCCGCCTGGCGCCTACACTGTATTCTTTTCGTCGCCAGCTGAAGACCTTTTTATTTTCTCAGTATTTTAACACCTAATTTAACTTAAATTTAAATTTTGCTGTTTTAATTCTGTATTTTAATCCTATATCAATTTCTGCTGTGTGGTTTTATCCTGGTTGTGCTTTTTATCTTGTATTTTGGTTTTTAGATTATTGGTTGTTTTATCATGTTCCTTATGGTTTTAATTTTTGTGAACTGCCCTGAGAGCTTCGGCTATTGGGCGGTATAAAAATGTAATAAATAAATAAATAAATAAAATAAATATCATAGGAAATGCAGCAATAGGGAGATGCTATTTTCCCGTTTGAGAAGAACTATTACCCTCTGATTTCTACCAAGAGGAAAAATGTGCATGCTAAAAAGACTGTTGAGAAACCCATGGTTGCATCAGAAGTCTCTGATCTTTCTCCGCCCCGCCCCCCCCCCGCTCCCACATTTGCTTATGACAGAGCTGGCAAACCTGCACCCCTCAGCCTGATTTCAAAAGCCCCGTGAAAGTGATCAGTTCCTACCTGGAAAAAGTGAGCTGCCCTTCCCCCAGCAAGAAAGAGAGAGAGAGAAGGGGTAGCCTTATGCATGTTCACCTCTGGCCCTGCCCACTGCTGACTTCAGCCCCGCCCACTATCAGCAGCCCCGCCCATTATCAGCCCCCAATATATTATCCTTAACGGAAGTAAACATTTCCCCTCTCCTGCCTTACAAGCTGCTTGCAGAAGTCCAGGGAACTTGTCCCAGATACTGACAAGTTCAGTCTTGTTCATTTGTCTACACTCATCAGACCATCATAAACAAATATTTAACAAAAGATGCTAGATCTCAATGCAAAGGTAAGATATTTACATAAAGTTTACATAAACCCAAATCAGATACAACCTTCAAAGTCTGGGTCTCTAGCTAAAATAACTAAAATTACACAAATCTAGATTAAATTAGATAAAATCACTCAGGAATGTAAAGTTCTGGATCGCCTCGTCAGTTTCTCCTCCTCATCTTGCATCCCATTATGGATGCGAGGAAATCAGCCATAATCCTTGGAGGCTATGCATACTGACTGGAGAATGTGCATATTGCCCGGAGATGTGGGAAACTATTCATACTGCCCCCAAAATGTGCACGATTTTTAGGATTTTTTTTTAGGATGTTTTTAACAATGTATATTATGTTTTAATTCAGTTTTATGTATTTTATCATTTATTATTGTTCCCCGCCTCGATCAGAATGGAGAGGCAGGTAAAAATTATTATTATTATTATTATTATTATTATTATTATTATTATTATTATTATTTCCAAATACTCCATAAGGATGGTGAATGTGTACAACAGCTGGTTATGTACAATGGACGGTCAACTCACATTACCCCTGACGTATATAAAACTGTTTTTAGCTGTCTAAATTGTTTTAAAGTCTTGGTATTTAAATTTTTATGCTGTATTTTTACACCGCATTTTTAACGTTGTATTTTATTGTCTCATGAATTGTTGCAAGCCGCCCAGAGAGGTTTGGCGATTGGGCAGGATAGAAATGAAATGAAATAAATAAAGCTGCTTTGGGCACCTCCTGAAAAGAGAAAGACGGGGTATTTTATTTATTTATTTATTGCATTTCTATACCGCCCAATAGCCGAAGCTATTAAAATGCTTTAAAATAAATATCTTTAATAAGACCAATCGGAGTTTGGGCAGGTCCCAGGCAGGTGGAGCAAAACAAGAGGGGAGACATGAGAGCACTCTTCAAATACTTAAAAGGTTGTCACACAGAGGAGGGCCAGGATCTCTTCTCGATCCTCCCAGAGTGCAGGACACGGAATAACGGGCTCAAGTTAAAGGAAGCCAGATTCCAGCTGGACATCAGGAAAAACTTCCTGACTGTTAGAGCAGTGCGACAATGGAACCAGTGACCTAGGGAGGTTGTGGCCTCTCCCACACTAGAGGCCTTCAAGAAGCAGCTGGACAACCATCTGTCAGGGATGCTTTAGGGTGGATTTCTGCATTGAGCAGGGGGTTGGACTCGATGGCCTTGTAGGCCCCTTCCAACTCTGCTATTCTATGATTCTAAGAGATCTAATCGTTTTCACGCAGGGAGCAAAGAAAACATATATTTAAAATTCCAGTTTCAAAGTGTCACATTTATGTAGTAACTTAATAAAATTAGCCTTTGCTGCCAACATGACGAGGAGGTAAGAATCATTCATTAAAATGCAAATGTATCCGAGATGAACTTTGGAATACATTTATTAGGGTAATTGAGCTCCAGCCGACTGTAAGTCACAACACGGATTTTCCGCCACCTTGCCGACAAAGGGCAGGCCTTTCTTGTAAACTAATATCTTTGTCAGTGGGAAAATTAAGAGAGATTTCTGAGCGCTAATCATTTTCAGTGGAATACTCGAGCTGCCTTATGAGATTAAATTAATATAGATAAAGGTCACTCTTGTACTGTACCAAAATAAGTGTGACCTAGCAGCAAACAAAGTATACAGAAAGTGGATTGGAGCATACTTTTAGGGCTTAATATAATGTCACATACCTTTCTTTATGTTAAACCTTTTATCCCCCCCATGAGCGGTTCATTAATTGTAACACAGACTTGGCTATAGAATTAGAGCTTTCCCGTCCAATATTAATGAGGCTTGACACATTTCTTTAAGCAAAAGACATGCAGCTGCAATCCCCCATCGACTTACATGGGGCCAAGTCCTATTGAACTCAATGGGGCTTACTTCCGAGGAAACATGCACAGGCTGGGACTGCAGAAGGACCCAATCCTGTAGGTCTTCCGGCCATTGCTCTGACGTTGGGACAACATTGAGGACTTGTGTGAAGCTTGAGAACAAGTCAGAGGACTCTATTAGCATCAGCCTGCCTCCTAACACATTGGGGGAATTTCCTTCTCCTGAAAAGCAAATGAGATCAGGAAGGAGGAGTGGGAAAAAGGCCGCTGCAACCTTCACCCTTCATATTGGATTATTAGATTGTAAGCCTATGCGGCAGGGCCTTGCTATTTACTGTTTTACTCTGTACAGCACCATGTACATTGATGGTGCTATATAAATAAATAATAATAATAATAAGAGTGGGCAACCTCTATGTTGGACTGCAATTTCCAACAGCCCTAGCCAGCATAGCCAATGATGAAGGATTATGGGAATGGCGGCCCAGCCAGAACTGCAAGGCTGCAAGCTGCCCACCCCTGGACTAGATGACCACAACATAAATAGGCTGTGAAGAGCCCCCAAATGTACATCAATTGCACAGTTCACCGACAGGTAGAGGAGTGGATACTGTTGGCATTTCACTTACACTACGAGCTCTACCAGAGGAAGCATGGGAACCGTAGTTCGGTGGTGGTGGGATCTTTTAACAGAATTCATAGCCTTCCCACTGAAGTACAATTCCCAGGATTCTTTGAGGGAGGCCCAGTTAATTACATCTGTAGTATAGTTACGCCACATGCCTGAATTTTCGCCTGGTAAATGACCTTTAGAAGGCCCTCCCAACTACAGGAGGGTTTGCAGCTTCAGGATGGTGTTACTTGAGTGCAACCATCCGTCATGCCTGTCTGCTCACTCCTCGTTGCTCCCCTTTCCTTGAGAAGGGGAAAATTTAGTCCCAGATGTTTACAGTCTTCAGCTAAAGCTGAGCTCCTCTCTCCTTCCAGAGCTGGTGTAGGAGAGGGAGAAAAGTCTGGGTTCAGGATACCTTAAGGAACACCTGCTTCCATATGAGCCTACTACTCATGCTAATATCCACTTTGGAGGCCCTTCCCCATACATCTTCACTATCTGCATTACAGCGGGTGACAAAGCAGGGCAGGGCCTTCTCTGCATTGGCACTGATGTTCTCAAACACCCTCCCTAAGGAAATTTACCCAGTCCCTTCCTGCTGGCTTTTAGACATCAGGCTTTTTTCTGCAGAGCTTTTGGGGCACTCAAATTATTCTTTTTTATGGTAACTGAATGCTGCCTTTTACTGTTGACTGTTTTTACACAATGCGTGCCTATTGATTTTAGTACGTCCTGCAACTCAGCTTGAAGATTTTATCTCAGATTTTATAGACAGACTATAAGCACTTTAATAATAAAATGCAATAGATTAGTTTCACCTCTATGAGTGTCTCTACATTAAGAGAAATAGCACTGCTTCCTGGGGCTTTGTGCTTCCTGGTTCTTTGGTACGATTGTTAGGGGCTGCATTACACCGACAGAGAGGGGAACCACGTGGTTGGAAGTGAATTTCCCCTCTATTCACTTCATTTGAGACAGTGCCATCTACTGGCAGAAGATCCCGCTTTTTCAGGATACTACCACATTAAAAGTGGTTCTTTTCATAGTGGAATTTCCAAGGGATACTGTGGGAGATGTCCTGATCATTGACGACATCATGTAATGGACCCACAAACTTCCATGAGCGGCCAATCACGAGTGTGCAATAAATCGCTTGTTTAGAGGAGCTCTGTGTATAAGTACCTGAGCGTCAGCTAGGGTAAGCCAGGATACTTAAAAAACAAAAATGAAAAACCTTTAGGCAGGGCTATATGCGAGTACTGATTTTGTTGAAAAAGCATAAAAGCGTGGGAAAAGCCTAGAATTAAGGACTAGCTGTAGAATTCTGCTTCCTGAGCATCTCAATTTTTTAAAAAATACATAAATAAGTTTCAAGCCCTCATGGCTGTAAAGACAATTTGCAAAATGTGTGGGCCTGGAGGACTCTTAACGACCACAGGGGAGAGGCCAAGCAGCTTTTCTGGATGTTCATCATTATTATTGCAGGGCCTTTCTCAGTTCTGGAGTCAGGCAGGAGGTGAAACAACACTACAAAACAGTTAATACCAAAACCTCCTGAAGGGTTCCACACCTTCTTGCACCAAGATAAATTACAATTTAATGAACAAAAGTTTCCCCAAACTATTAGAAGAAACGACCATTGTTATTATTATTTTAATTCCCTAAAGCTTGCAGACCTTGCAGACTTTAAGAACCACTTCTGCAAGACGAGTTGGTCATAACATACCAGAATCAAAGTAGCCTCAAACAATAAAGCCGGTATGCCCTCAATGTGAAGACCCACTAATTCATCAAGTATTAGTGGATAACTAACAACTTAGTGGATACATCTACACATCAAACTGATTCAAGTCGGCTGCCCTGGTAACGAAACACTCGTGATTCTTCTTAGGGTTGCTAACTTCAAGGAGGAAAAAAACGTGCACGTCAATCATAGTATCCTTCCAAAGGATACTTGCAGGCGTGTTTACATAGATGACAAAAATCCAATAAGCAATAAACAGTTCCGTGGTGCGAAATTGCAACATAGGATAAATTGAGGCTCGAGTGAACCACCAGAGAAGGCAGAGCTGTTGACAGGTACCTAAAACAGCCGCTTCCCTTCATGTGCGATGGCCTAGGTAATATTTCATCCATCCATAAACTCCTGCTAACTGTCGGTTTGTGTCTGCTCTCTAATTAATGGGAGCTGCCATTCACGGGGGGGGGGGGGGGAAGAAAGTTTTCACTTCTGCTTCTTTTGGAAAAGAATTTTGCAAATCTCCAGCCGTGACCGTGCAAGAAGTTTGCCAATTACAGCACTGGCTGCCAAATGGCCAAAAGAGAAAAGGAGAAAAAAAGGCAACAGAGGACCTGTTTCTAAGCAACCGGCATTACTAAGCATTAGCTACAGTGGAAAATAGCGTTGGCTGATAACGCCGGTATCCCAAGCGGAGGCACAATTTCTTTCATTTTTGCACACTCCATTCAGACCTCCTACACAGGGCGCCTCATCTAACACGGTCGGCGCTACACAGGGCTCCTGGGATGGAGGCGGAGAGGGGGGACTGGGCGAAGGACACGAGGAAGGGCCTTGCAGACTACAGATAGGGGCCTTGCAGGAGCCAAGACCGTAAAGCACTGAAGTGAAAATCAAGAGAACAGGCCTTTTTCCAAAGCAACTTCTTTCTTGTTGGCTTTTTTCGTTTTTGAAGCGGGGAAGAAAGCAGACAAGAGCGAATTACGCCTGGCGGAATTCCACTTCCAAGCGGCGCTGGCACGGCAAAGCAGTCAGAGACGCGAAAGCGCGCCGATCAGCAGAGAGCGGGAACGAGCCTTCAAGGACACCAGGCGGTGTCTGCGTTCTGTGATGGGCTCTTTCAGCCTAAGCTTCACTGCAGCATCATCTCTTCTGGTGCCACAGCTGTTGCGTGGACACCGCAGTGGCTGCTCACAAAATAGCCAGCCCCCCCCCCCCAAAAAACCCTGCAGACACTCCGCCAGACAACCCCCCCCAAATCACGCTACAAAAATGTAGAATCATAGAATCATAGAATAGCAGAGTTAGAAGGGGCCTACAAGGCCATCGAGTCCAACCCCCTGCTCAGTGCAGGAATCCACCCGAAAGCATCCCTGACGGATGGTTGTCCAGCTGCCTCTTGAAGGCAGTGTGGGAGAGCCCACCACCTCCCTAGGTAACTGATTCCATTGTTGTACTGCTCTAACAGTCAGGAAATTTTTCCTGATGTCCAGCTGGAATCTGGCTTCCTTTAACTTGAGCCCGTTATTCCGTGTCCTGCACTCTGGGAGGATTGAGAAGAGATCCTGGCCCTCCTCTGCGTGACAACCTTTTAAGTATTTGAAGAGCCCTATCATGTCTCCCCTCAATCTTCTCTTTTCCAGGCTAAACATGCCCAGTTCTTTCAGTCTCTCTTCACAGGGCTTTGTTTCCAGACCCCTGATCATCCTGGTTGCCTTCCTCTGAGTACATGGGCAGAAGGCGATATCCGCTGATTTAGAGAATGGACCTAGAAAGGCAGAAGACGAAGCACGAGGAGTGACAAAAATCTCTGTCTTAGGTACTCTTGGACTCAGGCTTATAGCCCCATTCCTTCTCCTTTAGCACCACCCATTTAGCTTTAAGCCCCTCACATCTAGGGCCATGTCCCAAAGGAACAGGCATATCTATTATTGTTATTGATATCTACTACAACAACAACAAATGCAATGATAGATAATGGACTGGAATCTTATATAATAATTCAGTAGCATAAGGCTTATTACTCGAGATCTACCAGACCGATTTTGCTCATTTTTAGTTTAAACTGAAGCTTGAGCACGGTAGATGTGCAGAAAAAACTTCGAAAAAGCTCAAAGCTCGAGCTTTAATGGCAATTCATTTCCTGCGCGCCAAATAGGCAGAGCAGCCCCTACACCAGCGGGATAACGGACAGCCCTGCTTGGCCAACCAGTGTAGCGCGAAGGCGGGCTCTGGGTGCAGCTACACGCTTAGATTGTCGCCACCAGCGGGGATAGGGGAAGGGGTTGGAGGCGGCCAATCAGGGAGCATGAGGGAGGGGGCGGGCCTTGCCGCATGCTAATTTCAAAGGGGGATTCACTCTGCATGAGCCATATTTGCATTCTGCAGGAGCCCCTCTGTGGTGAGGGGACTGAGTGTATTAAGGTAGTTTTAAAACTGCTACACGTGGCTCCTGGTCCATTTCTGGTCACAATTCGGTATTGGCATTCCTCTAAATCAGCAATTTCTGCAAGACGCATCTAAAACCGCTTCTCATAACCTATAGTTCTGCCCCTGACCTCAACTGTACACCTCCCCCTGCCTGCCCATATCCCTCTGCCCCACACCGACAGAAATACACACTTCTCGAGCTAAGCTAATGTCAAGGAGACCGGAACTAGCCAACTTAGAGAATTAGGCAGAAACGTCTGGGCAAGTCAGAGATCCTAATTGCCCTAAGCTTAACGAGCATCTGTCTCCTTTTATGTCGTTGACCTCGACGGTCCTCTGTAGAAATGCCTTTTAAAGATGTTCCACTAAGGGCTATGAATCGGACCGCTTGTATCGGAGCGTGTGCCCTTCTGAGGTTGGCAGTGATCATTTGTCAGCGTTTATTTTTGCGGCCGGCTGCTAGTACACCCCGCCAGTAGTAAACCATGACATTTACACCGACGTTTGATGTTTACGCTGCAAAAGCGTCGCTCTGATATTCAAATTAACGAATGTACAAAGACCAAAGGGGTCGTTCCATGAAAGGAGCCTACCAGTGGAGCCTGGCGTGAGTTTAAGCCGCCTCTGTTCAACTTTGATGTGTCATCCCTGACAGTTTTCTATTTCCCAGCATACATCTACCGCAGGAAAGCAACGTTTACACCAGTCAAGTCAGAACACAGAGTGCCTGTCTCGCTGCCTTTACAAACGCCTGAATATCCACATTCAAATCCCAGCATTACCATTTAAGGGACCTCAGGTAAACCAGGTTAAGAACCATGCTATCTGAGAGCTTTGGCTATCGGGCAATATAGAAATGCAATAAATATATAAGTGATATAAATAAATATCTGCGTTCCTGCAGCAGCCAGCCTATGGGAAGCCAGCAAGCAGAACACTTCCCTTGGAAAATATCTCTGCCTGGGGAGGCTGGAGACCTGGATTCAAGACTGGCCGCTAATAGACAGCTCAAAGAAATTTAGGTCTCATTTGGAATGAGGCAGCTCCAAATAACGTTACAGCAATGCTCAGTCTTGAGTCCCCAAACATTGGGAGGCTCAAAGGACACGAGAAGGACCTCAGTTCTTGATGACTCCCATTGAAACCAAGAAAATAGCTAATACCAATCTGCAATATTTTAGGGCCAGGATCTCTTCTCCATCATCCCAGAGCGCAGGACACGGAATAATGGGCTCAAGTGACAGGAAGCCAGATTCCGGCTGGACATCAGGAAAAACGTCCTGACTGTTAGAGCAGTACAACAATGGAACCAATGACCTAGGGAGGTCGTGGGGTCTCCTCCCCTAGAGGAATTCAAGAGGTAGCTAGGCAGCCTCCTGTCAGGTATGCTTTAGGGTAGATTCCTGCATTGAGAAGGGGGTTGGACTTGATGGCCTTATAGGCCCCTTCCAACTCTACTATTCTATGATTCCAGTTACGTTGGCGTTATGCTCTATAACCACAGCAGAAAAGGAAAAGCAAGAGCAAACCCAAGGAAGGGCAGGCAGGTGAAAGGGAAGGGCTCTCTGTAGGTTGGGGCTGGCTCGGCTCTCAGGGGTTCTCATTCAGTTTCATGGTACAAATAAAAAGGGTGCAATCCACAGAGAGTGGGTAAAACTGGACCTTTATCCTGGACACTGGGAGTCATAAGGACAAGGAGGCAAGGTAGCAATGACGCTGCCCCTCCCCGACACCTCCAACGCACCTTTTTATTTTCTCCCATAAAAGTGAATGGGTGTTATTCACTTATAGAGGAAAGAAGCAAAGCAGTGCCCATTGAGAACAGTTTTGTGGCAGGAGTAAAATCCGCCCTGTGGTTGGTTCAATGTCTACCTAGAGGACTCCTTCAGGTGGGTGGGTGGGACATGTGTCTCTGCATGCAAAGGACAGCAATGGGATCTACTTAGATATGAAGCGCCCTCTTCCACATTTATTTATTCCATTTGCATCGCAACTTTCTTCAGTCTTCCACTGAGGCACTGCCCAGTGTCGAGGAAATCAAGCCGGGTGGTTCTTTTACCCATGCCCGCAGGTATAGGAAAATGGCTCTATAAATCATTAGCTCTATAAATCATTAGGTTCATGGCTTCTACTTTCACAACTATTAGCTGATGTTGAAATCATGTCACAAGACGGTGTCAACACCGGCAGCTAGAGCAGCCTTCCTCAACCTGGGGCGCTCCAGATGTGTTGGACTACAACTGCTGGCTGGGGCATTCTGGGAGATGCAGTCCAACACATCTGGAGCGCCCCAGGTTGAGGAAGGCTGAGCTAGAGGGTGGAGTAAGATGTTTTCAAGGCAAGCTAACCACAAAAAGGAAACAGATGGAGATTTGATTCCTGTAACTATTGCAATACCCATTTATGTATTGTTTTCTAGTCAGAGCAGAACTTACACTCTGTACATGCCTAAATGCCTTGCTTCTCATTGGTTATTGTATTGCAGAACTGTATTATGATTGGTGGGAAGGTTCTGCCATTGAATCTTAGGGGGAATTGACCCTATAAATATGTTAGCCTTTCCTGAAATTGTTGGGCAGTTCCTCAGGTCTTCTGAGACTGTCACCTTGCAGTGCGCTGCTCGTAATAAACCTTCTAAAGAGAGAGAAATTGTTTCTTGAGAGTCTGTGACCACCACTCAGCGAACCACGGGCACCCGCCCTTTCGGGTTCCACCACACCAGTCCCGGACATATATTTAGTTTCAGCGAGGTTGCCCCATGTGCCTTCAGGCCATGGGATACATGCGACCCCCACACATTCCAGTGATAAGCAATAACGACACTGGTGATGAACTCAGAAAAGGAGACTAACATGTAGCAATTTCAAACTGCTCCCGGGTTTGCACCTTCTTCTCTGGATGTGACGATGTGGTGCAACGTCGCCTTTCCTACCTTGTATGTTGAAGGTCTCTATGGAGAGTCCTCAGATCCTTTTCCAAGTGTCTAATAGGCAGGAGTTTCTTCTCAGGTTCCTGCGGAGAAGGACAGAAGCAAGCAGGCGTTCAGAAAACAGTTGCTTGGGATGATTATCTCGCAGACAGGTGAAGCAAGTTTATTAATTAAATTTAGATCCCACTTTTTTTCCTCTTGCAAGGAACCCAACGTGGTTTACATGGTCCACCTCCTCTCTATTTCATCCTCACAACAGCCCTGTGAGGTAGGTTAGGCTGAGAATCAATGACTGGCCCAAAGTCACCCAGTGAGTGTCATGGCCGAGAGGTGACCAGAACCGGAGTCTCTCCAGTCCCAGACCAACACTCTAACCACTACACACGCTTACAGTTAAATAGATGTAAATGTTTTTTCAGTGCTCTTGTCAATTTCTGAGATCAGTGCGAACATTCCCTTTAAGCCAGAGATGGATAATGTGGAGGGCAGTGTGGTGTAGTGGTTGGAGTGTTGGACTGGGACTGAGGAGACCCGGATTCAATTCCCCTTTTAGCCATGAAGCTCACTGGGTGACTTTGGTCCAGCCAGTGACACTGACAGGGTTATTGTGAGGATAAGATGGAGAGAAGGAGGTGTATCATGAAACCTCCTTGGGCTTCTTGAAGGAAAAGGCAGGGTACAAATGTAATGAATAAAGCTCCATCAGATGAGCGTTTTCTAGCACACTCGTTGCTGGGCACTCACAGATTTCCGCGGGTCCCTCTCACGTCGTCATCTGCATCCCGTGCACCTCCCACCTCTCCTAGTTTTCTTCGCGCCACAAAAAAACACCCCAGTAAGTCTGACTTATTTTAAAGATGGAAGTTGCCGCAATCTCCTGCTGTGTGCAGGAGAAGTAGCGGGATCAAAACGGCCCATCGAATGGGCCAGTCGCACGTTCTTGACTTCCTCTTTCAAAAGAGGAAGTAATGAGGGACAAACGCGTGGGCAGAGAAGCGATGGTAAGCAAATGCGATTTTCCCCTGTGTGATGCTGCTTAAATGAAAAGTGTGGCTTCTCTGACCTCTCAATAGAGCCCACAAGCACAACACTTTCATTTTGTAACATTTGCAATCCCATCAGCTTTGCTTGCCTCCAGAGACTGGTGAAGCAGTGGGATCTCTCTGGAGGACTTTTCGCCTGGCAGGCCGAATTTGGCCCACGGGCCGGAGGTTCCCCATCCCAACCCTATGCATGGCCCCAGCTGAGAATGGAACTCCAATATATCCATGGGCACGAAAAATCAGCCTTTCACGCCTTGGCAAACTGATCATCAGCCTGGCCTCTCTGATCAAGTTTTATTCTGCAAACGATACAAGATGACCTGACTCGTAGTAGACAGGGCAAGTAATTGAAGCCAAAGGTCAAAAGTAGTTTAGCAGGTAATACTTTTAGGCAGAAATTCAGAGGAAATTTGCAAATTCCTCCTCAGGCAAAATAGCCGAGGAATTCCAAGTGGAAGCCACCAATGAGCTTCAATACATTTTCTCAGGGGCCTTCAGCGCATCCCTGGACGACCAATGGATTTCGCCCAAAAGCAAAACACGACGGGGAATTTAGGGGGCTGACCTTTGGCTTTAAAAGATTGCGACCCTATGAATGCCTATATGGAGCTCAGTGGGAATTCCTTCTGAATTAGACCTACTACATAGGATGGCTCTGCCTATTCCATACACACCGGCCCTTCCCCAGCCCGAAAGGAAAGAAAAATGGCCCCAGTCCCAAAAGGAAAGGAAGCATTTTCTCTACCTTGCCTTGCGCTCAACCACTCCATTCCTCACCTGGCCTTCTTACCTCCTCTTCTGCCATCAGAGCCCCAGCCTGGGAAGGTGGTGTGGGTGTGGGTGAAGAATGGGAGAAGGGACTGGGAAGGCAAAGGAAAAAGGCAAGGCTAGGGAACCCCCGGATATCGCGTGATCCAGTCTCTCTTCTCCCCACCACACCCCTTCTCTTCACTCTCCGGCTTCACCTATGAGGTCACGGTTCTGACCTCATAAAAGAAGTTTTCCGCAGCACCTGGGAGGGGGTGGGGGATCTGCAATCAAATCTCTTCCACCCCAGACGTTGTCTAGGTTTGCCCCATAGGATTGCTGTTTTAGTTGTTTTTGCTGCAACGGACTAACACAACGACCCTCTGGAAACCGGGGCAGGAGTTTCTCATCCCTGCTTGGTGTTCTCTGCTCCTCCCGTGCACCTCTGTCTTATCTGGATTAAGCTTCAATTTGTTCGCCCTCATCCAATCCATTACTGCCAACAAACACCGGTTTAGCACAGAAACCGCTTCCTTGGAAAGTATATACTGTACTGCACGGAGGCAAACCAAGATTTGCCACTGATAGCTGCGACTCATCGCAGGCTCCCAGCAATATAGTCGGTCACATTCTAGACCTACAAAATAGACTGTGGGAAGGAAGTCTGCATCTGTGTGCGTTCGCGTGACTGTATCCCGCCAGAAATTAAATCCAAGCTGTGCACCAGGGAAAGCCAAATCTTGCATAGATCGGTGGTCTCTTTAAACTTACCTTTTGTTTCAGCTTCTTCGAACTCACTGGTTCCACATGCTCCACTACTTCTTCTAGGCAGACCTCTTCTCTGGGAAGTTCCTGAAAGATGAGGCAAAACGGTGTCATCAGTACAGAGCCCTGCTGCTAAGAAACCTGTGGCATTCTGGGAGGAAGGTTTCCAGAACTGGTGGAGTTAACATATATCGATACTGCAATGCAATTAATGGATTCTGTGGCAGCCCTGAAGCCCTTGGTACCCCATTGGCTGAGCTGATGCGATGTCTTGGAATGTTTGTGAGCATCCTGGGGGGAGGGAGAGGATATTTATTTAATAGATTTATACACCACTTATCATATTTAGAAGCATCTCTAAGCAGTTCGGAAAAAGATTTAAATACAGATTAAATACAAATTTAGAGAGCAATCCTATGGTCCTTAGACAGTGTCTGGGGAGAGGGAGAGCATACGGTAGTTCAGATTCCTGGATCAGAGATCGGAAACAGTGCTCCAACCTCGGAGCCAGGAATCTGAGCTCCGAGCTCCGCCCTCTGGCAGCCAGCGTGAACAGAACCACGCCAGCGGCCTGCCTAAGCTTGCAAACAAGACCTCAGAGGAGGAAAAGGGGGCGTGCTGATGGGCGGGAAGGTGTGGGGACTGGGGAGGCCGGGTTATGAAGAATTCTCCGCCCCACCCAGCCCCTTCCCTCCCAGTCCACAAAGCCCCAGCTAGATGGGTGAAAATGCCTGTCGAGCCAAAATGCAGAGTGGGAGGAACGCAACGGCGAAGACGGGCATCCTGATACGATTGCGCCCTGAAAGATTTAAATTTTGCAGCACTCCACCACTGCCAGTCAAAGTGCACTTTTGGAAGTTACCACAAGCAGCATTTCAGATGCCTGAAGTCCCATGGGAGGAGTGTGAACAAAGGCTCCCTCGCAAGGCAGCAGAATCCTTCCTGGAAAGCGGAGCAATGACTTCGCGGGAAGGAGGGCGGACTCCTCTTAGGTGAGTGTGGATGTCTGGTGCTACTTCCCACCTGCTAAAGGCAATGTCAAATTGGGTCTCATGGTCAAGATGATTTTGACGAAGACACACCCACTAGGGAGAGGAGGAGCTACCTTGTCCAAGGGGAAAACTAAGGAAGGAAAAGATCCCAGGAAGAAGAGAAGCTGAGTGGCAGAGACTGAAGACAGGCTGTTGGAAGAAAGGGTAAGAATAGGGAGAGGGCTGAAAAGCAAAAAGGGGGGAAGGGGAGGCCAGGGGAGAAGAGACGGGAGAAAACGAGGGCGCTAATGAAAAGGGGTGGCTGTAGGGAAAAGCTCAGAGGGGAGGTTGGACCTCCTTCAGTTTGATAGCTGAATTTCATATTGGACAAGTTCCTGGGGGCCTCATTCCATGGGTAGGCAGGGGCAATGGCAAAGCGGGCGCAGCTAAAATACCAACCATATCAGCATAATTTAACTTAAAGCCATTATTTCCAGTAACTAAGCCTTCGGACGTCAGGAAACACTCTAAGTGACATCCAACTTAGATTACTACATTTTGTACATAGGGCTGACTCTTTTGAGCATTAGAACAAGGGCAGGCCGTGAGCTGCCCACGGGCACCAATGTGCCCCCAAATACCTTTCCTGGTGCCTGCCAAGATGCCCTACCCTTCCCACTTTAAACACACACACACACACACGCATGCACACACACATTTTTATACTGGCAGCTGGGATCGCTGTGAAATAGGTCTCTGTTGAAATTGAAGGTTCAAAAGAGTTGGTTTGCTTAGTGTATTGCGGCTCAAAGTCCACCTCTGCCTTGTACTCAATCTACTTGTCCTTTTGCCATGCCTTCCGTGGCAGCCATTTTGTGGTGGCGCCCACAACAGCTCCTCAAATGCGTTCACGGAGCCAAAAACGTCACCTCCCCCTGCGTAGCAACAAGACGGTTATAACAAGAATGCACCACTTTCAACACCACTTCCTACTGGTATTAAAAGATCTACAATTGCTACCGGTTTGTTCCTGGATCACTTTGATGTATAAAGCCTTAAATGGCCTAGGGCCTACATGTGTGAAGCAGCACCTTTATATAACGGAATTTAGGGGAGACTCGGGGCGTGGAGCGGACCTTTTTTGGGAACCGGAAAGATGAGGAGCAAGCTCATGCGAGCACATTTAGAACTCAATAAAAGAGCTTACTTTCAACCTAAAGTTTGCAAGGAGACAGCTTCCACCCACATCAATCTACCTGGCCTCTAAAATCTGCTAGAGATGCCTTGTCTGGGTAGCATCTTCCCACCCCTCTTCGCAGGTAGGGAGAGGGACTTTGCAATAGTGGTGCCCCGTCTTTAAAATGCCCCCCCCCCGAGGGATCAAATGAGGTGCATGCGTAGGGAATGAGGTGAAGACCTTTTTTTTTTTAATTCACCAAGGCTTTTAACTGAACTGCGTTTCTGCTCTTTTACTGGATTTATTGATTTTACGGACTGCTGTGTCATTGACAGCCTTTGCCTGCTTGCATCCATCTGTGTTGGTCGGTGTTGCTGTTTTGAAATTCTCGCTTCAATGTTCGATCTAGCATTGCAATATTTTATTGTGAGCCGCTCTGGGGGCTTGATAAGTCAAAAAGCAACATCTAAATATGTACTTTTGCCCTCGTTATTGACTTTTTAAATATCACGCTTCCCTCCTACATCCATATGTTTACAGGTCTCTTTTCCATCCCTCCCCTTTATTATTGCTACTCTTACGAAAATCCATTAAAAGATGTTAAAAGGAAAAGGGGAAAGTGGCATATAAACGCTTGGAGGTAATAAATAAAAATAAGACCCTCAGAGATCGCTGAAGGTCTCTACAAGAAACATAAACGCAGATATTCTGAAGATTAAGTCAGCTACAGGAAAGCAGCGCTAGGTGGAGCCTGAAGCTGCCTAACGGATCCGTGGTCTCTCTCTCTCCCCGGAAAGCTGTTTTCAAGGCCTGAGCTGCAAAACGTTCGACCGGGCTATCAAAATGAATCTGGGCCCTGTGCATCACAGGGTGGTTGTTAGCCAGGCGACAGACTTAATAGGGCAGCAGCAAACGAACAACCGGCGTGGCAGAAATGAACTCGTCCACCTGTAAATAAAAGCCGATCGGTTCTCTCGAGAGGCTTTCGGCTTGGGCAGCCCTGCTCCTCGGCTTCCTGGGTAGCGTTTGAAAAAGCTGCTTTTCATAGGCAGGATTCGGATGAAATCCCACCAGGGCAGTTGCTGGGTTTTATGCTTCTTCGTGCACAGCGACTCGGGGTCGGTGCCGAGGGTAGCCAGGGTTGGGCGTCTGTCGAGAGCCCATACCCCAGCAGGGGCCCATTGACCAGAGCCCCCTGGACTTCCTCCTCCTCTTCACCCTTTCAATCTGCTTGTCCACCTGCCTTTTGCCTTGGCCCAGATGATGATGGTGGAGAGAAGGAGGAGCAGGAGATGCTACTGTTGATTTGCTCTCTGACTGTCAAGCAAGCAAGCGGAAGCAATGATGAGAAAGAGGAGGAGGAGCCAGGGCGGGTGTCAGGCTTTTTTGCGCCCTACGCAAGGTGAGCTACTTTCACACACCCCCAGCGTACCCCCAAACCCCCACCCCACCGTACCCACCCCCACCCCAGGTAGGTGGAGACAGGCGGGGATGGAGGCTGCGTTACCTTTCCCTCGCCTGAAGTTGTCCCGGCTTGGCTTTGGCTGGGCGGGACGCTGCAGTGGGGCGGGCGGATCCACGTTCTGACGTCTGGCGGGCCCAGCTGAAGCCAAGCTGGGATGCTGGGGGTGTGTGTGAACATGGAGCCGTCTGTTCGGCCCCCCCCCAAGAGTCCTGGCCAAGCCGGGACGCTGGGGGAGGGGCGGTCAGATGGCTCCATGTTCTGACGTCCGGCGCACGCTGGTAGTCAGAACGTGGCGCGGTCCGTTTCCCCCCCCCCCCAGCGTCCCGGCTTGGCTTTGGCTGGGCGGGCGCCCAGCTGAAGCAATGCCAAGGACGCTGGGGTGGGGGGGCGGAAGGGTGGCTTCGGAACGGTGCGCCCGGAAGCTGCCCTCGCTCGGCTAGAGCGGCTCTGGGAGTGGGAGGGCGACTTCCGGGCACGGCATTCTGCGCCCCCCCTTACCTTGGCGCTCTAGGCGGCCGCCTGACTGGCCTCTATGGCAGCGCCGGCTCTTGGAGGAGCTGATGGTGACAAGCTAGACTCACTGGAAGAGGAGCCCATTGAGGGTGTCTTATTCCAAGGGCCCTCCAAAACTTGGCTGTGCTTGCACTCCCTACCAGCAAGAAATGCAACCCTTTCCGTATTGCTTTGAACAAGGAGAAACGGGAAAGAGGGTTGTATTCAGGTGCATCAGAGCAAAAGCTCTGTTAAGACCATAAGAACATAAGAAGAGCCCTGCTGAATTGGACCGAGGGTTCATCTCACCCAGCACTCTGCTCAAACAGCGGCCAACCAGCTGTCGACCAGGGAACCACAAGCAGGACACGGTGCAGCTGCACCCTCCTACCCATGTTCCCCAACAACTGGTTTATACAGGTTTACTGCCTCTGACACTGGAGGTAGCACTTCCAGTCCCACACCACAGCAAGGGCCCACTGACAAAACAGTTGTTTAAAAGAATAAAATACAAAACAAAACAACCAACAGTACAGGATTACATCAAACTAGATTTCTAGAACGCCTGGGGGGAAAGAAGGCATTTGGCTGACACCAAAAAAATAACAATATAGGCCCCAGGCCAATCTCTTTGGCGAGAGCATTCTATAACCGGAGTGCCACAACTGAGAAGGCCCTGTCTCTTGTAGACACCCACCTAGCTTCCTATTAACAGAACTAAAGAACGTTGAACGTATTAGATTATCTCATCTAGCTTGGGGACTATTCTGTAATGATTCCTGGTCCCCTTATGTTCCTCACTGGCTACTTGATATCGAGCATAGCCATTTCTAACAATTCCATTGACATGCTGAAGGAGGCAAATACTATTTCACCAAGGAATCGCAATACTTCAGTACAAAAAAAGGAGAAGAAAAAAGTAGCAAATGCAAGAGTTGTGATCTGCAGAACCCTGCTTCTAGATCGAAAACCAGAGAGCTAGATTGGGTTTCCCGTAGGACACCCCAGCCTGATGCAGAATCTCACTTTCCTGGAATTCACTACCACAAGATGTAGCAACAGCCATACATTTGGTTGGCTTTAAAGGGGGGGGGGGGATTGGATAAATTCCTGGAGGAGAAGACTATCAATGGCTACTAGCCCTGATGGCTAGGTGCTACGGTACCTCCAGTACCTGAGGCCGGAAGCCTGTGTGCACCAGTTGCTGGGGAACATGGGTGGGAAGGTGCTGTTGCACCATGTTGGCCCCTGGCCGACAGCTAGTTGGCCCCTGTGTGAACAGAGTGCTGGACTAGACGGACCCTCGGTCTGATCCAGCAGGGCTTTTATGTTCTCATCTGTACATGAGCTCTTGCCAAATTGGATTTTACCATTCACTTCACCACAAGGAGTCACTCCATGCATTGGTGGCCTTGTGTGTGGAGCTGTGCTCTCCTCTGAAGTGAATGGGAAAACTCTCGTGAAAGTTTGTTGCTCCGCATCAGCAACAAACCGCCATGCAACTAGGAGGGCTAGAAGTTGGCTTTTGAAAAAAAGGAATAAAGGCCGAATCTCGCTGGATACCGAATTCCACGGCACGCATCTCGTTCCGTGTACGGCCTTGTTAATTGAAAAGAAAAAAAAGTCACTGTATTTTGCCAGTTTTAGCAAGAGGTTTTAAACTTACATGGCACATTTCCCCAAGAGGCACTTAAAGTATGCATTATTAATGTTAACTGCTAATGTCTCCCTTTCATTTTTGTTCACAGCTTTGTGAGGTTTTCTGTTTTGACTAAATTTGCATGTCTCTAGATGTAAGAAAGCTTAATTAAACCAGCAAACCAATGGGACCAAGATGGGAAATGAATTAGATGAGCTTGGAAAACCCTGATTGTGCTGCGCTAAAAAAAAAAAAAGCAAGGGAAAGAAAAAGCCTTTGGGCATGATCCAGTCAACGTACTTAGGCTGTTTTCCTAAGCATGCTTTTATGAGGGACTAGGTCCCACTCAACACAGCGGGGCTTGGGTTTGCTAAGCAAACACACTTGGGATCAGGCTAGAAATTAATTCCGATGAGGGAGAGCTCAGCACATGCATATCTCAGAGGCCCAATTCAAGGTTAACGATCTGCCTGATAAACCATGGTTTATCAGACTGAGAACTTAACGCCAGACTTCTGGAGTTTGTTAAGCCACGGTTTCCTGTTACGTCTGAACCGGAAAACTGCTCTTTAAGCTCTGACTACAAGGCCAGATTGGAAACAACTGGCTCTGGTTTGCAAGCCAGGATTGTTGTTGCAGCTTCAATCACGGCTAAGGGGAAACTGTCATTCAACAAATCCTGGAAGTACTGCGGTAGTAGAATCCTGGGGGGCTGGCGTGAGAGGAAGGAGCCTTCACTGTGGTGGCCCCCCTCCTATGGAATTCTCTGCCTCTGGAGGTCAGGCAGGTGCCAACTTTGTATTCCTTTCGGCGCCTCCTGAAAACGTCATCGTTCCAGGAAGCCTTTCCTTAATGACCAGCCACAGTTCACTGTACATTTTGCTTCTTTTAAAATCTATTTTTAAAGTGTTTTACTTTGTTTTTATTTTATCTTGTACACCGCTCCAAAATTTTGAATGGGGAACGGTATATAAATATTGCAAATAAATAAATAAATAAGGAGGAAGCCATGCACAGGTACCATGGCCATTCTCTGCTTCCAGGCAGAAGGCGCCTATGCACAGCTTCTCCGTCTTCCCCCACCCCCCACCTTAATAGAATTTTCTATGGTAAGAAAAAAAAAAGATGGAAATAAAAGATGGGAAAGCAAGGACGGGTTACAAAGGGAAGATGACAACATCTGGACCCCTGCCTCTGGAAAAATTCTGCCACTGAGGCAGAGCAATTGTCTGGAAGCACCCAGAGCCCTATAAACTGTGGTTTACTGAGATCGTTATGTCTGAATCAGGCCCCTGTTTTGCTGGTCACTACCTGAAATCTAAAGGTTTAAAGAAGTGCTACTTTGGGGCTCCATTGAGCCTCTGTATTTCTTGCACCAGCCCATTTTCAGCGGTGGATTCTTCACAGAGTACTTTCAGGTAGACATCAGGCCACTCTCCATGCCATTCTATTCACCTAGCATCCAGGCCTCTCCCATCTCCTCGTCTCCTATGAAAACGTTACACGCAAGCCATGGACTGGAAATCTGCAACCTGCCTACTTCTGCAGTAAATTAGTTCTGGGCGGCTGCCTTTAAAAATTAAAATGCAAGAGCCGGGCGCAAATCCAATTAGTGCCATTCTTAAATTTAGGCTTAGAATCCCAGAATTATTTCAAGTTGGCCTCGGTTCTTTTCCCAGCCAAGGTATCTGAAAGGCACAGACCTTGTTCCACGTAAGCCAGAGTCGGGTGGCTTTTAAAAGCCCGCCCCATTGTATACACCAAGTCTCTATTTCTGCTTCTCGGATTCCATTTTTGCTTTGCTCTGCTTTGTTTGTTTCATTTCCATGGCCATTCGGAAGAGCGCCAGAGAGCCTTGCTTTCCACAACCCTCCCCAAATATTCCGTTTGTTGCACGTTACCAATGAAACTCCTCCCTTTCCTTGGCAAAGATTTCCTCCTTATCTGTCCTATTCAGCGCCCAGTTTTCCATCCGCCCCCACTCCCCCATTCAAGAGGAAACCAGAGATTCAGAAAACAGCAACTGTGCTGATATCGTACAAGCTTTGTTTTGTCAGGGATGCACTCGTGAAGTCATCTTTGGCACCGTGATGTGCTTCTGAGAAAAGCTTCTGAGATATTTATACAATATGTAAAGTCAACTAGTTTGTGTTGTTTCACTTACTAAATAGGAGGCAAACATACCCTATTTCTTCGATTCTAAGACACACTTTCCCCCCCATATAAACATCTCTAAAAAACGGGGTGCGTCTTAGAATCGCGGGTGTGTCTTAGGGGTTGTGGTACTGAAATTAGTGTGCGTCTTACAATCGATGGCGTCTTACAAGCAAAGAAATACGGTACTAAGCCACAGCCCCACTGATTCAGCATGGCAGGAAATTTCCCAATTGAAATCCCACTGGAAACTCCACATAGGACCAGGTTTGCTCAAACAGGTCTCATCAGGTGAGACTTGTTCAAATTAAGCCCTCGCTGAGAGTTTCAAAAACTCTGATTATCAAAGCATTTGGCCAGCGGTTGCCACGTTTCACCCCAAAGGGGACTGTGCAGTGCTTTCAGAACCGAGATGTCCAAACTGTCAGATCAGCGTCTAGCGCAGGAAATAAACACGCCGCCAATCTTGACAACATGAAAAATGCAACATGACAGGCCTCTTGGCACCAATTCCTCACACAGCAGCTGGTCTAGCCTCAAAAGAATGAAAACGTTGGCTGTGCCTTCTGATTTTTATTTTTAATTTTTTTTTATATAATGTCTCACATAATAAGCCAGATCATGCAAGTCACTTTATGCCCACTTGCAAGTGGGCACAAAACGGGCACATCGACAGCAGGAAATCTTTGGTGAACAAAACAAAACAAAAATCCCAATGACGGCAGCAAGATTTTGAGGACGGCACCGAAGGGCAGAGCCTGCTTTGAGGACAAGCTCCAGGAGACAATTTATGATGCGTTTTCCATAACCCTTTTGCGACAGTGTGTGTGTGTGTGTGTGTGTGTGAATCCTTTAATAACAGAAGGAGCACATGACAAATTCAAAGCGACCTTGATGAACCGGAGCAGTGGGCAGAAAATTACATGAAATTCAATACAACTGAGTGGGAAGTTAAACAGAGAAACGAAATGGAAGGCATGAATTGGCTAAGGGTGGAGCGTTTCAGTAAAGGATCCGCACACGGTTGAGTTCATGGCCGCAAGATGTAGGGATGGCCGCTATCTCAGATGGCTTAAAAAAAGAAAAGATTAGGCAACTACATGGAGGGAGATATGCAGCAGCCTTTCCATTGTGCCTAGATCCAACTCCATTTTATTTATTTGTTACCCTGCTGTTCAGCCAGAAAAGGCTCCCTGACCAGCATGCATACAAGCAGTGAAAGTAAGGCAGTCCCTGTCTGCAAGTTTATTTTTAAACAACAACACAGCACAAAAGGGATGGAGAGGAAAGAGGGGGGAAAAGCAAGCGGAGACCACCAATTCTTAAACGATTAAATAGGTCACAATGACCAAGCTGAAAATAGTTCAGAGAGAGAGAGAAGAACTGAACTTCGTAACAAAGAATTATTGCCTGGGATTGTTTCTTTTTCCTCCTCCATCCCAATCCATTTTCTTTTGGTGTTGTTCCCTTAGATTGTATACCTGCAGGCCGGGGTTTTGTTATTACTGATCTTTGTAAGCCTCTCTGAGAGCCTTTTAAATGGAAGAGCAGGGTAAAAATGCTTTGAATAAATAAATACACCGGTGTGTTTCCAAGCCCAATTCAAAGCGCCAGTTCAAAGCTTTAAATGGTTTGGGGACAAGTGACTTGAAGGACCGCCTTCACCCATTTCACTCTGCCCACACTTTAAGATCAGAAAGAGAGGCCCTTCTCATTTGCCCACCCGTGAGAGCAATTAGGTAGCAGATCATAAGTGAGAGGGCCTTCTCCGCAGCGGCCCCACATCTTTAGAACAAGTTGCCATCGGAGGTCCGCCACGCTCTGTCATTGCAGACTTTTAAGAAGGCCTTGAAAACATTATTCTACCGTGGCCTTCTCTTGATATGACTGTTGTTGTTGATTTTATTGTTTTTAATTGTCATTTTACCGTATTGATGTTTTGAGCACTGTTTTTTTTTTTTAATGTATTTTATTGTTGTGAGCTGCATTGGGAGGGCTTCTGCTCTAAAAGGCAGCAAAGAAATGTTTTAAATAAATAATAAATATCAACATCTATTCACCATGATGGCCAACGGAATCTCCATATACAGAGGAAGTGTACTTCTGAATATTAGATGGTAAGGTCAAAAATGGGAATCATACAAGAGTAGAGGTGGAAGCGGCCTATAAGGCCATGGAGTCCAACCCCCTGCTCAATGCAGAAATCCATCTTAAAGCATCCCTGACAAATGGCTGTCCAGCTGCCTCTCAAATGCCTCTTGGGCAGGAGAGCCCATGACCTTCCTAGGTAATTAGTTCCATTGTCGTACTGCTCTAACAGTCAGGACATTTTTCCTGATGTTCAGCCAGAATCTGGCTTCCTGTAACTTGAGCCCATTATTCCGGGTCCTGCACTCTGGGAAGATCGAGAAGAGATCCTGGTCCTCCTCTGTGTGACAACCTTTTAAGTATTTGAAGAGTGCTGCCATGTCTCACCTCGGCCTTCTCTTCTCCAGGCTAATGTCCAGTTCTTTCAGTCTCTCCTCATAGGGCTTTTTCCTCAGATCTCTTCACGACTTGCTTATAAGCACCCAGAAGCATCTGCCCCGGACACTGCTGGTAACAGAATGGTGGACAACGCAGCTTGGTTTGATTCAGCAAGATCCTTCTTCTGCTTGTATGACCAAGTCTGCGGTAAGATGCACTTTTCCAAACACCAAAGACCTCCCCCCACCCCAAGAACCCAAACCCCAATTTGTGATTCCTACAAACCCCTACCAAGCAACGCTAATGGAGCTATTGCAGGGATGGCAAAAGATTCCAAGTCTTCATGCTGCAATCCATGCTGCTGTGTCATGTGGCTCAGAGCCATAGCAGATGCCTTATGCTACCAAATGTACCCGGCTGCATTCGCACCAGCTGTACTATGGGAACTGCTGCTGTTCACACAAGATCCTCCGTTAAGTCACCGGACCGCGCTCTACCTCAGTGTTGGGTTATGAGTGGCTTTGCTCTCAGATCGTTGCAAAGGAGCTTGAGTTTGGACATAAAAGAGGGCGGAATTACTGCAAAAAAACAGGCTTTCCCAACTTGGTGCCCTTCCCAGATGTATTGGATTGCAACGCCCATCACCCACAACCAGCAGGGCCATTGGGAGTCCAAGGATGGGGAAGGCTGTTTCAAGCCGTGATTCTGCCCCCTTTAAGGATGTTTCTCCGCTGCCAAGATCCCAGCCACATCTGCAGTTTAGAGTGAGAATGAGAGACAGTTTTGAGCTCTGGAAGGTTAAAGGTTGCTGGTGTGTCTGTGAAGCGCAGATGTGGGGCGGTGGGTTTGCTACTACATCTAGCTCTGCCTCTGCTCACCTTATATAGCTGTAAACAAACTCAACTGTTACAGCTCGGAGGATGGCAACAAGGGAGAGGGCCTTTTCAGTGGTGGCCCCGCAATTGTGGAATGATCTCCCCAACAAGGCTCGCCTGGCACCAACATTGTTATCTTTTCAGCGCCAGGTCAAGACTTTTCTCTTTCCCCAGGCAGTTAACAACATATGCTGAGTTGTTGTTGTTTTTAATTGACCCCAGAATCGTTTTAAAAGGATATTGTTGTTTTTATGTTCTTGATGGTTTAAATTTTGTATACTTGTTTTTAATGTTCACTGTTTTTAACTTCTGTAAACCGCCCAGAGAGCTTCGGCCATGGGGCGGTATAGACATATATATGTAATAAAATAAATAATTCAGAAATGCCTCAAATCCCCAGCAATTTCATCTTCCAGATGGAACCAAAGCGCTGTGCCTGGAATCTCTCACTACTCGGGGAAAGCAGCATGTTCTCTTTTTTAAAAAACACGAATCGAAACAAAAAGCACTGGGAACATCAAATCTGCTGCCTCGAAGGACGGCAGCCTCTCGCTTGAAATGGAGCCCTGGAGAAGTTATGCTGACGCACGCAAAAAGAGGTATTTCTACGGCTCAAGTGCAAAGTGTCCTGGGATGCGCGGGGCGCTCCGCGCTTTGCCCACTGGTATGGCTTTACTGTCAGCGTCCCGGCGTCCTCGCCATTGTTATTTGACCTTCTGAGAGAGAACTAATCGCTGCTGACATTTTGTGATTGCAATGACAGCTGCAGGCAGAGACTGTATCATAATTGCAGTCTAGAAGCCTTAAACATTCACTCGGCTTCGATTTCTAGGTTGCGTTCCATTAGTCCCAGGGCTTTCATGTCACACAGCCATTAAATCATTGTTTTCACTTGACAGTATCGTCTTTAGCTAACCCCGTGGGGGGGGGGGGAAATTACACCGTTTCTTAAAATTCACAGCGAGGGTAATTGGCCATGTGGACCAGTCAGGCTCGAAAGCCGGCCCGTCCACAAGTGGGCAGCTCTCGCCGATTCCCTGCGGGCCAAAGACTAGCAGGCCGAGCCCCTGAAACGAGACAGTCGTCTGATGAACGCCCCGCCACATTGCAACCTCCCCGCTGGGTTGCTAGGGAAACTAGAGACGCAGGTACAGCAATGGGGGAATAGCAGGAGACGGAGCAGGAAACATCTGAATCCCTGCTCAGCTCTGCATTTCAGGGGGTTCTGTGTCTGTCTCAGCATAGCTCTGGTATCCTTGTACTTCAGTTGCAGGCAATCATGCACTATGATGAAGCAAGAATGAGCATCTCTTAAGTAACTGGCATGCAGCACAAATGCACAGCTTCTTCTATAGCCAGCTGGTTCACAGAATAGTAGAGTTGGAAGGGGTCTACAAGGCCATCGAGTCCAAACCCCTGCTCAATGCAGGAATCCACCTTACAGATGCTTGTCCAGCTGCCTCTGAAGGCCTCTAGTGTGGGAGAGCCCACCACCTCACTAGGTAACTGATTCCATTGTCATACTACTCTAACAGTCAGGAAGTTTTTCCTGATGTCCAGCCAGAATCTGGCTTCCTGTCACTTGAGCCCATGATTCCGTGTCCTGCACTCTGGGAGGATCGAAAAGAGATCCTGGCCCTCCTCTGTGTGACAACTTTTTGAGTATTTGAAGAAGTCTGCCACAGAAGTCTGAGGTTGAGAAACAGGTAAGGAAGAATTCCAAAACCCATGTTGCTGTAATATCTTTATTAAGCCATCTAAGAGA
Source organism: Elgaria multicarinata webbii (assembly GCF_023053635.1). Taxonomy (NCBI): domain Eukaryota; kingdom Metazoa; phylum Chordata; class Lepidosauria; order Squamata; family Anguidae; genus Elgaria; species Elgaria multicarinata. Next base: position 17,008,080 of record NC_086188.1, on the reverse strand, counting down.
TCACTCCCCAAAAAACTGTGCAAGTTTTCAAGATCCCCAGATCTCCTCTTCAGGCAAGGTATTATAAAAGGCAGGGGGTTGGAAATGGGGAGAGGGGAAAAAGGTAACTAGATGGTGAAGTCAGTCCAGACTAATTAATCACAGGTGTAGTTTGGGAGGTGGTGCCTATAGGTCATGTCATGGCAACAGGACGGCTCTACTGCCCCTGGTTATACTGGGAAGAAGGAGGAAGTTTGTGGGTCCTTTACATAACACTATCAACCTCCAGGTCGTCTCCCGCACTTTCCCTCAGTAATCTTACTTTAAAAAAACCCAAAATCAGAGGATTTCCCCAGCATGTAAAATCAGCGTAGAACTATTATTCCGCCATTAGATGGCTCTGTTTCATTTAACAGAATAGCATTGGCCAGAGGGGAAGTTTTCAATTTAAAATCGTGTGCTCACTGCCTAAAGGGGCCCGTAGTGAACACAGAAAAACCTGAGAAAAAGAAAGCCTGGGAAGAATGTGGGTTTTTCTCTTAATGTAGAGATGCCCTTTATTACCTAGAGCATCATCGGAAATTATCTCCTGCTATATTAATATAAAGACTGCCCAATTACTCCATGCTCTACCTGCAAAAGGAGCCCATGTGTTTTGAATAGGATAGAAACTTGCAGACAAGTCTGGACTTGAAGACAATGTAACTTCACCATCTAGTCACTATTCCCCTACCGCCTGCATTTTATAACATCTTGCCTGCAGAAGAGATCTGGGGATCTCAAAAGCTTGCACATTTTTGGTGTATGTGCGTGCGCGCGCACAATCTTTTGAATGGATTAATAAAGGTATTACAGCAACGTGAATTTTGGGATTTTTCTTATGGTCAACATGGCTACCGTTGCTTTTTGGTGAGATAGCGAAAAGGATTTCACAAAAGCACCCGCCTTTGAAAAACTCATCTGGCCGAGTACCTATGCAAGAGATACACTGATACCATGTTCGCCACAGCTGAATATTGTCAGAGAGAGCAAAATGGCTCCTGCTTCTCATGTTGTACGTACCACTGCAGACCCAGTGTCTTCTGCATTGGTGCAAGCTAACAAAAGCCCCGAGCACACAGAAATAAAACCTCAGCAAAAAAAACCCCACCACCCCACAAACACACAAGCACTTAAATATATTTTTCAAGTGCTTAATGCGTTGGTAAGTAGCTACTCAGAAAGGGATCGTTAAGCTGGTTCATTAAGCAATAGCACTGGTGCAATGACAGAAGGGTGCTGCCAACGGTTATTTGGCAAGAAATGTTGGGGAGCAGTTGGAAACAGCCAGGAAAACAAACGAACGAACAAAACCGGGCATGTATTTCATCCGTTCGGATAAGGAGTCCCCAATTTCTCATTTTTCATAGATAACTGTCACGGCTAACTGCTGTGGCTGGCTGCTTGATGGCACTGGAGGACAAAGCCATCCACTAGAAATAGCTCTGATGATGGTTTAAAAATGAGCTCATTTTTTCCAGTCCACTTCGAAGCGTCTCCCACAGACGGCGGCAGCCTTTAATTACACAGAGCAAATGGGCAAAAGTGTCAGGGAGAAGTTGCTGAGCTCAATTGCAGCGAGCAATTGAAAGAGCCCTGATCCAGTGCAAGAGAGTTCAGCTGTCATCAACGCCGAACGTTGCTTTCCTTGTGTCCTGTTTTGCAGCCCAGGAGACATAACAAGAAGCGGTCCGGACGGTGTGATGTTGGAATAGATGGGGCGACAAGGATTCTGCGAGTGAAAAGGCTCCTATGCCTTTCCCCATGCCCTTGGGAAAGGCCGTAGCTCAGTGACAGGGCACCTGCTTTGCACGCAGAAGGTCACAGGTTCGAACCCCGGCTTCTCCAGGTAGGGATGGAAAAACTCCTGCGTGAAACCTTGCCAGTCAGTATCGACAAAGGAAACAAAGCCCTATGAAGAGAGACTGAAAGAACTGGGCATGTTTAGCCTGGAGAAGAGAAGATTGAGGGGAGACATGATAGCACTCTTCAAATACTTAAAGGTTGTCACACAGAGGAGGGCCAGGATCTCTTCTCGATCATCCCAGAGTGCAGGACACGGAATAACGGGCTCAAGTTAAAGGAAGCCAGATTCCAGCTGGACATCAGGAAAAACTTCCTGACTGTTAGAGCAGTACGACAATGGAACCAGTTACCTAGGGAGGTGGTGGGCTCTCCCACACTAGAGGCCTTCAAGAGGCAGCTGGACAAGCATCTGTCAGGGATGCTTTAGGGTGGATTCCTGCATTGAGCAGGGGGTTGGACTTGATGGCCTTGTAGGCCCCTTCCAACTCTGCTATTCTATGATTCTATGATTCTATGACAATATTAGACAGACTAACGGCCTGATTCAGTATAAGGCAGCATCCTATGTTAAAGAAAAACCCTTTGAGTATATCTCAATTGGTTTGATAGTCACTCTCTCCTTCCAGGGAACCTGGGAACTGTCGCTGAGAACTAGGGCTCTTAGATCATTCTCAACATCTTCACCTAAGTACAATTCCAAAGTTTCTCTGTAGGGAGCGATAACAGCAGGTAAACTCAGCCTTGCACAGAAGTACACAAATGTTACTGGATTATTTATATAATATCTCTCTCCTGGCATCTCAACAAATACCTGCATTAACCAGAACTTCCTCTGGCTTGTTGGGGCAGAGACAAGCGAAAGGTCTCGCTAAATCAATTACGGACAGAGACCCCCGGGGTGTTGTTCGGCTGTTCCCGTTTGCAGCTGGAGGAATCAGGCGTGTGTCGCCTCATTCACCACAACCCACAATTAAAAACACACACACATGCAAGCCAAGCCATTGTAGACAATAGACTGCTAAGTGGACCAATGGGTCTGTACAAGGCAGAGCCCTGCCCTCCTTGTCTCCATCAACCCACGGGGGGCCTCCCGTCACGGCCCCCTGCAAAACCCTCAATCTCAAGGATGCTTTCCAGCGCTGAGCAACTCGTTTCCCTGTGCAAGCAAAAGAGCCTTTGATTCCAATATTCCACCAGCAAAGGATGCTTTTCCAGAGCCCTCCCAGTATTACGCTCACTGCCTTGGGGAACCCAGTTGCAGACATAGAATCATAGATTTGTAGAATAGTAGAGTTGGAAGGGGCCTAAAAGGCCATCGAGTCCAACCCCCTGCTCAATGCAGGAATCTATCCTACCGCATACTTGACAGATGGTTGTCCAGCTGCCTCTTGAAGGCCTCTAGTGTGGGAGAGCCCACCACCTCCCTAGGTACCTGGTTCCATTGTCGCACTGCTCTAACAGTCAGGAAGTTTTTCCTGATGTCCAGCCGGAATCTGGCTTCCTGTAACTTGAGCCCATTATTCCATGTCCTGCACTCTGGGAGGATCAAGAGAGAATTTAAATGAACTCCACCAGAGCTGCGAAGATCAGGGAGGAGCAGGTGAAGCAGCCTTTTGCCCATGTCTTGGGTCACATGGGCTTGAATCAACACTCACTGGGCCCTCAGCCCTTGCTCGATTTAAAACAGAAGATTAGCTGCCAACTGGGACTGGATCTAGAACAAAGGGTTTATGCAACCCCATCCCCCCTAATAGCAGGCCTGGTGGACCTTTAACTAATAGAGCAGAAACAACACCAAAACCGTGTAATTTGTGTCGACATAAACGGCTCCATTTTCTTCACCGGTTCCTTTGTGGGCAGATACAGCTACCCATCTCATTACACATCTCCTTTATGTACGGCACACAATTACCCAACGGAATCTTATTACAAGCACAGAGCAGGGCAGGGGCATCAATGACGCTACAAATTGAAAAGAACAGAAACATTCTGAGTGCGTCCAAAATAGGAAAAAGGAGAGAAGAAGTCACCTTTCTTTACTTTGAGAAGTCAACAAGCCGCCCCCTGGGCATTGCAGGCGAATTTGCCACGGCAATTAACTCTTTGAACAGATGAAAGGGGGGACTAATATCCCCTTGCACTAGCTCACTGAGGAATCAAACCAGGCCTTTTTAATACGGAGCTTGGAACACTCAGGTAATCAAAAGCACTGTCTAGGGAGCAACGTTCCTTGATTTTCAATGAATCAGAGCGCTGCCTGCTTAAAGCGTGCCCATCTCTGGAGAGCAGAAGTCAGGATTCTAAAACCAAATCAGGTCATTTCACAGTTCTTAAATGAATGCTAAAAGGGCTCGGTTGGGCCATTCAGGGACAACCTCAGAAGAGTGAGCACATGAAAGTTCCCATCCTGGAAAGCACTCCAAGGGAAGACCGGAGATGCTGCAAAAGCGTCCTCGCTTTTGGGCTCCTTCTCCCCTTGAATTGTATGCACTCCCGCTGGTTGCTATAAGAACTTTGTAAGTAAAACCTTTATGCACTCCCGCTGGTTGCTATAAGAACTTTGTAAGTAAAGCCTTTATGCACTCCCGCTGGTTGCTATAAGAACTTTGTAAGTAAAGCCTTTATGCACTCCCGCTGGTTGCTATAAGAACTTTGTAAGTAAAGCCTTTATGCACTCCCGCTGGTTGCTATAAGAACTTTGTAAGTAAAACCTATATGCACTCCCGCTGGTTGCTATAAGAACTTTGTAAGTAAAGCCTTTATGCACTCCCGCTGGTTGCTATAAGAACTTTGTAAGTAAAACCTATATGCACTCCCGCTGGTTGCTATAAGAACTTTGTAAGTAAAGCCTTTATGCACTCCCGCTGGTTGCTATAAGAACTTTGTAAGTAAAACCTATATGCACTCCCGCTGATTGCTATAAGAACTTTGTAAGTAAAACCTATATGCACTCCCGCTGATTGCTATAAGAACTTTGTAAGTAAAACCTATATGCACTCCCGCTGGTTGCTATAAGAACTTTGTAAGTAAAGCCTTTATGCACTCCCGCTGGTTGCTATAAGAACTTTGTAAGTAAAGCCTTTATGCACTCCCGCTGGTTGCTATAAGAACTTTGTAAGTAAAACCTATATGCACTCCCGCTGATTGCTATAAGAACTTTGTAAGTAAAACCTATATGCACTCCCGCTGGTTGCTATAAGAACTTTGTAAGTAAAACCTATTTGCACTCCTGCTGATTGCTATAAGAACTTTGTAAGTAAAACCTGGTGACCGAGTTTGCCTTTTTCCTCCTCCAAACCAATCCCTTTTCCTTTTGTGTCAGGAGTTCCAGATCAGGGATGGGCAGACTTCAGACTTGTGCAATCTACCCAGGGCTGTGGTCAGAGTCGTGGAATCGGAGTCGGAAGCAATTCTTGGGTTACTGGAGTCGGAGTCGGTAAAAATGTACAGACTCAGACTCCTAATAAATTTAAATTAAGTTGCGATATGACCCTGAAAACCAAGATTGTCCTGGATTCCAGCCAATTCAAAACTGACTATAGAAGAAGCCACCCTAGTTTATCCAGCGGTTATTAGTGATGAAGCTAGAACTGTAACAGCAATGCTACCCACCCAAGTCAGTGTTGAAAGACTGTTTTCGGCACTGAAAATAGTCAAATCAGATTTAAGGGCTTCTATGAGGGAGGATTTGGCAGAAGCAATTCTGTTTCTAAGAGCAATATGTTAGTCTTCAATCTTCTACAATATAATGTTTATTTCATTAAATGTATATTCACTTGAATTTTATATTCAAACGATACTTTAATCTCGAAAAAGGTTTATGTTACTTATGTACCTAACTGAGTTCATTTCTTTTAAAATGGTCATTTGTTAAGTTGTTTTAAGTGTTCAATTGTTTTTTACTTTTTTGTAGTTTTGACTTTGATATCAAAGTATATACTTTAGATTTTTGAACTAGTAGAGAAAGTTTTCTTTTATAGTTTCATATCCTATTAATTTATACTCTATAGTCTTTTGATAAACCGCCCAGAGAACTTTGGCTATGGGGCGATATAAATGCAATTAAATAAATAAATAAATAAAAAATATAACCTCATTGTTTTCATTTTTGAGCTTCTTTAATAAATAATTAAAAAAAAAACAGAATGTCTTAGCTATAGCCTTTAGACCTGGGCTTTAACAGGTTAGAGTTCTAAAACGTTGCTTGCTTGCAGTCGATGTAGGAAAAATATAGGAAATTTATTTCCTATAGTGATATATAATTAAAGGAGTCGGAGGTGCCATGAATAAAGGAGTCGGAGGTTTTATGTGCCGACTCCACAGCCCTGAATCTACCTTATTTTATTTTTTGGTAAAAGCTCAAGGTCCAACTGCAGCCAAGTGCAAAAGAGCAGCCCGTGGGATGGAGCCTGATACAAAATGGCAGATCAGGGGGCGGAGCCATTTTCCTATTGCATAACCTGCATATACAAGTACAAATCTACATCTTGGTTACTAGAGTTGAGGAATTCTAAAACAAAAATCTAAGATTGGCCAACAGAGCTGGTCAAAAAGCAGTAATATTTTTACACATGTAAAGAAACGCTAAAGCCGAGAAATAAGTGATTAGCACAAGACCAGATATTACATTGGTTTTTTAAAAAGAAAAATACAATTTTAAGGAACGGCAAGTCGGGTCAGCAGTAGTCTAAACATAAAATCCCATTTTACAGATGAGGAACACTGAGGCTCAGATGTACAATTTGCCCATGGTTCAGGTGTAGAGGACTGCAGCCTTTTTGTCAGAAACCTTTGCCAATCAACTGCAAATCACCCAGAGACCTATCATGATCTACCCATATTCTAGAGCAGTCTTCCCAACCTAGCGCCCTAAAGATGTGTTGGGCTACAAACCCCCATTATCCACAGCCAGCATGGCCAGTGCTGGCTGGGGACACTAGGTGTTGTAGCCCAACATCTGGAGGGCATCACCATGGGGAAAGCTACAAACTTGAAAGCAGGAACCTTTGCCAACGGATCTTTGGCAGCCTTTTCTGGCTGAAGAGTGGGGCATAAATCCTCCAGAGAAATAATATATATAAGCCAGTTATAGTTTTTGCCCTCTGGTGCCATCTAGGGACGTTCCTCGGAACTGCGGCCTTCTATGGAAGTTCTAAGTTCCGAGAAATAGTTTTTGCCCTCTGGCACCATCTAGGGACGTTCCTCGGAACTGCGGCCTTCTAGGGCTGCAGAGGGGCCAAAACCTCCTCACCTGACTGCTCCTCTACACCTGTCTATGACGGGCTTTTTTGCTAGTAAATATACTGAACGAGCAGCACACCTACCGGGGGTAGCTGTCCCAGTCCGTAGAGGGTGAGTTTCCTTGGGTCAAGATAAAGAGGCTCCCCGAAATCCTGATAGGGCCTCCAGCTGGGGCTGAAATAGCCCTGTTGAGCGAGCTGTTTGATCCTCCGGTGGTAGTTCTCCCGGAACACCTGCTCTCTCGTGACATCCCAGCAGTTGTAGATGGTGTTGCTTCGAGCCTGGACCTTCAGGCCTTGCTGGGTGGGAATGGGCACAGGTCTAATGAGTACGAAGTAACGAGGGTCGACCTTCGGGTTCAGCGGCATCCTGGCTCCGTATCACCGCCAACTCTTTTGCTACGTAAACCGCCCTCTCAACCGATCCTCCAGGCCTCTGCTCGAGTTACCCTAGGCGATCTTTACTCCATGTAACTAGTCCGCCCTCAACTCCGGGGAGGATAAACGCAGCTTCCGAGGGTAAAACTGGCAGCGTTGCTCTTTTTGAGCCACGCACAACTAGCAATTAACACGGAATGAGTGCAAGTCCATCCCTCAGGCGATCAGGATCAATGCAGAGGGCCCATTCCCTGGGTGCATAAAACTCAGCCATGATTCCACTAAGTTCTGGCTTGTTGCACAGAACTTAGGGGTAAAGGGCCCTGGGAACCCGAAGCAAAGGCCACTATTTATGCTTTCCCCTAACTCAAGAGGAATCCCCCTCCAAGGCAAGGCAAGATTTGCTTCCTCGTCCCTGCCCAAAGCTCAGTGCCTGCGAAAATACAAATTAAACGCCAGCAAAACTCTGGGACTCCCTTCCGGAAACTCTTCTTCTAGACACCAGCACCTGTCTAGAACTGCTTCTATCCTAATTTCTCTTAGGCACCGCCAAACACAGCCTCTGGGGTGAGGGGGCAAGGGGGAGCCCACCCCAACCTAAACCAAGTCTCTCTACCTGGGGCCACCCCTCTAATTTCCTTTGCTCTAAAGCCTACTAAATCAAGACCCCAAGACTTCTCCCCATTATTATTTTTGAGCTTCTAGTCCCTAAGACGTCCCTGCCAACCCTTATTTGAGACTCCTAACTCCACAAACCTCAGGACGTCTTAGCTCCCCCCCCACCTCCCTTTTCTTTTATAGAGATGCTAGTCCCTAAGACTTCCCAGCCAACCCATGTTTAATATTTCTAACCCCACAACCCCCCTTGCATTCAAGATTAGAAAACTCTAGACCTCAGGACTTCTCTCTCTCTCTCTCCCCACCCCCGCCCACCAATTTTTCTTTTTCTTTTGAAGATTCTAGTCCCTAAGAGTTCCCTACCAACTCCTGTTTGAAATTACTAGCAAAGAAAAACCACCAGTCATTCGGCTGGGGGACCCCCCCCCTTTACCTCAAAGTACACGTGAACCCCCCTGTCCCCTCCCCAAACGACTCCTGCCTCACTTCCTAACTGGGACCCCTCCCATTGAATTAAGAGACTACAGCTGGGCTCGGTCCATGCGGCCCCCACGCCCATTAAAGACTCCTACAGCCCACCCGGACCCCCATAATCCTGCCCCCCCCCATTTGAGGCCTTCTCCCCCTCCAAGGCGGAACTCGGACGCCTCAACGCCTTCTCAGCCCAGCCGCTTTTACGACGCTCGCAACGGCCACTGGGGAGGGAGGGGGAGGTTAATGGCGTCGCGCGTCGCCCTTGACAACCGCTTGAAAACGCGCGGGCTGGGATGTCCCTCGGCACTGCCCGTAGCCGCGGCTGCTGAAGCCGTATCCGCCCTCACTTCAGCGCCCTCTTCGAATGAATGGATCGACGCATGCATGCAGTGGAGGCTGGTGGCACTTATTTCAGTGGGGTTGTTTTAGTCAGAACCAGCCAGGACTCGAAAGGAGTTATCCAAGTGATGAACCCTGTGCTTAAAATGGGTTCTGCATCTTAGAATCATAGAATAGTACAGTTGGAAGGGGCCTATAAGGCCATCAAGTCCAACCCCGTGCTCAATGCAGGAATCCACCTTAAAGTAGGGTGACCATATGGAAAGGAGGACAGGGCTCCTGTATCTTTAACAGTTGTATTGAAAAGGGAATTGCTGCAGGTGTCAATTGTATATATGGAGAACCTGGTGAAATTTCCTCTTCATCACCGCAGTTAAAGCTGCAGGTGCCCTGCCCTCTTTTAAATCTGGTCACTCTAGTATAGCTCCTGCAGCTTTAACTGTAGTGATGAAGAGGGGATTTCACCAGGTTCTCCATATATACAAATGACCCCTGCTGAAATTCCCTTCTCTATGCAACTGTTAAAGATACAAGAGCCCTGTCCTCCTTTTCATATGGTCACCCTACCTTAAAGCACACCTGACAGATGGTTGTCCAGCTGCCTCTTAAATGCCTCTCGGATGGGAGAACCCACAACCTTCCTAGGTCATTGGTTCCATTGTCATACTGTTCTAACAGTCAGGACGTTTTTCCTGATGTCCAGCCGGAATCTGGCTTCCTCTAACTTAAGCCCATTATTCGGTGGATAGCTCCTTTAGAGTTCTGACTGAAACTCAGAGTGGATTTATAGCCCCACTGAAATTAGAGTCACCAGACTCCACCAGATGGATGAAATGCTACCAAAAAAGTCCTATAACTCTGCCAACACTGCTGAAGTAAAAAGTCCTGCAATTCCCACCTTAGCTGGAATGCTGGGAGTTGTAGGACTTTTCCCATCTAAACATGCATAGGATTTCACCTTGGCATGGAACAGAGTCCCATGTATTTTATAAATTGGCTCTATTTTAATTTTAACAAATGACATATTTATTTACGGTGCCATCCAATGCATGACTCTTCCAAGTAAACTCCATTGAGTAGAATGTAATTTACTCCCAGGTTAATGGGTATCAGATTGCAGCCTTATTTATTAAAGGCTCTACAACTCTCAGCATTCCCCAGCCAGCTGTGTACATGGCGTTCCAAGTGTGGCCACCCCATAGATTTGCATAAGGGCAGTGCTGCAAAGAGGTGCATCAAAATGGGAAAGGGCTGCGAGATGCTTGGAGTGGTAGCTCAACACCCCCGGAAGCCACTCGCTTGGAGAAGGCTGATCTATAATGTATCGGTCCAGGTTACCGAAACACAGCCAGCCTGGCAGAAATGCGTGGAAGAGAAAGCGGCTTGCGAAGGGAGCAGACGCACGGGTCCCTCTGACCACTGCAGCCCTCTTGCTGCAACTGCACCAGCCAGCTCCGCTTTCAACGCTGTCGTGTTTGTGGCATGGCGGCCAAGCGAACAATCCTTGGAAAGCAGCACGCTGGCCGGGTTTCATGCAGACTGCCTTGCAAATGAGTTTGGAACTGGGCCCTCGACGCTTGCTGCCAACTTATATTACTCAGAGCATCTCTGTATTAAGGGGAAATCATGTTGCTTACTTGGTGTGTTGTGCTTCCTGCTTCTTTTGCACAATTGTTACGGACTGCATTACACAGGAGCAGAGGGGTGATCATGTGGTTTGAATTGAATACTTTCCCTCTGTACTCTTCCATTGAGGCAGCGCCATCGAGTGGCGGAAGATCCAGCTTTTTTCTGGATACTACCACATTAAATTGCGGGATTTCCAGAGGATAGTGCAGGAGACATCCTGGTCATTGAGGATGTCATGTAATGGACACGAAAACTTCCATGAGTGGTGAATCACAAGCATGTAATAAATTGCTCATTTAAAGAAGACCCCAGCCAGCCAGCCAATGCGGGTCCCGTCCCTGCTTCCCCTTTCCTTGGCAAAGTTTTCCTTCTGAGTTACCCTGGCTCCGTGCCCAGAGGGCTGGATTTAGCCTGAGGTCCTACTATGATTTCTGATCAATCTGAGCTGGGGAAAAATTTCTTTCCTACCCCATACATGGCAATCAGTTAAATCCTCCCACCCATTTTCTTTCTGTGTATGGGTATGGAAGCCCACATGCAAAGATTTTTGTGTTCGTTCGCGAAGCAGCGTTGAGATTCCACTCACGTCCCTCCAGAGTTTGCACTGATTTTCGAAAGATTGCTGCATGTCTATATCGATGTAAATTAGCCTGCCTTGATGAAAAAGGAAAACAAATGGAGTTTTAAAATGCAGCTAATCAAGGAGTTAAAGAGAGGTTAATCCTCCTGGATTAATCAAATTGCATGCATAAAATGAGAGAAAGGAGGTGAAAAGGTAAGGAGAGATATGAGGAAGAGGGTGGAGGGCAGGGGGAGAAATTGGGTTTGCCTAGTTCTAAGCAGAACTCTCTTATGAAAGTTTTGGAGAAAGTATATCTCCCTGCCATTGCTTCTCCAAGAATTCTCGTAGTCCTTGCCCAGATTGAGTGCCTTTAAGAACATAAGAAATGCCATCCTGGATCAGACCAAGGGTCTATCTAGTCCAGCACTCTGTTCACACAGTGGCCAAGCAACCATCGGCCAGGGATGAACAAGCAGGACATGATACAACAGCACCCTCCCACCCATTTTCCCCAGCAACTGGTGCTCACAAGCTTATTGTCTCAAATACTGGAGATAGCACACAACCATCAGGGCTAGTAGCCATGGATCGCCTTCTCCTCCAGGAACTTATACGACCCCCTTTTAAAGCCATCCAGATTGGTGGCCATCACTACATCCTGTGGTAGTGAGTTCCATAACTTAACTATGCGCTGAGTGAAGAAGTCCTTCCTCTTATTTGTCCTGGATCTCCCACCAATCAGTTTCATGCGATGACTCCGGAGAGAGGGAGAAAAATGTCTCCCTATCCACATTCTCCATGAGCTGGCGGCAACCGAACAAGAAAGAGATCTTGGGGTTGTGGTGGACAGCCCGATGAAAATGTCCACCCAGTGTGTGACAGCTGTAGGCATTATAAGAAAAGGAACTGAGAATAAAACGGCCAGTATCGTATTTTCCATATACAAATCTATGGTGCGACCACACTTGGAATACTGTGTACAGTTCTGGTCACCATACCTAAAAAAGGATATTATAGAGCTGGAAAAAATGCAGAAAAAGGCAAGGATGACCATATGGAAAGGAGGACAGGGCTCTAGTATCTTCTGCATTGAAAAGGGATTTATTATTATTATTATTATTACGCAGCACAGGAGGCTCTCCTCGGGCAGGGAGCGATGGCCGATGAGATCAGCAAGGCGCAGGTGGCCCAGCTGGGCGGGGACACGATCTTCGGGAAAATCATCCGCAAGGAGATCCCCGCCAAAATCATCTTCGAGGACGAGAAGTGCCTTGCATTCCATGACATTTCTCCGCAAGCTCCAACGCATTTCCTAGTGATCCCCAAGAAGCCTATTGTTCAGTTATCTCAGGCACAAGATTCTGATGAAGCTCTTCTTGGATATTTAATCATTGTTGGCAAGAAATGTGCAACTGAATTAGGCTTGACCAGGGGATACTGAATGGTGGTGAACGAGGGGCCAGATGGTGGTCAGTCTGTCTACCATGTACACCTGCATGTCCTTGGTGGTCGTCAGTTGGCTTGGCCTCCAGGTTAAGGATTATTATTATTATTATTATTATTATTATTATTATTATTTATTGCATTTTTATACTGCCCAATAGCTGAAGTTCCTTCAGCAGGGGTCATTTATATGTGTGCAGCCCCCGGTGAAATTCCCTCTTCATCACAACCATTAAAGCTGCAAGTCACCTGTCCTCGTGACCAGATACAAAAGAGGGCAGGGCTCCTGCAGCTTTAACGGTTGTGATGAAGAGGGAATTTCACCTGCAGGAAAAGCAGTGTGATGAAAAACCAGCAAGCAGGACATGGTGCAACAGCACCCTCCCACCCATGTTCCCCAGCAACTGGTGCACCCAGGCTTACTTCTTCTAATCATGGAGGTAGCACATACCCATCAAGACTAGTAGCCATGGATAGCCTTCGGAATTTATCCAATCCCGATTGAAAGCCATCCAAATTGGTGGCCAATACTACATCTTGTGGTAGTGAGTTCCATAGTTGAACTATGCCCCGTGTGAAGAAGTCCTTCCTTTGATCTGTCCTGAATCTCCCACCCGTGACCCCTTTGGGTTCTAGTATTATGGGAGAGGGAGAAAAATGTCTCCCTATCCGCATCCTCCACACCGCACGTAATTTTGTGCATAACATAAAGCCCAGCTGCTACTTGGAAAATAATGTCCTGCAACTGACCGAATGGGGATCTGTGGTTTGAATGCGCCAGATGCAACGAGATTGCCAAGAGCATCCTGTTCCTTCTTCGTCGGGTGTCGGGAGGGCGAGGCGAAGACAGCCAATTCGCTCGAGGAAGGCACGGCCACCAAGGGTAAAAGTGTGTCTCAGTTGCCTTTGTCCCGTCCCAGCCCAGTTCTGCCGTGCCAAAAGCCCGTTCCCCCCCTTCCAAACAGGAGCAGCTCCCCTTGTTAAAATTCTGCGCATCGACGTCTCCGTATTAAAGCAGATATTAAGCCATAAAACGTAATATGTTATGACACCATAAAATGCAGCGTAATTGCCACAAAACCATAAAATGTAATGTAGTTGGCTCAGCGGCCATTATCTTTTCTGCTCTTATGGCTCTAACGGCTTGAAAGCGTTATTGAGCAGCCCCGGCGAGGGCAAACAGAACATCCCCCAAGCCTCTTTGATACCGGAGACCGTAAGTGGTAGAATGACCTCACATGCCCTCTTTCTGCTCCTCAAGGAGTTGACTGCTTTTCATCGTGCCAGACAGACAAACCAAAAGGTTAACAGAAAAGTCGGAAGCAAATATTTCATATCTATCTGTCTCAGATTCAGAATTGGCTGCCTGCCTGCCTTTTTCCTGTAAGCTCCCCTGCCCTGTCTCAAGCCACTGATGAGACACTCCTGTCACGGAATGCTCAAGGTCATTCCAACTGATGCAGAGGAAGGACCAGCCACAGAGGTTGAAATTCAGGAGCTCTTGATATTATGGAAGCAGTGCATTGGCTGGGCAAACTATCTCAGGGCCTATATTATTATTATTATTATTATTATTATTATTATTATTATTATTATTATTATTATTATTTATATAGCACCATCAATGTACATGGTGCTGTACAGAGTAAAACAGTAAATAGCAAGACAGGAAGAGCTGTATGCCAGTAACATGAAGGGTAGCATCCTGCTTCACTTAAGATGTGGCCCACAAGGCAATAAACCAAACTTGGCAGGTACAGAGTTTTGGCTAGAGTCAATCGGTCACTGGTTCAGGACAACTGGTTCAGGAGAAGAAAGCTCCAAATCCGCCATGCTCAGCAGCGCCTCTTAGGAGTCCTCAGGGAGACATTGATTGCCAGAATCCAGGACATAACAAAGTACTCGCTACCAGGAGGAGGGCCTTCTCTGCTGTGGCACCCCGGCTGTGGAATGAGCTCCCTAAGGAGGTTCGCTTGGCACCTACATTATATGCTTTTAGACGCCAGGTGAAGACCTTTTTATTCTCCCAGCATTTTAACAGTCTATAAATAATTTTTAACGGTGTTTTAAATTTGTAATTTTGCATTGCTGCTGTTTTTATCTGGTTGAGCTTTTATATTGTATTTTATATTATGGTTTTATACTGTTGTTTTATATTTTGAATGTTTTTAATTTTTGTGAACCACCCAGAGAGCTCTGGCTATTGGGCGGTATAGAAATGTAATAAATAAATAAATAAATAAATAAATAAATAAATAAAATAAAATAAAATACTCATAGTAACCCAAACAGGATAATTTAAAAAAACTTTTTAAAGTAAATGCAGTTAGTAAATTTGTAATTGTTGTCTGAATAGATTAGAACTACATTAAATGACTTTTCAAGTCCTTGAAAGGTTGTCACACAGAGGAGAGCCAGGATCTCTTCTCCATTATCCCAGAGTGCAGGACAGGGAATAATGGGCTCAAGTTACAGGAAGCCAGATTCCTGCTGGACATCAGGAAAAACATCCTGACTGTTAGAGTGGTATGACAATTGAGCCAATGACCTAGGGAGGTCGTGGATTCTCCCACCCTAGAGGCATTCAAGAGGCAGCTGGACAGCCATCTGTCAGGAATGTTTTAGGGTGGATTCCTGCAGTGAGCAGGGGGTTGGACTAGATGGCCTTGTAGGCCCCTTCCAACTCTGCTGTTCTATGCTTCTGTGACTGCTCCTGCATCAGAAACACAAGACTCTATAGAACAAAACCCAAACTGTCAAGAATGCACAATGGTGACTCTACTCCGATGTTGAGAAACTAAGCATAAACGTCCATCAGTAAAATATACTTTAGATCAATGAATTTAATAAGGAATGAAATAAATAATTATGCTGAGAATCTTAAAGAGAAGATTAAAAAAAAAATTCTTCTTCGTGGCCTCATTATTTCCAGACATTTTACATCTCTAGTCTTTCTATAAAAGTGTTCTTATTACATAGTTTTTAGAAATCATTTTGTGGGGGGGGGCGGGAGAGTAAAGGCTGCATAACAGTATAAAAATACTTTGTCTTACGTTCTAAAAGTAAGGTTGCTTCACTAAAGGTTGCTTTACTAAAAGGAGTTTGCCCTGTGTTGCTACGCCAAAAGGGGAAGGTAGAATCTGCAGGGTCAGCTATCTGACATGGCCAAGGATATGGTGCGAAGGGCAATGTATGGTCAGCTATTTCTTAAGGCTGAGACATGTGGCAGATAGGGGTCAAAGGGCCTCGTTCAGACAACACGCTAAACCATGCTGCTTAACCACAAAACGGTTAAGGGAATTCCATTAACCATTTTGTGGTTAAGCAGCATGGTTTAGCGTGCCGTCTGACAGTTTCATCATACCAGGGTTATACTGTGCAATCACTGCGAATTGCGTGCAAAGGACTCCGAAGTTTTCCAGTCTATGATCTGCTTTGACAGTGAAGGACTCCCATGCATCCTGCTTTAATGGTGCTATAAAGCCAAAAGACCCGACTTATTCTGCTACCTGTTTAGGAGCGAACCATTTGTTGTTCTTCGAGCAGCCACTAGGGGCACAGGAGGAGGATTTGATATGTTTAAAGTAGAAATTAAAAAATGCTTACATCTGTGTAAGTTTTAAAGATAAAGACATCAAAATTGGCAAAGTAATAGATATTAAGGAGAGGTTTAAGCATACCAAATTTGAATCGGATTGGGTCATCCATTGATTTTTTAATGATTTTTTTACATTTCCCCCCTTAACCCCTTTTCCTGGTATGCAAAGGATCTTAGGAGTGCTGCCGTCTGGGGTGTGATTTAGCTAGCAACAACAACGACAGCTTTACGCTGTAGGGGATAATTCGAGGGGAAAAGGTACGTGGGATGAAGCCTTCAACCAGGCCACAGAATGTATAAGTCAGCTACTTCCCATGTAACCAGGCAACAGGTCACGCCGTGCTTAAAACACGGTAAGCTTTGTGACTGGACAATTGACCTTTGCAATAAGGCGTGCTCTAAGGACGTACGGAAACTGTAGGAATCTATAAAAGTGTTAGACCTCGGGGCGGTGGCTAGTTCTCTTGGCCGGCGTGCGAAGACGCTCCGTTGAAACTTAGTGTTTTCTGTGTCGCTGCAATAAAGCGATTGGCCAGCACGCACTGCCAGAGTGATGTCCCGTCCCTTGACCACGTAAAGAATTCCACAACAAATCAAAATCAGTCCTCGGGTGGGGTGGCTGGTTTCCTGAATTTTAATGTTTTCCCCCTAGTCTTCACATCTCCAGAGGACCTTTTCTTCTGTCGCCCCTGGATTATGGAACGGCCTGCCGGAGGAGATTTGTAATATTAACTCTCTCTGTGATTTTAAGGCAGCTTTGAAGACTGGCCTTTTCCGGCAGGCCTACCCAGATTAATGTAAAATCAAGAATTTTAAAGATGTGTTGATTCCTGTACTAATGTTGTTCCCTGCCTCGATCCAAAGGGAGAGGCGGGTAAGAAAGGAACGCCTCCTCCCGTATGTACCTGCCCGGACCCTAAGGTCATCCTCAGGGGTCCTTCTCCGCGAGCCCCTGCCAAAGGAAGTGAGGCAGGTGGCTACCAGGAGGAGGGCCTTCTGTGCTGTGGCACCCCGGCTGTGGAATGAGCTCCCTAAGGTAGTTCGCTTGGCACCTACATTGTATGCTTTTAGACGCCAGGTGAAGACCTTTTTATTCTCCCAGCATTTTAACAGTCTATACATAAATTTTAACTTGGTGTTTTAAATTGTAATTTTGCATTGCTGCTGTTTTTATCTGGTTGAGCTTTTATATTGTATTTTATAGTATGGTTTTATACTGTTGTTTTATACTTTGAATCTTTTTAATTTTTGTGAACCACCTAGAGACCTCCAGCTATTGGGCGGTATAGAAATGTAATAAATAAATAAATAAATAAAATTATTATTATTATTATTATTATTATTATTATTATTATTATTATTATCATCATCATCTCTAGTCAGGATTTCTATATACGACTTTCAGTAGCGGGGGCTTGATGTCCGTGTATGCCCCACAAAAGTCAGGATGCCAGCAGAGAGACAGGGGGAGTTTGACCCTGTTGAGCGTCTTCAGAGGAGGGCAACCAGGATGATCAGGGGTCTGGAAACAAAGCCCTATGAAGAGAGACTGAAAGAACTGGGCATGTTTAGCCTGGAGAAGAGAAGATTGAGGGGAGGCATGATAGCACTCTTCAAATACTTAAAAGGTTATCACACAGAGGAGGGCCAGGATCTCTTCTCCATCCTCCCAGAGTGCGGGACTCCCCCCTGCCCCCTTGCCTGGCCCCACCGCTGTCGCTGCACAGACTGCAGCGGCAGAGCCAGGTAAGCCTCCTTCTCCCACTTACCTGCCTCCGTCGCGGTCCAGCGCAGGCTTCAACTGAGGCCCAGGGCTCAGTGGAAGCAGGGCCTGCTTCTGCTTTGAGGCCTGGGCCTCAGTTGAAGCCTGTGCCGGACCATGACGGACACAGGTAAGCCCCCCTCCCCCGCCCCCTTATCTGGCTCTGCCACCGGCACCACCAGGTGAGACCCCTCCCCCCCACTTACCTGCGTTCAGACCTCCAGATGGAGGCAAACTGTTTCGCCTTGATCCACAGCTCCCCCGACCCGATTTGGATCCGCCTTTGGCGGAGGCGAATCAAGCCGCTCCACTCCCACTTCTACGACCCGAAACGGAGCGGAGCACAGCCGTACTGATAAGCTCCTGCGAAGATTCCTCCTTGACTCCTGGAGAATCTTGGAGAATTTCCTCCCCTGTTTCCTATCTTGGCTCTTCTTCTTCTTCTTCTTCTTCTTCTTCTTCTTCTTCTTCTTCTTCTTCTTCTTCTTCTTCTTCTGGCTCTGACGCTGATTCGGAATACACAACAGGGAGACCGGGTCTGATCCTGATAGGTGGCCTCAGTGGCATAGAATACCTTCTACCAGCTTTAACTCGTGGCAGGGAGCATCCCATAATCGGGGGGGGGGGGGAGCACCACTGAGAAGGCCCTCTCCTTTGTTGCCACCTTCCGAGTCTTCCTCGGAGGAAGCACTCAGAGGAAGTCCTCTGATGTTATCATAGTGTCTGGGTAGGTCTGGGTTGGGAGAGACACTCCATCAGGTATTACCGCTGTGTGAGGCTTTATAGGTTCGAACCTTGAATCAGGCTCAGAAACATACAGGCAGCCAATGCAAGTGGGCCATAATTGGTGCTATATGCTAGGACCTTCTGGTCCCTGTTATTAATCTCTCTGCCGCAGTTTGCACAAGCTGCAACTTCCGAACAGTCTTCAAGGGGAGCCCCACAAAGAGTCCATTGTAGTAGTTTCAACTAACATGGTTGAATACACAGGTTTTTGGATGCAGGCTTTTAAGAGCAAAGCCCCTAGGCTTTGTCAGTTCCTGCCATGTTCATTTTTTAAAAAATAAATAAATCTCAAGTTCTTTTCATCCTGTGTATGGAGAACTTTACAAACTTTGGTAAATTCTTATCGAAACCAAACTGAAATGAAATCAACACCCACTCCTTTGCTCAGCTGTGTGCCGTAGGCATGCTAAGAGCTAGAGAATCTACTTTGCAAACGCAGAACAATGGATTACATTGCTATCTGCCGGAGAGACACGGTAAGCTTTTACAGGTGGTGTGAATTTCACAGTTCACGGTTTTCCGTAACGATACATTGCATCTTTGAAGGCCATGCCACTTGCATCATTTAATTCTGGTTGGAGTCCAGGACTCGGAAACCCACAATTGTACAGCTGTATTCATTAGCCATGCTTCAAGAACACATCCCCGTAGGATCTGGTTTTCATCTGAAGATTAAAAGCTCAATATAGCTTTGATTAAAGAGAGAAGGGCTTTATTCTCAACACAGTCTTGGATTGCGGGGTTGATGCTGCCCATAGAAATGCGGAATCTTCCTCAATAGGGTGGCCACGTTGACTCTGGGATTGGCTCTGTGATTTCAGCAGCTGCACCGGAGGCAGAAGGGGCCGGCCTGAAACATTTTGCTGCTTGAAAGGAATAATACTGCTTAATGAATACAGCTGCACAATTATGGGTTAACAAAGTGATTGCTGACTCTTGCTTCAACACTGATGATGGGACAGTTCTGCCCTCTGACACTGCTGCAAGAACCTGCTGGCTCGACAGTCATGGGGCTAGTTCAGAACGGGGGGGGGAATCGCATTCCCTTTCTGTGGCTCTGCTTCCTCCTTCTCCTCCACATTTGCAATGAGCTGAAATTACACAAGGAAGAGAGCAGCAGCAACTACGTAGCTTGAAGTTCAATGGGAAAGTGCCCTCTAGTGGGCGTTTTATAGTGCAACTTCGCCTGCACACGGCAGGAAATCCCGACAACTACCGATATATCTCAGAAGAGTTGGTTTTTTTTGCAGTTTATTTTTTACTGCTAAAACCAGGAAATGGAGCAGGAGATGTGCAGTAAGCTGACGGCATCGTCAAAATGACCCGTGAACATCCATGAGTAGCCAGACACGAGCGTGTTATAAAATGCTCGTTTAAAAACGCTCATGGTAACAAGTGATATTAGCAGTATGCCAGAGACATACATAAACTTTATTGTATAGGCCTTTACAGTGTATAAAAATGTTAAAAGGAGACCTTTCCCAATCCAAAACTTTGATTTAAATAAAAATTACGAACTCAACAAAGCTATTAAGAACAGACCGTGTTTGCCATCTGCTAAGGTTGACCATTCAAATCTAAATAGATAAGATTTATACGGCCCTTCTCTCGATCCTGCCATCATGAGCAGGGGGTTGGACTTGATGTCCTTATAGGCCCCTTCCAACTATACTATTCTGTGATTTTATATTCAATGATTCTACGATCACTGGCATGTCTGGTGGGAACACGGAGTCGGGAGAGGGCCTTCTTGGTGGCTGCTCCAAGGCTCTGGAATGTCGTGTTTCTCAGAACACTCCTGCTTTTGAAATGACGAGGCTTGCTAAGTAATCTACAAAGCTTTTATCAAGCAACAAAGTCTCTTCTACCTGAAGAGAGTCTAACCCTCTTGGAAATTTCCCCCTAGGCGAAACTATGCAAACTAAGCAAGACAATTGTCCGTTCAAGAAGAATAGGAAGCCACTTTGCAAATGCCCGTAACTTCAGAGCGCCTGGTGCAGAGTCAGGTTCTGGCATAATCGAACTGACTTTCTCACGCCTTCCTTCCACCCTGTGTGTTTGAGCTTCTGGCGGACCCTAGCATCAGCTAGCTTGTCAGGACGCTCACCTCTGGAAGAAGGCTCACTTCCCACTGAGTGTGTAAGATTTGGCCTTGAGGACATAAGCTCTGGAGAGGGCTGACTTCCAGCTGGGGAATTGCCTGTGAGAGCTTCCTCCCCCACTGGTCCAGGCTGGCTGGTGTCTGGCTGGTGTTTTCTAGTTCTGAATCTGATTCTGATTGATTACCTGAAACATCTTCTCCCAAAACAGGGGCAGTAGGGTTGGACATAACATGGAACTTCCTTCCCAGGGAAGCTAGACTGGCTCCCTCCTTGTTACACTTTTGGAGGCAGGCAAACCACTATTTTTTCCCCAGCAGGCCTTTGGGGAATAATCTGGATCTCTGCTTATGCATTGATATATTTTTTTTAAAAAATGTCATTTGTATTTTAAATGTTTTAATATTACAGCAGGTTTAATTATTTTAACTTTTGTATATTTGTATTTATATGTTTTAATGGCATATGTTTTAATTTTGTAAAGCCACCTTGAGGCCCAGTATTGGGGAAAAGACATAATAATAATAATAATAATAATAATAATAATAATAATAATAATAATAATAATAATAATAATAATAATATCATATCATATTTCTTGATGTGGCAGGACTCCAGAAACTGGGCTACCAAGTATGTGATAGATGCTTATTGACTAGGAGTTCTATTACCACTTAATGTGATGTTTGATCTGAATACAGATGAATAATAAATGACAAAGATTTACCGCTAGTATCCAGATACAAAGGACAAAACTATGTCTTCAACTTGATTGCAATCAAATATTCATTTCTGTTCTGTGGCTGCTGGGATTCTTCAATATCTCCCATCAAGATAATGCAAAGGGACAATGCAAACCTGGAGCCTAAGTACTGTAAAAGCCCTTCGAAGTCATGGTAACAAGTGATATTAGCAGTATGCCAGAGACGATAAGCTAAAATTCAGGAAACGTTCAGAAGGAATCCTTTGTTTAGAAGGCAGGGGAAGTGTAGTCAAAGGTCAACACGGCCGTTTCACACGAGAGAATGTCAAGGACTTAACATGTACTGGAACAATTCAAGATGTACCAAGTGTGTTGTGTCTCCAAACAGGTTTATTGGGTGAAAGCTGACCTGGATCAGATGCCTCCTTATGCAACAGAGTAAATATGACACTCCCTTGCTGAACGGATCATGTTTTTAAAACATTGCCTCCAGGTACTGTGGAGGAGAGGAGAGTATAGGAACTGCCTTGCTAGTTGATGGAAAGTCTGTTGTGATTTACAGCAGAATTGCCATTATTCAGAGAAAGTGTGGCAACGCAACATTTAGTATTGGAGGCAATAAATGCCAGTTAATGCCAGTTTAGGAGATGTTCAAATCAACTTACTTTATTGGTGCTTTCATACAGTCACAGAAGGCTATCTAACACTCTTATAAGCACCCTCTAAAGCTGGGTGTGTAAGTGTAAGTGAAGACGTGAGATATGGTTACTTGCTTCCTTTTCGGACAGGTACACAGCACTTGTTGCAGAGGCAAGAGGAGAAGAAGGAAGGAGAAGGAAGGGGAGGGAGCAGGGAAAGGGAACTGATCAGACAACAAGGGGAACGAACAAGATAAGCATCCGTTGATGCAATATATTCTCTATCGCCACCTAGTGTCTGGAAGGATGCGGAGTTGCTCCTATTAAATTGTTGGTTGTTTTTATGCTCTTCATGGTTTTAATTTTTGTGAACCGCCCAGAGAGCTTCGGCTATTGGATGGTATAAAAATGCAATAAATAAATAAATAAATAAAAATAAATATTATCCAACAGCTAGAGCAGAGCAAAAGTCTTATTGAATCTAGAATTCTGCTTCCTACAGTTGCTAACCAGATACCCCCACATTGCTAACGAACAGGGAATTAGTGTAATAGCCTTCACGCTTTCTTTATCTCCAGCACTAGGGAATCAGAGGCATTCTGCTATTAGGCACGGGGGCTTAATTTAGCTGACATGGGACACAGGGTTGATATCAACACCTAGCATCCTTGGGCAGCTGCCAGACCTCCAGAATCATGGAGGCAGGGGCTCACCACAGATGCCTACCCTTTAATTCTTCCCTGGTCCAAAGTTCTGATCAGCGCCAGGCAGCAAAGTCTGTCTGCCATTTTAATTTCCCATAATGTAGTGTCATTCCGGGGCATTGTGGGAAAATCACATGGCGACCCTGAGGCAGCCAATCGGATGCTGCAGCTACTGGTAGCTAACGCAGATACCAGGTAAGCCCGTCAGGGGGGCTCACCCAATGAGAGTAGCCCCACCAGAGTGTGCTTTGCTCAGCCCTCCCAAGGCTAGAGCAGGCGCTGCTGGCCAAAACAGTGTTGAGACAGATTATCCTCTGTAAATGACCCCGGTCCTTTTAAAAGTTCTCGAAGCTTTTCACAAAGCTTTAAAAACCCATCTTACAAAAGCCCATTTAACCCAGCCCCACATCTTGTGTGACTGTGAGTGCCATGTGATCATTATGAACCGCGTGAAGAAAAAGGGTTTCGCACAGAGGTGCTGCTAAGCACTTAGAAGATTCAAGAGCCCGACTCATAAGAAACAAATGTGCATAAAATCGGCATCTGTGACTTTATAGCCGTAAATGCACATTTAGAAATAATTCCGAGGATTTATTTAACCTTCACAGGAGGCAAAGGCAGTCAAATTAATCTAGTATCACCCAAATCATCTCAAAATAAAATAAACGGTTTCCCCTGCTCAATGCAGGAATCCACCCTAAAGCATCCCTGACAGATGGTTGTCCAGTTTCCTCTTGAATGACTCTAGTGTGGGGGAGCCCACAACCTCCCTAGGTAACTGATTCCATTGTCATACTGCTCTAACAGTCAGGAAGTTTTTCCTGATGTCCAGCCGGAATCTGGCTTCCTTTAACTTGAGCCCGTTATTCCGTGTCCTGCACTCTGGGAGGATCGAGAAGAGATCCTGGCCCTCCTCTGTGTGACAACCTTTTAAGTATTTGAAGAATGCTATCATGTCTCTCCTTGATCTTTTCTTCTCCAAGCTAAACATGCCCAGTTGTTTCAGCCTCTCTTCATAGGGTTTTGTTTCCAGACCCCTGATCATCCTGGTTGCCCTCCTCTGAACACGCTCCAGCTTGTCTGCGTCCTTCTTGAATTGTGGAGCCCAGAACTGGATGCAATACTCTAGATGAGGCCTAACCAGGGCCGAATAGAGAGGAACCAGTACCTCACATGATTTGGAAGCTATACTTCTATTACTGCAGCCCAAAATAGCATTTGCCTTTCTTGCAGCCATATCACACTGTTGGCTCATATTCAGCTTGCGATCTACAACAATTCCAAGATCCTTCTCGTTTGTAGTATTGCTGAGCCAAGTATCCCCCATCCTGTAACTGTGCATTTGGTTTCTATTTCCTAAATGTAGAACTTGGCATTTATCCCTATTAAATTTCATCCTGTTGTTTTCAGCCCAGCACTCCAGCCTATCAAGATCACTTTGAAGTTTGTTTTTGTCTTCCAGGGTATTAGCTATCCCACCCAATTTTGTGTCATCTGCAAATTTGATAAGCGTTTCCCTGCACCTTGTGGAAGTGAATTCCATAGTTCAACTCCGCGCCGTGTGAAGAAGTCCTTCCTTTGATCTGTCCTGAATCTCCCACCCATCAGCTTCATGGAATGACCACACTGAGTCCTAGTATTATGGGAGAGGGAGAAAAGTGTCTCTCTGTCTGCATTCTCCAACACCATGCATAATTTTATACACCTCTATCACGTCCCCTTTGGATTAACGTGTATCCATAGGTTTTCCCTAAGCAAATAGCAGCTGCTTAAACAGAGACGAGGATTAATACCCCCTACTTTGAAACATGGTCCCAATCCACGCCAGCCCTCCCCCACTCCACTGCAGCTGCTTCTTGCAGAAATTAAGGAGGCAGGCAGGCGACCCGGGTTCGGCTTTTCACCTTGGCCTCTAGTTTGGCTCCTTTCTATAGCTGCTTATGAGGTTGCAGAAACACACAGACACACAGCTAAAAACTTCAGCCTGGGTTTATTCTTCAAAGAAAAGCAGAAGTCTTGTTTGGCAGAAGAAAAGGGGAACGAATCCAAACAGTTGTATATTTCACATGTTTAAATACCGTCTGTGGTTGGGAATAATAAACTATTTCTTCCTAGTGTCAGAAAGATCTCACATACACCAAAACTAGATTAATGACAGGGGCGACTTGTTGCTACATCCAATATACAGATAAACAATGCTGGAGCATGTATAAGACCATGGATGAAACCGTGGGCCGTCCAGAGTGTTAATTTGCAAGGGAGTATATATATAGGAGGAGAAGCAGTTCAGGCGGTGCTGTTGCAATCCCGAGTTTCTGTAAGACTAAGTTGGCTTGTCTTGTCATGATGCCAGAACGGCATTTGTGAGGCTACAGAGACAGTCATGATGAAGAGAAGCCAGTTGGAAAAGAGCAAAGAGCGCTGAAAACTCCCCCTCTCTTGAGGGCTGAGACGTTCTCAGTTTTCTCCAGTCGTTCAACAGCGATGCTCCAGAAACGCTTGTAAACTTTGACGGACGCTTTCAACCCAGGAAGACAACTTTAGTGCAAAATCAGTTGTGGGTTAGAATCTAAGGAGAGCCCTGCTGGATCAGACCAAGGGTCCATCTAGTCCAACATTCGGTTCACACAGAGAGGCCAACCAGCTGTTGATGAGGAACCCGCAAGCAGGACATGGGTGCAACAGCACCCTCCCGCCCATGTTCCCCAGCAACAGATGTACATAGGCCTACTGCCTCTGGAGGTAGCACAGAGCCATCAGGACTAGTAACCATTGATAGTCTTCTCCTCCATGAATTTGTTCAATCCTCTTTTGAAGCCATCCAAATTGGTGGCCATCACTACTACGTCTTGCGGAAGTGAGTTCCATAGTTCAGCTCTGCGCTGTGTGAAGAAGTCCTGCCTTTCCTCTGTCCTGAATCTTCCACCAATCTACTTTATGGGATGGCCCCGGGTTCCAATCTGATAAGAGGGAGAAGAATGTCTCCCTAGCCACTTTCTCCCCACCAGGCATATTTTTATATGAACTAGCCTATGTACATTTTATGCCAACTGGCACCCTCTTCTGTCTTCTTATTTGGTGATTCATAACTGGCTGCCCTAGCTACCTCTCTCAGGTAAGTGTGCAAGCCCCTGGTATAGGGTGGAGGAGGGCACTTGTGGACACTTGGTCCAGGGTCTCTTCAACTGTGGTGCTGACCCTGCATAAGAACACCAGAAGTGCCCTGCTGGATCAGACCAAGGGTCCATCCAGTCCAGCACTCTGTTCACACAGTGGCCAACCAGCCATCAGCCAGGGATGAACAAGCAGGACATGGTGCAACAGCACCCTCCTGCCCATGTTCCCCAGCAACTGGTGCACACAGGCTTATTGCATCTAGTTGCTTTGCTTGGAAGATCTAAACCACCAGTCTGGACTCAGAAGATGACAACTTCTCCTCCTCCATGTCTTCCAGAGGTTCCTTCTCAGAGTATGTCTCTGGTGAGGTGCTACAGAGTTTCTGGAGTGAATCCTTCAGGCTCATGGTCACTCCTGGGGGCGGGTCATGGCAACAGGTGAGCAAACACGAGATGTTATTTAAAAAGGAAAGGAAAGGAAAAGGCTACTGATACAAAAGCCTCAACGGTCAGGCTAAACCACCCACCTTCTCCCCCTGACATGCAGGTCCAATCAGCACACTGGGGAAAAGAGCGGGACATGTCGGGGACCAGCTTTTGATAAAAAAAATGTACAACATCAAATAGGCTTTTGGTGAATGCAATCGTACGTGGAGAGAAAGTGGGGGGCAAAGGCGGGGGGGGACGGACGGCGAGGAAGGCTCGCTTCAGGCACAGGTGGCTTCTTGGTTGTCCAAAGGTATCTCGTTCCCATAGCTGCAGTCTCCGTACTGATAGTAAGGAGGTATTTGCGGTGCCTCAATGATCAGTAGACCCTCCGGTGACAAGGAGGCGAAAACCGTGGTGGGGTCGACCTCTCCAGGAAGCCTAAAGCGGGGTGGGGTGTGTGGGGAGAATGAAATTAGATAATTTGTGAGTCTCGTGCAAGGTTCCCCCTTCTCCTCCCAGGACTCCTCTAAACAAGTGGTTTATTGTACGCTCGTGATTGGACGCTCACGGACGTTTTTGGGTTGATTTCATGCCCGCGTCAACAACCGGGATGTCTCCTGCTGAATCCTCCGGGCATCCCAGGGTAAAAAGAACCACGTTGAAAGTGGTAATAGCTGGGAAAGCAGGATCATTATTCAATTCAAACCCTTATCGCCCCTCTCCTCCCGTGCAATTCAGCCCATAACAATTGTGGCAAAGAATGAGGAAGCACAAAAGTCTCGGGTAAACAACGCAATTTCCCTTAATGTAGAGACACTCCGAAGGGAAATAAAATCTAAAGGAAAATGGCCATGTCCCAGATCTTTCACTAGGTTGTCGTGAACCCAGCAGGACATACGAGTTTTGTCCACCATCAATTCTCGGTCGCTTTCCTCCGTTAGAGTGCTCTGTTGCTATATTTGGATTTTGCCGTTTCTTGCTTGGTAGTATTTTATATAAACCACCCTTGGAAGCA
Source organism: Elgaria multicarinata webbii (assembly GCF_023053635.1). Taxonomy (NCBI): domain Eukaryota; kingdom Metazoa; phylum Chordata; class Lepidosauria; order Squamata; family Anguidae; genus Elgaria; species Elgaria multicarinata. Next base: position 16,980,723 of record NC_086188.1, on the reverse strand, counting down.
TGTGTGAGGGATGATATGTAATTCTCTTCCTCAACCCAAATAAACTAATCTCCATTGCAAACAAACTGGTGTTTTTTTTAAAGGCTTAATTTCAAGGGAACTCTGGGAACGGCCACACTTCATCTTGACCTCATTTACGCTCTTTGGAGGCCCGGCTGCCATTTCGGATTTCAATAGGAGCAGTGGAGGAAATTCTCTGCATGGTTTAAAGGTCCACCTTTGGATATAGGCAAGATTAAAACCAACCCCAGAATATTTTAAGAGCGTTTCTTGAAGTTAGTTTTAAAACCCTTCCCAAAAAATAACTACAGCGATGCTGCTGCCCCAGTTATTTTTAAAGCAAAGGGACGCTTTGCACACCTAGTACATTAAATGCACCTAGAGCGTCATCAGAGGGTGAGTGTGTGTGTGTGTGTGTGTGTGTGTGTAAGAAATCGTGTTTCCCTACCGTCGCTTTCTCCCCGCTTCTGTCCCACAATACTTCCTCTTCCCACGGGGAAGAAAGAGGGAGGAAACAATGACCACGTCGCCCATTCAGTGGGCATTTTAATCGCCCTGCTTTTCCTGCAGGTGAAATCCCCTCTTCATCACAACAGTTAAAGCTGCAGGAGCCCTGCCCTCGTTTGTATCTGGTCACAAGAGCAGGGCTCCTGCAGCTTTAACTGTTGTGATGAAGAGGAGATTTCACCAGGTGCTGCATGCTTACAAAGGACACCTGCTGAAATTCCCTTTTCAATACAACTCTTAAAGTTTCAGGAGCCCTGTCCTTCTTTCCATGTGGTCACCCTAATTCAGCCCTTGGGCTAAAAATCTTTCCCCACCCTGGACTTCCAGGCTTGCAGCCGTGATCTGCCAGTCTTTCAAGGGCCACAAAGACCCTTGAAAGACCCTTTCAATTTGTATTTTAAATTTGTATTTTTGCATTGCTGCTGTTGTTATCTGGTTGAGCTTTTATATTGTATTTTATATGATGGTTTTATACTGTTGTTTTCTACTTGAATTGTCTTAATTTTGTAAAACGCCCAGAGAGCTTTGGCTATTGGGCGGTATAGAAATGCAATAAATAAATAAATAAACGTACATGGCAACACCTCTGGAATTTCTCCCTCTTATCTACAACGTCCCTCTGACTCTGGTCTAATTATTAATTAAGCATCCCTGATAACTGACTAGGTTATTTTGGTGTTCAACTTTTTAATTAAGGAATGTGGGAGGCAGAAGGTTTAAGAGGGACATCATGCACCTCTCTCTCTCTCTCTCTCTCTTTCAAAGCCCAGCAACTCCACCTTGCATTATAAAGCAGGCTTTGTGTTAAATCTGCGTACATTCTTTGGCAAGCAGGTTTCGCTGGCTGCCTTTCAGATCTTATGCAGCTGCAGTTTAGTACAAGCACATCAAGTAAATATCTGCATCGGAGCAGGAAAAGTACATGTCCAAATAAGGAATTCTTGAGAAATCCAACAGACAGGCCAAAGCCGGTCTCATTTTAATAAGGTGGTAATCCCGTAATGTGCATGGGTACCATGTCAGATTGCAGTTTTATTATTATTATTATTATTATTTATTTATTTATTTATTTATTTATATAGCACCATCAATGTACATGGTGCTGTACAGAGTAAAACAGTAAATAGCAAGACCCTGCCGCATAGGCTTACAATCTAATAAAATCATAGTAAAACAATAAGGAGGGGAAGAGAATGCAAACAGGTACAGGGTAGGGTAAGCAGGCAAGAGGGTAGGGTAAAACTAACAGTAGAAAGTAACAGTAGAAGTCTGCACAACATCAAGTTTTAAAAGCTTTAAAAGTTTTCATCTGGAGATGATGCTAGTCCCTTTGAGGATGCAGCCACCCACCTCGTCCCCACACCCCACTGCCCATCTTGCTGTTCTAATGGTGCCTCTGCTTGCGCTGCTGTTCCACCTCCTGTGAGAATAATCCAGACTTCTGCTTGGCTAACGCAGGTCAGACGGGTGGATTTTCACGTTTCCCTACCCTATGGCTGCCTGCTGCTGTCCCACAATAGCGACGGTCTCTTTACACGGGGAGAGAAAGAGGAAGCAGCAACGACCCCGCGGCCCTTTCAGGGGCCGTTTATGTCACGCCGCTTTTCCTGCACGCAGCAGGAAATGGCAGCACATTCCGTTTGAAAAGAAAAAAGACGGATTAGAAGGGGTCTATTTTGCGACGGAAAAACAAGCGGAAGAAGCGGGAGTCGGATGTCAGTAAGCAGGCAGTAGTGAGTGTGCGATAAAACACTCGTCTGATGATGCTCTAGAAGAACGGAGCATACAGAGGGCCCAGTGGAGTAGCCTGTTTAGGGTAGCCACTTGTACATCACACACACACACACACACACACACACACACACACACACACACACAGGAATTGCATCAGCAAAACAGAAGACAAAAGAGGACACAGTTTTGCATAGCATTTGTGTGTGCTAATTTATATGGAGAGGTGCTGAGCTGATTGCTTGCAGAGAGAGGGCTTTTGAAATTAAGCCAAAGCCCTTATGTACCACAGATTGTACACCTCTCCTTTAGAGCCTCCCTCACCCCACCCCACCCCACACCATGCCACCCCACCCATCTATCTATCTATCTATCTATCTATCTATCAGGCAGCTTTTGAAGTTTAAAAAACATTCGTGTTCTTTTCATTTGCAAATGCATACACACCTACATAAATCCTCCCAAATACGCAGAAACTACTCCCTTCTTTTTGGGTGGCCCTCTTGGGCTTCCAAACTGATCGGCACTCAGCCACCCAACTTCACTGTTAGCGTGAACCTCTGCTCTCCCCCCCTGTCCTCTTGCAGCGAAGGATCTCACTTGAAGTCTACAGGACAGGGGAATTTGCAACACTTTTGCAAGACCTTTTTATTCTCTCCATATTTTAACACTTAATTGTAACTTAAATTTAAATTGTACTGTTCTAACTCTGTATTTTAATCTTATATCAATTTTTGCTGCATGGTTTTTATCCCGGTTGTGCTTTTCATATTGAATTTTGTATTTGTGTTTTTTAGACTGTTCTTTTATTACGGTTTTAATTTTTGTGAACTGCCCAGAGAGCCGTTCCAGAGGGCGGTATAAAAATGTAATAAATAAATAAATAAATAAATAAATAAAATAAAATAAAATAAAATAAAAGAAATACTGAAGCACGGGATGGACTAGATGCAGGCGTGGGCAACCGATGGACCTCCAGATGTCGGACTACAAGTTCCATAATCCCTGACCTGCTGGCTGGGGCTGATGGGAGTTGGAGTCCAATATCATTTGGAAGGCCGCTGGCTTCCAGTCCTGGACTGGAGACGGGTGCTGGCTCTTTGCCGTGCAAGCTGTCAGTGGCGGCCCCAAAAAGCCCCGTCTGCCTGTGGCTGTGTCCGAACCTGATCCTTCCTTGCGCCAGCAAGTTCCAACGTGCAAAAGAAAAGAAAAAGGCTCCCTTGTCCTTCAAGCCTTGCAGTCCCCGGGATTAAAAAAAAGAAGAAGAGTACAGCAGGGAAAGTTCTGGAGCGTGACTCTTTCTCTGCAAAGTAAACAAGGAGGGCTTGGGAGCAGGGATGAGGCATGGAATCCGAAATAGATTTTCAAATGCATGCAGATGAGTCACTTTCCCTAGGGGTAACTCCAGGACAGAGCACAAAGGCAGAACTTCTCACCCACCTGTTTGCCCCCAACCCCCAGGCACAGCACACACACACACCACTGAGCATGGAGCAAGTGCTTCAAAGGAACCCTCAGCCTATCAAGGAAGGGGTGGGAAATGAAAGATCTCCCGTGGTTGCCCGTGGCAAGGAGCTGACCCCTTTCTCCATCGTTTTATGGGGCGTGTTTTGTTCCCTCCCCAAGAAAGATCAGTTTCACAATGGTTCCTTCTAACTACCGCAGCCTTCCCCAACCTGGTGCCCTCCAGATGTTTCAGATGAGAACTCCCAGCTTTCCTGACCGTGGGCTGCGATGCCAGCTAGGGCTGAAGGCCCTGGAGGCTGGCAGCTCCGAAGGCAGTGGGGCAGCGAATCCCCTCCAGGTTTCAGTCAGAACCAGGCCACAAAGGGGAGAGACTAGGTCTCAGGATGAAAAAATAGATGTATTGACAAGAAGCCTGACTTGTTTTGGCCTATCCTCTATTTTAAGGCCTTCTTCAGGGGGTAAAAAGAAGTGTCTACACAATTTCATCCAGCAAAAAAAAAAAAAAGGTCTCCTGTATTAAATCGGTTGCCAGTGGATTAATACTTTCTCTAGGGGATTAATGCTTTCTCTAGGAGCTTCGGCTATTGGGAGGTATAGAAATGCAATAAATAAAATAAAATAATGCAGGAGACAATCTTTTTGCTTGAAGAAATAGGGACTTGAGGATGTTGTTGTTGTTGTTGTTGTTGTTGTTATTATTATTATTATTATTATTATTATTATTATTTTCCCTATGATGTTCCCTATGAGGACAGGCTGAAGGAACTTGGGATGTTTAGTCTGGAGAAAAGATGACTGAGGGGAGATGTGATAGCAGTGTTCAGGTCCATAAAAGGGTCCCACAGGGAAGAGGGTCAAGAACTCTTTTCCAGGGCCACAGAAATTAGGACCCGGAATAATGGGTATAAGTTACAGCTACCTAGATTTCAATGAAATATAAGGAAAAAACTTCCTGGTGCTAAGATTTGTACAACAGTGGAACAGTCTATCTACGGAGGTTGTGGGTTCTCGATCTCTGGAGGTGTTTAAGAAGAGGCTGGACGGCCACCTCTCATGGATGGTTTAACTGGTTTTCCTGCACATTGCAGAGGGTTGAACTAGATGATCCTCGTGGTCCCTTCCAACTCCACGATTCGATGGAGTTCTGCAGACATTCCCATCTACCCCCCGAAGAAGGCCTTATAATAAAGGCCGAAATGCGTCGTGTTTCTTTTCAATAAATCTGTGTTGGCAATGCTGAGATCTCGTTTCTCTTCGGACGCTCATCTCCTTCTGGTTCTTCAGCCAGAACCAGTCAGCACTCTAAAGGAGCTATCCAAAGTGTGACTGGTTCCGAGTGAAACCCGGAGAGGATTCGCCGCCCCACTAACATAGGAGCCACCAGCCTCCACTGAGTCCAAAGCATCTGGAGGGAGGTTGAGGAACGCTGCCCTGGCTCAGCGACAGACTGGCGGGGGGTTTCCCTAAATGCGGAGAATGTCCTCATTCTGACGTGCGCAGAGGGCTGCTTAAAAGGCCCTGTGACTCAGAGCATCGTCCCAAGATAGAAATGGCAGGAGCCGCGCTCTCGGTGGGAGGGAAGGGTCAACCTACTTTCAGCCTTACTGGCACTGTGAACCCCGTATCGTTTCAGGAGCCGGAGGGGCAAGGGTGCTTCTGAAACGGATCCCTGCCAGAGGAGAAGGGTTGGTATCTAGGTCATGCACATGGGAGAAGACATCCCATTTCTGTGAAACCAGCCCTGGCAGGCCTCACAACCCTTACATTCCTAATAGGTGCCTCTGATCAGATTAGTCATCAGAGAAGCTAGCCTGAAGGCAACATTTTATTATACACACACACACACACACACACACACACACACATACAAATCCATTCCTGAGTTTGCTCTCACTCTAGTGTGACAAAGAGACTGAAGCAGTGGAGGCGGTGGGTCTGACATCTGCGCATCCGCTCCTTGGAGAACTCCTGTAGGGTTCTGATTGGTTCTGACTGAAACCCGGAGCGGAGTTACCGCCCCACCGACGTCGGAGCCACCAGCCTCCACTGGACTGGTGCAAAGGCAGAGCTATGCAGAGGTAGCGGCGGAGCCATGAATATGGGCCTGGCTGTCATCCTAGGAAGCTTAGGAACACAGGAAGTTGCCTTATACAGAGACAGACCTTTCGTCCAACTAGCAAAGTTGACATTGGGCCCGTTCAGAAGACACCTTAAACCATGGCTTTAAATGGTGGTTAAGCGAGAAAGCCGGGCTGTGTTCAGAAGACACCTTAAACCACGGCTTTAACCACGGTAGTTAAGCGAGAAAGCCAGGCTGTGTTCAGAAGACACCTTAAACCACAGCTTTAACCACGGTAGTTAAGCGAGAAAGCCAGGCTGTGTTCAGAAGACACCTTAAACCACGGCTTTAACCCTGGTGGTTAAGCGAGAAAGCCGGGCTGTGTTCAGAAGACACCTTAAACCATGGTTTTAACCATGGTGGTTAAGTGAGAAAGCCGGGCTGTGTTCAGAAGACACCTTAAACCACGGCTTTAACCCTGGTGGTTAAGCGAGAAAGCCGGGCTGTGTTCAGAAGACACCTTAAACCATGGTTTTAACCATGGTGGTTAAGTGAGAAAGCCAGGCTGTGTTCAGAAGACACCTTAAACCACGGCTTTAACCCTGGTGGTTAAGCGAGAAAGCCGGGCTGTGTTCAGAAGACACCTTAAACCATGGTTTTAACCATGGTGGTTAAGTGAGAAAGCCAGGCTGTGTTCTTAAGACACCTTAAACTACAGCTTTAACCACGGTAGTTACGCCAGAAAGCCAGGCTGTGTTCAGAAGACACCTTAAACCACGGCTTTAACCCTGGTGGTTAAGCGAGAAAGCCAGGCTGTGTTCAGAAGACACCTTAAACCACGGTTTTAACCATGGTGGTTAAGTGAGAAAGCCAGGCTGTGTTCAGAAGACACCTTAAACTACAGCTTTAACCACGGTAGTTACGCCAGAAAGCCAGGCTGTGTTCAGAAGACACCTTAAACCACGGCTTTAACCCTGGTGGTTAAGCGAGAAAGCCAGGCTGTGTTCAGAAGACACCTTAAACCACGGCTTTAACCCTGGTGGTTAAGCGAGAAAGCCAGGCTGTGTTCAGAAGACACCTTAAACCACAGCTTTAACCACGGTAGTTACACCAGAAAGCCAGGCTGTATTCAGAAGACACCTTAAACCACGGCTTTAACCCTGGTGGTTAAGCGAGAAAGCCAGGCTGTGTTCAGAAGACACCTTAAACCACGGCTTTAACCATGGTGAAGAAGACCTTTTGCTTTATTCACCATGGTTAAAGCTGTGTTTTAAGGTGTCTTCTGAATACAGCCCGGCTTTCTCACTTAACCACCATGGCTAAAGCCATGATTTAAGGTGTCTTCTGAACACAGCCTGGCTTTCTCGCTTAACCACCATGGTTAACGCCATAGTTTAAGGTATCTTCTGAACGGGGCCATTGACTGGCAGCCATGGCTTTCTGGGGTTTCGGAAAGGATTCTTTCCTAGCTCTACTTGGAGATGCCAGGGATCGAACCTGGGACCTTGTGCATGCTCTGCCTTTGAGCTACAGCCGCTTGTGGTGTCACTGCTTCCACCTGCCCCTGCTCACCGGGCTGCACAAGCCCTTGTAGGGCTCAGCGAGAGGTAAGGGAATGCCCCATAACCGCCCGCTCCTCAATGCCAGCTGCCATTTTTACACAAGATGTAATTTTCTGTAATTTTACAAAATGGCGGCTGTACAAGGCCATTTCCACAACGTTAGAGGCTAGTGCGCACGTGTGCACATGCGCAAGTGGAACACAATTGTCCTACATCCCTACCACCCCGACAATCGGATTTAATAAGATCCGTACGTCCTTAGTTGGATGACAGGTTTACAAATGTCGCCTTTCTATCTTTGGCGGAAACGCCATCGCAATTCCGATTCTCCTTCCCCAAGCAGTGAGTGACTTGGAGCATCTCTACACGAAGGGAAATCGCGTTGCCTACCCAGGACTGTTGTGCTTCCTGGTTCTTTGCCGCAATTGATATGGGCTGCTTTACATGGGAGGAGAGGGGCGACGAGGGGGAAGATTCCGCTCCTTCCCGGGGCTCTTTTAAGCAGAGGGCACTATTTTTTAAATCCTGTTTATTTGTGTCCGGTAGATCATAAATAATAAAATGACTGCTATGGCACCACACTTACTTTAAAATGTGGTGAGCTAGCCCTGCTGCATTTTGGTGTGTGTGTGTGTGGGGGGGCTCTTGCTTATTTCAATGAGTGGGAGCCTGGGCTTCTGCTCTAAAGTTTGATCCTGATGGCCAAACTGACCAAGATACTGGCAGGAGATGTTTAGAACAATGCTGGGTAGGTTCTTCATACTTACTGGATTTTCTTGGTGAAATTCTTAGAGACGATCCCTCCTTCCATCTGTTGTTCTTCGTGTTTACCTGCCAGGTAGAGGGGAAACAAATTTAAGAGAAACAAATTTCCAACAAGACCCTCCCCCACATTCTACCTGCACTTCGAATGTTATACTTTTATACAGCTGTCGTGCCAGAGTTTTAGGACAGAGTCCCTCAACCTTGGGTCCCCATTTGTTGTTGGGAGGCGGAAGGTAGCGTGCTAAATCCTGGTTATGATCGCCATTCAGTTCAAAGAATGAAGCTCACTGGGTGCCTTTGCGGCGAGTCATTGGCCTAGTCCTCACTGAGGCAGTCAACCCGTGTATGGGCTGTGTAAGACTGCAGGTGAGGCTCACATAATGGCATGCTTCCCCACCCAAAAACCAACAAACAAAACAAAAAAAAATACCTTCACGTAGAAATCTAGCCTCTCAGGGAGACATGGTTCTAGCTTTTCCCTTGACATGCTACTTTTCTAGAGGCAGGGAATCTTATTTTTCATGAGGGGACATTCCAGCATGTGTGGTTTGAAGTGTACAGCGTGGATACAGGTCGATCACCTCGGTGAGAAGAGATAGGCGATTCGTTGTTTTGCAAGGATAAAATAGCCTGCCTAGCAGGAAGACAGGATAATAAAATGTCGTAGCCCAATAGCCAGGGACGTTACTGATACTCTCATCCAGTTTATTTTCAGCCTGGCCAGTTTGTTTATCTGGATAATTTTCTTTTATCCATTCGCCGCCTCGAAGGCCAAAAATATATATATAGGCCGGATCTACACTACTGCTTTAAAGCGCTATAAAACTGTTATAAAGCGCTTTAAAGCAATAGTGTAGATCCGGCCATAGCGTGAGGCGGGATTGTGAGCTCTTTTTTAAAAAAATAAACGCATCAAATCACCCTGAAAACCTCCCCTGTTCAAGTTGTGTTTTGTTTCGGGTTGCGTTGCGGTGACACAACCACCTTCGCCGAAACCATGAAGCAGATTGTATCTTCCACGTTCGGAAGGTTCTTGACGGGCAGAGCGAGTTCCCAGGAACAGCTGCGGTCTGATCCAGCAGGAAAAGCGCCCAGAAAATCTGTACGGAATCTCTGGCAGGCTCGGTTTTATGCCCAGCCAGTGTCTGGGTGTGCCAGCTACAAGAGCCTCAGCCAGAGAGGAGATGCCACAGATGGGGCTTTGGAGAAACAGCTGAGAGAAAAGAAATTGGAGCTCTTGAAATTCTCCACCCCATTTGTGAGCAGAGGAACGGGGTGGAGGGCATTTCACGACTGGATTTCTCCAGGGGGGGGGGAGTGCCGTCCCTGAGTAATTCTCGGAAATGCCTTTCCGCACGGATTTTCTGGCTGTAGGGATGACTCAAATGGTCTCCTTCCTAGGGCTGCCGCAGTCAAAAATTCTGGGACCAAGGACCTCTGGGCCTAAGCAGAGTTCCTTTCCCCCTTCTTAAAAAGAAGCCATTAAAGGAACTTTCTTTAAAAAGCAACCTAAAGGCAAAGTGGCTCTGAGCATGTGCAGAGTGCCTTTTTTTTTGGATTCTCACTGCTTCAGACTCTGCCCAGGTGTGCTGTAGAAACTGACGCTTCATATCCTCATCCAAACAGGCAGGAATTTAAGTATTTTTACCATGTCCCACTTCTTGAAAATGTGATTTCACTGTTTCCAAAAAAAAAAAAATCTTTCTCTTCCAGCTTCATTTATTTATTACATGTATATCTTGCTTCCCCACCCCCACCCCCTCTTGCAAGGAAGCCAAAGCAGCTCATATGGTCTTCTTCCTGTCCATGTTATTTTCACAACAACCCTGTTGTGAGAATCAGTAACTGGCCCAAAGTAGAGTGACCATATGGAAAGGAGGACAGGGCTCCTGTATCTTTAACAGTTGTATTGAAAACGACATTTCAGCAGACATCATATGGAGAACCTGGTGAAATTCCCTCTTCATCACACCAGTTAAAGCTGTAGGTGCCCTGCCCTCTTTTAAATCTGGTCACTCTAGTATAGTTCCTGCAACTTTAACTGCTGTGATGAAGAGGGAATTGCACCAGGTTCCCCATATATACAAATGACACCTGCTGAAATTCCCTTTTCTATGCAACTGTTAAAGATACAGGAGCCCGGTCCTCCTTTCCATAGAGTCACCCAGTGAGCTTCCATGGCCAAGTGGGGACTAGAACCCGGATCTCCCGAGACCCAGTCCACCACTCTAATCCAAATCCAAATGAAGTTTATTAGGCAACCAATTACAGGTTCTAGCCAAAAGAAGAAAAATGAAGTCCAATACTACTGTAACCTCTACACCATGCTGGTTTTGAAATTTCCCTTCCACCCCGTTCTCTTTTACCTCTCTGGCCCACAGCTCAAACCCTCTTTGGGTTTTTAAAAAGTATTGTCAGGCCCATCAAAGTTACACAGCGTAGTTTGCAGGCCGGCAGAGTTGCTCATTCATCTCATTCCCAAGCCAGGGGCAGGCGAGGAACAGGCAGATCAAAGAGCCAAAAGAAAGGTTTTGAAGTTGAGGAACCAACTTTAGCTTCATAAGAAAGAGGGAGGGAAACAGGGCCGCTCTGCAACCTGTTTTGAGATCTCCAGATGACATGGTGGCGCCTGGAAACTAATTTTAAAAACGAAACACAAAAAGAGGATCACTTTACAGATGGGGGGAAATCAAAGCTCAGCAACAGCTCTGGGCTACGATCCAGGGCTTGGTAGATGATATCCCAGGACCAAAGTGGATGATTCATTAATGCAGGCATCCATTACATGTGTCTTGTTTTAAAAAACAACAAGGGTGTTTGGGGAATCAGGAGCATAAAATGCTTTCGCCCTTCCTGTACTGAAGACCTGGGGTGCTTCTAGACAGACATAGTGCATAGGGCATTGACCACCAATGCAGAGGCACCATAGAGCTGTTCCATCTTTTCCTCTTTAACAGATCTTTCTTTTTGGAAGAAAAAAAACGACAGAAGAAGCAGTGGGGAAAGAGTGAAGGATTATTTTGTTTTATTTATAGAATCATAGAATAGTAGAGTTGGAAGGCCATTGAGTCCAACCCCCCGCTCCGTGCAGGAATCCACCCTAAAGCATCCCTGACAGATGGTTGTCCAGCTGCCTCTTGAATGCTGCTAGTGTAGGAAAGCCCACAACCTCCCTAGGTAACTGATTCCATTGTCGTACTGCTCTAACAGTCAGGAAGTTTTTCCTGATGTCCAGCTGGAATCTGGCTTCCTTTAACTTGAGCCCGTTATTCCGTGTCCTGCACTCTGGGAGGATCGAGAAGAGATCCTGGCCCTCCTCTGTGTGACAACCTTTTAAGTATTTGAAGAGTGCTCTCATGTCTCCCCTCAATCTTCTCTTCTCCAGGCTAAACATGCCCAGTTCTTTCAGTCTCTCTTCAAAGGGCTTTGTTTACTGCATTTCTATGTCGCCCAGTAGCGAAGCTCTCGACAAATCAAAGACATCATCAGGAACCCCCTTCAACCCGTAAAATGCCATGAATGAGGGAGTGTGATTGTCCCAGGGCTGTACGGATTTTGTCAAACCCGTCCCGTCCAAACTGTAGGCATCTGTCATTCCACCGTCTGCTCATTGACAGAATCGGATTCTTCCAACCAGAATTTTGTTCTATCGGCGCCAAATCGCATCGGCGCAAATGCGCACTTCTGCTCATTTGCATTTACTTGATACGCATGAGCGCTCATGCGCATTGACCAAGTTGGATTGGCGCAGTTGCATAGGTGTGCATGAGCGCTAGTGCAGAAATGCGCATGAGCGCTAATGCGAATAATAATAATAATAATAATAATAATAATAATAATAATTTATTTCTTGCCCGCCTCTCCAATTGAATCGAGGCAGGGAACAATGACAAGCATAAAATATATAAAATACTGATTAAAAACATAGCAAATCAGTGCAAATTAGTGCAAATTAGGGCAAATCCAACTCCCCAAAAGTGAAAAAAAAATGCTCCAAACGTCTGCAGAATCTGGGTGACTGGGTCCACTGCAGAATCTGTGGGTCAGAGTCATAGAAATCCAAACTTGCTTGGTTCTGTTGCAGATTTCTCTAACAGCCCTAGATTTTACAATAAAAATCATTTTGAAGCAGCCCTAGTGAAAATTACTTTCCTCTCAAATATGCTGCTTCACCTAGGAGGGAAGCTGCCATTTATTTATTTATTTATTATATATATATATATATATATATATATACCGCTTCAAAATTTCGGAGCGGTGTACAAGATAAAATAAAATAAAAACAAGAGACACCTTACATAGATTTTTAAAAGAAGCAAAATGAAAAGTGAACCATGAACTGTGGCTGACCATTACGGAAAGGCTTCCTGGAACAATTATGTTTTCAGGAGGTGCCGAAAGGAGTACAAAGTTGGCGCCTGCCTGGCCTCCAGAGGCAGAGAATTCCATAGGAGGGGGGCCACCACGTGGAAGGCTCTTCCCCTGGTGGACTCCAATCAGAGAATGGGTCTATGTGGAACCGCTAGGAGCAGACCCTTGGATGACCTCAGTGGCCGGGCAGGTTGGTAAGGGAGAAGGCGCTCTCTCAGGTATCCTGGTCCCAAGTTGTTTAGGGCTTTGTACACAAGTACAAGAACCTTCAACCTGGCCCGGTAGCGAATAGGCAGCCAGTGCAGTTCCCTCAGCAGAGGAGTTACATGCTGGAAAGGGGCAGCTCCAGACAACAGCCGAGCTGCAGCGTTCTGCACTAGCTCCAGCTTCCGGAGCAGCTTCAAGGGCAGCCCCACACAGAGCGCGTTGCAGTAATCCAATCTTGAGGCTACCAATGCCTGTACCACCATGGCCAAGTTATCCCTGTCCAGGAGAGGCCGTAGTTGGCGAACCAACCAAAGCTGGTAAAAGGCACTCCGAGTCGCCATGGGCAATTGAGCCTCCAGCGACGGAGATGGATCCAAGAGTACCCCCAAACGATAAACCTGATCTGCCAATAGTAGTTAAACCTTTCTGGGTTTATCAGGAGCTTGGGGAGGGGACAATTTTACCTGGATCATTGTGCAGGGGAGGGATATATCCCCTACTTCTCACACCCTGCGGCTCCAACCCTGATCAAGCCATACCCTCAACAGCTTATTATTTTTAAAAGTACATGTTAACTGCATGTCCGCATTTAATGTCTCGTCTCATTTGGGCCCCAGAGATCCTGCTGGAAAGGGCGCAAGCCCATCCTGTTCCTCCACTCCACCTGTTGTGGCCTGCTTGTAAATTTGGAATCTTGCTTGATTTAGCAGATGGGGCGGGGGGGGGGGGGCGGGGAGTTGGAATGGGTTTGAAACTGCAAAGCCGTCCAGCAGCTGCCAGCTCTTTCATTCACCTGGGACATTTAAAGGGCCAGGCAGGGGCTCCAGGTTGGATCCGACCACCCTACGCAGGTTCAGCTCTGTACCCAAATGACCGTGCTCAGCGGACCCCCAAATGTCCCCCCTCCCGGAAGGCTATTAGGGGTGCTGCTTTTTTTAATGGTCAGGGGCCCTGTGCCCTACACTACTCAAAGCCGGCGGAAAAGTAATGCTTTCCGTTGCATGGGGGTGCAGTCACAGAAGAAATTCAGCCACTGATTCCTGCTTGTCATGGGGGAAAAAATTCATGACTTCGTTCCTGCTGGTTTCGGTGAATAAAGGCAGAAACGATCTGTCCTCACAAAAAAGGGGGTCGTCTTCGTTAAAAACAAGCGCACGTGCATTTAAAGATCCCTGTTTTTCATCGGTGAAATACACAGAATGGTACCCGATCCTTCCCCAGCCTCTGTTTCTCTGAATTCCGCAAAGAAAAGTGGGAATTTAAGAAGACACATGAATCATTCTTTCACCGGACATCTGTACCCATCAGCTATATAACACCTCACTATCCGTACTGTTTGTGGACAGCGTAAATGCCTGAACATTATGCCTATTCACTCACCAGTCTCTGAAGAATTTCTCTTTTGGTGTTAAAATAAATGTTGCTTAGCACAGATGGGTGTAGGTTAGCTGGGGCCTCTGGATGATTTGTACAACAGCTCCCATAACGTCCAAGCATGGGTCATACTGGCTGGGGCTTATGGGAGTTGTAGTCCAAGATATCTGGAGGGCCCAAGGTTCCCTAACCGGTATGGGATAAAACCATAGGTGAACTTTATCTAGTGCCCTAGTGCCTACAACTCTCATCAGCCACAGCAGCAGAGCTATTGGGGTGGATGGGAAGTGTAATCCACGATACCAAGTTGGGTAGGGGTCATTCAGAGCTAACACTTATGAAGAGGAGGGTATTACTCATTGTCTTGCGTTCCAAGCCCTTTCTGTTTGTAACCGGCTCATTGCTTCTAGTTTATTATTATTATTATTATTATTATTTATTTATTTATTTATTTATTTATATAGCACCATCAATGTACATGGTGCTGTACAGAGTAAAACAGTAAATAGCAAGACCCTGCCGCATAGGCTTACATTCTAATAAAATCATAGTAGAACAATAAGGAGGGGGAGAGAATGCACCAGGCACAGGGTAGGGTAAAACTAACAGTATTGAGTGAGAACTGATGGTTTAGCAACATAAGAAGCTCCATGTACTTTCATTTCAAAATAAAAACCCTCTTAAAACACCCTGTTTCCCCCCCCCCCCGATTGGGCTGTCAGTCGATTAAACACTTTTTAGTTGATCAATCCCCTGCCTCTGACCTGATCCATCTATTGATGATTCTTTTGCTGCTGGCTTTACCTTGGCTTTATTCCGTGCTCTTTTTCATTTTCTTTTAAGGTTTGTCTTTTATGTTTGTAATGTATTGCATTGGATGGTTTTAAAAGTACAGCCAGCAAATAAATAAAAAATAAAATAAAATTGACTGCATTTAAATGAATGTGGATATTATCAGAAAAATCACATTCCCGGTGCTTTTTGGGGAAAATAAATGCAGTCTAAGGCTGCAGTTGCAAGAACGCTTACATAGGAGTAAGTTCCACAGAAGCTAGTGAGACGTAATTCTGAGTAATTACGCGTAGGACTGAATGGCACAATAACGTGCAATTTAATCATCAAATCCCACCACCAATTCCTAGAAAGAAATCTTTCGACGCTTTCCCCCCTCATTCCTTATTACAGTAATGCACCAACCCTCAAAGAATCAAGTGAGCCTGTAACTTAGTCCTACCAATTAATATTGCTCCACCGACAATTAATCGACTAACGCTTTAGTTGATTAATCTATTGATTGTTGCCCTGCCTTTTTTTTTGCAATTTAGTTTTAAATATGTTTGAGAAACTTGCTAAGTTGCTACTAGTACTCAGGTCCACCCCACCCTGAAATCTAAAACTGCACCCCCCCCCCCCCCCGTGGTATTTCTATTTCTATTTTATTTTTTTCTATTTACTGCATTTCTGTACCGACGAATAGCCGAAGCTCTCTGGGCTCTTCACAAAAGTTAAAGCCATCAAACACAGATCAAAGTATAAAACAAATCAAAGTATAAAAACACAGAACAAAAGTACAATATAAAAGCACAACCAGGGTCAAACTGAACAGCAATGCAGAGATGTATACAGATTTAAAATACAGATTTAAAGCAGACTAAAAGACTAAGGTCGTTTCTACAGCTGCCTTTTTTCCAGGGATTGTCCCGGAATCATCCCTGTGCATGCAAATGACACACAGGGGATCTCAGGAGCAGGCAGAGACAATCCCTCTATTTTCCTGGGATAAACTTTAGGTGTAGAAAGGGCCTAAAATGATAAACTGTTGAAATACTGAGAAAATAAGGTCTTCACCTGGCATCGAAAAGAGTATAACGTAGGTGCCACTCACCTGACACTTCCACATAACCATCCTTGGTTTTCACGGTCAGTTCCTCCGGTTTAAAGCTTTGCACGTTGACACACACTTTCCATGGTTCGCCGGAACAGCTCGAAGGACTGACTCCATAGGGTGCCCCTTCTGTGTATCCCCCAAACCTGGAGCTGTAGCCTGGTGGGGAAAGGCCGGAGGTTCGCACCATCCCTGACCTGAGCGGGCCCGGCCATCCAGTGGTCAGCCGTGAGCGGGCCCAATCCGGCCAGTCTGCTGTCAGGTCTCCAGAAAAGGGGGACATTCCAAAGTCGTCATCCAAAAGCCGAGAGGACAAGCTGGGTTCCCTGAATGGGTCTCGAAGAGTTCGGTGCCGGGGAGAATAATGGCAGGGGAAAGGTATCTGGCTATCGGCCATTCCCTTCTTTCCAGTCGGAACCAAGAGCCGAAAACTATGGAAGGAAGAAGAATCCCACGGAAATACCTGGCCGAGGTCTGATCTGTACACAAAAAAAGTTGCTCGCGTGAGGGCCAAAGGACAGTGTTGTCCGCTTAAGCAACAAACCGCCGGCAGAAATCAAGTTGCAGCTTCAGGATTCTGTTTAGACACCAGCTCCTTTGCTTTCCACCTAGAAAAGCCGACAGAATGAATGTCCCTTTCCCCTCCAACGCGAAACGAAAAAAAAGGCACAGCTTCTTGCAAAGAAACAAAAGTGAGAAATTAACCAGAGCAGGCAGCCAGGCTCCTGTTTGCTTGAATCCCAAAGAGAGTGGGGACAGAAATTCCTCTGCTGAAGGATTAAAAATAAATAATACACCTGATCACGTTGCTCTCTCTCTCTCTCTTGCTCTCTCTCCTGAAGAAAACTTCCCCTCCTATTCCCAAACCACAGCTTAAATAAACCTTCCTCGGGAAAGTCGAGAAACTTCTTTAAAGTTCCAAACAGCTGCCTGGGCTCTATTTATATATGCGCCAGAGGGCTGAAGGCTGCGGAGCGGGGAGGGGAGGGTGTTGCAATGCCTGCCCTGTGAGCTGTCTTTTTGGAGAAGGTGAAACAGCCCTGGAGAATCCGGCCCGCAACAGCTGACCTCATCCCAGTGGGACAGGCATACCCAGATGGAGATCCAAGTTTAGACAGCCGGGCTCATTTGCCCCTCCCTTGCCATAGTCTCTCCTCTTCTTCTACAGCAGGCAAGGAGGTTATTATTAGCGGAGGGTGTCAGGCCTGTCTCCCAAGGCAGGCCTCCTTTAAATATCCCCTCCTGGGCTTGGCCAAAACAACAAAGAGCTTTATGGCACCTTAGACATAAGAAGCTGCCTTCTACTAGGTTGGACCACCACTGGTCAACCGAACTCGGGATTATCTCCGGTAGAGAAAGGTTTGTCTTGCCCAGTGATGGAACGAGGGAATTTTAGACCCACTATCCTCAACCTGGAATGCAACTCCCAGCGTTCCTGATCATTGGCCATGCTGACTGGCGCTGATGGGATTTGAAGTGCAACACAGCTGGAGGGCACCAGTTTGGGGAAGGCTGAGTTAGACCCTGGACTGGATGAGGCCATTAGAGGGAAAGGAAGCGGCAACCAGGCATCCCTCTATCGTGCCTGGATCTGTATCAGGCTATTAGAGGGAGAGGGAGAGGAAGCGGCAGCTCTTCCATTGTGCCAGTGACCTGCTGAACTTTGCAACTAGCGCCTAAATTTGCTTTTTTTCCTCCTCCCTCCAAATCATCTTTCCTTTTGTGTCATGTTTTTTAGATTGTAAGCCTGTGGGCAGGGGCTGTCTTAAAGAATCATTTTTGTAAGCTGCCTTGGGAGCCTTCTTTGGCTAAAGGGTGGGATAAAAGTGCTAAAATAAATAAATAAATAAATTATCTGTGATGTCACTTGTATATATTTATGAATCTATGTATATGCATTAATGTTGTGACTGTATTTCCCAGTAATTAGATCTAGAGTGTGAGTGGTATCTGTGACAGGAGGTATTGTGTATTTGCCTATGTGAGATGATTGGCTGAGTGAGTGGTGGGGCAAGGGGAGTTGGGAAGGTGTGTGATATATAAGCCTGTGGAGTTTAGATAGGGAATGGACAGGGAAGAGATAGGGAAGGGACAGATAAGAGATAGATAGGGAACGGACAAGTAGGAACATCAGAAGCGCCATGTTGGATCAGACCAAGGGTAATAGAATCATAGAATACAAGAGTTGGAAGGGACCTACAAGGCCATCGAGTCCAACCCCCTGCTCAATGCAGGAATCCACCCTAAAGCATCCCTGACAGATGGCTATCCAGCTGCCTCTTGAAGGCCTCTAGTGTGGGAGAGCCCACAACCTCCCTAGGTAACTGGTTCCATTGTCATACTGCTCTAACAGTCTGGAAGCTTTTCCTGATGTCCAGCCGGAATCTGGCTTCCTTTAACTTGAGCCCGTTATTCCGTGTCCTGCACTCTGGGAGGATCGAGAAGAGATCCTGGCCCTCCTCTGTGTGACAACCTTTGAAGTATTTGAAGAGTGCTCTCATGTCTCCCCTCAATCTTCTCTTCTTCAGTTCTTTCAGTCTCTCTTCATAGGGCTTTGTTTCCAGACCCCTGATCATCCTGGTTGCCCTCCTCTGAACACGCTCCAGCTTGTCTGCGTCCTTCTTGAATTGTGGAGCCCAGAACTGGACACAATACTCTAGATGAGGCCTAACCAGGGCTGAATAGAGAGGAACCAGTACCTCACGTGATTTGGAAGCTATACTTCTATTAATGCAGCCCAAAATAGCATTTGCCTTTCTTGCAGCCACATCGCACTGTTGGCTCATATTCAGCTTGTGATCCATCCAGTCCAGCACTCTATTCACACAGCAATCGACCAGCTGTTGATGGGAGACCCACAAGCAAGACACGGGGGCAACAGCACCCTCACACCCATGTTCCCCAACAATTGGTGTCCGTAGGCTTACTAGATAGGGCCTGGGAAGAGAGAGATAGGGTTTGTGAGGAGTTAGAATAGGGCCTATCTGTGTTTATAGGATTACAGTCGTGGTTGGGTGTGTGTGAGAGAGGATATACAGAAGATTTCTTAAGTGATTTATTAGTCACTCAACTATTTATGTGCAGGAAGAGAGTAAAATGGCTATTTATGACTTCACATCTCACTTCTGTAAATAATACATATTTCTTTGCTTTTCAAAACTCTATGGCTCGCGGCTCCCAAAGGGTAAAAGCGAAAAGAGGGAATAATACAGGTCAGAATAAAAAAACCAGTGTGTCCTCTTACATCGTGAGAAGTAAAGGCGGGGGTGGGTGGGGGGAACCTGAGGTAACAGCCCTGGGGGCAGAGATTCAGGGTGTGTTATCTGTTGTGCAAAAGGCCTTATAGAAAAGGCATTAGCACTGCTGAATAGCTCTCTTTCGATGCTCACACGTATCGTTTCAGTTGCGAAACGTGCAACTAACATTTCTCTCCTCCCTCTGCCCAAACTGGGAGGATCGAGAACGTCTTTGGAACGTCTTCTGCATTCCTTTCTTTTAAAATATTATTACAACTGCTTTTGCATTCTTCTTTAAAAATTGTTGTTGTTGTTGTTGTTGTTGTTATTATTATTATTATTATTATTATTATTATTATTTAAGGAAATATAAGACATACTATAAACAATATACCATCATACAAAAAACGAGCATCTATATTATCTAACCTTCCTGCCAAATACCATTCTCAACAAGCAGCTCTGATGTTATTAAACATGTTAAAAAAAGAAGAAGCAAAGCAATTAGACAGTTCGTCAGCAATGGGTGAACTTCACCTCTAGGTCAGACTAGAACAAGGGGAAATATTTCTACCTGTCAATATCAAAGTTGTTTCTGTCTCTCACAGAGACAATGAAAGGGTGTCAGACATTGCGGGGGAAACCGGACAGTCTTTCCTCTACCATCTCTGTGAACTGCTGAGAGGTTCTATTATATTCAACGGTATATAAATGTTACAAATAAATAATTCTCTTAAACAGACATACTCATAAGAACATTAGAGGAGCCAAGGGTCCATCTAGTCTAGCATTCTGTTCACGTAGTGGCCAACCAGCTGTTGACCAGGGACCCTCAAGCAGGACACGGGTGCAACAGCACCCTCCTGCCCATGTTCCCCACCAACTGGTGTGCATAAGCTTGAGGAAGGAAAGGAACCTCTCGTGCAAGCACTGAGTCATTGCTGGCTCTTGGAGGGATGCCAGCTTTCGCTGACGTTTTCTTGGCAGGCCTTATAGCGGGGTGGTTTGCCGTTGCCTTCCCCAGCCGTGATTACCTTTCCCCCAGCTAACTGGGTACTCATTTTACCGACCTCGGGAGGATGGAAGGCTGAGTCGACCCGAGCCGGCTGCCTGAAACCAGCTTCTGCTGGGATCGAACTCAGGCCGTGGGGAGAGTTTCAGCTGCAGAAACTGCTGCTTTACCACTCTGCGCCACACGAGGCTCATGTGCATAAGCTTACTGCCTCTGATATTGGAAGTAGCAGACAGCCATCTAGCTGTATTCTTGCTTGCACATTCTCGATATGTCAGAACAATAACAACACAGCTGTTTGCCTATTATTATTATTATCTTGCACATTTGTGTATTTTAAAGTCATTTAAATCATAGGGCTTGAGCAGGGATCGTCTGCATGTCAAACACACACATCGATGCCAGTAGAGAGGGACTTTCATCTTGTGAAAGAATATAATGTGCCAAATAGGGTGACCATATGAAAAGGAGGACAGGGCTCCTGTATAGTTGCATAGGAAAGAGGATTTCAGCAGGTGTCCTTTGTATACATGCAGCACCTGGTGAAATACCCTCTTCATCACAACAGTTAAAGCTGCAGGTGCCCTGCCCTCTTTTAAATCTGGTCACTCTAGGATAGCTCCTGCAGCTTTAACTGTTGTGCCGAAGAGGGAATTTCACCAGGTTCTCCATATATACAAATGGCACCTGCTGAAATGCCCTTTTCTATGCAACTGTTAAAGATACAGGAGCCCTGTCCTCCTTTTCATATGGTCACCCTAGTGCCAAGTAAAGGGTTAAAGATCGCTCCTCTGCCGAAGGGCGGCTCCAGCTGCACACTGGATGTGCATTATCTCATCTGAAAGCGTGCACCTTGACTTGTGATTTATTTATTTATTTATTATATTTTTATACCGCCCAATAACCGAAGCTCTCTGATCGATTGTAACATAGCTTGCTAGCCCAGCACAAACCAATCAAAGGGTTAGAAAGGATTACCCCCTGTGTAATCAGAGCCCATAAATGTATGTGGATTCCTTTGCTCCGGGTGCCTCCATTTTGCAAATGATGGAGAGCACCCCCATACTGCAGTATTGGAATTAAATGGATTAAGTTCAATCCTCCAGGCCTTGTGTGTTTATTGGAAAGTTATGCGCTGAGGTAACAAGCCTCTCTTCCTACGTTTGGGGGACAACACCACCATACCATTGAGCGACAGCCGAACACCTCTGAAGGGAACATAGGAAGTTGCCCTATCAGGCCATGGTCGGGGACGTGTTTTTCTATCATGGGCCATTGACCCACAGGAGAAAAAACAATTGTGGTGCAAAGAGGGGTGCCTTTGAAAGTGATAATATGAGCCTTCAAAGTGGAAAACGTGGGCCATGTTTGCTTTTCACATCGCAGTCAAGAAATTTCACCTGCTGAACTTCTTTGTGGCTCATGTGTGACTTGGGTGGTAAGATAGGGTGACCATATTTGGGAAACCAAAAAAGAGGACACCTAGTGTGTGTGTGTGGGTAAGCAGCTTTCTGAGTCCTGCAGAAAGTACGTTATTCCCCTGCCACCTTAAAGAACCCGATTGGAGTGGAGGAGGGGAAAGGATTTCATTCTGCACCACCACCATCCACTCCAATTGGGGCCTTTTCTATAATATCCACGAATGACCCACTTTCCCCTTTAAGACCTCAATTGGAGCTCGGGGTGGGGGAATGATGTGCCTCAAGAAAGCATGTCATTCCCTCCTGCCATGCTAATGGCAGCCTTAAAGGGGAAGGTGTGTCATTCCAGGACATTATTGAAAATTATAGAAAATCCCCCCTGACACCATGGAAAGAACAAAAACCAGGACAAATCCGGGGAAATCCTGACAGTTGGTCACCCTAGGTAAGAATATAAGAGGAGCCCCACCAGATCAGACCAAAGGTCCATCTAAGCCAGTGTTGTGTTTCCGTCAGTGGACAGCCAGAAGCTCACAAGTATAATGTGAAGGAAACAACGCTCCCTGTTGTTTGCTCCCCCGGGAATTGAAACGTGGAGACATGCAGGCCCAGAACATGGAAGACGTTTTAGTTAGCTCTTGGAGCCAATAGCCTTTGACAGGCCTAGCCATTATGAATGTGTGAAATCCTGTTTCAAAACCATCTAAGCCACAGGCCATTACCTCATCTTGTGGCAGTGAGTTCCACAAGTTAGTTAGGGAATGTGTTGATGAAGCACACAACTCCCGGAGAAGTGGAGTAAAGGCAATGATCTCCATAGCCTCTCACTGCAGGCTTTCAAATTCCATTCTGGAGGTGGGTCCAAAATGCCAGCATATCTTATTGACAGTAACTAAGCCTAAGCCCGTATCCAAAGCAGTAAGTCTACATACACCAGTTGCTGGGGAACATGGGTAGGAGGGTGCTGTTGCAGTCATGCCCTGCTCTTTGATCCCTGGTCGGCCACTGTGTGAACAGAGTGCTGGACTAGATGGACGCTCGGTGTGATCCCTCATGGCTTCTCTTATATTCTTACGTGTCTGTCCATTTAAGAGATTTATTTATTTATTTGTGTGATCTAGTGGGGCTCTTCTTATGTTCTTAAGGAGAGATGTTTTAACTTTTTACAACGAGGGCAAAAACCGCACAAAAGCCACAAAAGCCACTAAATGATTTGTGGTTGCAGGAAAGGGGGGGCAGGGGTCGTGGCTATCTGGATAATAATCCCGGAGGCTGGATTTGACCCCTAAGGCTGACATTCTGCCCTCCTGCCATGTTGCGTATGACTGAAGGCTTACTTCTGAGCTTTGATAAAGGGTGGAGTAGAATACATTCCAACAGCTGGGAGGCCCTCGGAGACATCTCTCCTAAAAGCTAAAAAGGGGAGGCTGAAATACCATTCCTGGCTCCATCAATTGAGTGCTTCAATCACTAGGCCACCGCAGCCCCAGGCACGCCCAACCTTCCCAGTTTGGCATTCACTCTGCCTAGCATTACATGTGAGATAATTATTGTTTTGTAGTAGAAAATCAGCCACTCCCCATCCAGGGTTGAGGCTTGGAGACACAGCTCCAAATTCATGAAAACTCAGACTTGACGTTTTTGCATCCTGCAAGCGTGAGGTAGAAGCCAGGAATCCCTCTGTTCAAATTTCACCTCTGTTTTGAATTCGCTCAGAGCTACTTGCCCTGTTCATTCATGGGTTCAAAGTGGAGAGGACGAAGGCCTGGTTTTATGTATTTACTTATTAGTAATACATACACACCTCTTATTATAATAATATTTCTAAGCTGTTTATGTATAAATATGAAATATTGCATTTAAATGCACTATTAAAAACAAATTTAACATGAAAAGGGTTGCCGGCATGATGTAATCTGAACACCTCCCATCTTACCATGCCCAAAGGAACTCTTTCCCCTCTCAGCCTAACTCTGATACAGTAAATCATCCTTTCCCAATGTGATGGCCTCCAGATGTGACAGCTAGGGTGACCCTATGGAAAGGAGGACTGGGCTCTGGTATCTTTAACAGTTGTGTAAAAAAGGGAGTTTCAGCAGGTGTCATTTTTACACATGCAGCACCCGGTGAAATTGACCAGATACAAAAGAAGGCAGGGCTCCTGCAGCCATAAAGACTGATCTCTTCTGGCAGGCCTACCCAGTTGAATTTTAAGATGCCTTTTTTAATGGTGTGCTGCTTTTAATGATGCACTGGTTTTAAACGTTTGAATTAGTTGTATGTATTTTATGGTAGTTTTATTTGTGTTGTACCCTGCCTCGATCCAGAGGGAGAGGCGGGTAACAAATAAATATATAATAATATATTATTATATATTATTTAATGTTAAAATAATCCTGGCATTTCCTCTTTATATATGTGGATGAGGCTACACCTGAACTCTGATGGAAGGTGACCATTGCCTGTCTGCACAGATGTTTTTCTTCCACAGAAATGGGGTGAGGTATTCCTGAGGCATTTTTACTCTTTTTTTAAATTATTATTTATGCTTGACATTTTTATGCCGCCTTTCTTTTTTGCTAAGAAGCTACCAAAAGGGTGAAGATTTTTTTTTTAAAAAAAAAGCTCATAAAAGATGGTTATATAATTTAAAAGGCTCGATTAAAGAGATGTGCTTTTACACCTACGAAAGTGGAATCATGTATTTTAAGATGCCAATTAAACAATCTGGAATGGAAAAGTCACTTTGCGAGGAGATCCTGTTTTATGCCTTTGGCCTGGGAGAGGCAGGATGCAGAGATGAAATAAGGATTTTGGAAAAAACTATCTCTTCCTAAACAATGGCTGTAAACATAGGATTACGCATAGCTTTGGAACTCTGGGATCTGCATATCTTGCAAGGTCACACATTGGTATTTTAACCATCTACAATGGACTTCTGGGAGATAAGTTAATTATCTCAAAAAACAAAACCAACTGCTTCCTGGTAAATACATTAAACCAGGAGTGGACTAATAATTTCACCTTGTGCGATCTAGTTAAACACACACACAATCACACACACACACACACCAAAAACAAAGGGCAAAACTAGGTGGGAAAGCTAAACGTGTCTAGCTTCATCACACCGGAGTTAGACTGTGCAATCGCTGTGAATTGCGTGCAAAGGACTCTGAAGTTTTCCAGTTTATAATCTCCTTTGACTGTGAAGAACTCCCATGCATCCTGCTTTTACTGGGCTATAAAGCCAAAAGAACCAACCTATTTTGCTACCTGTTTAGGAGCAAATCATTTCTTTTTCTCCGAGCGGCCATTGGGGGTGCAGGAGGAGGATTTGATATGTTTAAACTTCAAATTAAACAAATGATTACATCTGGGTAAGTTTTAAAGATAAAGACATCAAAATTGGCACAGTAATAGATATTAAGCATACCAAATTTGAATTGGATTGGGTCATCTGTGGATTTTTTTAAATGATTTTTTTTACATTTCCCTCCTTAAACCCTTTTCCTGGTATGCAAACGATCTTAGGAGCGCTGCTGTGATTCAGCTAGCAACAATGACAGTTTTACGCTGTAGGGGATAATTCGAGGGAAATAGGTACATGGGATGAAGCCTGCCATTTGTTAAGTGTGTGTGTGCTTTACTGTTAATAGTAGATTGCAAGGGGGTTGATCAGGATTGGGACCACTGCACACGGGGAGAGGGTTAATCCTTTTCTCTCCACCAGGATCCCAACTAAAATCGCATGCACACCCTAGTTGCTATCAGCCCCCAAAGGGAAGCTTCCGTTGATTCCATTTTGCACCTGACAGACTAACGTACTGATAGTTACATGCCACAGGACTCTCTGCTGTGTGCAAGCTTGCACCCAGAAAGTAGCAGAAGCGTGAATTCTCCATTCTGTCTCCGTCAGGTGCAATGGCCCAAGGATCCCCCAAATCCAGAACCAGTACTAAGTGTCCGGACACACTTCTGTGGAAAAGGTCCAGGAGTTCACAGTTGTGCTTTTCAGCTGACCACTGACTAGTGCATTAAAAACACCCACCCAGCTGGCAATAATAATAATAATAATAATAATAATAATAATAATAATAATAAATCTATTTCTTACCCGACTCTCCATTTGGATCGAGGCAGGGAACGACAGTAAGTATAAAATACATAAAACTGAATTAACATAGTATACATTATTAAAACAGCCTAAAAACATCCAAAAAACATCCTAAAATAAAATTCCACTGGATAGGCCTGCTGGAATAGATCAGTCTTTATAGCTTTCTTAAATGCTAAAAGACTGTTAAGTTGACGACTCTCCTCCGGCAGGCCATTCCACAGTCTGGGAGCAGCGGAAGAGAAGGTCCTCTGGGTAATACTTGTCAGCCTAATTTTGGTAGACTGAAGTAGATTCTTCCCAGAGGACCTGAGTGTGCAGGGTGGATTGTACAGGAGAAGGCGATCCCACAGGTAACCTGGACCCAAACCATGTAGGGCTTTAAAGGTATTAACCAATGTTTTGTACTTCGCCCGGAAACTAATTGGCAGCCAGTGAAGAGATTTTAAAACTGGTGTGATGTGGTCATCTCTAAGTGTACTGGTGACCAACCTGGCTGCCATATTTTGAACTAGTTGAAGTTTCCGGACTAGGCACAAAGGTAGCCCTATGTAGAGCGCATTGCAGAAGTCGAGCCTTGAAGTTACCAGCGTGTGCACGACCGTCTTTAGGTCTTCTGACTCTAGGAAGGGGCGCAGCTGGCGTATCAGCTGAAGCTGATAGTAGGCACTCCTGGCAGTCACATCTATCTGAGCTGTCATTTGGAGCGATGGATCCAGAAGCAGCCCCAAGCTGCAAACGCAGTCTTTCAGGGGGAGTGTAACCCCATCCAGAACTGGTTGACACGCCTCCAAACCCAGGTTGTGGCCTTTGACAATGAGCACCTCCATCTTGTCTTGATTCAGCTTCAGTTTGTTTTTCCACATCCAGCCCATTACCGCCTCCAAGCATTCATTCAGAGGAGACACACTATCCTTAGCTGATGCTGTTGTCGAAGGCATAGAGTAATATATTTGGGTGTGATCAGCATACTGATAGCACCCCGCCCCATGCCTCCGGATGATCTCTCCCAGCGGTTTCATGTAAATATTAAATAGCATTGGGGAAAGGATGGCACCTTGTGGTACGCCACACAGCAGATCCTTCTTTGAGGAGCAGCTATCCCCAAGCATCACCATCTGGAACCTGCCCGAGAAGCACAGTGCCCCCGATTCCCAGTCCCCTCAGGAATTCCAGAAAGATACCATGGTCGATGGTATTGAAAGCTGCTGAGAGGCCCAAAAGTACCAGCAGGGGCACACTTCCCCTGCCAATACTCAGGGGTAGATCATCTGCTAAGGCGACCATAGAGGTCTCAACTCTGTATCCTACTCTAAAGCCAGTTTGAAATGGGTCTAGAAAACCTGTGTCATCCAAAACTGCTTGGAGTTGGTGGGCAACCGTCCTCTCAATCACCTTACCCAAAAATGGAAGATTTGATATTGGTCTATAGTTATTAAGGTCCAGGGGGTCCAGGGAAGGCTTTTTTAGAAGCGGACGTACCACTGCTTCTTTTAAGCATGATGGAAAACTCCCCTGCCTGAGAGATGCATCAATATTCCGTTATACTTGCAATCTAACTGCATCTATTCCCTGGGCAACCAATCAAGAAGGAGAGGGATTGAGAGGGCAAGTCGTCCTCCTCACTCGTCCAAGCAGCTTGTCCACATCCTCGGTACTCACCAATTGAAACTGATCCAGTGTAATCCTACTCACGGAGTTGCTGGACACTCCATTGTCAGCTGCTGCTATAATGAGTGCGTCTAAGTCAGCTCTTATCTGAGAGATTTTGTCTGTGAAATGATCGTTAAAGGCATCACAGCAAACTACCGTAAGAGCTAAAGTCGGGTTCAGGGGGGAAGATGTCTGTGTTAGATCCCTCACCACCCTGAACAGTTCTGCTGGACGCAAATTCGCAGACGCAACGCATGCAGAAAAGAAAGCTTTCTTTGCTGCACGTATTGACACCCCATAGGAACGAAGATGTTCTCTATGTCGTGTCTTGTCGGATATAAGTCGAGTTTTCCGCTATCGGCACTCCAGTCGTCCTTCCCGCTTCAGCTCCTTGAGATCTTCTGAATACTAGGGTGCCCTGTTAGAAGTGGGCTGGAGAGAATGTTTGGGGGCGATCGTGTTGATAGCCTTAGTTAGGTCTCGATTCCATGTGTTAACCAGGGCTTCAACAGGATCATCGCTGGTACCAGCCACAGAACCCTCTAAGGCTTTCTGGAATCCAAGAGGATCCATCAGCCTTCGAGGGCAGACCAACTTAATAGGTCCGCCACCCCTGCAGGGGCAGATAGTAGCCGTGATACTAACCCTGACCAGAGAATGGTCTGTCCATGACAACACAGAGGTATTTAACACCTCCGCACACATATCTGTCTGTTCGGAACTGAAAACAGCATCGCGGGTGTGACCTGCTAAATGTGTGGGTCCAGAGACCAATTGGGATAGGCCCATGTTTGGCATGGATGCCACGAACTCCTGAGCTGCACCTGACAAACTGGTCTCGAATGGGATGTTGAAGTTGCCCGAGACCAAAAGCCTGGGCGACTCCAACACCAGCTCCGAGACCAGTTCCATGAGCTCAGCCAAGGAGTCTGCTAGGCAGCGGGGTGGCTGGTGCACCAACAGAATCCCCAGTCTATCCCTGGTCTTCAGACTCAGGTACACACACGCAATGTGGTTCAATTCACGAACAGGGAGTCTGGTCAAGTTGAGCTTATCTTTATAGACCACAGCTACTCTGCCCCCACCCCCCCGGCCCACTTTCCCTCACCTGCTCCAGTGCCTCTTTATTCTGCAGAATAAACGTTGTTTGACCCGAACTTCATCTCCTAGGGAGACCATATGAAAAGGAGGACAGGGCTCCTGTATCTTTAACAGTTGCATAGAAAAGGGAATTTTAGCAGGTGTCATATATTTGGAGAACCTGGTGAAATTTCCTTTTCATCACCACAGTTAAAGCTGCAGGAGCTATACTAGACAGGCACCTGCAGCTTTAACTGTTGTGATGAAGAGGAAATTCCACCAGGTTCCCCATATACACAAATGACGCCTGCTGAAATTCCCTTTTCTATGCAACTGTTAAAGATACAGGAGCCCTGTCCTCCTTTTCATAGGGTCACCCTACATCTCCTCTCCTCCTTGTGTGCTGAATTGGACTTGGTACACCAGGGAACGAGCTATTTTTTTTGCAACAAACGGAAGGCACGTTACTGAAAGCTCCTTCCAGAGTGAGCACCTGAACCCAGAATCCCTACCTAGCACTGAGCCAGGAAGTAAGGAAATGCCTTATTTGTACAGAACTGCCGGGCCTTAAGATATTCTGAGAACCTCTGAAGCATGAGGACACTACCACACAGACAAGTGGCAAGTAGAAACTGGGCCTGGCTGGCTACCAAGGGCCTGAGGTAGCTGTTTGCTCCTGCAACTCAGGCCTAAATGACTGTTGTACCTGGCATGGTGATGGAGCAACTGGAATGGAAGCCTTCTGCTGTTGCCTAGCAACTGCAGGCCATTCTCCCAAACCCTTAGGGTTGGCCTGGAAGTGTTGCTAAGCAACCACCAGTGTTTTCTTTCCACTGAATCAACAACGCAGCAGGCTGAGACTCAGGTCCTTAACACACGTGATGAGGAAGGTCTGTAATTAGATCCTCCCCCGACATTTTGTTTCCTTTCAAGAAGCCAGGAGTGCTCTGATTTTAATCTGAACGGGGTGGGGTGGGGGTTAGCCTTTCCCCTGTGGAACTCCTTGCTGGGGGACGCCAGGGCTTTGTCCACATTCAGCAAAAAATCCTGCAGGCAAAGTCTTCTGGAGTCCTCGCAGGTTTAACGATCAGCAAAATACATGCACTGCTCCCTTC
The DNA here is from genome assembly GCF_023053635.1 of Elgaria multicarinata webbii. NCBI lineage: Eukaryota > Metazoa > Chordata > Lepidosauria > Squamata > Anguidae > Elgaria > Elgaria multicarinata. The sequence continues at coordinate 16,951,164 of NC_086188.1, read as the reverse complement.
CCGTAAATATCAATTCTACCCCCAAGCAGATGGCGATGTTTTATAGCGTGTTTCCCATTTAATACTGCATTTCCAGGGGTTTATAAAATGACAGGTTCTCGCTTGGAAACAGCATGAGAGGCATCGGAGGTTGACGATGTCATGAAAAGGACCAGCAAACTTCCGTGACTTGACCCATCACGAGCGTGCAATAAATCGCTTGCGTGGAGAAGCTCTAGGTTGGTTTTTTCACTCTGCTGCCCAAATACGTTTTTATTCAAGTAGGCCTTTGCCATGTAGGGCTGGTCCATTGGACTGGGTGCTGTTTTTATTCGTTCCTTGCTGTGTGTGCAATTTTTTAAAGTTGTATTTTTTAATGTATTTGTTTTATGATTGTTTGAACCAATTTTTTATTTTTTATTTTGGTTTTTATTAGTGTTAGCCACCTTAAGCATCATTTGCTTGGTGGAAAGGGGAGTTATAAATCAAATCAATCCATCAACAGTGCCTTTTCTCCTGATTTATATACTGTCCTTAACCCCATGTCTGTTTTAGCATAGAATCATAGAATCATAGAATAGCAGAGTTGGAAGGGGTCCAACCCCCTTCTCACTGCAGGAATCCACCCTAAAGCATCCCTGACAGATGGCTGTCCCACTGCCTCTTGAATGCCTCTAGTGTGGGAGAGCCCACAACCTCCCTAGGTAACTGATTCTATTTTCGTACTGCTCTAACAGTCAGGAAGTTTTTCCTGATGTCCAGCTGGAATCTGGCTTCCTTTAACTTGAGCCAGTTATTCCATGTCCTGCACTCTGGGAGGATCGAGAAGAGATCCTGGCCCTCCTCTGTGTGACAACCTTTTAAGTATTTGAAGAGTGCTATCATGTCTCCCCTCCATCTTCTCTTCTCCAGGCTAAACCTGCCCAGTTCTTTCAGTCTCTCTTCATAGGGCTTTGTTTCCAGACCCCTGATCATCCTGGTTGCCCTCCTCTGAACACGCTCCAGCTTGTCTGCGTTGCATAAGGTACGCATTTCATGCCTGCATTCTTTTTCTGCTGCAAAGCTATGATGATGATGATGATGATGATGACGATGATGATGATGATGATGGAGGGGAGGATTTATTTATTTATTTATTTAATTTCTATACCGCCCAGTAGCCAAAGTTCTCTGAGTGGTTCACAAATATTAAGTCCATGTGGTACAGTGTAAAATATAAAATATGGAAGCTTAAAACCAGAAATTAAAACCACAACATAAAAGTACAACCACAATAACACTAAGTAGCAATCCAGAGATTTAAAATACAGGTTTAAAACAGCAGAGTTAAAAGGCTAGGATGGTAAAATTCTAAAATACTGGAAAAACCAAAAAGGTCTTCACTTGGCCCCAGAAGGAGTACGATGTAGATACCGGGCGAACCTCTCTAGGGAGCTCATTCCACAGCTGGGGTGCCAAGGCAGAAAAGGCCCTCCTCTTGGTAGCCACCTGCCTCACTTCCTTTAGAAGGGGCTCACAGAGAAGGACCCCTGAGGATGATCTTAGGGTCTGGGCAGGTACATATAGAAAGATATGCACCATGTACATTGATGGTGCTATATAAATAAATAAATAAATAAATAAATAATAATAATAATAATAAAATAATAATAAAGAGGCGATCCTTCAGCTAACCTGGCCCCAAGCTTTTTAAAGCTTTGAATGTTAATACCAGCACTTTGAATCGGGCCCGGATTTACATCGGGAAAGTGGCACCAGAGGAAAGGGGCAAACACTCCACGCCCCAGAATTGCCTACTCTTTGTTGGCTTTAGGTTGGTATCCCTGTTGGGCAAGATCCGTTTTCCCTGGCATTGCTCATTGCTCAAACGGAATGGTGGCATTCTATTAGAAACCAGGAACAGCAATCAAACTGCTTCGATTGGAGTATCTTGGTCCCAGGAGCTGGGTGCAGGAGATGTCAAGCGCCCTAGACAAGTGTCATCTGCTGCTATTGGTGGCCTCTCTCCTTTTTTGCATTTTGAAAAGGTTTCGCAAATACCATTCATGCTGCAGCTGTGGTTAGTGTGAAATGTTAGAAGTGCCAATCTTTAGGTGCCACCCTCTTTCCACCGTGTCTCTAGAATTTAAATTGCCGAGTAAGGGTGTGTGGTTGTGGCTTCTCTCTTGCCCACATGCGTGCACATGCCTAGCATCCAGGCTGCCTTTTAGGGGAAGGATCATAGCTCAGGGGTAGAGCATATGCTTTGCAGGCGGAAGGTATTTGGCTCACCCCCCTGGCATGCCCAGGGAGCTGCTGTACGCAGGGAATGCCCCACAGTGGCTGTGGCTGTGTGCTGCATCAGTGATACGACGCAAGTGCAGCTTTGCAGCCACCATGGCACTTTCCTGTGAAGCTGCTGTCTGATGTCGCGGTGCCTGGTGGAAGGCGACCAGCGATTGGTTGCCTTCCACCAGGAAGAGGGCGGGGGTGGCTCTGGTACCTGGATGGCCGCCTGAAACCCCGTGCTCCCTCCTCGGCATTGGGATTACCTGACCCCACCCTGGGAGAGGAAAACCGCGGGGGGTTGGAGGGAGGCGGTGCCAATTCAGCACCGTGAAAACAACTGGGAAAGACCCCTGCCTGAAACCCTCAATCGCTGAGCTAGATGGATCAACGTCTAAGGTCTAAGGCAGGTTCCTTTGCTCCATTTCACACTGACGATGGCTATGCTCAACAGAGGATCTTGTCGCACCTTGAAGACTAACAAATTTAAGAGCAAACATCCTGTTGCACTTTTAAATCATCACAGGGTGAACTATTGCAGAATCCATGAATACAGCACTGATCCTGGGTTTGAAAACAGGTATATTATACAAGTAGACGAGAGCGTCCTATTTTTCATCCATGAAATGTGGGGAGGATTTGGTAGGATAACCATATGGAAAGGAGGACATGGTATCTTTAACAGTTGCGTAGAAAAGGGAAAATTTCAGCAGGTGTCATTTCTACGCATGCAGCACCTGGTGAAATTCCCTCTTCATCACAACAGTTAAAGCTGCAGGAGCCCTGTCCTCTTGACCAGATACGAAAGAAGGCAGGGCTCCTGCAGCTTTAACTGTTGTGATGGAGAGGGAATTTCACCAGGTGCTGCATGTATACAAATGACACCTGCTGAAATTCCCTTTTCTATGCAACTGTTAAAGATACAGGAGCCCAGTCCTCCTTTCCATATGGTCACCTAGGGTTTGGTATAGCAGTATTGCTAGCCAGTTAGGGCACAATCCTATTCATGTTTAGACAGAAAGACAGTCCTAAAACTCCCAGCATTCCCTGGCTGTGGAATGCTGGGAGTTGTAGGACTTTTTTTCTGTCTAAACATGCATAGGATTTCATCCTTAGAAGATTTGGGACCGAGGACCATTGGACACCAATCTGCATATGCTAGTTTATATCTACACATGCAAGTTTAGAAAGAATTATGAGGATTTATTTAAATTTCAAAGGGGGCAAAGCCAGCCAATTAATTTCTCAGCCAAATCATCTCAAAATAAAATAGATACTTTGGTTAATTTGCATGCTGCCCCAGACCATCTCAACACCCCCTCAAAAGAGCCCCCCCAACTTAATTGCCATGGGGGGGGCAATGTTGGGTGGCGGCAGCATACCTTTCGGAACATGCTCAATCAATCAATATTTACTGTCAACAGACCATTAATACAGCATATTAAATATGCATGTATTTAATAAAACACACATGAGTAAAATAGAGGTATACAAAACCGTTAAAAACCTAAAGAGTAAATTAATCTCCATGAGGTATACAATCCTTTGTGGTTTCGTGAGGATAACTAGGTTCAAGAATTTAGCTGCTTGCTCAGTAATTAACTTATTGGTACCATGGAGTAAAATAATCATAAGGCAACGTGCTGATTAAACCCTTTCCTTCCCATCTGCAACCCCCCCCCCCCTTGAAAATCACTCCCTGCATGGGAAGTAAACTGTCTGCAACCCACCCCCACTCCTTCTGGCACCAATGGACATTTGGGACTCTGGTGTCGGATAGATCCGGGCCCCTTCAAAATAGATCCAGGGCCCGGGCCCCTTGGAACCCACTCTAACAACGCCCCGGTTAGACAGATTCCTTCCTGATGCATTCAGCTGCTCACGGTCAGTGACAGAACGCTGAGCTCAGCGGTATGACTCAGCAGGGCTTCTCGCTGCGTGCATGGATATGACTGCAACATCCTATAAACTATTCCGGTGAACTACTCTGTCGCCAGCTTGTTCAAAATCAAAAGCTGGGCTGGGCCTCTTTGCTTCAGCACCACCCGATGCTTAAGCTGCACCTAATTACAGCATTTAGAGTCGATCAGCAATTACCTGTGTGGCAAAGCTACGGGCACGTCTGTCCTCTTGCCAGGGGTGGAGCAAGTAGCCGGTTCCTCAGGTTCCCTCCTTTCACCATTTCACTCTGCTCTGTTCCGTTCCTTTGATAGCTGCCAGCCAGACTGGGTCCCTCCCCCTGTTAAGAAAACTGGGGTTGTGCCGAAATGCTTTGAAATCACTTAGTCATAGGCCTGCGGTAGTCAAAGCGAATGGGGTACAAACTACTGGCATATGATTCAGTTAATGGCAAGGAGGTGGGCTGGGATTATTCAGTATTGAGGAAAAGGCTGCAGTTCACCAGTAGAGCGCCTCCTTTGAGTGTAGGAAATCCTCAGCACCTCTGCTGGGATAAGCCCCTGTCTGAAAGATCAAGGGAGCCACTGCCTGTCAGGGTAGCAAGGCCGCCCCTATCATTAGGCAGAGCGAGGCGGCTGCCTCAGGCGGCAGATGCTGAGGGCCCCCCGCAGTGGCGAGGTGTTGTGGAGGATGAAGCCATGTGCATCTGTGTGGCCTGCCCTGCCAGCCCAGTTGGCTTCTTGACATGGGACGGGGTCCGCCATTTTGACTTTCACCTCAGGCAGCAAAATGTCTTATGCTGCCCCCTGTTGTGCAGGCCATGCTGCGCTAGATGGACAAATGGTTTGCCTCGGTGTGAGGCAGCTTCATAGGCAAAAGCACTCTGTACATGCTCCGGGAGTGCTTCTCTTTGTTGAATATCTGCCTTATATCACATCATGCTCTTGGTTTATCTTGCCCAGAATTGCCCACCCTGACCAGCAGTGGCTCTTGAGGTCTCAGGCGGCGGGGGTGGGGTCCTTCCCAGCACCCATGACCCTTCCAACTGGAGAGGTCAGGTCAGGATTGAACCTATACATGCAAAACATGTGCTCTACTAGTATAATTATTCTCTTAAGGCTGCCCAACCTGGCGCCCCCTAGCTGTGTCGGATGAGAACTCCCAGAATCCCAGAGATTCTGGGAGTTCTCATCCAACACAACTGGAGGATATTAGGTTTGGGAAGGTAAGGACACCATCTTATACTGGAGTTATGATGTGTGCAAGGCCTTAGATCTGGCAGAAGCTGTGTTATGCTGTCGGAATGCCTATTATTATTATTATTATTATTATTATTATTATTATTATTATTATTATTATTATTCCACCCCGTAGCTGAAGCTCTCTGGGCGATTTACAAAGATTAAAAGACTGAACATTAAAAATCAATATAAAAAAATTAAAAACATAAAAAAAGCTAATATTTAAAACAATTTTTAAACACTCAGCCAGGCCAGAGCTAGTTCTGGAGTCAGTTAAAACTCAACATATGCTGTTAAGTGCCTGGGAGAAAAGAGAAGTCTTGACCTGGCGCCAAAAGGATAGCAATGTTGGCGCCCGGCGGGCCTCATCGGGGAAATTGTTCCGTAACTGGGGGGCCACCACCGAAAAGGCCCTCTCCTTTGTTGCCGTCCTCCAAGCTTCCCTTGGAGTAGGCACTCGGAGGAGGGCCTTAGATGGTGAGCGCAGTGTACGGGTAGGTTCATGTCGGCAGAGGCGTTGCATCAGATATTGTGGTCCTGAGCCATGTAAGGCTTTATAGGTTAAAACCAGCACCCTGATTCGGGCTCGGAAACGTACAGGCAGCCAATGCAAGCGGGAACAGAGTCGGTCTTACACCCCCACTGTGACAGATGCACCAGTGGGACTCCTCCGCCTCCAGTAACACCGACAGAATAGCTCAACCAGGACGGAGTGGTGGACAGGATATGGGTAGCACAGCCCCCACCCAACCCAAATATTTGCCCCTTCCATCCATGGCCACGCTCCCATCGATGGCCCAAATTTACACCATATGACATTCCCGCCCCATTGGCTTGAATGGGAAGAGGAAATTCAAAATGAGCAGCCTTTGTGTTGGCTGTCTTCCCACCCACCCACCCACCATGAGAGAGCATAACTCAGCCTAAGAACATAAGAACACAGGAAGAGCCCTGCTGGATCAGACCAAGGGTCCATCTAGTCCAGCACTCTGTTCACACAGTGGCCCAGTGAAGCCAGGCTGTTTGTGCAAAGCGCTCCCTTGCGGTGCGCTGTTTCCACAGTTCCCCGTTGCCAGAGTTCCCCTCTTGCGAGCTCTACATGCGCGCAATAGGAGGCCAGAGAGTGGTCGCCCCACTCTGTGCACCCAGTTATGGGATGGGGGGGGGTTATATCTTGGTGAGGGTTTGCTGAGTTATACCATAGGAAACATATAGAACATAGGAAAATAGGACGCTGCCTTAAACCGAGTCAGAACATTGATCCATCAAGGCCAGTATTGCTGACACTGACTGGCAGCAGCGACTCTCCAGGGTTTCAGGCAGGATTTTTACCTGCTGTACTTGGAGATGCCGAGGATCGAACCTGAGACCTTCCGCATGCGCAGCAGGTGCTCTGTCATGGGTGCTATCTCCAGTATCCGAGGCAGTAAGCCTGTGTGCACCAGTAGCTGGGGAACATGGGTGGGAGAGGATGCTGTTGCATAGAATCATAGAATCATAGAATAGCAGAGTTGAAAGGGGCCTACAAGGCCATCGAGTCCAACCCCCTGCTCAAGGCAGGAATCCACCCTAAAGCATCCCTGACAGATGCTTGTCCAGCTGCCTCTTGAAGGCCTCTAGTGTGGGAGAGCCCACAACCTCTCTAGGTAACTGATTCCATTGTCGCACTGCTCTAACAGCCAGGAAGTTTTTCCTGATGTCCAGCTGGAATCTGGCTTCCTTTAACTTGAGTCCATGATTCCGTGTCCTGCACTCTGGGAGGATGGAGAAGAGATCCTGGCCTTCCTCTGTGTGACAACCTTTTAAGTCTTTGAAGAGTGCTATCATGTCTCCCCTTCATCTTCTCTTCTCCAGGCTAAACATGCCCAGTTCTTTCAGTCTCTCTTCATAGGGCTTTGTTTCCAGACCCTTGATCATCCTGGTTGCCCTCCTCTGAACACGCTCCAGCTTATGTCCTGCTTTGTTGGTCCCTGGCTGATAGCTGGTGGGACCAGAGCGGGAGCACATTGTTCATGCTTCTTTGCCTAGAACCTTCATGGCTCCCTTGCTTTGGGAAGCGAGGCGCAAATGCCCAGCCCTGAACTCTGCGCTGAGCCTGGTGCCGGGACAGCGTACCCCACCCAGGGAAGCAAGGGAACTCTGGCAGAGGTCAGAACCATGTCTTCTGTGAACTGCAACGCTCTGACACTTCCTCCTCCCTCCAACAGCAGGAGTGAGTGAGAGAACGTTGTTTATTGAAGAGTTTAGATTCTAGGGACTTAGGATTGGTGTGAAGAGAGTGAGGTGGCTGGCGTGTGGAGAGTTTAGATCAGGCAGGATTGAAAGTATTATATTTTGATTTAAAGCTTTTAAACAACAATATACTTGTTTTTATTTTGTTAGCTACCAAATATAGGGCGACCCTATGAAAAGGAGGACAGGACTCCTGTACCTTTAACAGTTATGTTGAAGAGGGAATTTCATCAGGCGTCATTTATATGCATGCAGCACCTGGTGAAATTCCCTCTTCATCGCAGCAGTTAAAGCCGCAGGAGCCCTGCCCTTTTTTGTATCTGTTCATGCACAGCAAGGCTCCTGCGGCTTTAACTGTTGCGATGAAGAAGGAATTTCACCAGGTGCTGCATACATACGAACGACACCTGCTGAAATTCCCTTTCAATACAACTGTTAAAGATACAGGAGTCCTGTCCTCCTTTTCATAAGGTCCCCCTACCAAATACCATGTGTCGGGCTTGGCATTATTTACCTGCCTTACAGTTATTAAAATAGGGTGACCATATGAAAAGGAGGACAGGGATCCTGTATCTTTAACAGTTGCATTGAAAAGGGAATCTCAGCAGGTGTCATTTGTATATATGGAGAACCTGGTGAAATTCCCTCTTCATCACCACCGCTAAAGCTGCAGGAGCTATACTAGAGTGACCAGATTTTAGAGGGCAGGGCACCTGCAGCTTTAACTGTGGTGATGAAGGGGGAATTTCACCAGGTTCCCCATATATACAAACGACACCTGCTGAAATTCCCTTTTCAATACAACTGTTAAAGATACAGGAGCCCTGTCCTCCTTTCCATATGGTCACCCTAATTAAACACCCACACCTGAGCATTCCCACAGTATATTTTGAGAGATCCTGTATCAAACCTGTTTCCCTCATAGCTAGGGGAAAGGTTTTAATGAACCCTCCCTCAGGTTTTCAAGTGGCTCACTTCCCTAAAATCAGTGGTTCTTCCTGACAGGAAGTCACACCCAGAAGAAACTTCCCTTGAAAACTCCTCCATGTAACATTTACCTCAACTACTGGGATTTCAAAAGTAGGGCCCCTCACAGGTTGAATGGTGACTGTTCTGTGAGGAACGATTTCCTCTGGATTTACTAAATCCTTGCAAATCAAAGAGCCACAGTGGGTGGGGTGGGGGTGGTCTCAATAGGCAGCAAACTCTCCATCACCCTCAATGTGCAAACAAGCTCTCGGTCAGCAGAGTCCAGGCCTCCACCCCCCCCGCTCCAACCATTGCCCCTGCTGTCCAAACGCTCACAAACACTATTGCGAGATGCACAGAGCAAAACAATCTGTCACCACATACAGTGAGTCCCAATGCAACAAGCCCCCGAGGGAGAAGGGGGCACGTGGTATAGGGTGACCCTATGGAAAGGAGGACAGGGCTCCTGTATCTTTAACAGTTGCATAGAAAAGGGAATTTCAGCAGGTGTCATTGGTAGGCATGCAGCACCCGGTGAAATTCCCTCCTTGTTACAATAGTTAAAACTGCCCTCTTTTGTATCTGGTCACCCTAGTATAGCTCCTGCAGCTTTCACTGTGGTTTTGAAGAGGGAAATTTCCCCAGGTGCTGCATGCATATAAATGACACCTGCTGAAATCTCCTTTTCTATACAACTGATAAAGATACTGGAGCCCGGTCCTCCTTTCCATATGGTCACCCTGTAATATCGAGTTCCCCCCCCCAAATAGGGTAGCCAAGTTAGCAGCCTCTTACCCACAATGCCCTGGTGTGAAGAGGCTTCCAGTTATGCCCGGTTAGTGGCGGAGGCCCTGGGGCATTCTCTTCCAGCCCAGCAAATGGCGATTCCAGTGCTTAGGCAGGCAGGCAGGCAGGCACAAAAACCTTCACTCCTCTGGCAGCTCAGCAATGCAGATAGAAGAGCTGTTTTCGCTGTTCTCCACTTCCCTGGGCAGCCGGCCACAGCAAACAATGTTCTGTCGGTGGGCATGGGTGGAGCAAGGCACAGAGCCAGTGCGGCTACTTGGGGCCCATGAGACATCCGGGTTGCTTTCAGCAGAGATGGCCTGGCTCCGGTCCAGCTCTCAGAAGGCCTGCCGTGCATCCATGGATGATGACCCTGACACGCCGAGGCCAGTGCTGGGAACTGCATTTAACTCCACCCAAGCCACGGCGCCTGCATCAGCTGCAGCTGCCGGCAAGAATTTACTTTTTGTCACAGAGACGGAGAAGAGAAATATGAGAAAAAGCAAACAAGGAGAAAGGAACAGCTGTGGATGTCTTGTTCATTTGAGCCCATGGGCAAAGCAAGGCCATCTTCTTAATCATTTTTAAGGGGGGGGGAACCCTGTTCCCCTGATCATTTGTGATCCATATTACTGCTAACAAATATTTATAAGATCCATATTTGTGTACCAACCAGCGGAGGCTCATGGCTCTGATTTTGGTGGCGCCATGAATCCATTCTGGGTTTTGGTCAGAACTCTAAAGGAACTTTCCAAGGTGCTGATCCTACCGGGTGGGTGGGTGGGTGGGTTTCAGTACCTTGGATAGCTCCCTTAGAGTTCCAGCTGGCTCTGACTGAAACCCGGAATGGATTCACAGCCCAGCTGGATCAGAGCCACTAGACCCCAATCGCAAGCTTTTCAAATCACTAGATCTTTTCCACGGGCAAAATTTTACAAAAAGCAGATTTGGGTGGAGGGGTGAGGAATGAGAAGGAAAAACGAATGATTACTCACAGTGACCTGGTTCACATAGTACAACTGCCCATCACGGGTTAATTTGGTGTGATGTGATTAAAAAGTGAAACATTTATTAGTGAGTAAAACAGAATTCTAGCCACATAAATTAGTACGATCATTTATTGTTATTATTCAATTTTGGGAAGTGGTTCAGCCCAAACACAGATTGATCTAAGTACTGCCCATGAATAGGGCCACATTATTATTATTATTATTATTATTATTATTATTATTATTATTATTATTTATTTATTTATTTATTTATTTATTTATATAGCACCATCAATGTACATGGTGCTGTACAGATTACACAGTAAATAGCAAGACCCTGCCGCATAGGCTTACAATCTAATAAAGTTGTAGTAAACAATAAGGAGGGAAAGAGAATGCAAACAGGCACAGGGAAGTGTAAACAGGCACCGGGTAGGGAGAGGCTAACAGTATAGAGTCAGAACAAACTCAAAGTTTAAAAGCTATAGGGAAAAGAAAAGTTTTTAGCTGAGTTTTAAAAGCTGTGATTGAGTTGGTAGTTCTCAAGTGTTCTGGAAGAGCGTTCCAGGCGTAAGGGGCAGCAGAAGAAAAAGGACGAAGCCGAGTAAGGGAAGTGGAGGTCCTTGGGCAGGCGAGAAGCATGGCATCAGAGGAGCGGAGAGCACGAGCGGGGCAATAGTGTGAGATGAGAGAGGAGAGATAGGCAGGAGCTAGGCCGTGGAAAGCTTTGAAGGTCAGCAGGAGAAGTTTATATTGGATTCTGGAGTGAATTGGAAGCCAATGAAGAGATTTCAGAAGTGGAGTGACCTGGTCAGAGCGGCGGGCCAAGAAGATGATCTTAGTGGCAGAGTGGTGGACAGAGACCAGCGGACTGATGTGAGACGAGGGAAGGCCAGAGAGAAGAAGGTTGCAGTAAACATTCCCATGGTTACCTCGATGGGCCTGTGCCATGTCACTGCCTTTAAGCTGAATTTTAGGGTATCCTTAGTATAGAACCTCCCCACTGGTGCATCAACCACCTTGAAGTTATCGACATTTGAAAAGCCTTTCCTTTTCTTTGAACAGACAAGCTGTCGTGTATTGTATCTACTCCAGCTTTCTCTGGGAGACGAATGAGGCAAAGTGCTAGGCAATTTACAAAGCTTTATTGCAAGCATTAAACACTTTTGTAACACAAACTAGGCACTTTCTGTGAAACTCCCCCTTAGGCAGACACTATGCAAACTAAGCAAGACAATTGTCCGTCCAAAGAAAAGGCTTTTCAAATGTCTGTAACTTCAAGGTGGTTGATGCGTGGATGATTTCCCAGGGGGTAGGAATCTTACCTTAACGGGGATAATTTTAGGAGTGGAGCATGCATAAAGGAATCTTTATGCGCCCAACATGGGCCAAGCCATTTTCTATCAGTTAAGGCGCAATCCTATGCATGTTTAGACAGAAGAAAGTCCTACGACACTTTGCTGGCTGGGGAAGGCTGAAGGCGTTTTTCTGTCTAAGCATGCATAGGATCACACTCTTAAAAAAAAGACTCCAAACATTAAGCGACATTGCAGAAGGAGAAATTTTACTAGCAGGGGATTTCAGCAATGTATTAAATGACCATCTTTAGCACGTAAAGGCAAACTAGAGGCTAAGAGGAGAATTACGTCAGATATTTGGAACTAATTGAGTCCTATGGAGAAGGGGTTCACTCAGCAAGTTAGAACAGTGTTGTTGTTTTTAAAATGACCCTAAAAATTGACTAAAGTTACAGACGATAATATTCTGAAATTGTTTATGCAAATCACCACCATCTCAAGCTGAGTTAGTCTTGGAAACACATGAATGAACACCAAATGCTCCATGTCTCTTTATTACTGGGTCAAGGAAACCTCTCGGGATGTAATTCAAAAGTTCTTTGGAACTAAGAACCTAAGAAGAGCCCTGCTGGATCAGACCAAGGGTCCATCTAGTCCAGCACTCTGTTCACAAATGGCCAACCCACCTACAAGCATGATATGAGCACAACAGTACCCTTCCGACCCTGCTCCCCAGCAGCTGGTGTATATAGGCATGCTGACTCTGACATTGGAAACAGTGTATAGCCATCAAGACTAGCCAGCCATTGGTAGCCTTCTCCAACCCAGCGTAAGCTGGTGGCTCCGATGTCGGTGGAGCTGTGATTCCATTCTGGGTTTTATTCAGAACTAACCAGAACTCTGAAGGAGCTATCCAAGCTGCTGAGCCCTATTCCCCAAATGGGTTTAGCACCATAGCACTGCCCATAGGCATTCAGGCTACATGTGATGTGATGTTTGGGGGAGAGGCTACTGCCTGCCCTCTTGAAGAGGACTTTTTATAAAGACTGTTCAGAAGCATTAGTGGAACCTATAATGAAGCCAATGGACCAGGTATTGCATCCAAGCAAAATAATTGGCTTGTGTAGGCTATGTACCTTTGAGAAGCTTTTTAATTGAAGAGCTTTTTAATTAAGACTTAATCCTCCCTTTGGTTAGGCTTATGTGGGCTAGAGGAAAGCTTTATTTCTCTGTGAGTCTTTATTTATTTAGATGCAGACACCACTTCTTTCTTTCTTTCTGTCTTTCTTTCTCCATTCATTCATTCATTTTTATTTAATTTCTTTGCCACCCAATAGCCAAAACCCTCTGGGCGGTTCAGAATCATTAAACCCATAAAATACAACATGATCAAATACAGTACCAAAGTTTAATGTCTCAAGAAAAGCAGCTACGTTCTACTAGTGAATTTAAGATTGGAGAAGATTCTCTGAACGTTTTTATTCTCAAGTGGCAGTTGAAACTAAATTCGATTCTGTGGGGCTCCTATTCCATGCACGTTTGCTCAGAAGTAAGTCCCACTCTGTTCAATGGAACTTACGCCATGATAAATAAGCTGGAAATTCAAGCCAAAGTTGTAGCTCAGTTCCATTGGCTTTGATTGGTCTTAGTTTTCATTCTGGCTAGAATTCTAGGCACAGACATTGTGGATGTTTCGACAGTCCAAACCTTATGAAACTAGGAGTCCATCTCTCCTTCACCCACAATTTTATCTAACTTGAACAGCAAGGACAATAAAATGGTCCCTATTTTTGAAAACAGAAACGGGGTTAAAAAAGCCTTCTGGGGATGCACAAGCCATTGCCAATATTGATTTCCATATCAAATCCATCAGAAATGAGGTGGAGGTGGAAACAAGAAGAGAAATTGAATTTCAGAATGACTTGAAATTCAGCGTTATGAGATTAAACAGTGAAACATCTATTATTTAATAAAACTGGATTTTAGATTATTATTTACAACCCAAATACAGATTGATTTGAGTACTGTCCATCAATAGGGCCATTGTGGAATCAGGCTGGTTGCCTCCCCTGGCATGTGTCATATCACTGCCTTTGAGAAGGTCATGGTCATGGCTGGAGAACATTTTTATTATTATTATTATTCTCAAGGAACAGTTGTAATTAAATTCCATTCCGTACAACTCCTATCTCTATTTCATGCACGTTTACTCAGAAGTAGGTCCCACTCAGTTCAATGGAACTTACTCCATGGTAAATATGCTTGAGATTGAAGCCAAAATTGCAGCTCAACTCCATCGCCTTCGATGGAGCTTAGTCCAATTCTGGCTGGAATTGAAGGCGTAGATCATATGGATTGCATTGACAGTCCAAACCTCATGAAACTAGGATTCAATCTCTTCTTCAATCTAAAGCATCCACACTTAATTTACCCTAAACTGCAATGGCAATAGAATGGTCCGTAGTTTTGAAAACAGAAAAGGAAATAATTCCTTCAGCGGCACACAAGTCATTGTCCATACTGATTACTACATCTAATCCATCTGAAATGAGGTGGAAAAGAGAACAGAAATCAACATTCCAGATGGATTTGAAATTCAGTGTGATGTGATTAAAAAGCAAAACATGTATTATTGAATAAAACAGGATTACAGCCGCGCTAATTCGTATTGTCATTAATTATTGTTCTTATAATTTAATTTTGGGAAGTGGTTCAGCCCAAACACAGATTGATCTGAGTACTGCCCATGAATAGGGCCACTGTTGAGTCAGGATGGGGGACATTCCCATGGTTACCTCGATGGGCCTGTGCCATTGTCTAACAAGGATGGGGGTCATTCCCATGGTTACCTCGATGGGCCTGTGCCATGTCACTGCCTTTAAGCTGAATTTTAGGGTATCCCTATTATAGAACCTCCCCACTGGTGGTGTAGTGGAGGCAAGTCTCACAGGGATGCAGAACCAGCACTTATTCATAAGCAGGGTCCTTAAGAAGTTGTAGCTCAGTTCCATTCTGTAAGAACGTGAGAAGAACTCCACTGGAACAGACCAAGGATCCATCCAGTCCATCACTCTGTTCACACAGTGGCCAACCAGCCGTTGACAAGTGAACCACAAGCCGCACATGGTGCAGCAACACCCTCCCACCCACGTTCCCCAACAACTAGTGTATACAGGCTTACTGCCTCTGATACTGGAGGTTGCACATAGCCATCCTGGCTAGTAGCCTTTGATGGCCTCCTCCTCCAGGAATTTATTCAACCCCCTTTTAAAGCCATCCCAATTGGTGGCCATCACTACATCCTGTCATAGTGAATTCCAGAGCTTAACTCTGCGCTGTGTGAAGAAGTCCTTCCTTTGATCTGTCCTGAATCTCCCAGCAATCAGCTTCATGGGACGACCCCATTGGGTTCTAGTATTTTGTAAACTGCCCAGAGAGCTTCAGCTATTGGGCGGTATAGAAATGCAATAAATAAATAAATATTTTGGAAGAGGGAGAAAACTGTCTCCCTATCCACCTTCTCCACCCCATGCATCGTTTTGAACACCTCTATCATGTTTCCCCTTAACCTCCTTTTTTCCATGCCGAACAATCCCAACGGTTGTTACCTTTCCTCATAGGTCTTATTCCTCATTCTGGCTGGAATCGTGGGCACGGACAATATCGCTGTTTGAACGGTCCAAACCTTAAACTATCTTCTTCAACCTAAGGCACCCACATTTTCATCTACCTTGAACGACGAGGACAATAAAATGGTCCCAGTTTTTGAAAAGAGAAAAGCCTTCTCGGGACACACAAGCCATTGCCAATATGGATTTCCATATCTATTCCATCAGAAATGAGGTGGAGGTGGAATGAGAATAGAAACTGAATTTCAGACGGTCTTGAAATGCAGGGTTATGTGATTAAACCATGAAACATTATTGAATAAAACAGAACTTTAGTTGTTCATTGGTGGTAGCATCATCATCATCATCATCATCATCATTATTATTAAATGTGGGGAAGTGGTACAGCCCAAACACAGATTGATCTGAGTACTGCCCATTAATAGGGCCATTGTTGAGTCAGGATGGTGGTCATTCCCATTGTTGCCTCGTTGTCATGTGTCATATCACTGCCTCTTAAGCTGAATTCCATTATCACTGTAAGCCAAGTGTTAAAACCACTATGAGTGTTGTGTATTAAGTGCGATCAAATCCCCTTCCATGCTGCCAACCTTTATTTGTGAACTAAGAGAGGAGGTTCTCTCGATCAACAGCTGTATCTAGGTTCCCTGGACTTAACTGGGATGGGCATCACTTATCCATGTATGTTTCCTCTGAAGTCAGCCCCCTTCTATTCAATGGAACTGAGTATGCTTGGGATGGCAGCCCAACTTCCATCTTAGCCCCACCTGGGACCCTTTGAACAGACTACACAGGAGACTTGTCCCCAAAGCCAAGAAAAGAAGACGCAAGACAATGTGTGTGTTTCAATGATTCCAATTTTATTAAAATCTAAGCCTGACGCTAAAGCCCCCTCTTTAACCTGTCCACAGCTACAAGCCAAAGCGCAGCAGCCCAAGACAACAGCAGTGCAGAGAAGGCAAAAACCTGGTTCAACAGGGAAAATTCCTTCTCGGCTCCAATTCAGGCAACCAGCTAAGCCTGCACAGCTAGTTAAAGGTGGGAGAGGCCGTTCCTTCAGCTAGGCCTGGTAAGGATCCCATGAAAGGAGGGCTTCCCTAGCCAGGTCTGTCTGAGGCCTGCTTGAAGAAAATCTGTGTCTGGGCTGAGATAAGTCACCCCCACCCCCGCCTCTGATGTCCAAAATATTGCAGCCCAAACACAGATTGCCCTGACTAAGAATGGGCCTATGTCTCCGTACTTTTCCCTTTTTTTGTCCCTCGATGGTTATTCTTGGTTGAATTATGATGGGTCCCACTGCGTGTCAACAGCAGTGGAAAGACAAGCAACTCCGGATCATGGTCGCCACCTGCATTAGACCAAAAAGATAATTTTAGCCAGTGCTTGATGGTACACGCAAAAATAAGAAAGGTAGGAAATGAAAAGAGCTACACACCGTTGTGGCTTCTTGCCTTGGCCGTGTCTCCAGTTCTGCACCTGGTTCCAAAACTACCAGTCTCTTCCCATCTGGGCTGCAGGCTAAGTACAAACACAAAACAGAAATTAAATCCATACTTAGCTGGGGGTAAGGCCCAATGAACCTGGAGCAGCTGACGTCTGAGCATCCATGGGGCGTTACCTCCTTACCTGGATGACTCATAGAGTCATAGAATAGCAGAGTTGGAAGGGGCCTACAAAGCCATCGGGTCCAACCCTCTGCTCAACCTCCTCCAATCAAATGATGTTGGGCTTTTTATAAGAAGCTGTTTTATGACCTGGGAGGACCTTGGCATTGTGAGGGAGGGGTCAAGGAGGGGGAGGGGATTGCAAGTTTTCATTATGACAGAAGAAACCCCCCTGGATGCCTTTGGATATGCAGGGCTGCATCCTTTGATTGACCATATATGGCTATGTTTTATTGTATCATGAAGTGCCCAGATAATTTGATGGGCAGTTGCTGTTGACTGAAATCCATTACTGTATTTTAAATCTTTGCATTATTTTGGGTTTTCATCTTTAGTTCATATGGTGGTTTTAAACTTTGGTACTGTGTTTGATCATGTTGTA
Source organism: Elgaria multicarinata webbii (assembly GCF_023053635.1). Taxonomy (NCBI): domain Eukaryota; kingdom Metazoa; phylum Chordata; class Lepidosauria; order Squamata; family Anguidae; genus Elgaria; species Elgaria multicarinata. The sequence goes on along the minus strand of NC_086188.1, from coordinate 16,933,831 downwards.
TTTTATGGGTTTAATGATTCTGAACCGCCCAGAGGGTTTTGGCTATTGGGTGGCGAAGAAATTAAATAAAAATGAATGAATGAATGAATGAAGGAAGGAAGGAAGGAAGGAAGGAAGAAGTGGTGTCTGCATCTAAATAAACCAGTCCAAACCTTAAACTAGGATTCAATCTCGTCTTCAACCTAAGACACAATTGCCTTGTGTCTTTTTTTCCTGGGTTTAGGGGCACGTCTCTCTAGTAGCCTGTTCATTGGGGGTTGGGGATGCAGTCCCAAGCATACCTGTTTCAAAGGACGTTCCACACAATACAATGGGACTCACTGGGCTCATCTTCTCCAAGCAAGATATTGCACTATGAAAGCGGTATATAAAAGGCAGGAGCCATACGACTGCTTTATAGTGGTAATGAAGTGCACTGACAACTGTTGGGGTCCATTGACACGTCTACACCAAGCAGGATATAACACTATGGAAATAATATGAATGAAAGCGGTGTGTGGTCTGTGTCAATGGGCCCCAACAGTGGTCAGTGCACTTCAATACCACTATAAAGCAGTCGTGTGGCTCCTGCCTTTTATATACCACTTTCATTGTGAAATATCCTGCTTGTTGCAGATGAGCTAACATGCACGGAATTGGGACGCCCATTTCATTTAACCCAAGGGTACCAAGACGGAGCTGTGGCTTGAGAGAACCTTCTCTCACAAGTACACCTTGAACGCATTGAATGGGATTCGGTCGTAAGACATGAAAGAAAAATGTTTTTAATTCTGGGGTAGGATCTACACTAGTGCTTTAGAATGGTTTATAACAGTAGTGACAACTGTTTTGGCCCAGGACACACTCCATATCCCCCCAGGTCTAAAAGTGTCATACATATCCTGCTTGGTGTAGATCAGGCCTTGGTTTACAATGATAATAAAATTCAGCTTATGGCCCAGGCCAGGCCAGGGAACAATGAGAAAGGCATGACCATCCCGACTCAACAATGGCCAGTCCTCATTTCACCATGTCTGTGAAATGACCATTGAGGCCATTGAGTCCAACCCCCCCTCCTCACTGCAGGAATCCACCCTAAAGCATCCCTGACAGATGGTTGTCCAGCTGCCTCTTGAAGGCCTCTAATAACTAAAACACAAGTAATCCAACCCTAGAACACATTTTTCCTACTTCCATTTTCTTGGTAGAAAGGCGGGGTAAGAATCAAATCAAAGCAAATCCATAAATGATTAGGCTGAAAAGCAGGGGATAAATACAAATATTAATTAAATGGGCCTTGCATTCCTATGGTGGGATGGCTGTATGACCGGATTTGCCCGGATTTGCCTGAGTTCATTTCAGCCATGCACAGACATGGTGAATTGAGGACTGGCCATTGTTGAGTCAGGATGGTCATGCCTTTCTCATTGTTCCCTGGCCTGGCCTGGGCCATAAGCTGAATTTTATTATCATTGTAAACCAAGGCCTGATCTACACCAAGCAGGATATGACACTTTGTGACCTGGGAGGATATGGAGTGTGTCCTGGGCCAAAACAGTTGTCACTACTGTTATAAACCATTCTAAAGCAGTAGTGTAGATCCTACCCCAGAATTAAAAACATTTTTCTTACATGTCTTATGACCGAATCCCATTCAATGCGTTCAAGGTGTACTTGTGAGAGAAGGTTCTCTCAAGCCACAACTCCGTCTTGGTACCCTTGGGTTAAATGAAATGGGCGTCCCAATTCCGTGCATGTTAGCTCATCTGCACCAAGCAGGATATTTCACAATGAAAGCGGTATGAAAGCGGTATATAAAAGGCAAGAGCCACATGACTGCTTTATAGTGGTATTGAAGTGCACTGACGACTGTTGGGACCCGTTGACTCAGACCATACACCGCTTTCATAGTACTTTCATAGTGTTATATCCTGCTTGGTGTAGATGTGTCAATGGACCCCAACAGTTGTCAGTGCACTTCATTACCACTATAAAGCAGTCGTATGGCTCCTGCCTTTTATATACCGCTTTCATACTGCTTCCATAGTACAATATCTTACTTGGAGTAGATGAGCTCAGTGAGTCCTATTGTATTGTGTGGAACGTCCTTTGAAACAGGTATGCTTGGGACTGCATCCCCAACCCCCAATGAACAGGCTACTAGAGAGACGTGCCCCTAAACCCAGGAAAAAAAGACACAAGGCAATTGTGTCTTAGGTTGAAGATGAGATTGAATCCTAGTTTAAGGTTTGGACTGGTTTATTTAGATGCAGACACCACTTCTTTCTTTCTTTCTTTCTTTCTTTCTTTCTTTCTTTCTTTCCTTTCTCCATTTATTCATTCATTCATTTTTATTTAATTTCTTTGCCACCCAATAGCCAAAACCCTCTGGGCGGTTCAGAATCATTAAACCCATAAAATACAACATGATCAAATACAGTATCAAAGTTTAAAGCCACCATATAAACTAAAGATGAAAACCCAAAATAATGCAAAGATTTAAAATACAGTAACGGATTTCGGTCAACAGCAACTTCCCATCAAATTATCTGGGCACTTCATGATAAAATAAAACATAGCCATATATGGTCAATCAAAGGATGTAGCCCTGCATATCCAAAGGCATCCAGGGGGGTTTCTTCTGTCATAATGAAAACTTGCAATCCCCTCCCCCTCCTTGACCCCTCCCTCACAATGCCAAGGTCCTCCCAGGTCATAAAACAGCTTCTTATAAAAAGCCCAACATCATTTGATTGGAGGGGTTTGAGCAGGGGGTTGGACCCGATGGCTTTGTAGGCCCCTTCCAACTCTGCTATTCTATGACTCTATGAGTCATCCAGGTAAGGAGGTAACGCCCCATGGATGCTCAGACGTCAGCTGCTCCAGGTTCATTGGGCCTTACTCCCAGCTAAGTATGGATTTAATTTCTGTTTTGTGTTTGTACTTAGGCTGCAGCCCAGATGGGAAGAGACTGGTAGTTTTGGAACCAGGTGCAGAACTGGAGACACGGCCAAGGCAAGAAGCCACAACGGTGTGTACCTCTTTTCCTTTCCTACCTTTCTTATTTTTGCGTGTACCATCAAGCACTGGCTAAAATTATCTTTTTGGTCTAATGCAGGTGGCGACCATGATCCGGAGTTGCTTGTCTTTCCACTGCTGTTGACACGCAGTGGGACCCATCATAATTCAACCAAGAATAACCATCGAGGGACAAAAAAGAGAAAAGTACGGAGACATAGGCCCATTCTTAGTCAGGGCAATCTGTGTTTGGGCTGCAATATTTTGGACATCAGGGGCGGGGGGGGGGGGTGACTTATCTCAGCCCAGACACAGATTTTCTTCAAGCAGGCCTCAGACAGACCTGGCTAGGGAAGCCCTCCTTTCATGGGATCCTTACCAGGCCTAGCTGAAGGAACGGCCTCTCCCACCTTTAACTAGCTGTGCAGGCTTAGCTGGTTGCCTGAATTGGAGCCGAGAAGGAATTTTCCCTGTTGAACCAGGTTTTTGCCTTCTCTGCACTGCTGTTGTCTTGGGCTGCGGCACTTTGGCTTGTAGCTGTGGACAGGTTAAAGAGGGGGCTTTAGCGTCAGGCTTAGATTTTAATAAAATTGGAATCATTGAAACATACACATTGTCTTGCGTCTTCTTTTCTTGGGTTTGGGGGCAAGTCTTTTGTGTAGTCTGTTCAAAGGGTCCCAGGTGGGGCTAAGATGTAAGTTGGGCTGCCATCCCAAGCATACTCAGTTCCATTGAATAGAAGGGGCCTGACTTCAGAGGAAACATACATGGATAAGTGATGCCCATCCCAGTTAAGTCCAGGGAACCTAGATACAGCTGTTGATCGAGAGAACCTCCTCTCTTAGTTCACAAATAAAGGTTGGCAGCATGGAAGGGGATTTGATCGCACTTAATACACAACACTCATAGTGGTTTTAACACTTGGCTTACAGTGATAATGGAATTCAGCTTAAGAGGCAGTGATATGACACATGACAACGAGGCAACAATGGGAATGACCACCATCCTGACTCAACAATGGCCCTATTAATGGGCAGTACTCAGATCAATCTGTGTTTGGGCTGTACCACTTCCTCACATTTAATAATGATGATGATGATGATAATGCTACCACCAATTAGCAACTAAAGTTCTGTTTTATTCAATAATGTTTCATGGTTTAATCACATAACCCTGCATTTCAAGACCGTCTGAAATTCAGTTTCTATTCTCATTTCCACCTCCACCTCATTTCTGATGGAATAGATATGGAAATCCATATTGGCAATGGCTTGTGTGTCCCGAGAAGGCTTTCTTTTCTCTTTTCAAAAACTGGGACCATTTTATTGTCCTCGTCGTTCAAGGTAGATGAAAATGTGGGTGCCTTAGGTTGAAGAAGATATTGAAACCTAGTTTAAGGTTTGGACCGTTCAAACAGCGATATTGTCCGTGCCCACGATTCCAGCCAGAATGAGGAATAAGACCTATGAGGAAAGGTAACAACCGTTGGGATTGTTCGGCATGGAAAAAAGGAGGTTAAGGGGAAACATGATAGAGGTGTTCAAAACGATGCATGGGGTGGAGAAGGTGGATAGGGAGACAGTTTTCTTCCTCTTCCAAAATATTTATTTATTGCATTTCTATACCGTCCAATAGCTGAAGCTCTCTGGGCGGTTTACAAAATACTAGAACCCAATGGGGTCGTCCCATGAAGCTGATTGGTGGGAGATTCAGGAGAGATCAAAGGAAGGACTTCTTCACACAGCGCAGAGTTAAGCTCTGGAATTCACTATGACAGGATGTAGTGATGGCCACCAATTGGGATGGCTTTAAAAGGGGGTTGAACAAATTCCTGGAGGAGGAGGCCATCAAAGGCTACTAGCCAGGATGGCTATGTGCAACCTCCAGTATCAGAGGCAGTAAGCCTGTATACACTAGTTGTTGGGGAACGTGGGTGGGAGGGTGCTGCTGCACCATGTGTGGCTTGTGGTTCCTTGTCAACGGCTGGTTGGCCACTGTGTGAACAGAGTGATGGACTGGATGGATCCTTGGTCTGTTCCAGCGGAGTTCTTCTCACGTTCTAATGGAATGGAGCTGAGCTACAACTTCAATCTCAAGCTTACTTACCGCACCCTCTCACCCATGTGCCCCAGCACCTGGTGTACATAGCTTGCTTGGTTTTTATAAACACCTTTTTAAGTGCAAAAAGCTTTTCTTTAGTTGTTCTTTAGTTGACCCCTCGCTCACAATGCCAATGTCCTCCTAGGTCATAAAACAGTTTCTTATAAAAAGCCCAACATCATTTGAGAGGAGACATCCAGGTAAGGAGGTAAGGCCCCATGGATGCTCAGATGTAAGCTGCTCTGAGTTCATTGGGCCTTACTCCCAGGAAAGTGTGGATTGAATTTCTGTACTTGGCCTGCAATCCAGATGGGAAGGGATTGGTAGTCATGGAACCAGATGCAGATTTTCTTCAAGGAGGCCTCAGACAGACCTGGCTAGGTAAGCCCTCTTTCCACTGGGTCCTTGTCAGGCTTAGCTGAAGGAATAACTGGCCGTGCAGGCTTAGCTGGTTGCCTGAATTGGAGCCGAGAAGGAATTTCCCCTGTTCAACTCAAATTGGCTGCCCTGGGAGGGCTACAGGTGTTGCCTTCTCTACACTGCCATTGTCTTGGGCTGCATCACCTTGACATGTAGCTCTAGACAGGTGAAAGGCTTTAGCATCAGGATTAGACTTTAATGCAATCTAAATGAAATTTTAACAAAATCTATATAAAATACAAATAAAAAAAACATTTAAATGTACACGTTATTGTCTTGTGTCTTTTTTTCTTGGGTTTGGGGGCATGTCTCTTTCATAGTCTTTTGCAAAGGGAGTGGGTCTTCATTGCCCAGTGGAGCCCAAACTACCCCCAAATAAGTTGCATTGCTAGAGAGAACAGTATAGTCCTCTTAATCTAAAGAAGCCGTAAATCTCTTACTGGCAGTAACTAATCCTTAAGAAAGGTATTTCAATCTTTTAGAATGGAGGGGGGGGGCATGTAAAAGCCGGGGAACTACCAAGCAAGCAGTAGTTGCTGGGCCAGTAGTTGCTTTGGCCCCCATACCAAGAAAAGGGTATGGGGGCCAAAGGAAGGCGTGTGGGTGTCAAGACTAGGCTTGTTCCCCTTAGGCTGGGGAAGGAGTTTCAGGCAATCAGTCAGAATCAGACTCTGAAGCAGAAGAGACGGTGCCAGAAATGTACTGGGACTGGGGGAGGTGATTCTCATGGGCTCTTCACCAGCTAGGGATGAACCTTCGCTGGACCTTATCACTGAAAATGTTAACAACACAGAGGCCTTAGCTAAGCCTAAGGTTTATCCCGGGATCATCCTGGGGTCATCCCTGTTCATGTAAATGACACACAGGGGATCCCGGAAGCAAGCAAGGACAACCCCGGGATGATCCCGGGACAATCCAGACAAGACTGAGATGCTGTTAGTAGGTGATTCCGCTGACAGGATGGGGGGGTGTTCTACCGGTTCTGAATGGGATTGCACTCACCCTGAAGGAACAGGTTCGTAGCTTGTGGGTTCTTTTAGATCCATCATTGTCACTTGAGGCTCAGGTGGCATGGAGTGTGGCAATGAGGGACAGGGTCTTTTCGGTGGTGGCCCCCAGACTATGGAATGATCTCCCTGACGAGGCTCGCCTGGCACCAACGCTGCTATCTTTACGGCACAGGTTAAGACTTTCCTCTTTGCCCAGGCATATGGCAGCACATCTTAATCACCCACGTGTTTAGTTTTTTTAATGGTTTTTAATGCTTTATGTGTGTATGTTCTGTGTTTTAAATTTTTAAATTTTGTATACTTGTTTTTATCTTAATTTTAGAATTTCTGTAAACCGCCCACAGAGCCCTGGCCATGGGAACGGTATATAAGTGTAATAAATGAATAAATAAATAAATAAACCTTAGGTCTAGCTAAGGCCAGAGTCTGTTGGAAACTAGCATTCTTCTGAGGGGGAGAGCACTTCAAAGCCAGCTGATCCTAGAGTATGCGGCAGGCTAAAATGGGTACGCCCGGCTAGCTTCTCACCAAAGGCTTCTACAGAGCCAGCTTCCTTGACGTTAAAGCATTCTGGGAATCCTTAGTTTGCATAGTCTTGCTGAGAGGAAAGTTCCTAGAGGTTAGAGACTCTCTTCAGGTGGGAGATGTTTATTGCCTGAATAAAGCTTTATGGATTACATGGCAGACCTCTTTATTGTCTCCCAATAAGGTGGGAGGTTTTGGGAAATTCGACAGTGGCCGTCTGGAAAAACCAGGGGAGGTGTGCTCGAAGGTCAACACCCCTTTTGTACCTTCTCTGTCTTGCTTGGCCGGTGACCATTAAACTTTTCCCCTTGGCTGAACAGACCAGTGACACAGACCATAGATGGCTTACATACCACTTACATAGTGTTATATCCTGCTTGGTGTAGATGCGTCAATGGGCCCCAACAGTCGTCAGTGCACTTCAATACCACTATAAAGCAGTCGTATGGCTCCTGCCTTTTATATACTGCTTTCATACTGCTTCCATAGTGCAATGTCTTGCTTGGAGTAGATGAGCTCAGGGAGTCCTATTGTATTGTGTGGAACGTCCTTTGAAACAGGTATGCTTGGGACTGCATCTCCAACCCCCAATGAACAGGCTACTAGAGAGACGTGCCCCTAAACCCAGGAAAAAAAGACACAAGGCAATTGTGTCTTAGACGAGATTGAATCCTAGTTTAAGGTTTGGACTGGTTTATTTAGATGCAGACACCACTTCTTTCTTTCTTTCTTTCTTTCTTTCTTTCTTTCTTTCTTTCTTTCTTTTCTTTCTCCATTTATTCATTCATTCATTTTTATTTAATTTCTTTGCCACCCAATAGCCAAAACCCTCTGGGCGGTTCAGAATCATTAAACCCATAAAATACAACATGATCAAACACAGTACCAAAGTTTAAAACCACCATATAAACTAAAGATGAAAACCCAAAATAATGCAAAGATTTAAAATACAGTAATGGATTTCAGTCAACAGAAACTGCCCATCAAATTATCTGGGCACTTCATGATACAATAAAATATAGCCATATATGGTCAATCAAAGGATGTAGCCCTGGATTATCCAAAGGTATCCAGGGGGGTTTCTTCTGTCATAATGAAAACTTTGCAATCCCCTTCCCCTCCTTCACCCCTATAAAAAGCCCAACATCATTTGAGAGGAGGCATCCGGGTAAGGGGGTGACGCCCCAAGGATGCTCAGACGTCAGCTGCTCCAGGTTCATTGGGTCTTACTCCCAGGTAAGTATGGATTTAATGCTCTTTTGTGTTTGTACTTCACCTGCAGCCCAGATGGGAAGAGACTGGTGGTCACGGGACCAGGTGCAGAACTGGAGACATGGCCAAGGCAAGAAGCCAACGGTGTGTAGCTCTTTTCCTTTCCTACCTTTCTTATTTTTGCATGTACTATCAAGCACTGGCTAAAATTATCTTTTTGGTCTAATGCAGGTGGTGACCATGATCCGGAGTTGCTTGTCTTTCCACTGCTGTTGACACTGCGGTGGGACCCATCATAATTCAACCAAGAATAACCATCGAGGGACAAAAAAGAAAAGTACGGAGACATAGGCCCATTCTTAGTCAGGGCAATCTGTGTTTGGGCTGCAATATTTTGGACATCAGGGGCGGGGGGGGGGGGTGACTTATCTCAGCCCAGACACAGATTTTCTTCAAGCAGGCCTCAGATAGACCTGGCTAGGGAAGCCCTCCTTTCATGGGACCCTTACCAGGCCTAGCTGAAGGAACGGCCTCTCCCACCTTTAACTAGCTGTGCAGGCTTAGCTGGTTGCCTGAATTGGAGCCGAGAAGGAATTTTCCCTGTTGAACCAGGTTTTTGCCTTCTCTGCACTGCTGTTGTCTTGGGCTGTGGCGCTTTGGCTTGTAGCTGTGGACAGGTTAAAGAGGGGGCTTTAGCGTCAGGCTTAGACTTTAATAAAATTGGAATCATTGAAACACATTGTCTTGCGTCTTCTTTTCTTGGGTTTGGGGGCAAGTCTTTTCTGTAGTCTGTTCAAAGGGTCCCAGGTGGGGCTAAGATGGAAGTTGGGCTGCCATCCCAAGCATACTCAGTTCCATTGAATAGAAGGGGGCTGACTTCAGAGGAAACATACACGGATAAGTGATGCCCATCCCAGTTCAGTCCAGGGAACCTAGATACAGCTGTTGATCGAGAGAACCTCCTCTCTTAGTTCACAAATAAAGGTTGGCAGCATGGAATGGGATTTGATCGCACTTAATACACAACACTCCAAATGGTTTTAACACTTGGCTTATAGTGATAATGGAATTCAGCTTAAGAGGCAGTGATATGACACATGACAACGAGGCAACAATGGGAATGACCACCATCCTGACTCAACAATGGCCCTATTAATGGGCAGTACTCAGATCAATCTGTGTTTGGGCTGTACCACTTCCCCACATTTAATAATAATGATGATGATGATGATGATGATGATGATGCTACCACCAATGAACAACTAAAGTTCTGTTTTATTCAATAATGTTTCATGGTTTAATCACATAACCCTGCATTTCAAGACCGTCTGAAATTCAGTTTCTATTCTCATTTCCACCTCCACCTCATTTCTGATGGAATAGATATGGAAATCCATATTGGCAATGGCTTGTGTGTCCCGAGAAGGCTTTCTTTTCTCTTTTCAAAAACTGGGACCATTTTATTGTCCTCGTTGTTCAAGGTAGATGAAAATGTGGGTGCCTTATGTTGAAGAGATTGAATCCTAGTTTAAAGATTGACCATCCAGAGAAGACTGAGATACTGTTAGTAGGTGACTCCGCTGACAGGATGGGGGGTGTTCTACCGGTTCTGGATGGGATTGCACTCACCCTGAAGGAGCAGGTTTGTAGCTTGGGGGTTCTTTTCGATCCATCATTGTCACTTGAGGCTCAGGTGACCTCAGTGGCACGGAGTGCCTTTTACAAACTCGGGTTGGTGGCCCAGCTACACCCCTATCTGGACAGGGATAACCTGGCTTCAGTTGTCCATGCTCTGGTAACCTCCAAGTTAGATTACTGCAATGCACTCTACAATAGGCTGCCTTTGAAGACGGTTTGGAAGCTGCAGCTCGTGCAAAATGCAGCGGCCAGATTGATTTCGGGAACCAGAAGGTTCGACCATATAGCACCTGCTCTGGTCCATTTGCACTGGCAGCCTGTATGTTTCCAATCCCAATTCAAGGTGCTGGTTTTGACCTATAAAGCCTTACACGGCTTGGGACTGCAATACCTGACGGAGTGCCTCTCCCGACGTGAATATACCCGGTCACTATGTTCAACATCTAAGGTCCTCCTCCGGGTGCCTACTCAGAGAGAGGCTTCGAGTGTGGCAACGAGGGACAGGGCCTTTTCGGTGGTGGCCCCCAGACTATGGAATGATCTCCCTGACGAGGCTCGCCTGGCACCAACGCTGCTATCTTTCCGGCGCCAGGTTAAGACTTTCCTCTTTGCCCAGGCATATGGCAGCACATCTTAATCACCCACATGTTTAGTTTTTTTTAACGGTTTTTAATGCTTTATGTGTGTATGTTCTGTGTTTTAAATTTTTTAATTTTGTATACTTGTTTTTATCTTAATTTTAGAATTTCTGTAAATCGCCCAGAGAGCCCTGGCCATGGGAACGGTATATAAGTGTAATAAATGAATAAATAAATAAATAAACCTTAGGTCTAGCTAAGGCCAGAGTCTGTTGGAAACTAGCATTCTTCTGAGGGGGAGAGCACTTCAAAGCCAGCTGATCCTAGAGTATGCGGCAGGCTAAAATGGGTACGCCCGGCTAGCTTCTCACCAAAGGCTTCTACAGAGCCAGCTTCCTTGACGTTAAAGCATTCTGGGAATCCTTAGTTTGCATAGTCTTGCTGAGAGGAAAGTTCCTAGAGGTTAGAGACTCTCTTCAGGTGGGAGATGTTTATTGCCTGAATAAAGCTTTATGGATTACATGGCAGACCTCTTTATTGTCTCCCAATAAGGTGGGAGGTTTTGGGAAATTCGACAGTGGCCGTCTGGAAAAAACAGGGGAGGTGTGCTCGAAGGTCAACACCCCTTTTGTACCTTCTCTGTCTTGCTTGGCCGGTGACCATTAAACTTTTCCCCTTGGCTGAACAGACCAGTGACACAGACCATAGATGGCTTACATACCACTTACATAGTGTTATATCCTGCTTGGTGTAGATGCGTCAATGGGCCCCAACAGTCGTCAGTGCACTTCAATACCACTATAAAGCAGTTGTGTGGCTTCTGCCTTTTATATACCGTTTTCATACCGCTTCCATAGTGCAATATATTGCTTGGAGCAGATGAGCCCAGTGAGTCCCATTGTATTATGTGGAACTTCTTTTGAAACAGGTATGCTTGGGACTGCATCCCCAACCCCCAATGAACAGGCTACTAGAGAGACGTGCCCCTAAACCCAGGAAAAAAAGACACAAGGCAATTGTGTCTTAGGTTGAAGACGAGATTGAATCCTAGTTTAAGGTTTGGACTGGTTTATTTAGATGCAGACACCACTTCTTCCTTCCTTCCTTCCTTCCTTCCTTCCTTCCTTCCTTCCTTCATTTTTATTTAATTTCTTTGCCACCCAATAGCCAAAACCCTCTGGGCGGTTCAGAATCATTAAACCCATAAAATACAACATGATCAAACACAGTACCAAAGTTTAAAACCACCATATGAACTAAAGATGAAAACCCAAAATAATGCAAAGATTTAAAATACAGTAATGGATTTCAGTCAACAGCAACTGCCCATCAAATTATCTGGGCACTTCATGATACAATAAAATATAGCCATATATGGTCAATCAAAGGATGTAGCCCTGGATATCCAAAGGTATCCAGGGGGGTTTCTTCTGTCATAATGAAAACTTGCAATCCCCTCCCCCTCCTTCACCCCTATAAAAAGCCCAACATCATTTGAGAGGAGGCATCCGGGTAAGGGGGTGACGCCCCATCGATGTTCAGACGTCAGCTGCTCCAGGTTCATTGGGTCTTACTCCCAGGTAAGTATGGATTTAATGCTGTTTTGTGTTTGTACTTCACCTGCAGCCCAGATGGGAAGAGACTGGTGGTCACGGGACCAGGTGCAGAACTGGAGACACGGCCAAGGCAAGAAGCCAACGGTGTGTAGCTCTTTTCCTTTCCTACCTTTCTTATTTTTGCGTGTACCATCAAGCACTGGCTAAAATTATCTTTTTGGTCTAATGCAGGTGGCGACCATGATCCGGAGTTGCTTGTCTTTCCACTGCTGTTGACACGCAGTGGGACCCATCATAATTCAACCAAGAATAACCATCGAGGGACAAAAAAGAGAAAAGTACGGAGACATAGGCCCATTCTTAGTCAGGGCAATCTGTGTTTGGGCTGCAATATTTTGGACATCAGGGGCGGGGGTGGTGGTGACTTATCTCAGCCCAGACACAGATTTTCTTCAAGCAGGCCTCAGATAGACCTGGCTAGGGAAGCCCTCCTTTCATGGGACCCTTACCAGGCCTAGCTGAAGGAACGGCCTCTCCCACCTTTAACTGGCTGTGCAGGCTTAGCTGGTTGCCTGAATTGGAGCCGAGAAGGAATTTTCCCTGTTGAACCAGGTTTTTGCCTTCTCTGCACTGCTGTTGTCTTGGGCTGTGGCGCTTTGGCTTGTAGCTGTGGACAGGTTAAAGAGGGGGCTTTAGCGTCAGGCTTAGATTTTAATAAAATTGGAATCATTGAAACACACATATTGTCTTGCGTCTTCTTTTCTTGGGTTTGGGGGCAAGTCTTCTGTGTAGTCTGTTCAAAGGGTCCCAGGTGGGGCTAAGATGGAAGTTGGGCTGCCATCCCAAGCATACTCAGTTCCATTGAATAGAAGGGGGCTGACTTCAGAGGAAACATACACGGATAAGTGATGCCCATCCCAGTTCAGTCCAGGGAACCTAGATACAGCTGTTGATTGAGAGAACCTCCTCTCTTAGTTCACAAATAAAGGTTGGCAGCATGGAATGGGATTTGATCGCACTTAATAGACAATTAACACTCATAGTGGTTTTAACACTTGGCTTACAGTGATAATGGAATTCAGCTTAAGAGGCAGTGATATGACACATGACAACGAGGCAACAATGGGAATGACCACCATCCTGACTCAACAATGGCCCTATTAATGGGCAGTACTCAGATCAATCTGTGTTTGGGCTGTACCACTTCCTCACATTTAATAATTAATAATAATAATAATAATGATGATGATGATGATGCTACCACCAATGAACAACTAAAGTTCTGTTTTATTCAATAATGTTTCATGGTTTAATCACATAACCCTGCATTTCAAGACCGTCTGAAATTCTATTTCTATTTCCGTTTCTATTCTCATTTCCACCTCCACCTCATTTCTGATGGAATAGATATGGAAATCCATATTGGCAATGGCTTGTGTGTCCCGAGAAGGCTTTCTTTTCTCTTTTAAAAAACTGGGACCATTTTATTGTCCTCGTTGTTCAAGGTAGATGAAAATGTGGGTGCCTTGGGTTGAAGAGATTGAATCCTAATTTAAAGATTGACCATCCAGAGAAGACTGAGATGCTGTTAGCTGGTGATTCCGCTGACAGGATGGGGGGTGCTCTACCTGTTCTGGTTGGGATTGCACTCACCCTGAAGGAGCAGGTTCGTAGCTTGGGGGTTCTTTTCGATCCATCATTGTCACTTGAGGCTCAGGTGACCTCAGTGGCACAGAGTGCCTTTTACAAACTCGGGTTGGTGGCCCAGCTACACCCCTATCTGGACAGGGATAACCTGGCTTCAGTTGTCCATGCTCTGGTAACCTCCAAGTTAGATTACTGCAATGCACTCTACAATAGGCTGCCTTTGAAGACGGTTCGGAAGCTGCAGCTCGTGCAAAATGCAGCGGCCAGATTGATTTCGGGAACCAGAAGGTTCGACCATATAGCACCTGCTCTGGTCCGTTTGCACTGGCAGCCTGTATGTTTCCGATCCCAATTCAAGGTGCTGGTTTTGACCTATAAAGCCTTACACGGCTTGGGACCGCAATACCTGACAGGACGCCTCTCCCGACGTGAATATACCCGGTCACTATGTTCAACATCTAAGGTCCTCCTCCGGGTGCCTACTCAGAGAGAGGCTTCGAGTGTGGCAACGAGGGACAGGGCCTTTTCGGTGGTAGCCCCCAAACTGTGGAATGATCTCCCTGACGAGGCTCACCTGGCACCAACGCTGCTAGCTTTCTGGCGCCAGGTTAAGACTTTCCTCTTTGCCCAGGCATGTGGCAGCACATCTTACTCACCCACATGTTTAGTTTTTTTTAACGGTTTTTAATGCTTTATGTGTGTAGGTTCTGTGTTTTAAATTTTTAAATTTTGTATACTTGTTTTTATCTTAATTTTAGAATTTCTGTAAACCGCCCAGAGAGCCCTGGCTTCGGGGTTGGTATATAAGTGTAATAAATAAATAAGGAACCCTGAGGTCTAGCTAAGGCCAGAGTCTGTGGGAAACCAGCATTCTTCCGAGGGGGAGAGCACTTCAAGGCTAGCTGATCCTAGAGTATGCGGCAGGCTAACATGGGCTAAAGGACGTTGAGAGAAGGCCCGGCTAGCTTCTCACCAAAGGCTTCTACAGAACCAGCCTCCTTGACGTTAAAGCATTCTGGGAAACCTTAGTTTGCATAGTTTTGCCAGGAGGAAAGTTCCTAGAGGTTAGAGACTCTCGTCAGGTGGGAGATGTTTATTGCCTGAATAAAGCTTTATGGATTACATGGCAGACCTCTTTATTGTCTCCCAATAAGGTGGGAGGTTTTGGGAAATACGACAGTGGCCGTCTGGAAGAACCAGGGGAGGTGTGCTCGAAGGTCAACACTCCTTCTGTACCTTCTCTGTCTTGCTTGGCCGGTGACCATTAAACCTTTTCTCTTGGCTGAACCCCAAACTGATCCAGCATTGCTTCAAAAGAAACCCACAACAGCATCATTTGTGCATCCACCTGTTTCCAAAGGAGCCTTTTTTTTGGGGGGGGGGAAGAGAGAGGGAGAAGACCAAACAGAAAGAAGGCATGAGAATGAAATACTGCAGGATTTGTAATTTTTTATTTGCATCTTTGTGTGTGTGTGTGTGCATGTGAAATTCTTCAGGAAGACTAAAGAATACAACCAGATTAAAGGTAGTTTTTTTAAAAAATAAATAAATCTGAAGTTCAATGGACCACTGTTTCCAAGTAGCTCGGTAGCCATTGGCCAGAATGCGGAAACAAGGGGAGACGCGTTGCCTCCAGCCCCGTCATGTGACACTTTCCCCACCCACCCTGGCTCACCATCTTGGTTTTGTTCAATAGCATTTGGATCAAGGTTATACGGGAACTAGCCACTGTGGTTTCGTCCAGGACCGCCCTGCCCTGCGCAATATCAGTTCTTGTAAGCATAGCTCTGGAGTTTCCCAGCAGGGGAGCCTGATTTGTCGCTTGCCTGCAATTCAGGAAGCATCTCAGGAAATGTCCCCCCTTCCCGCCCAAACTAGGAGGGAATCTACACATCGTACTGAAGGCGCTTGCGTGCGCCTCTAGTCCGCCCCCAAAACGATTGTGTAGATCGCTGCCCAGAAGAGACGGAGGAGGAGGAGGCGGCTGGGGAATCCGGCTGCGTCCTTGCCGCCGCCCACCTCCCAGCCGGCCTCCTGCTGCTGGTGAAAGAGCGCAGGAACAAACACGCAGGAACCAAAAATCCGTGTGCGTGTGTGTGTGTGTGTGTGTGCTGGTGTGTGTGAGAGAGACCCGGGTGGCTCTTTCGCTGGCAGCAGGAGGCCAGCGGGGAGGTGGGCGGCTGGCAAGGACGCGGCCGGTTCTCCAGCCGCCTCCTCCTCTGCCTCTTCCTCCGTCTCTTCTGGGCGGGGATCTACACAATCGTTTGGGGGGCAGACTGGAGGCGCACGCAAGTGTCTTCAGTACGACATGTAGATTCCCTCTAGTGCTTCCACTGAGATAGAAAATAAGGAAAATAAGTTTTTTTTTGCTCCTCGTAAATGATCAGTAGTCCATTCCTCCCTAAAGTCTACAGCCATGAAACACTGATTGCCTTCAAAACAAAACACCCTGGTCCGTGATGTTCATTTTTTGGTTCCTGTCTTGGCCAGCTGTTCCCTGAGGGGTAGAATGCCCCTTTCTGGGGAGGTTTCATGATGTTTTGGACCTCTGTCCCACTTCGCCACGGAGAACAACCACCGCTACAGCTTGGGATGTGCCACACCATCTCAGCCCCCAGCGACAGAACCGTTCTCATTTAAAAGCAATACCCAATAAATAAAAGAATAAATAATAAATTACAGCTACATATTCTCCGTCTCTCATCATACATAGTACAGTCCATAGCAATAATAATAATAATAATAATAATAATAATAATAATAATAATGATTATCAGGCAGAAATGAATGGTTACAACTTGAAATGAAAGAGCATTTAACAAACATTTAACAATCACAGCCGAGAGAGAACGGCAAGGAACGAGCCCTTTAACATGGAGGCTTCAATCCTAACTCCACTGAACTCACAGGAGCTTGCTTCTGAGTAGTTGTGTTTCGGACTGTTAGAAAACCAGAGTTTCTCTCGGGATGGAGGTAGCAGCAGCAATGGCCTTTTGGGCTCCTCTAAGGCCATAGCTAGACCTAAGGTTTATCCCTGGATCGTCCAGGGTTCAAACCTGTTCATCTAGGTGACATACAGGGGATCCAGTGCTCAGGCAGGGGCAAACCCTGGATGATCCCAGGAGAAACCTTAGGTCTAGCTGTGGCCTAAGTGTCTGTTCACAGGTCTTTGGATGCAGAATGGAAAACTAGCACTAACAGAAAAGAAAGGAGTATAAAATGGGGATGTACTTGAGATTTATTTTCAGGGTATCTGTGTGAAAGGTCCCACAGCTGCACAACTGGACCTATCTCACAAGGTTATTGGCTGCAGAAGAAGAGCTGTGTCAGACCAAGAATCCATCAAGTCCAGCGTTCTGTTCACGCAGTGACCAACCAGCTGCCTCTGGGGAACCCACACGCAGGATATGAATGCAACCTCACCCTCCCGCCCATGTTCCCCAGCAACTGGTGTACATAGCTTACTTGGTGGTGGTGGTGGTGTTTTTAAGTGCAAAAAGTTGTTCTTTAGCTCACCCTGATCACCCCTTAGAGCTAGCAAGGTTGCTTGGTCACATAAATGCTGTGAGATTTCTTTAAACGTGTTTGAATGCTTCCTTATTAGCCACCTAATGGCCTAAATTGTACACGGCAATGCCTTGTAGGTAGTCGTCTTCCCTTCCCCTAGGCTTTCCCCCTTACAGTGGGGAAAAATACCTCCTCACCCTATCCCCTCACTGCCCAGCAGACACAACAGCAGCAGGTTTTCAAATGCTCTACTCATGTACCGCGCCTGATCTACACTTTGAGCTCCATCACACCAGCTTTTTATCGCATTCTCGTCATGCCTGGTTTGTGGTTTTGCAACGCGGTACTCACAAGACGTTGTCCCTGTCCTGCACTCATCTCGCCTTTCCCCCCCCCTTCCCATCTTATTTTGGAGTGGGGAAAGTCTGGTTTATTTCCTCCATGCGGGAATAAAGTGCCCTTCCACCCCACCTGTGTATTGCCATCCTCGTGTTTTTTTCTTTTGTTGGGGGCGTGTGCTTTGTACATGTGCTTGTTGACGAAAGAGGATGGCAGGGCGGTTCTCCTCTTCCAACAGTCCTGATCCCCTCCACATGTTTGCAACGTGGTACTCACATGACGTTGTCCCTGTCCTGCACTCATCTCGCCTCTTCCCCTCTTTTTCTCGTCTTATTTTGGAGCGGGGAAAGTCTGGTTTATTTCCTCCAAGCGGGAATAAAGTGCCGTTCCACCTCATCCCACCTGTGTATTGCCATCCCCGGTTTTTTTTCTTTTGTTGGGGGCGTGTGCTTTGGACGTGTGCTTGTTGACGAAAGAGGATGGCAGGGCGGTTCTCCTCTTCCAACACACCGTGTCAAACGAACTGAGCCAGTCAAACGGGCTTTTGCTGCTCCAACCCCACCCTCCTTGCCTGCAGAAACGGCGCCCAGCCAGTTAAACGTTGAATCGTTAAAATGCTAGATAACAAGAGTGGGGCGGGGGGGAGAGAGGCTCCCATGTCCATCACCCGACAAGAACCAATGAAGTGGAGGGGGAAGGAGAAAGGGCAGGGTGGGACGGGCACAATAATGGGAAAAGAGAGTCCCCCAGCTTAGCTACGATTGTGAAAGCGACCAGCACTTGACGCGCTAAAGAAATGGTGGTCAAAACCGCAGCTGCATACCAGGGGAAAAAAGTAGGTGTGATGGAGCTTTGTGTCAAATCATTACAACTGCATCATGGTAACGCTGTATCCCTCTTTTGCATTTATACCTTGCAGGGCAAACAACGACATTTCTTGCAGTATTTGGCATAACGTGGAACAAAAAGTAGGAAATAATACTTTCAGAGCGGTATATGGAATGTGTGATGTGGCCCAACAGTTATCAACGCACTTCAATACTGCTATGAAAAGGAGTAGTAGCCTATATGTTTCCGAGCCCAATTCAAGGTGCTGGTCTTAACCTATAAAGCCCTACATGGCTTGGGACCACAATACCTGATGGAACGCCTCTCCCGACATGAACCTACCCGTACACTGCGCTCAACATCTAAGGTCCTCCTCCGAGTGCCTACTCCAAGGGAAGCTCGGAGGATGGCAACAAGGGAGAGGGCCTTTTCAGTGGTGGCCCCCCGACTGTGGAATGATCTCCCTGATGAGGCTCACCTGGCGCCAACATTGTTATCTTTTCGGCGCCAGGTCAAGACTTTTCTCTTCTCCCAGGCATTTTTAACAGCATTTTAACAGCATTTAACAACGTTAAGTTTGTTTTTAATGGACCCCACAATTGTTGTTTTTAAATGGATACTGTTGTTTTTATACTGCTTTTTATGTGTGTGTGTGTTTTTAAATTGTATACTTTTAATGTTTACTATTTTTAAATGTTGTAAACCGCCCAGAGAGCTTTGGCTGTTGGGCGGTATATAAATGTAATTAAATAAATAAATAAATAAATAGTGTGTGGATCTAGGTCTTCTGCTTCAAATTTGCACTTCCAGGCAAAATGGCCATAACTCAGAGGTTGAGAATTTGCTTTATATGCAGCAGGCCCAAGTGCCTGCTGCATAATTGAACGGCCAGGTAGCAGGAGCCAGCAAAGTCTATTGACTGATTGATTAATAAAGGCCAGGATCTCTTCTTGATCATCCCAGAGTGAAGGACACAGAGCAATGGGCTCAAGTTACAGGAAGCCGGATTCTGGCTGGACATCAGGAAAAGCTTCCTGACTGTTAGAGCAGTACGACAGTGGAGCCAATGACCTAAGGAGGTGGTGGGCACTCCCACCCTAGAGGCCTTCAAGAGGCAGCTGGACAGCCATTTGTCAAGTGGATTCCTGCACGGAGCAGGGGGTTGGACTCGATGGCCTTATAGGCCCCTTCCAACTCTACTATTTTAAGATTCTATGATTTTATTTTATGTATGTCCTGCATTTCTGCACCCTCCACCAAAATGGCACTCGATATATTCAGGGAATCAGACACTTTCTGTTTGAGGGCCTGAAGAACTCTTTCTAGAAAAGGAAGCACCAGGCTGGCGTCTGCGTGGAATAGTTTGAGCTGGTATAAGCTGCTTCGGATGGCTCTATTTCGTTGGGGGGAAACAACTTTCAAGTGGGGTGGGGGAGACTGCACACAACTCAGTTCCTCATGTAGTTTTCGAGCCTGAGCACCGATGCGTAAAAAATGAATTTAAAAAGCCAAAGCAGATGTGCAAGTGGAAGGCTTTGAGAGATTTAACACGGCAAAGGCTGCATTTATTTTCCGAGGACTGAACTGAGGGCTGCCTATATGGCGTGATAAACAACCCCCCCCCCTTTGCTGCTTTGGGGTGGAGGCAGCTAATCCTGGTGCTGCAGCAAAAGTGCGCGGTTTCCAGCGGCCAGGTCTGTCCCCTGCCCTGGTGGATGGCGACCAATCGGGGGTCGCCATCCGTCCTGCCACCTCTGCTTCGAAGATGGAGCGCGATTAGAGGATGGAGCGAGGTTAGACATGTTCGCCTCCCTCTATCCTGAAAAGTGGGGGTAAATCCCTGACTTTTAAAAAGTGGGGCTTCTCTGGAAACCCCCACATTGGCTTTGAGGTGGCGGCTGCATCATATAATCAATGCAGTGTTACCTCACAGCCACCTTGGGGCTTCCAGAACTTTTAGACAGCCCCCTTGAATCTAGTTTCCTCTATGTATGTGTGGAGGGAAGAAGGACGCGCATTTATTTATAACATTTTTATACCGCCCAATAGCCGAAGCTCTCTGGGCGGTTCACAAAAATAAATAAATAAATGAGGGGGAATTATGGGGCAGGATCCCAATCACGGGTCATGCTTCCTCATCAAACTGTTTGTATGTATGTGTGTTTGTATGTATGTATGCTTTTGTGGCTTTAAATTGTATGTTTTTGTGGTTTTAACATTTCTGTATATTGTTTTTAAGTGTTTTTATCCTATGTAAACCACCCAGAGAGCTTCTGCTATGGGGTGGTATACAAATGTAATAAATAAATAAATAATAGGTACTGTTAGCGGGTGGTTCATCTGTCCGGCGAGGTGATGTTTGCCCTGTCCTGGACGGGGTTGCACTCTCCCTACAGGATCGGGTCTGTAGTTTGGGGGTGCTCTTGGATCCAGAACTGTCACTTGAGGTACAGGTGAACTCAGTGGCAAAGAGCACCTTTTATCAGCTTAGGCTGATATACCAACTGCGCCCCTATCTGGATGGAGATAGCCTAGCTACAGTTATCCATGCTCTGATAACCTCTCGTTTGGATTACTGCAATGCGTTATACGTGGGGCTGCCTTTGAAAACAGTCCAGAAACTTCAACTGGTACAAAACAGGGCAGCACGCTTACTAACAGGGACTGGCTGGCGAGATCACATCACGCCAGTCCTTTTACAACTTCATTGGCTGCCAGTCCAGGTCCGGGCCCGATTCAAAGTGCTGGTATTGACATTTAAAGCCCTAAACAGTTTGGGGCCAGGTTATTTGAAGGAACGCCTCCTGCCATATGTACCTGCCCGGACCCTAAGGTCATGCTCAGGGGTCTTTCTCCGCGAGCCCTTGCCAAAGGAAGTGAGGCTGGTGGCTACCAGGAGGAGGGCCTTCTCTGCTGTGGCACCCCGGCTGTGGAATGAGCTCCCTAAGGAGGTTCGCTTGACACCTACATTATATGCCTTTAGATGCCAGGTGAAGACCTTTTTATTCTCCCAGCATTTTAATAGTCTATAAATACATTTTAACGTGGGGTTTTAAATTTGTAATTTTGCATTGCTGCTGTTTTTATCTGGTTGAGCTTTTATATTGCATTTTATAATGATGGTTTTATACTGTTGTTTTATACTTTGAATGGCTTTAATTTTTGTGAGCCGCCCAGAGAGCTCCGGCTATTGGGCGGTATAGAAATGTAATAAATAAATAAATAAATAAATAAATCCACTTTTATAAATGTAGCTGCCCCATGGAGTGGTCTAGCTGGAGTTAATTTTTCATATAGGATCTGTTTGGCCAGGGTCTGGATTTCTGAGACACACCACACCACACGTCCAAACAGCAGCAGAGAATGAAGCAAACAGGCCCAAATGCCAGCTCCTTGTTTTATGAAAGTGCAATGATTCATGCTGTTTAAAATGCAAAACTCAAGACTTCTTTCTTTCTTGTCTGACATGGATATTGTTTTTGTTTTGCTTTAACGTATCAGGAACACAGAAGCAGTTGAGGAAGGCAGAATGGCGGAGAGGCGGAACGGACATGTCAGTGGTGTGTTTCGCAACTAACTACACATTCTACACATTCAAATCTAAAGCGGGCTCCCATAGGACGATTAATTCCAGGGTCTAAAAACCACCGAACTGAACCAATGTGCTCAGCGGGTGCTAATCTTCATCCCGACTTGGGGGGATTCCACACGTTGTACTGAGGGCGCTCCCATGCGCCCCCAGTGCGCCCCCAAAGCGATTGTGTAGCTTGCCTTTCGAGGAGACGAGGAAGAGGCGTCCTTGCCGCCGCTGCCGCTGCCCACCTTCCTCCAACCCAGCCGGGTCGGAGAGCTCGGCGGAAGAAGGCCCCGCCTTCTTCCGCCGAGCTCTCCGACCTGGCCGGCGAGGAGGAAGCTGGGTGGCAGCGGCAAGGACGCCTCTTCCTCGTCTCTTCTCCAGGCAAGCTACACAATCGCTTTGGGGGCACACTGGGGGCGCATGGGAGCGCCCTCAGTACGACGTTTAGAATCCCCCTTGGTTTGCACGTAACAACAAGAAAGCTTTGGCTATTGGAATGTAATAAATTCATGTAATAGAAATGTAACAAATAAATAAATAAATAAATAAATACATAAATAAGTAAATACATAAATACATCAACAAATAAACCCAGAGTACAGGTTGGGTATGTGCTGTTGCTGAGTCCTGGTTTAACTATGGGTTGTTAACCACAAACAATCGAGAGTTCACTACCCAATAACAAACCATGAGTTCTCTCTTTCTGGGTTGTCTGTGGTTACTAGCCCATAGTTAAACCATAGTGCAGGTTCTCAGGTAAGAACAACCCACGATTCGAGAGCAACCCGTCCTCAGGGTTGTTGTTAAGCGTGAGCCAGGTCAGTGTCTTTGGATTGCTAGTGCTAGGGTCTGTCTGTTTGGAAGCACCCTTATTGTGAGGCAAAAACCTACGTATGACCTGGTTCGCACGTAATGACAAACCAGCGTATGGCTTGAGTATGGGTTGTTATTGAATTGTGGGTTGTTATGTGCAAATCCGGCACTATGGTTTAACTATGGGTTGTTCACCACAAATGTAAACACAATGCGTGATTCAACAATAACCCACGATTCAATGCCAACCCATACTTTGTAATCATTACATGCGAACCAGGCCTTTGTCTCGTCCAGATGGGATTTGTTCCGCCTTGGGTTCCCCTGCTCCTTTTTGTCTTCCACACTGTATTAGCGCCACTGTTCCCTTAAGCAATGGGAAGCTCTTTTATGCTAGGACAATGGCATGGACACAGGAAGTCAGGGATATTCAACTTCTTCTTTTTCAACACTGCCAGGTGGTGGGGGTTGAACTTCCGAGGCAAAGCTGCCCAATGGGTTGATCCTCCCCCTGTCCTATGCTCCTTGGCCAGGGAGGGTCTGCCCCACCCAGGCTGAAGAACCTGGCATTAAGCACCACTGGAGGTTCTGCTTCTGACCAAGCAAATGTCCCTCAAAACAAAGGTGTTCCCAGGACTGGGCCTATGGGGCTACAGCCCTGAATCTAGTCCTAGGGCCCTAGACGTTTTCCCCAGTGTCCATTGCTACCGATGGAAGGTTTTGAATTTTTTTGCTTAGCTTAATTGCCATGTAGGGGATGATTTTCAAGGGGGATTGCAGCCAGGAAGGAAGGGTAACTCACCCACCCCCCCACATGGTAATTAAGCTGAGAAAACACTTTTCCCCATTGGTTTGGAACGATCAGGGGGAAGGGTGCAAATGAATAGAAGAATTTATTTTATTTGAGATGATATGGATGAGAAATTAAGGGGCTGCCTTTGCCTACTGTGAGGTTCGAATAAGTCCTAGCAAATATTTACTTCTGCACGTGCCTATCTAGATAGAGATCAACACAGGCAAAATTTAGGAAGGAATGTGAGCCTGGGCCCTGAATCTTTTAAGTGCCTAGCAAGCGCAACACCCCTGCTGAAGGTATCAGTTACCCCAGAAATCTCTGTGGGATCGTAGAGCCAGCCCAAGACATTTTGCTACCTGAGGCAAAGAGCAAGATGGCACCATCTCCCATTTCACGTACAAAAGCTGACTAAGTTGTTTCTTCCACACTGGTGATGGAACAACATCCTCCACTGGACCTGAAGGCAGCAGCCTAGCTTAGGGGACACACGGCAGGCTGTGAAGCAGACAGCGGTCTCTTTGCTGCCATCTCTCAACATCTGCTGATGGGGATGAATGCTTCACCCTGCCTCATGGAAGGGCCGGCCCTGCTTCTAGGGCATCCTCTCCTTTTGTCCTGGGAGGGATGCCGGCCAAGTTGGAAGTTTGTCTTAGCCAGCACCACTCCCTGCAGGAGGCAAATGGCTTTAGACCAGGGGTGGGATGGAGAGAAGAGAGATGGAGGCAACCAAAGAGCTGGATCTAGACACGGCTCGCGTGCCTCCCTTTTGGCCATCCCTGCCTTAAACGAAACTGAAACGAAATGACCCGAAATATAACAATAACTCAACACTACCCCAAATGGCAATAAATTAAATACGGGTAACGGCGACGTACCGATTCACACTCACCCCAACGCAGCATTCCGGAGATAATAAATAATTACAGCAATTCATAAATAACCCAAGAAACATATAGCAACACACAATCTGATTGAGAAAACGGAAACAATCGTAGTTTCAGTGACATCATACGGCTGTGGATGGTCCCTCTAAGTGGGTCCATCCTTCCGTGGTCCACAGAGCCATGTGGTCTGGTGGTAGAGGAGGGCAGGGAGGCAATGAGGGAGATGGTTCGTGAGATTCCCCCCTCCAACAAAGAGACAAAACTGAGCCTTTTGCTTCTATTGATGCAGGCTTTACAAACTCCCCTTCCTGCTTTTCTTTGTCCATAGCAAATGGGACTTATGTCCCACAGTAAAAATACATGTATCCAAAGCCCAGGGCAGACGTTCTGCTTCGTGACTCATTGAAGCCTTGTCCAACTGTTGCTGGCTTCCAACACGTTCCTTGCTGCAGAACGTGAAAGCTACGGTGTGAACGGAGTGGTGTTTACAATTGGGTAAATAATCCTCCTCCTCCTCCTCCTCCTCCTCCTCCTCCTCCTCCTCCTCCTCCTTCTTCTAGGACTGCTAACAGTTGAAATGGCATTATCTCTCTCTCTCTCTCTCACACACACACACACACGGATCGTTTCCTTCTTCTGCTGGACGGGCTTTGGTTCCCCTTGCTGCAGCTGCCATTCCCTCCGCTTCCTCTCAATTTATCTGCATCCTTATTGTGATGGATTTTAATGCCTCATAATTACTTTTTGGGTAGGAGGGGGCTGCGATTCTGAATCGCAGCCTGGGGGAAGAGGGTGCCTCCATGTCATAACGAAGCTGTTTAGCTCATCAATTTGACGGCGAGGCATACGGCAGGTGCAGGGCCTGAACAGATGAGACATAGGAGATCACTGATGGGATCTCGTGGTGAACAGATGAGACGCAGATCACTGATGGGATCTTGTGTTTTGATTGAATGTAACAGCATCATTGGATCGTGGCGATGGGGCTGCAGAGGATGTAGGGTTATTGTCCCTTCTCCTGCTCGTGTTGCAGTCTAAAACTGCCCTGTCCTCCTTTCCATATGGTCACCCTTGGGTAGGGTGACCATATGGAAAGGAGGACAGGGTTCCTGTATCTTTAACAGGTGTATAGAAAAGGGAATTGCAGCAGGTGTCCTTTGTATGCATGCAGCACCTGGTGGAATTCCCTCTTCATCACAGCAGTCAAAGCTGCAAGAGCCCTGCCCGCTTTCATATCTGGTCAAGCGCGTAGGGCTCCTGCAGCTTTAACTGCTGTGATGAAGAGGGAATTTCACCGGGTGCTGCATGCATACAAGGGACACCTGCTGAAATTCCCTTTTCTAGGCATATGTTCAAGATACAGGAGCCCTGTCCTCCTTTCCACATGGTCACCCTACACTTTGGAGCCATTTGAATTGAAGAGCTAAAGCAGGGGAAAGGGTTAATCCCCAGTGGTGTCGCAGAGGCAGGGCTCCCAGCACCAGCACATTTTTCGAAGAAGGGACTCAAAGGGAAGGGACATATAATGTTCCTTGTTCTAATGCAAAGTATTTTGGGCTCAAATGGGCAATTAAGACTTATTTGCTTTACAAAAGAGACTGGCAGGTTTGTTGATGTGGATCCAAGCAGCTGCCTGCAAGTTTGAACTCTTCTTGGGGGCTGAGATTTCCAAGGAGATGGAGAAGGAGGTGGGTTTTGTCTAATGGCTCGGGGACCAGGGAAGATTCAAGGTGTGGGACTCACTCTGGACGGCTTACAGCGAGAAGGAAGGAGGCAACAGCCACAGCTGAGTAGAAGGAGGGCACATCTACATGGCCGCTTTACACTGAAGTAAATGCACAGATTCATGTTTTAGGTCACACGACACAGCCGTCCATTCGCCGCAGCGGCGTCTTTTACCCACGATAATGCGCAGATTCGCATTTCCGATTCACCGCGACTTTTAGGTTAACGGCCGACTTTGCATCGCATTATGGTTATGTGTCCTTGGGGGAGTTGCATCGCATTTTGACATGTGGGCGTAGCTTTGATGTGATTGGCCGATTCCCCGCCTTGTTTTGCTCGTCCCTCCTTCATTGCGGATGTGCGGATGTGCGCAGCATCAAGTGCACTAAAAAGAATAAATAAATCGCTGTTGCTGCTGCAGTGTTAGCAGAGGTCTCTCCATTTTTAACAGGAAACTGTAAAGTAGCCATCATATTGCAGGCAAAATGTCATGATGTCCTGTATGCGAGAATGTCTCCTTGAGTGCATCCTTCTTATCTAACACAAACAAGAGTTCTGGCTCCAGCTGGCTCCAGTGCTGCTGTGTCAAAGTTAACTTCTGTAACTTACTGTCAGGCCAAAGGTATTGTTTACAGAACTGTTTAGCATAATTAGCTATGCCCCAGTGTTATGTTCTGATTGGTTAATGCTGCTACTGGGCCCTGCCCCTTGCAAGCTCAAATACTGTACTGTATAGGGTGACCAACTGTCAGGATTTCCCCGGATTTGTCCTGGTTTTTGTTCTTTCCATGGTGTCAGGGGGGATTTTCTATAATTTTCAATAATGTCCTGGAATGACACACCTTCCCCTTTAAGGCTGCCATTAGCATGGCAGGAGGGAGTGACATGCTTTCTTGAGGCACATCATTCCCCCACCCCGAGCTCCAATTGAGGTCTTAAAGGGGAAAGTGGGTCATTCGTGGACATTATAGAAAAGGCCCCAATTGGAGTGGATGGTGGTGGTGCAGAATGAAATCCTTTCCTTTCCTCCACTCCAATCGGGTTCTTTAAGGTGGCGGGGGAATAACGTACTTTCTGCAGGACTCAGAAAGCTGCTTTCCCCCCACACACACTAGGTGTCCTCTTTTTTGGTTTCCCAAATATGTTCACCCTAGTACTGTATTCCCTATGTCTTTTGTCTGATTGCTCCCTTTGAAGAGACCAGGCCTTGATTACTAATCAATAAAGCGCTTTTGAACCCTCTGTCGCTGGAATGGTGGAGTCGTGCTTAAGGGCTGTTTGGATTTCGTCCTTGGGTGAAGAGAACATTGATCTAACAGCAGTGTGACGCTCGTTGACTAATTCGAACCAGCTAAAAATCGGGTTAAAATTTAATGAGAAGCAATTCCGCTGTCGTATAGACGAGGACGGAGTCACAGCAGATGGTGTAGCAAAGTACGCATCCTCTTACGGAGTGGGGAGGGAAACTATAGCTCCCCACCCACCCATATGGGAACGGCTCAATTATTGTTGTGACATGAGAAGGGAGGACACGCCCAGCGGGCTCTGATTTTAAGAACTGGACCAGGTCGTTTCGGCATTTCCCGTAGAAACGTGCAGGGCGATCCAAGTTTGGGCTTGCTGGTCTATGTCGGCAGGGATCAACTTTTATGGCTGGGTTTCCATGGGGGGGATCATAAGTGGAACTGCTTTCTCCTCGGGTATTTCCACACTCTCGGCTCGTCTGGCAAACGATGGATGGCCACCCGGGTTTGCCCATCGAGAAAGGCGTCCCTGTCTCTCAACAGGAAAAGGAGGGCCCACCCAACCGCGGCTGCTGGTCAGCCGCTAACGTCGCAGGCTGTCGTAGCTGCCGGCAGACCCGGAACTCCTGGAGCAGCTTCGCCGGCTGTGCCGTGCCCCTGAGCTGCGGCTGCGGCTGCTGCCACTGCTGCTGCTGCTGCTGCGGCTGGTCCTGTCGCTGGAGTGGCTCCGGCTGCGGCTGGGAGAGTAGCTGAAGCAGCTGTACCAAGAGGAGTAAGTGCTGACACTGCTGGGGGATGAGGAAGGAGGGCTGGGCCGGTAGTACGGGATGGGCCGCTTCCGGGCACTGCAGAGACGGAAAGAAGAAGAACGGGAGTTAGAGAGGCAGAGTGTCAGATCCTGACTTCCTGACCCAGAGGGCCAGGTATTACTAAAGCTTTTATTGCAGTAATTCCAGTAATTGGCGTTGAGCTTTTGTAGTCTTAGGGCCTGTTCAGATGTCACCCTAAGCCACCACGGATCACTCAAAAAATTTGATCCATGTTGGGTTAGTGTGTTGAGTGTAAATGAGAAGGTTCCCTGACCCACAATGGTTAAAGTATCTACCCCCCCTTCTGCAGTGGGGATAACAGGCCATGGGGTAGGCAGCGTTGTCGTCTTACGGGCGCCCAATAGTTCGCGCTGGCTGTGTGACCCAAACAACAAACACCATAGAGTCAGCCAGCAAGAGCGGCCGTCAATTTCAGGGAGACTCTTGCTGGCAGATTTTCTCGATGGTCGAGATTGCCGTGCACCAGACAAAGCGGCCGCTGGGAGCCCGTTTCTGCCACATTGCCTGCCGAGATGCAGAGGAGCGACAGGTAACCACATGTGTGTGTGTGTGTGTGTGTGTGTGTGTGGTTCCCTCTCGTAGTGGTTCACGTCCTGTTCCCCACAGTGTAATTCTAGTTCCACCTGTGCACGTGTGGCCTTCTATGACTCAGGTTTTTTTAAAATGTGTTTTGTTTATTGTAATGGCTTTTGCTACACATATAAACTACTTACTTACTTACACTCAATGGTTGAGAGTAGATTATTGTTGAAATGTGGGTTGTTGTTGAAACGTGGGGTGTTGTGTTGTCTGAACCCAGTTACTCTAACAAACCATGGTTTATTAACCACAAACTACACATGAAGAGAACCCATTGTTCGTTGTTGGGTTGTGAACTGTGGGTTTTTTCACCATGGTTTGATACCATGGCTAAGTTCAGTCAACACGCTAACCCATGTTTCAACAACAACCCACAATTCAACGACAACCCACACTTAACCCTTAAGTGGGGGTTAGCGTGTTGTCTGAACCCAGCCAACTTAAGTCAGAAGAGAACATATTACAATGCAGTTCCTTAACCAGGATCAGTTCAGGGTTCCAGCCTGCTGTTCTTTCCAAGCAGGGCGTGCCACTCCCCCACCTCTGTGGCCCCATGGGCCTCTGCTCTAACCACTATACCACACTGGCTGTCAGGCAATAACGCCCACGGGGAGGCTGACGTGCCCTGACTTGAAATGGTGCAGAGGAATCCATCTTCCAGCTCGTTCTCCTGACAACAGCTGAGAAGCCAGTTTTCTTATGAAACTTGATGAATGGCGAAAGGCGTTTGGGACAAATGGCTACAGCCTTCTGACCTGGTTATGCGCCGTGCCTCCAGGTGGCTGGGGGAATCTCTCCTTCGCTTTCTCATGGGAGAATACGATTGCTTGCGACGTCGGTGGTCACGATGCCTGTGAGAATCCTTCCCTCCGGAGCCGTGCTTGTGATCCTGTTCACGGACCCTGAGAAATAAAATAAAATAAACCCAGAGAGGCTCAACAAAACTCGGGTGGTGCACTGGCGGTATATTACATCAGCGGGTTTGGCTCATCAGCCAATGTAGATCTTTATCACACCAGCGTTATACGGTGCCATCACTGCGAATTGCGTGCAAAGGACTCCGAAGTTTTCCAGCTTATAATCTGCTTTGATTGTGAAGCAGTCCCATGCATCCTGCTTTAATTGTGCTATAAAGGCAAAAGACTCGCCCTATTTTGCTACTAGTTTTCGAGCGTATCATTTCCAGCGGCCACTGGGGCGCAGGAGCAGGATTTGGAGAAAAATTAAACAAATGCTTGCATCTGCATAAGCTTTAAAGATAAAGACATCAAAATTGGCACAGTAATAGATATTAAGGAAAGCTTTAAGCATATCAAATTTGAATCCGATTGGGTCATCCGTTGATTTTTTTATGATTTTTTTTTTTTACATTTCCCCCCCTAAAACCCATTTCCTGGTATGCAAAGGATCTTGCCATCCGATAGCAACAACAACAACGCCGGGATGTTTAGAGGGAAACAGGTATGTGGGATGAAGCGCGTAGTAAAAACACAGAAGGCCATTGTATTTCGAGGCGTTAGTGGTGCACAGATTTCCCCTGCCCATGTCTAGAGTGCTGCTGTGCTTGTTTGTTGAGCTGACATGGCAGGGTAGCTATACGAGTTCCCAGGGTCAAGGCCATTGATGCTGTGTTGGTAGATGAGGCCCAGCATTGGGCAAAAGGTGGGATAAATAATAATAATAATAATAACAACAACAACAACAACAACAACAACAACAATAAAAATTTGGTAGGATCTCAAGATTAAAAGAGAGCTGTTGTCTTGGCAATGATTGAGGCTGCTGCTCTTCCAGTCTGTAAGACTGCATGAATTGGTGCATGGATTGTGTTCAGAATGGAAGGGATCACGGGGATAGCATGTGATTAAATGTTTAAATATTGGAATATATTTAATACATATTTTTAACTTTGTATATTTCTATTTATAGGTTTTAAATGTGTATGTTTTAAATTTTGTAATGCCGCCATGAGGCTCAGCATTGGACAGATGGGAATAATAATAATAATAATAATAATAATAATAATAATAATAATAATTCCCTGGGACCCCCACAAGGCAGGACCTTGCCATAAGCCGGTCCGGAACAGGTGCTGCAGATCAGGCTGTTACGGAGTTACCCTTGCTGCTGACCTTATCTTTTATTTATTTATTTATTACATATTTATACCGCCCAATAGCTGCAGCTCTCTGGGCAGTTCACAAAAATTAAAAGCATAAAAAGCATAAGAAAACAACCAACAGTCTAAAAACACAAATACGAAATACAATATAAAAAGCACAACCAGGATAAAACCACACAGCAGAATTTGATATAGGTTAAAATACAAAATTAAAACAGCAAAATTTAAATTTAAGTTAAATTAAGTCTTAAAAATACTGAGAAAATGCTGAGAAAATAAAAAGGTCTTCAGCTGGCGATGGAAGGAGTACAGTGTAGGCGCCAGGCAAACCTCTCTGGGAGCTCGTTCCACAGCCGGGGTGCCACGGCAGAGAAGGCCCTCCTCCTAGTAGCCACCTGCCTCACTTCCTTTGGTAAGAGTATAGGGCTCCCAATAGCTAAAAAGATGTATGCCTTATAGTCAATTTGATGGTGGATGGGATGTGGAAGCTGACTGCCGTACCTGCCAGGGCTGTATCGAGAATAGCTGGGGCTTCGTCGTTTCCTTGAACTCCGGCTTCCGGGACTTCTCTTGCAGGACTTGGACGAGTAGCTGGGGGAACGGGAGTAGGATCTGGAAACAAGGGAGTAGTGTGAGACAGCTGGGGAATGGAAGGGGATCAGGGAGCATCTCAAACCCAAAGAAAAAGCATATCCATTGAGGAACAGCCCCAAGGTTGAGGGTAGAGAAATCCCTATCTGCGGTCAACTTTCTATGGGGTCAGGGGAAAGGAAGTGGGGCAGAGGAATGGGGTGTGGCCATTGGGGAACCTGGGAGGGCCATAGGCCTGAGGTTTCCCACCCCGATATAGAGCTATTTCAAATGGGGGGAAATCACATTCCCTTACCGTAGCTCTGCTTCCTGCTTCTCTTCCACTTCTGCAACGAGCTGTAATTACATGAGGAAGAGAGCAGCAACCACATGGCTTGTACTGCCTCAGTACAGTTGAATGGGACTGCTCCCTCTAGTGGGCATTTTGTAGCGCAACTTTGCCTTCGCACAGCAGGAAAACCTGACAAATATTGATTTATCCCAGAAGAGCCCGGATTTCTGAGGTTTTATTTTTAGCACTAGAATGCCTTGAGCAGAGGAGGCTGATGGCGTTGTCAGAATGACCTGCATACATTCATGAGCGGCCAGTAACGAGGGTGCTATAAAACGCTCGTTTAGAGACGCTCGTAGGTTAACCCAACAGATGGCTCACCTTGACTCTGAGGAACAGGATCTGCTTTGGGAGGACCTGGGCCCAGCCTTGCGATGCAACGCGTGGGACTCGGGAGACGACCTGCTAGAAGAAGACCCATTCCGCACACACGGTCGAAGAGGGGAGCTGAGGAAAGGGGCAGAGACAGGGCTCGCTTTCTTCTTCTCTGAATGTTCAAGAGAGTGCAATGACCCATCCCTGAAAAGATACATTTCCAATCCAGGACTGTAATTCTGGCCTTGCAGAACCTTGCTCCAAAACCCCCCTGCTTCAGCCAGCTTCCTGTAGCAGTGATTCTTTTAATGCTAAAGTGGTACCATTTATTGATTGATTGCATTTTTATACCGCCCACTAGATGAAGCTCTCTGGGCAGTTTACAAAAAGTGAAACCACAAAAACCATTCAACCAGTATGAAAGCATAATATAAAATATCTAAGGTCCTCCTCCGAGTGCCAACTCCAAGGGAAGCTCGGGGGATGGCAACAAGGGAGAGGGCCTTTTCGGTGGTGGCCCCCCGACTGTGGAATGATCTCCCCGATGAGGCTCGCCTGGCGCCAACATTGTTATCTTTCAGGCGCCAGGTCAAGGCTTTTCTCTTCTCCCAGGCATTTTAACAGCATTTAACAACGCTAAGTTTGTTTTTAATGGACCCCAGAATTGTTGTTTTTAAATGGATACTGTTGTTTTTATACTGTTTTTTATGTTTTTGATGGTTTTTAAATTTTGTACACTCTTAATGTTTACCATTTTAATTGTTGTAAACTGCCCAGAGAGCTTCGGCTGTGGGGCGGTATATAAATGTAATAAAATAAATAAATAAATAAATAAAATACAATATAACATTATATAACATATAACTCCTCCCAGAGTGCGGGACACGGAATAATGGGCTCAAGTGACAGGGAACCAGATTCCGGCTGGACATCAGGAAAAACTTCCTGACTGTTAGAGCAGTACGACAATGGAACCAGTTACCTAGGGAAGTTGTGGGCTCTCCCACCCTAGGGGCCTTCAAGAGGCAACTGGACAACCATCTGTCGGGTATGCTTTAAGGTGGATTCCTGCAATGAGCAGGGGGTTGGACTTGATGGCCTTGTAGGCCCCTTCCAGCTCTACTATTCTATGATCCTATGATCTGGAACACGGGAAACGGCCTCCATCTGACCCGTATGGAAGCAGGCAAAAACTTGTTAGTTTCGACAGTCCTTTGGAGAATAATCTGGTCCTCCATCTATGTTAAGGGCTTGTAAAATTGCCGTGTGTTTTAAACGTTTAATGTTTTAATGTTGTATTTTTATTTATTTATTTATTTATTTTTATTTTATTTTAATTTTTGTACATTTGTTTCCCTAGGTTTAAAATGTATATGTTTTAAATTTTGTAAGGCTGCCTTGAGGCCCAGTATTGGGCAAAAGGCGGGATAGAAATAAATACAATAATAATAATAATAATAATAATAATAATAATAATAATAATAATGATGGCGATTCTGACTGACAGCAGCTTTGCCAGTGGTGAGTCTGATAATAGCTCCCTTCTATCAGGGGACATTGCATCCAGAAATGGGGACCTAGTTTCTGTGGATGATCGGTCAGTTTGATGACCCACCAGAGGTGCGGTTTTGAGCATTGTTCTGGGCAGTTTTATTTATTACATTTATATAGTACGTTTTTGGTACTATATAAATAAATAAATAAATAAATAAATAAATAAATAATAATGTACCGCCCCACAGCCGAAGCTCTCTGGGTGGTTCACAAAAGTTAAAACAGTAAACATTAAAAAGTATACAAAATTTAAAAACCATCAGAAACATAAAAACAACAGTATAAAAACATCAGTATCCATTTAAAAACAACAGTCCTGGGGTCTGTTAGAAAACAAACTTAGTGTTGTTAAATGCTGTTAAATGCCTGGGAGAAGAGAAAAGTCTTGACCTGGCGCCTGAAAGATAACAGTGTTGGTGCCAGGCGAGCCTTATCAGGGAGATCATTCCATAATTGAGGGGCCACCACTGAAAAGGCCCTCTCCCTTGTTGCCATCCTCTGAGCTTCCCTTGGAGTAGGCACTCAGAGGAGGACCTAAGATGTTGAGCACAGTGTATGGGTAAGGTTCATGTCGGGAGAGGCGTTCCATCAGGTATTGGGGTCCCAAGCCATGTGGTCCCAGTAAAGCATTCTCAAGCTGCGGACAGGCCTTGTCCACCAAGGCATGTCTTTGGGTAGGGTTGTCAGAGAAACCCGCAACAGACTGAAATTTGTCTGGATTTTGATGAATCTGACCTGCAGATGGATTCTGTGGGACTTGCGGAGCGTTTCCCCCTACACACACTTTGGGAGGGGGATTTGCGCTACTGCGCACTTACGCAAAATGTTCCAATGAGCGTTAACTACTGCTCTGGCCTAGGGATGGTTGAACTCACCTGTATCTGATTCAACAGATGCTTGCCCCATTGCCGCCCACCCCTGCTCGTCGGGCCACATGAGCTTCTGAGACTCAGCGTGGCCCGGCGTGCGCACAGTAGCTGTCTCCCCTTGCTTCAGAAATTACGTATTTCTCCCAGTTGCGTAAATGGCAGCCGTAAGGGCCCCATTTCTGCAAGAGTAAAGGCACGGACACTCTGTCTGCACCTTTACTGTTGCATAAATGGGGCCTTTATGGTCACCATTTACACAACGGGGGAAAGGTACAATTTCTGGAGCCCCCACTGTGCAGCGAAGTCAAAGGAGCAGCCCAAAAATGCTAGCATATTTCAGCCTAAAGCTCTTATTGCCAATAACTAAGCATTAGGAGAAGCACCATTGTCGTACTGCTCTAACAGTGAGAACTTCCTGACTGTTAGAGCAATACGACAATGGAACCAGTTACCTAGGGAGGTGGTGGGCTCTCCCACACTGGAGGCCTTCAAGAGGCAGCTGGACAGTCATCTGTCAGAGATGCTTTAGGGTGGATTCCTGCATTGAGCAGGGGGTTGGACTCGATGGCCTTGTAGGCCCCTTCCAACTCTACTAGTCTATGATTCTATGAAGTATAAAGCGTTGGTTATTACCTTTAAAACCCTACCTGGTTTGGGTCCAGGCTACCTGCGGGATCGCCTTCTCCCATACAATCCGCCCCGCACACTCAGGTCCTCTGGGAAGAATCTACTTCAGTCAGCAAAGAGTAGGCTGACAACCGTTACCCAGAGGACCTTCTCTTCTGCTGCCCCCAGACTGTGGAATAGCCTGCCAGAGGAGACTCGTCAGCTTGACAGTCTTTTAGCATTCAAGAAAGCTATAAAGACTGATCTCTTCCGGCAGGCCTATCCAGCGGAATTTTAGGATACGTTTAGGATGCTTTTAGGATGTTTTAACAGTGTATGCAATGTTTCTAATCAGTATTTTATGTATTTTGTGATTGCTGTTGTTCCTCGCCTCAATCCAATCAGAGAGGTGGGTAAGAAATAAATAAATAAATAATAATAATAATAATTAGGAAGTGTGTCAGGTGGCTACTAGGAGGAGGGCTTTCTCCGCTGTGGCTACCCCGGCTGTGGAATGAACTCCCCAGAGAGGTCCGCCTGGCCCCTACGCTGTACTCCTTTCGTCGCCAGCTGAAGACCTTTTTATTCTCTCAGTATTTTAACACTTAATTTTAACTTAAATTTAACTGTTCTAACTCTGTATTTTAATCTTATATCAATTTTTGCTGCGTGGTTTTATCCTGGTTGTGCTTTTTATACTGTATTTTGTATTTGTGTTTTTAACCTGTTAGTTGTTTTATTATGGTTTTAATTTTTGTGAACCGCCCAGAGCTTCAGCTATTGGGTGGTATAGAAATGTAATAAATAAATAAAATTATTATTATTATTATTATTATTATTATTATTATTATTATTATTTTAGAATGGGGAGAAAATGGCACAAAACCTGGGAAACACCCAACAATCAGCAGTTGGAGGAAAGGGCGTGGGAGATAGGTGTGTGGCTGGCTGAGGAACCCTAGAGGGCTGCATCAGAACTGCAGGAAGGCCAGATGCGGCCCCCGAGCCCATGGTTCTGCACCCCCGGTGTAGCTGGTCTCAGACTCAGCGGGCCACTGCTCACCTTTGGTCTTTGCCTCGGCCGAACGGTGTCGGATCATCCAAAGTTGCTCCCTTAGTCCGTGAGAAGCAGCTGGTGAAGGAGTTTCCTGAATCGGAGCTGCTGCCACTGCTGGCCTTCCCAGACGAGAAGGCCTGGCCGAAGCCATCGTGGATTGGACAGCTTGCTTCCTGTCTGCCCTTTGACCTGGATGTGCTTGTCTGAGTGGATGGAGGGGAAGAAGTATCATTTCCTGAGTCGTATTCATGGGGCTCTCCGTTCCGTTTGCCCAGCTGACCCTCTGCTTTTTTAAAGAGGTCAGCAGTAGACCCAGCCTTTGAAATCTGCAAGCAAAAGAGCCATTTTGCCAGTGTTTAAAAGACATTTTCAGTGCAGGGAGTGTGCGTTTAGTTTTGTTTGACTTTATTTATTTATATATTCATTTGTCAAATAAACCAGTTTTTTTTTTTTGGTTTCTTATTATTATTATTATTTTTACCATCATGATGCACAGTCTGTAATCAAAGGAAAGTAAGAAAGAAAGGAAAGAAGAAGAAAGTAAACAAAGGAAGAAGTCAGAACTAAAAAAAAAACACATCTCCCTGAAAGAAAGAAGTGTCTGTGTTTTTTCGTTTTTTTAAACCCCAGATATAATTGGAAGATTTTTAAGGCATCATGCAAAGAGTACTAAGCATGCGATCCATGTTGAATGAAAGATTTAAAAAAGTAGAAGTTACAAATCAAAGCAGACTAAAAAAAAAAAATCAAAAGCTTTTCTTAAACAGACGGAGAAAAAAAGACTGGGGGAAAAAAAATCAAATAAAAATGAAATCAAATAAAACCGGACAAAATCCTGTGAGCATGATCCAGCCAAAATTAGTTGCTTCTAGATCTCACTGATTGCTGCAGGTGAGTTTTAAGTTCTCCCTCAATGGACTCAATAGAGTTTAAGGGCATGTCTAGACGGGGCGATATCCTGGGGACTGTCCCGGGATCATCCCTGTGCGTTCACATGACACACAGGGGATTCTGGGAGCAGGGAGGGATGATCCTTCGCATTGGCCTAGGATATCGCTTTACATTTCTGTTGTAGTTTTTCCGCGGTCTCGGAATGATCCTGACGCTGCATAACATGTGGCCGGGCATCGTGGTTTGTCCTGGCACCTCACGAGTAACTGTGAGGAGCCAGGACCCGGGCATGGGGCACAGAGCTCCTCAGGGGCTCTGTGCCCATCAGGGGTGGGGTAGGGGGAGCAGGGAAATGTTTTTTTTTTAAAAAAAGTTAACGTTTTGCGCATGAGCGCTCATGCGCTTCTCCTTTTAAAAAAAGGCAGGCGCGACGTCCTCTTCTTCCTGGGACATCACGCGCCACATATCGACTGAGCGGCCGGGGGGGGGGGGGATCCCACGATCATAAAATTGTGAGATCATACCCCTCCACCCCCCTTGTCTAGCCATGGCCTAAGGCTGTGATCCAAAGCACTACAGCAATAACCCTATGTGTGGTATCCAGGGGGCATTGACTAAAGCCCCCTGGGGTTGCTTCTCCTTTCCCCCACTGCAACCTCTTCCTCCTCCTCCTCCTCCTCCTCCTTCTCCAGCAGCCTTGGTTCCTCCCACTCCCCTACGCGCCAAGAGATGGGCAAAGGGTGTGCTCTCTCCTCTTTCGCTTGGGTATGAACAGCAACCTTTGCTTTGGACCAACCCCCTGCTTCTTAACCTCATGCCTGGCATCAAAGTTGGCATGGTTGGGCATTTGCTGATGGCCCATGCCCCAGCAGGGGCCTATTGACAACGCCCCCCCCCCGGGCTTGCAGCTCCTCTTCATCCTTGCAACCTGCTTGTCCAACTGCCTCTCGCTCTGGCCATACAGTGGTGGCAGCGAGGAGGAGGAAAAGGAGATCCCCAGCCTCCTTGCTCCCCGGCTCTCCGTCTGCCAAGCAATGGCGAGAAAGAAGTGACGAGGAGCAAGAACAGATGGTGGCAGTGAGAAGGCAGACGTGCCCTCCAAACCCCGGACCTGGCACTGGGCTTAAAGACTTGGGCCAGATCTACACCAAACAGGATAGGACACTTTGAAAAAGGTTTGAAAACTGTATAAGGAGTGTGCCCGGGGTCCTAACAGTTGTCACTACTGTTATGAACTGTTTTAAAGCAGGAGTGTAGATACTGCCTTGAACTTTGGCTGGATCATGTCCCTCTGTGATTATCTCCCTTTAAAAAAAAAAAAGTTTCCTTGATAAGGAGAAGATGGGATGACTAACACAAAATAAATAAATAATGAATATTTGGGTACAAATATAAAGAAAAACCGGCAAACGAAGTAGAAGACTTTGAAAGAATAACCGAAGAAAAAAGGAGAAAATTAACGTACACAAAAAGAAACGAAAAGCAAAAAAACTCCCTTTGGAGAAAAAGGCAGACATACATATCGCATTGTGTGTGTTTCCCCTGGAAGAAGGTACAGCTAATACTTTTGAGTGACCTCTAGTAATAAATGTCCTAGCAGCTTGAGGTTTAACATCCACTTACCAATCAAGATTTCCTCCTTTAGTAGGGTAAGGTGTAAGAAAAAGGGAAGAGCGGGCAAGGTAAGTCCATCATTAGAGTCTCAAATTACAAGAGAGAAAAAAAAAAGCCACACACTTTCTCTTTCTTCAATCCACAGTGCCAATCGCGGGTCGGTTTTGTCCAATTTTTAAACGCTTTGCTATCGTTT
Source organism: Elgaria multicarinata webbii (assembly GCF_023053635.1). Taxonomy (NCBI): domain Eukaryota; kingdom Metazoa; phylum Chordata; class Lepidosauria; order Squamata; family Anguidae; genus Elgaria; species Elgaria multicarinata. Next base: position 16,894,880 of record NC_086188.1, on the reverse strand, counting down.
TTTAAAACCACCACTTTCAAGTCAATTCCTTTAGGCAGGTGGATTATCTGGGATTTACAAGGCATCAAGTCACATCATCCCCTTTGGGTTTTTATGCTGGCCCACCGAGAACGCAAATTTTGTAAAAAATAAATAAATAAAAAACCGATAAAAGGAAATCGACGTTAAAAAAAATGAAAAGAAAAAGGAGGAGACTTCCTGATGTGTCTCAGAGTGAGGTCCAAAGGGAAACCCTGTATTTCAAGGTGAAAATACAACCCCGCCCTCTTAGGGTTCCCAAAATGATAAATTCCAGGGAGAGAGTTTATGCAGTGATATTCCTGGATTCTATCACATACATGTAGAAAAATCTCACACATATTGGCTCAAGCCAGCATGGATATTTAGCTTCATCACACCAGGGTTATACTATGCCATCACTGCGTATTGCGTGCAAAGGACTCCAAAGTTTTCCAGTTTATAATCTGCTTTGACTCTGAAGGACTCCCATGCATCCTAAAAGACCAGACCTATTTTGCTACTTCTTTAGGAGCGAATCTTTTGTTGTTCTCAGAGCGGCCACCGGGGGCGCAGGAGGAGGATTTGATATGTTTAAAGTACAAATTAAACAAATGCTTACATCTGCGTAAATTTTAAAGATAAAGACATCAAAATTGGCACAGAAATAGATATTAAGGAGGGCTTTAAGCACACCAAATTTGAATCAGGTTGGGTCATCCGTTTATTTTTTAAATGATTTTTTACATTTCTCCCCCTTGAACCCTTTCCTGGTATGCAAAAGATCTTAGGAGCGCTGCCGCCCGGGGTGTGATTTAGCTAACAACAACAACAATGACAACTTTACGCTATGGGGAGAATTTGAGGGAAACAGGTACGTGGAATGAAGCCCATTATCTCACCCTTCCTAGTCAAATTCCCTTCATCCCCAAATGTGGAGGAGGTGGCAGTGATTGCTCAGTGACAAGAGGAAGGCACTCTGCACATGGGTAGAGGCATGCTTTTGAACCCCATATGGCCAGGATGATCCAAATATGCTAAATTGTGTTTGACTCAAATTAAGCTTGGTTTACAGACTTAATAATCTGGGGTTTCTTTCCAAGGATATTTATTAAAGTATTATTTAAAAAAAAAAAACTCGCTCCTCAGCCAATCAGTAAAGGAAATCCCTGCCTGCAGGCTTACAATCTAAAAAGACACATCACACAAGGAAAAAGGGATGGGGTGAGAAGAGGAAAAAAAAAAAGTCTTTCAGCACGGGCAGTGTGTTTGATCTCATGCCGCTCTGTTATAGGGATATTTCTCTATGGGGTGCTTCTTGCTTCACTTACTGTATGGACGCAGCCAGAGAAACAGAGGTAGGTTATGCAGAGGCGTATAGGACCAGGTACACGGAACGAGCCTGCCTGTCTCCCCAAATATCTGGACACAATCCAGCAGAAGTCAGAATCGTAGAATTTTGCTTTGGAAAGCATTTAGTCCAACCCCTTGCTCAGTGCAGTTTTCCCCCTATTTGTGGGCAGAGAAATCTCTGTGTGTGCGTAGGGAAAGAATTTTACTGAATTTCTCCAGGATGAGAAGTCATTCTTCAACAATTTCTCACAGGTAAGGCTCACTGTTAGCAAGGGATGCAGTGCAGCGTCTGTCTTTCTCCCCCACTCCCTGAAGGAGTTTTCGGGGGGGAGGGGAATTGCACTATCACTGCAAATGGCAACAGCATCAGCTATATTGGTCACCTGGCTCCCATTTTGCAACTGCCACAATACCCCAGATCTACATCTGGTGTCAAATCATTACGAATGTGGAATAAAAAGCAGGAAATAACATGATGAAAGTGGTATATTTATTTATTTAATTTATTTATCATTGCATTTATATCCTGCCTTTTTTCCTCTAAAGGAAACCAAGGCGGTGTATGTAATCCTCCTCCTCCTCCTCTCCATCTTATCCTCACAACAACAACCCTGTGAGGTGGGTTGGGCTGAGAGTCTATGAGTGGCCCAAAGTCACCCAGTGGGCTTCCATGGCTGAGTGGAGAGTAGAACCCGGATCTCCTGTCTCCCAGTCCAACACTTTAGCCACTGCACCACACTGGGTTGTGCCCCAACGGTTATCAGTGCACTTCAATACCGCTATAAAGCACTAGTGTAGATTTAACCCTGGCATCATTCCAGGGCATTTGGTGGGGCCGGGAGAGGGAATGCAGCCACCACCAAACCCCACCCCCCCAAAGAACTGGAGAGAGAAAAATTGGAGAAGAAAATTTGGAGGCAATTCTCAAAGTGGCCTTTTATTTTAGATCTACACTGAGCAGGATATGACCCTTTGAAAACAGTTTGAAGACTGTCTAGGGAGTGTGTCCTGGGCCCCAACCGTTGTCACGACTATTACAAACCGTTTTGAAGCGGTCGTGTAGATCCTGCCTAGGACAGGTGGAGTACGAAAAGGGGGGAAAATATCTCAGGACTTTTCTGAGGAAAATGCCTTCTGAGAAATTTTGGCTCAGCTCTAGTTGTCATTCTTCATGGTTCAGCACCCTTCCCCGGGCTTCCAAATGTTAAATTTCTGAAGGGTGGTTGTGGATATATCTTGTCTCTAATGCAGGTACTGATAATATCACACCTTCCTTGCAAGCGAGGGTGAGGGGGACAGGTTCACAGGGAAGAGGTGGTGCAAGTGTTGCACCAGAATCCGACCTCCAATTTCCTGAAAGTTTTCTTCCTCCATGAATAGGGAGGTTGTGAGAGTCCATGGGGGGTGGGGGTGGAGTCCAACAGACTCCCCCATACTCACCCTCCTGGACCCCACTTGCTGAGTGTCTCGTGGCTCAGTGAGCACCCGGCAGCCGCCCACCCCCTTAGCAAGCTGCCATTTTGCATAAATGGCTCCTGTAATGTTAAAAAAAATGGCCCCTTTATGACCATTGTTTACATAACATTATGTTCCCGGAAAAGCCCAGGCTGTCATTGTCACAGAAAATGGCAGCTCATTAAGAGGGCAGACAGCCCCACGGTTTCATCGGGTGCTCGCCGGGCTGCCATAGAGGCAACTCAGGTGGCCGCCTAGAGCGCCAAGCAAACGAGGGCGCCGAACAGCGTACCCGGAAGCTGCTCTCCTAGTGTGTGCTGTTCCAAAGCCGCCGCCCCAGCCTCCGCCCAACCCCAGCGTCCTGGCTCCTTCGAAGCCAAGAGGCTGGGGTTGGAGGCGGAGGCGTCAGTACGGCGTGCCAGGAAGCCACTTCCAGGTGCGCCGCTTCAAAGCCTCTGCCCCGCCCCCCAACCCCAGCATCCTGGCTTCAAAGCCAGGAGTGGGAGGGAGTGGGCGGTGAGTGGGCGAGCAAGGGGGGAACCGTAGCGGTGAGCGAGCGAGCGGGGGCGGCGGGCGAGCGATGGGGGAGCTGGAGTGTGTGAGCGAGGGGGGAGCCGGAGTGGCGAGCGGGCTGGGGCGGTGGGTGAGCGGGCGGGGGGGAGCAGTGAGAGAGAGAGCGGGTGGGCAGGCGAGTGAGGGGGTGGTGAGTGAGCGAGCGGGGGGGGGGGGGGGCTTCAGAACGCGCCTGCCTAGGGCGCAATATAGTCTGGTGCCAGCCCTGGCCGGGCCGTCCAGAAGCTTGTGCATGTCCCTGAACAGGGGTAGGCAGCATCTGTGTGAGCACCGGACCAACCTGGACATGTGTGAGTCCATCCAGGAGGTCTCCATTTTTCTTACACATCTCCCCATTGCTCTGCTGTCTCCCAGGCTGCCTGCACTTCCTGAGCTGAAAAAGGCTCATAGAAGGGATTACCTCATGATGTCTTTCCCTGGGCGGGAAGTGTGGGAAGCCAAGGAGGCTGCAGGCCACCAGAGAGATGATTGTACAATGAAAGACAGGACGCTCATTCACACCCCTTGTCCCCCCTCATAAGTAAGTGAAGCCCAAGAATCCAAAAGCCAGCCTACGGGAATTTCTCTGAAATGTTCTTCTCCCTCGAATTTCTTTCGAAAGCCATTTCTCTTCCATCAAGTTGTATGAGAAAGGTTGAAAAATAGGTGGCATAAATTTTCGACGCAGCACTATTAAATATTTGGCACTGGTTTGCCCTTATCTTGAGTACTGCATCCAGTTCTGGGCAACACACCATGAAAGATTCATTCAATCTGGAAGGGGGTTCAGAGGAGGGCATGAGGATGGTCAGGGGTCTGGAAAGAAAGCCCTATGAGGAGAGAGTGAAAGAACTGGGCAGGTTTAGCCTGGAGAAGAGAAGATTCAGGGGAGACATGATAACACTCTTCAAATTCTTGAAAGGTTGTCACACAGAGGAGGGCCAGGATCATTTCTCCATCATCCCAGAGTGCAGGACACGAAATAATGGGCTCAAGTAACTTGAGCCCATTATTCCATGCCCTGCACTCGGCTGGACATCACGAAAAACATCCTGACAGTTAGAGCAGTACAACAATGGAACCAATGACCTAGGGAGGTCATTGGCTCTCCCACCCTAGAGGCCTTCAAGAGGCAGCTGGACAACCATCTGTCAGGGTTGCTTTAGGGTGGATTCCTGCATTAAGCAGGGGGTTGGACTCAATGGCCTTGTAGGCCCCTTCCAGCTCTACTAGTCTATGATTCTACCTCAAGGCAGAAGCAGAGCCCACCCTGTCCCAATGAATTCTGTTAAAAATCAGTTGGGACGGCAAGTCGTAACTAAATCCTCACCCATTCCACTGGCTTAAATAGGATGCTTGTCTCAGCTCAGAATTGCTGGATTGTACCTTTTGTCGCGTGCATGTCTGCAATTCACCACAACCCCAGAAAAAGCGTGAAATTTGCCACTAGCATCGGAAATTCATTGAAATTTAATAACATCTACTAAGTGCTTAACTCTTCCAGCTGTTTAGATAAGATACAGCAGCCTCCCCAACACGCCCACGGAGACCTCGCTTGGCGCCTCCTTATTAATTTCATGGTGGATGCCCGTTTTCTTCCAGCCTTGCTGAGATTTTTATCTCCCTGTTCTCTCGGGAGAATATGGTTGTCAGTGCTGCAGTTTCGCTATGTGGGGGTGGGTGGGTACTACGAGACACGGAACAGCCCTGAGGATGGGTTTTAAACCAAGCGTCCCTACGAAAGAGTACGTCCCATTGAACTCAGCGGGGATTTAAGGCCTGACGAAAAAGTGTTTCGGATCAGGCTGTGATTCAGTTTGGTTGGGTCAAAACATGGTTTCATCAAGGCAGGAGGAGGAAAAAGCAGGGGGAGGGAGGGAGAGAGAGAGAGAGAGAGAGAGAGAAGAATGGCTTTCACTTACACCTCAGGCTTTAATTTCCACTGAATGCTTAGCTCAAGAGGCAGCATAGCCTAATAGGTTACAAAAGTATAATCACAACGAGTTTTCCAATTAAACTGAACAAGCCCGTTAACTGCGCTTCAAATGGCCCCTCGGAGAGAAGTGGCGATCAATTTTCAGAACCATATGGAGCCGGCAAACTTGCAGTACCCTGAAAACCCTGGCTCTATCTGGGGGGTCTTTCTCGTGTTTTAAGCTCTTACTTCAAAGTTAAGACTTCCTTTGCTCCGATGATGTGCTTGGCGGCGTAACTGGTAGAGACCTGCGACAGATTTTCTGCATAAAAGGCACACAGCCTCTCACTTTTTGGCCAGTCACATAGCACACCTCCTTCTGCCCACCCCCGCCATAAAACACACACAAGATCCGCACACACAGCCTAACAATTGATTGACACCTGGGGGGCGATGGGTGAGGTGGAGCTCACTTGGGGGTCTGGAAAGCCACCAGTCACTTTAGGTTCCCACAATGGGCCTGTTCAGACAACACACTAAACCATGGTTAGGCCGCTAACCCCTTTGCAGTAAATGGTTAGTGAGCGTGTTTAAACCGTGGTTATGTAGCCACCAGGGTTAGGAATAGTTCACACAACATGGTGGCTCTGTTCAGAAGACACCTTAAAACACCTTAAAGCGTTTTTGCCTTATTCACCACGGTTAAAGCAGTGGTTCAAGGTGTCTCCTGAAAAGGGCTGGTAAGTCATGGTTCACATGACATGCTAAGCCATAATGCTTTCGCACTGTGACTTAGCATGTCATCTGAACAGGGTCATTATCTCATAGCAATGCAACATCCGCTATTTGGGGCCATTGTGGGAAAGTCTAAATAGTGGGTGTTTTTTAGCTGCTGCCTATGTCATCGCTTAAACCCACAACTTAGGGACTGTATGGGCAGTTGGACCATGTGTCAGCACCGATGGGCCCTGCCAGGATGATGCACCACCAGCGGTTGCCCAGGAATTACCGGTGCCCCACCAACGCTTCACTTGTGCTGCTTACGCTGCTGAACGTACACATCTTTGTGCGGACAGACGTAAACAAAGAAACTTCTGAGAAGTTAGAATGTTCATGAATATTCCATGATGCCTCATGGCTAGGCAGGATGCATGTCAAAATACAGTGCCCCCCCCTTCTGGCACCACTAGTGGGTTGCACATGACTTGTTGTTTAGCGCAAACTAGAGCTGGATCGTGGCCATGAAAGCAATACAAGTAAAACGATTGCTACACAAATGTAAAACAGTACCGTTAAAAATTATCAAAAGCATCAACTTGTTAAAATAATCCTCATTTATCCCCCAACCCTTACAGGCTTTCCCAAACTGAAAAGTCTGCTATAACTCCAAGATACTGTTTAGATTCTGACCAGCTTCGGAAGGACAGGAACCCCACAGCTGGGAAGCAGCTAGCCAGAGAATTGATGGGCAAAAGGTAGATCTCTGGGTGATCTGCAGTGGATCACCAATGCCTTCTGACTCCCAATTGTTTAACAGCAGCAACAAAAAACGCCCCTGCTCCTGTTGAGATGGAAGAAAGCTTGGGGCGAAAACCAGAAATGGATTCTTGGGTAATGAGACTGAGAGCTCAATTCTCATATTAAAAACAAATTCCTGGGCTGGGCATGTGCTCAGACGCAACTTTGTTCCTCGAGTCTAAGAGTGTGTCTACTTCCCACCACCACTATTTGTACCTAGCACTTGCTGGTGGACCTCAGGCTTCGCGTGAAAAACTAAATGCAGGTCGCAAGTCTGACGTCTGGCCATGCAGGCCTAGAGAATGCTTCGTGATGTAGAAATTATTGCACAGGTAGTGTGCTTAAAAGGGGCATTCATGTTAGTTTAAAGCCCTGGTTAGGTGATATGATGAATGATGATGAGGATAATGATGATGATGTTGTCATATTTTGAATTGAGCAAAGGCACTGGTTCCATCCACTCCCATATGAGAAGGAATGCAGAAAAGGGCAATTAAAATGACTAAGGGGCTGGAGCAATGCCCCGATGGGGGAATTGTTTAGCTTGGAAAAGAAGTGAGGAAGGGGAGACGTGATAGAGGGGGACAAAATTATGCACAGTGTGTAAAAAGTAAATAGAGAGAGGATTCAAGAGGCAGCTGGACAAGCATCTGTCGAGGATGCTTTAGGGTGGATTCCTGCATTGAGCAGGGGGTTGGACTCGATGGCCTTGTAGGCCCCTTCCAACTCTGCTATTCTATGATTCTATGATTTTCCTCCCTCTTTCATAATACTAGAATCCTTTGGAGGCATCCCATGAAGCTGATCGGTGGGAGATTTAGGACAGACCAAAGAAAGGACGTCTTCACACAGTGCAGAGTTAAACTATGGAACTCACTACCACCAGATGGAGTGATGGCCACCAATTTGGAAGGTTTTGAAAGGGGTTAGACAAATTCCCGCAGGGGAAGGCTATCAATGGCTACTAGACCTGATGGCTACATGCGACCTCCAGTATCAGAGGGAGCATGCCTATGTGCACCAGTTGCTGGGGAACATGGGTGGGAGGGTGCTGCTGCATTGATGTCCTGCTTGTGGGTTTCCTGTGGGCATCTGGTTGGCCACTGCATGAATAGAATAGTGGACTAGATGGACCCTCGATCTGATCCAGCATGGCCCTTCTCGTGTTCTTATGAGCCAAGAGATAGGCCAAGGGATGCTCTAACCTCTTCCTCTTGGGTTTGAACAGCAACCTTTGCCTTGGGCCAGCCTTCCACTTCTTATCCTCAGGGCTGCCACCAAGGGCAGGCATGACTGGGCACCCACTGCGGCCCACACCCCAGCAGAGGCCCTCTGAGAATTCCCCCCCTGGACTTGCTGCCCCCCTTCTCCATTGCAACCAGCTTCTTCACTCTGGCTCAGCTCTCAGAGATTATGCCCCCCACTTTCTAAAATGTGGTTGCCAACTTTCATTTTGGCACTGCTCCTGTGCCTTTATTAGGAACCCAAGACACAAACATTAAGCAGGGGAAAGCTGTGCCTCCCCTCCTCCCTGTGGCATGAAAATAAAGTGATGGCAAAAGCATTCAATGTTTGATTTTGATGAGAAGCTCATGTTAAGGACACAACAGCAGGGTCAGCCAAAAAAAGTTGGCAACCCTCTTTCTAGGGCCAAAGCTGTCCTTGAATGACCCTTAGACCTGAGCCTCCCTGCCCCCACCCCAGCAGCCCAAATTTAGCAGTATTTTTCAATTAACTCTTAATTAGTGTCTTTGCTAGCGGGCTCACCGGGAGTCGTCTTGATTAGATTTTGAAAACCGCGGAATGATAATACTTAACAAGAAGTTTGGCATTAAAACATGGCAAGACCAACTCTATTCCTGGTTTTATTTTTGGGTACAGTCAAGAAAAGAGCCGGCATTGGTTGCTAAAATCCCTGTCTTTCATGGTTCGGCCACAGGGATCTCCAGAAGCGGCCATTGATATGCCTAGTTCCTAGAGTGCTTGCATGGGTCTTGCTAGAGCTCGACCAAAGCAGGCTGCCGTCTGAAGCAAGGGAGCACTTGCCAACCCCCCCTCCTGCCCCCGCCGCCTACCCTCCCACCTGACAGCACCCACCCATCTGTTTTTGAGGTGCCATCCCAGAAGTCTCAAGTATTGCGAGAATTCCAAGAGGTGAGAGTTTTGTGAGACTGCATCCGATCTCATCCCGGACATCTCACGAGACTTGAGCCTCACAGGCATACGGGGAAGCAAGCAAATGGCCGACTGCTTCTTGGTACCCCCCCCCTCCGGTGACCAGCATGGCCACCCAACTGACCAATCAGTCCGGGCCCGGTTAGACGTGCTGGTATTGACATTTAAAGCCCTAAACGGTTTGGGGCCAGGTTATTTGAAGGAACGCCTCCTCCCATATGTACCTGCCCAGACCTTAAGATAATCTACAGGGGCCCTTCTCCGTGAGCCCCTGCCAAAGGAAGTGAGGCAGGTGGCTACTAGGAGCAGGGCCTTCTCAGCTGTGGCACCCCGGTTGTGGAACGAGCTCCCCAGAGAGGTCCGCCTGGCGCCTATGTTAGCAGAAGTCTCTCCATTTTTAACAGGAAACTGTAAAGTAGCCATCAAACTGCAGGCAAAATGTCATAATGTCATGTATGCGAAAATATCTCCTTGTGTGCATCCTTGCATCTGTCTTATCTAATATAAACAAGAGCTCCGGCTCCAGTATTCCTGTGTCAAAGTTAACTTCTGTAACTTACTGTAAGGCCAAAGGTATTGTTTATAGAACAGAGAGAATTGTTTAGCATAATTAGCTATGCCCCAGTGTTATGTTCTGATTGGTTTATGCTGCTACTGGGCCCTGCCCCTTGCAAGCTCAAATACTGTACTGTATTTCCTATGTCTTTTGTCTGATTGCTCCCTTTGAAGACACCAGGCCCTGATTACTAATCAATAAAGCGCTTTTGAACCCTCTGTCGCTGGAATGGTGGAGTCGTGCTTAAGGGCTGTTTGGATTTCGTCCTTGGGTGAAAAGAACATTGATCTAACACCTACACTGTACGCTTTTCGTCGCCAGCTGAAGACCTTTTTATTCACTCAGTATTTTAACACTTAATTTTAACTTAAATTTAAATTTTACTGTTTTAACTCTGTATTTTAATTTTATATCAATTTTTGCTGCGTGGTTTATCCTGGTTGTGCTTTTTATACTGTATTTTGTAATTGGGCTTTTAATATGTTGGTCGTTTTATTATGGTTTTAATTTTTGTGAACCGCCCAGAGAACTTCGGCTATTGGGCGGTATAAAATGTAATAAATAAATAAATAAATAAATAAATAAATAAATAAATAATAAATAAATAAATAAATAAACCATGCAGTTGACCGGACAGAACAAGAAGCAGCGAGACCAAAGAGGTGAGTGTGGCATGCGAGTGAGCATCCGCTTCCTGGTCCTGGCAGTTATGTGCAGGTGGCCGGTGGGAGCGTGTGGCAGTGGGTGCAGCTTGCCAGCTGCCCAAGCAGTCTGGGTGAAAAGGAGCTGGGGGGGGCGGGTGCTGCTGCAAAAGACTGGGCCTTGGCCTTGCCAGCAACCTGCACGCAGCCGGCAGGACGAAGAAGCACTGAGTGTGTCCACGGGTGCAGCCTGCTGGCTTGCCACCCTTCTGATATTCTGCCGCTTGATGCACCCGCATCAGGCTGCTTCATGGTAGGGCCGGCCCTGGCCGACGGGCCCCCAAACACCTGGAACCAACACTGGCCGTGACCGTTTCCCAAGGGCCCAGCTGAATGATGGGGAGTATAAAGTATGACAAGGAGTATAAAAAGGTTTCCTAGAGAAGAGCAAGGACCCGTCTCGCTGGATAGGAAGCAAGGATCGGGCAACACTTCCTCCGTTTGGCTCGGAGGTGCTGGTAGGGTGCACATGATCGCTGGAAATTAGACTCACCAAGGCATGCCTCAAACGCAAGCAAAGGCTGCCTTGAGCTGGCGGCGCACGTTGGGCCTCAGCCAGCGCTATCTCTCTCCTCGCATCGGAGAAAAATGCCTTGGGGAAGTGGTCATACATTTTCTCCTTGGATGCCCGCACAGCGTCTATTAGCATCCCCGAGAACAGTGAACACTGTTCGAAACGAGGCCTCTTAATTTGGAGTCGGTAAACATCCCTTCACCTATCACTCTTTCCCCCGTGCAACTACACTCACACCCTGTTAGACATTAATGTTTTCTTTTATAGGTTTAATCTTTCGTGCCTCCAAGGACGGAGCGACTGGGTGCAGGAGACAGCCGAGAGGGAACTCATCCATGGAGAAGGAGGGGAACACAACGGACGCAGCCCTATAAAATATCATTGCTGGAGGCCACTGTTTCGGTAAATGTCTTCTCTTCATTATTCATGGGCTAAAGCCCAAGCAATATCTCCTAGGGATGTCAGAGAAATGGATTGGTGTGAATCTGATCAGAAGATTCCACAGTGATCTACCCTTTCCCGATTTTGCAGACTCACTGACCATATATATATATATATATATATATATATATATATATATATATATACTTGTGGTATTTTGCGCACTTGCGAACGAACAAAATTATCGAACAAAAAAATCGGATTCTATCAATGGGTGGGCAACAGGAGGAAAGACGCCTGACAATCCACAAAACACAGGTGGAATGGATTTAACACAATCCATGCACTCTTCAAATACTTGAAAGGTTGTCGCACAGAGGAGGGCCAGGATCTCTTCTCAATCATCCCAGACGGCAGGACACGGACTAATGGGCTCAAGTTAGAGAAAGCCAGATTCCGTCTGGACATCAGGAAAAACTTCCTGACTGTTAGAGCGGTACGACAATGGAATCAGTTACTTAGGGAGGTTGTGGGCTCTCCCACACTAGAGGCCTTCAAGAGGTAGCTGGACAACCATCTGTCAGGGATGCTTTAGGGTGGATTCCTGCATTGAGCAGGGGGTTGGACTCGACGGCCTTGTAGGCCCCTTCCAACTCTACTATTCTATGATTCTATGATTCTAATCTTTCCCTCTCATCCCCGACTTTACTTTCCTACCCCCACCCCGTGTGCAAAACGTAGGCTTTCAATACTTCAAAGAGTCACACCATTAATAATGTATACAACTTTTAAACTCGTCTTTAGCCTAACACCGCTGTAACTGAGTCATAAAAATTTCATACGGATTCTTTGGGCCCTAAACTGAGCAACGAAGCGGATTGCGTGGGTGGGAATACTTACAACTTCTGTGGTGGAGAGGAAGCTGTGGTTCTGGAGGGCATAGCCAAGGAAGGGGGCGGCCGTCCCCTCTGCGGCACGGTTTGGCTTCCGAGCGCTCTTTGAAGATTTCCGGGTCCGCTTCCATCTAGCTTTATGGCCTTCCTGCCGTGAACTCACTGTTGGCCTGTCGGAAGAAGAGGACAATCCCACACTGTGACTCACCCAGTGTTATAAGGGTGAGGCGGACAACTCACATTCTGTTATTTTAACCAGAAATGGGGTGGGGGTGGGAATAGGTTCTATGGCCTATACTTAGACATTGGCTGAGAGGGTTGATCTGAAACTTAGAAGAGATTGGTTTGAGGATGGTCCATGGTGATTTTGAAGTAAAAAGAATAAGAAATGGCTTCTTTATAGGCCTTTAAGGGCGCAATCCTATGCATATTAGACAGGAAAAATCCTACAACTCATTCCCCAGCTGGCCAGTGCTGCTCCAGGGCTCTGGAACTCTCTTCCCTTGGAAGCTAGGCTGGTTTCCTCCCTGATGTGCGTCAGGAGGCAGGCAAAGACTTTTTTGTTCCGGCAGGCCTTTGGCGAACGATCTGGACCTCCATCTGTGCCAAGGACTTTTAAAATTGTCATTTTAAATGTTTAAATGTTTTACTATTGGAATATGCTTAATACAGTTTAAACTTTTGTATCTCTCAATTTATAGGTTTTAAATAGTCTGGAGCTGCTCCTGTCCAGCATGTAACTCCTCTGCTGAGGGAACTGCACTGGCTGCCTATTCGCTACCGGGCCAGGTTGAAGGTTCTTGTACTTGTGTACAAAGCCCTAAACAACTTGGGACCAGGATACCTGAGAGAGCGTCTTCTCCCCTACCAACATGCCCGGTCACTGAGGTCATCCGAGGGCCTGCTCCTGGTGGTTCCACATAAACTCGTCCTCCGATTGGAGTCCACCAGGGGAAGGGCCTTCAGCGTGGTGGCCCCCCTCCTATGGAATTCCCTGCCTCTGGAGTTCAGGCAGGCGCCAACTGGCCCAAAGTTACACAGTGAGCTTTGTGGCAAAGTGGAGACTAGAAGCTGGATCTCTTGAGTCCCAGTCCAAGACTCTAACCCCTGCACCATGTTGTTGGCGTTGAAATTAGGGTGACCATATGAAAAGGAGGACAGGGCTCCTGTATCTTTAAACAATTGTAGAGAAAAGGGAATTTCAGCAGGTGTCACTTGTATATATGCAGAACCTGGTGAAATTCCCTCTTCATCACAACAATTAAAGCTGCAGCAGGAGCCCTGCCCTCTTTTGTATCTGGTCATGCTAGGCAGGGCTCCCGCAGCTTTAACTGCCACGATGAAGAGGGGACTTTACCAGGTGCTGCAAGCATACCAATGCCACCCGGTGAAATCCCCTTTTCAATACAACTGTTAATGATACAGGAGCCCTGTCCTCCTTTCCATAGGGTCACCCTAGTTGAAATGAACGTTTCCACATCGCTCCCTTGAGATGGCAGAACCCAACCCATGGGATGCTTACCTGCTTCCATAGCTCTCCGAGAGAGAATTGGTGCCCTCTGAGCCAGACCGGCAGTGGCGATGACGGTGGCGTTGGGATTTTTGTGGCCGGCTACGAGAGCTTTCAAAAAGGAAAAAGACATCACATTAATCTGTGGGAATAAAGCATCCCGAGATCCAAGGGGCTGATGGGAACAGGCGTTGGCGCAAGCTCTCAATGGTCAACCTTAAATTCACAGAGTCTTTAAATTAGGGGTGTTTAACCCCTTTCAGCCATATCTATCTATCTATCTATCTATCTATCTATCTATCTATCTATCTATCCATCCATCCATATCAGCATGTTATAGCTTAAAGCTCTTCTTGAGAAAGGCATTTCAACTTTTTAGAAGTGAGGGGAAAACTGCACAAAGGCTGGAAAACCACCAAGCGATCAGGGATCTGAGTAAATGGGGGGTGGGGCTAAGGGAAGGGGGTGGAGCCATCTGCAAAACCTTGGAGGGCCAGGTATGGCCCTCGGCCTTAGGTCCTACACCCTTGCTGTAAACTCGGATACAAAGTAGCATGCCAGTATACTCAAATGCAGATTACTTCAGTCATTCCTTCCCTTTCCAACACCCAAGCTGTGAGTGCTATTACATATTTATTTATTTGTAACATTTATATACTGTAGAATATGATAAAATCTCTCGGCGGTTAACCACATTAAAATGCAACATTAAAACACATTAAAACGCAGCATTAGAACACGTCCAACTATAATAAAGGGGCAGTAAAATGGAGTGGCCCAATGAATTAACTTATTTATTATTTATTTAATTTATTTATTTAGAGTATTTTTATCCCGCACCTCAGCCAAAAGGCTCTCGGAGCGGCTTACAATGTATCAATAAAGAAGACAGTCCCTACCCTCAGGCTTACATTCTAAAAAAAGACGTGACACACAAGGAAAAGTGGATGGGGAGGGAAGAGGGAGAAAATAAAAAGAAATTAAGGAGACTGTTTAGGCTGGTGGGAAGGCCCTGCTCCGTCCTCTCATCTCCCAATGGAGGGGCAAACCAACAGCTCCTTCTTCCCCACAAGGTGAAGATGTTAGCCCTGTGGTGGTGGGGGGGTCCAACTGAAGCAGGCTCCGATGGTGCCTGCCTGCTCCAGTCTCCCTCGCATCTTCTTCCCCACAGGGTGAAGATGTCAGTTAGCCCTGTGGGGGGGGGGGTCCAACTGAAGCAGGCCCCGATGGTGCCTGCCTGCTCCAGTCTCCCTCGCATCTTACAGCCCAGGGAAAACTGGATGCAGTCAAAATAACACCCATGCAAAAGGGGGTATCAGGAGGAACCCCAAAGTTTACAGACGTTCTTAAAAAAAAAAAAAAATCCCTTAAGGAAAATGCCCCTTAAGTGCTCACCCCCACAAAGGTGTAATGGGAGCTGAGCATACTCAGAGGTCATGGACCAATTCTGGCCCGCTTGCATTGGCTGCCTATATGTTTCTGAGCCCAATTCAAGGTGTTGGTTTTAACCTATAAAGCCCTACATGGCTTGGGACTGCAATTCCTGATGGAACGCCTCTCTCTCTACCCGCTCACTGTGCTCAACATCTAAGGTCCTCCTCCTCCAAGTGCCTACCCCGAGGGAAGCTCGGAGGATGGCAACAAGGCAGAGGGCCTTTTCAGTGGTGGCCCCCCGACTGTGGAATGATCTCCCCGACGAGGCTCGCCTGGCGCCAACATTGTTATCTTTTCAGTGACTTTTCCCTTCTCCCAGGTATTTGACAGCATATAACAACACTAAGTTTGTTTGTTTGTTTAACAGACCCCAGAACTGTTGTTTTTAAAGTGGATGCTGTTTTTATACTGGTTTTTTAAAAATGTTTTTGATGGTTTTAAATTGTGTATACTTTTTAATGTTCACTGTTTTTAAGTTTTGTAAACCGCCCAGAGAGGTTGGTCTATGGGGTGGTATATAAATATAATAAATAAATAAATAAATAAATAAATAAATGGACTACTGCGGAAAAAAACTAGAAACCTGAGATTTGGGAAGGGGGACTAGAAAACTGTGATTGGATGAAGAGGAGGAATGGAATAAAGTAGGAATTTTAGGGAGAGGATTTTTTTTTAAAAAAAATTCCCCCCATAGTTTCAAAATTTCCAGTAATTTTACATCTCTAGTCTTCCATAAAGGTCTTCCTATTACGTAGAAATTATTTTGGGGGAGCAAAGACTGGGCAGCAACATTATTTTAAACATTTTGTTCAGCGTTCTAAATGAAAATGATTCCCAATCCAAAATTGTTCTATTTTTCCAATTTTGGGGGAACCCCCCCCCCAAAAAAGAACATTTCCCTATTTTTCACAGACACTGTCACTGCCATAGTTATTATCATGGCTGAATGTACAATGATTCCATGGGAACGTAGAAATAAGCATGGCATTATTGGGTAAAGCAAGGGTGGGGAACCTCTTTCAGGGGTAAATTCAATTTCAGGAAACCTCTCGCGGGCTGCATTCCAGTGGGGGCGGGGCTAAAGACAAAGTGGGTGTGGCCAAAGGGGTGGAGGCAAAAATACAACCATATTGTCAGATAAAGGTAAGCCTTGGGAGAAACATTTCAAGCTTTTAGGATGGGGAAAAAGATGTGCCAAAAATGGGAAGCCACCAAATCAAGGCTGGTTGCGAAAAGGGGGTGGGGCCAGGGAATGGGTGTGGCCATTTGAAGAACCCCCAGACGGCCAGGTTTAGCCCCATGGCCTGAAGTTCCCCACCCCTGGCATAGAGAATTGAACCTTCTGAGAGCATTTTCTTTTATTATGAAAAAAAAAAAGGTCTGACGGATGCAAAGTGATTTGAGCAATGAAATCTCAGAAGCTGGAGGTACAGCTATGTAAGATTTTTCATCGTCAGGGTTATGGTGTAGGGGAGCTTTAGTGTCTTTCAGAACAAATTATGTAAAATAGCAAACATTGCAAGAATATGCAAAAGAAGAAAAGCCATGTTGAAGTGCTAAATCAGCATAAAGTATATAGGCCGCCAAATTCAGTTTTACTTGGCAAAGAATTTGGGTTACTGTTCTTTTATCCTCATGTCAGCTCTCTGCAGTAGCCGGACAAGGCTACAGTGTCTAACTCTGCCATGGGAATCTTTGCTCAGCACACAGTAAACACAGATTTGGTTATTATTTACTCCAGTTTCTTTTAAAACCTCAATATTAAGCCTAGCAAGTGTTAAACTTCCAGTAACTTCAAATTAATTAGGTCCGAAGAAGTTGGGAAGGTATCGTGGACTGTCTCTTCACCCTATTTTGGGGGATCCTCCCCTGCCCTCCTCCCACATTCGAAGAGGTTGGGAAGGTATCGTGGACTTTCCCTTCACACTATTTTGGGGATCCTCCTCTCCCCCCCACATTAAAAGAAATTGGGAAGATATCGTGGATTGTCCCTCCACTTCATTTGGTGGGGGGAGTCTTCCCCTCCCCCTATGCCCACAGAGTGACACATTCAGCAGAGTTTTCAGGGGGCTGGAGGCATCACGTTTAGGCATGACTGGGCCCTTGCAAGAGCCACACCCTAAAAGAGGCCCACCTACAAGAGCCCCCTGGAGTTATCTGGGCCTCTTCTCTACTGTCTCTTGCTCTGGCCCAAGTCAACAGGGGTGGTGAGAAGGAGGAGCAGGAGATGCCGCCTCCTCCTTGCTCCCAGGCTCTCTGCTCCTTCTATACCACTTCACATCTCAGGATTTCCAAGTGGTTTACATAAAAACGCATGTGATGAAATATAATGATGGAGCCAAGATGAGGAGCAATTGGAGCTGCTGACCACAGCGGGGAAAAGGTAGACTCAACGGGAGGGGGCCTTGCCCATGGGCTGCGGGTAGGAGGGGGCACGGAAATGCACTTCTAGAGGTGGACAGATTCACATGCGTCCAGCTTGGGCAGGTGCTTGACAAGGTTGTGGTACCACATCACCTTCCTTGTGGCTTGGTGAGCGTCCAGCAAGACTATGCACTCATCTGCCCTGGCCTGGGGCCTCCACTGTTGTGCACAATTTACGCAAAGTAGGAAATGCGCTATTTCTGGAGTCTCCACTGCATGCAACCATGGAGGCTTCAGAAATCGTGAATTTCCCACATTGTGTAAATGCTCCATTCATGCCTTTAATCTTCCATAAACGGGGCCTTTACGGCCGCCATTTATGCAAGGCAGAAGATACGCTATGTCCGGAGCTTCCATGGTAGACAGCAATGGAAGTTCTGGATGAGGGTGTACCTTTGCTGGGCCCGCTAGTGTGCCACGACCTGGGGAGCTGGGTTCAGGGGTGGATGGAGGGGAGTCCGTTGGATTCATGGATCCACTTGGACTCACGTGACATCCCTATCCACTTCCGTCAGTGCAGTTGATCCAGCATAAATCTGGATCCAACCCCTCCCTTTGCTTTACTCCCATGGTAAGCTGAGAAAGTGAGGCACCTGTTTATGTTGAGAAGGAACTTCAGCTATTGGGCAGTATAAAAATGCAAATAAATAAATAAATAAATAAATAAATAAATAAATAAATAAATGTTAGCCAACAGCCACCTTCCCACCACTGCACACCTAGAACTGCAGGCATGGGCTCACCAAGGCTGCTCTTGGATTCTCAGCGACTGCTTCTACTTACTGTTTCTTGTGTTTTCTTTCTTCCTTCCTTTTGCTTTTGGGGCTTGAGAAACTAAATTAGAAAGAGCCAATCAGTTAGTATGTCACCAGTCTACTTGGAGAGCCTGTTTAATGGCTAAAATTTCATCAGCTGCCCCCACCCTCAGCCTTGGGACATCTTCCTTAGTGCCCTCTAAGGTGCCTACATTTTTCTCCATTTGACTAATGTATTGGACATGCGGACTAGCAGCAATTCTCTGGGTTTTCAGGCAGGAGCTTTTCCTGCCCTATGTGGAGTCGCCAGGGATTGAACCTGGAACCTCCTGGTTGTGAAGCAGGTGCTTTACCAACTGAGCTACAGCTCCTCCCCTTCGCCTGTGGTCAGATCTGGGCTGACAAAGGTGACCAAATGGACCACTGGAGACCAGGGATGTTGGAGGCATCCATCCAGGAGTGGGGCGGGGGTGGAATTCACTGAGCTTTCAGCAGCTCAGCCCCCTGGATGTCAGCTCACGTTCCCCATAAGCTGTCCTGGCTCAAACATATCGAGTCGGGCCAGCTCACAGATTTCCCATTTCCCATCCATAAATCATGATTTGTGCAAGTATCGGCTGCAATGTGCACAAATTTCAGCCTCAGCTTCCATAATGTGTGCAAATTTCAGCCTCGGTTCCCATAATTTATGTGAATTTCGACTGCGTTTGCGCAAATTGTGCAAATGACAATTCTGCCCTCCCCGCAAAAATGCAGCCATGAGAAAAGTTTCTGGATTTTGACAAAAAAGCCGAACTGGGCATACTGGGGGCATCCGGCAAGCCCCCAAAGGGATGGATTTCCCTGCAATGGTCATCTCTACGGGAGACCTAGGTTCTGCCTGTGATTAACAATTATTCCAGTCTGCTTAGTCATGTACCAAAGCCACCACTATCCTTACCTGTGTCTTCTCTTCTTTGAAGATAACCTGCAAAATAGATGTTTTTAAAAAAACACAAATGAACAAACCAGGCATGACTGTCGCTGTACAGAACCCACAAACATTTTGGTTAAAACAAAAATACCTCCCAGGGGCTACTTGAAGGTGCCACGCCCATTTGGGGATATTTGGCCGGGGAAAGGGAGACTAGGGGGAAAGTTAAGTACTTTTTCCTGAATCAAGTACTTCTCCCCTCCAAATTAGACCCTTTCCTGCTGTTTTGAGATGTTCAGTAGGTGGCCATGCTTCCCAGATCTGGGTATTCTTCTGAATGGTTGGTTTGAGCCATAGAATAAAGGCAGTAAGGTAGCAGCATTCACATTCTTGGGGGTTTGCCTAGTCTGTGGAACCTTCGAACTGCCTCCTAGCAGACTCAGGCTCCCAGCACAGAACCATCTCACCCCCAGCTGCAACAACTTTTGGGGACTGGGAGCTTAAGAGGCAGGCTCCTTTGGGGGTGAGTCCGCCACCAAGGGGGCGACACCAAGGTCCCCTTGTTTGTTTTTTTCCTCCCCCTACTGACTTATAATTTTGTTGTGTATTTTAAACTTTTTTTTTTTTACATCTCTTTTCCTATGTTTTAAAATATATGTTTTAAACTTTGTAATACTGCCTTGAGGCCCAGTATTGGGCAAAAGGCGGGATACAAATAAATATCATCATCATCATCATCATCATCATCATCATCATCATCATCATCATCATCATCATCTAATCCTCAAGAGCAGTGGTGCAGTGGAGGGCGAATGCAGGGGAGCACAGTTCTGGGACCATTTTCTTTTCTTTTCTTCTAGAACAGGAGTGGTGACATCATCAGCTGGAGTGCTCCGGGGCAAGTGATGGGCCCTCCTTGCTCTGGCATGTGAATGAAGTGACAATGAAGTTTTCAAGTTGTACTGTTTTTTGTGGCAGATTGGCATGGCATAGAGGAAGTCAGAAAAGGGGAGAAAAAATCAAGTGGAGGCTACCTACGTCTTTTCTTTGATGGAGTTCCTACTTCATGCCAGCAGTTTAAATGGGAACCCTTCTTTGTAAGATTATTTGCACTTCTAATTCAAAGCTAAAGGTTGCATTTGAGATAGCTGAAGGTCTTTTATTAATAACAAGTGACTTGGTTCACACAACATGACAAGCCAGAGCATGGGTTGAGGGTGGATTATCATTGAAATGTTGTTGAATTGTGGTTTGCTGTGATGTGTGAATCCAGCCACACTAACACCACCACAAACAAACCACAGTTCACAACCCAACAACAAACCATTGTTTGTTCTCATTGTTTGTTCTCTTTGTGGGCTGTTCATGGTAAACAAACCATTGTTTGTTAGTGTGGCTGGGTTCACACAATGCAGGAGCCCACGGTTCAACGACAACCCACAGTCAACCCGTACTCTGGCTTCTCATGTTGTGTGAACCCAGCCAGTATGTTTTACATAGTGATGGGTTAATATGCCAGTTTCATTTTCCTCCCACATTAGACTTTTAAAAATCTCAAGTTCTTCCTCTCCCAAATGTGAAGAACTTTATGAACTTTGGCAAATTCTTATCAAAATGAACTGAAATGAGATCATCATTCATCTGCCTCGGCCAAATTCAAATTTTCCAGCTATTCCCAGCATGAAGGGGACCATGGTGCTTCCTGCCTGCCATATAGCTGTTAAAGAGGTGGCAACCTTACTTAAGCACTATCATGAATAATACAGAAGAATTTAAACCCAGACTTTTAAGTGCAAGCAAAGCATGCATAGCTCTGGGCCTAGGTGAATGAATCTGTCACTTTCAGCTTCAAAAATCTCAACTTTTTGTCCTGAATGTGGTGAACTTTCCAGATTGCAGTTAAAGCTTAAAACTGAACTGAAACTACATCCCCTTAGTTTTACAAGTTGCAGTCGGAAGCAGGCACCATGAGTTCAATGGTACTTACTCTCACGTAACTATGCCTAGAGTTGCAGTCTTGTGGATCCAAATGAATACGGTATTATGCTACGTGCCGCTGAACTTTGGTGTGATTGTGTGTCCTGTTATGCTGCCGTGATGCGCCCTTTTGCACTTCAAAATGTATTGCTACGACACTGCTCAACAGCCTCTTCTGGAAGTCAACGGATCCTCCTGAGCAGGAGAAAATTTTGGAGCTACTCTGGGGGATCCAGATAGAAGCATACCTGTTTCTTTTCCTTTTCTTTGAATTCTTCTTCTTTTTCTTCTTCTTCGGAGGGGAGGGGCTACAGGATGGAGACCTGAGGAGAGGTAATGAGGCACTGCATTCGTTTTTTTGTAAATCTGCAAAAACGGCTTGAGTTGTTAGTGGTCATATGCCAGGGGCCCCTTTCATTCCTGTCATGCTGCAGCGTGCCTGGAGTTTCCCTCAAGCAAACATTGCAGTAACTGAAAGCTAGCACTGTGGCTAACGTCTGCATTTTTGCTGGCCTCTGGGCCACATCGTTAAAATCAGACATGAAGAACCTGGCTGGATGAAACCAAAGTTCCACTCTCAGAGGCAGTGGAAGCTGGTGGCTCCAATCTCAATGGGGCTGTGAATCCTCTCTGAGACTGAAACAACTGGGCATGTTTAGCCCGGAGAAGAGAAGATTGAGGGGAGACATGATTGCACTCTTCAAATACTTGAAAGGTTGTCACACAGAGGAGGGCCGGGATCTCTTCTCGATCATCCCAGAGTGCAGGACATGGAATAATGGGCTCAAGTGACAGGAAGCCAGATTCCGGCTGGACATCAGGAACTGACTGTTAGAGCAGTATGACAATGGAACCAGTTATCTAGGGAGGTCATGGGCTCTCCCACACTGGAGGCATTCAAGAAGCAGCTGGACAGCCATCTGTCAGGTATGCTTTAGGGTGGATTCCTGCACTGAGCGGGATTTTAGGGTGGATTCCTGCACTTATAGGCCCCTTCCAACTCTACTATTCTATGATTCTATGATCAGCCAGAGCTCTTAAAGAGCTATCCAAGGTGCTGAACCTATTTTGTCCATGGCTGATGACCAAGGTGCTCTAAGACTTGCCTGCCTCCACCTGCCTCCTTTCGGTGCAGGCTGCACTTGTGTCCCCAAATTTAGAATAATTTCCAAACATTCATTTCAGCTCTAGTCTTTTCTTAACAGGAATTGTACTCAGATAGCTAACTGGTGTGTGAACATTGTCTGCCCTTCTTTGATTCAAAGCACATCAGCTTCATTCTTCTCCTTAGGAGAGATTTGCCTCCTTGTGGAAAAAGGTAAAGCAAGACAAGACGGACTTTCGCTCACCTCCGTCTCTTCTTCCGTGTAGATTTCTTCTTCTTTTTCTTCCCCTTGGTAGGAGGTGGTGGACATTCCTCGTTGTAGGATGGGCTTTGGGAGAAGGAGGAAGGAAAGAGAGAAAGAGAGAGAGAGAGAGAGAGAGTTTGCATATGTCAATCATGGTCATGGGTTAATGTTTTGATTGATCTGATCCCCAAAGCATAGTTGTCTATGAAGGAAAGTGTTTTGTGGCAGATCTGTAACATAGGGTGAATGTTTAATTGCCATGTTCCGGGTAATTTAGTCATGCTTGAAATTAACTGTCTCCGCTAAGGATTTATTGCACATATAATAAGAGAGATACTGTATGTTAACTCGCTTGGCACCAAGTTATTTAAGACATATTTATTGAGGTTAACAACTCTATAATAGATTTATACATTTGGCTTCCCCCAGTAAATATGTTTTAAAATAAATTAATCAGAGTTTAATTTGCATAGGCTAATGGTTGCAAGTACAGGCAGCCAGCTAATTTCTTTTTAAAAGAGCATGATAATCTATATTAAAGAGCCACGGATTACTTAAATAGCACATTAAAAAGCAATTGACCAGCAAGAATTCACAAGGGCAGTGGTGGGTAGTGGCCAGGGCATGTTGGAGGGCAAAGGGCTCCAACCCTAAGGGATGTTTATTTACCTGTTTATTTACATCCTTTATCCGATCTTATCTGAAAGGCTCGGAGTGGCTTAGAGTTTGAAAGCAAACTCCCACATTTCCCTGTATCCGAAATGGCCCAGGGTACGACCCTAAAACAGGGGTGTTAAATCTAGCTATCTGGGGTTCCCTGGAAGGCCCCACCCATTCCATGGCCCCACCCCCTTTCCCTCAACCACCAATTCTTTAGTGGTTCTCCATCTCAAAGGTTCAAAAGTCTCTCCTAAGGCTCTGTTTCTGGCCACAAGAGGTTTAAGCTAAAATACGCAGGTGTTTTTCTGCCTTTGCCCCACCCCTTTGCCTCCTCCCACCACTGGAATGCAGCCCCCAAGATCTTCTCCAAAATGGAATTCGGCCCTCGGACTGAAAGAGGTTCCGCAGCCCTGGCCTAGAGGCACATGAAGCAGCAACGTTGTGAAGCTAAGCAGGCCTGGAGCCGATCATTTCTTGGATGGGAGACTGGGTAGCACAATGGCCTTTCTGAGCTCCTTGGAAAGAATGCGGAAAATGAATAAATGCAGGAGCCTGGAAAAAAGCTCATGCAAGACGTCAGCGGTTGCTGCACCACACTTACAGAGGGCCACAAGTCCCTTGCTCGCTTCCCATGCCTTCATTGCCCCAGGATAAAGCGAGATGGAGCTGATGAAGCATAAGGCAGTGGCTACATCTTCCTTGCTGATTATGTTCACCTCAACTAAGGAATCCACCACGGACCTGAATGAGGTCGGATTCCAGAGAATCCACCCTACGGAGTGTGCCGCAGAGTCGCTCTCCCTGCCGACGTGTCCTCCGGATTTTGTACAGTGTTTTCTCTCTCTCTTTCAACAGGGCAAGTTTCGCCAGCTGTGGCCGCAATTGGTGTAGTTTGAGCAAATTACAGCTGCAATTGATGTATAATAAAGGACTGTAAATGGCATAAAACACAAGAATTACGGCTGCAACGGGCCGTTTAGAGAAAAAAAACCCAAAGCACACGAAATCCGGAGGACGCGCCAGGTTTGAGGGAAATCCACTGAACCACAAGAGGGCCAGATTTCGCTACAATGCCTCCCCACAGACCGGTTGTTTGGGGGTTCGCACATCCCTAATTTCTAGGATGTTGCAGGCAGGCGGGCAAGTCTGTAGCCTGAATGACATCCTGGGAGATGCAGAGGGAGGGGCTGAAAACTAGGGACCCTAACAAGAAGCAGGGTCACTCTTTGGGCCACTTTGGCCTGGACCTTTCCTATAGGGGGGCATGTGTCCTCTTTTCTAGAGGACAGTCCTCTATTTGAAGGGTTGCCAGAGCACTGCCCTTTATTTTGAAGGCACCAGTTGCTGGGGAACATGGGTGGGAAGGTGCTGTTACACCATGTTCTGCTTTGTTGGTCCCTGGTCGACGGCTGCTTGGCCACTGTGTGAACAGAGTACTGGACTAGATGGACCCTCGGTCTGATCCAGCAGGGCACTTATGTTCTTTTCCCCTATTTGAAGAGCTGTCCCGTCCATGTCCAGTTGAAAGCAGGGCCGGTGCCAGGCTATTTTGCGCCCTAGGCAAGGTGAGCTGCTTTCATCCCCGCCACCCCCCCAGCATACCCCCCCCCCCAGTTAGGCGGAGACAGGCGGGGATGGAGGCCACGTTACCTTTCCCTCACCCGAAGTCAGAACGTGCGTCCCGGCTTGGCTTCAGCTGGGCGGGATGCTGCGGTGGGGCGGGCAGGCGGCTCCACGTTCTGATGTCTGGCGTGCCTGGATGCCAGAATGTGGAGCCATCCATTCCACCCCCCCACTGCCCCCAGTGTCCCGGCTTGGCTTTGGCTGGGCCGAAGCCAAGCCTGGACGATGGGGGTGGGGGGCGGTCAGAGGGCTCCAAGTTCTGACATCCGGCGCACACCAGAAGTCAGAATGTAGAGCCATCTGCCTGCCTGCCTCCACCCCACCCCAGCGTCCCGGCTTGGCTTCAGCTGGGCAGGCGCCCAGCTGAAGCCAAGCCAGGGATGCTGGGGTGGGGGTGGCGGAAGGGCGGCTTCGGAACGGCGTGCTTGGAAGCTGCCCTCGCTCAGCCAGAGCGGCTCTGGGAGTGGGAGGGTGACTTCCGGGCATGGCGTTCGGCGCCCCCCTTACCTTGGCGCTCTAGGCAGCCGCCTGACTGCCCTCTATGGCAGCGCCGGCCCTGGTTGACAGGTAAGAACCATCCAGAGGAAGAGCTAAAAGGCCTTGAAGCTTCCCATCACCATCATCTGGACAGCAGAATGAGCGAGGCACACAGGTCACGCGGTCCCAGTCTTCCACGCTATGGACAGATGGACTGTATTTCTATTTAAATTGTAATAATTGTTTCTAAATGTGCACCAATGCATATAAATTAGCACATGCAAACATTATGCAACACAGTGTGTTCTTTTGTCCTCCTGTTTTGGGTGACATGCACCCTCTTTTTTTGGCAATTCACAAGTGGCCACCCTTTGGTCTACCTGGTTGGAGATACACCACTTCAGAATGAAGGTGGGATGGGGGCATTAAGTCTAGGGGCTAGAATTACCTAGCTCCACCACTGAAAGGAATCATATGAACATAAGAAGAGTCCTGATGGATCAGACCAAGGGTCCATCTAGTCCAGCACTCTGTTCACATAGTGGCCAAGCAGCTGTTGACCAGGAACCCACAAGCAGGACATGGTGCAACGGCACTCTACTGCCCATGTTCCCCAGCAGCTGGTGTATAGAGGCTTACTGCCCCTGATATGGGAGGTAGCACATAGCCATCAGGACTAGTAGCCACGGATAGCCTTCTCCTCCCAGAATTTATCTAACCCCCATTCAAAGCCAACCCAATTGGTTGCTGCCACCACACCTTGTGGTAGTGAGTTCCAGAGTTTAACTCTGCGCTGTGTGAAGAAGTCCTTCCTTTGATCCGTCCTGAATCTCCCATCATTCAGTTTCATGGGATGGCCTTGGGTTCTAGTATTATGAGAGAGGGAGAATCACTGGACAAAAGCCACCTAACCTATGATGGAAGAGGCTTGGGGTGTCCCAGTTTGATATTCACTGAACAGCACCCCAAAATTCCCTGGGGCCATCACAAGGAGAGCAAAGCCAAGAAGGCTGAAGGACATTGAAGCAGCAGGAACCAACTGAATGTGGAAGTGCATCGATTTGGAGCGAAGTACGGAGTCCAGTTTTTTTTTTTTCTTTGTTTTCTAGTCGCGGTTCTTAAATCAGGGACACATTATCCCTCACACATTGTCCGCTCTCCTTTAAAAGGCTCCTTGCACTTATTTTTCTCATGTCGAGGGTTTCCAAGATCCGGAAGGAGGTTTGTTAAGTGATACATTCAGCACCTGCTGGTGCCTTTTTGATAAGAGGCGTGATGTGCCTTTCTCCCCATTTTCTCTATCTGCATCAAGACATAAGGACTATCTTTAACAAAGAACCCAACTATCTTTTTTTTAAAAAAAAGAAACCAGACTACTTTCTTCTTCTTTTTAAGAGAACGGCGTTATCAACAACAGCTCATTTGCTCTTGGGTGGCACAAACTCAATTCCTGGCGATAGGAGCCTTCCCCCACCCCCTTGGTTTTGTTGTCTTGCAGATTACTTTGATCATGTCAGCAAGAGTCTTGAAACAGGGACTCAGGCTGTGAGAGCCACTTTAATTCTTGGGGTCTCCAACGCTGTGCCTGTGAGTGCCCATATGCCCGTGGACAATTCTCTTGGTGCCCCCAAGCTAACCACCCCTCCTGATCTTTATTCTATTCCTTAAGATTTTTAAGAATTACGATAATATTTAAAAACGGGATATTGGGTTCCTGCAAATGGAAGGGCTTTCCTTCCTGCCCTTGTGTTTCTCCCTCTCCTTGGTGACCTTTAGAGAGAAGCAGACAGACATCTCTGTGCATATGCAGAGTTATCCGCCTAGAATCCTTGGGACAGGCTGAGATACAAGCCTCGCTTATTTCAATCACAGGCTGTCGATTTCCACCCGGTGGAAGGCTTAGATTTCATATCAGCCACGGCGCCATTGGCTTGAGCCTCGGACTCAGTTGCCTGTCTCTTTGGAGGAAACAAATATGCTTCCCTCCCATGGTTCTTGAGTAAATTATTTATTGATTTAGATGGATGGCCTGACTTTCAATCAAATGATGCTCAAGGCAGCTTACGTGAAATAGGTGATTATTCAACCCACCCTGCAACCCAACTCACACATACGTATCCCATCAGCCTGTCATTCTCTGGCTGATGGTTTGAGGTAGAACATGGTTCCTTTTTGTTTTGCAGTTCTAGAGCATAGGGTGACCATATGAAAAGGAGGACAGGGGTCCTGTATCTTTAACAGTTTCATAGAAAAGGGAATTTCAGCAGGTGTCATTTGTATATATGGGGAACCTGGTGAAATCCCCTCTTCATCACAACAGTTAAAGCTGCAGGAGCTATACTAGAGTGACCAGATTTAAAAGAGGGCAGGGCCCCTGCAGCTTCAACTGTTGTGATGAAGAGGGAATTTCACCAGGTTCTCCATATATACAAATGACACCTGCTGAAATTTCCTTTTCAACACAACTGTTAAAGATACAGGAGCCTGGTCCTCCTTTCCAGATGGTCACCCTAAACTAGCAGTTGGAGCAGAGGGGGGAACACACACCTTGCAGCTGTTCCTCCTCTGGCTGATGGATAAGCCATGATTGTCTTCCTGTTACACGGTGTCCTTTTAGGAGGCAGGATGTGCAACCTTACAGTGGTCCTTGACAGTGGTGTAGTAGAACTAGGGCCCATAGGGACACAGCCCTGGCACTACTTAAAATTATTATTAGCCCTGTAACAACTTGGGACCAGGAGACACGACCAGGATACATCAACCCGCCCAGCCACCCAGGTCATCAGATAGCATGCTCCTGGTGGTTCCTACACAGACCTATGGCCCAACTGGAGTCCACCCAGAGAAGAGCCTTATGTGTGGTGGCCCCCTTTCTGTGGAACTCCCTGCCTCTGCAGATCAGGCAAGCACCAAGATTGTGTTGTTTTTGGCATCTCTTGAAAACATCTTTATTTCAAGTAGCCTTCCTCAATTGCCCAGCGATGGGTTTTATTGGTATTCCAGTTAGTTTTTTAAGTCTAATATTCCTTTTTATCTTTTGACCATTTATTGTTCACTCCTCCGGAATCTATTTAGATGTGGAGTGGTATATAAATGTTATAAATGTAATAAATAAATAAAATAGAATCATAGAATCATAGAATCATAGAATAGCAGAGTTGGAAGGGGCCTACAAGGCCATCGAGTCCAACCCCCTGCTCAATGCAGGAATCCACCCTAAAGCATCCCTGACAGATGGTTGTCCAGCTGCCTCTTGAAGGCCTCTAGTGTGGGAAAGCCCACAACCTCCCTAGGTAACTGATTCCACCGTCGCACTACTCTAACAGTCAGGAAGTTTTTCCTGATGTCCAGCCGGAATCTGGCTTCCTGTAACTTGGGCCCATTATTCCGTGTCCTGTACTCTGGGAGGATCGAGAAGAGATCCTGGCCCTCCTCTGCGTGACAACCTTTTAAGTATTTGAAGAGTGCTATCATGTCTCCCCTCAATCTTCTCTTCTCCAGGCTAAACATGCCCAGTTCTTTATGAGTAGGGATGCTGACAACATCTGCCACCCATCTTAGAATTCCCCATTTCCTCTGAACTTAGCTGCACTCCTCACAGTAGCTGGGGAGGAAATGAATTTTCCCAGTGACAATGTATTGTTCCCTGTGGTAATGCAATGTATTTTGGGGTGGATTGGTCTGGAATGGGCAATTAAGAGCTACTAGCTTTGCAAAAGAACATCAGAAGAGCCCTGCTGGATCAGACCGTGGGTCCATCTAGTCCAGCACTCTGTTCACACAGTGGTTGACCAGCTGTCAACCAGGGAAACTCAAGCGGGACAGGGTGCAACACCACCTTCCCACCCATGTTCCCCAGCAACTGGTATATATAGGCTTGCTGCCTCTGATACTGGTGGAAGCATATAACCATCATATAGCCACTGATCGCCTTCTTCTCCATGAATTTCTCCAAT
The DNA here is from genome assembly GCF_023053635.1 of Elgaria multicarinata webbii. Classification (NCBI taxonomy): domain Eukaryota; kingdom Metazoa; phylum Chordata; class Lepidosauria; order Squamata; family Anguidae; genus Elgaria; species Elgaria multicarinata. Next base: position 16,865,792 of record NC_086188.1, on the reverse strand, counting down.
CCCCCTTTTAAAGCCATCCAAATTGGTGGCCATCACTACATCTTGTGGTAGCGAATTCCATCATTTAACTCTGCGCTGTGTGAAGAAGTCCTTTCTTTGATCTGCCCTGAATCTCCTACAATCAACTCCAAGGGATGGCCCCACTGGGTTCAAATATTATGAAAGAGGGAGGGAAAACCTCTCCCTATCCACTTTGTTCACACCATGCATAATAAGTCTTGCTCCTGGTGAAGATGAAAGCTACTAGAAGTGGTTTCTTGATATGGATCAACATTAATTGCCTGCATTTTTGGTCTCTCCTTGGGTGTGTGTATGTGTGATGGGGATTATCATGATGAGTGCCTGCAAAATGTCCCAGTACAGTGCTGGTCTTTGGTGCTCTGGCCAGTGGGAGAAGCCAGGATGTTCTTCCTTTCTGCTCTCCAGTCCCAGGGCAATTGACTCATGCAATGAAGTCTGCCTTTTACCATATCAGAGCATTGTTCCACCTAGCTCATATTGTCTACACCAGCCTTCCTCAACTTGACCCCTCAGATGTTTTGGATAGCAGCACCCAAATTCCTGAACCCTGATCATTGGCTGTGTTGGCAGGGGTTGATGGGAGTTGAAGTCTAAAACATCTGGAGGGTACCAGGTTGGCGAAGGATGGTCTACTCTACACTGACTGGCAGTGGCACTCTAGGGTTTCAGGCATGGGTCTTTCTTAGCCTTACCTGGAGTTGAACCGCAGTCAGTGTTTACAGTTCTGGGCTTGATGGACTTCTGCATGCAAAGCAGCTGCTCTACCATGGAGCCATGACCCAACTCACCTGATAAGGAGATAGGAAACTGTCTTATCCTGAGTCAGACTTTTGGTCCATCTAGCTCAGTATTGTCAGCACTGACTGGCAGCAGTTATCCATGGTTTCAAACAGGATTCTTTCCTGACCCTACCCTGGAATGCAAAGAAGGGGCTCTTCCACTGAGTTACTCCAGCAACCACTGAGCTGGTCAGTATGTGAGTCTTGATTGGGAGAAGTCACTTAGACTGCATACTTCCTCTATAGATAGCACAGCAGTCTGCTTTTAAGCTACGGAGCCTCAAATAACTACAGGAGCCCAGATGGCTCACATACTACTCTTTTAATTCTACCGGCTTGTGTTTTTCACACTTCCCCTGCTACATGTTCTATGATGGTGAGGATTGGGAAGGAGTGAGTTCAGATTCTGAGTAGGGATGCCCCTCCCCAACGGGGTGATGGCAGAATGAACCTGCACCCCATAGCATCATTCTGGTCTATCAAGGTCGATCAAGCCTACCTGTCATTTCCAGGAGGCAATCTCTTTGCCTTTGATGCCTCCTCAAACTAATCTGACTTTAATTGTTTCTCTCTGATTGCAATCTCGGTCTCATTAAAAAAAGTGCTTCAGATTACCATACTGGAAAACTTAAAATCCACAGATCTGGAGCGGTTTTCCTTTTCTCCTTCTCCTGGTAGCAGTTGGAAGCAAGGCGGCCTTCTTCTTTAATTTTAGGGACAGTTTGCTGTCATGGCTATTTATTTAATGCAATTTTGCATCGCCCCCTCCGCTCGGGGAGTGCTTGAGATGATTTACAAGGAAACCACCAAACAGGAATAAAAGAAAGCAATTTCACCAAATTGAAAAAAAAAAGAAACAGATAAAAGAGATCTATTGCCCCAAAATGGGGGCGACTCACTCAAAGGAAGGAGCGGCATTCAGTCACTGAAAGTCCGGAGGAACAATGTGGATTCACAGCTATCTCGAGGCCAAGAATGAGGGAGGCAAGACAACCACAATGGGGAAGGCGTCCCACAACTGGGGTGCTGCTACACATAAGGCCCTGTTTCAAGTCCTCCACTGATCTCACCCTTCTAGGACGGTGGGACACATAACGGGCTGAGCTGATAAACCCAGGCTCCATACAGCAGGGGAGCAAAAACCTGAAGGCTGGATTCTATTATGGGGAATCTCTCTGGGGCTGCATCCCAGTGGTGGGTGTGGCCAAAGGCAAAAAGGGGTGGAGCCAGCCCCTTAATACCAAATATACCAGCCTGTTGCAGCTCAAAGCTGTTACTGCCAATAACTAAGCAGTAGGGGGGAAATGGGGAGGGGGGGAACTGCACAAAACCTGGGGAGCCACCAAATGATCAGTCATTGGGAGAAAGGATGTGGGACTCTGGGGAACCTCAGAGGGCTGGAGGTGGCCCCTGGGCCTGAGGTTCCACACCCCTGCAAAAGTCAGCAAGGAAAGAAAAGGTGGGAGCCAAAAATAGTGGTCTCACTTTTTTTAAATAAAACACACACACACACACACACACACACACACACACACACACACACACACACACGAACATTCCTTTGAAATGCAGCAGGCGCAGAGAAGGAAAGTGAGACCCCCTCCAGCCTTGCTGAGAATCCGGCTCCATCAGGATTTGCCATCCAGCTGTCATTCCATCAGGGTGAAGGGGGGGCAGGAAGCAGGACACTCCATCAGCTCACCTGGAAGACCAGGAATGGGAGGATCCCCCTCTCTTTGAGCTGTTTCCTTTCCAGTTGGTCTTCATGAGAAGGACCAACCATCTGGGGGGATTCCACACGTAGTACGGAGGACGCTTCCATGCGCCCCCAGTGCACACCCAAAGTGATCGTGTAAGTTGCCTGGAGAAGAGATGAGGAAGAGGCGTCCTTGCCGCCGCCGCCACCCACCTACCTCCAACCCGGCCGGGTCGGAGAGCTCGGCGGAAGAAGGCGGGGTCGCCTTCTTCCGCCGAGCTCTCTGACCCGGCCGGCGAGGAAGTAGGTGGGTGGCGGCGGCAGCGGCAGCGGCAAGGACGCCTCTTCCTCGTCTCTTCTCCAGGCAAGCTACACGATCGCTTTGGGTGTGCACTGGGGGCGCATGGAAGCACCCTCAGTACGACGTGTGGAATCCCCCCTGGTCATCATAAGAATGGTAGAACATGAAGTATCGATGCCGAAGTTTTCTTCCTTTCCTTTCCTTTACCCTCACCACCCTTTTTTCTTTTTGTGTCATGTCTTTCTAGATTGTCAGCCTGGTCTTATTTGGATTGATCTGTAAGCCACCCCAGGAACCTTTCCATCCACCCTTATCCTCACAGCAAAAAGTGTCAATGAGGCATCCAACTTTGGGGCTGTTCGCACAGCGCACTAACCCACACTCAGTGGTTGACTGTAGGTTGTTTGTTGAACCATGGGTTAGTGTGTTGTCTGAACCCAGGACATTTTCTACAGGGTGGCTTGTTAATCATGCAGTGTGGCTTGTTAACTGCTTGAAGAACCCAACAACAACCCATGGATTCTCAAGGTGGCTTGTTTGAGAAATGTAAGCCACCTTGTATGGTTAACAAGCTGCAGAAAATGTCCTGGGATGAGACAACACACTAACCCATGGTTCAACAAACAACCCACAGTTTGACAACAATCCACACTCAACCCAGTCTTTGACTTTAGATTTCCATCGGCCACGAGTCTTACCTGCGTGATTTGTGCCTGGCGTGCTCCTGGCTGTCCTTCAGCCTCACGCAGCCATTGGTGCTGGAGGTCTCTTGACCTGGACGTGGAACCTCTGATTGTTTGACATCTGTGAGAAGTGACAGGCAGCTGGGTGCTTCCATGCTGTAACAGAAAGGAAGAGAACATAAGAACATAAGAAGAGCCCTGATGCTGGATCAGACTGAGGATCCATCTAGTCCAGCACTCTGTTCACACAGAGGACAACCAGATGTCAGCCAGGGACCAACAAAGCAGGACATGCAACCCCCCCAACCCCCCATGTTCCCCAGCAACTAATGCACACAGGTTTACTGCCTTGAATACTGGAGGGACCACATAGCCATCAGGGCTATGTAGCCATGGATAGCCTTCTCCTCCAGGCATCAAACCAACGACCTTTAAATGCCATCCAAATTGGTGGCCATCACTACACCTTGTGGTGGTGAGTTCCATAATTTAACTGTGCACTGTGTGAAGAAGCCCTTCCTTTTAGCTGTCCTGAATCTGTCCACTAATCAGCTTCATGGGATGACCGCATTGGGTTCTAGTATTATGGGAGAGGGATAAAAACGTCTCCCTTTATCAGTGAAATGTTGCCAGTGTACAGGGGCTTTCGAGGCTGGCCTGAGACACCTTCTTGCCAGAGGAAGAACAGCAAATCACGCCCCCTTCCAATACAAGGTGGATAGTCCTCAAGGCCAGCTGAGTTATTTTGGTGAGGCAGAAAATCCCACGAACACGTCTTCCCCTACACTCCATAGTATATTAATAATTTGGTGCCCTTCTATGACACCTAACATTGGCTGCTTCAGGTAGTCGCCTCACTCTGTCGTATGGTAGTGATAGAGCCAGGAAGAGATTTCATCTTGCCTAAGAATGTAATGTACCAAGGGTTAAAGATGGCTTCTCTGCCAAAGGGTGGCTACAGGTGCTACATGCCAGATTTGCATTCCTTAATGGTGGACACCATGTCCTAGCAGACAAAGGGGAAAACTCTCTACCAATGGAGCATCGAATGAAACCTATGACTCATTGTGATTGTGCACCTTAACTTGAACATTGAATGTAACTTAACTTGCTAATCCAGAACTGACCAATAGAAGGGTTAGAAAGAGACTAACACCCTCTTGTAGTCAGGGCCTATATATACTGTGAGATTCCTTTGTTCTTGCTGCCTCCATTTTATAGAACCGGAGAGCGCCCCCATACTGCGGTATCGGAAGTAAATGGATTAAGAGCATTCTCCAGGCTCGTGTGTTTGATTGGCTACTAACGCGCCGGGGTAGCGAGCCTTTAAGCCCTGGTTGAGGGACAATAGTAGCCCTGCTCCTTTTTAGGATTCTACAGAACAGGGGTGCTGTACCTGGGGGGCAGGAGCTCTTCAGACGGCCCTTTCACCTTCTCCTAGCCCTACAAACTTTCCTCTGAACACCAACTGTTTGGTGATCTCTGATCTTTTGTGCAGTTTGTTCCCCGTTCTAAAAGGTTGAAATGTCTCTCTTAAGGCACAGTTGCTTGCAGTAAGAGCTTGATGCTTAAATAAACTGGTATTTTTGGCCCCTCCCCTTTGCCTTAAGAGTTCTATTAAGAATGCACTATTGGAATGCAGCCCCCGGCAGCTATTCTGAAATGGAATTTGGCCCTCAGGTTGAAAGAGCTCCAACACCCTTGCTACTGAAAAGCAGTAGGCACCATGACACCCTCCAGAAGTTCTGTACCACAGCTCCCATAATCTCTGACCATTGGCCATGCTGGCTGGGGCAGATGGGAGTTGTAGTCCAAAACATCTGGAGAGCATCAAGTTGGTTACCCATGCTATACAGGCAGTGTAGGATATTGCCAGCTTCATGGAGCAGAAGACTCCCTGGACAATTAACCACCCCTTCCTTCCTTCCTTCCTTCCTTCCTTCCTTCCTTCCTTCCATGTATGATAATTTAATTCCTGTTCTTAAGCCATGCAAACATGTCCCATTCACAACCTCAAACACAATTGCAAGCAGGAATGCCGTCCCCAGAAAATCTCCTTAATTCCCCAAACTTATTTATTTATTTATTTATTTATTTAGAATATTTATATACCGCTCCTCATTGAAAAAATTTCGGAGCGGTGTACAAGGTAAAAGGAAAATAAAAACAGAATAAAACAGTTAAAACAAAATTTAAAAAGAAGCAAACAACAACAACATAGAAATCCAAGGCTGCATGTTAAAGAAAGGCTTCTTGGAATAAAGATGTTTTCAGGAGGCGCCGAAAGGAGTACAAGGTTGGCGCCTGCCTGACCTCCAGAGGCCGGGAGTTCCACAGGAGGGGAGCCACCACGCTGAAGGCTCTTCCCCTGGTGGATTCCAATCGGAGGATGGATCTAGGTGGAACCACCAGGAGCAGGCCCTCGGATGATCTCAGTGACCGGGCAGGTCGGTAAGGGAGAAGGCGCTCTCTCAGGTATCCTGGTCCCAAGTTGTTTAGGGCTTTGTATACAAGTACAAGAACCTTCAACCTGGCCCGGTAGCGAATAGGCAGCCAGTACAGTTCCCTCAGCAGAGGAGTTACATGCTGGAAAGGGGCAGCTCCAGACAACAGCCGAGCTGCAGCATTGTGCACTAGCTCCAGCTTCCGGAGCAGCTTCAAGGGCAGCCCCACATAGAGCGCATTGCAGTAATCCAATCTTGAGGTTACCAATGCCTGTACCACCATGGTCAAGCTATCCCTGTCCAGGAGAGGCCGTAGTTGGCGAACCAACCGAAGATGGTAAAAGGCACTCCGAGCCGTGGCGGCTACTTGAGCCTCCAACGACAGAAATGGGTCTAAGAGTACCCCCAAACTACGAACCTGTTCTTTCAGAGGCAGAGCAACCCCATCCAGAACAGGCAATGAGCCTGTCTCCCGGACTCGGGAACCACTCACCCACAGGGCTTCCGTCTTGCCAGGATTCAGTCTCAGTTTATTGGCCCTCATCCAGCCCATTACTGAGTCTAGGCACTGGTCCAGGACTTGCACAGCCTCACCTGATTCAGTTGTCACCGGGAGATAGAGCTGCGTGTCATCAGCGTATTGATGGCATTTAGCTCCAAATCCCCTAATGACCGCTCCCAACGGCTTCATATAGATGTTAAATAACATTGGGGACAAGATGGTGCCCTGCGGCACTCCATAGCTCAATTGCCAGGAGGCCGAGGACTGGTCACCCAATGCTACTCTCTGAAAACGACCCCGTAGGTAGGACCGGAACCACTGTAAAACAGTGCCTCTGATGCCCATCCCAGAGAGTCGATCCAGGAGGATACCATGGTCAATGGTATCAAAAGCCGCCGAGAGATCGAGTAGGATTAACAGGGTTGCATTCCCCCTGTCCCTCTTGCATTCATGCCCTTGCAAATGTACAGAATGGGCATTTGTTCAGATACGTACTTGCACACCTGCGTATTTGTGCAATCCCCCCTCCCCCAATTTTGCATTTTCATGCTTTAGCCTACAGAGGAAAAAGCACATTTTTGGTCAAGATATCTATTTATTGTTTTACTCTGTACAGCACCATGTACATTAATGGTGCTATATAAATAAATAAATAAATAATAATAATAATTTTAAAAATGTGCATTTGTCTTGATTGGGGGGTGGGGCAAAGAAGACACATTCGAGAATGGACATAAGGTGAAACAACCTTCAAAAAAAGAATCTGGAGAACCTCAATGAACTTAAACGTTGTATATTTGCCCATCCCTATGAATTAACTAAAACCATTAGCTAATTCAAAAACAACAACAGGAATATAATGAGCCCACTGGGGAAATTAGTGAATTAATGCCTATGAATTTTCCTTCAAACAGCATCTTTTAATTGCCTTAATATTTGTTTCATTGATAGTCATTATTTTGAAATTTGCCTCTGGACCTATAAATTAGCACAGGCAAATTCCATGCAGATCTGTGTCCTCTTTTGTCCTCTTCTTTGGAGAGACAGTTCCTTTTTTGGGGGGGGGTGTGATGCATAAGTGGCCGCCCTAACACTCCTGTCCCCTGACAACCCCACTGCCCCCCGCTCTCCTGGACACCGTTGCTTTCGGCGGCTGGGGAAGGGGGGAGGCCGCGAAACCAAATCAATCTGCCCATTAAGAAATGAGGGCAGTGGGTGGCTGTATGGCTACTCTCAGGATTGATTGGGACTTCAGAAAGCCAGGAAGCACTCTCAGATTTGCACAGACCAATGGTCTTGTCAGGCTGCATTTAACGCACTACCCATTCTTGTGTGTAGTGATTTGGCATCTAATGGGTGCCCGTGAGCTCCAGCCACACAGAGGGGAAGCAGGGCTGGTCCAGGACCCATTGCTGCCTGCGATGAAGAGCAAGACGCCACCCTCTCCCATTTCACAGACCAAAGCTGGCTAGACTTGTTTCTTCTATCCGAGCGATGCAGCAGCGTCTTCTCTTGAACCTGAAGGCAGCATCCTAGCTGAGGGAGCATAGGGGAAGCCATGAGGCATACCTCTCCCTCCTCCAACACTTTGCTGCCACCTCTCCTTTAGAGATCGGACTGGGTTTCAGTCAGGACTCTAAAGGAGCTATCCCAGACGCTTCTGATTAACCCTAATGCTCTACTCAATTACCTGGATGCGAGTCCCATTAAAATAAATGGGACCTCTAAGTAGGGTAGACATGAATCGGACTCAGTGGAGGCTGGTGGCTGCAATGTCAGTGGGGTGGTGAATCCACCCCAGGTTTCAGTCAGAACTCTAAAGGAGCGATCCTTTCCCTTGTGCTGCAGTCTTCATGACGATTCTCTCTTCCTGCCTTGTAACTAGGCTTGAAAAAAAACCTCCCATTGGCTCTAATGTTTAATTATTTTTTCAAGCCAATTTTTTTTTGTGTGTGTATGCATGCGCATATCCATGAGAGCGCATGGGGTGGTGAGTCCCATCCAACTTTTGCTTTAGCCCTCTCCACAACTGCCACATGGTTCCTGGAAGATTAGCCACACAGGGATGTGGCCATTGAGCTGACAATGGCTTCTCTTTCATGATATACAGCAGGAACCTGTGGCCCTCCAGATGCCACACAAAGGCATCATGGATCTTTCATCTCCCCATGGCCCCAGGTTAGCACCCCTGCATCCAGAGGAGGTTGCGCCACTGTCCCCAGACTCTAAGGGCTTGGGCCATGAGGACACTAGCATCCTCCAGGCACTCCCACATCATCACAGTTTGAGAACGCTAAAAGAGGCCAGGTCCCTTTAAGAGACAAGGCCTCAATCAGTATGGAGGTGGGGCCAATGAGCGTATATGCCAATACACTCTTATTTAAGGCTCAGTCTTGCTCTGCTCCTTGTTGGAGCAACATACAGATAAACCCAGGGCTGGTGCCAGGCTATTTTGTGCCCTAGACAAGGTGAGCTGCTTTCACCCCTCGCCACCCCCCAGTGTACCCCCCATCCCCCCCAGGTAGGCAGAGACAGCCAGGGATGGAGGCCGCATTACCTTTCTGTCGCCCAAAGTCAGAATGTGCGTCCCGGCTTAGCTTCAGCTGGGCGGGATGCTGCGGTGGGGCGGTTCCTGGACGCTGGGGGTGGGGGGCGGTGGCGGTCAGAGGGCTCCATGTTCTGACATCCGACGTGCACCAGAAGTCAGAATGTGGAGCTGTCTGCCCGCCCCCCCTCCCAGCGTCCCGGCTCGGCTTCAGCTGGGCAGGCGCCCAGCTGAAGCCAAGCCAGGGACGCTGGGGTGGGGATGTGGGGGCGGAAGGGCGGCTTTGGAACGGCATGCCTGGAAGCTGCCCTCACTCAGCCAGAGTGGCTCTGGGAGTGAGAGGGCGACTTCTGGGTGTGGCGTTCAGCACCCCCCTTACCTTGGCTCTCTAGGTGACTGCCTGACTGGCCTCTATGGCAGTGCCAGCCCTGGATAAACCTGTCTGACTTTCAGCCCCAGCATCAGTCAGAGCTTTCTCTTGTGCTGTTCTATCCCTGTTCATGAAACCTGACCTTGTTGAAAAACCTAGTCTGTAGGAAAACCCTGCAACCCATGCTTCCCTAGCATGGAAATGATGCTAAGCCCCCACCATAGTAGAGGTAGAACAGATGTTGGACTCCATTTCCCGTCAGCCTCAGACATCAAGGCCAATGGCCAGCAATGATGGCAGTTGTAGTCCAACAACTTTTGGAGGGTCACCGTTTCCCCATTTCTAGAGTACATGGTTGGTTTCCCCCTAAGCATCCACATGCAGTCTTTGTGCAGTGTGGGGCTTTGAGGGAGCACATCTCATGTTTTCAAAATTCAGTACTGCGACTCGCTTTTATAAGCCAGCTGGTCAATAGTGTACCTTCCCCAATTTTTCAACTAAGGGCTTCTGTCTGCCTCTTGTAGTACCTGGGAGGGACAGTCTTTGGGCATTTCTCCTTGATTAAGTTTTCCTGCAGGGAGCTTTGTGATAATCCTTTCCTTTGAGATTAGAATAATCATTCATATTAAATTGCAAATGTATTTCCATCGCAAGCATGAAAGTCTGCAAGAAAAATAAAATAAACCCATGCACATACAGCCAACCAACTCTCACCCCAAGAGCCCAATCCAAAGGGATTACCAGTATTTTAGTACACAGGGGAACTCCAGAGATCAATGAAAAAGAATATTGGGTTGAAGTCAAGGCAGCCTTTGATGGGATTGGCGAGCAATTATTTCCATCAATAATTGCTCTCAACCCTAGGGGAAATAGTACAGGGCTTGTTCCAGAATTGTAGCACTTTATTATCGCTAGGCCAAGTATGAATTATCCCTGGGAACAAAAATACTATTAAGCAAGCGTAAAAATTGTGTAGTTAAAAGTGCACTTGTGCTGTGCTTTACCTAGCAAAGGACAGTGCTGCTGATTTAACAACATATTGCCTTGACAAGCGTAAAGCTAGGGTAACACACACACGCATGCACGCACGCACACGCGCAGCTCTGTTTGGGAAAAAAAAAATACAAATATGGATAAGGAACCGTATCTTAATTAGGACCAACCAAAAGTCACAACATAGTGAATGGTTTTTTGGGGGGATTGCACACTACTCTTTCAGACTGAGACATTAAACAAGATAAAAGTGGAGGAGGGGAAGATGGAAATATAGTTCTAGCGGAGGGCAAGGTGGAAGCCCAATCTGCAATCTGTTACACTCTTGAAATGGTAATGAGCAAAGCTCTTGGAAGACTAATTAGACTTGAGTCAATAGACTTCGATTTCTTCAGACGCGGGACACGCCTTTAACCCTGTCTTTCAAGATGGGACCCACTTTGTTTAAAACAACAACAAGAACAACCCATAATAATATAAATTAATTGCATGGGGAGAGTGCCATTGCTTACGGAGCCAAAATGGCACCTCCCCACACACACCTCCCCACACACACGAGGGAGTTCTCGGCAGATTCAAGGTGGAGAGGGTGACTCAAGGTTTTCAGAAGTACAGAAACCCCTAAGGGGGCAACCTTTCCCCATTCCAATTCTCTAAAGAGGACATGGTGACAGGATGCTGACTGGATGTTGGGGTAAAACTGGAGCAGGGAGGACGAAAGGAATAGAGTGCCTGAAATCCTGAACAGGGATCAATCCATACTACTACATGCTTCTTGTCCCACTTGATCTCTCTCTCTCTCTCTCTCTCTCTCTCTCTCTCTCTCTCTCTCTCTCACACACACACACACACACACACACACACACACACACACTTGTCTCTTTCTCCCCTTTGCACTAAAGCTAAGCAACGAAGAAAATGACAATGGAGTCACTGGGATGACCCATGGTGCAAATAGCCATGACTCAATTGCAGGAGCCAACCCTCCTGTTGGACAACAACTGGTTAGAACAGCAGTATTCAAACTATGTTCTGGGGAACCTTGGGATCTGGTGGGGGAATGATCAAGGACTCAATGAGAAGATCAATGTGATGGCCAGCTCTCCAAAACTCTGCTACCCTAAGAGACAGGGGATGGGAACGATCCATGGAGGAACCACCAAAAATCACCACCTTGCCCAAGGGTCCCATGGGAAAGGAGGCCCAGGAGGCATTGGTGGCTTCATCTGCTTTAGTTGGAGAAATGGTTGTGCTCCCCACTCCAACCATCAGGGCTTCCTAAGAACTCTGCACAGAACTCTTCCATCTAGGGGCAGGAAGAGCCCCAGCATGGCTTGCATTTGAGGGATAGGGTGTAGCCCCTTCAAGGTCCAAGACTTGTCCTCCGAGAGGGTTGGAACTTGAGACACCAGACTGACTGCTGTCAGTGGGTTCCTGACTATTGCTGGAACAACGTCCCAACTTACTGTTCTGTGAATGGAATAGAGTGCCTGAAATCCTGAACAGGGATCAATCCACACTACAGCATGTTGCTTGTCCCACTTGATTGATATATATATATATATTCTCCTTTGCCTCTTTCTCCCCTTTGCACTAAAGCTGAGCAACAAAGAGCCCGAAGCTCACCACCAACTCTACTGTGAGCTGACCATGGTCCTAATCTCCTGTATTCTAGGCTGTACTGCTGAATCTAACCAACATCCAACCTTAAAATGGGAGAAAAACATTGCCTGAAAAACACACTGACTTTCTACTACTGATCTTCCTTTCCCTTGTCCAAACGAAGGAGAATTTGGGGTGTGTTCTGAAGCAAGAAATCAGTTCACACGGCGGATAGAGAGATCTACCAGGCTTGCTAAGTGACTCCCTATTGAGCAAGTATATATATCTTGCCTCTCACACACACCAGAATTCCCTGCAGCATGCAAGGGTTCCAGACAGACACACAGGGTTTTTTTTGGGGTTTTTTATGGAGACAAGCTGATGTGAAAATATGACAATACAAAAGGACTTCTTCTGCATGGAAAACTAGAATGTCAAGGGGGATAGACTATTCCGATCAGCTAATTTTCTATACGCGTGTATGCTTTCCCCCCTTTTTTGCACGAGGAAGCATTCCATAATGTGAGCCCTCGCCTGCAGTCTTAAGTGGTACAGTCCCAGGAAAGGTTTATTGCTTCTGTGAGAACCAGGTTAAACTGACCAGTCTGTAAGGAGCTTCCTCCATCTTCATTTTAAGACTACGCCACAGCCTTTCCAATCCTGGCACCTTCCAGGTATGTTGGACTGCAACTCCCATCAGCCCAAGCTGGCTGGGGTTGGTGGGAGCTGTAGCCTGACACACCAGGTTGGTGCCAGCTCAGGACTGGGAATGATGGGAGTTGTAGTATATCACATCAGGATGTTGGGGATTGGAAATGAAAGAGGACAGGAGTTGTATAACATTGTAGTCCTTTTCACCTTCCTTTTTGATTGCTTTCTGTTAACATCCTTTAAGAACATAAAAATTGCCATGCTGGATCAGACTGAAGGTCCATCTAGTCCAGCACTTTGTTCACACAGTGACCCAACCAGCTGTCAACCAGGGACACATGAGCAGGACACTGCAACAGCACCCTCCCACCCATGTTCCCCAGCAACTGCTGCACACAGTCTTACTGCCTTGGATACTGGAGGTAGCAGCTAGCCATCAGAACTAGTAGCCATTGATAGCCTTCTCCTCCAGGAAATTTATCCAATCCCCTTTTAAAGCCATCCAAATTGGTGGCCATGACTACATCTTGTGGTAGTGAGTTCCATAGTTCAACTATGCATCCTTTCTGGTGAACAGATCCATGCAGTGGCAGCAGTGGATTCAGGGCTGGCCCAAGGTGTTTTGCTGCCTGAAGTGGATCTCAAATGGCAATTCCAACACCCTATGCATGGGCCAGCTCAATCCAGGCATTCATTCATGCTTTCATTGAGTGGGGGCTGGTGGCTCCAATGTCAAAGGGTGGTAAATCCCCTCTGGGTTTCAGTTAGAACCAGTCAGAACTCTAAAGGAGCTCTCCAAGGTGATGAACTGATAGGGTTCATATCCATCCATAACTATTTTTTAAAAAATGCCTAAAAAGGAAATGCCTAATTGCACATTAACACAGATAAGCAGGTCTGGAGAAAGGTTTTCAAAATGGATTCTAAAACAGTGAGCTTCAAAAGGAGTTTTGCTTTTAAATGAGGCTGTTAAAAAAAAAAGCCCGCACATGTTGTTTAGTTTGAATAAAACCATCACCACAAAGCGATGCATGTTCCAAAATGGCTGAGCCTTTGGTGGGCATGACAGGGCACCCATGGGTGCTATTAGTTGGAGGATCACCTTTCAATTGCAGACCCTCTAATGGCACCTCTTTAATAACCACGCTGCCTATTTCGCTACTATGTCACCCTCCACTGGACAGCTGCCAGTTTTTCCATTCCTAAAATGGGGCACCTGGAACTGGACACAGCAGTCCAGATTGCGGCTTAATCCGTGCAGAATAAAGCAGATTTATTTCTCAGGTGGCAAATTATATGGGGAGAGAGAGAGAGAGAGAGCAATGGCCAAAGCCAACCAGAAAGCTTGTCGTAGAGGCAAAAATCGAACACATGTCTACCAGAACAACAAACTTTTCCTCATGGCACCTCCCTACGTATTGAAGCCACTATGGAGAGGCTTGAAAGCAGCCTTCCCCAACCTGACACCCTCCAGGTGTTGTGGACTACGCGTCCCATCATCCCCAGCTGGGAATGATGGAAAGTGTGTTCCAAACCATCCAGAGGGGACCAGGCAGTTTTAGAAGAAGCCAACAGTCAGCTCACAGCACTACACCTCCCATCGTTCCCAGCTGGGGATGATGGGAGGTGTGTCCCAACCCATCCAGATGGGAGCACAGCTGGGGGAGGCTGCTTTAGATGGAGCCAACAGCTCACAACACTACACCTCCCATTGTTCCCAGCTGGGAATGATGGGAGATGTGTCCCAACCCATCCAGATGGGACCACAGCTGGGGGAGGCTGCTTTAGAAGGAGCCAACAGCTCACAACACTACACCTCCCATCGTTCCCAGCTGGGGATGATGGGAGGTGTGTCCCAACCCATCCAGATGGGAGCACAGCTGGGGGAGGCTGCTTTAGAAGGAGCCAACAGCTCACAACACTACACCTCCCGTTGTTCCCAGCTCGGGATGATGGGAGGTGTGTCCCAACCCATCCAGATGGGACCACAGTTGGGGGAGGCTGCTTTAGAAGGAGCCAACAGCTCACAACACGACACCTCCCATCATTCCCAGCTGGGGATGATGGGAGATGTGTCCCAACCCATCCGGAGTTTTGAGGAAGGCTACTTTAGAAGAAGCCAACAGTCAGCTCACGTCCCGCCGTGGCGTTTGCAGCTTTATGAAGCTCAGCAGCGAGGACGGGCAGGAAAGATGCGAGTCTTTCCTGCTGCTTCATACTGGATTTGATTATGTGTTGCTCTGCCCTCCAATACATCATGCCCCTTAACCAGCATCTCCAGAGGCCTCTCGAAATCTGTCTCTTTCAGGCGGCGGAGCAATATTCTCCCCTTGATTAACTGCAAGTCACTCAAGCCCGAGAGATCGTCTCAGCGGCCTCTCATGCTGGCATTTCCAATTGATGTGTCTTCATGATGGGCAGGTGTGCCAAAGGGCACAGCGCATCCCTCCCTCCGCCTCCAATGGGGACAGGGACTCTATGCTCTTAAATGGAAAGAAAGAAAGAAAGAAAGAAAGAAAGAAAGAAAGAAAGAAAGAGAGAGAAAACAAGTTCTCGCGCTCTCTTACTGGTCTAAGCATCTCAACAACCACAACATTTTATTCCCTCGTTTGAGTGGATGTTGAGTTTCCAAAAGCCTGAGCACACACACACACACAAAACCAACCACCTGTTGTTTTCACGTTCACTCCCGCCCCCCCTCTACTGTTTCCCCCTATGTCAAATTTTGTAAACTACATGGGGCAGGGACCCGTCCTTTTGTATTCTGTAAAAAATACAGCAGCCAGGTTGGTCGAGGGGCTCCCAAAGTGGTCTTCTATCACTTTGGTGCTTCAAGAGCTCCATCGGTTGCCGGTGGCTGCTAGGGTGCGCTACAAGGACTTGTTGACCATGTACAAAGCCCTGCATGGCTTGGGTCCTGGAGACCTGAGCACTCGCCTCTCTCCTGTGTCTCACTATTGGCAGACTCACTCTCAGGAGCAGGGTGCCCTGATGGTCCCCCGCTACAAATTGGAATGTGCGGGGGCCAGGGCTTTTTCAGTGGCTGGCCCCCGGTTATGGAATAATGTGCCCCTGGAGATTATTTATGTATTTATTTATTGCACTTATATACCGCTCCCATAGCCAGGGCTCTCTGGGCAGTTTACAGAAATTCTAAAATTGAGATAAAAACAAGTATACAAAATTTAAAATTCTAAAACACAGAACACACACATAAAGCATTAAAAACCATTAAAAAACTAAACTAAACATGTGGGTGTTTAAGATGTGCCGCCATATGCCTGGGCAGAGAGGAAAGTCTTAACCTGGCGCTGGAAAGATAGCAGCGTTGGTGCCAGGCGAGCCTCGTCAGGGAGATCATTCCATAGTCTGGGGGCCACCACCGAAAAGGCCCTGTCCCTCATTGCCACACACCGAGCCTCTCTCGGAGTAGGTTGAACGTAGTGACATGGTATATTCACGTCGGGATTAGACAGGCTCCCACTCTCAATTGCTTCAAACGCCTTTGTAAGGTGTTTTTATTTTCACAAGAGTTTGGGGAGGGGGCGGTTTAAATTGGGGTTGAGGGCTTTTAATGGTTTGAGGGTGAGGGTTTTTAATGGAATTGTCTTAATGTGGGTTGAGGGTTTTAATGGAATTGTTTTATATGTTATTGTAAAGCGCCTCGATGCCAGAAATGGTGAGGCGGCGCTATAAAAATGCTTTAAATAAATAATAAATAAATAAAGTGCTGTGTGTACTGATGGTGACAGGCACCCATCCAGGGCGCGGTGGCATCTTCCTGTATACAATGCTCTCACATATGATTGCTGGTGGGTGGGTTTCCCCCAGATTCTAGCTTGGCAACTTGCTGTCTAACTGTTATTATTTATTTATTTATTTATTTATTTATTTATTTATATAGCACCATCAATGTACATGGTGCTGGATGATTAACTCACCAAGATTTATTTATTTATTTATTTATTTATTTATTTATTTATTTATTTCTCTCTCTCTCTCTCTCTCTCTCTCTCTCTCTCTCTCTCTCTCTCAAAAGAACTATTCTCTAGCCCCTGTAGAACCAGATAGGAGGCAGAATTTAAGCATTTTGTCGTCCCCCCCCCAAAAAAAATATCTGTAAGCATTCTGCCCAAGTTGCACAGCATTTGCAAATATAGGTACAAATTTAGAAATAATAGCTATTATTGAATTAAAAATAAAAATACAAGACATCCCACCGTAGTGGGAGACTGACTAGGTGATCTGTGTATGTTGTGCTCAGTCTCCCTATCCAGGTGCTAAGTATTGATGGGCAAGAACAATTAGGTCTTTGCTCTGCTTTTCCACCTTAAGACTCCTTAGTCTTTCCACCATACTTGGACTGGACAGCCCATCAAAGAGCAGACACTGACAAATAGAGGACTGTCCTCTGCCAGCTCTTTGAAACAGAGGACTGTCCTTTGTAAAGGACTGGCCACTTCATGAAATAGGAAGTAACATCCTCAGCCCCACACCGCAACTGTGAAAGTGTTGTGACGTTCACAGGGGAGCCTGTGAAGGTAGCAGAAACCATTCCCTCTGCTGGAGGATGAAGAAGAGCCCCCACCTGCATTGTTGAGAAGGAACATTCCTGCTGGCCCTTCCCAAATGATACTCCTAGCTGCTGTTCAGAGGCAGCAGTCCTGAGCAAACGTAGAGCAGGTCTTCAGCGTGGATGGCTCAAAGCCGAGGGTCTTATATAGATGGATGCAGTTGGATCCTGCAATGCCACCACCTCACACACAGGGCCTTGACGCACACATGGCTAAGTACCACCACTGAAATATCTGAGGAAGGGGTAAAAAGAAAAGTATAGCCTTTCCCTTATAGCAGAGGGAAAAGGTAAGGAGATTTGGAAAAGGCTTTTCTGTGAATATAGCAGGCTGAAGGTTTAATGTAATGTGTTTATTTATGAACTAATAGAGCAGGAGACACAGCCCAACTGACATGTGGTTTTATGGTAGCAAAATAAAGAAAATGTTTATTGTAGTTTACAGTTCTTAGTTCCTTTGAATTCTATTTCAATCCTGCCTATTCTTAATAATACTGGTAGTATAACCCCTTCAAAAGCTGAGATGCCCTGTCTAGGAGGAGCAATCATGGAGATTGAATCTATAGCATCTAGTAGATGAGGGGAATGGATTAGCCTACTGAAAACCTGGCCCGTATTATAAGACCATTTGATCCTGTAAGAATTTATTGTAAGAGAGCCAGGGGATGGACAGGGGTGAGTACAGTTTTGAAGAGCCTAGGTTGCCAAAGGAAAGCTCCAGTGGGACAGAGCGTACTGCAACTCTTAAATTACACCCCCAAGATTTAAGCTGTGGGTGGACTAAAATATAGTCCACTGTCCACAAGTCAATCACTGAGCAAGTGGCCAAGTTTTTGAACTTGGCCATTTCTATCAGATCCTCTATGATTACTTGTCCTTTTAATAGTTAAATATATGCTTAGTCCTTTTGTATGTATCTTGCTGGAATGGTCTATTGACTGAAATAAAATTGCTGCTGCTGTTGTTGTGCTGGTAGTAACCAATGTAATAATAACAATCCTTAGTCCCTACGATCTTATTTTCACTCACTCCTCACACAACTCCTGACAAGGAATCCCGCAGCTAAACACATCTACCTTCCAGACCCAATCACCAACCGAACCCCTCAAACCACTCAGCTCCCCCATGTATAGACTCCTCCCCCTTTCCACCGCATCACCAGCCACACCCACCCAGCCCAACATTCCGCACTCTCTAGACCTACTCTTTCAGACATACCTAAGGGAATAGAAATGTGGGTAACGCCACAGATCCCATCAGAGGGAAATCAATTACATTTAAATCGGTGGAAAGATCGGAAATCACGGCACAACCCTTCCTTAATTATACCCCTAATCACAGGGGAAAAAATAAATAAAAATAAGTTGGTTTGTTGTAATGAGATGTCTGTGACTGTGCTTGAGTTGTAATTCACTAAGGGACCCTTGTTGGACTCAAATGCCAAAAAAAATATGATCAGGTCTAATAGCTAAGTGTCTGGTGTGGTTCTGCTCCCACGTCCCCCTTCCTCCGCAAAAGAAAGGAAGGAAGAATTAAAAAAAAAAACACCCTATGAAAGCCTTTTGTCGCTTATCACGTTCCCCCTGGACTGTAGGTTTATTGTGTGGAGATAAGAGCAACTCCCCCACCCCAAGCCCACATTTATGGACAAAACATGATGAAATGTCTAATCTAGCCTTCTTTGCAGGCTGCTGGAATTAGGTTACTGCAGGAACATAAAGCTCCGAAGAAAATAGCTTGAATTGTAATCAGTGTCAACTCGCCCAAGATATAAATTACTCGGAATGGGCTCCTCCTCCAGTAATTGTTCTCTCTTCCTGCTCTACGTAGAGTCTATTCCCCCCCACTCCTCATGCAATAGACGCTGAACTTAATACTTCACTACCTCCCATGCCACCTGCAATACATAATACAACACAATCCATTTGGACATTTTGTTTTGTTTTTGAAGAGAAGCTTTCACAATGGAAGAAGCAAGGAAAAGCGGGAATGAAAATGAAAAACTGGTTCCGTGAGTTCCAACGCTAGGTGTCCTTTCTTAGATTTCTTTATTTTTAACCAAATGCTCATGGATGAGGTCTGAAAACAGGATGGAGTGGCTCTGGAATGTCAGTAGAGCCGGGCAAGAGAAATTTTGTTGCTTGGTTTGGGGTCTAGTTTTACACCTGCTTTTCTATGTGAAATAATAGGGCTGGGCCCCACTGCTGATTCACCTTGGAGGCCATTTTGGAGTCTCCAAAATGGCCCCGATTCGACTCACTTTGGTACCAAAGCCCAAAGTGAGGTTTGCTCCCCGAAACAGGTCAAGCTGGTTACAAAGCTGACTGGGAGTCCATTGGATTCCCTGCTCAACTCTCTCACCCCCATACCTGGAGTCAGAGCTGAAGCCACCACCGCCAGGACTTACCTTTCCATGTGTTTTCCCTTAGAGCCATGATGTAAATGTAAATTGGGGGCTTTCTATTTTTCATAAATCTATGGCCACAAACTACAGTGGCTGTAAAGGGCCATTTCCCTAGTTCACGACCATGACCACCCATCTTCCCTTGAAATCAGGGCTCTAAGGGAGGAGGACGCACAGAAAGCAGGTTTGGGGGGTGGGACCAGGGAGGGAGAGAAGGAGGGAGAGGAGGGGAGGGAGGTGTCTGGTGAGTCCAGTAGGCTCCTGGCCAGGCTCCTACCAGCTTTCCTGGGCAGGCAAGGGGAGTGACCCGCCAACCCGAGGTCTTCGGAACTGACCTGCTTCAGCCTCAGGGTGTCTCATGCTGACCCAGTACCAACTCATATTTGAGGCAAGACAGGCTGAATCAGCCCACCTCAATTCAGATTCAGGGTTTTGGCCTGTGACAGTGCACAGCCCTATAAAATAGTCAATGCAGGTAACATGTTTTGCAATGGCAAATATAAAGTGTATTAACCAACAGCACCTCCTAGCAGAATTAATGACAACAATCAATCCAAAACAAAAGACTGTAGAAATAAGTGATTTTGGACAGCCCTGTGAAAGGCAAGTAAAGATGGTGCCCTGCATCTTTATGGGAGGGAATCCCATAATTGACTCCAGGAAAGAGCCATGGCAGAAAAGCCCCTGTCCGCCAGTTGTACATCTAGGTGGGACACAGAGCACAAGCTCTAGTGCCAATCTAACTGTAAGGTCCATCACACCTTGGAAGAAACGCTGGCTAACGCCGGCTCCCGTTGCTTCTCCGTGGACACTCGGTTACTTCCTGTTTTCAAACAGGAAGTAAACAAGGTGTACGAGGGCCACTCAGTCCCTCGTTATGAACACGCTGCTTCTTCCACACACAGCAGGAGAGATCAGCAACTTCGGTTTAAAAAGTATTTTGGAGTTCTTCTGGCTTTTCTTGCGGAGGAAGGAAGACCAGAAGGGGCGGAAAGGGCGAGAGGCAGACAACGTCATGTGAGCTACCTCCGAGGAATCCGTGAGTGCCCAGGAACGAGCGTGCAATAAAACGCTCGTGGGATGGACCTTCGTATCACAACTTACTTCTGTATTTAACAACTTTATCTCCTACCCATCAGTGTTTTTGTTCCCAGGCCAACAGAGAAAGAACAATTAAACACAACCCAAGCATCACATTCAAACAACAAAAAAGAGCTCCGTTAAAACCAGCGGAAAATAGAAGCCGCACAGCAGCACAAATAGAACCAATTCACATCATGTTAAAAGGCTTTGGAGGAATGAAATTACCCTAAGGGAATGTTGGTTCTCTGGGCTCACAGTTGGAGATGGTTTAATGGTGTCACACTGCAGAGTTTCAAAGGTACAGAGTTACATTTTCACCCATTTATTTGAGAGACAGAGCTAGGAGACCTCACAGCCTACTTTACAAAGGGCAGTCCTTTATTTGAAGGTGTCCTCTATTTGTGAATGGTTATCCAGTCCGGTTTAAAGAGAAATAACCTTACGAATGGAGAGCAGAGCAGGGCTTTGACATTGCAGATTAGCGGGCACACGGATTACTTGGTTAAAGTAAGGGCTGCCAGAGGAATTTGTTGGGGGTGGGGGCAAAGCTCATCAAATTTTCACCTGCTTGCACCCCCACTCCCCAATTTCATCTTGCTCATCCATGAGCAAGATGTCACTTGTCACACGATGAGTCAGGCCAGCTCACATCTTTTCCTGTTTATTTTTAAAATTGTGCAAATCGCAGTTCATGCAAAATCACAGCTGTGAATATTTTTGGAAATCACGATTCGCACAAAATTGCAGCCTTAAAAGAACATAATTTGCAAAACATTGTGGTCTTGAGTGGTCTAATTAGTCCACTTGAGCCTGTAGAGGCGTGCAAATTACACTATTTATGGCTGTTTGAAGAAGTCCTTCCTTTGACCTGTCCTGAATCTCCCACCAATCAGTTTCATGAGATGACCCCCATTGGGTTCTAGTACAATAGGGATAAATGCCATGTTCTATATTTAGGAAATAGAAACCAAATGCACAGTTACAAGATGGGGGATACTTGGCTCAGCAATACTACAAACGAGAAGGATCTTGAAATTGTTGTAGATCACAAGCTGAATAGGAGCCAACAGTGCGATATGGCTGCAAGAAAGGCCAATGCTATTTTGGGCTGCATTAATAGAAGTATAGCTTCCAAATCACGTGAGGTACTGGTTCCTCTCTATTCGGCCCTGGTTAGGCCTCATCTAGAGTATTGTGTCCAGTTCTGGGCTCCACAATTCAAGAAGGATGCAGACAAGCTGGAGCGTGTTCAGAGGAGGGCAACCAGGATGATCAGGGGTCTGGAAACAAAGCCCTATGAAGGAAACTGGGCATGTTTAGCCTGGAGAAGAGAAGATTGAGGGGAGACATGAGAGCACTCTTCAAATACTTAAAAGGTTGTCACACAGAGGAGGGCCAGGATCTCCTCTTGATCCTCCCAGAGTGCAGGACATGGAATAACGGGCTCAAATTAAAGGAAGCCAGATTCTAGCTGGACATCAGGAAAAACTTCCTGACTGTTAGAGCAGTACGGCAATGGAATCAGTTACCTAGGGAGGTTGTGGCCTCTCCCACACTAGAGGCCTTCAAGAGGCAGCTGGACAACCATCTGTCTGGGATGCTTTAGGGTGTATTCCTGCATTGAGCATGAGGTTGGACTCGATGGCCTTGTAGGCAACTTCCAACTCTGCTATTCTATGATTCTATGTTGAATGAGGGAGAAAAATGTCTCTTTACTGCTATGGGACCCTCCAATGTATAGTTCTCTTAGGAAGGACTGTGTCTGTTCTCTAGAGTGAGACATCATGGGCAAGGAGATTTAATTTAAAGGTAATTTAAACTTTAAACAGTATTTGCCCACCATTATTTATTTATTTACAATATTTATATACTGCTCCATAACTAAAATAGATTCTGGAGCGGTGCACGTGAGAATAAAACAGTAAAAAGAAAGATTAAAATCAGCAAATTAAAATTGTTCAATTTAAAATGAAGGGTCAGTAAAAACAGTGGCTGGTCAGGTGATGAAGGTTTCCAGGAAAAGAGCTGTTTTCAGGAGGTGCCAGAAACAGCCTAGTGTTGGTGCCTGCCTGCCCTCCAGGGGCAGGGAGTTCCAAAGAGAAGAGGCCACCACACTGAAGGCTCTTCTTCTGGTGGACTCCAATTGGGCCATAGGCCCATGTGGAACCACCAGGAGCATGCCTTCCAACGACCTCAGTGACTGGGCAGGTTGGGAAGGGAGAAAGCCCTCACCCTGGTGTCCTGATCCCAAGTTGTTTAGGGCTTTGTACACTAGTACCAGAAAGCAATAGTATTTGGGGCTACCTCACCTCCAATGCCTCACTCTAGGAAGGACCTCTCAGAGAAGAGCATTGAGGAATAAGATGCTCCTGGAAGTCCAGAAATTTCCCATGCTGCTGCAAGTAGGCATTTATTTTTATGGCTATTTTTCAATAGAAATCACATCACATCAGCTTGCAGCAAAATCTTTCCCCACTTGTGCAAGGGTATTTTCTAAACTGTAAGTAAGGCTGTCAGCTCTCCAGAAGGAAATTAATGCATACCATTTATTTTGAAATGTATACAGCTGGTTACTATCAAGGCTTGATTTAAAATAGGCTGTAATCTTTTCCATGATTGCTACATCTAACAGTTTACACAACCTTTAAAAAAAAATCGTTGGGATGTTTACATCTTCCCATCATTTGGCCAGACAAATCTTTCTGCCACTAATGTAACGCATTAGTTTGAGTCCTGCTTGATTTACATTAGCTAGTATATAGCCCAACGACAGTATCTCAGGTGCAGCAGGAACGAAGTACTCTTCAATATACTTCAGCCTTCTCCAACTTGGCACTCCCCAGATGTGCTGGACTACAACTCCTAGCATCCAGGGGCCAGCAACACAAGACCCCCACCCAAAGAAGACACAGCGCATAGTTAATTTATGGAACTCACTACCACAAGATGTAGTGATGGCCACCAATTTGGATGGCTTTAAAATGGGGTTGGATACATTCCTAGAGGAGAAGGCTATCAAGGGCTACTAGCCCTGATGGTTGTGTGCTATCTCCAGTATTTGAGGCAATAAGCCCGTGTGCACCAGTTGCTGGGGAACATGGGCGGGAGGGTGCTGTTGCACCATTTCCTGCTTGTTCATCCCTGGCCGATGGCTGGTTGGCCTCTGCGTGAACTGAGTGCTGGACTAGATGGACCCTTGGTCTGATCCAGCCTCAGGGCACTTCTGATGTTCTTAAGATCAGGCAAGCTAAACTGTGACCTGAAATAAAGGTGTTACTCTTGAAGTTCTCCTTGCCTAGGACTAAGGTTTATAAGCTGGAGTTTCCAAAGCTCCACCCAGGATTCAGTTGCTAAACATCAGAAGCTTCTGGTAGAAGTCCTCCTCATGAGGAGGGCCTTACTCACAAGGAGTCCTTTACTCACGAGGAGCTTTCCTTTGCAAATCGGCACTCCTTCCCATGAGGATTGTTCTGGCCTGCCTTTTGGGGGCTAGGTGGTAGCTCAGCCTCTGTCTCAGAAGCTTCCTCTTGTGGGGATGGACCCCACAGCCATCTCCCCAGAGGGCCCAGGCTCCTCCTGGATTTCTGGCATGGTGTTTGTTTCTGGGAGCTTTAGCTTCGTGGAAGAAAATTCCTCCAGCAGAGGCATGACATGTAGGGTGGGTAGGGTGACCGTATGAAAAGGAGGACAGGGCTCCTGTATCTTTTTAACAGTTGCATAGAATAGGGAATTTCAGCAGGTGTCGTTGGTATATATGGAGAACCTGGTGAAATTCCCTCTTCATCACCACAGTTAAAGCTGCAGGAGCTATACTAGAGTGACCAGATTTAAAAGCGGACAGGGCTCCTGCAGCTTTAACTGTGGTGATGAAGAGGGAAGTTCACCAGGTTCTCCATAGATACCAATGACACCTGCTGAAATTCCCTTTTCAATACAACTGTTAAAGATACAGGAGCCCTGTCCTCCTGTTCATATGGTCACCCTTCTCAAGATCGTCCTTCTACCAATCCCATGAAAATATGTTGAAAGAGTCTTCTGTCCCATTTAGGAATATATCAGACCATTGAAATCAGACTATCAGCAGCTTTCCAGGGTTTTGACACATCAGCAAGACATCCTTAGTGGGTCCCCTTCTCTTAGAGAGTCCACATTCACATCTCCGTTGTCACCAGCTGCAATAACTTCTCATCCTCTTTCTTATCATCATTTGCTACAGCCAGAGTCCCAGTGGCCCTATTCGCATAGTTGGGTAGGAGAACTACGAAGAGGGGACAGGTAACAGAACCACGAGAAGTGGCCCGTCACACAATCGTGGAACCATGTGGCACCCTCACCCCCCTCAGTAGTTAACTGTAACTCCTCTGCGCAACCCCACATCCTCCACTCCCCAAATGGGTGCCTGGCAGCTGTTCTGGTAAATAATAATAATAATAATAATAATAATAATAATAATAATAATAATAATAGAAAATGGCCACCAACCATAGAGAAATTCCATGGTGGCAAGAGAGTGGTGGGAAGTGGTGGTCGCTCTTGCTGGCAGACTCTATGGGTGCTGCCATTTTTGTATTATTATTATTATTTTTTGCCAGAACGAGGCCAAAAACTCACAGAGTTCCCATTGGATGACACAAGAACTACCGTGGATGCTGGCTAACCCTGCTGCAGCAGGTGGGTAGCTGGTGTGGGTACCTTGACCCAACATGGGAGGAGAAACGTCTTCCACATAACACGCTATCCCACCAGGGATCACATTTTTTTAGTGATTCACGGTGGCTAGTGTGATGTCTGAACAGGCCCAGTGAGGAGTAGGCCGTGGCATTCCTGCTCCGCCTTCTCACCACCGCTGTTGTCTCAGCGAGAGCCAGAGGCAGGTGGACATGCAAGTTGCAATGGTGAAAAGGAGGAGCAACTCCAGGGGGCGCTTGTCAGTGGGCCCTTGACATTTGCCCGACCATGCCGCCCTGGCTTTGGTTTTAGGCAACTGGAGATGCCCAGGATCGAATCTGGGTCTCCCTGCATGTAAAGCAGAATGGCTTTGCAGCTCCCTGAAGCCGGTTCCCCATTTACACTCGAATCATTTCAAGTATGAGCAAGTAGCTTTGCAGCCACATATCTGTAGTGACTGAAAAGCAATTGGTAGCCAAGTCACCCTGTTATGCTTTCGCTCTTTTGTCAAGTGATTGAAACTGAAAGAGAGAGAGAGAGAGAGAGAGAGAGAGAGAGAGAGAGGAGAGGGAGAAGGAGAGAGGGAGAGATTGAAGGGGGGGCATGTCCTATGATAGCAAAACAAAGATCACAGAGGTTATTTATATGTCAAACCTCCAGCAGATGTGTTCATGCAGATCTGTTTGATTCACAACCTAAAAATATCTTGTTCAAATAAGAGGACAAGGAAGTAAGGATGTATTTAGCCTTTTCACGCTCTCTCAGACACACACACAATCTCACTCCATTTAGCCATTTGCTAATGGAAGCAAACCGAGCGGCATTGACTGGATACTCTCTCTCTCTCTCTCTCTCTCTCTCTCTCTCTCTCTCTCCCATAATACCTTCTCCTGCCATTTCAATGAAATGAGCTAACCTGAATCCACTTTCTCAAATGGTCCCTCCGTTGATACCAATGGACAAGCTTGCGCACGCAGACGCACTCTGCGTCCACATCTTTCATTCTAATCCCAGTTGCGTGGGAGCGGTGCAATGTGGTTACCCAGTGGGAAAGCCGAGGCACTCTGTACGTGCTCAGAAAGCATTTGATTACTACTTCATAGGCTGTGGGGCTGAGCCCTGGAAAGAACCATCTATGCCACTTTCCCCTCCTTTGTGTGCAAATCGATGCAGGTCCTATCAATTAATTTTTTGATCAACCGAGAAAAAATGCATATGGTGAAGGTTTCTATTATTATTATCATCATCATATCATCATCATCATCATCATCATCATCATCTGTATACCGCCCCATAGCCAAAGCTCTCTGGGAGCCCGTCTACACTTGTCTAGATGAAACGTAACAAGTTGGCAGAGATGACGTCAGCAGTCATGTGATGCTGTTGTTGTTACGTTTCTTCTGACTTTTAAAACTGTTCCACTTTCTGTTAAAATCGTTTTAAAACTAACAATGTGCCCCAACCTTTCATTGTATTCAATGCCGTCTTTCAAAGTCATGTCTCGTGACCATGGTCTTTGCTTCCTGATTAGGACGTGAGGGCTTTTCTAGGGGAGGGAGAGCTGGCACAACGCGACAAGGGGGAGGGGGAGAGGGAGGGAGGGCGGTGAAAGAGGGGACAGAGGCTTAATTTTTTTTAAAAAACCGCTTATCTTTCAGGGACGCACATGGCCCCTTTAAGACGCTGCAGGGCTTCCCTCGTCCCTACGCGTCGCCCCGCCTCCCTGCTGGCTTATCCCGGCAGGTCTAGCTCAGAGTCACCGGAAGAAGGAGGTTTACTTCAGAGCTGGTATGAGCATAACGAAGAACGTTCTAAAGAAGAGTGTGCCGGGGTAAACCGATAGAAGAAAAGGTATTTCGATTGACTGGGCTCAAGTTGCATTTTGTAACGTAGCAAGGGAGGACGCAACAATGCACTTAAACAACGGTGTAATGAATAGTGTAGATCCTGCCTGGGTGGTTTACGTAGGATAAAAACACTTAAAACAATATACAAAAATTTTAAACCACAAAACCATAAAAACAAACAAACCCAGGCTAGTTACATATTGCTAAATGCCTGGGAGAACAGAAAAGTCTTGACCGGCCGGATCTACACTACTGCTTTAAAGCGCTTTAACTGCTTTAAAGCGCTATAAAACTGTTATAAAGTGCTTTAAAGCAATAGTGTAGATCCGGCCCCAGCGCCACAAGGATAACAATGTCAGCGCCAGAAGGGTCTCGTCAGGGAGATCATTCCACAGTTTGGGGGGCCACCACAGAAAAGGCCCTCTCTCTTGTTGCCGTCCTCCGAGCTTCTCTCAGAGCAGGCACCCGGAGGAGGACCTTAGATGGTGAGGTGATTATGAACCTAATTTGATTAAATAGATGTATGCTACTTTTCTAGGAATAAAGCTAAGCTGGAGAACGGCTCACAACAATAATGAAGCATCAAGAAGATAGGAAATGGCCTTATAGAGAAGTCAGACCCTCTGTCTACCTAGTTACATATTCTCTACACCAATGTGGCCTCCAAGCGTTCCCAGGCGGCCCCGCCCTCTCCCCTGGCTCCTCCTCCTTCCCCCTAACCACCAGTCATTTGGTGATTTCCCAGGTGTTGTGCAGTTTTTCCCTCCATTCTAAAAGGCTGAAATGCCACTCATAAGGCTTAGATACTGGCAGTAACAGCCTTAAACTACAATAGGCTGGGATTTCTGACCACGCCCCTTTTACACGGAATAACGGGCTCAAGTTAAAGGAAGCCAGATTCCAGCTGGACATCAGGAAAAACTTCCTGACAGTTAGAGCAGTACGACAATGAAATCAGTTGCCTGATGAGGTTGTGGGCTCTCCCACACTAGAGGCCTTCAAGAGGCAGCTGGACAACCATCCATCAGGGATGCTTTAGGGTGGATTCCTGCATTGAGCAGGGGGTTGGACTCGATGGCCTTGTAGGCCCCTTCCAACTCTGCTATTCTATGATTCTACTTTTGGTACCACTCAGCAATGGGAGAGCATTTTCAGCCCTCAGGTTAAAATCTAGCAGCAATCCAAAGATTGAAAATACAGATTTAAAACAATGGAAACTGAAAAACTAAAATACCCTGGGGGTGGGGTGGGGTGGGGTGGGGGAGAAGCTCTTCACCCGGCCCCAGGAAGAGCACAAAATGTTTTAGCCCAGAGGAGAGAAATTCAAGGGGAGACAAGAGAGTAGTCTTCAAATATCTGAAAGGCAGAATTGTCCTCCGTTGCTCCAGCGGGCAGGATTAGAACCCACAAGTGGAAATTGCAGGGAAGCAGAATGTGGCTAAACATTAGGAGAAACGTCTTGACAGTGAGAGCAGTGCAGCAGTGGGACCGATTGCCTCAGGTGATGGTGGATTCTCCTTTTGCTGGAGGCATTTAAGATGGCCATCCAGCAGGCATGCTGTAGCTGCACTCTGCAGTGAGCAGAGGGTTGGACTTGATGACCTCTGGTGTCCCTTTCAAATCCATAATACTATTTAAAACACATTCCCATCTAGGTACCATTTTACCTAGTTTGGAAACTTCAATTAGTTCAAAATATGGCAGCCAGGTTGGTCACCGGTACATCTGGGGTGAGCATATTATCCCAACATTAAAATCACTCCACTGGCTGCCAATTAGTTTCCGGGCAAAGTGTTGGTCATTACCTTTAAAGCCCTACGTGATTTGGGTCCGGGTTCCCTGCAGGATCGCCTTCTCCTGTACAGTCCGCCCCACACTCTCAGGTCCTCTGGGGAGAACTTACTCCAGTCAGCCAAAACTAGGCTGACAACTGTTACCCAGAGGACCTTTCCTTCTGTCGCCCCCAGATTGTGGAATGGCCTGCCAGAAGAGATTCGTAAAATTAACTCTCTCTCTGAATTTAAGACAGCTTAGAAGACTAGCCTTTTCTGGCAGGCTTACCCAGATGAATGTGAAACCAAGAATTTTTAAGATGTGTTGATTTGTTGCACTAATGTTGTTCCCTGCCTCGATCCAAAGGGAGAGGCGGTTAAGAAATAAATTTATTATTATTATTATTATTATTTATTAAAGATTGGCCCTCTGAAAGGCCATTAAGTCCGAAGTTGAAAATGACCTCACTACACCATCTTCCCCCAATCTGGAGTAAGAGGCAGGGCTTCTAAGGCAGGAAGTGGCAGCTTAAGCCCTGGGGGGATTCTACACGTCGTACTGAGGGCGCTTGCATGCGCCCCCAGTGCGCCCCCAAAGCGATCGTGTAGCTTGCCTGTTCGAAGAGACGAGGAAGAGGCGGAGCAGGAGGCGGCTGGGGAGTCCTTGCTGCCGCCCACCTCCCTGACGGCCTCCTGCTGCCGGCGAAAGAGCCAGCCGGGTCGGAGAGCTTCTTCCGCTCTCTGCCCCGCCTTCTTTTGCCGAGCTCTCCGACCCGGCCAGCGAGGAGGTAGGTGGGTGGCGGCAAGGACGCAGCCGGATTCCCCAGCCGCCTCCTGCTCCGCCTCTTCCTCGTCTCTTCGAACAGGCAAGCTACACGATCGCTTTGGGGTTGCACTGGGGGCGCATGCAAGTGCCCTCAGTACGACGTGTAGAATCCCCCCTGGTGTCCCTCTCTCTCTCTCTCTCTCTCTCTCTCTCTCTCTCTCTCTCTCACGAATAAACAGTAGCTGGCAAGGTAAGACTTCCTCAGGGTTCGCAGGTAGCTACACAAAGTGTCGACTGCTCTGTTCAATTACTTTCATCTGTGGGTAAACAGCTCTGGTGTAATGGGCTGATTAATCTTCTTATCACACAAAGCCCATAAGTGTAATTACATCAGAGACTATGGATCCCTGAGCACGGTATCAACCAAGTAATCACAGATTCCTTTCCCCTCACCCCTTGGCTCAGGTGCAGTAAATAAAAACGCAGTTCTTATGTTCCATTTGCATCGTGGAACAAGATGTACAGAGGAGGAAGGACTGGGTCTGATCAAGTCATCTCAGAGGAGGTTTCTAACTGGGTTTTGCTTCCCAGGATGCACCTGGCCTCACTGCAAGCGGTACAGTACAAGATGGATTTCTATTTGTAGGGATGGATGGACTCACCAGTATGCAGCCCAGGCGGATGCCACCGGCACCTGCCCCTGCGCGTGCTTCCTCGGAGGTTGGTGAGCGCCCAACCAGGCTGCAAATGCATCCGCCCTGGTCCAGAGCCTCCATTGTTGTCCACAATAGAAGCTCCAGAAACTGGGACTCTTCTAACTTGTGCAAATGGCAGCCACAAAGGCTTTTACTGCTGCCATTTTACACAAGGTAGGAAATACAGTTTCTGGAGCTTCTATTATGTGCAGCCATAAAGGCTCCAGATAAGGGTGGATGGCTGCCAGCTGTTCATCGGGCCACGAGCATGCTCAAAGTGCGGGACCATGAATACGCTGTGGCCGGACGAGCTGGGTCCAGTGGGGGGCGGACAAAGGGGAGTCCGATGGACTACTGGACACAGTCAGGTGCCCGCAACGAATCCAGCCCTTTTCGGGCTCAATGGTCTACCAGCGAGGTCCAATGTTGACCACAATTTGCATAATTTATGCAAATTTCAACAGCAAATTATGCAGATTAGTCAAAATTTGTGTAAATTACACAAATTGCAGCTGAAATTTGTACACATTCGTATTTATGTAAAAATTAATAATAAATAACAAAGAAAAATCCACGAGCTGTCCATCAATGAAAACTTAGCAAGCTCTACCACCCCTGGATGGATTTCTTTGATTTTCCTACTATTTGATGGGGATCTTCTGCCACTGTCTTGCATACTTGACTGCTGGCTGATGGCCTGCCTGCAAAGCGCTGCTGCTTAGGGATCATTGCAGGGGGGACGTTGCACCAAAGCACAACAGCCACCTCTGAACAGCACCACGCGGCTGTCTTTGACATCGCCAGCAGGCCTAACGAAGGTCCCGAAACAGAAGCACTTCCTTGCCAGACAGCAGTAAAATGTGCAAAATGAACGCAGGCTCTCACCAAACAGAGCAGCGATGTATACAGATGTGACAACTGAAATGCTACAGCTGAGCAGGGGTAAAGACAGCATGGTGCCCATAGGCTCAAATGTGCCCCTGGAAAACTTGCATGGTGCCCTCCCCCATTTTTTAATTAACAGAGTTTCTTCCTGGCACCTAGATTTACTGTGAAATAGGTTTCAGTTTGTACTGAAAACTGTAGGTTTAAAACAGTTCTGTAGTCCCTTCTACTCAGCTCAGCCCCCACGTCTTTGGGGCACGTTATGTGTTCTTTGCCATGCCTCCGATGGCACCCATTTTGTGTTTATATTTATTTATTTATTAAATTTATATACCGCCCCATAGCCGAAGCTCTCTGGGCAGTTTGCAAAAGTTAAAAACAGTGAACATTTAAAAAAAGTATACAAAATTTAAACCCATCAAAAATATAAAAACAACAGTATAAAACAGTTTCCAGATTGACAACTGTCAGCCAAGTGCCACAATATCTGGGTGCCTTTTCCCCCTGGCAGCAAGGTCCTTCGTTGGGCCCCAATACGTGCAAATTGTAACCCCTGGTCTTCGACGTTGGGAGCCTCCATTTTCCTGCTAGGCAGAATTCGTTAATATTATGCATGGTGTGGAGAATGTGGATAGGGAGACATTCTCTCCCCCTCAGTCCATACTTCAGGAAATAAAGCCAGACTGCTCACTTGAGGGAATGGTATTAAAGGCAAAACTGAAGTACTTTGGCCACATAATGAGAAGACAGGATACCCTGGGGGGAATCCACACGTCGTACCGAGACCGCTTCTAAGCGACCCCAGTGCGACGTGAAAGCGATCGTGTAACTTGCCTTTGGAAGAGCCGAGGAAGAGGCTTCCTTGCTGCCGCTGCCACCCACAGACCTCCTCGCCGGCCGTCAAGGAGAGCTCGGCTGAAGAAGGCGGGGTGGAGAGCGGAAGAAGCTCTCCACCCCGCCTTCTTCCCCCGAGCTCTCCGTCCCAGCTGGCGAGGAGGTCTGTGAGTGGCGGCGGCGGCGGCAAGGACGCCTCTTCCTCGGCTCTTCCAAAGGCAAGTTACACGATCGCTTTCACGTCGCACTGGGGTCGCTTAGAAGCAGTCTCGGTACGACATGTGGATTCCCCCCTGGAGAAGATGCTGATGCTAGGGAAAGTGGAAGGCAAAAGGAAGAGGGGCCGACCAAGGGCAAGATGGATGGATGATATTCTGGAGGTGACAGACTTGACCTTGGGGGAGCTAGGGGTGGCAACGGCCAACAGAAATCTCTGGCGTGGGCTGGTCCATGAAGTCACGAAGAGTCGGAAGCGACTGAACGAATAAACAACAACAGGGTCATTCCATGAAACTGACAGGTGGGAGATTCAGGACAGAATTTGCTACCTCCACAAGATGTAGTGATGGCCACCAATTTGGATAGCTTTGGACAAATTCCTGGAGGAGAAGCCATCAATGGCTACTCATCCTGATGGCTCTATGCGACCTCCAGTATCAAAGGCAGTAGGCCCATGTACACCAGTTGCTGGGGAACATGGGTGGGAGGGTGCTGTTGCACTCATGTCCAGCTTTTGGGTTTCTCATAGATAGCTGGTTGGCCTGGCCAGTGTATGAGCAGAAAGCTGGACCAGATGGACCTTTGGTCTGATCCAGAATGGCTCTTCTTATGTTCTCTTGTTAATTCCCCGATGTGGGGAAGGAGGTGGGGTAGGCAAAGCTTCTGAGGGAACATCTGAGCTACATCTCAGATTTGGAGTTAATTTGCAAACCTTTCAGAGAGCTTCGGCTATTGGGCAGTATAAAATTGCAATAAATAAATAAATAAATAAATAAATAATAAGATTCCTTTTGAATTTCTTGTGCATGTATATTTGCTGCTTTCTAATTTTCTTACATTTCCTTAATTTCATCGTTTCTTTTTTGTATATTGTGGCTATTATTTGTTTGTTTGCAATATTTTAATTTCTCCCCCTTTGATTTCTGAAGGAGGAAAGAAAGAAATTCTCCAGAAATAAAGTAGAATAAAATAAATGTTGTAAGCCTCCGATATCCACACCGGTGACATCGGTGGGGATTTGATTCCGCTATTATATTCAGCTCACAATCTGGCTTCTAAGCTTCGTTCTCCTTTTAAGATCAATTAACTTTTAACAAGCACCTTTTATCGCTTTGCTTTTGAAAAGCATCAGTTGTTTCCAAGCGAAGTTGTATATCGTCAAAGAAGATGGCGGCCCCCTCTTGTGTGGATGTGATATCAAGGAATTGTGGAACTTCAAATGCACCCTGATGGGGATTATTGCATTGAAGGCTTGCAGCAAAGAAGAGATAAACAGAAAGAAAGATTGGGCAGGTTAGGGAGGGGGCCATAGGGAGAAGCAGCAGCAGCCAGGGAAGGGAAATTTGCAATTAAAAACCAACTAAACTGGGGAGGGGAATTGGTACTGGTATTGTTACTAGCGACATCTTGGCATTTATTCACGTAATGCACGACTCATTCATTGCTATAGGATGGAAGCATGGCCAGTACCTTGAATAGGTTTAAAGTATTTGACAAATTCAAGGGAGAGGAGACCCTATTAGCCAGTTATTAGCCATGATAGCTAAAGAACTATTTGTGGGATGGGGCAAGAACATGAAAGAAAGGAAGAAGAGCAGCCGGGGAAGGTTATTTTGTAATTACAATAGCTAAATAGGGGAGTGGAGTTGGTATTCTCAATGGGTTCAGGCAGGAGCAGACCAAGGGTCCATCTAGTCCGGCATTCTGTTCACAGTGGCCAAGCAGATGCCCTATGGGAAACACACAAGCAGGACTTGAGAGCGAGAGCAACAGCACTCTCTTGCCCATGTTCCACAGCAACTGTGTCTATAGGCCTACTGCTTCTGATACTGGAGGTAGCATACAACCATCAGGACTAGTAGCCATGGATAGCCTTCTCCTCCATGAATCTGTCCAATCCTTTTCGAGTCAAAATGGTGGCCATCACTACATCTTGTGGTAGTGAATTTCGTAGTTTAACTATGGGCTGGGTGAAGAAGTCCTTCCTTTGAGTTGTCCTGAATCTCCCATCAATTAGCTTCATGGGATGACTCCACTGGGTTCTAGTACAATGATGGGGGAAAAAATGTCTCCTTATTGACTTTCGCCAAACCATGCATAATTTTCTGCACTTCTTAAAATATGTTTCACTCACTCACTTTTTCTCTACACTAAAATGTCCCAGATGTTGTGACCTTTCTCATAGAGGAGCTGCTCCAGCCTTTTCTGCACTTTCTTGTATGTGGCCTTTGCATTTATTCACATGATTAACGCCAGGGCCCCAAAATCATTTTTGGTGGCACAGTAAACACACACTCCTCCCTCCCATATGCCATCCCTTGCATACAATCCTAGTATGCATCCTTCTTGGACTGCAGAAGGCTCTAGATGCAATGGAGTTCAAGCTATAACAGACGTGGTCTCAGTCCAGGCAGAGGTCAGAGTACAGTCAGTCAGAGAAGAGGATCAAGCATAACAAGCAAGAAGTCAAACGCGGTAAATCAGTCAGGTACATTACGCAGTCCAAATGTAGAGTTATTACGCAGTCCAAAAGGTCAGGAAACATGGCTCAGGCACAGTTCAGGATATAAGGCGAAGGCAGGGTGGACCAAGGTGTTCCAACACTGGTTGGGTTTTCATTGAAGGCTTTTAAGCTCAAAGCCTGCTGGACTTCACCCAGAGCTCAGCTGCAGTAATCAAGTCTCTCTTTCCTGAGCCTTACTCCTGAGGTGCCACTTTCTCCCAAGGAGACCTTTCCTGGGCAGGGTCTACACTACTGCTTATAATGGTTTATAATGGTTATGACAACTGTTAAGGCCCAGGACAAATTACATATAGCGTTTTCATAACGTTTTTAAAGTGTTATATCCTGCTTGGTGTAGATCGGGCGCTGGAGGTGAGTGCTCCTTCACACAGGGGCCTTACTTGCCTGTCCCTTG
Organism: Elgaria multicarinata webbii; assembly: GCF_023053635.1. Classification (NCBI taxonomy): domain Eukaryota; kingdom Metazoa; phylum Chordata; class Lepidosauria; order Squamata; family Anguidae; genus Elgaria; species Elgaria multicarinata. The sequence goes on along the minus strand of NC_086188.1, from coordinate 16,830,541 downwards.
AGGTGACGACGACCCAGGGGGTCAGGGGGTTGCTCAGCCTCTGCCTCAGAGGCAGGGTCCCTTTCACCTGACAGGGATGGTCCTGCAACCATCTCCCCCGAGGGCTTGGGCTCCTGTGGGTCTGGTAGCAGTCCCTGGTCTGGGTGCCCTGGGTTTCTGGGGCCTTTAGCCCTTCCACTGTGTAGGACTCCTCCAGGTGGGGTATGACATCATGGTGTGTGTGATTGTGTGAATAAACTAAATGGCAGGTCTCCAATGTGGTGGTTTCATGTTTTGGAGCTCAAACCCCACCTCTGCCTTGGACAAGTTACTTTTCTTTTAGTCTCACCAGTTTGCCTTCTGGAAAATGAGTGTTCTGTGACCAGCCATGCCCTCCATAGTGGCTAGGGTGACCATAAGAAAAGGAGGACATGGCTCCTGTATCTTTAACAGTTGTATTGAAAGGGGAATTTCAGCAGGTGTGATTTGTATATATGGAGAACCTGGTGGAAATTCCTCTTCATCACAACAGTTAAAGTGCAGGAGCTATACTAGAGTGACCAGATTTAAAAGAGGGCAGGGCACCTGCAGCTTTAACTGGTGTGATGAAGAGGAAGTTTCAGGAGGTTCTCCATGTATACAAATCACACCTGCTGAAAATCCCTTTTCAATTTTGTTTATTCGTTCAGTCGCTTCCGACTCTTCCTGACTTCATGGACCAGCCCACGCCAGAGCTTTCTGTCGGCCGTTGCCACTCCTAGCTCCCCCAAGGTCAAGTCTGTCACCTTCAGAATATCATCCATCCATCTTGCCCTTGGTCGCCCCCTCTTCCTTTTGCCTTCCACTTTCCCTAGCATCAGCCTCTTCTCCAGGGTATCCTGTCTTCTCATTATGTGGCCAAAGTACTTCAGTTTTGCCTTTAATACCATTCCCTCAAGTGAGCAGTCTGGCTTTATTTCCTTTTCAATACAACTGTTAAAGATACAGGAGCCCTGTCCTCCTTTTCATATGGTCACCCTAATAGTGGCCATTCTATGAACGGGCAAGCTGTGTCCATTGGCAGCCATTTTGTGAGAGGATGGGCAAGCTGTGTCCAATGGCAGCCATTTTGTGAGAGGATGGGCAAGCTGTGTCCAATGGCAGCCATTTTGTGAGAGGATGGGCAAGCTGTGTCCAATGGGAGCCATTTTGTGAGAGGATGGGCAAGCTGTGTCCAATAGCAGCCATTTTGTGAGAGGATGGGCAAGCTGTGTCCAATGGCAGCCATTTTGTGAGAGGATTGGCAAGCTGTGTTCATTGGCAGCCATTTTGAGACACTCTTTCAAAAGCCCAAATGTGCCCACTAACCCCAAAACGCTGGGGACTCTAAACTAGACATGTAAACCACCTTGATGGCTTTTTAGCAGATAAGGCTGTATATAAATGCTAATAATGAATCAATTTACTCACATATATTCCAGCAGTAGAATTAGCTCCCTTTGTTTCTGAATATAATGGTGTTTTTTTCTTTCCCACCAGCTTGTCCCTCTCTCTTGTATAGGCATGAGGACTGGTAGATCTTGAGAAGGAATTTCACATAGGAAGTCATAAATGCTTTTGTTTCTGAAATGACATTTCCTAGTTTAACTGCACAAGAAGAACACTCATCCCTAGTGAAGGGCCCAGACCAGAATGATGCTGGTTCTGCTCTAACATTGCTTCTCTGATTGCCTGAGGAAATCCCACAAGATCTGGATAACAAGGACAGGGAAATAAGTTTCCATAAATATCCTCAAGCATGATTTCCCATTTAGCCTCCGATGTGTTGTCATGGTGATGGGGTTTCTGTGTAGGTTGGCCTCTGTGGACCTCTGGACCTTGGTAAAGTGTATCCTCCCCCACCCCTGCCCAAACACGCGCCTTGAACTCAGCAACTCATTATCAATAGGGTAGCTGTTATGTTTCCCGTTCCCTCCGGCACTCACACTTGCTGGCAAACTGACATGGGACACCCAATCAGTGAGACTTCTTTTATTCAGGGAAATCTCATGGTGAAAAGCTTAATGGTTACACACTTCAGAAGTACTTAAAGCTGATAGATGGTCAGAAAGCTTTGGGCTTCAAGATAATGTAAAATCAAACTGCGTCTCACTACAATAATAACCTGGTTTCCCAGTTGCTATCTCAACAGTTCCAAAAAGGGGTTCCAAATCAGAGCAAGGCACAGTCCTTAGTAATCCAAAATCCAAATAGAAGAGAGCCCATGTGCAGAGTGCTTTCAAAGTCCCAAACAGTGATTGATCCAACCAGGGAGGGGTTTCAGGCCATGAGTAAAAAGATGATCCTAGCAAAGGCTCCTCGCTTTTGCTCCAGCTTATAAAGGGAGGTGTAGGTCTGTTCAAAACCATTTGACAGACAGGGGCTCTGGCCCGTAAATCATGCCTCTGTCCAAACTGGGCAGCACTGCTCAGCCCACTAAGATGATGCTACAATCTGAGTGACTCCTTCAACAAGCCCCACCCCCTTTCTAACATTCTCAAGTTCCCAGGGAGACTTTATAGTCTCAAGGCTAGGAAGGGTGTGTGTGAACTCTTTCTCTGAGAATCTCGACAGAGATAAGCTTGTACACACATTCCAGACTAGTTCTAAATAATTGTACCTACAGCCTGCAAGGCCTCCTGGCCTTGCTTGAACCTTGTACCTGACAGTACCAATAGTTTGAACTGAGTAAGGCCTTGCAACATTGGCTCCACCTGTGTAAAATAATGGGGACTCAGACCAAGGGCTGTCCTAAGAATTCTAGAGAACCCGTCCTTCCCAGCGTGAACAGCAATGGAGGCTTTGGCCAGGCCTTTTCTTTTGGCACCTCGGAACCCAGCAGGGCCAGTGTCCGAGAGAGAGAGGCATCATTGGGCACCTTGCCAAGGCCCATATGCCCTGCAGGGGGCCTACTGGCCCTGACACTCCTCTTCTTCCTTGCCATCACTGCTGTTCCGCCATCTCCAAGCATGCAATCCATTGAGAAGACAGAGCTGCCTCCTTCATTGGTCTTCTGCTCTTCTTCTGGCCAGTTATAGCAATTGGGTAAAATCCAACATAAGTCCTAGTTAGAATAGACCCATTATAATGAATGGGACTTCAGTTAGCCATGACTAAGTTCAGTCCCATTTCAATGGGTCTACTCTAAGGAATGGTTATGTTGGGTTTTACCTATTGGCTCCAGAGGAGATGGAAGTGAAGACAGATGTGAAGATGAGGTGGCTGTGCTCAGATAGGGGGCCCATTGAGGGCACCGTTCCCAAGGGCTCCTCAGACGCTGGAGCTACCAGTGCACCCCGCACCTGTTTGTTTGCATGTCTTGCTAGCATATGGGCATGAGCAGCATAATAGGGCCGAGTCCTTACCAGAGACTCTTTGCTGCTCAAAGACATACACCAAGAGAAGGGATTAAGGAGCTCTTTGCCTGGATCTCGGCTTGAGAAAAATGGTCTGAGGTGCATAACCTCAGGATCATGTGGGTGATCCTTGAGATCAGGGGGCTACCCTGGGGTTGGGTGGAAAGCCTTGAGACTCCTGATTTGATGGGAGGTGGTGGACCTGATGTCTTGTAGGAGTGCCCTGCTGTTTGCCTCCGCTTTCACGCTTCTGAATATTGATCAATAAAACAATCATTGCAAAGATGCCATGTCTCCTGCACACTCCCAACTGAAGGCAAATTAACCAAGTACTGATGCCCCTGGAACTTGTCATTGTTTGAGAAAAGGAGGGTGATCTTGGGCTGAAAACAACAGAATGAAATTTAAAAGGGATAAATGCCAAGTTCTACATCTAGGAAACAGAAACCAAAGACAGAGTTACAAGTTGGGGGATACTTGGCTCAGCAATACTACAAACGAGAAGGATCTGGGAATTGTTGTAGATCGCAAGCTGAATATGAGCCAACAGTGCGATATGGCTGCAAGAAAGGCAAATGCTATTTTGGGCTGCATTAATAGAAGTATAGCTTCCAAATCACGTGAGGTCCTGGTTCCTCTCTATTCAGCCCTGGTTAGGCCTCATCTAGAGTATTGTGTCCAGTTCTGGGCTCCACAATTCAAGAAGGGAACCAGTTACCTAGGGAGGTTGTGGGCTCTCCCACACTAGAGGCCTTCAAGAAGCAGCTGGACAACCATCTGTCAGGGATGCTTTAGGGTGGATTCCTGCAGTGAGCTGGGGGTTGGACTCGATGGCCTTATAGGCCCCTTCCAACTCTACTATTCTATGATTCTATGATTCTACGGTGTCACAGTGCTTTTCTGACAACAGTTCACACATTTGTTTATGATCATTGAGGGGTGTAGACATCTGCCCAAATGAGCACCGAAAATAAATGGCCATTTCTAGAATCTTCTCCAAATTTCAGCAACATGATATTTTGAGGTGTGTTTGGACGTCCCTGATTCGGTAAAACATGTATGACACTGCAAAAACCTAAAGAATGAAAGGACTCTATAGGACTACTGGAATTCCTTAGCTTGCAGGGCTGGCCCTACATAAGGCAGAGTGAGGCGGCTGCCTCAGGTGGCAGTTGCTGAGGGGGGCGGGAAATGGTGCTGAAGTGTTGGAGGATAGATTCGCACGTATGATGCAGCCTGTCCTGCCTGTTGGTCTCAGGTACAACGATGAATGCTGCACATTTGCCCATGCTGAAGATGGAACTGCCAGTTTGGTCACCTCCTGTCCATGGAATTGGGAGTGGGCACCATCTTGTCCTTCACCTCAGGCAGACAAATGCTTTGGGCCAGCCCTGAGGGTCACTATGCAGCTTTTTGTCTCACACAGTCTTATGATAGTCACAATCACAACAACAACAACAGCTGTAAAAATATACAAAACAATAAAACTCACCACTATACAGTTTAGCAGAGCAGACAGAAGAAAACAATGAAATCCCTTCCAACATATCAAATCATGTCCTGCCTGCTGTATTTCTCTTTAGCTTAGCAGTATTTCTCTTTCCAGCTCCAAAGTTCCTGAAAACAAGAAAGATTTACCTCAGTAGTAATCATGAGGTAAACCTGTTCATGGCTGGCACTACTTCAAGCTACAGGAGTGGTGTGTGTGTGTGTGTGTGTTTGTATGTGTGTTTAACATCCTTAATTCCCCCCCTCAACATTCCATGAACATAGAGAGCTTTGGCTATTGGGCAGTACAGAAATGAAATAATCAATCGATCGATCGATCGATCAATAGATAGATAGAAAGAAACCGGGAATGTATGTTGTGGAGGACAAGAGAAAGATGCAGCCTCTTCTTCCTCCTGACATGCTAGTCTTCTATGAGCTGAGAGATGCATTTTGTATTTTGCATGTATGAGGGAACATTCAAACTGGCGACCATATCACCCTTGCAGTCTGAAGTTCAACTTCCCTTTACCACAGGATTCTTGACACCTCTGAACAACTTGTCCTAATTTCTGGCATATTTTAGGCACCAGGTGGAAACATTTTTAATCCTCCTCCTCCTCCTCCTCCTCCTCCTCCTCCTCCTCCTCCTCCTCCTCCTCCTCCTCCTCTCAGGCATTTTAAGATTGCATATTTTACATACTGGGGGATGGGGCAGATCCAGGATCTGCCATCTGTGAGAGGAAGGACTCCATTTTTGGAAGGTCCTTCTGTTCCATTTGGAGGGGTTCCCCCCTCCTGTGCAGCTCACCCCATTCAGCAGGGACTTCTGGCTCTCTGTGTACCATTTTCAGGGGGCTGGAAGGGCTGCTATAGCAGGAGGGGGTTGAGAAATTATTATTATTATTATTATTATTATTAGTATTAGTATTAGTGTTAGTATTATTACATTTATATCCCACCTTTTTTCCTCTTAAGGAACCCAAGGCGGTGTACATAATCCTCCTCCTCTCCATTTTTATCCTCACAACAACAACCCTGTGAGGTAGGTTGAACTGAGAGTCTGTGACTGGCCCAAAGTAGAACCTGGATCTCCTGACTCCCAGTCCAACACTTCAGCCACTACACCGCACTGGCTCTCACTTACATTCACTTAAATCAATGCAGTTGATCTAGCTTAAATTTGGATCAAACCTGGGGTTGTTCGGTGCTGGTGGTGGAAATTGCCACTCTGCTGTTCTATTGCTTCTGTATTGTGTTGTATGTGTTTTTATTATGTGACTTATTAGTGTAGTCATTATTAGTTTTGAAATTGTACTGCCCATAGACAACATGGAATGGCACCTCGCTAAGGGGATGGACGGCCCTGTGGAGCTCCCTGGGTGCTCCCCGGGCCATCCAGTAGCTCAATGGCTTGGTGATTGCCCGGCGAGAGTGGACAGTGGTGGGTCTGTCCATCTCTAAATGGTGGTGGTAAGGAAGAGGAGGAGCAGATGCCACAGGATGCCTTTTCACTGGCTCTCTGACTGTCAAACAAGCACATGGTAGCAATGATGAGGAAGAGGTTGAGGAGCAATAGTACTTGGTGACAATGGTAGTGAGAAGGTAGACTTCTGAGGTAGAGGACCATTGAAGGTCTTTTGCAGTAGGGCCCTCCCACACTAGAGGCCTTCAAGAAGCAGCTGGACACCCACCTGTCAGGGATGCTTTAAGGTGGGTTCCTGCATTGAGCAGGGGGTTGGACTTGATGGCCTTGTGGGCCCCTTCCAACTCTACTATTCTATGATTCTATGAACCCAAAACTTGTGGCTGTTATTGCAGAGACATTTAGCCTGAAGAGAACTCCGACATTTGCTTACTACTCAGTATCATTTTAGTAAAGTTGGTCATCATAAAAAGATTTCACACCTGTTGCTTTTGATCAACCTGTGATGTGTTTCAATTTCGGTCCTCTGTGACTGCCATCTCAAACACCCCATTTTCTATTTCAACATCTCCTTGGGAGGGGAAAATATATATCCCTAGTTCTGCACTTTTGCAAAGCTGGCAATTTCAGAATTGTATCCTTTTCATGTAGACTGAACCGACATTTGACCAAGAACCCCAGGGGCAGAAGGCGACATCCGGCTTGTGGGACCACAGCCGTGGAACATTCAGGGCTTCTGAGTTGGACATATGGGAGACTGATGCGATTTCTCGTTCATGCTCTAACGACTCAAAACCAGCTTGAATTAATGTATGCCTACGCACGCATGGCCTCTGATTAAATACCTCCAGTGAAGGAAAACCTACCTTTTTTCCAGGCAGTGTCTTCCACTGTTCAATGGCTCTTTCCATTAGAATATTTCACCTAATGCTTAGCCAAAATCTGTTTCCTTGCAATTTCCACCCATTAGTACTAGCCCATTATTTTATTTATTTATTTATTTATTTATTTATTTATTACATTTCTATACCGCTCAATAGCCGGAGCTCTCTGGGCGGTTCACAAAAATTTCTGGGCGGTTCACAAAAATTAGTGACCATGAACATGCCTCCTCCATCTTCTACCCATCAGATATCTGCGGCAATTATCATGTCTCCCCTTCATCTTTTCCTCTCCAGGCTAAATCTACCCAGTAGGGATGGGGAGAAATTTGCTTTTCGTTTGCACTTTTGAACCGATGTATGAACCGAAACTCAGCTATCCTTTGCAGTTCCCTGAATGGCACGATGGGAGTTCTCCAGTTTAAACAAAAACAAATGCATACAAAAATGTGTATCACAAAGGGAAAGGGCACACCAAAAGATATATATATATATATATATATATATATATATATATATATATATGGTTAAAAAATGTATCACGTTAGGAAAATGGCTTGCAAAAAAAGAAAAGAAAAGGTGTGTACTAGAAAAAATGGCATGCAAGCATGAACACATCTGAAGAAATGTGAACACAAATGTGTATTTGGACCAACCAAACTGCACAAAATTGTGGGTAAGATTGCTGGATCTCCAGATGCCTTGATCAGGTCAGATGTTGCAAGGGGGTTGGTGGTGAGGAGGTGGGGTGAAAAAGAAAAGGTTGACTTGACAGGGAAGTCATGGTGTTTTCATGGCTCCACAGTGAGTGGAAAAGGCGTGCAACCCTAGGGGTCTGGACGTAAGCCTTGGGACCTGGAGGTTTATGGTCATCCAATGCTGAGCAGGTAGCACACCGGAGGTGATCTTTGCCTCCATGCTCCTCCTGCTCTGCATTCCAGCTAGATGGGCCTTTTCACCCATCTAGCTGATGCATCGGGAAATGGGAGGGAAGGAGGCTAGAGGATTCCTCATTCATTTACCTCCCTAGTTCTCTCCCCTTCCTCCCCATGGGAATACCCCCTTTCCCTTCCCTCTGAGGTCACTTTTCTGACCTCAGAGAGGCATCTGGTGCTGTTCTCTTTGCGCTGGCTGCACGGGGAAAGGTGTTTGGACTCATGGGTCTGAGCTCAGAGCCCTTTCTCTGACCTCGGATCCAGGAATCTGAACTAACGTATGCCCCCTCCTCCAAATGTTGTCTGTGGGCCATTGGATTGCTCTTCTCCATGGATTTGCTGTTACTTCTAGACGTCATGCAGTTTTCAGGTGACACCGAGGACTTCAGGGCCAAACACATCATGGTCAGTTTTCCCATTTTTAAAATCTGGTTGTTACTTGGATTTGTTCTTATCTGTCGGCCTTTTACTTTCCATGACAAAAAGAAGCTTTGGCACAAATTACGCCCTCATTCACTGTGCCAGGGCTTTAAAAGTGAACATATTCGCCCATATCAGCCTCTTCCTCATCAGATTGGGGTGTGAGGAGAAACATTGGTCCATCATGTTCCATCTTCCTCAGATATGAAATTGGTTGGAAGATGGAGCAGAGCCTCTTTTGTGTGTGTGTGTGTGTGTGGTAGCAACCACTTGAAAACTTAATGAATACATCCTTCTATACAAGAGCTTTTGTTTGTCAGGATGAGGCCTGGTCTCCATGGCGTGGATTCTAAATTGAATTCAGAGGGTGAAGAAGGAGAAGACCAGCTGAGACAGGAAGCAGAGGAGAAAATTCTCCAAGACTCTCCTGGATACGGTGACCATATGAAAAGGAGGACAGGGCTCCTGTATCTTTAACAGTTGTGTAGAAAAGGGAATTTCAGCAGGTGTCATTTCTACGCATGCAGCACCTGATGAAATTCCCTCTTCATCACAACAGTTAAAGCTGCAGGAGCCTGCCCTCTTTTGTATCTGGTCAAGAGGGCAGCTTTAACTGTTGTGATGAAGAGGGAATTTCACCAGGTTCTCCATATATACAAATGACACCTGCTGAAATTCCCTTTTCTACACAACCGTTAAAGATACAGGAGCCCTGTCCTCCTTTTCGTATAGTCACCCTACTTCAGGAGTCAAAGAGGAATCTTCTCAGGAGCTTATCGAACAGGAAGCCCAGACTCAGAGATCATCTGCCCTCTCCCCACATCCTGGGAACTCAGTCTTTGTCAGAGGGGGAGGGAGCATTGGAATTGAGAGGTCCCAGAGTCCGCTGCAGGGTTAAGCAGGCGGAGTTGAGTGGAGGTGGGAGGCAGTCTGCCAGACCAGCCACATGGTAGAGGTTGCAGCTTGAAGACCTTCCCTGAAGGACGGGTCCAGTAAAAGCCTGTTTGGCATGGCAGCAAACAACTGTCTCAACATTCTTGCTTTGTTAGGCTAATTAAGCTTAGAGGATAGCTGCTAGCATTCACACTCCCTTCAGGTGTGACGACGTGTCTATTTACTGAATAAAGGTTTTGTGGATTGCACAGGAGACTTCTGTATTGTCTCCCATCTCAGTGGGAGGGCTTGGAATCCCGGCACCCGTTACTACTGTTGCCATCTGTTTTAGCTGCACAGCTTAGTTTTTACTTTTTAATATTGTGCTTTTCAAAAACACAGATTGATTGTGAAAAATGGCATTTCCAAAAAAATACGTAAGGTATTAATAAAAGCAAAACAAAGAAAAATGCACTACGTGCACACGCACAGTTGAATAGGAATTCATCTTGTGATGGCTTCATCCAGTCCCCAACAACTGGGATGTTTCCAGATAGGAAAAGAAAAGGAGACAGTTATCTGTATTCCCAGGATTTCTCTTTTCATGAATTTGAGAAGTGAGCTTGATTTCTGGCCGTAGTCATCAATTTCCAAATTTTCTTAATCTAGCCTCTCTACAGGGGTGGAACGTAGCGCTCCAATTTGTTTGCCCATTCAGGGTTGGCTGCCTGAAATAAACTCCAAAGTAAAACTCTCATGAGAGTCCAACAGACAATCTGGTTCCAAGTTGTGTAGAAACACAAATATTGGATTCTAAGGTATTGCAGATGTCAACATAATCCCTAGGGACGGGGAAGAAATTCGTTTTGTTTGCCGTTTAATGCAAAACCTGCGTAATTTGCATCTCTCAAACCAATTTGCAAACCGAAATGCAGTTATCCACCAGCATTCACCCTTCTCCAAATTCTGCCACACAGCTCTCCCATCAAAAAATGCATTAAAAAGTGAGTATATTAAGAAAAGGTGAGCACAAACATGGGTATATTAGGAGATATGGTCATGGAAACAAATTGCAAACTGATGTGGGAACAGGAGGGAATGAATTTAAGGTTGAAAAAAATGAAAAACGCAGAGAAACTGAAATTGACAGATATGTCCACTCAGTGAACTTCCTGGGGATTAGAACCCGGATCTCCTGAGTCCCATTACACCATGCTGAATTCCCCAAGCCAGCTTTGATCCTGATAATGATCACAACTTTCCCCCCTTTCATTTTCAAAAATCCGTACATTAAAAGCAAACACACATTCAACAACGTATTTGGGATATGGAATTGCAAAATCATTTGAGTTTGGCTTCAAGGATTCCTCCCTCCCCAGGACCCTAGCTTGGGAAGAATGGTTTGAGTTCTCCCTTCCTGCCTCCTACAATCTTAAACCAGACAATTTGGACCTTTTACACCAGTGCTCTGTCATCTGCAGTGTCTCCTACTCTATTTTCAGCTCTAATGTGGAAGTGATGTTTTTGGCTTTTAAGGCCTTACTGGTTTGGAACCAGGTTAGCTGAAAGAGCATTTCCTGTTGCATGTACCTACTCAGACCCTGAGATCATCTTTGGAAGGCCTTCTCCGGGGTCCCCACCAAGTGGGTCCTGACAAGTGGTTACTGAGGAAAGGGCCTTTTTAGTGGTGGCATTTGGAATTTAGGAACAAAGGAAGGTGCCCTGCGTCCATCTAGCCCATTATTGTGAACATTGACTGGCAGCAAAACTTCAGGGTTTCATGCAGGATTCTTTCCTAGCCCTAATGTTACTTTGACCCCTACTTCTGTTCCACAATAGCGATGATCAGCTTCCTCTTTCTTCACATGGGAAGAAAGTGGGCGTTTTTAACCTGCTGCTTCTCCTGTGCACAGCAGGAAATGGCGGCAAGTTTCACTACAGCCAAAAAAGTTGGATTTTCCAGGCCTTTTTTTCTGACAGAAAAATGAGCAGAAGGAGCGGGAGACACAGGGGAGGCGGACGGCGGCATCAAAAGACCCGTGAACATCCGTTAAGTGCCCATTAACAAGTGTGCTATAAAATGCTCGTCTGATGATGCTCATGGAATGCCCTCCAGAAAGAGGCTCACCTTTCTTATACACATGCCAACTCAGAAATATCTCTTTTCGTTGAGACATGATGCCCTCTTTACTTTTCCAGGCTTTTTAGATCTGTGCACTTTTAATCCATTGGAATGCAAATGTGATGGGTACTTTTACTGAAGCCGTGTTTCTGATTATAGTTATATTATTTATTTATTTATTTATTTATTTATTTATTTATTTATTTATATAGCACCATCAGTGTACATGGTGCTGTACAGAGTAAAACAATAAAATAGTTTTAAAATATAGTTTTACTTAAACTATAGTTTAATAGTTTATTAAATAAAATATAGTTTTATTTGCTGCTGTTGCTGAAATTTATGGAGCAGCATCACACCAATACTGCAAATATATAAATGAAGATAACCACACACACAAACACAGCTGATGCTAAAAACCTGCACACTGAATTTATTTTGCTTATAGATTTATATTCTGCCTTTTTCTCCTGGGAACTCAAGGTGGCCAACAACAAAAAGAATAAAATTGAACAATTAAAAAAAAAGTCTACACTGTAAATTCCCCCCCCCCAAAGGTTCAAAGAAAGCGCGGACAGATTATAAATACAGATTAAATGTCTTCTGCCTAAAAGGAAGTATTACCAGCTCCTGGAAGGTCCTAGAAGAAGAGGAAGAGGATTATTATTATTATTATTATTATTATTATTATTATTATTATTATTGGGTTGAGTCATTTAGGGTGCAACACAATGCATGCATTTAGGCAGGAAAACATCCTACAAATTCCAGCTATCTGGGAATTGTAGGGATTTTTGTTTCTGTCTAAACACATGCATTGGAGTGTATCCTTAACCTCATGTTTATTTTGACCCTTCAGGCTACAATTCTACATTTTAATTTTTTTTTTATTACAGCACTTTTATCCAAAAAAGGCTCTCAAGGCGGCTTACAAAAATAATTCTTAAGCCAGTCTTACAATCTAAAGAAACATGACACAAAAGGAAAGGGGATTGGGAGGGAGGAGGAATACACCCTTACATGAGAGCATGTCTCATTAAACTCAATGGGGCTGACTTCTGGGTAGATATGCGGACTATAAAGTAGATTGCACTATACATCTCAGGACCCCAAGTTCTGGCATCGCGTATCAACGCTAAGGCCAAACGTTATGCTATGCCTCCTTTGATCTGGCTGAAATTATGTTACGCGTGCCTGACTAAATCCTGCATTTATAGAAACAGGGAGAGGAGCAAAAGTGGCAGTGACTGACCGATGGGTCGCTTTCACCCGGCTTCTCCTTTTGCCCTTGACAGGGGAGGCCGCTTTCTCCTTGCCCGGACTACAGTGATTGTCAAGCTTCTTGATCTGTGGTTGCAGAGCTGGGGCAGCGGGAAGTTTCCTTCAGGCCGAGGGTGTCACAGCCTTTCACATCCACATGGTAGCAGCGAGCTACCTCTGGGAAACAGAAGCCCTTCACTGCCAATGAAACGCATGCGGGGGCTATGACAGAGAAGCAGGGGACAAGGCTGCGTCTATGGGGAGGGGATAAAAAGGGACATCGCTTATCTTGCTAGATCCAGGATGATCTCAGGGCAAGCATAGGGCAAATCAGCACAAGGATCGACAAATATGTCAGTTTCATTCCGTTTCTCATTTCCCCCAACTTCTGTTATTTGACCCCATTTCTACATCAGTGATTATTTTTTTTTTAAAAAAATGTCTGCCTGAACATCAGTCTGCATTTTCTCCTTACATGCACATTTTTGTACGCAGTTTTGCTGAATAGATGCACTTTGCCCAAGCTTTTCTCTCTTAATGGCATGCGCCCTTGCACATTATTTACACCTCTGTGTGCCTTTTTCTGTACACATTCCCCCCTCCCCCCGATTGGAGAAGCGCGTCGCAAAATTTGGGAAAGGACGGATAACGAAGAAGAATTGCATTTTGTTTTGCGCCGCGGTTTGGGAGATGCGAATTAGGTAAGTTCACCTTAAAATGTAAATCAAACAAGTTTTTGTGAACCGCCCAGAGAGCTTCGGCTATTGGGTGGTATAAAAATGTAATAAATAAAATAAAATGTAATAATAATTAAAGTTTCTGCCCCATCCCTAGATCGGCTGTGGGATCTAGAAGAGGACTATTTAGTCTCCCCCCCCCCCAATGAACAACAGGGAATGTAAGACTGAAATAAGAGTATTTGCAGAGTGTTGAAGAAAGGTATGAAAGATGCATTGTCACTCATGATGCTTGTGACTGTCCCACAATCATCTCTGGTATAGAAGCTTTTGGAGTACCTAAAAAAAAAAAAGTAATTGTTGTTCCTAGGGATGTCAGAGAAATCTGTTTAGGTGGGAGGTCAAGTGCAACAGGTTTTCCTGGATTCAACCCCTAGATTCAACCTGTAGTGAGCTGGGCCAATTCCCAGATTTTCAGAGCATTTTGTGTCTTTTTCTTAAGGTTCTGCAATTTGCGCAAATTTTTCAGCAACGTGCGCAAATTCAGCCACGATTTGTGCACATCGGTTAGGAAATGCGCACAAATTTCTTGGAAATTTGTCAGGAGTTCCCAGTGTGTTTACGTCAGTGGCCACACTTGGAATTTTGAGAGTGTCATGGGTGCTGTCACAAAATGGCTGCCATGGGCTATTGGTGGTATAGAAATGCAATAAATAAATAAATAAATAAATGGGATGACTTGCCCATTCATAAAATGGTTACCATGGTGGTCATGGGAAGTTATAAACCACTCATTTCCCAGAAGGCCAGCTGGTGAAGCTAAAAGAAAAGTAACCTGACCAAGAACCTAAAGACAGAGGTAGGGATCTGAGCTCTGAAACCTCAAATCCCTCTTTTGAACTCAAATAAAGATGGTGCTGGAGGGAAGCATTTTACTTTGCGGCATCCTAGCCTGCCATTTAAAAATAAATAAATAAATAAATAAATAAATATCTCAAGAAGTAAAATAAAATCAGGAGGGGCAGCAAGAGACGTTTGCAGGCACTTTGGTGCCCGTGACCACCACATTGGACCCTGGAATTAAGTGATGTCATATACATTATCATAGAATTATAGAATAGTAGAGTTGGAAGGGGCCTCTAAGGCCATCGAGTCCAACCCCCTGCTCAATGCAGGAATCCACCTTAAATCCATCCCTGACAGATGGTTGTCCAGCTGCCTCTGAAGGCCTCTAGTGTGGTTGCGGCCAGTACCTCCCTTGGTCATTGGTTCCATCATCATACTGCTCTAACAGTCAGGAAGTTTTTCCTGATGTCCAGCTGGAATCTGGCGTCCTGTAACTTGAGCCCATTATTCTGCGTCCTGTATTCTGGGATGATGGAGAAGAGATCCTGTCCCTCCTCTGTGTGATGATCTTTCCAGTACTTGAAGAGTGCTGCCATGTCTCCCCTTAATCTTCTCTTCTCAGGGCTAAACAGACCCAGTTCTTTCAGTCTCATCTACAGAAGGTACCTCCCATAACACCATTCGGTCTAGAATCTAAAATTGCTCAACTACTGCCTGCTACATTTCTATCTACTGCTCATCTCCTAGACTTTGGTTCTGCCAAGCCCCCCCCCCCCTTGGCCAAGGACTCCAACTAGCCAAGGACTCTCTGTAGACAACTGATACCTCAACTTTGCTAGCCCTATCCCTGACAAGGGCTCAGCTAGATGATGCCTGGGTACCCTTGCAGTTTTGCTGATGTGACAGCCGCTCCACCTATTAGTCATTCCGGGGATGGAGCGATAAAAGGTGCATGATTTATTTAATGCCACATGTTTCCTTTCCTCCCCGTCTCCCTCTTTTAATTATTATTCTTTATAAAAAATAATTAGTCTCAATCAAGGCAGGAGCTCTTCAGAATTACAGCTCATTAGCCACTGTTCCATTTTCCAGTTGCTATAAAAAGTCAAGCCGCACTGATGAAAATGAGGCCCTTGGAATCGGCTTTATATACAGCCCGCGTTAGCTTCCTATTACCATCATCTGCATCCAGTTAGCATAGGTAATTGCAGCTGGAGACAAAGCACAGGGATTACACATCTCGGTGCTGCCTTGCCACACTGAAGTCCAGAAGAAATTCTGCAGGACGAATAGCTCCTAAGCCCTTCAGCGACAGCTGAAGAGAAAGAACGGCTTTGCTTTCCTTCGACATGGGGGTGCTCCAGACTCCGGGTGGAAACAGACACGTGGTTCCTTCCCCACATTTGTGGTGTGGACGCGCCTTCCACTTTGAGCATCTGGTAAACAGGCCCGGCAGGTTTTTGTGCGGCTTCCAAAACCTGCTTGACCTCAGGCGGCAGAGGGACAAACGGAATGTGCATGCAATCTGTGGAGTAATACCTCTCTGTAGCCAGTTTCAGGTCTCCAGCCTTAGGGCCACTCCCTATACTTTGCAGCCGCCAATCCTTTCTTTGTAAAGGACGGGATGCTCATGATCCCATGACTAGGGCCAGCTCCAGGTTTCTGCAGGCCCTTGGCCAAGATCCCCTCTATGGACTCCATCCTCAGAGAGTCTGCCTTCAAGCTAGCATTGTTACCAGCTGTTCTTCCTCCTCCATGTCCTCATCATTGCCACCCCTTGCTTGCTTGACAGGCAGAGAGCTAGGGAGCAAGGAGGCCATGGTATCTCCTGCTCCTCCTTCTCACCCCCATCTTGTCTGGCCCTGAGGTAGACAATCTTGTCTGGGCCTGAGGCAGGTAGACAAGCAGGTTGCATTGGGGAAAAAGTAGAACAGTGTGTCATGTCTTACTCTACTGCCCGTTTTAGGAGAAGGTGTTTCAGGTAATCAACCAGAATCAGAATCAGACCTAGAGGAGGCAGTGCCAGACACCAGACAGCCTGTACCAGTGGGGGAGGAAGCTCTCATGGATGATTCACCAGCTGGGAGTCAGCCCTCTCCAGAGCTTATCTCCTCAAGGCCAAATCCTACACACTCAGGGGGAAGTGAGCTTTCTTCCAGAGGAGAGCGCTCTGACAAGCTAGCTGATGCTAGGGTCTGCAGAAGCTAAAACGCATGGAGTGGAAGGAAGGTGTGAGAAAGTCGGTCTGACTAGGATTGAGCCAGAACCTGCCTCCACACCAAGCTCTCTGAAATAATGGGCTTTGGGAAAAGGCTTCCTGTCCTCCTTGATCGGACAACTGTCTTGCTTAGTTTGCATAGTTTTGCCTAGGGGAAAGTTTCCTAGAGATTAGACTCTCTTCAAATAGGAGAGACGTTTGCTGTTTAATAAAAGCTTTGTGGATTACCTAGCAGGCCTCGTCATTTGTCTCCCACTGAAAGCAGGAGCTTTCTGAGAAACATGACACAGTGGACCCCTGCAGGAATGTGGGCCATCAGCAGTGCCCCAACCACGTCTACCATGGATGCCAGCCCTGATCATCCATCTTCAGCCTTAGGGCCACTCCCTACATTTAGCCACTGCCAATCCTTTCTTTGTGGTAGACACGGGGCCCATGATCTCACCCCTACCAAAGCACAGAAAGGAAACATGAAGGCCTCGTGCAGTCCAGGATTGGACTGCATAGGCCTGTCTCATGCTGTTTGTCTGATCTGACTCCCCCTTTCAGGAGGGGGAAATAACGTAAATTCGACTCACACGTGCTCAGAGATGTGTGCGCTGGCCTTGTGTCATACCTTCTCAAGGCCCAGTGAGGTTGGGACGGCTGGTGATGGGTTTCAGGACAGGCAGAGGAGGACCAAAAAGGGCCGGAAGAGATGGTCAAAAGCCATGCCAATGTTTGGTGCCTTCTCTCACAGATGAATTGCTCAGACTGGGGAACTAAGCCTGAAGGAACAGTTAAATAGGGTTCTTCAAGTCACCTGATTTGGCTAGGCTGACGAAGCTGTAGTACCATCTTTGGCCATTACAGTGTGATGGTGCTGCCATCCGCTGGAGAGCTGCCTTAACGGTTTGGGGAGGAAAGCCAGAGTCCCTTGCTCAAGACCTCCTGGTGTTCTGCACACAAGACCTTCACACATTGCACGTACAATAATTTCTCATCACTTGAAGAGGGGGCAGCTGAATACTTATTTGTGCAAGAGAGTTATAGCCTGCCTTTTTATAGAAGGCCCAAGACAGTAATCAATATAAAAATAATAATGAGGCATGATTAAAAGCAGAGTTGCAGTGCCTGGGTGCAGCAGAACAAGACATCGCTACCATTAATACACAGAAAACTACTGATAGAGGCCACAATCTTATTGTTTCCACCCTCTGTAATCATAAACTTTCAAACTCGGAGGAGTCTGAACATCGAATGAAGATTGGGAGGTGCAGTGGAGGCAACATTTGCCACCTCATCTTCCAGCTTTGCATTTTCTCCAGCTCAGTGTCAGGGTTTCTTCTATGATCTGGACCCCTTGAGCAACTCCTTAAGGACCTTTTGCCTCCTTAAGAGTCCCACCTTCTTTTCTTTACCTTCCCCTTCCCAAGGACATGGGGTTTGGGCTGTAGATGTGGTGTCAGTGACACCCTAGACACTGCACCAGTTTACTAGAATATTAAAACAACCAACCAAATTATGAGTAGAGATATTTAGTCCATAGAGCTGAGTGATACAAAGGCATGAAAAGAAAAGAAAAGTTGCAAAGATGCAAGTCCTTTACCCTAGCTGCATTTAGACTTTTCCAGCTCCTTCTTCCTCATGCTCTCATTCTTTCCTGCTTCCTCTCTAGCTGGCTTTCTCTTCTCTTTTTATACCCTCTTCTCCCAAAATGGAAAGTACTGTTTCAACCTTGAAGAAATGAAACTTAACCGGGAAATGAAACTACTCCTTTCAGGGATACCCCCTCCCAACAGAACATCCAGGCCCCTAAGGCCTGACCTTTTTACTTTTCCTCTGTATAGTGATGGGGGCAAACAACTGCCTGGGCCTACGAGGGCAGTGGACAACCCTGCGTCTGGCCTTCTCGGGCCCCGATGGATGTGCCTGGTGGATTTTTGCCCCATCACGCCTGCAGAACAAAGGGGGTGCAGGTCTGGGCAGAAATTATTTCCATCCTGACCTGCACATGCCCTTTGACGTTTCCCCCGCTGTGTTAATGGTGGGCAGCTGCCATTTACACAGCAGGGAGAAATCCACTTCCTGTGTAGGCCTCAAACCTTCATAATGGGCTTTTTGGCGTCATCATTGCTACCGACCTTGTCCTCCTGCTTGACTCTGCTTCTTGGACTACGCATTGTATCTGTGTTTGGACCTTGGCTGTTCCTCAGGGCATGTCTAGACGAGGTTGAGGCCGATGACCTCATGACTTTATGATTGCGAGATCATCCCCCTCATCTACACGTGATGTGCGACATCACGGCCGCCATTTTGAATTTATTTTACAGGAAAACGAGCACTCGAACAGAATCGTGAGGTTTAAAAAACACCCCACTCCTCGCGCTCCTCCCACCCCACCCCCAATGGGCTTGGAGCTTCTGAGGAGCTCCGTGCACCATGCCCAGTTCCCGGCTCCTCATAGTTACTTGCGAGGAGCCTGGAAAAACCCGCAATGGTGGGCACATGCCCGTGGTCTCAGGATCATCCCGAGGCCTCAGGAAAAAGTGGGATGGAAGGGTTGGGCGATATCCCGGGGAAAGGGAGGAATCATCTCTCCCTACTCCCGGGATGCCCTGCGCGTCATGTGGAAGCACAGGGGCGATCCCCGGGATATCGTCCTGTCTAGACATGCCCTTAGACTTCTCACTTGTAGGTCTCCCTCTTGCCTGGTAAACAACTTTGACCACTGTCTGTTTATTGACTTGCTTTTGGATTGCCCCTTAATTTGATCTAATGCTGAGACAGATCCAGCCATAGCAGGACAAAACTGCATCCTAATAAACCTTGTGTATCCCTGGAGCGGATCTCCCTGCATGGCAGCGCAGTAAATCTGCAAGTCTAATAGACCTCAGCCAAGCTTTGGAGTGAACCAGAAGCCCTGCAGGGGACTGCTGTTCCTGCCGGAAGCCTCTTCAGCTGTCAACTCGTTGAGGATGTGCTTCTAAGAACCCCGTGACCACGTATTCCTCGCTCAGGCAATGGAAATAAACAGATGGTCAAGATGGACCGCTTACAAGTAAAAGGGAAGAACGAACCCAACAGCTAAACACAAGGCAAAATGAATAACGACAGGGTTTTTAAAATAGCCTTTTGCCTACTCGCCAGTGGCGAGGAAGAACTGTCTCCAAGTGACCAGATAATGAAATGGAAATATTCTTCAGGATGTAGCAGTGCCAGAAATGACTTGCATCATTGGTGGACGTGGGTAGACAAACTAGTAAAAAAAAAAAGAAGTGTGACAATATTTGAGGTGCATTTTGCAAGGCGGTATAAGGGAATATATTACTGGAATATATAAAAGCCCTGGGTCTGTTTTTTGGCTCATCATTTTTAAAGTTGTTATACTGGTTTTAAATGGAAGTGTATTTTGTTTGTTTTGTGGTTTTTTTAATCGTTGTATATTGTTTTTAAGTGTTTTTATCTTATGTGAATCACCCAGAGAGCTTCGGCTATGCAGCAGTATACAAATGCAATAAATAATAATAATAATAATAATAATAATAATAATAATAATAATGATGATGATGCAAGTGAACTTAATCCAAAGGAGTTTATCCTTTTCACATTTATGGATGTGACTTCTCCAGAGACAGCAAAAACAGAAAGCAATTAGAAAAGAAAACCCTTGACTCCATCTTGCCTTCAAATCGAGGGCTGCCCTCTTCAAAGGGGGATACAGGCCACTCAAGATGATTTTAAGGGGTGGGTAGGTACATGTGGGAGGTCACATAGGAGACTCCTTTAAATACTGAGATCCCAAGCGGTGCAGTTCTTTATAGGTCAAAACCAACCCCTTGAATTGGTGGTGGCCATCAATGTGGTATGTACGCCATCATGAAGAAGCAGCTCCTGATGGTGGTGAGATGCAGTGGCGTAGCATGCCCCCCCCCCTCAGGGGCGGTTGCCCTGGGTGCAAAATTCTTAGGGGTGCAAAAATTTCAAAAAAAAAAAAAGGAAAGAAAGTAGTAATAATAAATAAATAAATTAAAATTGGTGTAGATCCAACTGTGTAGACAGGGCAAATAAACGTTGCCACGTTACATTTTACAGCAGTTTTCTTGTTGTGCACAGGTCAGGAAGGCCTTGCAGGCTGCATTTCCTCCCAAACGGGCCTCTCTAGCACACACGTTGCTGCTCTGGCTACCTTCTAAGTCATCCAGAAGGAGGACAGAGCAGCGACGCGTGTGCTAGAGAGGCCCGTTGGGGAGGAAATGCAGCCTGCAAGGTGATCGGTTCTCATATCTAGGTCATCATATCAGCCATGATGCTAAATAAAAAAGAATCAGGTGTGCAATGCAGGAAGAGGAGGAAGATAGAGCAGGAGCAACAAGCTAAGCTAGCTGGAAGCCTTGACAGGTTTCTTGTGAACTCCGCTGAAAGTACACCAGGGGGGGATCCGCACGTCGCTCCCAGAGCGCTTCTATGTGACTCCAGTGCACCCCGAAAACGATAGTCTGACTTCTCTGTAAAAGAAACGACGAAGGGCCGTCCATGCCGCCGCCGCCGACAAGGAGAGCTCTCCGCTGGCGAGGAGAGCTCAGCAAAAGAAGGCGGGGTGAAGAGCGGAAGACGCTCTCTACCCCGCCTTCTTTTGCCGAGCTCTCCTTGCTGGCGGAGAGCTCTCCTCGGCGGCGGCGGCGGCATGGACGGCTCTTCGTCGTTTCTTTTACAGGGAAGTCAGACTATCGTTTTCGGGGTGCACTGGAGTCGCATAGAAGCGCTCTGGGAGCGACGTGCGGATCCCCTCCAGGCTCACCAGCAGCACCACAGGAGCCTGCTCCAGTGGACATTCCTGTTGTTGCTTTAGAAGCAGAGACAGCTTTGCCTGAGGATGCTTCTACTTCTGCTCAGCCAAATATTCTGCCAGAGAGTACTGACCTACAAGTTTTCACTGATATTGGCTATTGGCCAAAAACTGTGGATAATAATTTGAAAACTCAGCTTGTCAAGAGAGGGACAGTGGAACTGCGGAATGAGGATGCATTGTTTCCAAAAGGCAGCGATGATAGGTCATTTCCCAAGGATTGGTTCTACAAGAATTTGGACAATGGTGAGACTATGGCCATAGCTAGACCTAAGGTTTATCCCTGGATCGTTCAGGGGTCAAACCTGTTCATCTAGGTGACACACAGGGGATCCAGTGCTCAGGCAGGGGCGAACCCCGGATGACCCCAGGATAAACCTTAGGTCTAGCTGTGGCCTAAGTTAAGGACGACATGGTTGGTGTTTTCTCCTGTAAACTGTGCTGCATATTGCTTTCCTTGCATGCTTCGGCAAGAGGAAGCTGCAAGATTATTATTTATTTATATAGCGCCATCAATGTACATGGTGCTGTACAGAGTAAAACAATAAAATAGCAAGACCCTGCCGCATAGGCTTACATTCTAATAAAATCATAATAAAACAATAAGGAGGGGAAGAGAATGCACCAAACAGGCAAAGAGAGTTTGACAAACTTTGTTGCGACATTAAGAATCTTTCTAACTATCACTGTTTCAACTGCCAGTTGTGAAAGAAGTTTCTCAAAACTTAAATTAATCAAAACGTATCGGAGATCTACAATGACCCAAGAAAGACTGAGTAACCTAGCAATACTGTCAATTAAGAGAGATTTCAATGTAGATTTCAATACTGTTATTGAAAAAATTGCACATATTAAAACCAGGTGATTTTAAATAAATGTAAGTACTGGTATACTAATATTAAATTAATTTTACTTTAAATAGATCAGTATTTTCTTAAAATATAATACATGTGCTGGGGGGGGCGTGTAAGGGGTTCAATACTGGACTGGTGGGAGGGACGCAGGGAGTGCTAAAGGTCTACGGATTAGGGGCACAATACTTGCCTTGCCCCAGGTGCCGGCAACCCACGCTATGCCACTGGTGAGACGTATCTTTTCTACTGGCACTGTTGATTGGGAAGATCTCCAGGGATGCTGTTTTGGGCTAATTGCTTCATTTAAGAACTCGCTTTAACATTTTGTAGAGTATCCGTAGCCCTTAATGAACAAAAGTTAGAGCGAATAATTACAGCCTAGATCTCTGCTCCCGAGGGCTGCCAACAGGGGGACCTGATCTGAATACGTTAAGTATGTACACAAATGATTAGCTAAAGATCACAGTAGGCTTGGAAATGCTAGAATATATCCAGAATAAGAAAAAGTTATTCGGAGCCTTTTTTAAAGAAAGTGAAATACAGGGGTGTTAAGGAAAAACTGAGTTATTTATTACATTCAACCGACCCCTATATGATTCAGAGGGTTGCACTATTTGCAGCAAAAGCAACACTTTGGGATATTTTTGGTGTGAGGTGTTATAAACATTCAGAGATATAAATGAATTGTGGTTGAGAAGTAATTAAAGGTTTCTGGATGTCTGCTGTTCACCCATTTTACCATCCATTTCAGTAATGGATGTTATGTATTTGATAGTTCTGTTGTTTTAACCATATGTAGTATTTGTGAACCGCCCAGAGAGCTCCGGCTATTGGGCGGTATAGAAATGTAATAAATAAATAAATAAATAAATAAATAATAGCATAGTAAAATTTCAAGTTTGTGTGTATTGCAATGATCTGTGGATTGCGCAGTAAACATTTTGTAAAATGGCAAGGCAGAAAACCCCCAAATGGGCTTGTTGGGCTTATAATTTTAATGCCTCCAAGTGTTTTTGCTGAAATCTTCTTTTTGATGCAACTGTTAAAGGCACATGGGTTATGTCCCCTGCTGCATCTTGACCCTTAAGGGTGCATTCAGACGTATATAATTTTAGTTGTGAGCTCAGTGTGGACGTGTGCTCATCACAACTTGATTAGATGTAGGCACTTTCCCCCTGGACTGAGCTCAAATGACACCCTTTTTCATGCCCAAGTAGTTTTGCTTTCTTCTCCCGAAGCCCTGCCATGTTTTACAATGAACCTATTGTCTTGTTTTTTAAGCCAAAGGATTTCTGCACATAATACACTGGCTTGGGACCTTGATACTTGAGGGAGTGCCTCTCCTTATATATGCTTGCCCGAGACTTGAGATCTGTTGGAGGAGCCCTGCTCCGCATCCCACCCACGCAACATATACACTATGATGGGACAAGGGACAGGGCTTTCTCTGTGGTGGCACCCAGACTGTGGAATGCCCTCCCCTGGGAGGCCCAACTGGCGCCAACATTGATTTCATTTCGACGCCAAGTAAAAACATGGCTTTTTAACAAAGCCTTTGATGGTTAAATTCACTAAGATGGTACATTGTTTTAACTCGTTTTAACTGCTTTTAAATTATATATTGTTTTAACTTGGTTCATGGTTAAATTTGTTTTTAACTACATATTTATTGTTTTATACTGTATGCTTTTATCTGTACGCTGCCCTGAGATCTTAATGATTTTGGGCGGGGTACAAATGTTTTAAATAAATAAATAAGATCATTATGTGTACAACCAGGCACTCTATGAGTAGAACCAGCAAGCTGGCCAGATTACAGGGCTAACAACCCCATTATATTTCTAACTCACCTTGCAATCCTATGGCATCTTACCCCACTTTGGTCTGGTACAGATTCCCACACACGTATCTGTGTTTAATTGCTATCCAGCAGAGCTGGACCTACCCTTAAGCAGAGTGAGGCAGTCACCTCAGGCAGCAGATGCTTGGAGGTGGCAGCGAGGTGTTAAACGAGAGAGCTATACATCACATGACCTGCTCTACACCCCCCGAGTTAGCCAGCTGCCCTCAGCTGCAGTCATGGAAGCTGCCCCATACCCCCAGTATTGAAGTAAAACCCAGCTGGGTTTTGTACATGGCATGGTTGATATACCAATTGCGCCCTTATCTGGACAGAGATAGCCTAGCTACAGTTATCCATACTCTGATAACCTCGTTTGGATTACTGCAGTGTGTTATACATGGGGCTGCCTTTGAAAATGGTCTGGAAACTTCAGCTGGTACAAAACAGGGCAGCCCGTTTACTAACAGGGACTGGCTGGTGAAATCACAACTCGCCAGTCCTTTTACAACTTCATTGGCTGCCAGTCCAGGTCTGCGCCCGATTCAAAGTGCCGATTCAAAGCCGTAAACGGTTTGGGGCCAGGTCATTTGAAGGAATGCCTCCTCCCATATGTACCTGCCCGGACCTTAAGATCATCCACAGGGGTCCTTCTCCGTGAGCCCCTGCCAAAGGAAGTGAGGCAGGTGGCTACTAGGAGGAGGGCTTTCTCCGCTGTGGCACCCCGGCTGTGGAACGAGCTCCCCAGAGAGGTCCACCTGGCACCTACACTGTACTTCTTTCGTCGCCAGCTGAAGACCTTTTTATTCTCTCAGTACTTAATTTAAACTTAAATTTAAAATTTACTGTTCTAACTCTGTATTTTAATTTTATATCAATTTTTGCTGCGTGGTTTTATCCTGGTTGTGCTTTTTATACTGTATTTTGTATTTGTGTTTTTAACCCGTTGGTTGTTTTGTTATGGTTTTAATTTTTGTGAACCGCCCAGAGAGCTTCGGCTATTGGGCGGTATAAAAATGTAATAAATAAATAAATGGAAATGGCACCATCTTGTTTTTTGCCTCAGGCAGTAAAATGCCTTGAGCTGGCCCTGCTCTCCAGGAGTCTGAGTGATGTGTGCGATTCTAGACTTCTGTATCTCTTAGGTTACACTGTTTCGTCCGAGCATCGCTCCATGTGCCAGCTGTTGAATGGCTGGCCACCAACGGACACAGTTTACAGGGTTCAGGAACAGGTTGGATTCAAGGCAGCTGGCAAGTGGCTTTCTAGCAAGCCTGCTGCTCATGACCTCCTTCTCTTTGAGATGGAATCCGCTACACCCCACAAGGAGGAAAGGGGGGGCAGGGTCAACCTACAGAAGAGCAGGCTGCATGCCAATGTAAATGGCTGCAAAGTGCTCCCAAGACTCAGGGCCATTTGCTCTAAAATTGAATTGGTGCGTGTGTCTGTGATGCTAACATAGTGCAGCCTGCAATGCATCGCAGCTGATGGGAACACAGGGAAAAGAGGGCGAGCAGAGTGCCAAGGTGCCCACACAGCGCTGTAAAGCCGCAATTGGGTTTTGATTGGATTCCCCCTCCCCCCAAAAAATCTGCATGACCCTTGGTGACATTACTCTCTGGATGACAATTCAACCAGTGCCGTGCTAGAGAAAATACGTCTGCGTTTGGAGAGACTGGGACAGGGGGAGACCCACCGCAAGCTCTATGACTGGCTGATGCATCTCTTCTCGATCCTCCCAGAGTGCAGGACACGGAATAACGGGCTCAAGATAAAGGAAGACAGCTTCCGGCTGGACATCAGGAAAAACCTCCTGACTGTTAGAGCAGTACGACAATGGAATCAGTTACCTAGGGAGGTTGTGGGCTCTCCCACACTAGAGGCCTTCAAGAGGCAGCTGGACAACCCTCTGTCAGGCATGCTTTAGGGTGGATTCCTGCATTGAGCAGGGGGTTGGACTCAATGGCCTTGTAGGCCCCTTCCAACACTGCTATTCTATGATTCTATGTCACGGGAGAAACTCACAACCTGCAATATACCACGCAGACACGAATGAAAAAGACACTTGTACAGAACGTACATCAGGCAACCTTGCCTGATCCTATTCCAGGTGGCTGAAGTTACTCACGGCTGTACATGAAGCTGATCCTCTCCATTTGGAAAACTTAGGCCGGGGTGCAGAAGTTCCCAAGAGCTGAGTTCCATTTTGAGAAGGTCTAGGGGGCTGCATTACAGCGGTGGGTGGAGTGAAAGGCAAAAGGAATCAGGATTGCCCCTTGGTTAGAGAACAGGCAGCACAGTGCCGTGGGGTTTGTGAATTTTCTGGCCATTTTGCACATTTTTATTTATTTATTTATTACATTTTTATACCGCCCAATAGCCGAAGGTCTCTTACATTTTTCTTACAGGTTTCACAATTTGCGCAAATTCGGGTGCCATTTGCATGAATTGCCCAGAAATTTGCACAAATTGCCCAGAAATTTGTGCAAATTGTGGAACCTGTGCATCTGTGTGTGTGTGTGTGGGGGGGGTGGAGATGCACAAAAGAAGTTTCCAGAGTTCAGGGGAAAAGGTCGCAGCTCAGTTCACAAACACGAATGGAGGCGTGCATGCCACGGAACTCCATCGAGTAAAAAAAAGAACCAGATTTCCTAGTGATGGACATCCCTAGGTTGCAGTAGTAGTCAAGTTTGGAAATAGCCAGAATATGACCCTGAATTTTTGCTGCGGGACCTGAAAACGGAGTGTGCACCAATGAAAACGCAACCTGAGTTTTGCAGAAACAACAACTAGAAAGGGAGATAGAAGAGAGAATTGGCTGTTATATTGCTTCTGGTCTGTGTGATGCTGCCAGAGGCCAAATTCTGTCTGAGTGATGCAAAGTGACAGGCATGCCCTAGACTAGAGGGGTCCCAGGATACCCCTGCAGGGAAACTGTGTCCTGGCTCTCTCTTTCCCTGGAACGTGGGGTCTCTCTTTTCTCTCTCTCTCCTCTCAGATGAACCAAAGACCCAATCCTAGTTTTAAGTTTTCTACAGCTAGAGCAAGGCCTGATTGGAGGACAGTCAGATCAGTGTTGATCTTTGAGAATGGGCAGACCTAGCCAACAGCGAAAGAGCTAACGCAGAAGCGGAAGGCTGCAATGAGGCGTGACAGCCGGCCAATTACGGAGTGTATCCGGCTGATGTCTTCTTTCAAACCCTTTCATTGAGGTGAAGCTGATCCGTGCTGAGATATATTGCATGGTGCATGCTGGGGAGTTTTTCAAAGCTGACTGTGGGGATACCCACCTTTCTGCCCCTTAGGTGTATGTCTAGCGAGTGCGGAACGTTTGACTGAGTGGGTGTGGCTAGTGATGCAATCAGAGAGGGGGAGGGAGGAGTATAAATAGGTTGGCTGAGGGCATTGTGGAGTTAGTTTTGGTTTTAGTCTGGGGTTTTAGTCTGCTTCATGAGAGTGTTTGGTGTGAGGAGTGAGAAGAGATAGGATTTTAAGGGACTTGGGGGTTGTTGTTTTAACTATAAAAATAAGCAGGTTTGATCTAAATTGAAATACCAAAGATCTGTTCAATTTCAATAAACGTTACTTTGTGTTCTGTTACCACAAACCACACGTCAACTCGGATTTATTACCTGCTATATTACACAGTGTAAAAACATCTACCAATACACCTGCAGTGCAGTACCTCAGCAATAGAACCTATTTTCCAAAACCCTTTACCTTGTTCCCTCAGAACAAGGTGTTGTTGTTTTACCCTTTCCTCAGGCTTTTCAAGAGGTAGCGCTTGGCTTGAGAAGGGCGTGCTAGGCAAGGCCTTCTGTGTGAGGTCAGTGCCGTTGCACTGACTCTCTTGGGTCTGGTTCACATGTTACGTGCCCAGTAGGGATGTGCTCCGCTTCTAATCCGGCCTGAGAAGCAGTAGCGGAGCGGGGGGCTTCGCCTGCCCTTAAGGCGGAGGCGAAGAGGATTGGGGGGCCGGCGGAGCGTGGCGAAGAGGATCGAGGTGAAGGCGGATCCTTCGCCTCGATCCGGAGCTCCGCCGGAAAGGTAAGTGGGGTTTACCGGGCCCTGCCGCTGTCGCCCATGCGGCGACAGCAGCAGGGCCCGGTAACGCCCCCCGCCCTCCTCTCCCTTACCTGTCTCCGTCCGTGGTCCGTCAGCGTCTCCAATTGAGCCCGTGGTTCCAGCAGGAAGTCTGGGCCGCACTTGCGGCCCAGACTTCCTGGTGGAACCGCGGGCTCAATTGAAGACGGTGACGGACCGTGGACGGAGGCAGGTAAGGCCCCCCTCCCCCTTGGTCCCTTACCGGGCTCTGCCGCCGTCGCCGCATGGGCGGCGACGGCGGCAGGGCCCGGTAACCCCCCCGCCCTCCTCTCCCTTACCTGCCTCCATCTGCGGTCCGTCAGCATCTCCAATTGAGCCCGTCGCCGCATGGGCGGCGATGGCGGCAGGGCCCGGTAACCCCCCACAGACTGGCAGAGTGGGGGCGGGGCGGAGCGGGCCGATCCAAAAATTGCGGATCTTAAAGTGAAGCGGAGTGGGGGGTCCGTGCACACCCCTAGTGCCCAGCCCTTGATGATCTGTAGCATCGAAAGGGACTTGCATGCCTGAATGAGCTGCCATGCTTCAAACACCCTTGTCAGAAGCTGTAGCCATGTTCGGCTGCCCCGTGTGGTGACCCAGTGAACTGCAGGGTGGCAGCCTTCTCAGTGAAATACTGACAGGCCCAGGAGGGGATCTACACTAGTCAAGTTAGAACGTGTCTTACCGTTTTTAAGTGTGCGTTTGGTAGTACTTCGCCACATGACGTATAGTTTGTGACATTTTATTGTTGTCTGTTCTCCGGTTTTTATTTTGAACTTCTCTGAAATAAGTCGGTCTATTTGGTATGATGTGGCCAATTTCATCGTATTAAATGGGTTTCCTGTAGCTCTTAATTAGCCGATCGCATTCCTGGGGGCATGTTTATGTAATTTCCGCGCCCAAAGTTGGAGCTGTTTTTTTTTCCCTTTCAAGCCTCTTTTTTGCAGCCACTTCCAGTTTCACTTTTGGGAGCCTGCTTGATGGATTGTTTGTAGGTGGAGGATTGTCACAGAGAGAAGAGGAAGTGGGAGGGGAAATTACAAACGGATTTCTTTTCTTAGTGTGGCCAAAAGGAATGCATTCCCATGGAAAGAGAAAAGTAAGTAAATGTTTTAAAAACGGCTTCGTTTTCAATCGTTCAAAAAACAACAACGTTCAATGACTGTAAGAACAACGTTTCATATACTAGCGTAGATCCCCTCCTGGGCCGGTGCCAGACTCTTTTGCGCCCTAGGCAAGATGAGCTACTGCCCCCCCCCCCAAATATGCCAGCTTCAATTAAGAACAGATGTTTCGTTGGGGGAAAAAGAAGCACTAAACTTGGCACCTACATTATATGCTTTTAGACGCCAGGTGAAGACCTTTTTATTCTCCCAGCATTTTAACAGTCTATAAATAAATTTTAACTTGGTGTTTTAAATTTGTAATTTTGCATTGCTGCTCTTTTTATCTGGTTGAGCTTTTATATTGTATTTTATATTATGGTTTTATACTGTTGTTTTATACTTTGAATGGTTTTAATTTTTGTGATCCGCCCAGAGAGCTCCGGCTATTGGGCAGTATAGAAATGTAATTAATTAATAAATAAAATAAATTATTATGTTTTTTCTTTAAAACAGCTAATTTGTATAAAACTGTGACCCTTAAAGGTCAGTACTATGCCCCTCTGAGGTCTGTGCCCTGGGCGGCTGCCTAGTTGGCCTAACGGTAGTGCTAGCCCTGGACTGTCTCCGCCCACCTAGGCTGGCTATTGGAGCCCTCTGGACAGGAAGGGGTATAAGAGGGCTTCCTGTTGGGGCTTCCTTGAGCAGCAAGGTCTCCCTGAGCTCTGGAGTGTTTCTGATTTGCTCCACGGCTCCCCTTGAACTGTCCTATAGACTTCAGATAATGTTTTCTGTGGAGACAGATTAGTATTCAGATGTGCTGTTGGCGTGTCAGCTACATCCATTTCCTGGAAACTACAGATCTAGACACGGCAACATTGCATGCTGTTCGTTACATTACAAAGTCTGAACTACCGTTGCTATGTCTGGATTGCATACTTAAAAGGAACTTACTTTGTGGTGGGCTATGCCCAAAGTTATCTAGGCCAGCCACAACAGGAAGCAAATGTCCCGTGCAATCCAATGCCTGTTGACCCAGAAATAAGTCCTATTGTATCGAACAGGGCTTACTCCTAAGTAAGTGTGTGCCTTAGACTAGGATGAGCAAAAACATTACTCCATTCTGCAGTAAGTTAAACCAAAACACACTAAGGCTGCAGTCGATAATAACTGATTATAAGGAATGCCAACAGGCACGCAACTGCATAACAGTTTTACCAATTAAATCAGACAATGGAGATTCAAAATAATGACTTCTATTTTATAAAATCAATTAGAACAATTCAAACCTACAAATTTGTGAAGATGACAAAATATCAAACGAATAGTCACTTTTTTATGACACCTTAACAGTAAAATTATAACAACAGACTGGATATTGTTGATGTACTACGTTATTAATTATTATAACTAAGTTATTAATGATTATAAATCCTGTTATAATAATTAATAACATTAGTACATGAACAATATCCAGTCTGTTGTTATAATTTTACTGTTAAGGTATCATAAAACGGTGACTATTTGTTTGATATTTTGTCATCTTCACAAATTTGTATGTTTGAATTGTTCTAATTAATTTTATAAAATAGAAGTCATTATTTTGAATCTTCATAGTACTACTGTCTGATTTAATTGGTAAAATTGTTATGCAGTTGTGTGCCTGTTGGCATTCCTTACAATCTGTTAGACTAGGATGACTGTATGGAAAGGAGGGCAGGGCTCCTGTATCTTTAACAGTTGTATAGAAAAAGGAATTTCAGGAGGGCAGGATCTATACTACTGCTTTAAAATGGTTCGTAATGGTATTGACAACTGTTGGAGCCCAGGATACATTCAATATGCAGCTTTCAAACTGTATTCAAAGTGTTATACCCTGCTTGGTGTAGATCTAGCCAAGGAGTGAGCAGATACAAAAGAGGGCAGAACTCCTGCAACTAATTGCTGTGATGAAGAGGAAATTTCACCAGGTGCTGCATGCATACAAATGACACCTGCTGAAATTCCTTTTTCTATACCACTGTTGAAGATACAGGAGCCCAGTCCTCCTTTCCATAGGGTCACCCTACCTTAGACTGCAATTCTAAATGCACCATCAAGGCAGAAAGCACCACTGAACACAGTGGGGTCTTACTCTTGAGTAAATATGCACATGATAGAACTATTGCTGAGCAGTCAGTCTCACTAGATTCAGTAGGGCTTCCTTCTGAGTAAGCCTGCACAGAAGAAACTGCAAAATAAGCTCTGAATTGTGTATAATTTTCTTCAACAAAAAAGAAGCTTTTGGACTGAAAGCCTGCAGGCAGGTTGTAGCAATTAATTACTGTTCTACATTGCCTTGTATTGTCAGGTGCATTAAAAAAAACCCCTCTAAAATATGGATTATAAAAATATTGTGATGTATTTAAAAAATAAAAAAGTATCCTCGGAGGTAGTATAACGTTTCTGTTTGGTTGTAAACAAACATGTTTTACCTCTTGTATCAAGCAATTAGTATGCATTTTTGTTTCAGAAATAGATCTAAAATTACAGATGAGGCATTTGATTTCAGTCACTCGTTTTCCTGACAATTTACGTTAATCCTCCCAGCTTGCAAAAAGAGTCAGAACTAGGACAGCCAACTCTGTTTCTAGCAGGGGCAACAATTCAGCAGATAAAAAGTTTCCCTTATCACTGGAATGCTTGCTGGGAAAATGTCATGTGCTGAACATCTACCTTCGGGCTGCTGTTAAATGCGCGGAGCTTTGCTATAAAAACACTGGCATCCTGCTCAGGGGAGTATCTCCGAATTGGGGGTGACGTGAGCGTTTGCAGTGCAGTGCTCACACACTCAGGCATCCCTGTTTGAATGCTCACATGCAGGATTGGGGTGGCAGGGGAACACAGCCCATATCACAATCAGGCCCCAAATTTAGTGTGGGAGTGTGTCATACTTTATAGAGGGCAATCTTCGACTTGAAAGATAGTCAGGGGACAGCTGTCTGTTTGATGGCATGCCGTGTTGGAAGAACTGTCAAGTCCAGGTTGAAAGATAAAGAACTATATATGTATAGGATGTAATTGGAAGTCTCCAAAGCAACCAATTAAAGACTAGTGGATTTGGGACAATATGCGTATCTATTAACTTATTCATAAGTGTAGCGAGCAAGGAATCCTAACTCAAAGAATGATATTATGGCACCATGATTTTCATCCATTTCCTATGCTGAAGCACTTCAAACGACTGATAATGTTAACACCAAGTACGGTTGCTTATTTCCCCCCTGATTATTAATTATTATTATTGATATTGATATTATTATTAATTGTATCCCATCTTTTTCACAATACTGGGACTCAAGGCGGCTTTAGAAAGTTAAAACATATACAATTAAAATGTAAATAGAAATATAGACAAATTAATATACAATTAAATCTTCTGTAATATTAAAACATTTAAAATAAAGGTAACAATTAAAAAAAAAAACACCCACTGCATAAACAGAGGTCCAGATTATTTGCCACAGGCCTGCCGGAACAAAAACCATTTTGCCTGCCTCCAGAAGCATAGCAAAGAGGGAGCCAGTCTAGCTTCCCTGGGAGCAGCCACTAAGAAGGCCCTTCCCTGCGTTCCCACCAGGCAGGTCTGTGATGGTGAGGGACTGAGAGAAGGGCCTCCCCTGAAGAGCTCAGGGCACGGGCAGGCTTGAAATGGAGAATACGGTCTTTCAGATAACCTGCACCCCAGCCGTATAGGGCTTTATAATAGGGCTGTCCATGGACCCCCCAATCCGCTCTGGATGATGATCCACTCCTTTTGGATCAGGTCCGCTCTGTGTCAATCTGCCTCTGCTCCGCTCTGCTGCGGAGCTCCAGATCTGGATCGGAGCTCTGCTTCCCCCCATAGACTTGCATTGCAAAGGTTAAATGCCTATAACTTTTTTAGTTTTCAAGTTAGAAACATTAAAATGGGCACCATGCTAGCTTCTAAATAGATCCTTATTCAAGCCAATTTTGAAGGAAATCAGACCATCCCCTGATTTTTTGGGAATATTTAAAATATTTCCTCCCCCATTTACAGAAATGCAGTGATCTCTGTTATTTGGTAAGCTACACACATGTAACTGGGCACCATGATAGCTTCCAAATAGATCCTTAGGCATGGCTACTTTGAAGGAAATCAGATCATTCCCTGGTTTTTGGGGAATTGTTAAAAATATTTCCCCCATTTACAGAAATGCAGTGATCTCTGTTATTTGGTCAGCTACACACATGTAACTGGGCACCATGATAGCTTCCACATAGGACCTTAGGCATGGCCACTTTGAAGGAAATCGGATCATGTCCTGATTTTGGGGGAATTTTTAAAGTTAAACCTAAATCAGAATCTTCCTCTCAGGTTAACCACTTCAAAAATGAACACAGGGGGAAAAGTGTCTCTGTATGCCTCTGGCTGAGTCCCCCCTCCAACATTGGGATTGGAGGATGCTTCATGGGGTGATCACTTATCATCACGATTGGGAGATGAAGCTGTCTATCAACGATAAAAAAAAAGCTTCCCCCCTCCCGCTTTTTACCCATTCAATAAAAATTAATTGCAAGCAAACTGCAGAATGTAGATTTTTCAAAATCTACACAAATTACCCCTAATCATCAGTCTCTAAGCACAGTAATTTTCAGGGATCTAGCTTTAAAAACAAAGAAGTTACAGGCGTTTCTTCGACCAATACGATCCTATGTAAAAAAACGTCCAAAACGGCGATTGGAGCTCCGCATCAACACGAGGCACTCCGCAACTCAGCGAACCGCTTCACCTCAATCCGCTGCCCCTGACCCGATTCGGATCCAACTTTGGCGGAGGCGGATCGGGTCGCTCCGCTCCTACATCTACGACCCGAAACGGAGCAGAGCACAGCCCTACTTTATAGGTCATTATCTAAAAATATGCACAGTCAAACAAAATGGCACACACTCACACATGCTCCTTTTATATGTTGCATAACTTGTATTATTATCTTCATTAGGTATTGAGCTCCTATTTGGGTCATTTTATAGTAGATGTTCCAGAAGCATATCAGTTACAGATTAGGATTTATTATTAGTGAACGCCTATATTTCTCTGTTGATTTTGATTTATTGCCACGTGCGTTCTTCGTTTTGTTGCCTTTCTTTTGTTAACCTTACTATGAAATAAAATAAAGTTTCAAGATAAAAAGGAAAAGGAAGGTAAAGAACACTAAGAAGGAAGAGCACACCCAGGGCTTTGAAGTTATCCATCAGCGCTTTGCACCTGGACAACAGGCTGTGCAGCAGGTATTTAGGTCATCTGGTTTCTGTCTGCTCCACTATGGAGAGTTGTATTGCATTTTTATTTAAATTAGGGCTAAGCTACATGCTACGATAAATGCGTAGCATATTGCTGATCCTAATCTTTTTTACTTTAGTGTAAGCAGGATCAGGACCACCATGCGCAGATGGAGAAGGGGGATTACACCTTCCCACCCAGCCACTTCCCCAACTAAATTTGCACCACATGGGGCTAAAGGGGGGAACCACTTTGGCACTAATGGAATTCCCCACCTTTCATAGAATCATAGATTAGTAGAGCTGGAAGGGGCCTATAAGGCCATCAAGTCCAACCCCCTGCTCAGTGCAGGAATCCTCCTTAAAGCATCCCTGACGGAAGCCTGTCCAGCTGCCTCTGGAATGCCTCTAGTGTGGTAGAGCCCACCACCACCTCCTTAGGTCATTGGTTCCATCGTCGTCCTGCTCTAACAGTAAGGATGTTTTTCCTGATGTCCAGCCGGAATCTGGCTTCCTGTCACTTGAGTCCATTATTCTGTGCCCTGCATCCTGGGATGATCCAGATGAGATCCTGGGGGAATGAACAAAAACCAGGAAACTATCAAATGATTGGTGGTTAGGGAAAAGAGGGTGGGGCCAGGAGAAAGAGGGCACACCTTTCTCTGCCTGAGATTCTGCAACTCTGCATTGAACTCCGCCAGACCTTCCTTCCTTCGTGGCTGAGATACGGAGCAGCAAAAATAGAGATCTCCCTCTCGTTTTGTCACAGAAGATGGGAGAGGATGCGTAAGGCAAGGCAGGAAGCTGGGAAAAACAAAACTTTCATATTTGTTTGGCACTTATCATGTACATCCCCTTTGGGGAGGGGGGATGATTAATGAGGCATTTCTTGCACACTGGTGGAGATAATACTGCCTTGAAGCCTTGCATGTTATTCTGTCAGTCGGACCAGCCGCTCTGGGACCTCCAAATGCTTAACCCAGCAGTGCTGCTATGCTGTTGAGTGAAACACCTCTGCTCAACTCACCTTTCTCTTCTTTTGCTCAGGTTATGTCATCCACACCCTCACAGTTGACTCCTTACTAGGGATGGACTAGTTACCTGCCAGTTTTGCTTCTGTAACCCCTATGGAGTGGATGGTTTAGTCCCTTGGGCGGGGCTCTCACTCAGAGGGAGGGGCTAGAGAAGAAACAGCTAAAAGAAAGAGAAACCAGTTCTGCTGAAAGCTGAATATTAAAAGGATTTCTGTTTAATTATAGTAGGGTGACCACAAGAAAAGGAGGACAGGGCTCCTGTATCTTTAACAGTTCCATAGAAAAGGGAATTTCAGCAGGTGTCATTTGTATATATGGAGAACGTGGTGAAATTCCCTCTTCATCGCAACAGTTAAAGCTGCAGGTGCCCTGCCCTCTTTTAAATCTGGTCACTCTAGTAAAGCTCCTGCAGCTTTAACTGTTGTGACGAAGAGGGAATTTCACCAGGTTCTCCATATATAGAAATGACACCTGCTGAAATTCCGTTCTCTATGCAACTGTTAAAGATACAGGAGCCCTGTCTTCCTTTTCACATGGTTACCCTAATAAATTATAGGCTCTGATCACCTTGTCTAAGGTAGGGTGACCATATTTTGGAAACCAAAAAGGAGGACAACATGGTCGCCCCAAGGGAGCATGTCCAGTACCAAGGGGGCGTGCCCACCCGAACATAGCCTTGGTCACATGTCTGATTTTATAGCACACATTTAAGACAAATCTGTTCTACATAACATCTTAATGCTAAAATCACTGAAATAAAGAACAAGTGAGAGATTCAATGTATCTGAAATTAACTTCACTCACTCCTACTTTTGTAGGTTTTGCTGTACTTTGAAGCTTTTGCTATACTCTGTGTGTTACATTCTCCTCTTCCCTCAAATACCTTTTCTGACTGTATCTTCACTCATTTCAAGTTGCTGTTGTTGTTAACAGGGTTTGCTACTGGCCCCAGATCTGTTTCAAATTTGGTATGGCTAAAGCTCTACCTAAAAGCTATCATGGTGCCAACTTTCAGCTCTTTATCTTTAAAAATGACATTTTTAAAAATAATAATTTTAAAACCTCAATTTTTTAAAAAATCCTAAAAAATCATTGGATGAACGGATCTGTTTCAAATTTGGTGTGGCTAAAGCTCTACTTAAATCCTTTCATGGTGTAAAGTTTCATCTCTTTATCTTTAAAAATGACAATTTTAAAAATAATTTTAAAACCTCAATTTTTAAAAAATTCCTAAAAAATCATTGGATGAACGGATCTGTTTCAAATTTGGTGTGGCTAAAGCTCTTCTTAAATCCTTTCACAGTGTAAAGTTTCATCTCTTTATCTTTAAAAATGACAATTTAAAAAATAATAATTTTAAAACCTCAATTTTTTAAAAAATCCTAGAAAATCAATGGATGAACGGATCTGTTTCAAATTTGGTATGACTAAATCCCTTCCTAAGAGCTACCATTGAGCCAAGTTTCATGTCTTTATCTTAAAAAATGATGGAGTTACAAGCATTTTTATTAATTCCCATTAGAGCTGCTCTTTGTAAAAAATCCGGATTTCCCCTCCCCTCCCGGATTTGCCATAAAAAACCCGGGCAAATCTGGGCAAATCCGGTCATATGGTCACCCTAGTAAGTTAAATTGAACTATTAATTGTGTACACTAGCATTTCAAGGGGGTGGGGGATCATTTTTGTTGTTGCATTTTTGATATTTGTACTAATTATATTATTGCAGGGCTAATACTCTGAACTGTTTTGTTACTGCTTGGGGATTGCCCTGTGAAATAAAAGTTGAGAAAGAGTCTACAAAAGGGACTTCCGGAGTACTCGGTGTCTGGAGATGCGGAACCACGTGGGATTGAGCTACAAGCGAGAGATCCATGGTTTTGTTGTCTGTACATAGGACAAATTGTGGCATATTTCTGTGATTGAATGTTTACTAAAGACATGTTTTGTTTAAAGACACGCTTTGCAAGTTTATTCTAATTAAGCCCCATAGAACCCACACGAGTAGAAGTTATCCTTCTTCCTGCATTACCTTTTTTTTTGTAAATCTCACGTTTTTTCCTTCCTCAATATGAAGACATGTAGGACTTTTCTGAAATTCTTATAAAAAATAAACAGACATGAAAATCTCCTCCATTTCCACCAGCCAGATTCAATATCGCCATGGAGAGGGCCATATTGTACCTGCCTATTTCCTCCACACCAAACAGGAAGGGCCGCCCCTCCACCAGTGGAATGACAGACAGACCTGTTCGGACGATCAGTGTGGTGCGAAGGACCGCCTCGGCCCAGCCACATGGGTATGCTGTCGTTACCAGTGGGAAGGGGATGGAGTTGGGCAATTGGGGTACGTGAGGGAGTGGGCAGGCTGTGCCACAGGTTGATGAGTCTGGTTGAATTGTTTATAGTACTGGTTTCAGCTGCCAAATGGATAGTTGGAGAAAGTCCATGACAGGCGCCCTCTGAGCCTGGCGCCTCAGGCAATTGCCTCTATCACCTGCTCCTAAAGTTGGTCCTGGGTGAAGGTAGGAGAGTGACCCAGCCCATCCTCCAATTAAACGTTGCTTTAGATGTGGGCAGAAAGGAAAGTGGCTGTTGCTATACTCGGGGCCAGGTTATTTGAAAGACCGGATTCTCCCTTATGAGCCTGCCCTTGCTTTGAGATCTTCTGGGGAAGCTCTTCTTTCAGTCCCACCATCTTCTTGGTGGGAACATGGGAGAGGGCCTTCTCGGTGGCTGCTCCAGTGCTTTGGAACCCTCTTCCCGGGGAAGCTAGACTGGCTCCCTCCTTGATGGGCTTTCAGAAGCAGGCAAAAACTTCTTTTTTGCAGGGCTTTGGGGAATAACCTGGCCCTCCATCTATGTTAAGGACTTGCAAAATTGTCATGTATTTTAAACGTGTAATGTTTTAATATTGTAATTTTTTTTTTAAAAAAATTTTTTTTGGACGTTTCTTTTCCTAGGTTTTAAAATGTATATGTTTTAAATTTTGCAAGGCCGCCTCGAGGCCCAGTATTGGGCAAAAGGCGGGATACTAATACTAATACTAATACTAATACTAATACTAATACTAATCTGTCCACCAGAGGGCAGTAACACAGCTCAGCATACTCTTTCTCCCAGGCTGTGCCAACTTTTCTCGCCGAACATCCTGTGAGCGTTGGGGTGTGTGGGTGTCAGCAGCTACTGTACCTAAGAAAGGAAATAAACAGCTCTGCCTTGGGCTTTTGTGGAAAACAGCTGGCTTTTCCAGTTTGGCTGGTTGGGGGCGGGGAGTTTAAAAAATTGAGGTCAGCAAGTATCAAAGTGTTTAGAGATGCATTGCGAGAACAGCCTGCCTGCTAAGGTGCTTTGGGAAAAAGT
The DNA here is from genome assembly GCF_023053635.1 of Elgaria multicarinata webbii. Taxonomy (NCBI): domain Eukaryota; kingdom Metazoa; phylum Chordata; class Lepidosauria; order Squamata; family Anguidae; genus Elgaria; species Elgaria multicarinata. The sequence goes on along the minus strand of NC_086188.1, from coordinate 16,791,657 downwards.
TATCTTTTTTTGTGGGGGGAGCACCCTACTTTTTAAAAATATATATATATATATATCAAACAAATCTTCTCTCTTGAGATTTTCCCTAGTAGAGTTGTCAACTCACTGGAGGGTGTGGGCTAGACTCCTTTTGTGCCTTTAACAGGAGATCAATGCACAGTAAATAGCAGGTGAAGCTTTTCACTGCCTGGATAACAACGTTTTTATCACCTGCATTAGTCTTTTTCTTTGCAGATTTAGTTCCTGTCAAAGGTACAACAGCCCTGTGAAGTGGGCTGGGCTGAAAGATAGTGACCGGCCTGGGACTTCCCAGGAAGGCAGGGATGGAAGAATATCTGTTTTGCTTTTTATAGTGTTTGGATTTTTTTGAATCACATGTTCCTACCACCCTGCTTCTGCAATAGCATGCAAATTCTTCAGCAAGATGTACGTACACATATACACACACACACACACACAAAATCAGATGCATTCTTCTATGCAATTCCCGCAACGTACTTTTTTTTTTTGTATGCAATTTCCCCTAAAACACTTTTTTTTGGTATGCAATTTCTGATCGAAGACCTGCATCATAAAGTTTGGAGAAGTCCAAACTCCGAAGGAGAACTGCATTCTAGCTCGAGAATTAGTTTGAGAAGTGCAAATGAGATTGGTTTGCCTTAATATGCAAACCAAACAAATTTCTCCTCCATCCCTGTAGAGAGGTTCAAAGCAGAACCCATCTGAACCCGAATCTCCCTGGTCTATGTCCAACAGGTCCCGGCTGCTACACCACACCAGCATTCCCCAACCTGAGGTCCTCCAGATGTGTAGGGCTGCATTGGCTATGGTGGCTGGGAATGATGGGAATTGAAGCCCAACACATCTGAAGGTCACCAGGTAAGAGAAAGGGGAACTACAACGTGCTAGGTCTCACAGATGACCCTAATGGTTGAAAGTAGAGCCAGCTTCAAGGGTAGGCATGGTCAGCATCTGCCCAGGCCCATACTTTAGCAAGGGTCCACTGACCAGAGCCCCCTGGAGTTGCTGCTCCTCCTCCCCATTGCAACCCGCTTGTTGAGAACTTAGAATCATAGAATAGTAGAGTTGGAAGGGACCTACAAGGACATCAAGTCCAACCCCCTGCTCAGTGCAGGAATCCACCCTAAAGCATCCCTGACAGAGGGTTGTCCAGCTGCCTCTTGAATGCCTCTAGTGTGGGAGAGCCCACAACCTCCCTAGGTAACTGATTCCATTGTCGTACTGCTCTAACAGTCAGGACGTTTTTCCTGGTGTCCAGCTGGAATCTGGCTTCCTTTAACTTGAGCCCGTTATTCCGTGTCCTGCACTCTGGGAGGATCGAGAAGACATCCTGGCTCTCCTCTGTGTGACAACCTTTAAAGTATTTGAAGTGTGCTCTCATGTCTCCCCTCAATCTTCTCTTCTCCAGGCCAAACATGCCCAGTTCTTTCAGTCTCTCTTCATAGGGCTTTGTTTCCAGACCCCTGATCATCCTAGCTGCCCTCCTCTGAACACGCTCCAGCTTGTCTGCGTCCTTCTTGAATTGTGGAGCCCAGAACCGGACGCAATACTCTAGGTGAGGCCTAACCAGGGCCGAATAGAGAGGAACCAGTACCTCACGCGATTTGGAAGCTATACTTCTATTAACGCAGCCCAAAATAGCATTGGCCTTTCTTGCAGCCATATCGCACTGCTGGCTCCTATTCAGCTTGTGATCTACAACAATTCCAAGATCCTTCTCGTTTGTAGTATTGCTGAGCCAAGTATCCCCCCCTCTTGTAACTGTACATTTGGTTTCTATTTCCTAGATGTAGAACTTGGCATTTATCCCTGTTAAATTTCATTCTGCTGTTTTCAGCCCAGCACTCCAGCCTATCAAGATCACTTTGAAGTTTGTTTTTGTCTTTCAGGGTGTTAGCTATCCCACCCAATTTTGTGTCCTCTTAAACTTAAGAACAGAAGAAGCACCCTGCTGGATCAGACCAAGGGTCCATCCAGTCCAGCACTCTGTTCACGCAGGGGCCAACCAGCCATCGGCCAGGGATGAACAAGCAGGACATGATGCAACAGCACCCACCCACCCATGTTCCCCAGCTACTGGTCACCTACCTCTTCCTCTCGTCCTGACAGTGGGGGAGGACGAGGAGCAGGAGGTGCCGTGCCCTCCTTCCTCCCTGGCTCTCTCTGCCTGTCAAGCAGCCGAGTGGCGGCATTGAGGAGAAAGAGTGTGAGGAGCAAGAGTAGCTGGTGGCAATGGTGGACAGAAGGTGGACCCCCCCCAAAGGCCCTCAGAGACCCGGAGCCAGCCATTGTTGAAAGCTGGATTTCGCAAAGCTCACATGTACTCCTGGCCCCTCTCATCACAGAAGCAAAGCCCTGCCTAGTTCAGGGTTTAGCTTGGGGCTGCTGCCGTCCCCCAATGCCCAGCATGGAATGGAAAAGCCCCAGATCACCTTGGCAATTGAGGCCCATCACCCATGGCGGGAGCAGCCCCTTCACACACCTGTAGTCAAGGGTGAAATCAAATGTGGATGTAACGTGCTGAGTCAGTCCCATCCTTGCGTTCCCTACTCAATCCTCGTCTCCCCACCAGCCGGTTCAGCTTTCTGCTTCCTTCCACCCCCCTTTTTTGGGTTGTGATAAAAAATGCAGGTTCCTGCTTTCACACCCTTTCCAAACTCTCTCTCTCTCTCTCTCTCTTTCTCTTCAGCACCAAGGAGCTGCTCTTTACTCTAAAGAGCTGGTTCAGAGCTGCAATGACTTCACTTGATCTCTCGTCCCTGGTTTCGCTTAACTCCTGGCTTCCGTTCGCACAACTTTCCAAGTCACACGAAAGGGGGGTGGGTGGATTTGCACATTTGGAAGGGAGATCTGAGAATTTTTGCAAGTGCGAATTTGTACAAATCCAGGAAACTGGGGGGGGGGGGAAATCTGACACCAACAATGACCACATTTTGAGGGGGGGGAATTTGAGTATTTTCGCAAGAGTGAATTTGTGCAAATATGAATTTGCACAGATTCAGGAAATTGGGGAAATTCTGATTCTACCAATGTGCTGACGATGGAACCAAAGCAGCCTGAGAAATGCAGTGAAAATGGATTTTAGAAAAGCGATATATCCCTAGGTCCAGGGGGCTTGTAACCTGGGCCTCCCCAAATGCAGTCTATCCCTCTGCACCAATGCTTACCTTTCCCTCACTGACCACTCACTCCCCCCTGCCAATACATTTTGCGGTCTTCCATCAGCCTTTTTGCTTTCTCCCCCCCCCCGATCAATTTCCCCCCAGGCAGGAACTTCTCTCTCTCTCCCTGTCTCTCTCCCTCTCTGTCTCGCTCTGTAAAACGTATTTATTTATTTATTGCATTTCTGTACGGCCCAATAGCTGAAGCTCTCTGGCCGGTTCAGCCATCCTGCAGAAGATGCTGCAGTTGCACCTGGAACCCTCGACTTTCTAGAAATCCATGTGGGTTCAGAGGCACACTGCAGAAATCAAGACACTGGGTGTGACTGCAGTTCCCTCTGCAGCGTGCCTGACCTATTCTAAAAGTTAGAAAGAAAGAAAGAAAGAAAGAAAGAAAGAAAGAAAGAAAGAAAGAAAGAGGTCCTGATTAGTGAGTGGGGTGAGCAAGAAAGAAAATGTGTAGCATCCTGGGAAGGGAAGGTGGCGAAGAGTGTACATAGGGGTAGACGGAGAAAATAAGAGCACCAGAGTGGGAGAGAAAGAGAGCAAAGAGAAAGAGAAACAGCACAGGGGTGGGGGTGAAAGAGAGACAGAGAGAGCAAGAGCGGGGAGAGAGAGAGCAAGTGAGCACATGCACAGTAAGTGGAGAGAAAGAACATGGAGAGAATGAAATTGGAGGCAATATGTGTGTGTCTGGGAGGGGCCCAGAGGACACCTTGCTCAGGGCCCTCTCAACCCGGGCTGCGCCACTGTGTGTGACATCAGCTGCCAGTAAACCAATCATTTCCCTCTGAGCACTCCCCTATTTGCATGCGCCCACGTTCCGAGCCCTAAAGGGCAAACTGGCCCATGCTTCAGAATTCAGACGTTCCTACCAAGCCGTGGGCAGCTCAGCCGTGTAACAGAAAAGCAGCGTCTGAGCAGGTGGCTGTCGGACTCCATGGTTCTGTGTTGTTGACCCTTACTCTTCCCAATTGACTTATTTCCACATATGCAAAAGGCACCATTGTGTGCCATGCGGGGAGACCTGGTTGAGACCAGCATTTCCTAATTAAGGGCCAGCCAGCCAACTTTTTGCAACCCGTTAAAATGGATTCCTTCGTCAAGAGGCTATTTTGCAGACATTCTGTTCGGTGGCCACACTTGCCCCTTTATTGGCCATTAAACGCAGCACCTTCACAAGCTCCCTGGCTACTTGCGACCCGGTGAGACGTTTCTAGTAGTGCCCTCAAGACGCTCGCTATCCTCTCCTGGGTGAATCATTTTCCAGAAGATGAATTGGATGTAGCGAGTAATCCTCCCTGAATCCTAAAGAAATCAACTCTAAACCAATATCTTATTTCATCTTATTAATAGGGGTGTGCACGGACCCCCCACTCCGCTTCACTTTCAGATCCACCATTTTCGGATTGGGCTGCTCCGCCCCGCCCCCACTCCGCCTGTGCCCACTCCACTCCGCTCGGAGCTCCGGATCCGGATCGGAGCTCCGTTCCCCACCCATAGGGGGGGTTACTGGGCCCTGCCGCCATCGCCGCCCATGTGGTGATGGCGGCAGAGCCCGGTAAGGGACCAAGGGAGAGGGGGACCTTACCTGCCTCCGTCCGCGGTCCGTCGCCGTCTTCAATTGAGCCTGCGGTTCCACCAGGAACTGGGCCGCAAGCGGCCCAGACTTCCTGCTGGAACCACGGGCTCAATTGAAGACGCTGACGGACCGTGGACAGAGGCAGGTAAGGGAGAGGAGGGTGGGTGGGGGTTACCGGGCCCTGCCGCTGTCACCGCATGGGCGACAGCGACAGCGGCAGGGCCCGATAAACCCCACTTACCTTTCCGGCGGAGCTCCGGATCGAGGCGAAGGATCCGCCTTCACCTCGATCCTCTCCGCCACGCTCCACCGGCCCCCCAATCCTCTTCGCCTCCGCCTTAAGGGCAGGCGAAGCCACCCGCTCCGCTCCTGCTTCTCCGGTCCGATTAGAAGCGGAGCACATCCCTACTTATTAAGGCTTGCAGACGTCCAGAACAATGTGTGAGAGAAATGCATATTTATTTATGGTGTACTTTGTAGCATCTGATCTAAGCAGATGCTACAAAGGACACCATCACCTGGTGCAACCAAACGCCCTACATGGATACTAAACCTGGTAGAATAAACATTAAGAACAGGAGAACAGGAGAGGGAGGCCCACTGCCAAGGTAGGAGACAGTGCTTGCTGCTGCCGGTCTGCATCCTTGCTGCTCTCATCATCACCACCGCTTTTCCCTTTGGACTTTCGGCTTGACAGACTGCCACTCCATGCAGGCCCCACCCTGCCCCAGATACTAAGCCAACTGCTTGGACAATTTCCACCGTCCCCCCTCCCTTCTTGGGAGGGATATATAAGCTGGCTGGCTGAGGGGGCCTAGAAGAACCATCACCTGCAGGAGAGGGATGTTTTTGAATGTTTTTGTGGTTTAAATTTTTTTTGTACATTGTTTTTGTGTTTTTATCCTATGCAAACCACCCAGAGAGCCTCGGCTATGGGGCGGCATACAAATGTAATTAATAAATGTAATTAATAAGAAGAAGAACACAAGAAGAGCTGTGCTGGATCAGACCAAGGGTCCATCTAGTCCCTTCTCCGTGAGCCCCTGCCAAAGGAAGTGAGGCAGGTGGCTACTAGGAGGAGGGCTTTTTCCGCTGTGGCAGCCAGGTTGTGGAATGAGCTCCCCAGAGAGGTCCGCCTGGCACCTACACTGTACTCCTTTCGTCGCCAACTGAAGACCTTTTTATTCTCTGAGTATTTTAACACTTAATTTTAACTTAAATTTAAATTATACTCTTTAACTCTGTATTTTAACCTTATATCAATTTTGCTGTGTGGTTTTTATCCTGGTTGTGCTTTTTATACTGTATTTTGTATTTGTGTTTTTAACCTGTTGGTTGTTTTATGATGGTTTTAATTTTTGTGAACCGCCCAGAGAGCTTCGGCTATTGGGCGGTATAAAAATGTAATAAATAAATAAAAATAAATAGTCCAGCATTCTGTTCACACTCAGTCAACCAGATGCCCAGGCGAAACCCACAAGCAGGGCTTGATTGCAACAGCACCCTCCTGCCCCATGTCCCCCAGTAACGGGTGACCAGAGGCATACCGTCTCCGATACTGGAGGTGGCATATAGCCATCAAGACCAAGAGTCATTGATAGGCTTCTCCTCCAGGAAACATTCGCTCACTTAGGAACAGTGTATTTGAAGGGACATCTGTCTATGTGTTTCCCTAGTCCCAAGGTGGTGTCAAGCTCCCAAAAGGCAGAGACGCAGGCAACAGAACTACCGATGGGGCTGGCCTGGCGAATTCACCAACACAGCATGGACATTCATCTGTTGCTTCCCCGGTGTAGTACACCCTCTAAGCACAGCAGCAAGTAAGAATTTGAAGAGAAACCTAACTCAAACTAGTGGGATCACAGATGTGGACTAAGCACCCCACCCCCATAGTTTCTGTATCAAGTGGCGTAGCTAGGTAATTTTAGACCCAGAGCTTAATGGTCTTCAGGGAGTGGCTCCTTCAGATAGAGATGGGGATTATTTTATTATATTGAGGCAGTAGCTAAATCTTGTCGATTTTTCCTGTATAATATTGCCAGGATTCGATCATTTTTGTCTGTCTCTTCTGCCAAAACGCTTGTTCATGCACTGGTTATTTCACGGTTGGACTACTGCAACCTTCTTCTCTCTGGCCTTCCTTCTTCTCACATCAGTCCGTTGGTTTCTGTCCACCACTCTGCCGCAAAGATCATCTTCTTGGCTCGCCGCTCCGACCATGTAACTCCACTTCTGAAATCTCTTCATTGGCTTCCAATTCACTTCAGAATCCAATATAAACTTCTCCTGTTAACCTTCAAAGCTTTTCACGGTCTAGCTCCTTCCTATCTCTCCTCTCTCATCTCACACTATTGCCCCGCTCGTGCTCTTCGCTCCTCTGATGCCATGTTTCTCGCCTGCCCAAGGGCCTCTACTTCCCTTGCTCGGCTTCGTCCATTCTCTTCTGCTGCCCCTTACGCCTGGAACGCTCTTCCAGAACATTTGAGAACTACAAGTTCAACCGCAGCTTTTAAAGCTCAACTAAAAACTTTTCTTTTTCCTAAAGCTTTTAAAACTTGATGTTGTGCAGACTTCTACTGTTACTTTCTACTGTTAGTTTAACCCTACCCTATGCCTGCTTACCCTACCCTGTACCTGTTTGCATTCTCTTCCCCTCCTTATTGTTTTACTATGATTTTATTAGATTGTAAGCCTATGCGGCAGGGTCTTGCTATTTACTGTTTTACTCTGTACAGCACCATGTACACTGATGGTGTTATATAAATAATAATAATAATAATAATAATAATAATAATAATAATAATAATAATTTATTTATTTATTTATTTATTTATTTCTAGTGAAGCACTAGGGATGCATGAGAATTGCATTTTGATCACAAAATATGCAGGCATGGCCTGGTCGAAGCCCTGAATGTGAGTGGAAGCATACGTCCGTCTGCCGAAAAGATTCACAAATTATCGAACACGTGCTTTGTGTTCGTCTCGTTCCCAGCTCCCCGTTCGGTTTGTGCAAATTTCCTAATTTGTGCAAGTTTCCTCGGTAAGCCCGATTCAGCACTGCTTTAGTCTGTGGAGGAGATGTGTGCCAATCAGGAATTTGGCACAAATTTCCGGAGAGGTGCACAAATTCCGTTCGATGGGTGCTGAATTCGCGCAATCTCCCATTTGCGCAGAACCAACGGTGCCGGCAAGCACGAATGGGAATCAGGTGAGAAATGAATGGCAAGAGCATGTTTGGAAGTATCCTGCTATCTTGAACACCACTCATTTGCCCGTCGCTATGTCATTTGCTTCAGATGTGCAGCACACAGCTAACATGACTCCCCCCCTCCAACCTCCATTTGATGCTTCAAAATTGCTTCTACATTCTGGTCATGTTAGAAGAACAACAGCAACAACTACTTACCATCCCTGATTAATAATAATAAGAGAGAGCTTGTGAACCGCCCAGAGAGCTTCGGCTATTGGGTGGTATAAAAATGTAATCAATCAATCAATCATAGAATCATAGAACAGCAGAGTTGGAAGGGGCCTACAAGGCCATCGAGTCCAACTCCCTGCTCAATGCAGGAATCCACCTTAAAGCATCCCTGACAGAGGGTTGTCCAGCTGCCTCTTGAAGGCCTCTAGTGTGGTCTTCCACACTAGACAGCGGCAGGGCCCGGTAAACCCCACTTACCTTTCCGGCGGAGCTCCAGATCGAGGCGAAGGATCCGCCTTCACCTTGATCCTCTTTGCCACGCTCCGCCGGCCCCCCAATCCTCTTCGCCTCTGCCTTAAGGGCAGGCGAAGCCCCCCGCTCCGCTTCTAATTCGCCGGTCCGATTAGAAGCGGAGCACATCCCTAGTATCAAACCATGTGGGGAACAACGCAAGAGATCAATCAACACACATTTAGATTAATCAACTACAACCTGACTTGGGTCAGCCTGAAGGATGGGGAGGAGCATGAAAATAGGGACAGGCATTTTATTTTCATCTTCTCCCTCCTGCCCGGTTCATCTCCACGAACCCCCTGTGAGGCTGATTCGGTGGAGATGAGAGCACACGTGGCCAAAGCCACCACGGTGGCGCGGGGTGGTCAAGTGGGGATTTGAACACGGGCCACACTGGCTCCAGTGTTAAGTCAAACATGCTATCTGCCAACCTGAATTGGCTCACTGTACATAAAGCAGAAGCCAAGCGGGTGCTATCAAGGCCATAGCAACTGGCACGGTGTATTTCTCAGAGTACCCAAAGCAGCTAATGAGAGAGGCAGATGGCCATAATGAGGGGGTGAGAGAGAGGGAGAGAGAGAGGGAGGGAGGGAGGGAGGGAGGGAGGGAGGAGGGGTTTTCAGAAAGCTTCTCTTGTCCTATGATCAGAAGCTCTTTCGTCCAAGCTGCCTGGATGAAGACGCCTTCCTTAATCCTCGCATTGCCCCCGCCTGCTCCATCTTCTCTCTCCCCCTGGGGCTGCCTGCCTTGCCTTGTGGCCGAGTAATTAGAGATCTGGCTTCCCAGCAGCCCGCCGGGTGGGCCGCGGAACAGCTGGAGCCAGGGGTCAAGGAGCAGACAAAAGCGTCGCTCTTAATTGCATCAACAAGGCCGTCTCTTCCTCCCTCTCCATATAGCCATGTTGCTGCTTGGCTGAGGCACTACAGGGCTCATTAAGGATTCTGCTCAACGGAAGCAGGAAGAGGAGGAGGAGGAGGAGGCTGGGACGAAGCAGATGGCAAACAGGCGGATGGCGGAGCACCGGCCGGCCGGCCTCCTCCTCCTCCTCTTCTCGCTGAGCAGATGCCCACGGAACAAGAGAGTGAGTGCAAGAGAGAGGATTAAAGGCAGCTCTGTATCAATTAACATCAAAGGTCAGGAGAGAGAGCTGGGGGCGGGGGGAGATATTTATTAGCAGGGCAGGAACAGGCCCAGGAGGAGCACCACATATTGGCCGCAACAAGCCACGAGGTGAGAGGAAGGGTAGGAACGTAGGAAGCCGCTTTATACCACGGCCAGGAGGACCTACTATCTGCTTCGGCTGATACGCCAGCTGCGCCCCTTCCTAGAGTCGGAAGACCTAAAGACGGTCGTGCACGCGCTGAGAACTTCGAGGCTCGACTTCTGCAATGCGCTCTACATGGGGCTACCTCTGTGCCTAGTCCGGAAACTTCAACTAGTTCAAAATATGGCAGCAGGGTTGGTGACCGGTACACTTAGAGGGGAACCACATCACACCAGTTTTAAAATCTCTTCACTGGCTGCCAATTAGTTTCCGGGCAAAGTACAAAGCGTTGGTTATCTCCTTTAAAGCCCTACATGGTTTGGGTCCAGGTTACCTGCGGGATCGCCTTCTCCCATACAATCCGCCCCTCACACTCGGGTCCTCCAGGGAGAATTCACTCCAGTCAGCCACAACTAGGCAGGCAGCTGTTATTTATTTACTATTTATTTAGAATATTTAGAATATTTATATACCGCTCCCCATTGAAAAATTTCGGAGCGGTGTACAAGGTAAAATGAAAATAAAAACAGAATAAAAATTTAAAAGAAGCAATTCTTCTGCCGCCCCCCAGACTGTGGAATGTTTTGCCTGCTGGAGGAGATTCGTCAGCTTAAAGCTCTCTCAGAGTTTAAGACGGCTGTAAAGGCTAGTCTCTTCGGACAGGCCTACCCAGATGAATTTTAAACCTAAGAATTTTAAGATGCCGTGATTGTTATTTTAATATTGTACTGCTTTTATATGCTCTTTTAACTAATTCTATGTATTATATTGTGTTTGGTGTTGTACCCCACCTCGATCCAGAGGGAGAGATGGGTAATAAATATATTTATTATTATTATTATTATTATTATTATTATTATTATTATGAGTCAAACCCTTGGTCCATTGAGGCTAGTATTGTCGACACTGACTGGCAGCAGCTTTCTAGGGTCTCAGGTGGTATTCTTTCCCGATCCTAACTGGAGATGGTGGAGATTGAACCCTGGGACCTTCTGCATGCAAAACTGGGGCTCTACCACTGTGCTACCGCCAGACCTGCAGTGTTATATGCCTACATGGAGCAAATGTTTGCCATAGGAGGGGGAACATTGCTCCCTGTCGAGTCAGACTTTTATTATGATTAGGGATGTACAGATGCATTTCGAGGGTTTGCCAAGTGCCTTCCTTTCCATCATCCACCCATTGGTGTAATTGAATCCCCCCCTGCAACACCCCAACTTTGCGCCCATTTGCATCTTTCCAATTTGTCCAACTTTGCGCAAATTTGCGCTCGTGAAAATGCACAAACCCTCCCAAATGCACCCAATCTAAATATGCATTTTTATGTTTTAGCCTATGGTGGAAATGCACATTTTTGGCTGTTTTTTTTTTTTTAAATTGCCTATGTTTCTATGGCTAAATTTGTGTAGAATTCCACAACACCGGTCCACAACACCAGTCCACAAGCCTGTGCGACTTTGAGAAAGATGGCCCACTGTGGAATCCATGGGTCAGATTCATAGAAATCCCAGCATCTCAGAGTTTAACAGCCAAGTGCACAAATTCCCTTTTTTAGTCTGGCCTCCTTCCACAGAAACCGATCAAGGAATAACAACTCCCTGGTCCTTGCCCTACCTCCACCCACACCTCAACTTTTCCAATTCATTATCTATCAGGAGATTAAGGGTTAAAATGCAAATCTCTCTCTCTCTCTCTCTCTCTCTCTCTCTCTCGATCTAGCCTCAAGTGACTCCCCTAAGAGGCTATCTGCCATCTGGATCACTCGTCATCTGAAGGGGGAAGGGTGTATGTATGGAAGGCGTCCTCTTGCACCGTACCAATATCCTCCGGTTTCCCATGGGACACCGTCAGGCTGGTACCCTCCCAAACTCTGATTTCCCTAGGCTATGAGGAATTTAAGGAAACCTGTATAGATACAGCTGGTTTGCTTCAGAGGATGCTGCACCAGAAACGTTAACGAGGGACTTTGTAAAAACATAAAACAAAAGCAAGCCACACTGGGCTATAAGAAAAACAACCAACAACCCAAATCCACATTCAAGCCGGATCTTTAGAAGAACCAACCCCAAAGCCATAAAAGGACGGTGCTGCAAATATTCTGTCTGGGAGGATGCTGGAGAGATGCCACTAGCTGGAATAGACCAGAGGTGGGAAACAGTGGGAGTTCTGAGGGACATTCCCTCTCCCCGACCCTGTCCTCTATGGGATGCACTGGAAAGGAGGAAAATAAAATAAAATCCACCCTTTTGCCACTGAGTGTCAAGTTTCTTAAAACTTCTTGCCTTCTTGGGAGACAATAAAGAGCGCTGCTATGTAATCTACAAAGCTTTATTCAGGCAATAAACATCCCTTCCCACCTGAAGAGAGTCTAATTTCTAGGAGCTTGCTTCTAGGCAAAACTATGCAAACTAAGCGAGACCATTGTCTTTTCAAGAAAAACGGAAAGCCTTTTCCTAGAACACTTTAACTTCAAGGAAGCTGGTTCTGAAGAAGCTTTTGGTGAGACGCTAGCTGGGCCGACCTTCTCTCAACTGCTTTTAGCTCCGCCCATTTGAGTCTGCAGCGTGCTCTAGGACCAGCTAGCCTTGCAGTACCCTCCCCAAAAGAAAAATACTGATTTCCCCCAGACATGTTCAGAGATAAGGTCTGGCGAAGGTTCATTCCCAGCTGGTGAAGAGCCCGTGAGAGTCCCCTCCCCCACCTCCCATGTAGGCTGGTACGTTTCTGCTGCCGTCTCTTCTGCTTCAGAATCTGATTCTGATTGATCACCTGAAACTCCTTCCCCCAGCCGATTGTGTGAACAAACCCTGCTTAGTTGTCAGTAGTGCTAAAAGGGCAAAATATTAGGGGTGTGCTCCACTCCGTTTTGGATCCCCTAATCTGGAGTGGGCTGATCAGGACCTCCTAAACCCAGTTCCGGAGTGGATCGGGGGAGGTCCGGATCGACTCGAAGTGGTTCGGAACGGTCTAAATTGATTCGGATTGTTCTGAAGCTTCGGAGACAGTTAAGTGGGGAGGGGGGCTTACCTGGCTGCCCCATCTGCCACCACTGTGGTCTGTGCGGTGACGGCAGCGGAGCCAGGTAAGCCCCCCTCACCTGGCTCCGCCGTCCACCGCTGCTACGGTCTGTGCGGCAGCTTCAACCTCTGCCCACACACTGACCGTGGCGCGGACAGCAGAGCCAGGTAAGTGGGGGAGGGGGGTTCACCTGGCACCACCATCCACCACAGCTGCGGTCCGTGTGGCGACGGCGGTGGAGCCAGGTAAGGGGAAAGGGGGGCTTATTTGGAATCCATTTTGTCCCTCCTTCCTCACTTACCTGCCTCCACTGTCCACTGCAGAGGCAGGTAAGTGGGGAAGGGGGCCCCAAAATGGCATCCGAATATCCATCCGGACCTCTGACTCTCGCTCCGGATCGGGATCCGAAGCGGATTGGGTGTGTGCGCACAGCCCTAAAAAATATAGTTTGCTACCAAGTTAATTTTGACCCTTTTAGTGTTTTGAAGCAGTTATTATTATTATTATTATTATTATTATTATTTATATAGCACCATCAATGTACATGGTGCTGTACAGAGTAAAACAGTAAATAGCAAGGCCCTGCCGCATAGGCTTACAATCTAATAAAATCATAGTAAAACAATAAGGAGGGGAAGAGAATGCCAACAGGCACAGGGTAGGGTAAGCAGGCACAGGGTAGGGTAAAACTAACAGTATAAAGTCAGAACAAAATCAGGTTTTAAAAGCTTTAGGAAAAAGAAAAGTTTTTAGTTGAGCTTTAAAAGCTGCGGTTGAACTTGTAGTTCTCAAATGTTCTGGAAGAGCGTTCCAGGCGGAAGGGGCAGCAGAAGAGAATGGACGAAGCCGAGCAAGGGAAGTAGAGGCCCTTGGGCAGGCGAGTTATGGAGAGCTATTTTGTTTCTTTAAAAAATGATATATATTTTTTTAAAAAAACCATCACATGTTTGGGGGCAGGGGTGTGCGAAGGGCCCACATGTTACCCGCTCCGGAAATAGACAAGGCTGGGTTAGATGAAGGGTGGCAACTTGTGGCCATCCAGATGTTTGGACTACATCTCCCAGAATCCTTTATATTGGCTCTGCTGGTTTTGGCTGATCAGAGTTGTCAGTCAAAACACCTGGAGCAGCACAATCACCCACCCCTGGACTGGACAGACCAATGGTATTGATTCGGTATAAAGCACCTAGCTTTGCATTTATAGGACGGGGCTTCTCCAGCTTTTGAGATTTCACCCAGCACTGCCCACAACAACAACAACAACAACAACTCAACAAATAAATCAAATTTTATTCGCACTAAGCCATTGGCCATTGCAATTTAGAACAATTAACTGAACATAAGGAATAAAACAGACAATAGATGTCCAGAGTTCAAGAAAAAACATAAGTCCTTAACATATAAAACTCAGTGTCTCCAAGCAAATAAAACATTAAATACATTGCCCACATAATTTGAAGCATATCTCCATCACCATATGGGCCAGGAACTTGTTTCTTAAAAAAAAAAAAAAATGAAATGAAAGCTGAGGTTCTTGAGAATTCTGAATTCTTTGGACGATATTGCATCCTGTGGGCATACACAGAGCAACATGAATGAAACTCCATTCTAAATCCAATCTGCCTGTCAGAGGACATATCCCTTCCACATCCCCCCCCCCCACCCACCATGCATCAAGCCATTTTTAACACACCCCCCCCGAAAAGACTCGCTTTGCTCTTTCCAGTACTGGTGTTGAAATCAGATGGGGCCTGGGATTAAAACACACATTCGTTTGCCTGCATGAGAGATCAACTCCACGTGCCGCTTAGTTTGCAGGCAGGGATATTGAAAAAAAAATATTTCAAAAGAACAAAACAGTTATTGATTAGGAATTTCCCCTGCATTGGCACTCCCTCATTTATATCTGGGTTAAAGATGCCCTGGGTACCTGCGGGCTTTCCAGCTCATGACCCAGTTTCTCAGTTTAATTTGGAAGTCAGGCTGGCATGCATGCCCCCCCCCCCAATCTATGCAATGACAGCTACGGTTTTGGAAAGGACATGAACTTCTCTGGGTCGCGATAACAAATAGAGGACTGCCATCCGTAAAGATCAAAGGCCTGAGTCAGTAGAGGCTGGAGGCTGCAATGTCAATGGGGCAATAAATCCGCTCCAGGTTTCAACTGGAACCAGTCAGAACTCCAAAGGAGTTATGGACAGCTCCTTTAGACTTCTGACTGGTTTATACTTTGGATAGCTCCTGACTAGGGTTGCCATACGTCCCAGAAAACCGGGAATGTCACAGTTTCCAAGCATTTGCAAAATGTCCCGGCCAGTCAGTCAAGAATCCCGGGTTCCTGTTCCAGCCGGCCGGAGAAATTCCAACCTCCAAAATGATGCCTTGAGCCTATTCAGTGGAGTGTAAGTCTCCATACTGAAGTCTCTTCTAGCTTTTGAGAACTAGTGGAGAAATGTAATTTAGTGTCATTTCCCCCCCCCGTTTGTTTGCTTAAACTGTTCTTTGCCTATTATTTATTTGCAGGTGCTTAAGTGCTTTAGGTTGCAATCCTATGCATACTTACCTCGGAATAAGTCCTATTTAACAAAATAGGTTTTGTTTCTGAGTACACACACATAGGATTGCAATGTAGGTGGCTACTAGGAGGAGGGCTTTCTCCGCTGTGGCACCCCGGCTGTGGAATGAGCTCCCCAGAGAGGTCCGCCTGGCGCCTACACTGTACTCTTTTCGTTGCCAGCTGAAGACCTTTTTATTTTTATTTTCTCAGTATTTTAACACTTAATTTTAACTTAAATTTTACAGTTCTAACTCTGTATTTTAATCTTATATCAATTTTGCTGCATGGTTTTTTATCCTGGTTGTGCTTTTTATACTGTATTTTGTATTTGTGTTTTTAACCCGTTGGTTGTTTTATTATGGTTTTAATTTTTGTGAACCACCCAGAGAGCTTCGGCTATTGGCTAATGAAATAATAAATGAATAAAATAAAAATAAATAAATGTGATAACTAAAGCTTAGATGGCTCTCTTTCTTTCCCTAGACCTTTACATATTGCTCAGTTTTTTATATAAAAAAATCCTAGCCCCCCCCCCCCAAATTGTCCTGGTTTTGTGGATTCAGAATATGGCAACCCTACTCCTGACTAGTTCGGACTGAAACCCGGAACAGATTCACCACCCCACTGACATTGGGGCCACCAGCCTCCATTGGCCCAAAGTAGCTGCAAGTCAACAAATATGCCTGCAAAACACAAGAGTAAAGGATTTTGAGATGATGTGTCTCCCCTGCATACAGCTTCCGCTTCAAATACAGCCCTCAGTGCCACTCCGGGTTCCGACAAGCTCCAGGAAAGTTTAATAGGAAAGACCAATTTTCTCCTGATTGTCTTATTTATTCTGCCACGGTACGAGCAGCTCCGTATAATCCGGTCACCGAGACATTGTTCTAACCATCCTGCGGAACCAAAGCCCCTCTGGCCCAACTCCAAAACATTTACAACAATC
This sequence comes from Elgaria multicarinata webbii, assembly GCF_023053635.1. Lineage (NCBI taxonomy): Eukaryota > Metazoa > Chordata > Lepidosauria > Squamata > Anguidae > Elgaria > Elgaria multicarinata. The sequence continues at coordinate 16,775,391 of NC_086188.1, read as the reverse complement.
TATAAGGCGGAAGACGGGTAGTGCAGTGGCTGTGGGCAGTGTGTGTGTGTGTGTGTGTGTGTGTGTGTGTGTGTGTGACTGTTCCCTTTGTTTCAGAATAAACGAAGGCAAGCAAGGAATGTTTCAATTTCAGGTTTCCCTGAGCAAAGCTATCAGCACTTAAAATATATGCTTGGATGGGTAAAATGGCCACGTGTCTTATTTTATAGAGCACGCCTTTGTTTGCAGGCAATTTTGATTTCAGGGGCAAGCAACCAGACTGAAGTCGGCCCCTGCCCCGGAAGGCCCCATCCCTGAGTTGAAAGACGTAAGGGAGCGTGACCCCACTGCTGTCGTCAAAATGGGCATAAGAACATCAGAAGAGTCCTGCTGGATGAGACCAAGGGTCCATCTAGTCCAGCATTCTGTTCACACAGCGGCCAACCAGCTGTTGACCAGGGACCCACAAGCAGGACATGGTGCAACAGCACCCTCCCACCCATGTTCCCCAGCAACTGTTGTATATAAGCCTCTGATACTGGAGGTAGCATCTAGTCATCAGGACTACTAACAGATAGACTTCTCCTCCAGGAATTTATCCAACCCCCTTTTAAAGCCATCCAAATTGGTGGCCGTCACTACATCATAGTTTAACTCTGTGCTGTGTGAAGAAGTCCTTCCTTTGATCTGCCCTGAATCTCCCACCAATCAGCTTCACAAGATGATCACGGGTCTTAGTATTATGGAAGAAGGAGAAAGAAGTCCCCTATCCACACCATCCATAATTTTGTACACCTCTATCTTGTCTCCCCTTACCCACCTCTTTTCCATGCTGAACCATCCCAACCTGTTGTAACTTTCCCTCACAGGGGAGATGCTCCAGACCCCTGATCACTTTAGTGGCCCTTACATGGTCCCCGGTGGGTGTGTCACAATGACCCTCCCAATGCAACTGGTTTTGCTGCACACAAGTCTTCTCCCATTCAAGAAGGCCCCTTTGCAGGGAAGCCAGCTCACCTGCCCCACACCTTCTCCCACTGGGGAGAGGACTCATGGGAAGACGCTACTTCCCCAACTCCCTGGTTATCTCCAATCTGACATTGGAGATAACCAGGGAGTTGGGGAAGTAGCGTCTGCACACCATTCTCCCTCCAGGGGAATCTCCTAGAAATCTCCAACCACAAGTTTGGAGATAACAAGGAGATTCCTCTCCTTGCTTCTGCCCCAAGCCCCCAGTTGGGGCAGGGCTTTGGGGGGAGAATGGACAGAGACTGCGGGGAGCCCAAACTTCCAACTCCAGGTTTCTGAGGACCCTTGGGGGAAGGAACCTCCATTGCCCCCCTCCCTCAGTGAGTTTATCTTCTCACCACCATTGCCCCCAGCTGCTCTTGCTTCTTTCCCATCATGGCTACCACTTGCTTGCTTGACAGGCAGAGAGCCAGGGAGCAAGGAGGCCGTGGCATCTGCCGCTTCTCCTCTCCACCACTGTTGTCTGGGCCAGAGTGAGAGGCAGGTGGACAAGCAGGTTGCAACGATGAAGAGAAGGAGCAAAACCAGGACGCTCCTGTTCATGGGCCCCTGCTGGGCTGGGGGCCATCGCAAAGCACCCTACTATGCCTAACTTTGACCCTGGCCCTGTCACCTCCCATCTCGTCATTTACCAGAGGGCATCTCAAAGGGCGAATGCAGGAAAAACCTGAGCCGGCTTTTGTGCAGTGAGAGTCAAAGCCGACAAATGTCCCCCCCCTCCCCTCCCTTCGCCACTTCAGACAGAGAGCTGGAACACGGAGCTGCCTGTCTTCCCTTTCTTTTGCTTTTCAAAACGCAACCTGATGGAACCCTCTTCTCCCCCTGGGAAGAAGGTCACCTTTGTGGGCCAGTGTCCCCAAGTAGCTGGCTGGAGGCAAGCCTGCAGGCAGTGAGCGACCCAGAGGGCTTTGGTTGTATCCAGTTCACACCTCCTCAGTTAACAGTACACAAAGTCAAAGTAAAATAAAATGGGCAGAGAGCTTTTGTAGCTCCCTGGGCACACACAAGGGCAGGGGGGTTGCTGGAGGGGGCATGGGCCCCAGAACTATTTCCCAGTGCCCTAGATTTGTGCCTCAGGCCTGAGTAACCATTGATGCCAATGGAAGATTCCTATCTTAGGTTCATTGCCATGCAGGGTGAGAATTACCACCAACCCCACCCCCTCCACACATGCCCCAAACCCAAATCTATATTAAATTAGAGTAAGCATATAATCAATACAAAACATAGCGTTCACTGTACTTCTATGTTATGGATTATAGGTTTAATAAGCATTGGATGGAGTGATCCTATGGCCCTTAGACAGCCTCTGAGGGGCCATAGGGCACTTTGGATTCCCCGATCCAAGGTCAGACACAGCACTCCGCAGATGCTGCTGAAAGAACCATGCCGGCTGCTCTCTGAGGTCAGGAACTCAGCCTCTGGTGGGGAGGAGGAGGAGACTGGAGAGGCCAGGATACGAATTACCCTGACCCTCTTCCAGCCTTCTTCCCTCCCCCTCTAAAACACGTCGCCTAGATGGGCAGAAGAGCCCATCTAGCAAAAATGCAGAGCAGGGGGCGGCGGTAAAGATCACCCCCACTGCTCCTCCCGCCTTGCATAAGATGAGCATACGCCTCTGGGTTTGGGGGCTCACGGTTATCGCAACAGGATGGCACCCTTAAAGGAAGCATAGTATTAAGACCACCAAAGCACCTCCCCACCTTTCTTGTGGGCTGGACAGCATGAATGGAGACCCTGACCTCAACACTGGGGCCGACTCATCTGTCATCAGACAACGGAAGTCTTTTGGTTAGCTGCTTCATGGGGGGAGTGATTATTCTTTTATGCATATTGGGCAGTTGTATAGAAAAATTCCCTTTTCTATACAACTGTTAAAGATACAGGAGCCCTGTCCTCCTTTTCATATGGCCACCCTTGTATTCCAAGGCACGATGGACCAAGCCACTGAAATCTTGGGTACCACTAGGAATGTAAGAAGTGCTGGATCAGACCAAGGGTCCATCTAGTCCAGCACTCTGTTCACACAGTGGCCAATCAGCCATCGGCTGGGGATGAACAAGCAGGACATGGTGCAACAGCACCCTCCCACCCATGTTCCCCAGCAACTGGTGCACCCAGGCTTGCTGCCTCAAATACTGGAGATAGCACACAACCATCAGGGCTAGTAGCTAGGAGAATACCTTGTGGTGTGTGCAGCAACTGAGCAGACCAGTAGGGTAATCGGAGAATCTTTTAAGTATCCTGAGTTGCTTAGGGCTGTGTGAACCTTTAACTTGGCTTGGCACCATGTAGGCAACCAGTACAGTTTCCTCTGCAGTATAGCTATAATATACTGGTGACAAGCTGGTCCTGTTACTAACCTGGCTGAGGGCTTATATGCCCACTACGACTTCCAGACCAACGGCGTTGGCAGCCCCATATAAAATACAGTGCAGCAACACAGTTTTCAGGTAGGGACACACAGTTTGTGCGAAATCCCTTCCGTCTGTGTTTCATGGATTGTCAGTTCCATCGTCTGTCCATTGACGGAATTGAATCCCCCCCCCATTTTCACATTCACGCAACCACTAATGTCTGCAAATGCACAGATTCTCCCCAAATATGCATTCCCCCCCATCCCCACACAAAATGCATGAAGCACCCTGGAGAGTTCCTTCAGAGTTGATGGCTGGTTCTGATTGAGCCTCGTGTGGCGCAGAGCAGTAAAGCAGCAGTTTCTGCAGCCGAAACTCTGCCCATGGCCTGAGTTCGATCCCAGCGGAAGCTGGTTTCAGGCAGCCAGCTCGGGTCGACTCAGCCTTCCATCCTCCCGAGGTCAGTAAAATGAGTACCCAGCTAGCTGGGGGAAAGGTAATAACGGCCGGGGAAGGCAACGGCAAACCACCCCGCTATAAGGCCTGCCAAGAAAACGTCAGCGAAAGCTGGTGTCCCTCCAAGAGTCAGTAATGACTCAGTGCTTGCACGAGAGGTTCCTTTCCTTTCTTTCTGATTGAAACCTGGAACAGATTTATCACCCCACTGACATCAGAGCCACCAGCCTCCACTGATCAGAACACACTTTTATTAATTTGTGTACATGTGTGTGAGCACATACACAAAGAGAAGCGGTTCTGTGCTTTTGTCAAAGTAATACCATCACTATGATTGCAACATTTTGAGTATAAAGCTTGTTACTGCTTATATTTTTGGTATGTAATTCATTGTAACGGGTGCATGTTAAAACTGTACATGGTCAGATTCTGTGGCATTTGTTTAAAACAGTTTATTATATTTGGTGCTGCTTTTTTTTTTTAAAAAGAATGTATTATTTATTTTATTTTGTATTTTAAAGGGGGAGCTTAGTCATTCGGCAGCAGCAAACTTCCCCCAAGCTCTTTTTGTTAAGAAGCATTTTTTTTTCTTGGTAAAGATGGAGAGAGACATCAAAAGTGCATCCATTTATTTGGTAAAGCACTACTTCCTCACACGTCAATAAACCTTGGGAGGCAGGGGGAAGCATTCCAAGAAATTTTGCCAGAAGAACATTTCGAAAATTCTTTGTGTGCAAGCACATGAAACCTCCTCGTGCACCTGATACGAATGAAGCGGACTTATTTTGCAACACTCACACTCAGCCTGCCCCCATCCCCCTGTCAAATATGGGGAGAGGACGCATCCTTCAGAACTGGATGCTCATCTGACAGTTCCCCAGTTAAATTCAAAACCTTCCACACCGCTGCACAGACGGTCCCTTCCGCCCACTGGTGCGTTTTCGTTGCTTTGCAAAAGGAAAGAGTGCTCCCTTTTCTTTCCTTTTAAAATCTTCCTGGCCAAGTCTGAGAGAACAACATCTTGCTTATAATCTCTAAGAACACTACATAAGAAGAGGTCTGCTGGATCAGACCGAGGGTCCATCTAGTCCAGTTTACACAGTGGCCAACCAGCTGTCGACCAGGGACCAACAAAGCAGGACACAGTGCAACAGCACCCTCCCACCCATGTTCCTCAGCAACTTGTATATACAGGCTTACTGTCTCTGCTATTGGAGTAGCACACAGCCATCAGGAGTAGCAGACATTGATAGCCTTCTCCTAGAGAAATTTATCCAACCCCCTTTTAAAACCATCCAAATTGGTGGCCATCACTACATCTTGTGGCAGCGAGTTCCATAGTTTAACTGCACACTGTGTGAAGAAGTCCTTCCTTTTATCTGTCCTGAAACTCCCAACATTCTGCTTCATGGGATGACCCCGTTGGGGTGTAGTGTTACGGGAGAGGGAGAAAAGGTTTGCCCTGTCTACTTTTTCAGCAACATGTATAATTTTGTACACTTCTATCATGTCAATCCTTAGTTACCTCTTCTCTAAGCTAAACAGTCCTATATGTTGTAGTCTTTCCTCATAGGGGAGGAAAGAGCTGTTGATGTGGAATTGAGCCCTGGGCAAAGAGAGAAGCCCCAAAGCATCTGCACGTTTGGTCCACAGTTAAATCTAGCATAGTAGAGTTGGAAGGGGCCTATAAGGCCATCAAGTCCAACCCCCTGCTCAATGCAGGAATCCACCCTAAAGCCTGCCTGACAGATGGTTGTCCAGCTGCCTCTTGAAGGCCTCTAGTGTGGGAGAGCCCACAACCTCCGTAGGTAGCTAGTTCATCGCATTGTTCTAACAGTCAGGAAGCTTTTCCTGATGTTCAGCCGAAATCTGGCTTCCTGTAACTTGAACCCATTATTCCGTGTCCTGCACTCTGGGATGATCAAGTGACTAAGAGACCACTCGGAAATTTAAATCTTGACTTAGTTAGGAATTCTAATGAATTAAATGTCATGAGAAACACCGAGCTGCCGCTGAAAACAGCAGCCTCGTGTTCAGATTCATGCCCCCGCTTTACGGACGACAGTCCTTTATTCGAACAGCTGTCAGCAGAACTACTTAATTTATTTGGGGATTTCTCCAACATTCCTAGTGAAATGCATCATACTTCTATTTAAATTATAATTACTATTTCTCAATTTGCATGCGTACACACAAATCTCCATATGCAAATGTCATGCAAATTGGCACCCTCTTTTTTGTCTTCTTTTTTGGCGACACATTTCCTCTTTTGGGGGCAATGTGTTGGTGGTCTCCATAGCCAGAGACCCTGGGGACCCGTGGCCGGTCAGGGCTGATGGTTCTGGACTGAACGGGCAAAACGATCTGATATAAGGCAACTTTGTCCATTGTGTGATTCCCCATCCCATCAGCAATATCCAAAGTTGTGGGATGTGGAACTGCCCAATGCAAAGATATTGGGCCACAGGCTAAATTGTACTAGATGTTACAGAAAAGGGGGTTGGGGCTTGACACAGAACTGCCATTTTCAGCGGCAGCCTTGCTTTTCTTGGGGTGTGTGTTTAGTGCCCCCTTACATGGCCTTATGTAAGCCTCTTTCTCTTAACCGCAGTCCCAGTCTGCCCTCACAATCTGCAATATGAAAACAATAATACCGACCAACCTTGCAGGGTTGTCATAAGGCTTGCTGAGATGGGTAGCGAATCTAAATTGCTTCGAAGGCTTTAAAGTCCTGTAAAAATGCTGCTTCTGCAGCTTCATGCTATTCTGTTCATTCTCTCCCCTGTCATAATCAATCAGTGTGCATCATCATTACCTAGATGCCAAAGAACCATCCTGGGACAGAAACTAATTGCTTCTGGACAATTGATATTCAGCTTTGCACTTGTGCCGCCTGACATTACAAAAAATAATAATAATTAAAAAAAATCAGACAAGAACACCATGCAGCTGCCCTCCCACCTTCTGAACCAGAGGCTTCCAATCTAAAAGTATCCCATTAGAATTCAGCAGTGCCCGCTCCAGTTTTGGGGGCCCCGTGGGTGAGACACTCTCAGTGGCCCCCTCCTTCAGAGAGCCTACCTTCTCACTCCCATGGTCACCAGCTGCTGTAGCTCATAGAATCATATCATAGAATAGTAGAGTTGGAAGGGGACTAGAAGGCCATCACATCCAACCACCTACTCCATGCAGGAATCCACCTTAAAGCATCCCTGACAGGTGGGTGCCCAGGTGCATCTTAAAAGCCTCTAGGGTGGGAGAGCCCACAACCTCCCTAGGCCATTGGTTCCATTGTCGTACTGCTCTAACAGTCAGGACGTTTTTCCTGATGTCCAGCCGGAATCTGGCTTCCTGTAACTTGAGCCCGTTATTCCGTGTCCTGCACTCTGGGAGGATCAAGAAGAGATCTTGGCCCTCCTCTGTGTGACAACCTTTCAAGCACTTGAAGAGTGCTATCATGTCTCCCCTCAATCATCTCCTCTCCAGGCTAAACATGCCCAGATCTTTCCGTGTCTCTTCAGAGGGCTTTTTTCCCAGACCCCCCGATCCTCCTCCTCTTTCTCATCATTGCCACATCTTGATGGCTTGGAAGGCAAGGAGCAAGCAGGCCGTGGTTATCTCCTCCTCCTCCTCCTCCTTTTTTTCCTTATCTGGGCCCGAGCGAGAGGCAGGTGAACGAGCAGTTTGCAATGGGGAAGAAAAGGAGCAAGGGCTGTTGTCAGTGGCCCCTTGCTGGGCTGAGGGCCCCCAGCAGGTGCCCAGCTCCGCCGACTCTTGACGCCGGCACTGCTGGCACATTTTCCTAACAAGGGCCCAAGTCACAGACTTGATTGGCTCGCCTTTGGCTATAAATTGCCATGGCCGAAACGCGCCTTTTAAGAAATACGGAAATAGCCGCCGACGCGCCTGCTTACGGTACACATTTATCTTCAAGGTTGTGGTTTGGAGCGGGAGGCGGAGGGGAAGAAACTCCCACCCCCCAAGCGATGCAATGATGACATCCATTACCACTCTGAGCAAAGCATACATCAGTTCCAAGAGCTGGACCATCCATTACAGCGCTCTTAAGATAGCCAAACTGTTGTAACCACAGGCTGTCAGAATAAAGAAAGGGAGGGTGGGGGAGACAAGCGGAGAGGTGCCGGGAGGGGGGGGGTTGAATACATTCTGCACAAATGGAGCTTAGAATGGTGAACAGTTCTTAGGGCATTAAGTTGCAAACTTTGATGGAACCAAGCAGGCAGAGAGAGAGAAAGAGAGAGGAAGGGAGAGCTATTCGTGGACTCCATCAATACGACAATCACTTCCCTTTTCCAGATGACGATATTAATGGTTGCCTTTAAATTACATTCCCCCCCCTTTTTTTCTTTTCCTACGAGCAATGGACGGAGCAGAGGGGCAAGAGGATTGAAATCGCCAGAGAAAGGAAGGCAGGAATGATTGTTGGATTCATTTCGCCGGAATAGGCGCAATTTATTTGCAGTTGCTATTTTGAAAGCTTTTATGTGCTGTAAAGTTAGGCAGGGGCCGGGTAAGTAAAAGTGGCTCCAAAATTGCTCGACAAAATAACAGGGGGGGACCTCCTCCCGGCTCGTTTTGTTCTGTGTTGCCCTCCGCCCTTCCTGATCGAGAAAGTAGGGCAAAGGAAATAGTTTAGCTATAGAGGACTTTGAGTGAGTCAGCTTCGGACCCAGGGGTGCCATTTGTGCCTATCATCCTTGGGCAGGTGCCAGGGCTAACTCAGACACCTGTTCTGCTCCCCCCTTTAAATAATTGTGATAGGTCCCACAATTAGGGTGGGCACTTATGAATCCTCCTCTTCTGAAAGAGGAAACGCATCCCCAAAGAAAGAGGATGCATAAAATTGGTTGGCATAAAATTTGAATATGCTCATTTATATTGATGCATTTACATCCCACCATTTTTCCTCCAAGGAACTCAAGGCAGTGTACATAACCCTCCTCTCCCCCATTTCTAATCTCACAACAACAACCCTGTGAGGGAGGCTGGGCTGAGCCCCTGGGACTGGCCCAAAGTCACCCAGTGGGTTTCCATGGCCGAGTGGGGACTAGAACTCAGATCTTCCGACTCCTAGTCCAACACTCTAGCCATTATACCACGCCGGCTCTCAATGCAAATTTAAAAGAATTATTATAATTTAATAGAAATACAGTGACCTGTGAGAATATCTGCCACCCAGCTGTTACCAGCTGTCCATTGTGGAACTCTAGGTGGGCTACGTGCAGAGCCGGTGCCAGACTATTTTGCGCCCTAGGCAAGGTGAGCTACTTTCACCCCTCCCCCCACCCAAAAAAACACCAACTTTGATTTTTAAGAACGTATGTTTCCTGGAAAAAATAAGAAGCACAAAACTTGAAACTGCTAAATTTATTTTAAAGTGCAAGAAATACGTCATGCCAATTATAGCAAACAAATTGAAAAGGAACGTCTATGGGTCTAAAATGCATTATTTAATAGGAATATCGCCTCCAAATCATCCCCCCCAACTCACACACGTGTGCACGTACACACTCAGCATCACTCACTCCAAACAAACACACACATGAACACATGCATTCACTCAAAGACCCCATGTACCCCATTCACCCATACATTCTCTCTGTCTGTCTCTCTCTTCCGGAAGCATTCCGGAAGTCCGAATGTGGAGCCGCCCCACCCTCACCCCAGAGTCCCTGGCTTCACTTCGACTGGGCGGGCGTGGGGCACCATCTCGCCTGCCCAGGCCCAGCTGAATCCTCGGGCCAGGCCGGCTCACAGCCATCGCGTGTGAGTGCTGCGCTGTGCCTGGTGCCCCTCTTAGCTTGGCGCTCTAGGCGGCTGCCTGAGTGGCCTCTATGGTAGCACCGGCCCTGGCTACGTGGGATTCCCAAGTGGTCTCCCCTCCAAGCACTGACCAGACCCAGAGCGGTTTAGCTTCAGCAAGTCGGCTGCCTCATGTGCCTTCAAACCATATCTCGGAAGAGTGTTTATGGCTCTCATTCTTTAAGTCAGAATTGGACTGGACAAATAGAAGACATCTTCAGAGGCCTGCCCTCTGTAACAGAGGACACATAGTTGTCTTACCAAAGGTCCTGCATTTTTTTAAAAAATGACTTATTTAAAATATTTCTTTGTCACCTTTCGGGGGAGAAACCATCCCAAGGCGACTTACAACAATAAAACGCATATAACTGGTGCAATATAAACGTGATAAGAACACAATAAAACAGTAAGAACACACACAAGAAAGCAATAAAAACCAACCAGCCATAAAAACAGCAGTAAAAACAGCAATCATATCAGGAGAAGATCAGAGGCGGCTTCCCTAGAAGCGCTCATGCGATGTCCATGCAAACCAGTTTCCTCTTGGTCGGCAATTCACAAGTGACCACCCTACGTGTGGTCTTTTCTTATGCTCACAATACAACAGCCAGGAGGGGCAAATCTGGTTTTGGAGGCTTTTTGGGAGTGAAGAACTTTGCTTGAATCTGGCTGAATTCCAGTAAGAAGGAGAGCTAATATAAGAGTCTTTCCCCCAGACAACTTGGGCCTCTTCACAGCTACGATATGGTTTAGGGGTACAGCTAAGATTGAATTTAATGTACATATGAACCAATAATGTGTTTTTTTAAAAAAACATATGTACAGGCATATGCAAAGGGCAGTTTCACACATTACAGAGTAACAAACCTGGGTTTGCCACTAACTCAATGGGGAGCCATCCTAGATTCTGCACTTTCGATACATGCCATTTTAAATACCCCATCAATTACATTCACACATTTCATTTCAGGTACAGCACATAAGACTAATTCTGTCCCACTCACATTTAGCTTTTTTCCATAAGTATACTGTTGTTTATAGGCTTTTTATGTTTTTAAACTTTGTATATTTGTTTCTAATGTTTACTGTTTTTAATTTGTATAAACCACCCAGAGAGCTTCGGCTATGGGGTGGTATATAAGTGCAATAAATAAATAAATAAATAGGCTGCATAGTCCCAATCCCAATTTGATTTATTACATTTATATACCGCCCCTTATTTATTTATTTATTTATTTATTCTATTACATTTATATACCACCCCACAGCCAAAGCTCTCTGGGCGGTTTACAACAATTAAAAATGGTAAACATTAAAAGTATACAAAATTTAAAAACCATCAAAAACATAAACAACAGTATAAAAACAACAGTATCCATTTAAAAAACAACAATTCTGGGCTCCATTAAAAACAAACTTAACGTTGTTAAATGCTGTTAAAATGCCTGGGAGAAGAGAAAAGTCTTGACCTGGTGCCGAAAAGATAATGTTGGCACCAGGCGAGCCTTATCAGGGAAATCATTCCATCATTGAGGGGCCACCACTGAAAAGGCCCTCTCCCTTGTTGCCATCCTCCGAGCTTCCCTCGGAGTAGGCACTCGGAGGAGGACCTTAGATGTTGAGCGCAGTGAATGGGTAGGTTCACATCGGGAAAGGCGTTCCATCAGGTATTGCGGTCCCAAGCCATGTAGGGCTTTATAGGTTAAAACCAGCACCTTGAATTGGGCTCAGAAACATATAGGCAGCCAATGCAAGCGGGCCAGAATCGGTGTTATATGCTCAAACCTCCCTGTTCCAGCTATCAATCTGGCTGCTGCATTTTGCACAAGCTGCAGCTTCCGGACCGTCTTGAAAGACTGCCCCATGTAGAGGGCATTGCAGTAATCTAATTTGGAAGTTACCATAGCTAAAGCTCTCTGGTTTTAACCTATAAAGCCTTACATGGCTCAGGATCACAATACCTGATGGAACACCTCTCCCGACCTGACCGTGCCTGGATGCCATGATCAACATCTGGGGGCCCCTCCAAGTGCCTCCCCTGAGGGAGGCTTGGAGGATAGCAACAAGAAACAGGGCCTTTTCAGTGGTGCCCCCCAATCATGGAATGAACTCCCTACTCAAACCCACCTGGCACCAACACTGTCATCTTTTTGGTGCCAGGTTAAGACTGCCCTTTAATGGCACACAATAGGGGAATTTATGCCAGTCATCTAAATAGGGTGTCCTGTGCTGGCTGTAGCAGTCTTAGTTAGAGAGCTGAGCACAAGGCCAATGAATAACCCAGGGTTATTCATTGGCCAAAGTTCCAGCAGATAGGTTTCTGTTCAAGGGAGTTCAGGCAAAGCAGGAGTGGTCACACAGGCAAAGAGTCAAAGCACAGTTAAGCAGTCCAATACATACATAATCCAGTAGCAGAGTCAAGCAGGAGTCCAAGGTTGTAGCACAAGGGTTCAAGAACAAGACAGGGTCAGGAAACCAGGAGGCAAGAAGCTGGTGAGACATTGTTTCCAGTGACTATCAGGCTCTCACTGCTGGCTTTTCCTCACAAAGGCTGCTGAGCCCCCCCCCCCCAGCCTCAGCTGCTGTCCATTAGAGCTCTCTGGCCAGAGCCCTACTCAAGAGGAGTTGCTTTCACCTGAGGAGACCGTCATTGCAAAGAACACTCCTTCTTGCAGGAGGCCTCCTGACTTGTTCCTTGAGCCTCCTGGGGGGCGGGGTCAGAGGGCCGCTCAGCATCTGTTCCAGAACCAGAGTCTCCTCCCCTCGACAGGGAAGGACCTGGAGCCGTCTCACCTGAAGGTCCAGGCTCCTGCTGGTCTGGTGCCAGTGACTAGGGTGACCATATGAAAAGGCATTAAGGCTGCAGGAGCTATATTAGAGTGACTAGATACAAAAGAGGGCAGGGCTCCTGCAGCTTTAACAGCTGTATTGAAAGGAGAATTTCAGCAGGGGTCATTTTTGTGTGGACTAGACTAGTAGGGTGACCATATGGAAAGGAGGACTGGGCTCTATATCTTTAACAGTTGCACAGAAAAGGGAATTTCAGCAGGTGTCATCTGTATATATGGAGAACCTGGTGAAATTCCCTCCATCACAACAGCTAAAGCTGGAGGAGCTCTATACTAGAGTGTATCTGGTCACTCTATACTAGAGTGACCAGATACAAAAGAGGGCAGGGCTCCTGCAGCTTTAACAGCTGTATTGAAAGGAGAATTTCAGCAGGTGTCATTTGTATGCATGCAGAAACCTGGTGAAATTCCCTCCATCACAACAGCTAAAGCTGCAGGAGCTATACTAGAGTGACCAGATACAAAAAAGGGCAGGGCTCCTGCAGCTTTCGCTGTGGATTCCTCTAGTGAGGGCATGACAATAGGTCTAGTGTTTTATTGAAATTGTTTTTAGCTGTCTAAATTGTTTTCAATGTTGTATATGCAATTTTTTTAATGCTGTATTTTATGCCGTATGAATTGTTGTAAACTGCCCAGAGAGCTTGGGTTATTGGCTAGTATAGAGATGATGAAGATGATGATGATGGTGGTGATAATGATAATAATAATCGTATGAAAAGAAAAGTAATGCAAGAACATGTCCAGGGAACCAGGGTTGGACTGCAGAATTCAGTGAACGGTACCCTTGGTTGCAGACTTGGCTTTGCTGTCAGGTGGCAGGTGAAATGGCTTTTGTAGTTTTAATAGCAACACAGGTAAAGCTTTTATGAACGTACATCAACATTATTTACCGAATTTACCCCCTTGCCACTTTGCACTACAGAAAGAAACAGCTTGTCAAGCAAAAGGTATCAGAGAGAAAACATAGATTGATGGTATGTACATTTATTTATTTATTTTAAAACAGTCAAGAAACGTTGCCCGCTGACTGGCTCAGTAATAAAGAAAGAGGTTCTGGAATTAGCTGTGTGGCAGTAAATTTCCAGGATAATATAAAACCCCATCTACAAAAGCATTTCCCTGTGGTGGAAAGCTGCCGTCGACTAGCGGAGGATGAAATTAATGGCAGCCACCCAAGGCAATGACAAGGCAAGGATTTGAAGTGCACATCCTTGCACTGTGTCTCATTTAGGAGGGTGTATGTGGGTGTACGCACACGCGTGTAGGTATTCTCAGTGCCGGATCTGTTCAGTGGCGGCAGGTGGCTCTGATTTTGGTGGGGCTGCGAATCCATTCTGGGTTTCATTCGGAACCTGCCAGAATTCTAAGGGGGCTATCCAAGGTGCTGAAGCCTCACCCTCCCAAAGAGCACCTTGGGTAGCGGTTTTAGAGTTCTCACTCATTCTGATTGAAACCCAGAGAGGATTCACAGCCCCACTGAAATCAGAGTCACCAACTTCCACTGGGAATCTAAACGAGTGGAAATGGCTCATTTTCAAAACTGCAGGCAGGGATGTCGGAGAAATCCACAAGGGATTCAGGTGAGTTTGGATTTCTCTGAATCCGGCCTACAGACTCTGCAGCAGACCAACGTTTCCTGAGACTCGTGGATTCTGCAGACTTGCAGACTCGTTTTTCACTCTTTTGGGGGGAGGGAGAAGGGGGATTTGTAAGGGCTGGTTCTGGCTGCAATCCAAAATGGATTCACAGCCCCACTGAAATCGGAGCCACCAGTTTTCACTGGTTCTGTTTCCCTGTTTCCCACAACCCACCCACCCCACATTCACCATCTTCATACACCTCTAGAAAGTCTGGGCTTTCAGAACAAACAGACACCGAACCAACATCTACAGGCCCACCATGTTGGAGCCAGGAGCGGCACAGTGGTATGTTTTGAAGTGCAGGTGCTCATGGCAGTGGTCTCCATAGCCACGTCCCCAAGAAAAGTCCAAAAATTGCAGGCAGCCATGCGGATCCAGATCCACAAACCAGTTCTAGCAGATTTCATCACCACCAGGAGCAGGCCTTCTGTAAGTCCGGGCGGTGTTCACTGCCCGTTCAAGACCCTGAGCTGAATTCTAAAGGAGCTATCCAAGGCGCTGGATGTATTTCAGAGGGCTAGGCTTCAGAACCTTGGATAGCTCCTTCAGAATTCTGAGTGTTTCCTATTTATTTATTTATTTATTTATTTATTTTATTACATTTCTATACCACCCAATAGCCAGAGCTCTCTGTGCGGTTCACAAAAATTGAAAACATTCAAAGTATAAAACAACAGTATAAAACCATAATATAAAATGCAATATAAAAGCTCAACCAGATAAAAACAGCAGCAATGCAAAAATTACAAATTTAAAACACCATGTTAAAATGTATTTATAGACTGTTAAAATGCTGGGAGAATAAAATGGTCTTCACCTGGCGTCAAAAAACATATAATGTAGGTGCCAGGCGAACCTCGTTAGGGAGCTCACAGCCGGGGTGCCACAGCAGAGAAGGCCCTCCTCCTGGTAGCCTTTATTTATTGCATTTCTATACCACCCAATAGCTGAAGCTCTCTGGGCGGTTCCCAAAATTAAGACCATTCAAAGTATAAAACAACAGTGAATCCATCTGAAACACAGAATGGATTCGCAGCCCCACTGAAATAGGAGCCACCAGCCTCCACTGATGTCAGAGTCCCTGCTTATCAAAAAGTGCCAGTACTGTATCCCTGTGGGCTGTGGTTCCACTACACCCCTGGGAGCCAGTGGCCATAGTGCTTCCACCTGGAGCAGTGATCTTCCTCACCGAAAACCAACAAATTCTACACCGCCTCGCCACTGGCTTTTACATCGATGCCACGACAGCTTCCATTTAAAGAACGAGAAGTTGCTTTTACAATCGGATAAGTTTGCTTTATTTTTTCAAAAAGGGATTGTTCCGAATTTCCCCTGTCTGACTCCAGGAAACCCCACGTACCCAAGATTCTTCCTGGCTCAGGGCGGGCATTTCAAACTCTTCTTATCCTGCTTAAATGATCCTACCTGTCCCTGCCTCCCTTTAGTTATTATTATTATGAGCAGGGCAGGAAATGTAAAAGCAAAGAAGGCCTAAGGGAATTATTTGTTTAAGAAAGCTGTTCGTTACAAAAAGGCAAGGGTGCAAGGCAGAAGAGCATCCAAGATGAACACAGAAAGGGAGAGAAGGTTTTAAGTTCTGTGTTGGCTCCTTCTTGCTTTTTTAATATATATATTACTCTTACAATCTCCTGAAGAAGACCTTAAAAACAACAACAAGATGCCGAAATGCTTCTGGCTTTTGTGCAGTGAACTTTTCTACAGACTTCTCTTCCTTTTTGTGTTCGTTACAAAGAGGCGACATCTTCTGAACTTTTTGAAACACAACTGTCCTCATTCAACTTTTATGTTCCGAATCCTAACAAGTCATAGTCCCCAGGGCTGGCTCAGAATGACCAACGATCGTTTCGAAGCGGTTTCACTCAGTCTTTGAAATGGGTCGATTTTCGGCTCCTTTGCAGCGAGAGGGCAAAATAGATCAGGATGGGAATATCTTGCCAAACCCTGAAGATGCTCTTGGAATGCCTACTCAGAAGTAAGCACCATTGCAAAGTAAACCTGAGGAAGAACTGGCAAAGGGATTTGGTGAAAGAAGTTGACGAGAGGGTCCATTTCATGAAATATTTGGTCAAATCACTGTTTCTCACAGTCTCTAAGGGGCAGCAATGGGGTGTGTCTGCCGAGGTAGGTGGAGGTGAGTCCGCTCACCCCTACAAGAGGGTTTTGAAGTTTGTTACTTATGAAATAAATCACTACTTGTTCATTTTTTTCTTTGAAGCCCCATGTGTGTGTTTGTGTGTCTCGTTAGTACACAAAGATCTGGTTCACATAACACTAAACCATGGTTTATTTATTTAACCCATGGGTCATTGAATTCTGGGTTATTGTGTTGTGCAAAACCAGCTAACAAGGAATGGTTTGTTAATCACAAACAACCCAGAAAGAAAACCTTCAGTTGTGAACTCTGGAGTTTTTTTTTAACCGTTGGTTGTCATTATGTGTGAACCCAGAACCATGGGTTGTTTCACCAGATTATAGAGACAGTGGACAAGAGTGGTTAAAACAAAGAAAGAAACAGCTTCTCTCTATATGACAGTACTACAGTGCTAAAAAACCCCCCTATTTGGGATGCAGAATGGGAGCGGGTGAGGGAGGAAGCAAGCAAACAACCCAGGGATTGAGAAAATAAACCATGGTTTGTTCGATAATCTGCCAGACAACCCTGAGTAGGGCAATAAATCACAAATTAACCATGGGTTAAATAAACCATGGTTTAGTGTTATGTGAGAATCTGGTCAAAGTGATTTGTTTCAGGGCCGGAATCCCCAAGACAAAACTAGCTAACCTCTATATAGTTAACAATGCCTAGTAGTGGGTGTCAGGTATAGGGCTCCTGCAAGCCTGGGAGGTAGATATGATTAGAACTAGTTTAGAATGTCAGAATCTGAGCAGGCTTATCTCTTTCAGTTTCCCACAGAAGTCTTACAGCCCCAAGGCCAAGGTGGGGGGGTGGGATGAAACAACTCCCTTCTATACTTCCCCTGAGAATCCTGACAGAGATAAGACTGTTCAGATTCTGACACTCCAAACTAGTTCTAATTAAATCTACCTCTAACTGCAAGGTCTCCCAGCCTTGCACGACCCCTATACCTGACAGTGGGCACCAACTAGCACAGAGGAGTAGGCGTACTCACGGTGGATAAATGGCTATATATTTCCTCCAGTATCAGAAGCAACATGCCTCTTAATACCAAAGGTAGGGGGAACTAATGCCTTGTTTCTCACCTGCCCAAGGGTCTCTACTTCCCTTGCTCGGCTTCACCCATTTTCTTCTGCTGCCCCTTCCGCCTGGAACGCTCTTCCAGAACATTTGAGAACTACAAGTTCAATCGCAGCTTTTAAAGCTCAGCTAAAAACTTTTCTTTTTCCTAAAGCTTTTAAAACTTGATTTTGCTCTGACTTTTATACTGTTAGTTTTACTGTACCCTGTGCCTGTTTGGTGCATTCTCTTCCCCTTCCTATTGTTTTATTATGATTTTATTAGAATGTAAGCCTATGCGGCAGGGTTTTGCTATTTTATTGTTTTACTCTGTACAGCACCATGTACATTGATGGCGCTATATAAATAATAATAATAATAATAATAATAATAATAATAATAATAATAATAATAATAATATGCATGGGAGGGTGGTATTGCACAAAATGTCCTTCTTGTTGGCTTAGCATTGGGGTGTCTGGCTGGCCAATGTGGAAAACAGGGCCCTGTTTTAGATAGGTCTGATCTAGTGTGGCAATTCATGCATTTTTATGTTCTCTATCTCTGACCAACCCACCGGTTCTTAATGCAATAGGCCCATTGTTATTAACCCTGTAAGACAGCAATCCTAAGCTCCCAGGGTGAGCATCCCAGGGATAATAGGATGGCTTGGGGGGGGGGAAACCCTTCTGAGGTCAGAAGCAGTGCTGAGACCTTGGAAAGGGGAGTTGGGATTCCCCCCTACCCCCTTGCAGCCAGCATGGAGGGAACCTCCCCGGCTGCCTCTCCAAGGTTAGAAAATTGACCTCGGAGCTGGCTGAAACAACTTGGCATGTTTAGCTTGGAGAAGAGAAGATTGAGGGGCGACATGATAGCACACTTCAAATGCTTGAAAGGTTCTCACACAGAGGAGGGCCAGGATCTCTTCTCGGTCCTCCCAGAGTGCAGGACATGGAATAACGGGCTCAAGTGACAGGTTAGCCAGATTCCGGCTGGCCATCAGGAAAAACTTCCTAACTGTTAGAGCAGTATGACAATGGGACCAGTTATCTAGGGAGGTTGTGGGCTCTCCCATACTAGATGGACAACCCTCTGTCAGGTATGCTTTAGGGTGGATTCCTGCACTTAACAGGGGGTTGGACATGATGGCCTTATAGACCCCTTCCAACTCTACTATTCTATGATTCTATGACAGGGAGGGCCTTTTCAGAAGACAATTTAAACCCTGCTGGTTAAGGCTTTTGGTTAAGCAGCAGGATTTAAGGCGTTTTGTGTGATGCATTTTGCGGAACCCTGCTCCCTCACTAACCACCCTTGGACTGTCTGCAGTGGGTCTAACCATGGCTTAACGTGTTGTGTGTGACAGCACAGCTTGTGGTTAGTGCTAACCCCAGAGAACCACAGTTTTGCTAACCACAGAGCCAGAAGTGTCGCTTGAACAGGCCCAGAGTGTTCTGGTAGGCAGGGAGGGGAGGAGACCTGAGAGACCAGGATATGAGTTATCCAGAGCATTCTCCAACCTCCTTACCTGCCCTCCAAAGGACCCTCGCTTAGAGGGGTTGAAAATCCCACCTAGTGAAATTACAGGCCATTCAAAGTCAGGGAGGCAAAGGTCACCTCTGCTGCTCCTTCCGCCCTTCCAACATTAGCCCAGCAGGGCATAGGAATCTTGGAAGCCTCCAAGTCTGGGGGCTTCCAAGCAGTGAGGGACAGTAGGATTGCACCCTTAATGTCCTATGTAATCACTCTGTGTTCCAAAAGCCCGAAATCTTTTGGCTTTTAAATGGGCGCAACTTGCCTTTGAACCGCGTTGACAATGTGGTTACAGTTGCAAAGCATTATTCAAAGCAACACCAAGAAAAGTTCTTAAATACAATGCTTTTGGTTTTAAGCTTCTCAGCATTTACAACATAATCCTCTGCGTGTTTACTAGGAAGTAATCTCATGGTGTTCAGGGCAGCTTACTACCAGGAAAGTGTGCATACAAGGATTGTCATTTTAACCATATATATTAATAGCAAACACATTCCTCAAGTGTGGATAAGAATGAGAGGCAGTGTGGTGTAGTGGTTAGAGTGTTGGACTGGGAGTCGGGAGATCTGTGTTCTTGCCCCCACTTGGCCATGGAAGCTCACTGGGTGACTTTGGGCCAGTCGCAGACTCTCAGCCAAACCTACCTCACAGGGTTGTTGTTGTGAGGATAAAATGGGGGAGGAGGAGGATTATGTACGCCACATTGGGTTCCTTGGAGGGAAAAAAGGCGGGATATAAATGTAATAAATAAATAAATACTTCACAGGGTTGTTGTAAAGGAAAAAATTAGGGTGACCAACTGTCAGGATTTCCCCGGATTTGTCCTGGTTTTTGTTCTTTCCATGGTGTCAGGGGGGATTTTCTATAATTTTCAATAATGTCCTGGAATGATACACCTTCCTCTTTAAGGCTGCTATTAGCATGGCAGGAGGGAATGACATGCTTTCTTGAGGCACATCATTCCCCCACCCCGAGCTCCAATTGAGGTCTTAAAGGGGAAAGTGGGTCATTCGTGGACATTATAGAAAAGGCCCCAATTGGAGTGGATGGTGGTGGTGCAGAATGAAATCCTTTCCCCTCCTCCACTCCAATCGGGTTCTTTAAGGTGGCGGGGGAATAACGTACTTTCTGCAGGACTCAGAAAGCTGCTTCCCCCCCCCCACACACACTAGGTGTCCTCTTTTTTGGTTTCCCAAATATGGTCACCCTAAAAAAATGGAGCTAAACCCCAGTTACTGAACCTTTCTCAGTTTAGAATAAAACAGTTTTAGTTGCAATTGAAACTGAGCCATCCCAAAACATCATTGCATGACTTGCACCCGTGCTCGAGATGTGTAACTGAGTTCACACCCATTCAGCCACTGTTGTTTGGATTCTCTGGCTCTTCCTTTACATTCTCCTTTCAGTGTGTGTGTGTGTGTCCTCGGGCCAGAGCCCTGTATCATGGCTTTTGTTGGCCGATGCTGCTGTTATCAAACACCATGAATATTGATGGGGATCACATAACGCCTATACTGTGCCAACTGCATTGGTTACCAGTGCACTTCCATGCCCAGTTCAAAGAGCCAGTGTGGTGTAGTGGCTAAGGTGTTGGGCTGGGAATCAGGCGATCCGGGTTCTAGTCCCCACTCAGCCATGGAAACCCACTGGGTGACTTTGAGCCAGTCACAGACTCTCAGCCCAACCCACCTCGCAGGGATGTTGTTGTGAGGATAAAATGGAGAGGAGGAGGATTATGTACACCACCTTGGGTTCCTAGGAGGAAAAAAGCAGGATATAATAATAATAATAATAATAATAATAATAATAATAATAATAATAATAGAGAAGGAGAAGCAATAGCCATTGGTGACAATGGTGGTGAGACTCACTGAAGGAGAAGTGCTCTTTGAGGGTCTCTTGGCCAGGGACCTTCCAAAAACTGGAGATGGCATTACTTTGGAGGCCATCTAGTCCTCTCTCACCCCCTGCTCAGTGCAGGAATTCCAGAGCTGTGGCACTCCCCAGGAGATGGCCAGCCAGCCTCTCCTTGAAGTTTCTCCAAATGTTCCCCTGAAATGTGCCCTCCCATAACTTTAGATCTAGTCCTATCCTCTGGGGTGGAGGACCAATCCAAATCAAGACTCAGATCCAAGGCGAAGCGGATGGATTCCAAATTGGAAAAAAGGTGGGATATAAACGTAATAAATAAATAAAGTGCTGGTTCTGACCTTTAAAGCCTTAAACAGTTTAGGACCAAATGACTTGAAGGGGAATAGACTTCACCTATATCAGCCTGCCTGCACTTTAAGATCAGAAAGCGAGGTCCTTCTCATTCGCCCACCTGTGAGAGCAATTAGGTAGCAGGTCATAAATGAGAGAGCCTTCTCTGCAGTGGCCCCAGACCTTTGGAATAAGCTGCCATCAGAGGTCTGCCATGCTCCGTCATTGCAGGCTTTTAAGAAGGACTTGAAAGAATATGAAATTACCGTGGCCTTCTCTTGACTGCTGTTATTACTGTTGTTGTTGGTTTCATCGTTGGCTTTTATTACTGTTTTTATTGCTCTTTTATTGTGCTTATGTTTGCATCCCTTTTAATATTTTAACTGTTTTTTAGGTGTTTTATTGTTGCGAGCTGCCTTGGGACGGCTTTGGCTCTGAAAGGCAGCCAAAGAAGTTTTAAATAAAGAAATAAGTATTAGTTACTTCTTGGCACGTTAGAGAAACATGGTTTCATCCCACGCCACAGGCTAGGCTTAGTAGTCCAACACCGACCCACGTTAGGGATAATGGTAGAAAAACAGTCAAGGTGACCCCTGGGACTTCTGCCAGGTGAGATTTGCTCTGGATTAAAGTAATCCAAATTGGTAAAAAAAAAAAGAGAGAGAGAAAGAGGAAAGAACTGGATGTCATGAACAAGCCCTACGATTCAATATTCCATTCCCTGTACATTAACCTGACAGCTGAAAGCTGGAAAGGAACTGCGATTCGACAATGAGATCTCGGCCCTGCTGCAGTCTTTGTTACAGCAGACGCAGGCGGTCATATTAGCTCCTCCTAAGCGTGTCTTGTTATCGGGCGGAGGGCGTCGCTGTATCACTGCCCCCGGAACAGCCTGCAATCTTCTTCGGCGGAGATTGGCAAAGCCACCCTAGAATAGCATGCCAGGAAAGCCAAGGAGCGGTGCTGCGTTCTCGCTAGCAGCTTGGCTAGCCAGAGCAAGTATTGATCACAACTGCTGCCTGCCTGAACCGCCCTGCTCCAAAGGAGTGTCTAAAGCAAGATCAGAAATATGTCAAGCAGGTTTAGATGCAAGGAGACGGGAGAGGCACCTCTTAGCTAAGACTTGCGTATGGTGACATTACAGCGGATTCTCAACATTAGGCAAACATGTGGCCCATTTTCTCCACCACCTATGTAAATTAGTTTACCAGGTCATTTGGTTAACCAAACGTTGCTCTGGTTTGAAGTTCATAAAATCAAAGAATAGTAGAATTGGAAGGGGTCTCTAAGGCCATCGAGTCCAACCCCCTGCTCAATGCAGGAATCCACCCTAAAGCATCCCTGACAGATGGTTGTCCACCTGCCTCTTGAAGGCCTCTAGTGTGGGAGAGACAAGTTCTTTCCTTCCTTTCTTAAAGGAGGTATTTTAAAGATTTTCAAGCATTGACCATGTTCAGGCGCTAAGCATTTTGAGCTAAATATCATAGCTTAGTGTGTCGTGTGAACCATTCCTACCCATGGTGGCTACATGACCATGGTTTAAACTGAGAGCCAGTGTGGTGCGTTGGCTAGAATGTTGGACTGGGAATCAGGCGATCCGGGTTCTAGTCCCCGCTCGGCCATGGAAACCCACTGGGTGATTTTGGGCCAGTCACAGACTCTCAGCTCAGCCTACCTCACAGGGTTGTTGTTGTTGTGAGGATAAAAATGGAGAAGAGGGGGATTATGTACGCCATCTTGGGTTCCTTGGAGGAAAAACGGCAGGATATAAATGTAATAAATAAATAAATAAATAAATAAATAAATAAATACACTCACTATTTGCTGCTGTGTGAACCATGACTAAGGCCATAGCTAGACCTAAGGTTTATCCCTGGATCGTCCAGGGGTCAAACCTGTTCATCTAGGTGACACACAGGGGATCCAGTGCTCAGGCAGGGGCGAACCCTGGATGATCCCAGGATAAACCTTAGGTCTAGCTGTGGCCTAAGAGGGCCTATTCAGACAACATGCTAAGCCATGGTTTGGCTGCTATTCCTTTTGTAGCAAATGGTTAGTGAACGTGATTAAACCATAGTTATGTAGCCACCATGGTTAAGAATAGTTCACATGACACACTAAGTCATGGTTCACAAGAAATGCTAAGTCATAATGTTCATCTTAAAATGCTTAACCACCATGGCTTAGTGTGTCTGAACAGGGTCAGAGTGTTCTGTGCACCATTTCCAAACATCGTGGCTACATAAACACAGTTTAAACGCGCTCCCTAACCATTTGCTGCAACAGGGTTAGCGGCCCAACCACGGCTTAACATGTTGTCTGAACAGGATCATTAGAAATGATAAAAAATGAGGATGTAAACAATCTCTCTCTCCCCCACCAATGCACCTCGATTTACAAATACTTGAAATGAAATCAAGAGATTGACATTAAGAAATAGAGTAGAAAGGCTGTGCATAATTCCTTTCTGCAAAAGATAATGATAGGTAAACAAAGGATTTGGATGTCATGTTTATGAGCTCTGAAGGCTCCTGTCAGTCCCATACCAGTCCCGTCTGCTCTAGCCAGCATGGCGAGTCATCAGGGAGGATGACTGTGTTATCTGTACAGCACCATGTACATTGATGGTGCTATATAAATAAATAATAATAATAATAATAATAATAATAATAATAATAATAATGATAGGAATTGTAGTCTAAAACACCCGGAGGGCACCACGTTGGGGAAGGCTGATTTAGTGTGATGTTTTGTGCAGAGGAGACCTGGCTGGACATCTGCCAAGGCTTTATACCCTCAGCAGAGGCTGCCTGGGTTTCCTGCTGCTCCTCTCCACCTCTGTAACCTGCTAGTTCACCTGCCTGTCACTCCGGGCCAGGCCAGGATGGTGATGAGAAGGAGAAGCCAGGAGAATGCCACAGCCTCCTTGCTCCTTGGCTCTCTGTCTGTCAAACCAGCAAGCGGGAGTAAGGATAAGAAAGAAGGGGAGGAGTGGCAGCTGGTAGCAATGGTGGAGGGTGCCCATTGATGGCTTCTTACCCAAGAGGCCTCCAAAACCTGGAGCCAGCACAGGTTTTGCCCGATATGAAAAGGTCCCAGGTTCTCTCAAGCCATATTTGAACAGAAACGACCCTCTCAAATCTTGTTTAGCTGCAATGAGGAAGAAAATAAATCAAAGTGGGCTTTTTTGGGTGTGTGTGTGTCTGTCAATGGCTTAACGCCTGCAAAATGCAGAAGAGATGAACTGGGGCATGCCAACCTGGATGACTGGGCCCTTGCCGTGCAATCCTATACATGTCTACTTAGAGTTTATTCCTGTTGAGTGCAATGATTCTTAGCCCCAGGTCAGTGCGTGCATAGGATTGCAGTCTGAGAATGTTAGAATCTATAGTTTTGGATTGCAGTTTTTACTGGTTGCTGATGTTTTCTGGGGTTTTTGTTTTGTTTATAATAATGGTTAGTTCTTGCATTATAAACCACTTTGAAAGCCCAATAGAATGTAATTTGGGATTTTGATTAAAAATTGGAGGTTTTGATTAAAAAATACAGTCATAAAAACATGTCCAAAGCCTCAAATGCAGTCCATTATCGTTTCTAGCAGACTTCTATGTGAGGCATGAAACAACATCACATCTATTGGCTTTGCAAATATCATATATTCTCCCTCTTCAACCAAAACTAAAGAGCAGACTCAAGCGACATATAAAGTTATTCTTTAGTATAGACCAGAGATGACATTATTTATCAAAAGCATTTTTTTTTTTACCCACCAAAAAGAAAACTCCCAGAGTGACAGTCTCTGCCCTTGGGCTTACAATTTTAAAGACATGATATGCAAGGAAAAATGGGTGCGGAGGGAGGAGGAAAACAAGCAAGTCCAGGCACCAGGTCTTAAAAGTTACAGCTCTTATAACAATGAGCTGGAATGGAAACAGATGGATAATATCTGCATTTTGGGGATTCACTATGCGCTCTGGATTCTAGACCAGCAGCACACTGCCACACCATGCAAAACACACACACACACACACACTTTTGATAACAGATTCTATAAGGAAGTCAACATCTTTCACTTCATAGATATGGAACATTTGCCCTCAGAAGTTATTCCTGTTAGTGCTGGTGGCCTGTTGAGATATGAAACTGCTTTCCGAAAGCCCCACTCAAGAAGCAGATGGACGGGAGTCGTTTGCCTTTCCAGAAAGCAAATGAGAAAAGTGACACAGGCACACATTTCTGTGAAATACACACCACCAAGTCTCACAGTTCTCTTGGCAAGTGAGCAAAACTTTTTCACTCCATTTTGATTAAAATTTGAAGGGCTACCAGAGCCAGAGTGAGTTGCTTCCTGGTCCTGCAGGCAATACCTGAAAGACGCCGGAGAGTTATTCATGCATGCTCTTATGAATATGCCCAGGTGGGTCCTCCGCTCCAGCCATGCAACCAGTTGGGGGGACGGACAACTCTGACAAGTGATGAAACCAAAGCCCAGTGGAGGCTGGTGTCTCCGATGTCAGTGGGGCCGGAAGACCGCTCCAGGTTTCAGTCACAACCAGTCAGGACTCTAGAAGAACTATCCAACCACTTCAGAGTCCTGACTGCTGTGCACCTTGAAGAGCTCCTTCTGTCTGAAATCCGGATTCACCACCCCACTGACAATCGAGCCACCAGCCTCTGCTGCCAAAGGTGGCACAAAAGTTGACACTTGGAATGGGGTGTATCCCGGGGGGGAGGGGAGAGAAGAGTACAAAGAGGTGAAGATTTTTCTTGAGCTCAGGTGCTTCTAGACCTTACAAGCCACTCAGCAAGAGAGAAAAATTCTTGCACTTATCCTCACTAATCAATACAATGATCTGGGGGGAAAAGCACACAGAGTGTCACCCCCATAGGTCTGTATCTCAGCTCTTTTGGACATCCTTCTGGTTTAGTGCAAAGGCTCAAAATCACAGCACTCTTTAGAGCCAGTGTGGTGTAGTGGTTAGAGTGTTGGACTGGGGCTCGGGATATCTGGGTTCTAGTCCCCCCAACACACACACACTCAGCCATGAAGTTCACTCGGTGACTTTGGGGCCAGTCACTGGCTCTCAACTTACCCTACTTCACAGGGTTGTTGTGAGATTAAAAAAGGAGAGGAAGAGGCGATTGTAAGATGCCTTGGGCTTCTTGGAAGTAAAAAGGTGAGATATAAATGTAATCACCACCACCACCATCATCCCAGTGTGGATATGCCCCAAGTTGTGGCTTAGGGCATATAAGAAAATCTTGTTTATTTATTTAATAAATATAGAGTCTTCCTTCCAGCCCAAAGGGTTGAAGTGTGTGTGTGTGTGTGTGTGTGTGTGTGTACATCCCACCCTTCACGGTCACCTTCACCTCTAGATCTTGCTCCTTCTAAAGGTCACAGCACCACAAATGAGGGACCTCTTTGCGCTTTTAAGAGCTCCAGTTCTTCATCCCTTCTGGCTCTTACAAAGTGATACAAAGGAGGGATCATTCCGTATTCCCCCCCTCCCCATACACAGTCCCTACTGTATACGTTCTGTATTTAGAGGGGCAGCCATAATCCATTTTAGTGATTACAAAACCAGGGCACAGTTGTTTTTCCAGGCGTGTTCCTTTCAGTGTATTGCCCACCACCCCGTGAATGCCAAGAGGACGGGAGGGTTGGATGTAACACTACATTAAAAAAAAACTAATGTTCAAGATGGCATTAAAAGGAAACTCAAATTCAGATCCATCAAAGTGCAGATACACCACGGGTCAAACCATCCCTGCCCTGAAAAGCCAACCAAAATAAACAACAACAAGGAGAACCACAACAATGACATATTCACAGACCCATCTTTTACATGCACCTTCAGACTCTAGTCGGGTGGGGGTGGGGGGGTCGGGTTGTTCTCCTGCAGCCCGGCAGATCTAGGAAAAGTTTCCATGTTTTCTGAGCCCACCTCCGCCTTCGCATGAGATGCCCGGCACCCCACCCGCCTGCTCCTCTGGTCTCCCCACCCTTCACCCCAGGATTGGGGAAGTTCTGAGCTGCAAGAACATCAGAAGAGCCACGCTGGATCAGGCCCAGAGTCCACCCAGCTTTCTGTTGACACGGTGGCCAACCAGCTGCCCCCGGAAAACCCACAAGGAGAACCGGGGCACAATAGCACCCTCCGGGTTGTGCCTGCCCCCAGCCGTGCTGGGGCTACATCTCCCATCATCCCCAACCAGCATGGCCAACAGGGGAGTTGTACTCCAAGGCATCTGCTGGAAAGGAAGCTCGCCCCGGGGACCGTGCAAACCCGGCTGCAGCCCTGTGGCGGCAGGGTGCGTGGGGCCGCGGGGTTGAGAGGGGGTGGGGGTCCGTCCCTTACCTGGCCAGGGGCTTGCGGGCAGTGATACTGGCCACGATCACGCTGCCGGGTCTCGGGGTGGCCACGGCTTTGAAAGTCCCTTGCCAGAACTTCTCGAACAGCTGCTTTTCGCCTTGGTGGACGCTCGCCATGGCTGGGGGTATGCTCTCCAAGGTCCTGAAACGGGCTACATCCAAAGAAGACGGCGGCGGGGTGGCGGGGTGCGGGGGTGGGGTGGGGGATTGGATCTCTCTCAGCCGGCGGGCGTCCGGCCCTTAGGAGGAGGAAGCGGGGTGTTGGGATGCTTGCCCGGATCGGGGACACCCGGCACAAGTATACTACGGGGGCGGGTGTCCTCCGAGTCGTGTAATGTAGAAGGTGGGGGACGGGACGCGCCTCCGTCTGCTTCTCGATCCGGCTGTGCGTGCGCCTTGGCCGAGGCGCGCTCCGTTTTGTCTCCTCCACAACGTGACGTGCAAACGGGGGCTGGTCAATTTCAAGAGCGCTCGCGTCCCCCCTTCCTTCCTTCCTTTCTCTCCTCCTCCTCCTCCTCCTCCTCCTCCGTCTGCCTCAAAACACATAGACACACAAAAGACAGCCGCTCCTGCCCAAATCAGCATGACAAAAGGCGGCTAGCCCCGGGGGCCAGCCGGTCGTGTGCCTGTCAATGGCCTGGAGTGGTGGGGGTGGGGGTGGGGGGGGGAGGGAGTGGAGGAAGGGGGGGGAGGAGAAGGGAGCGAGGCGCTGACTCAGAGAGGAGATTGAATTGAGGAGGGGAGGGAATGAGCGCAGGCAGGCAATCCCCCTCCCAGCTGCGTGTACGCTCGGGGAGGGAGGCTGAAGTGGAATAATCCTAATTAAATAACTCCCCCACCCACCCCGCGCGAACTCTCTTTCTCTTGATGAGCAGGGTAAGAATAGCACTGCGGCTGGACGTAATGTCACTTTCAAAAGACTTGCAGTCTGTCGCAGCGAAGGAACGAGCTAGACAAAGAGTCTTGTGGCACCCTAAGGCTTAACAGGTTTGGTGTGCATGTGTGTGAAAGCCTTTGCAGACTAGAGTAGCCCACTTTGAACAGGCCTGGTGCTCTCCAGGTGTCTTTGGATTACATCTCCCATCATTTTCAGGCAGGATGGGATCTGTAGTCCAAACACATCTGGAGAGCACCAGGCTGGGAAAGACTGATCTAAGCAAGCCCCGCCCCCACCTCAATCCGAGCACCACATGTATATCTTCTCTGCCATCTGGCTTTGGGTTTTCGACACTGCCCGCTGTCCCTGATCAGTTTAGACTCTGTGGCCATACACGGCAAAGTTGGGTCTCTATCTTACTGTTAGGTCTGCTGGCTGATTAAAGACGTCTTAGTAGATTCATTGTATGCATGTTCATTTGAACCCCCGATTAAACCTGCATATATTTACATATGAAGGAGGAGGGAAAATTAGACATGGGAAAGGGGGTAGAAGCAGATTTGGATAAGGGATGCCTTACTTGCACAAGGAAAATCTTCTCATCTGTGTGAGAGAGGAGGGGGACATGGTACCTAGGGAGGTTGTGGGCTCTCCCACACTAGAGGCCTTCAAGAGGCAGCTGGACAACCATCTGTCAGGGATGCTTTAGGGTGGATTCCTGCATTGAGCAGGGGGTTGGACTCGATGGCCTTGTAGGCCCCTTCCAACTCTGCTATTCTATGATTCTACGATTCTATGATTCTATGCTGCCACTCACAGCTTTCATAAGTGTTGTATTTAAATTAACTTGCCCACGGCCCTATCAAGTTGAGGGTGAGGGGTAGAGCAAAGAGCTTTTGATAAACGAATCAAAGCCCTTGTTTCATTAAGACATGTCTACTCAAAAGGAAGTTGGTGGTAGGCGACGTTCAGCCCAAAGAGATACCCAGAAGATATCCAGGCAAAATCCCTGGCAGATTATATTTAAGTCATTTACACCTCACTTTTAACATCAGTTTTCAAAGACGGCTAACAATAAAATAAGATTATAGAAACACAGTAGAAGGTATCAGATATAGCATCTATATGGCCAATAAAAACAACAAATAGTCCCTCCAATAAAATGAACAATGGTAAAACATGTTCCAGAGTAAAGAAAAGTTTAACACTTGTTTAAATTGGGAAGGGGGTGAGGTGCCACCACCAAAAGGGCCCTGTCTATGATACCTGCCAAGCTGCAGGTGGGCAAAGAACGAAGCCTCCAGTGCTAATGTAAAACTTCAGCTGGGCTCAAACTGTAAGAGTTTTAGAAAGATCTCTCTAAATTTTGGTAGAAATGGGTAACGAAATGGCAGATGAAATTCAAAAAGACTGCCGCCTTGCTGATCACTGCAAATTGTATATCTATCAGTAGATCCAGACCTACTGTTGGCCCAGCTCTGTTCTATAGAAAAACACTCACATAGAATAGTAGAGTTGGAAGGGGCCTACAAGGCCATCAAGTTCAACCCCCTGCTCAATTCAGGAATCCACCCTAAAGCATCCCTGACAGATGGTTGTCCAGCTGCCTCTTGAAGGCCTCTAGTGTGGGAGAGCCCACAACCTCCCTAAGTAACCGGTTCCATTGTTGTCCTGCTCTAACAGTCAGGAAGTTTTTCCTGATGTCCAGGCGGAATCTGGCTTCCTGTAACTTGAGCCCGTTATTCCGTGTCCTGCACTCTGGGATGATCGAGAAGAGATCCTGGCCCTCCTCTGTGTGACAACCTTTCAAGTATTTGAAGAGTGCTCTCATGTCTCCCTCCCCCAACCTTCTCTTCTCCAGGCTAAACATGCCCAGTTGACATTCACAGTGAGAACAGCAACAGCAACTCCCCTGTAAGGAGAAACCAGCACTGCAGGCAAAGCTATGGGGATGGAAGCAACTATTTATTTATTTATTTATTTATTTATTACATTTCTATACCGCCCAATAGCCGGAGCTCTCTGGGCGGTTCACAAAAATTAAAAACATTCGAAGTATAAAACAACAGTATAAAACCATAATATAAAATACAATATAAAAGCTCAACCAGATAAAAACAGCAGCAATGCAAAATTACAAATTTAAAACACCAAGTTAAAATTTATTTATAGACTGTTCAAATGCTGGGAGAATAAAAAGGTCTTCACCTGGCGTCTAAAAGCATATAATGTAGGTGCCAAGCGAACCTCCTTAGGGAGCTCATTCCACAGCCGGGGTGCCACAGCAGAGAAGGCCCTTCTCCTGGTAGCCACCTGCCTCACTTCCTTTGGCAGGGGCTTATGGAGAAGGACCCCTGAGGATGACCTTAGGGTCCGGGCAGGTACATATGGGAGGAGGCATTCCTTCAGATAACCTGGCCCCAAGCCGTTAACTATGGGAATGTGATTTTGAATAGTCCAATGGCAAGAGAGGAGACAGACAGGCAGGCAGCCCTTCCATTCTTTGCATTAGATCTAGCTTTTCAAAAATATAGGCAGCTCCTCATGCATTTCCGATTTATCGTCATTGGCCTTAAGTGCTTTGGACATTTAGAAAAATGCGTTTTATCACCACCCGGTATTATACATCATCATCTTTTTTTCTTTTTTCTTTCCAAAAATGGAAACAGTTCGGGGGATAATTCCCTTTGTTTTCCCATCCTTGGAACACTGAAGGAGAAAATTAATAAAAAAGACACCCAGGGAAAGCAACAGCATCCATTCCAAAGCACTGACACTTCAGAGACTAATGGGGTTCAGGCAGGCACTGGTGTAGGCAATGCCTGACTTCATTAGCTTGAGAGAGAAAAGTGCAGGCGGCTGTGTAGGCCCATTAGGAGAAAGCCAAATGGAGACAGTAATATACCTTGAAGGGGGGATCCAGTCAGCAGTATCCAAGCATGGACTGAGCTCCCACCCGATCTGCTGCGCAGGGAGGACCCCCCTGCTTGTGCAACGAGGAGCTGGCAGTTCAAAAAGCAACCCTGGAAACAAGCAGAAAACATGTTTCTGGATCAGGGCAGGTGATCTGAGCTTCTTTCTGCAAGCTCCGCTGATCGTGTTCAGAGCGTGTTCAGAGGAGGGCAACCAGGATGATCAGGGGTCTGGCAACAAAGCCCTATGAAGAGAGACTGAAAGAACTGGGCATGTTTAGCCTGGAGAAGAGAAGATTGAGGGGAGACACGATAGCACTCTTCAAATACTTGAAAGGTTGTCACACAGAGGAGGGCCAGGATCTCTTCTCGATCCTCCCAGAGTGCAGGACATGGAATGACGGGCTCAAGTTAAAGGAAGCCAGATTCCAGCTGGACATCAGGAAAAACTTCCTGACTGTTAGAGCAGTACGACAATGGAATCAGTCACCTAAGGAGGTTGTGGGCTCTCCCACACTGGAGGCCTTCAAGAGGCAGCTGGACAGCCATCTGTCAGGGATGCTTTAGGGTGGATTCCTGCATTGAGCAGGGGGTTGGACTCGACGGCCTTGTAGGCCCCTTCCAACTCTGCTATTCTATGATTCTATGATCAGCAACTAGGGATGGATGGATGTTGTAAAATCCATCCCAGCTGTGTTCCGTGGATTGTCCGGTAGCTTCCATTCCATCATTTACAGAATCCAATTTTTTTAAAACCAAAATTGCATACTACCTGTGCTAATACAGGTAATAATACAGGTAATAACATCTAAGGTCCTCCTCCGGGTGCCTACTCTGAGAGAGGCTCGTAGTGTGGCAACGAGGGACAGGGCCTTTTTGGTGGTGGCCCCCAGACTATGGAACGATCTCCCTGACGAGGCTCGCCTGGCGCCAACGCTGCTATCTTTCCGGCGCCAGGTTAAGACTTTCCTCTTTGCCCAGGCATATGGTGGCACATCTTAATCACCCACATGTTTAGTTTTTAAATGGTTTTTAATGCTTTATGTGTGTATGTTCTGTGTTTTAGGATTTTAAATTTTGTATACTTGTTTTAATCCTAATTTTAGAATTTCTGTAAACCGCCGAGAGAGCCCTGGCTATGGGAGTGGTATATAAGTGTAATAAATAAATAAATAATACACAGCAGCAAATGCAGTAAAGTGCATTCATTAATGTGAATTAGCACTATTGTGCAATGGCGCAACCCACCCACCCCATCTGTGTTCTACGGATTGTCCGGTAGCTTCCATTACGCCATCCACTCTTTGACGGAATCCCTTTTTTTAAAAAAAACCAAACAAATCAAATTTCATTCTACGTGTGCTAATACACAGCAGCAAATGCGGTAAAGTGCATTAGTTAATGTGAACTAGCACTACTGCGCAACAGCGCAACACTCCCCAGTGAAAAAGCACTTCACATGTCCGCAAAATCCATGTGACTCAGGAAAAGCTGGTCTGCTACAGAAACTGCAGGCGGGATTCATAGAAATCTGAACTAATTTGAATCTCTCGTGGATTTCTCTGACACCCCTACCTGCATGGTTTTGGAAATGAGTGTTTCCATTCGTTTCAGGTAGGGTTTTTTCCTTAGAACTACTAGCTCTGTGTTGCATGAGTGGTGGGTCCCATTCGCTTGCAGACAGTGTTGGTTACTGCCCAGCGGCATGGTGCCTTCCGTCGGCAACATTTCTCTCCTCGTCCTCTTCCCCTTCTCCTGCTTGACACATTAAGCCTGATAAGAATTCTACTTGTTCTAGTTCTCAATTCTGCTCCATCATGCAGAATTCATGCAGAAGATGGATCAAGTCTGCTCCGTCTTCTGCATAGCAGCCTTTCAGTCATTCAAAGACCGCTCTCATGTCTCACCTTAACTTTCTCTCCTCCAGGCTGAACACACCCAGCTCTTCCAACTGATCTTCAAAGGTTTCCAGACCTCTCACCATCCTGGTGGCTCTTCTCTGGACATGCTCAATGTCCTTCTTGCCTTTGTGCTTTTGGATTTTAACCTGAATGGGTCCAATGCTGATAATAAAGAGAGAGAGAGAGAGAGAGATTACATTTTAGAGCAGCTGCTAGCCCTGATGGCTATCTGCAACTGCAAATGTAAGATACAGGCCTTAGCTAGACCTAAGGTTTATCCCGGGATTGTCCCAGGGTCATCCCTGTTCATGTAAATGACACACAGGGGATCCCGAGAGCAGGCAGGGACGACCCCGGATGATCCCAGGATAAACCTTAGGTCTAGCTAAGGCCACAGTAGGCCTATGTACACCAGTTGCTGTGGAACATGGCTGGGAGGGTGCTGTTGCTCTCATGTCCTGCTTGTGGGTCCCTGGTCAAGAGCTGGTTGGCCACTGTAGGAATAGAATGCTGGACTAGATGGATTTTTGGTCCGATCCAACATGGCTCTACTTATGTTCTTAATTTTTAAAGAAAAAAAATCTAATCTGTAAAGCATTTAAGCTTTCTGGGTGTTTATTGGAAAGTTTTATTGCACAACACTGCTGTAAAATCTGTCACAGCTATGATGTGATTGCTAAGCGAAGGAAATGCTACAGTCTAATAAAACACATTCTAATCTTTTCCCCCTTAACCTCTTCCCCACGTGGGAAGTACTTTCTTCTGCTTGGAAAAATCTTTCCCATTCCCCCCCCCCCCAGCAAAGTTCCTTACTCCTTTTGATGTTATTTTGGGATTGGTTTAGGGTTAGGGAATGGAGAGCTGGTGGCCCTGCAGGTGTGGTTGGCAGGGGTTGATGGGAACTGGCATCCAACATGATGGGATTTGTACTTTGCTCAGCCCTTTTTAACCTGAACAAAAATGTTAATGCCAAGTTTATCTTTTTGTTGTTGCTGTTCTAGCAGGAAGGAGTTTCCTTTACAGAAATCGCCTCAATGATCTCCTTTCTCCTGGCCTTCAGGAAAAATTGGAAGGACTATCTATTTATAAAGATGTTTGGATAGGCTGCTGGAGGGTTTGATGGAATGCTGGAACTTAATATACATGACTCAGTTTTTCTATTGCTATATTGTCTGATTAATGCAGTTCAACTATGCTTTTATGTAAATAGTCTGAGCACATGGACAGGCAGAATATACAAGAGCAATCCTATGTTCCCTGGTTGAGCATCACAGGGGCCATAAGATAGTGAGGGTTCCCTGCTCTGATTTCAGAAGGGGGGGTCAAAGATCTAACTCCCCCTCCAGCAACACCTTGCAGCCTACTTGGAAAGAACCATGCTGGCCACCCTCTGAGGCTGGAATAGCAACTGTGGAGGAAGAGGAAAGGGTTAGGGTGGGTGGGTGGTGGGTGACCAGGATATGAATTATATTGAGCCCCCCTTTCTCCCACCAAAACATCCTCCTTAGATGGGCTGAAAGGCCCATCTAGTGAAATTTATTTATTTATTACATTTATATCCTGCCTTTTTCCCTCCAAAGAACCCATAGAGTTGTACATAATCCTCCTCCTCTCCATTTTATCCTCACAACAACAACCCTGTGACGTAGGTTGGGCCGAGAAGTTGTGACTGGCCCAAAGCCACCCAGTGAGCTTCCATGGCCAAGTGGGGACTCAAACCCAGATCTCCTGACTCCCAAACCAACCCTCTAACCACTACACCACACTGGCTCTCAGGGCGAGATGAAAGGGAGGCAAAGGTCACGTCTGGATGATCAGATGCCTCCATGTTTAGGGGTTTCTGAACTGAACTGACGTAGCTAAACCAGGAAAGAATAGAAATATAGGATATTCTTTTTTAAAGGCAAAAATCATGTGCTTTTGCTATCAGCTCCTAGAACAATGGGTACCCTTTGCAATTATTGGGTAGCCAAGTTCATTTTGCCACCTAGCATCCCACCTTTCTGGCCAGCCAGGCACTCATGGTTCAAAGGTTGTGCATTGTACAAATGCTTGCACGAGTGGAATGTGCAACTGGTTGCACAAACATTATGGGCAAGCAGTTGCAGAACAGGTTGCACAAGCATAATGCACAACCACTTACGGAAATGTACCTTTAGTTGGGTTCTCCTCTTGTGCATGGTCTGGAACCTAGTTTCTGCTAAGAACATCAGAAGTGCCCTGCTGGATCAGACCAAGGGTCCATCTAGACCAACACTCTGTTCACACATTGGCCAACCAGCCATCGGCCAGGGATGAACAAGCAGGACATGGTGCAACAGCACCCTCCCACCCATGTTCCCCAGCAACTGGTGCTCACAAGCTTAGTGGCTCAGATACTGGAAATAGCACACAACCATCAGGGCTAGTAGCCATTGATAGCCTTTGCCTCCAGGAATTTATTCAACCCCCCTTTAAAGCCATCCAAATTGGTGGCCATCACTACATCAAGCGGTAGTGAGTTCCATAATTTAACTCTGCACTGTGTGAAGAAGTCCTTCCTTTTATTTGTCCTGGATCTCCCACCCATCAGCTTCATGAGAGGACCCCATTGGGTTCTAGTATTTCGAGAAAGGGAGAAAAACGTCTCCCTATCCGCGTTCTCCACACCAGGCATCATTTTGTACACCTCTATCATGACTCCCCTTAGCCTCCTTTCCCCCCAAGCTAAACAATCCCAGTTGTTGTAATATCATTTGCGCTTGCAGAATGGCACAATTGGATGCTGCCCGTAGGGTCTTCGTGCACAGGGGTTTGTGTGTTAGAGGGCCACGTTTATTACTTCAGTTCTGAAACCCACAGTTAACATTTCTCTTCTCCTCCGCCCTACGGCTGCCGCCATTTCATGTTTTACAACACTTTCTCCATGTTCCCGGCACAATAAACAAAATGCCACTTTGCTAACCCTGATAAAAGGAATACTTTCAGCATGTTCGGCTTCACGTTTTTAAATTCACTTAAATCAAAGCTCCATCACGACTGCAGGAATAAAATGGGATTTGTATCTCCTGCAAAATGCATTTAGTTGGGGCATAAGCACCACTTTGTTGTAGAAGAGGATAATGTATATTTTCAGTAGAAATCATAAGATGGGTGTCTGTTAGGGTGACCATATGAAAAGGAGGACAGGGCTCCTGTATCTTTAACAGTTGCATAGAAAAGGGAATTTCAACAGGTGTCATGTATGCATGTTGCACCTGGTGAAATTTCCTCTTCATCACAACAGTTAAAGCTGAAGGAGCTATACTAGAGTGATCAGATTTAAAAGAGGCCAGGGCCCCTGCAGCTTTAACTGTGGTGATGAAGAGGAAATTTCACCAGGTTCCCCATATATACCAATGACACCTGATGAAATTCCCTTTTCAATGCAACTGTTAAAGATACAGGAGCCCTGTCCTCCTTTTCATAGAGTCACCCTAGTGTCTGTAACCATGTACGTGCCCAGCCAACTGCCCAATCACTAATATATATATATTAGTCCATGCCAACCCAGGTGCTGACATCAGGCGCATTTGCCATGGATCAATTGCCACTCTCTGCACGGTCATTTGGCAGGGTGCGTGGGATTTGGGGCCCTGGACTTTGGCTGCAAGGTCCAGCTAGTAATGTAAAGATTTTGTTAAATCCATTCTATCTGCATTTCACAGATTCCCAGGCACCTTTCTTTGCATTGTCTGTTCATTGCCGGAATTGGATTTTTCTCAAGGGGAATTTCAGCAGGTGTCCTTTGTATGCATTCAGCACCTGGGCAAGAATGACACTATTGCTTTAAAATGGTTTATAACAGTAGTGGCAACCGTTGGGGTCCAGGACACACTCCGTATACAGTTTTTAAACTGTTTTCAAAGCCTCCTATTCTGCCTGGTGTAGATCTGGCCCTGGTGAAATTCCCTCTTCATCGCAACAGTTAAAGCTGCAGGAGCTATACTAGAGTGACCAGTTACAGAAGAGGGCAGCTTTAATGGTTGTGATGAAGAGGGAATTTCCCCAGGTGCTGCGTGCATACAAAGGACCCCTGCTGAAGTTCCCTTTCCTAGGCAACTGTTAAAGATGCAGAAGCCCTGTCCTCCTGTTCGTAGGGCCACCCTAAGATATGTACACAAATAGGCTAAAAAGCAGGACAGACAGCAGATCTGTAGCAAGCTTGCAGAGTGAATTTACCAAGCAGGTGCATGTATTACATTAATGCAAACTATATTAATTGCAGGGCGATATCATGTTCCCCAGACACCTCTTGTCATTTCTATTGCACATACACATGGATCAGAAAGTCATCAAGTTTCATTGCCAGTTTTATGACGCCCACCTCTGGCTCCCAACTGGGGGTGGGGAGCAGGGCAACCGTGATGCATAGAAACGATCTAGCCAGCTAGAGTGCTTTGAAAGAGCTGAGCCAAGAGATCAGTGGTTACTTGCGCCCTCTGCTGGATGCTTGAAGGTGTGCCAAAGAGGGCTCTTTCCAGCTGGAGACGTAGCAAGGCCACGTCCTCCCAAAAAAGAGCTACTCTGATTTTGCAAAAGCATGCTTGATCTTTACATTCTCATCCAGTCCACATTTTGAATCTGCTTTCAGAGATGGGACGTGCGCAGAAGCCCTCTTGACCAGAAACAAAAAAGGGCAGGGCTCCTGCAGCTTTAACTGTTGTGATAGGGTGACCCTATGAAAAGGAGGGCAGGGCTCCTGTATTTTTAACAGTTGTATTGAAAGGGGAATTTCAGCAGGTGTCCTTTGCATGCATGTAGCACCTGGTGAAATCATCTCTTCATCACCACAGTTAAAGCTGCAGGAGCCCTGCCCTCTTCTGTATCTGGTCACTTTACAAAAGAGGGCAGGGCTCCTGCAGCTTTAACTGTTGTGATGAAGAGGGAATTTCACTGGATGCTGCATGCATACAAAGGACACCTGCAGAAATTCTCTTTTATTTATTTATTTTATTAAATTTATAATAAATTTAATAAAATTTATTTATATACCTCCCCATAGCTGAAGCTCTCTGGGTGGTTTACAAAGATTTCTACACAACTGTTAGATTGTAAGCCTATGCGGCAGGGTCTTACTATTTACTGTTTTACTCTGTACAGCACCATGTACATTGATGGTGCTATATAAATAAATAATAATAATAATAATAATAATAATAATAATAATAATAATAATACAGGAGGCCTGTCCTCCTTTCCATATGGTCACCCTATCTTAACTAATCGATGCTCTCATCAAGGTTGGGAAAGGCCAAACTACATTCTTTTCTCTCTCCTGTATATCGACTGCCAAACAGTTTTACTGCATTACTCCAAAAGCAGTAGGATTATATGGACACGTCAACATACTGTGCTAGAACAAACAAGCAAATTCAGCATTGGGAGATATTAGGCAAAGGAAATGGGGGG
Source organism: Elgaria multicarinata webbii (assembly GCF_023053635.1). Lineage (NCBI taxonomy): Eukaryota > Metazoa > Chordata > Lepidosauria > Squamata > Anguidae > Elgaria > Elgaria multicarinata. Next base: position 16,736,810 of record NC_086188.1, on the reverse strand, counting down.
AAAAAGTTTTAAGCTCCTTTTCAAACTCAACAAGACCGATTAATTTTATCTCTAAATTGCTACTCTGGATTTCTGGCTGTTTTTGTTTATATTGCTGTGATATTTCTCTACTTTACAGTGTGTCTTTTCTATGTTTATTTGTGCAATTACAACAAGCTTTTGCTTTGTAGCTATTATTTTAAAAGAACAGAAGATGTCAACACCAGCATGCTCCGTCTTCCTCAACCTGTTGCCCTCCAAATGAGTATGTGTTTTTTTTTACGTGGGGGTGTGGGGAACCGTGCATGCCCCAAACCTGAAGGAACACCTCCTCTCATGGCATCGGACCTGCACGTTCACATCTCCGCAGGAAGACCTTCTCCGAGGACCATCCATTTGTGAAGTGCGCTGCGCATGTGCAAAGGAGACCGGACATGAGAAAGCAAGAAGCCTTTCAGGTAGACTTCAGATGGAATCCACCTATTCCTGGCTAGCCAGCTCCTTCGAAGAAAAGCAGGAGAAATCTAGAGCAAACAAAAGAAGTATCTTGTGGAACCAGAGGGCAGTATCCAACTGGGCCGTTCTGTTTGCGCATTCTGTTAGCTATGGGCCCTCTTCTAAAAAGCAGCCAACTTATTCCAATTTTATCATACTCAGTATTGCCTGCTCAGACTGGCAGTAGCTACCTGCAGGATCAGAGGCAGTAAATGTATATATACACAGTGCTAGGGAACAAGGGAGGTTGTGGGCTCTCCCACCCTAGAGGCCTTCAAGAGGCAGCTGGACAACCATCTGTCAGGGATGTTTTAGGGTGGATTCCTGCATTGAGCAGGGGGTTGGACTCGATGGCTTGTAGGCCCCTTCCAACTCTGCTATTCTATGGTGGGAGGGTGCTGTTGCACCATTTCCTGCTTGTTCATCCCTGGCCGATGGCTGGTTGGCCACTGTGTGAACAGAGTGCTGGACTAGATGGACCCTTGTTCTGATCCAGCAGGGCTCTTCTGATGCTTTTATGTTGTTATGCCTTTACTGCAGTAATTACCAGGGCAATATCCAACTGTGTCACTCCATTAACAGAAAAGACGTTGCGCTAGCAGAAACTAAGTTCCAAACGCTGCGCAAGAGGAGAATCAAACTGAAGTTATGTTGGTGCTGGTACGGTTGTGCAAGTGGTTGTGCACAAGCATAATGGGCAACCGCTTGCGTGACAGAAATACTTGCTGGAGCTCTGCTAGCATTGTTGTAGTTTGTGGAATGACACCATTGGATCTCATTCTGCAAGGTCCAGCATTCTCTGCACCTGAAGGAGCACCTCCTCTCATGCCATCTGAGCTGCACGTTCAGCTCGCCGCAGGAAGACCTTCTCCGAGAACCATCCATTTGTGAAGTGCGCTGCTCATGTGCAAAGGAGACTGGACATGAGAGAGCGAGAAGCCTTTCACGTAGACTTCAGCTGGAATCCACGTATTGCTGGCCAGCCAGCTCTTCACTCGAGCGAACCAAAACCAGAACGTTAGTCCTGTGAAGGAAACTGGGTGGAAGCTATGGAGGTCAACGCTTGCCTCCGTTTGCACATGCAGCTGCCATTCCCCGGAAGCAGGGAGCATTGTCATGGAAAGCACGTCGGTCTCCAGGATTTTGAGGGGCACCTCTGGAAAACAGCTCAGGATTTGATTACCGTCTTCAAGTCTAATGGCTGCTGCTAAAAGCTGTTATTTCCGTGCTGCGGATCAATGCCTGTTGAAGAGCTGCCAACTGTGCTTGCTACAGGAGGCATTGGATTTGGCATTACCCAGAAGGCCGTGCAGTCAGAGAAGAAGGTCAAGTGGGTGTAGACAGTGGAGGCTGGTGGCTCCGATTCTGATGGGGCTGTGAATCCATTCTGGGGTTCGGTCAGAACCAGCCAGAACTCTGCAAGAGCTATCCAAGGTGCTGGATCCTTTCCCCAAAATGGGTCAAGTTCCTTGGATGGCTCATTGGGAGTTCTGGTTGGTTTTGACTGAAACCCAGAAGGGATTCACAGCATGACTGAAATCAGAGCCACCAGCCTGCATTGGTCCTGTTTCACTGTTTCACACAACCCCTCCACCCCCACTCTCCTCTAGGAAATCTGGGCTTTCAACAACAGCAACACCCCAAGCAACACCTTGAGGGCCACCAAGCTGTCCCAGCAATCTGGCCTTGAAACCGGCTGCTTGCTCTGCTGGACAGATCCTGAACCACAAGGGATTTCTTTGGCCAAGGTCATCAGTGCCTTCCCAGCCCAGCACGGACCCTTCAGTCTCAGTTATAGAGAATCATCCCATTGCAAGTCCCAGGAACTGTGAGAGCCAGGAGGCATTGGCCCCGTTCAGAAGACACCTTTAACCATGGTGGTTAAGCCAGAAAGCCAGGCCGTGTTCAGAAGACACCTTAAACCATGTTTTTAACCATGGTGAGTACCATGGTTTAAGGTGTCTTCTGAACACGGCCCGGCTTTCTGGCTTAACCACCATGGTTAAAACCATGGTTTAAGGTGTCTTCTGAACACGGCCCAGTTTTCTGACTTAACCACCATAGCTAAAACCATGCTTTAAGGTGACTTCTGAGCACGGCACGGCTTTCTGGCTTAACCACCATGGTTAAAACCATGGTTTAAGGTGTCTTCTGAACACAGCCCAGCTTTCTGGCTTAACCACCATGGTTAAAACCATGGTTTAAGGTGTCTTCTGAGCAAGGCCCGGCTTTCTGGCTTAACCACCATGGTTAAAGCCATGGTTTAAGGTGTCTTCTGACTGGGGCCATTGACAGGGGTATGGGGTACTAGCCAGCGTGTCCACAGAGCTGAGGTGTCCAGTGCACCCTGAATGGTCACATCCAGTTGAGGACACGCCACAATCACCCCAGAATATCAGAAGCACAGAGGGCAGGTGAGTTCGCCCATCCTTCGTGGTTGGTTTGATCACGTTGGCTCCCATCTTGCTTCTGATATTTCTAAATCATTCTCCCGGAGTTCTCCTAATCCCCGTGAATCCCCCCCCCCCACACCTCTGTCAACATATTTATTTTTATAGTAGATAGTGCCAGATCTTCTGTTTCTGAGGAAGACAAATAATAAACCCAAGTAGCCTCTGGATCGCAGCCCAACTGATGCTCAACAGTAAACCGAAGGGCAGCGGGGGCAGCTAAAAAACCCTTCATTCCTTGCCTGGGTGTTGCTGTTGAAAGACCTCTTGGGACCAGCTCCTTGACCGGCGAGTTCCCCTGCTGTCCCAGCAATCTTGCCTTGTTGGACAGCTCCCCTGCTTCACTGACAGATGAAGCATCCAAATCTGACGTCTCCAACCTCAGGTCAGCTTTTCGCTGTCTTGTAGGGAACTGTATGCCTTAAATCGAGCCCCCTGGTCAAACCGGCTTGCTGCGAGCCTTTGAATGCAGCCACAGAAAACGTAGTTGCAGCTAATGGACCGCTTACTGCAGAAGCTCTTTCTGGAGAATACAAAGACGGAAATCAAGGGTTCCTTTTGTTTGGGTTAGGTTTTTTGGGGGGGTGTTGTTTGTTATCCCATTTAAGATGAATCATCAGACAAAGACCCCTGCTTTCCCCCCTCCCTGTGGCCTACTCACTCTGGAATAGGAGCGTGTTTTGCTTTTATTGTGCTCTTCTTTTTCAAAGTCACTGGAGCGTGCTGTGTTGTGACTGAGGCTTTTCTTGTATCTGCCTTGCAAATGGAAAACAAACATGCTGGAATAGAAAGAGAGAGAGAGAGAGAGAGAGAGAGAGAGAAGGCAAGCAATGACTGAACACATCATAACTGGGGAGCAATCAATAGGATGCACACCATAAAAGGATATGACAGGGATAGAAAATATTTGCAGCAAAGAGCCAGAGCGAGTGACGGGAGGAACCAAGAGCGTTTCTTTCCCTTGGGCTTTCATTCTATGCCTCTCATACCTGAGGCAGAAGGGAAGGGAGAGTGGGTCTTCGCCCAGAAGAAGACATTGGCCCTGTTCAGAAGACACCTTAAACCATGGTTTTAACCACAGTAGTTAAGCCAGAAAGCCAGGCTGTGTTCACAAGACACCTTAAACCACGGCTTTCATCATGGTGAATAAAGCAAAAAGCCTTATTCACCATGGTTAAAGCTGTGGTTTAAGGTGTCTTCGTTCTGAACACAGCCCCCCCCCCATCTCCCATGCTGAGAAAACGCCCAGCGCACGTCCCAAGTGGAGCCTGGAAGTAGTCCCCACCCCCTGGTCTGCTGGAGGGCAGGACAAACTGCTAATACTCCTCACGCCTGCAGATACTGGGCCAAAGTGGCCCGAAAAACCTGTGGTGAATAAAGCAATTTCCTTGCTTTTTGTTGCTTGGTTGAAAACTACATCCTTAACATTGTTTTGTAAACCGTAGGTTTTTTGTTTATTGAATCTATATCTATATATCAGTTAAGAGCATAAGAACCTAAGAAGAGGCCTGATGGATCAGACCAAGGGTCCATCTAGTCCAGCATTTTGTTTGCTCAGTGGCCAATCAGCTGTCGACAAGCAGGACATGGTACAACAGCACCCTCCTGCCCATGTTCCCCAGCAAGTGATACAGGCAGGATTACTGCCTCAGATACTGGCGGTAGCACATAGCCGTCAGGGCTAGTAGCCCTGGATAGCCTCCTCCAGGAATTTGCCCAATCCCGTTTTAAAGCCATCCAAATATCTTGTGGTAGTGAATTCCAGAGTTTAAAAATGCACTGTGTGAAGACGTCCTTCCTCTTATCTGTCCTGAATCCCCCATCAATCAGCTTCATGGAATGACCTCAGGTTCTAGTTTTATAGGAGAGAGAGAGAGAGAGAGAGAGAGAGAGAGAAAGAGAGAGGTCTCCTTATCCACATTCTCCACCCAATGCATAATTTATTAAATTTATTAAATTTATAGTGTTAAATTAATGATTTTTAATTTCCCAAGTTTTTACGTAACAATAGAAGATATAAAACACACACAAGTAAACAAATAAACAAGCCATATAAAATCAACAGCAAACACCACCACCACAAATACCTAACTAAAAAATAAAGAGAGAAAATAAGGTAAGGAATGGAGTTATAATATGCATTCCGGTGCCGACGCCTCTGTCGCAGGTATAAATCACTTCCATTAGCCCACAATGCTAAATTAAACATTAGGAACTGTTCATGCATACAAAATGGTATTATTTTCCCAGGCTTTAAAACGTATTTTAATATTAATCAGCCTTTGAAAAATACATCGCTTATGTTATATTTGTATTTCATCTAGTTTTTCTGCACTACACCGGAGGCAGTTGCTTAGGTTCTCTAAGAACTTAGCGTTCAGTATAGGGTTGTAGAATCTTCACGGATAAAATGGGGGCTGCAGGGTCCCCGAAATGTATAAAAACCCTTTGTCAGCTGCCAGCACCTCTGTTAGAATCAGGGATAGGAGTGGGCTAATTCACCCACCTGCGCCTCGGCAGGAGTTCGCCTCTTCGCTGCCACTGTCCATGCCCCTTGCCAGGCTGTGTGAGTCTCTTCTGAGGCTCAGCTTGGCCCAACGAACACTTGGCAGCCAGCCACCCTCCCGCTGAAATTGCGCACTCCCCCCACGACACTAGTCGCCGCCATTGATGCAATGGGAGAAATGTGTAAATTCCAGATACTCCGTAAATTGTGCACTTTGCGCACTGCATCCATGGTGGCTTCCACTGACGTGGGCAGGGGAAGTGTGCAATTTCGGCATGAGTGGCCTCGTGGCCCCTTGAGTGGGGTCTGCACTCACTCCAGGAGCACCTGACTGTGTCCAGGGTGGAAAAGACATGGGAAGAAGGGTCCGCCAGACTCCCGGACTCAACTGGGTGCTCACAACATCCCTACTGAGGAAGCCTGAAGGCCGATGTACCAGAAGACCCACAACTACCGTACTTCTTCGATTGTAAGATGCCATCGATTCTAAGGCGCACACTAATTTCAGTACCACCAACAGAAAAAAAAGCTTTGATTCTAAGAAAAAATAAATTTCTTAGAATATCTTTTATGAGTAGAATTTCTTAGAAATTTCTTAGAAAGAGCTGGGTTTTGGTGCCACTGGGCTGGGAGGGGCTTAGGGGTAAGCAAAAAACCAGGCGCTTACCCTCCCAGCTCCTCTTCGCTCACATGGCTCGCGGCTGCTACAGGAGCGTCCTCTTTTGGCGGCCTACCTGTACGAGGAGGAGAGAGATGACTGGAGCTGCCGCATGAGAGCAGCTTCGGCGGAGCAGTGCTTCTTCGGCCTCTGGCCACAGGTTTTTCGGGCCACTTTGGCCCAGTATCTGTGGGCGTGAGGAGTATTAGCAGTTTGTCCTGCCCTCCAGCAGACCAGGGGGTGGGGACTACTTCCAGGCTCCACTTGGGACGTGTGCTGGGCGTTTTCTCAGCATGGGAGATGGGGGGGCACCCGGTGCTTGGGGGGGGAGCCTCCTGACTCTTGGACCCGCGTGTCTTCTGGGCGCGGCTGATGAGGGCCACCTGGTGCTGTGCGGGGCGCGCTGTAGGCCCCAATCAGGCTGCAAAGCGATCTCAAAAAAGAACCCCCAATCACTTGCAAAGCAATCTCTAAAAGCAATAAAGCCAGAGAGAGAAAGTTGGAATGGATCTTTCAGACACTTTTTTAATAGGATAGAGTCTTTTTGCATCTACCATATTTCTTCGATTCTAAGACGCCATCGATTCTAAGACGCACTCCATTTTTAGAGATGTTTATTTGGGGGGAAAAGGGCATCTTAGAATCGAAGAAATACGGTATGTCCCAAAATGATCTGGGATGGGATGAGTGGAAATGTATAAGCCACAGAAGGCTATTTAAAAGGAAGGATAGGAATTACTTAAGGAAAACAATGTTTACCTAGCATTTAAACTGTTAAAAGGAAGAAAAGTACGGCCAAACTAAATGGATAAATAAGATTTATTTATTATTGCACTTATATCCCACCTTTTTCCCAACAAGGAACAGAAAGCGGCATACGTAATCCTCCTCCAATCCATTTTATCCTCACAACAACAACCCTGTGAGGTAGGTTGGGCTGATAGGCTGTGACTGGCCCAAAGTGGGTTTCCATGGCTGACTGGGAACTAGAACCGGGATCACTCGACTCCCAGTCCAACACTCTAACCGCTATGCCACACTGGCTCTCAAATGGGCCACCTACCTCATGAGATTATTTTTATTTGTTGCTTTGTTGAATGCTGTTTATGAATTCCTTAAAGTAATTTCTGAGCAATGTTCAAAAGACAGGTCTTCATGCAGTCAACAAGGTTATCTTCCTGGGAATGTTTTCAGCAGCTATTGAAAACTCAGAAGGGTTGGTGGCTGTCTAATAGATAGCACTAGGGAATTCAAGAAAAAACAGGTGCTACAACATGATAGGCCCTGCACTGAGCTGTGATGGAGCAGACCTCAAAAATCTTATAAGAATGTCGGAAGAACCTCATGATTTTGGCTTGCTTACCTGTGAGCTGGCTTGAATTGGCCAGCTCACAGATTTGGGGGTTATTTCCCCTTCAATAGCCATTTGCGCAAATTGCAGCCGTAATTTGCTTAATTGCGCAAATTACACAAATTGCAAATGCATTTAGCGCAAATTAAGGATACAATGTGCTCACATTACAGACAGAATTCATGCAAATTACGGACTCGATTTGTGCACATTACGGGCACAATTTGTGCAAATTACAGACATGATTTGTGCACATTGCAGATGCATTTTGTGAAAATAACATAAACTGTGGCTGCAATTTCCTGGATTTGGGGGAAAGCTTGTGGAAAAGCCCCCACAGATTTGGGGAATTGCTGGGCCCCAAATGGGCTGGATTTGGAAAGGATGGGCATCCATAAAATTTTGCATACCACCAGGAGGGGTATCTCCTGATGAGTGCAGCAACTGAGCAGGCCACTGAGAGATCAGGTGATCACGATCTGCAAAGCACACTACAAGCTTGGAAATGTAAAAACTTCAACTGCAGATTGCATGTTGAGTCTGCATTCAGTCTGGGAGGTATGAACTGGAGAAATCCTGATTAAAAGAAATGAAACAAATTAATCATAAATGCATAGCAGCACCTCCCCAGGGTTTAAGGCAGGATTTTTTCCAGCCATCCCTGGAGACACTGGAGGTGGGGACCTGGGATCTTCTGTTCTGCATGCAAGACATGTGCTCTGCCCTTGATCTATGGCCGCTCCCTTAATTCATTTCATTTTTAATTCATAGCAAAATGAATGCATGCCTAGATGGGGCGGCTGTTGAGTGACAGGCATTGATTCAAAAAGGGAATGGCATGAGAGTGCCTCCCCCACCCCCAAGGCAATTTCTAATTAGGTCCTAGGACACAGAAATCTGGAGATAGTCAAGTTAGCTGGCCAAACCAGATGCTAAGATCCTTCACCAGTGGCAAAGCACAGCAGGGTAGTTCTGGCTTTGCCTCTCTGCCTTTTGCTGTGATGTCAAGTGAAAAAGGAGCTCTGAATCACACACATTTATTTATTTAAAGCATATATATATCTATATCTGTATATTATAATGCTGGAAAGGCTCCCAGATTGGTTTACAAAGATGAGTCAGAAGACAGCGGCCATAGCTAGACCTAAGATTTATCCCTGGATCATCCAGGGGTCAAACCTGTTCATCTAGGTGACACACAGGGGATCTAGTGCTCAGGCAGGGGCGAACCCTGGATGATCCCAGGATAAACCTTAGGTCTAGCTGTGGCCAGCCTCTGCCTTCACAGTGTACAATCTAAAAGGCATCACACAAAGACCCTGTTCATGGTGGTTGAGCATTTAAGCATGATGGCTTAGTGTGTCACATGAACCATGACTTAGCATGTCGTGTGAACCATTCCTAACCATAGTGACTACATAATCACAGTTTAAACATGCTCACAAACCATTTGCTACCTAACCAAGGGTTAGCAGCCTAACCACGGATTAGCGTGTTGTCAGAACAGGCAGAAAAGGATGGGGAGGGAGAACCAACCAGGCAATGATTTTTTTAGTTACAAAGGTCTCGTAATAATTTATTTTATTCATTGATTGATTTTATTTGAAACCCCCTTTCTACCAAAAAAAGGAGGCACTCATGGTGGCATACAGAACTAATTAAAATTGATTAAAACAATGCATTAGAATACAATAAAAACATAACAACTATGTGAAAAATATGATTAAGCACCAAATCCAACAGACCCATTTATACGTTGGAGGTTTTTTTTTAAAAAAAACAAAGCAACCTTTGCCTACCGGCAAAAGTACAACAGATAGGGAGCAAACCTAGGCGCTGTCTATAAGCATGAAAAGCCCCGGGATGGTACAATGCAGGAGCCACATTGCAGTCATCACAGGGCTTCCCCGTGAAGCTACAAAGAAAAAATGTCGGGGACGAACCCTGTGTTTTTCGCCCTCCTGAACGAGGCGAGTATGGTGCTATCCTCGCTCTGGAGTCGCAGCAAGGTGTGGCCAGGCGTTGTCTGCCCAGGCAGAAGTCACTTTTGCTGCTGCATCAGGATTAGCTGCTGCCCCCCAGGAGCAGCAGAAGTGTGGGGTTTTGCTTAGCGTGGCGGCAACCCACCACTATATTGGCAGCCCCCTAGCTTCCCTTGGGAGTGGCCACCAAAATGGGTGGCTACCAAATGTGCCTCCGATGGTGGAAGGCTAGGAAGAAAGGCCTCTCTCAAACCTTGAAAGACCTGGGCAGGCTTGTATGGGAGAAACCTGGTAGCCTAGCCCCAAGCCATATAGGGCTTTCTAGGTCATAACCAGCACTTTGAATTCTGCCTGGAAACACACTGGAAGCTGTACTAGCGAGGGAGTTGCCTGTAAGGCTGTGCACGGACCCCCTGATACGCTCCGTTCTGGATCTGCAAATTGAGGATCGGGCCCGCTCTGCCCCGCCTTGATCCGCCTAGGGTCTGCTCCACTGCGGAGCTCCAGCTCCGAATCGGAGCTCCGCAGCGGTGGGGGGGGCAGCGCCAGGTAAGGCCCCCCTGCCTCCTCCCCCTTACCTGCTTCCATTCTGGCCCGCCGCCAGCTTCACTAGAGCCTGTGGCTCAACCAGGAACTGTAGGCCCCGCTTGCGGCCTACACTTCCGGGTTGAGCTGCGGGCTCTAGTGAAGCCAGTGATGGGCTGCGATGGATGCAGGTAAGACCCCGCCTCCCCCCTTGCCCCCTTACCTGGCTCTGCCGCCATCAATGCACAGGCGGCAGTGGGGCAAGGCCAGGTAACCACCCCCTCCTTCCTCCCCCTTACCTGTGTCCGTCCGTGGCCCCGTGGCTGCTTCAACTGAGCCTGAGGACTCAAACAGGAAGACCAGGCCGCAGTTGCAGCCTGGTGTTCCTGTTTGTGTCCTCGGGCTCAGTTGAAGCAGCCACGGGGCCGCGGATGGATGCAGGTAAGACCCCCCTCCCCCTTGCCCCCTTATCTGGCTCTGCCATTGTCACCATACGGGCGGCAGCAGCAGCGGCAGGGCCAAGTAAACCCCCCTTACCTTTTTTGTGGAGCTCTGGATTGAGGTGAAGGATCCACCTTCACCTCAATCTGCTCCGCTGCTCCCCCGATCCTCTTCGCCTACGCCATAAGGGGAGGCGGAGCACCCCGATCCGCTTCTGCTTCTCCGGTCCGAGGAGAAGCAGAGCACAGCCCTAGTTGCCTGCTCACAATTCAAAGTGCTGGTTATGGCCTTATAAAGCCCTATACGGCTTGGTTCCAATTTATCTGAAAGGTCCTATTCTCCCTTACAAGCCTGGTAAACGTGAGTGGGGATTTGAACTCAGGCCTCTGACGTTCCCAGTTCCAAACAGCAGATGACATTGGCCTCGATGGCGGTTGGACGAATAGGCTGCTGAATTTGCAAGGCGGCTTTTCAGCTCATTGGTATATTCAGTCTACATCAAGCATCGTTTTTGCAACATCAAATGTTAAACATAGAGAAATTCCACGGCTGATTTAATGGACAGTTTAAAATGGAATTAAGCAGCTGTCAAAAGACGGCTCAACCTTATGACTATTATAACCGCATTATCTCAATATTTGGAACAGCATAAATCAGGATGAAGAAAGGGAAGATGATCCTGAAAGCCCAGCCTAGCCCAGCTCTCCACCCCCCCACCCTCGGAAACTCATATTTCACAACCTGAATTGGATTTGATCTTAAATGTGAAATCTCCAGCAACTCTGGAATCTTATCTTTCTGGTAGGAAATGTTTAGACAGGAAAGCGATGAGAATTAATGGCTGATAATAAAATAAAATAAAACGATATCCTTATGCAGTCGGAGAAGTTGTCATGGCAAGCTGGTGTGCCTGCCATGATCAGGCCTGTTCCACTTAGTGTGTGGGAAGGAATTTCAGGTTTTCAATAGGAATCAGATTCTGAACCAGAAGAAACAGGACTAGAAACGTACACAGGAAGTGTGGGAGAAGATTCTTCCAGGCTCTTCACCAGCTAGGGATGGTGAATCTTCACTGGACTTTATCAGTGAAAACACAAACATCTCAGAGTCTGTGGGAACTTGGCAATTCTCAGAAGGGGAAGGGACTTCAGAGTCAGCTGATCCCAGAGTCCACCGCGGGTTCAAATGGGCAGAGCTAAATGAAGATGAGAGGCAATCAGCCTGGCTAGCTTCTCTCCAAAGGTTTCTTCAGAGGAATCCTCCCTGGAGTTAAGGGACTCAGGGAAAAGACCTTCCCTTTTGTTGAAAGGACAATTGTCTCGCTTGGTTAGCCAGGTTTTAGCCTAGAGCAAAGCTCCTAGTGTTACACTCTTTTCAGTTACGAAGAGATGTTTATTTGCTGAATAAAGTTTGTGGATTATTTGGCAGACCTCTTTATCATCTTGCACTGCAGCAGGAGGGCTTGGAAACACGGCAGTGCCAGATTTCTCTGTGAGTGGCATTTTCCCTGGTCACCCCAGGGAACCATTTGCTGGCAAACTGCCTTTCAAAGTTAACTCAGAACGTGTGTATTCATTTTACAAATCTTTGCATTGTATTGGCAAGAGAAAGGCACATTCCTGCTCAGCCTGCCCAGAATGAGAACCAAGGAGGACATTTAAGGAAACAGCAGCATCAGGACTTGGATGTCAGAGGAAACTGTTTGTGGTCAGGTGGAACTTTATGAATTTTCCTTGGTTTGCCCCCCTCCCCCAAGAGGCAGGCTGGTTTGTAGATTTTTCATGGTTGTTTTTTTTTAAAAAAAAATTGTGCAAACTGTAGCTGGATTTTGCACAATTTTGCATAATTCGCGCAAACTGTGCAAATTTGTGTAAATTTTGGCAGCAATTGGTGCTAATGACACAAATTTGCACGAAACTCTGCTGCAATTTACACAAATCTCTATTGATCTCTAATTATGGCTCAATACGTGCACCGAAAAAGTTTCTGGAGTTTGGGGGGAAAACCCACAGCTTGCCTTGCAAAGGCAAAACAAGTGCAGCAGACTCTGGAACTCTGTTGAGGCAAAAAAAGAAAGAAAGAAATGGATTTTCCAGCAAGAGTCATCTCTAATCAAGTTCAGCTCTGTTTCATTCCACCAGACTTCCCCAACCTGCTGAGGTCCAGATGTGTTGGACGGCAATGTCCCATTGGCTATGCTCGCTGGGGATGATGGTAACTGTAGTCCAACAGATCTGGAGAGTACTATATTGGAGTAGGTGGATTAGGACAGAGGTGGACAGAAAGTAGACTGGGATCTACTGGTGGATGTCTGGGTGATTTGCAGTAGATCTACACAAATTTCTGATTCCTGGTTGTTGTTTGAAATGAATGTCACAAAAACAAAAGTCCTCCACCTTTTTTTTTATTCTGTTTTTAATTGTGTTTTAATGCATTTATTTTATTATTGCTTTAACTTTTATTTGAGATTGTAAGCCGCCTTGAGTGGCTTTTTTTTTTTTTTTTTTTGGTAGAATGGCAGGTTAGAAATCAATCAATCAATGTTAACAGGTTTTTTTTATGGAATTTGTGGGACCTGGGAGCACTGAATGCTCCCAGGTCTCACACTGAATGCACTGAATGCACACTTGGAAAAGTGTGGTCCTTGTGCCTGTGCCACTGTACGTGCCATATTTACCTTTTATTCTTGTCCAACTGCACTCTCTGTGGTGCCAAGTCAGCTCAAAACCAAAAAGGCCTCAAAGTGTTTTTCATTCATCAGAATGTCAACAGGAGGCACAAAGCTTCAGATTTCTGAATGGTGATTTGGATTAGGCCCCGAGTTAAATCAGGCAGCCCATGAATCAGCCCAAGGTCAATTAGGCTATTTATCAAACTGCCAAATTCGGTTCTGAACTTGGGCCGTACGGATTTTGTTAAAAGCCTTCCTTCCATTTTCAACAGATCGTCACGCGTCTTTCATTCCATCATTTTCTCATTGACAGAATTGGACATTTTTCTCTTTTTCCAGAATCTCAGTCTACGTGCATTAAATTGCATTAGTGCTAATTTGCATTAGCACAAATCCCCGTCTTCCTGAAAAGTGAAACCCTGGTCTATGAGTCTGCTGATTCTTCATGATGTGTAAAAAAGCCATTTTGCTGTGCAATCCGCAGGTCAGATTTTCAGAAATCCATTACAGATTTCTCTGGCATGCCTACTCTGAACTGAATTTTAGGGTCGGTGCATATCCCTAGTTCCATTTTGTCAATAAACCTTCTTAAATGTCCTGCTGAAGGAGACTCATCAACTTGACAGTCTCTTAGCATTCAAGAAAGCTATCAAGGCTAATCTCTTCTGGCAGGCCTATCCAGTAGAATTTTAGGATGTTTTTAGGATGTTTTAACAATGTATATTATGTTCTTAATTCAGTTTTATGTATTTTAGGGTGACCATATGAAAAGGAGGACAGGGCTCCTGTAACAGTTGCATAGAGAAGGGAATTTCAGCAGGTGTCATTTGTATATATGGAGAAGGAAAAGGAAAGGAACCTCTCATGCAAGCACTGAGTCATTACTGACTCTTGGAGGGACGCCAGCTTTCGCTGACGTTTTCTTGGCAGGCCTTATAGCGGGGTGGTTTGCCGTTGCCTTCCCCGGCCGTTATTACCTTTCCCCCAGCTAACTGGGTACTCATATTACCGACCTCGGGAGGATGGAAGGCTGAGTCGACCCGAGCCGGCTTCCTGAAACCAGCTTCCGCTGGGTTCGAACTCAGGCCGTGGGGAGAGTTTCGGCTGCAGAAACTGCTGCTTTAAATTTCCTCTTCATCACCACAGATAAAGCTGCAGGAGCTATACTAGAGTGACCAGATTTAAAAGAGGGGCTGGGCACCTGCAGCTTTAACTGTGGTGATGAAGAGGGAATTTCACCGGGTTCCCCATGTATACAAATGACACCTGCTGAAATTTCCTTTTCAATACAACTGTTAAAGATACAGGAATCCTGTCCTCCTTTCCATATGGTCACCCTAATATATTTGATATTTACTGTTGTTCCCTGCCTTGATCAAAATGGAGAGGCGGGTAAGAAATAAATTTTATTATTATTTTATTATTACTAAACTGTGGTGCCCAGAGCTGGACACAGAGTACCCCTTTGGGGCTCAGTGGAGTACGTTTGATACACATTAGTGACACTTGCTATGACCACAGTGTGAAGGGCATTCCTAAACAAACCTATGGACATGGAACATGCATATCCAATTGGGAACTCCAGGCACCTTTCAACAGGAAAGCCAGAAGATCAGTCAAGAATTCCTTCTCTGTGCCCAACTATAATGGATTCAGTAAGAAGCATCTCTTACTGAAGATGCCGGGGAAGGCAACGGCAAACCACCCCGCTATGAGGCCTGCCAAGAAAACATCAGCGAAAGCTGGCGTCCCTCCAAGAGTCAGTAATGACTCAGTGCTTGCACGAGAGGTTCCTTTCCTTTCCTAAGAAGCATCTCACACAGAGATCAGTGGGCAGGTGCAACTCTCAGAGGCCTATCTTTTGACGCTCGCAAAATGTTATTGGATGCATCGCTACTCAAGCAGAGAATCCCACCTGAAGTAATTCGCACTGGTGATTAATAACCCAGTTTGGGTTGGTGTGTGTATGTGTGTGTGTGTCTGTGTGTGTGTGTGTGTGAGAGAGAGAGAGAGATGCTATTTTTAGGAAGCATAATTTGAGAGCTGCCAGATCCAGGGAGGTCCCAAGGTCACACCCAACGAATAAATTGCCGTAAATGATGAAACACATTTCGACAGTGAGGTTTCTAAGGTTCCGGACTTTTGGGCTACTTTATATTTAATTTATTTTGATTTTTAAACTGCCTGATTCCAAAGTCTCCAGGTGAGAAACTGCTGGAGGCCAATTTTAAGTCAGCAGAGGCAAATTTCAATGGATGTGATGTAGATGTAGGCTTGTTTAATGTATGGTGCTATTTTGGTACCGCTGCATTACTTTGATAGAGAATGAAGAACACTATTAAAATGTCCCCTCCTTTTAATGTTAAACTTTTGTTTGTTAAATGGAAAGTCCTTTCACTCCTTTCAGTATCCCAGAAAGACATCTATATTAAAGTGACAGTGGTTTAGGGTATAATCCTGTCTCCACTTATCTGGCAGTAACCCCACTGACCTCAATAGGTCTAACATCTGAGGAGATACATAGAGGGCTGAGCTTCTAAACTACCAATAAATCAGGCAATCTTCTTTATTAGATTTCAAGTCCACTTTTTAGGGTAACACCCACCCCATCACACAATGGATTACAGCACAGGGCCATGGCTCAGTGATAGTAGGGTGACCATATGAAAAGGAGGACAGGGCTCCTGTATCTTTGACAGTTGCATAGAGAAGGGAATTTCAGCAGGGGTCATTTGTATATATGGAGAACCTGGTGAAATTTCCTCTTCATCACAACAGTTAAAGCTGCAGGAGCTATACTACAGTGACCAGATTTAAAAGAGAGCAGGGCACCTGCAGCTTTATCTGTTGTGATGAAGAGGGAATTTCACCAGGTTCCCCGTATATACAAATGACACCTGCTGAAATCCCCTTTGCTATGCAACTGTTAAAGATACAAGAGCCCTGTCCTCCTTTTCATATGGTCACCCTAAGTGATAGAGCATCTGCTTTGCATGCAGAAGGTCTCAGGTTCGATTCCTGGCATCACCAGGTAGGACTGACAAAACTTAGGGTGACCCTATGAAAAGGAGGACACGTCTCCCATATCTTTAACAGTTGTATTGAAAATGAGATTTCAGCAGGTGTCATTTGTATATATGGAGGCCGTGAAGTAATTCCAGCTTCATCACAACAGTTAAAGGTGCAGGAGCTATACTAGTCACCAGATTTAAAAGAGGGCAGGGCAACTGCAGCTTTAGCTGTTGTGATGAAGAGGAAATTCCACTGGGTTCCCCATGTATACAAATGACACCTGCTGAAATTTCCTTTTCAATACAACTGTTAAAAATACAGGAGCCCTGTCTTCCTTTTCACAGGGTCACCCTAACAAAACTCCTACCAGAAATCCTGGGGAGCTGCTGCCAGTCAGTGTTGACAGTACTGGGCTGGATGGTCTGACTCTGGCAGGATCTACACTATTCATTACACCGTTGTTTAAGTGCATTGTTGCGTCCTCCCTTGCTACGTTACAAAATGCAACTTGAGCCCAGTCAATCGAAATACCTTTTCTTCTATCGTTTTACCCGGGCACACTCTTCTTTAGAACGTTCTTCATTATGCTCATACCGGCTCTGAAGTAAACCTCCTTCTTCCGGTGACTCTGAGCTAGACCTGCCGGGATAAGCCGGCAGGGAGGCGGGGCGACGCGTAGGGACGAGGGAAGCCCTGCAGCGTCTTAAAGGGGCCACGTGCGCCCCGAAAGATAAGCGGTTTTTTTAAAAAAATTAAGCCTCTGTCCCCTCTTTCATTTTAACCATATATATTAATAGCAAACACATTCCTCAAGTGTGGATAAGAATGAGAGGCAGTGTGGTGTAGTGGTTAGAGTGTTGGACTGGGAGTCGGGAGATCTGTGTTCTTGCCCCCACTTGGCCATAGAAGCCCACTGGGTGACTTTGGGCCAGTCACAGACTCTCAGCCCAACCCACCTCACAGGGTTGTTGTTATGAGGATAACATGGAGAAAAGGAGGATTATGTACGCTTCCTTGGGTTCCTTGGAGGAAAAAAGGCAGGATATAAATGCAATAATACATACATATTGGGAGATTCTACCACACATAATGGCAGGTGCAGGGAGAAGGTGATTTTCATCAGAATTGTATGGGGGAGAAAAGAATTAATCCTTCCCTCCCCATACAAAAATCTTTCCCCCAATGTTGAGATTCAAAGCATGCATTTCATTATCAACGTTAATGTGAGCAATGAAATGAACATTCGGGATGGGTATGTGGGTTACCTAAGCAAAGTAACATACTGTCAGCCAGCCTCCTCCTCATCATCATCATTATCCTGTTAATCACATCAGTCACCGGCATCACATAAAAAAAACTATACAGAAATCCTTCAGAAAATGGGCCTACTAAAATCTATCCATTCCAACATCCAGAAAGCAGTCATACTTAAAACATGCTCAATTGTCATGAAATTCCCGAATCAGTAAAATAAAGCATGATTTGGCAAAGCCTGTCACGTTCATCCAGAAAAACCACCATGAGTGCGAAGGAAGATAATAATAATAATAATAATAATAATAATAATAATAAGCTTCCCACTGCAAAAAAGCAATCTTGAAGTGACTTTTTACACACATGAGTAACGAAATCAATAATTTATATAGCAAGAAAAAAGGCCAAAAAATCAATAGAACCGCAATGAGCACAAAAATACAAAGAATAATACAAGCCATAAAAACATAATCTAAAAATTATACAATATCGGAAGGGTTCATCCATGATAGACAAAATCTCTCCACCCACGCCTCCCGTTGCAGCCTAGAATGAACACCACAAAAGGTAGTCAAAATTAATGTCCAAACACCTGGGAAAACAAATATGTGTTTGCCTGACACTGAAAAGTTACCAGTGTTAGCATCAGGTGAGCATTCATAACAATGGATTGCGGAACTGAGGGCCGCCATCTTTGGGGATTTCCCTGGTCCTGCTTATACCGGATCTACATTACTGCTTTAAAGCGCTTTATAACAGTTTCGACAACTGTATATGGATTGTGTCCTGGGCCCCAATAGTTGTCGAAACTGTTATAAAGCGCTTTAAAGCAGTAGTGTATAGATCCTGCCTTAATTTCGGGGAGATAGCTCAGATAGGGCCCAGGGAAATGAGTGTGCTGTTAGCAGCCATCATCCACAGATGTGAGGCAAAAGTTAAATCCCACCAATTGCTACCACTAACCACCTAACATGGCTGCAACTGTAGACGTCTAAAATAGAGGTTACAAATTTCCCTCCCACAATCTTGTCTGCTACCACATGGACTCCGGGGAAGGCTTTCTGCTACCATCTTTATTCTGGCAGAGGATGGACAATTTTGGGTCGCTGTGAGTGTGTCGGAGGCCATTTTGTTCTCCACAACCCCGCTGAAACGACTCAACTTCCAGGGCACTGTAAGAAACAAATTGACAATTGCAAATTGCTCACAGCTGAAGGTGAAATCTGTCGCTGTTGTTGCTTTAAACCAGTGGTTCTCAACCTTCCTAATGCCGCGACCCTTTAATACAGTTCCTCATCTTGTGGTGACCCCCAACCATAAAATTATTTTCGTTCTTCTCTACACGATCCATTGTCATGGGATGGTTTGCTAATGAAAATAATACATAACAATAGCTTTAATAATACAAAAGATGATACATGACATAGTTCAGTCAATACAGTTTCCTAAGACCATCGGAAATATGTGTTTTCCGATGGTCTTAGGCGACCCCTGTGAAAGGGTCATTCGACCCCCAAAGGGGTCCCGACCCACAGGTTGAGAACTGCTGCTTTAAAGAAAGGCCCCTGGGTGGCCATTTTCTGTGGGCCGAAAGTACTCGCTGATACCAGGCCTGGTAATGAAAGATGAAGTGTTTTGCAAGCTGGTAGTGATGCAGGGTTGTTGAACTTCTTTCGACCTGGGGTCTAAATTCCATTTCGAAGAAGTTCTTGGGGGCCACATTCTGGAGAGTGGGGGGATGGCGAAGGCACTGGGGCAACGCCCCAAATACCCACCTCCCAATATGAGCATATTTTAGTTTAAAGCTCTTACTGCCAATAACTAAAGCCTTAGCAGAGGCATTTCATATGAAAAGGAGGACAGGGCTCCAGTATCTTTCACAGTTGTATAGAAAAGGGAATTTTAGCAGGTGTCATTTGTAGATATGGAGAACCTGGTGAAATTCCCTCTTCATCACAACAGTTAAAGCTCAGAGAACCTTCACAGAGGTTCTGTAGAAGGCAGCCATTACAACCCAGGCCTACCTTGAAGTAGGGTGACCATATGAAAAGGAGGACAGCATTCCTGTATCTTCAACAGTTGAATAGAAAAGGGAATTTCAGCAGGTGTCATTTGTAGATATGGAGAACCTGGTGAAATTCCCTCTTCATCACAACAGTTAAAGCTGAGAGAACCTTCACAGAGGTTCTCTAGAAGGCAGCCAATACAGCCCAGGCCTACCTTGAAGTAGGGTGACCATATGAAAAGGAGGACAGCATTCCTGTATCTTCAACAGTTGAATAGAAAAGGGAATTTCAGCAGGTGTCATTTGTAGATATGGAGAACCTGGTGAAATTCCCTCTTCATCACAACAGTTAAAGCTGCAGGAGATATATTAGAGTGACCAGATACAAAAGAGGGCAGGGCTCCTGCAGCTTTAACTGTGGCGATGAAGAGGGGATTCCACCAGGTGCTGCATGCATACAAATGACACCTGCTGAAATTCCCTTTTCTGTTAAGATAATGGAGCCCTGTCCTCCTTTTCATATGCCGAAATAGAATAATGCTAACCAGCACACAGCTGCTAGAATATTAAATGATATCAAAAAAACTGAGGTAAACAAACATTTTATATAACGTATTAACTGTGCTGTATCACGTATCAAGTGTAAAAATACAATAATAATTTACAGAAACTGAACAAATTGTTTCGAATCGAGCGTAAATACTTTGCAAAGAACTAAACAAGTTGTTTACAATAGTTTACATCATCTGAATGAGAACTGAACAGTTTGCAATAACCGAGCAATTACAGGCCTCCGGCTTTTTTCCGCCTGTTTTGCAAATGCTTCATCAGAGTCAGAATATCACAACAACATCACAATCCTTTTGGGTGGGGAAAGAGGAGGATTTGTTGAATATGTCCCTGAGATTCAAAAAGACTTTTTTGTCCTCCAAAAAAGGGATTGACTTAGATCCTCAGCCAGAAAACGCAAATCTTCAGGAGCAGTGAGCTAGAGTGACCATACGAAAAAGAGGACAGGCTCCTGTATCTTTAACAGTTGTATTGAAAAGGGAATTTCAGCAGGTGTCGTTTGTATATATGGAGAACCTGGTGAAATTCCCTCTTCATCGCAACAGTTAAAGCTGCAGGAGCTATACTAGAGTGACCGGATTTAAAAGAGGGCAGGGCTCCTGCAGCAGGAATGGCCCGCTGGAGGAGATTCATCAACTTGACAGTCTTTTAGAGTTTAAAAAAGCAATAAAGACTGATCTATTCTGGCAGGCCTATCAAGTGAAATTTTAGAATGTTTTAAGGATGTTTTAAAGTTGTTTTAATCACGTGTGGTATATTTTTAATCAATTTTAATGTGTATTTTATATCATGATTTTATACTGTTTGTTTTATACTTTGAATGGTTTTAGTTTTTCTGAAACGTCCGGGGAGCTTCAGCTGTTGGGCAGTATAAAAATGCAATAAATAAATAAATAAATAATAACTGTTGTGATGAAGAGAGAATGTCACCAGATTCTCCATATATAAAAATGACACCTGCTGATATTCACTTTTCAATACAACTGTTAAAGCTATAGGAGCCCTGTCTTCCTTTTCATATGGTCACCCTAAGTGAGCTAAACTAGAGTGATCAGATACGAAAGAGGGCAGGGCTCCTGCAGCTTTCACTGTGGTGATAAAGTAGGGTGACTATATGAAAAGAAGGACAGGGCTCTTGTCTTTTTAACAGTTGCATAGAAAAGGGAATTTCAGCAGGTGTCATTTGTATATATGGAGAACCTGGTGAAATTCCCTCTTCATCACTACAGTTAAAGTGCAGGAGCTATACTAGAGTAACCAGATTTAAATGAGGGCAGGGCACCTGCAGCTTTAACTGTTGTGATGAAGAGGAAATTTCACCAGGTTCCCCATATATACAAATGACACCTGCTGAAATTCCCTTTTCAATACAACTGTTAAAGATACAGGAGCCCTGTCCTCCTTTTCATATGGTCACCCTAAATAAAGAGGGAATTTCACCAGGGGCTGCATGTCTACAAATGACACCTGCTGAAATTCCCTTTTCTGTACAACCTTTAAGATACTGGAGATACTGGAGCCTTGTCCTCCTTTCCATAGAGTCACCCTACATTTCACCACTTAGGAAGGGGGGGGGGAACTGCATAAAGTCTGGAAAAGCATCCAACCATCAGTAATTGTACATCTTGCATGTACCATTCTACTGCATTTACTATACAGACGCCAGGAAAGACCTAACATGTCCTATTATACAGTGTTCCCCCGGTCGCTCTCCTGTGATTATTTTACTCCAGGGCACCAATAAGCCTATTACTGAGCAAGTGGCCAAATTTTTGAATCTGCCTGTTCTCATTAGAGCACTCACGGACGTCTGATCATTATTTTAAACTCACTGGTTAGCATTTTTACAAATTTTGTCTCCTTCCTTTTTAGCATCATGTATTTTTTTTATTAAAGTCTGTGTACTTATATGCTACAATAATGGTCTGTTGACTGTAAATAAAGGTTGATTGATTGAAGGCAGTCATTGGGGGAGAGAGGGGCCAGGGCCAGGGCCAGGGCTGTGGCTATATGGGGAACCCCTTTCGGATGGATCAGGATGTGAAAGGAATAGATTTGTGGATTGAAGGTCTTGCCATTCTCATGCCAGGTGCATCCGGTTGGGTCCGTGACATGGGTGAGTCTGCTGCCCCCCCACCCCGAGACCCAATGGGATGCTTGCAAAAACCCTACCTGATTTTTTCTGTCTAAATATGCGTCGGATTGATCCCCAAGATTTGTAGAAGTTGGGGGTAGGTGGGTGGGCGGGCCTCCTTCCAGTACAGCAGCAAACTCTTCTACACACCACACCACACCACACTCCTCCCCACACCACAAAAGCAAAATAAATTATGCAAAATAGTAAGGGTTGCAGAGTATATGCCAAACCGAAGTCACGCCATTTTGCTGTATTAGAGCTTCCTCACACCAGCGTTATACTGTGCAATCACGGCAAACTGCGTGCAAAGGACTCTGAAGTTTTCCAGCTTATAATCTCCTTTGACTGCGAAGTACTCCCATGCACCCTCCCTTAATTGTGCTATAAAGCCAAAAGACCCGGCCTATTTTGCTACTACTTTTGGAACGAATCATTTGTGGTTTTCCAAACGGCCACCGGGGGCGCAGGAGCAGGATTTGATACTCTTAAGCTTCAAATTAAACAAATGCTTACATCTGTGTACGTTTTAAAGATAAAGGCATCAAAATTGGCACAGTAATAGATATTAAGGAGAGCTTTAAGCGTACCAAATTTGAATCGGATTGGGTCATCTGTTGATTTTTTATGATTTTTTTTTTACATTTTTCCTCTTGAACCCTTTTCCAGGTATGCGAAGGACCTTAGGAGCGCTGCCGCCCAGGGTGTGATTTAGCTAGCAACAACAACAATGACAGCTTAGTGCTGTAGGGGATAATTCGAGGGAAACAGGTACGTGGGATGAAGATATTAAAGATCTTTTTTTCACTTTCTTCCCCTAGCACGGAGGCGCTCCCGAGTCTGACGTTGACCTCTCTCGTGGCTCGCCTAAGCCGCTCATATGCCCCCAAAAGAGGCAGGAGGGAAGGAAAGCCTTATCTCACCATTGCCAACGGAGAACTGGAGCCAGAAATTATCTCGTTTCTCAGCCCTACAAGCGGCATTCTCATGGAAGGAAGGAATGGGGTTCCTCAACACTGCTCCCCCACCAGCCTCAATCGAAGGCGTGGATAGAGCCCCAGTTTCCCCGATGTTCTTTTGTTCCAATTTGTAGAAAACCTATCTGGAGACTCGGGAGGTGATTAAAGCTTCAAGGAAGATTTGCTAGCTGTGTTATTTCTCAAGCAATCATTTAAAGGGAAACATGATTTGCCGTTGGGAGGAAAACACTGGAAAAACAAACGTGATAAGAAGCGTCCAGAATGAAATGCTTGCTTTTGCGATGGCTCCCCTGTTTGCATCTCCGTTTCTTCTCTCCCACCCACCCGGCTCCTAAATTAGGGTGACCATCTGAAAAGGAGGACAGGGCTCCAGTATCTTTAACAGTTGTATTGAAAAGGGAATTTCAGCAGGTGTCATTTGTATATATGGGGAACCTGGTGAAATTTCCTCTTCGTCGCAACAGTTAAAGCTGCAGGAGCCCTGCCCTCTTGTAAATCTGGTCACTCTAGTATATCTCCTGCAGCTTGAACTGTTGTGATGAAGAGGGAACTTCACCAGGTTCTCCATATATCCAAATGACACTTGTTGACATTCCCTTTTCTGTGCAACTGTGAAAGATATAGGAGCCCGGTCCTCCTTTCCATAGGGTCACCCTACCTTTATAACAATGAATGGAGAATCCCCCCCCAAAAAGCTTTCATTTTTAGACACACACTTAGAAAATGTCCCTGCACCTGGCTTAATTATTTTACAGCTTGCAGGTGGCAAAAACATGCCCCCTGGCCAAATCGGACTCTCCTGGGGGCTGTCTTCACAGTGCTGGGATGTCGCTGCCTTCCTCCTCAACCCTGTGCTTTCCTTCTCCTGTGGCATCGTCAAGTATTCCCGATGCTGAAGAGGGAGGTTGGGGGTTTCAGGCAGCCATCCAGGTCCCAGAGCCTCCCTCGCCCTCTTCCTGGTGGAAGGCGACCAATTGCTGGTCCCTTTCCACAAGGCTTCATCCAGATTGGCCGTGAAGCGATGTTAATGTTGCTCCCTTTGAAAATGTCAGGGTAAATCCCTGCCTTTTTCCAAATCAGAGCACCACAAGGAAGCCCTGCAGTGGTTGTGAAGCTGAGCCTGCGTCGTCTATTCGATGGGGCACCAATCCACAGCTGCCACAGGGCTTTCCCCGCATGTAGACAGCCCCTTGGAGTCCCAAGCTGGCCTGCCAGATTTTCCCAGATGGCCGTGCCTCCTTCTCCTGCCCCCCAATCCCATTCTCCTGACTGCTGGATGCTTTGCGGTTTCACCACTTTGGTACCACTCTCCCACCCCACCCCATTTCCAGTGGTTGAAATTCCTCTGCCAAGGTTTAGGAAGAGCTTTAAGATACCTTGGCCCCATTCAGAAGACACCTTAAACCATGGCTTTAACCATGGTGGTTAAGCCAGAAAGCCAGGTCATGTTCAGAAGACACCTTAAACCATGGCTTTAACCACGGTGGTTAAGCCAGAAAGCCAGGTCATGTTCAGAAGACACCTTAAACCACGGCTTTAACCACGGTGGTTAAGCCAGAAAGCCGGGCTGTGTTCAGAAGACACCTTAAACCATGGCTTTAACCATGGTGGTTAAGCCAGAAGCCAGGTCATGTTCAGAAGACACCTTAAACCATGGCTTTAACCACGGTGGTTAAGCCAGAAAGCCAGGCTGTGTTCAGAAGACACCTTAAACCACGGCTTTAACCAAGGTGGTTAAGCCAGAAAGCCGGGCTGTGTTCAGAAGACACCTTAAACCACGGCTTTAACCACGGTGGTTAAGCCAGAAAGCCAGGCCGTGTTCAGAAGACACCTTAAGCCATGGCTTTAACCATGGTGGTTAAGCCAGGAAGCCGGGCTGTGTTCAGAAGACACCTTAAACCACGGCTTTAACCACGGTGGTTAAGCCAGAAAGCCGGGCTGTGTTCAGAAGACACCTTAAACCATGGCTGTAAACATGGCGAATAAAGCCTTAATCATAATTGTTAAAGCCGTATTTTAAGGTGTCTTCTGAACACAGCCCGGCTTTCTGACTTAACCACCATGGTTAAAGCCGTGGTTCAAGGTATCTTCTGAATGGGACCAATATGCTGGTATTTTTGGTATTGTGGAGCAGTATATAAACGCTGTAGATAAATAAATACAAACATAAATACATCAATAAATAAAAAATAAAGTATATGTACCTAAGCATGGGTCTTCAATAAGACATCCATGCTGGTTGAGGAATGCTGGGAGTTTTAGAACTTTTTTTTCTATCTAAAGATGCATAGGGCCACATCCTGAATGGATTTCTTCATCCCTAGCTGCCCATGTATGGAAACCCAGCCTCAGATGCCTGGGTCTCAACTCCTGTAAAAGAGTAAGGAACTGGGTGTCTAATAATGGGAAGTTCTCTGCCAAAGCATTTGTTTACTTTTTCCCTCTGGAGTGGAGGAAATTGTGGATCATTAGCTAGAGACAACATTGCTGGCCCCCTTGCTCAATTCAAAATTCATCTCTGAAGAAGACAGACGTCGCAAGTTGTTCTCGCTTCCTACTAGAAATGTGCTCTGGTTCTGGCTTCCAGCTAGAGTTATATGAGAAATTCATTTCATTTTTTTTTTTAAAAAATAATAATAATCTGGATTTGTCCAGTTCGCACAGTATGGGCGGATCACAGACTTGGAAACGAACCATGGTCATCGGAGTTTGCAATGTGGTTTGCGAACGCCAGAAATTGTGTTCGCCAGCATGCGTCCCTTTGAAAAATAAGCATGAAAAAATGTGTCATTTGGGGGGAAATGAGCACAAACAGGCTTTAATCAATGGGAGGAGAAGGCCTACATTTCAAAGATGCACATAAGCGACGCTTCCTTTTGGAGGGGGAACAGAATTCCAGATACTTCCTTCTTGTTTCTCAGTGTCCGGGTTTTTCCTCCCTTTCTATTGGCACGCTGTGGGGATGTCACAACGCCTGGAGTCTTTGCAGACAACAAACTGTCTGGAGATAAAGGGTGGATGTGGTAACTCCTTTATCTCCCTATTGTCTATTGTCTAAGAGCAGTGAGTCCTGTTGACTTCCAGCTTAATCCAGGGAACAAACAGGGTAAGAGAGCTAGTTTAGCAAACACCGGTAATGAGAAAAGTTAATTACCTTACTCAAACAGTGACAATTAATGATGACTCACCCAAGGAGGAGGGGGAAATTGAAGGAGTACAGAATGGTATATAAACTCTTGGTATGTTCTTAATAAACGTGATATTCCATCATCACCCATCGCTGAGTGAGTTTACTACAGCACGCCCCGCCTGAGTTCGCTATTAGAAGGAGCAATCCTCAAAACCTCAACCGCTCCGAACCCTGGGAAATCTGACTGACGACGAAACAGAGTTGTACAAACAGCCTAGATGAGTTTTGACAAAGCAGACAAAAGGTACAGCTGTTCTTCTACGGAGTGATTGTAAATCACATCTCATGCCCAGATCAGCCTTGATTGAGACATCACCTAGATAGGGGCTTTTATGCAAAATGTGCATCGCATTGAATGAGTAATGTGAGTAACTACTGCCCTGCTGGTAGTGGGAAAGGCACACAAACAGTAATAAAGTCTCGTCAATTGACATCAAGAGACCAACTGCCATGCTAATATCTGCGAGGTGCGATTAATAATTCCCTGAGTTGTCTGTGATGGTTTGGCATGAGATGTTCCCGGCTAATACAATTAAGATTCCTGCCAAATCCCGCTAAAAGCAGACATCAGTTGGAGAGGTGTCGTTCCATTAAAGGGAGGAAACATTCTGGGGGGTGGGGGGAAGCCAGCCATCTTGACGCCATTTGGTTGCAAGACAGCGTAACGGTACGGCGGCTTGAAGAACGACGGGGAAGCGGCTGGCCCAGCCAGAGAGGATTCGCACATTTGCACCGATGCGAATTTGCGCCGACGCGAATGATGGAACAAAAGGCTCCTGACCACCTGCAAAACGCAGACGGAATGGATTTCGCACAATCTGTACATCCTTACTGAAGAGGGCAGAAGAGCAAACATAAAAACTGCCCTTTTGCTCGCCCCGCCCCCCTGGAAAGCAATTTACCCAGGAGCTCCTCAAA
Organism: Elgaria multicarinata webbii; assembly: GCF_023053635.1. NCBI lineage: Eukaryota > Metazoa > Chordata > Lepidosauria > Squamata > Anguidae > Elgaria > Elgaria multicarinata. Next base: position 16,709,689 of record NC_086188.1, on the reverse strand, counting down.
TCTAGCTCTGGAGATAAGGCAGGGAAGGTGTCAGGCTGGGTGGGGCCTCCCCTGGGCCGTGTTAAATAATACAGGATATAAGCACATTATTGGCTTTTTATGTTTTTAGCCAAAGAGTAATGCACTTCTCACTTCCCTTCGTGGTTGAAGTTTCCAGGGGCAGCGCTACAGGGTTTACTTTCTTTTGCATAAAGGAACACTGGAGACTTATGGTGTTTTTGTAATCTTTGGTGCTTTTACAAATATACAAGAAGAGCATATGTGAAGGCCGGGGTGGGTGGGTGAGATTCCTCCCGAGAACAACTTGGAGGGGCCTCCAAGTCCACGTCCCTGTGTGTAATTTTATTTTCAGACCCTAACTCACTCACACTCTCTCTCTCTCTCCCTCCCAGTTCCAGCTGGAAGATCTGAGTTGTTCACGTACACAGGATCAAACTATACATTTTGCTAAGCAACTTTTAATTATTTTTTAAGGGATCTGGATTTGGGCTGGGAAGAGGGGAGTTTAACCCTTGCCTTCCCACACTATTTCCCATCAAAGATTGCATGGCGTGATCTCCCCCTAAAGATGCTTGTTTACTGCAAAGAGCACTCTGTGTGTGTGTGTGTGTGTGTGTGTGTGTGTGTGATTTTTGCTGGGGAAACAGGGCAATGAAGAAAGAGTGGTTAAAGACCCTACTCGTGCATTGGGGTCCCAATCTGGATTGGAGGCTAATGGCTACTTTTTTTCTGGAGAGAGATAAAGTAGAAGTGGGGAATTCTAAGCACGCTTTTAAAAAATATGTGGCTGGTGTGACATGTAGCTTGACCTTTATAGGCCCACTATTGGTCTCTTCTTCACCCCTGCAGGTGGTCCGCACCTTCAGGAACACCCACAGCCATTAGCAGGGCAATACGGAATATATCTACTCCTAAAGAAACCATATTGAGCCCAATGGGACTTACTCCTAGGTGAATGTGTATAGCAGGGTGTTGACCCTCTTTCATCCTGAGACTTGGGGCCTTGTTAGACCTACCTGAAAATCCGGGCGTGTGGAGGGGCCAGCCCGCGCTAGAAGTAGCGTGGGCTGTCGCTCTTATCCACACATCAGACACGACGGGGTAAAGGAAAGCTCCGTCGCGTCGGCCATTTTGTTCAATATCTTAAAGGGGCCGGGTGCGCAGGAGCGCACCAGCAACTAAGGTAGGCGTGTTTTTTTTAAAAAAAGGGTTCCCTGCTCCCCCTGCCCCTGATTTCCCCCCTGGCCATGATTCCCCCCCCCTGCGATCTCCGATTCCACCCCCCGCCCACGATCTCTGATCCCCCAACCGTGATCTTCAATCCCCCCCAACCGCAATCTCCAATTCCCCCCATCCCCCTGGCTCCATTTTCACCCATCCCCCTGGCTCCAATTCCCTCCATCCCCCCCCCGCTCCATTTCCCCCCCATCCCCCCGGCCCATTATCCTCCCTGGCTCCGATTCCCCCCCATCTCCCCAGCCTGCCCTGGTGGCCGCAGCGCTCCTATGGAGTGCAGCGTGCCATCCGCACTTTTCCTGGCTACTCGTGAGTAAAAGCGGTAGCTGGGAAAAGCGGTGGACCGGTCTACACGCCCACGGTCTGAGGCTCAGCCTGAGACCATGGGAAATACCGGGCCACAAGCGGTGCTGGTTACCCCGGGGCCAGGGAGGTTTGACCCCTGCCTGAGCCCGGGATCCCCTGTGCATCATCTGGACGCACAGGGACGAGCCTGGGGCTTGCCCCGGGCTAACCTGTCATCTAGCAAGGCCCTTGGATTCTGTTTCTGAGATGCTCTCAAGGTCCATTCCAGCAATGGGTAGAGCCAAGGGAAAAGAGACAGAGTCAAATACAAAAAATAATAATATATGTACCAGCCTATTGTTGCTTAAGGTTGCAATCCTATGGGATCCACCTTTGATACTTGTAAGCCTCCAAACTTGGAGACTTATGAATATCCAGTGAAGAGTGGAAGGTCTGGTGGAGGTGACTATCACAATGCATTTCAGCTAGATGGATATTCCATCCACATATTAAGGCCTCATCTACACCAAACCGGATATTGCACTATGAAAGCGGTATGAAAGCGGTATATCAAAGGCAGAAGCCACACCAAGCAAGATATAGTGGTATGAAAGCAGCATATGGCACATGTCAAAGGGCCCCAACTGTTGTCAGTTCACTTCAATACCCCTACAAAGCAGTAGTGTGGCTCCTGCCTTTTATATACCACTTTCATACTGCAATATCCTGCTTGGTGTAGATGAGGCCTAAGAAAATGCATCCTGAAACCTCAGCACCAAAGATGTTTTACACAATGGGATAGCCATCAATTCTCAAAACTGGGAGATATTTTAGGAAAGCACATATCTCGGGTGGGTGGGTGGACTTGTGAGATCTAAATCATCAGCTTTATTGGAAGCAGGCATCCCATAATCATTATATTACAATGATAAAACGCCCACTCTCTTAAGGTTTGTGGGATTAAATTAGGGGTGCATGAGAAATTTGTTTTGGTTCACATCTTAATGCAGACTTAGCCAATTTCTTACTTTCAACCCAATATGCGAACCAAAACTCAGCCGTCCATCAAATTTTGCACCGCTCCCAATTTTACAATGGAGTTTCCCAGTTAAAAAAAAAAAAAAAGCATGTATATTAGAAAAAAGAAGTGCACACAAGAATCAGTATACCAGCAAAAAGAGTGTTAAAAATGTATTGTATTATGAAAATTACTTGCAAATAGTGTGCATATTAGGCAAAATTGTGCAGAAATATGCATAGAAATTTTAATGAGATTTAAAACAAAAACAAAAACGGAATCTCAAAGTTCAGGACCCACCAGATTTAAGATTGGAAAAATGAGGAATTGAGAGAAAGCAAAATGGATAGATCTGTAGATCCATAGATTAAACTTAATCAGGAATGGGATTCACAAACATCGCTGTGGCAAGATTAAATTCAATGGGCAGTGGAAGGTGTTTGCAATATGATGGGGAGTAAAGATATCTGTGCAGCCCTCTGAGAATGTTTGGTAGTTTCTCAGCTTGTTGCATCAAGGCGCACAGTTAGAATAATTGCCTTGGAGCCATTTACGATACTTTAAAATATTAACATGAAAAGCATTAGGTTCACCCACCACCAATGTTATTTTGCTTTACTGAAAAATATGTGCTGTTTGTTTAAATCGATGGGTGGGCAGAAATACTTTGGAATCTCCTGGTACATCTCTGGGTGATCTGCAGTAGATTCACAAGGAACTGTCTTAACAATAGGAATGTTTAAAAGGTTCCCCCCACCCCCCGGTCTGCTAAATTCGGTTGCTGGAAAAGAATGGCTGGGGGAAAACCTGGTGTGGATTTTTGTTTGAAATGATTTCTGAGCTTGGTTCTGGTACTGGTCGCAAATTCCTGGGCTAAGCATGTACTCAGGGGCACTGTCTCCTTCAATGCATAGAGGATACTCACCCACCTGAGAAACTATGGCCATGTCTAGACCAGCCCTATATCCGGAGGTAGACCCTGGATTGTCCCTGTGCATCCAAATGGGGATCCCGGGGGCCAACCTGGGATGACCCGGGGCTTTCTCCGGAACATCAGGAACCACAGAAAATCCCATTTTTCCATGGTTCTGGGACCATCCCGTGGAGCGTGGGCCATATAGCCATGTCCCTGTGAGTATCAGGCACCTGAAATGGGTACGGAGCTGTATGGTGGCAGTCCATGCCCATTGGCAGGGTGACCATATGAAAAGGAGGACAGGGCTCCTGTATCTTTAACAGTTGTATTGAAAAGGGAATTTCTGCAGGCGTCATTTGTATATATGGGGAACCTGGTGAAAATCCCTCTTCATCACAACAGTTAAAGCTGCAGGTGCCCTGCCCTCTTTTGAATCTGGTCACTCTAGTATAGCTCCTGCACCTTCAACTGTGGTGATGAAGAGGGAATTTCACCAGGTTCCCCATATATACAAATGACACCTGCTGAAATTCCCTTTTCTATACAACTGTGAAAGATACTGGAGCCCTGTCCTCTTTTTCATATGGTCACCCTAGGCCCATTGGGGGTGGAGGGTGGGGAGCGGGGTCGTTTTTTTTAAAAAAAACTTTCTTTTGCGCCTGAGTGCAAGTGTGCTCCTCTCTGTGTGTTTTTGTTTTAAATGGCAGCTGTGACTTCCTTCCAGGACATCGGATTGCCATCAAGACAAGCAGGGAGGATCATGGAAGCTGGTAAGTCTTTTAGCACTGCAAGTGTCATATTGTTCCAGAGGCAAAGGAAATATTGCAGAATTATAATCTAATATGGGCTTCGGTGTTTGGTTAGGGTGATGGGTTGAGAAACCTGGGGCTCATCTACACCAAGCAGATATTCCACTATGAAAGTGGTATATAAAAGGCAGGAGTCACACTACTGCTTTATGGTGGTATTGAAGTTCACTGACAAGTGTTGGGACCCATTGACACATACCATATACGGCTTTCATACCACTTTCATAGTGTTATATCCTGCTTGGTGTAGATGTGTCATGGGCCCCAACAGTTGTTAGTGCACTTCATTACCAGTATAAAGCAGTCGTGTAGATCCTGCAGTGCACTTCCTTACCAGTATAAAGCAGTCGTGTAGATCCTGCAGTGCACTTCATTACCAGTATAAAGCAGTCGTGTAGATCCTGCAGTGCACTTCATTACCAGTATAAAGCAGTCGTGTAGATCCTGCAGTGCACTTCATTACCAGTATAAAGCAGTCGTGTAGATCCTGCAGTGCACTTCATTACCAGTATAAAGCAGTCGTGTAGATCCTGCAGTGCACTTCATTACCAGTATAAAGCAGTCGTGTAGATCCTGCAGTGCACTTCAATACCAGTATAAAGCAGTAGTGTGGCTCCTGCCTTTTATATACCACTTTTATACCGCTTTCATACATCTTTCATAGTGGAATAACCTGCTTGGTGTAGATGAGACCCTGGACAGCTCGTTTAGCATTCTGGCAGGTTCTGATTCACAGCCTCACCAAAATTAGAGCCAGGGGCCTCTACTGGCATACCGACTGGGGAGTAGGTCCTATTGAAATCAGTGGGGCTTACATTGAAATTGTCAAACTACAGGGCTGTTGTTCTACCACCTGGGAAGGGATCAAGTCCTGTTTTTTTCAAACAGGAGTCTGGGCCCTCCCAGCCAGCAGAGGGGTGGAGTGGGCGGAGCCAATATATGTGGAGAAATGGGGGGGGGCAGGGTGGAAAAAGCCCATGACCCCTATGCAGTCTGTCCCCTCCCATGTTCTTCTAAGGGCCTGAATAGGGTTTAATTTCTTATAGCAGGGGTTCAGAACCCCTTTCAGTCCAGGGGCTGAATTCCATTTTGGAGAAACATTCGAGGGCTGCATGCTGGTGGTGGGCGTGGCTGAAGCCAAAAGAGGCGGAGCCCCCCAAACAAACCCGCCCACCAGCCCTAAACTGAAATGTATCATTCCGTTGACTCGCTCGTCTTGCCAATCAGGTGTCTTGGAATGGAACGGAATCATATTGACTCCCCGCTAGGGAAAATGGGAGACGTTGATGAAATGAGACATCCCCTTGTGCTGGCATTCTCAGCCTTGCTCTTTTACCAGCAGTGATGCCTTCTGTCAACTGATTACAGAACACAGAAGACTTAATTAAGCCTGGCATTTAACCTGCCTGATTATGAGCCCCGTCAGCGGAAGAAAAACGACTTCTTCACCTTGAATGGCATGCGTCCGCGTGAGCGCCTGGCATTACCTTGTTGTGGGTTCAGCCTGCACCTGTGCTCATAAAATGCCAGCGGGGAGCATGTGCAAACTGCAGGAAAAGATCCAAGATGTAAGAAGGGCTATGTAGTTATTCGTTGCATTGGGAGCCCGCTTTTCCCTCTGGGGAGCCCAACTCCCAGCATCCCCAGTTCAAAGGATGAAGTGACAGGTGACGGGGAAAATCCTTGAGACCCCGGAGAAGGCAGCTTTCTTCATGAATGATTCTGAAACCTGGAAGGGTGGTTGAGTTTACTCAGCAGAGAGGTAAAAGCACCCTGGACATTTTGAGCCAGTCACCTTTATGACTTCTTCCAATGTTCAGAGCTGGGCATTGTGTTGAAAAGACATTGGTGATGGCAGGGGGAGATAGAAATTGTAGTCCGACACTTTTTTGCTGCTCCATTTTGGAGACTGAATGCCATTACTTGTCAACCGAATACTGAATGCTATTGCATGTCCGCCATTAAATATTGTTAAATATGAAATATCATTGCATGTCAGTCATCGAATACAGTCATCCTCTAAAGGGGTAGCCATGACCATCAGTTACAGTAAATACTGCTGACCTAAATTTGAATATGTACTGCTGCATGGTGGAGAGAAATCTAGCTTCCCAATACTTCAAAGACACTCATTTGGGTTTTCTCCTTTGAAGTTGTATTGTTGAAGAATAGTGACCTGAAAGTCATCATGCTCCCAAAAGAGAACTTCAAAGAAAAAAAAAATCCAGTGTGAAATTGCTGAGCTTGAATGGATCAGTGAGTTTGTTTCTACTCATTTAGGACCCAATCAGGACCAAGGTTATCTTCCCACTCCAGCTCAGTATGGAAGTAGGGATACCTTAAATGGAATCTGCAAGCTATCCCCTCAGACCCCTCCCTGGGTTTTAGCCCATTATGCCCCCATAGCCGTCTAAGAACAGTCATAAGAACTGTCACATGGAGCTCCCCCCCCCCATTGTAATGTAAGCTCTACCACAAGTGATAAATTAGCACAGCAAAGCAAGGAAGCATGTGTTATTGCCAGGTCCTGTTGTGCTTACCTTGAATACATTTGAGATTTGCATAGAAATGTCGCAGAGAGGACCTCATGCATTTCATGGCTTTTTTGCTCTGCTGTTTACAATTCCTCTCTCCATACCCAGGTATGCATGCCAGCTGAGGATAATGTTTCATGCATCTGATGATGTGGACTCTAGCCCAGGGGGTAGGTGGATCTCTAGATGTTTGGGACTTCAGCTCTGAGAAGCTCTCGCCAGCATGGCCAATGCTCAGGAATGCTGGGTATTGAAGTCCAAAATGTCCAGAGGAGCTCTGCTGTCTTCCCACCCCTCCTCTAGTCCTAGGGTGACCATATGGAAAGGAGGACCAGGCTCCTGTATCTTTAACAGTGGTACTGAAAAGGAAATTTCAGCAGGTGGCATTTGTATATATGGGGAACCTGGTGAAATTCCCTCTTCATCACAACAGTTTGTGAACCGCCCAGAGAGCTCCGGCTATTGGGCGGTATAGAAATGTAATAAATAAATAAATAAATAAACAGTTAAAGCTGCAGGTGCCCTGCCCTCTTTTAAACCAGGTCACTCCAGTATAGCTCCTGCAGCTTTAACTGTTGTGATGAAGAGGGAATTTCACCAGGTTCTCCATATATACAAATGACACCTGCTGAAATTCCCTTTTCAATACAACTGTTAAAGATACAAGGGCCCTGCCCTCTTTTAAATCTGGTCACTCTAGTATAGCTCCTGCACCTTTAACTGCTGTGCTGAAGAGGGAATTTCACCAGGTTCTCCACATATACAAATGACACATGCTGAAATTCCCTTTTCTGTGCAACTGTTAAAGATATAGGAGCCCGGTCCTCCTTTCCATATGGTCACCCTACTAGTCTAGTCCACACAAAAAGGAGTCATGTGGCACCTCAAAGAGAATTCTGTTGGGATTTGAGGTGCCGCACGACTCCTTTTTGTGTCTGATGCTCTCATTTCAGGCATGATCATGGTTCGAAGTAAGCCACAGCTGAGGAGCCAATATCCAAAAATGGATATTGCTGTTTTTATGCTTTTAAATTTTTATATTTCATTGTTTTTAACTTTTGTAAACTGCCCAGAGAGCTTCGGCTATGGGGTGGTATATATAAATGTAATAAATAAATAAATAAATAAATAAATCCCTTGCTCGGCTTCGTCCATTTTCTTCTGCTGCCCCTTACGCCTGGAACGCTCTTCCGGAACATTTGAGAACTACAAGTTCAACCGCAGCTTTTAAAGCTCAGCTAAAAACTTTTCTTTTTCCTAAAGCTTTTAAAACTTGATTTTGTTCTGACTTTATACTGTTAGTTTTACCCTACCCAGTGCCTGTTTACCCTACCCTGTGCCTGTTTGCATTCTCTTCCCCTCCTTATTGTTTTATTATGATTTTATTAGAATGTAAGCCTATGCGGCAGGGCCTTGCTATTTACTGTTTTACTCTGTACAGCACCATGTACATTGATGGTGCTATATAAATAAATTAATAATAATAATAATAATAATAATAATAATAATAATAATAATAATAAATAAATAAATAAATAAAGCTGAGCACTCAGAACCAAGGGCTGCACAGAAGCACATGAGAACCTGGGAGGTCTTGATGCTCGGGAAATAGCCAAGCCCAAAGAGGAAGCCATAGCTCAGAGGTAGAGAACGTGCTTTGCATGCAGAAGGTCTCAGGTTCAATCCCCGGCTTCTCCAGGTAAGGCTAGGGAAAGAATCCTGCCTGAACCCGTGGAGAGCTGCTGCCAGTCAGTGTCAACAATACTGGGCTTGGTGGACCAAAGGTCTGACTCAGTATAAGCTGGCTTCCTGTGTTCCTGTACAGGTGATGCCAAGGGTAGGATTAGACCTTGGGAGAAGCAGCAGGTCAATCAGGCAATGGAGTAGGCTCTGGTAGAAGGAAACTCTGACTAGGGATGTATGAGAATTCGTGTCAGGATGATTTTTTTATTATTATCAGGATTTGCCCTGTTTGCACCTTCCAGACTGAACACGGACTCTGTCACAAATGGCAGACAAACTCCATACATTCCAGAGCTTGCAATGTGATTCCCGGACTCAAAACAATGTATTCACCAGCATGCTATCCATATTTTTATTATTGCATTTATATCCCACCTTTTTTCCTCCAAGGAACACAAGGCAGTGGACATAATCCTCCTCCTCTCCATTTGATCCTCACAACAACAACCCTGTGAGGTAGGTTGGGCTGAGAGTCTGTGATTGGCCCAAAGTCACCCAGTGGGTTTCCATGGCCAAGTGGGGACTAGAACCCAGATCTCCGGCTTCCCAGGTCAACACTTTAGCCACTACACCACACTGGCTTTGCCTGTGCTCTGAGATCTTCAGGGGAGGCCTTTCTCTCAGTCCCATCATGATCACAGGGAAGCCTGACGTGAATGTGGGACAGGGCCTTCTCTGTGGCACGGGAACTCCTTTCCTAGGCAGGCTAGCCTGGCTCCCTCCTGGTTACACTTTCAGAGGCAGTCAAAAAACTTTTTTTATTATTATTCTGGCAGGCCTTTGGGAATACCCTGGACCTCTTTTAATGTATTGGATTTTTGTTTAAATTGTTTGTTGTTGTTGTTTATTCGTTCAGTCGTTTCCGACTCTTCGTGACTTCATGGACCAGCCCACGCCAGAGCTTTCTGTCGGCTGTCGCCACCCCCAGCTCCCCCAAGGTCAAGTCTGTCACCTCCAGAATATCATCCATCCATCTTGCCCTTGGTCGGCCCCTCTTCCTTTTGCCTTCCACTTTCCCTAGCATCAGCCTCTTCTCCAGGGTATCCTGTCTTCTCATTATGTGGCCAAAGTACTTCAGTTTTGCCTTTAATACCATTCCCTCAAGTGAGCAGTCTGGCTTTATTTCCTGGAGTATGGACTGGTTGGATCTTCTTGCAGTCCAAGGCACTCTCAGAATTTTCCTCCAACACCACAGTTCAAAAGCATCTATCTTCCTTCGCTCAGCCTTCCTTATGGTCCAGCTCTTGCAGCCATAGGTTACTACGGGGAATACCATTGCTTTAACTATTGTTATTTGCTTTTTAATTGCTTTTTAATTGTTTTAAATGTTTTTAATATTACAGTGGGTTTTAATTCTATTTTAACTTTTGTAAATTTATATTTATATGATTTAATTGTATATGTTTTAATTTTGTAAACTGCCTTGTGTCCCAATATTGGGGGAAAGGTGTAATAATAAAAACAATGCGTGCATTTCAAAAATGCGCACAAAAGATGTGTAGTTTTGAAAAATGTGCACAAACGTGCTGTAATTAATGAGTGAGGAATGGCTGCATTTCAAAGACAGGCAAATTGATGCGTACATTTGGAGAGTGTGGACAAAAAATATGCATGGGTTGTCATGCGAAAAGAAAAGGAAAAAAAATACCCAGCTCGCAATCTGACGTGGTCTTGCGTCGGAATGAGCTTCGAGAACGAATTCAGAGAACTTTAGCAACTGGCCTTTCGTTGGATCGATTGTCAGTGAACAACGTCATGGTCTTCTGAGGAATACTGGAGGGTTTGAGTGGGATATTAATAAGGCTGGAATTCGCCTCCGGATCTGAGGTTTTAAAGCCCTGGCATAATAGTTTGAAAATGTGAAATTAGGCGAACTTGCATTAAAATGCTAAATAAATGAATTCCTTTTAGGGTGGGATCTCACGATATGCTGATTGCAAGATCCTCCCCCTGGATTCACACACGGCATGTGATGTCCGGGGAGGAAGAAGGATGTCACAGCCACTATTTTTGTTTGGAAGCGATTTATTTATTTTTTATTTATTTAAGGATTTTTATGCCGCCATTCAGCCAAAAAAGGCTCTCATGGCGGCTTACAAAAGTATTTCTTGACAGTCCCTGCCCACAGGCTTACATTCTAAAAGACATGACACAAAAGGAAAGGGGATTGGGAGGGAGGAGGAGGGGGGGGGAAAGGAAAGCAAATTCAGGCACTACAATCTTAGTTGGAAAGTTCAGCAGTTACAGGTGACAGCAGGAGGGAGGGGGCTCTCAGCTGGAGCTGGACCCAGGCACGGTGGAGAGGTGCCTGGCTGCTGCTTCCTCCCTCACTGGTGGCCTCTGCAGAGACAGTTGGTGGCAGGAGGGAGGGGGCTCTCAGCTGGAGCTGGACCCAGGCACGATGGAGAGGTGCCTGGCTGCTGCTTCCTCCCTCACTGGTGGCCTCTGCAGAGGGGGGCTGGTCAAGCAAGATTGAGGCCCCGCTCCATCAAAAAGTAAGGAAAAAACCCTTCCCCCTGATATTGACCCCCAAACCCCCTCCCTGCCATCCCAGGGATGGCGAAATTGCCCATTTCTGGTGATGTGCTTACTTGCAAGTAAGCAGGCACCAGGTGGGATGGGTGGCCACACCTCCTGTGGTCTCAGGATGGTCCTGGGACTGTGGGGAAAATCGGAGGGGTTGTCCCTGGGATCCTCTGTGAATCATGTGGATGCACAGGGAAAACCCCAGGATAAAAGTCCCATGTAGACATGCCCTCAGTCTCAAGTAGGAACCAGCCCCCTGTAGGGAATGAACATTAGCTGGTGAGAAGCACTGCCAACCTCCGATTTTGGCCATTATACAGAGCTACAAAGGAATTGCCCCAGAAACTGCTGAGCTCTGCAGATGGCAGATCAATGAGAAAAGGGCACCTGAAGACAAAAAGTTTGAAATACCATCGGTGCATGCACACAGATCTTTTTGTCCCGCTGTTATCGTTCATCAAACAGCTATTGCAGGCTTTTGGAATGACGGAAAACCCTACCGAACCTGTTTGCCCAAGGAGAGCTGTAAGACAGTCCAAGCCATAAGAGTTTTCAAATACTGTGAAGGAAAAGAGCCACGACCACCGAACTATGAAGTAGAAACAACAACAACAACAGAACAGCCAACAAAGAACTTCTGTTTCGCTCTCATCACCGGCAGAGAATGCCAAGATGGAAAATGATGGGCCGGCGAACGGAGAAAGCAAGCTGACAGCAGCAAGACACGGGATGAATTTTTTATTTTTTATTTTGCAGGTCTGGCGGATGCTGCTGGATGCCGATGAAGGATTAGCTCATCGCTGCATGAGTCTCTTCGCCGTCTTTAGCAAGTGGCCTCAAGGACAAACCCCTGGGAGAGGGAAAAGGTGCGGAGTCTTTTCAGCTGGGCTGTCGATCAATAAGTGACAGGCATCATGTTCGGAAGTGCAGTCTTCCATGGAGATTGTAGGTCTCTGCACATACATCACCAGCAAGAAGCAGGCCCTATCCATCAAGCCTTCAGGAGGAACACGGCTGGATTTGACTTAATCAGCCTATCTAGTCAGGGGAACCGACGTGGGCTGGAACAGACCGAGAGAAGCACGAGCCCTTGCCCAAACAAGACATGCCTTCCCCAAACAAGAGAGGATGGAGGCAGCTGCTCAAGGTCAACAGAGGAACCCCTCCACAACTGAACGGCCTCTTCGGTCGTCTGAGTGCAGAGAGCTGGGCAGTGGAGGCTGGTGGCTCAGATTTCAGTGGGGCTCTGCTTCCGGGTTTCACTCAGGGCATGGCTACACGATGGGGGTGGAGGGGGATGATCTTTCGATTTTATAATCGTGAGATCATCCCCCTCGTCTACACGCAACGCGCAACGTCCCAGGAGGAAGAGGACGTTGCGCCCAGGGCTGGCGCTACCATTAAGCCAACTAGGCAGCCGCCTAGGGTGCCGACCTCAGAGGGGCACAGTACTGCCCTATGAGGGTCACAGTTTTATACAAATTAGCTGTTTTAAGGGGGGGAAAACATAATAAAAGGAAAATATAATAGTTCAGAAACTCTTTTTGAGCAGCTGAATCGAAGTTGGCCATTTTTTCTGTGTGTGTGTGTGTGTGCAAGTAGCTTGCCTTGCCTAGGGCACAAAATAGTCTGGCATTGCACCCTGGTTGCGCCCGCCATTTTGTTTTTGTTTGTTTTAATTCGGAGAAGAGTGCAGGAGCGCTGATGTGAGAAATGTACTTAAAAATAAAATAAATAAATCTCCTGCTCTCCCCAGCCCACCCTTGACGGGCACAGAGCTCCTGAGAAGCTTCATGGCTCGTGCCCGGTTCCCAGCTCCTCACGGTTACTCGGGAGCAGCTGGGATGAAACTGGGACAACTGGCCACACGTCCCGCGGTCTCGGAATCGTTCTGAGACCACGGGAAAAGTCAGGATAGAAGGGTAGGGCGATATCCCGGGGAAATGGAGGGATCACCCCTCCCTGCTCCCAGGATCCCCTGAGTGTCATGTGGATGCGAAGACATGATCCCGGAGCGATCCCTGCGATATCAGCTTGTCTAGCCATGCCCTCAGAAACAACCAGAAATCCATCGTACTGAGCCTCTTCTCCATTCATGCTTTTACCCTTGAATCAATCAGGCCTTAAGGCCCTCCTCTACACCTCCATTGGTGTGGAGGAGGGGGGACGTGCGTAATTTACGGAGGGTCCTGAGATTGCGCAATTCCCCCGACGCAGGGAGCAGAAGTGTGTGATTTCGGTGCATGGCTGGGCAGCTGCTGAGCACTCACCGGGCCAAGCTGAGCCTCAGAAGATGTTTGTGTGGCATGCCAAGCAGGGCAAGCGTCCAGTGAGGCGAGCACAGGTGAGTTTGCTCACCTCTAGATCCTCCTGGCCAGTCAGTTAATTCAAAGTATTAAACTTCAAAGCCCAAGCTGGGGCCAGGTTACCTGAAGGTTCGTTTTCTTTTGTGTATACCTGGTTTGGAACCCAAGATCATCTTCCTAGACCTTTCTCTTGGTCCACCAAGAAAGGAAAAAGGACAACTGATCTGCATAACATTTGCATATGCTAATTTATTGTAGCGCATGCAATTTTTATGCAAATTGGTATCCTCTCTCTCACTCTCTCTCTCTTTAAAGAAATGATGATTCTAATTTTAAAAAGGAATACATCTCTCCATAGTATGGAAAACTGTGACCAAGTGGCCTTTGTGCCTTGCTCCATCTGCTGTCCAGGTGTGGTTTATTAATTTATTAAATTTATATACCGCCCCATAGCCGAAGCTCTCTGGGAGGTTTACCAAAGTTAAAAACAGGGCAACTTCAAGGCCCTGTAGCTTTTCCTCTGCATGGTTCTTTACCTTTAAACTGCACTTGGACTGGACAGGCCTTCAAATAGAGGACAACTTAAAAATAGAGGACAATCCAAGATCTTGGAATTGTTGTAGATCACAAGCTGAATATGAGCCAACAGTGTGAGAAAGGCAAATGCTATTTTGGGCTGCATTAATAGAAGTATAGCTTCCAAATCACGGGAAGTACTGGTTCCTCTCTATTCGGCCCTGGTTACACCTCATCTAGAGTATTGCATCCAGTTCTGGGCTCCACAATTCAAGAAGGACGCAGACAAGCTGGAGCGTGTTCAGAAGAGGGCAACCAGGATGATCAGGGGTCTGGAAACAAAGCCCTATGAGGAGAGATGGAAAGAACTGGGCATGTTTAGCCTGGAGAAGAGAAGATTCAGGGGAGACATGATAGCACTCTTCAAATACTTGAAAGGTTGTCACACAGAGGAGGGCCAGGATCTCTTCTCGATCCTTCCAGAGTGCAGGACACAGAATAATGGGCTCAAGTTAAAGGAAGCTAGATTCTGGCTGGACATCAGGAAAAACTTCCTAACTGTTAGAGCAGTGCGACGGTGGAATCAGTTCCCTAGGGAGGTTGTGGGCGCTCCCACACTAGAGGCATTCAAGAGGCAGCTGGACAACCATCTGTCAGGGATGCTTTAGGGTGGATTCCTGCATTGAGCAGGGGGTTGGACTAGATGGCCTTGTAGGCCCCTTCCAACTCTGCTATTCTATGATTCTATGATTCTATGATCATTTAGCAACCCTTGAAATCGAGCGTTTCTAGAAAAGAGGGCACATGGGTGACCCAACCAAATGAGGTAAGATAGGTAGCTACCAAAAAAGAGGGCCTTTTCAGTGGTGGCACTCCAGTTGTTGAATACCCTCCCCAGAGAGGCTTTCTTGGCACCTCCATTGCAGTTCTTTTGGTGTCAGGTGAAGATGTGTTTTTTTATTCTCCCAGGATTTGCAGCCCATCAGTTTTAAAAACTGGTCAGCCCTCTTTTTGAAGGCGCCGTCTGTTTCAGAGGCTGTTAGAGGACAATCAGCTATTGAAAGGTTATCTGGTCCAAGCTCACTTGAAAGAGGAAGAACTCCAAGAAGGCAGAGAGCAGCAGGGGCCTTCAACAGGTAGCAGCACCTGGATAACAGACTACGCAGGCAGGTGCATGGATCACCTAGTCAAAGTCATCTCCACTATCATGAGATGGATTGTATTTCTATTTAAACGACAGCAGTTATTTCTAAATCTGCATCTTGACCTGTAAATGAGCACCTGTGTCCTTTTTTGGGAGGCCGGGGGGGAGGGGGAGTGATACATTTCCTTTCTTTTGGCGAAGTGCAATTAGCCACGGGTTTGGAACATCGCAGCATGAAGCGAGACGGTGTGAATGCCACAGATTCAAAGAGCGGTTCATGTGCTGACTCATGGAAAGACATAAAAGTCGAAGGCGATGATACAGCTGGAGGTAGTTCGGAATTGTACCTCCCTGCGGTTCACGGATATAAGACGGGGGCACATTTTAAACTTCCCTATTTTTGTATCACTTACTGCCTTCCGCGTACAACTATATATAGCTGAAAGGTTTGTTAAACCTCTTCTGTTCATTGACTCTCTCCTGTATTTCCAGAAGTTAAAGATATGCTGAGGGGATGGACGGATAGACGTACACATAGCACACCTTCAGTCTATGATAACAGTTCACCGTGAGTCCTAGCAGCATGACAATTGGCAGCCTCTATCGCTTATGGCCACTGATGGTAATTTTTTGAAGTGCGGCGCTCATGGTGACAGCCCTCATAGTCATGTCCCCAAGAAGAGCCCCCAATTCAGCAGTTGTGGGTAGTGATGGGGTGAAAATCCCCCTGGGCCCACTCTGCAAATGATCAGTTCAGGCACTGGGCAAAAGGAACCTGTCCCTCCCTTGGCTGTGTTATACCAGCCAACCTGAGGAAAGGGGGACAATGAAATTTGGGTGATAGGTAGAGAGGGAGAGTAAAGTGGGTGTTGGAGAGAGGGAGAGAGAGAGAGAGAGAGAGAGAGAGAGAGAGAGAGAGAGAGAGAGAAGGGATTATCAGAAAGAGAGGGGAAGGGAGAGAAAAGGGTGATGTCAGAAAGAGAGAGAAAAAGGCATCAGAAAGAGGGGGAGAGAATGGGGGGTCAGAAAGAGAGAGGAGGTGTCAGAAAGAGGGAGAGAAAGAGAGAAAGGGGGAAAGAGAGGGGATATCAGAAAGAGAGAGGAGGTGTCAGAAAGAAGGAGAGAGAGAGGGAGAGAGAGAGAGAGAGAGAGAGAGAGAGAGAGATCAGGGTAATAGAAAAATAGGGAGGGAGGGAAAGGAGTGTGTGTGTGTGTGTGTGTGTGTGTGTGTGTGTGTGTGAGAGAGAGAGAGAGAGAGAGAGAGAGAGAGAGAGAGAGAGAAGGGCTTGTCAGAAAGAGAGGGGAAGGGAGAGAAAAGGGTGATGTCAGAAAGAGAGAGAAACAGGCATCAGAAAGAGGGGGAGAGAATGGGGGTCAGAAAGAGGGGGGAGAGAGAGAGAAAGGGGGAAAGAAGGGATATCAGAAAGAGAGATGAGGTGTCAGAAAGAGGGACAGAAAGAGAGAGAGGTGGGGGAGAGAAGGGGATATCAGAAAGAGAGAGAGGGGGGGTGTCAGAGAGGGGGTGCCAGAAAGAGAGGGATAAAAGGGGTGCCCAACCAACTTGGCCTCTGGCCCCACCCACTACTGGTGTCCTGCCTGTTCAACACCAGCATGGGGCGCTGACAGATTATACTAGAGGATTCAGTGAAGATTCTGGCCCTCCCGGGGTCCTAATCTGGCTCTCTGGGGTTCCCCAGACGGAAATGGCCTCTTCCCCTGGCCCCACCCCTTCCCAGAGACCGATAGTTTGGTGGCTTCCCAGCTTTTGCGCAGTGTCCCCCCCCCTTCTAAAAGGTAGAAATGCCTCTCCCAAGGCTTTGTTACTGGCAAAACAACAAAAACAAAAACGCTTTGAGCCCTGGGACCTTCTCCCAAATGGAAGTTGGCCCTCGGGCTCAACGTGATTTTGCAGCCCCACCGAGGACGTAATGGAGCCTTCAAAAGAAATGACCCTCTCCCCACCCTAGACCTCCATTACGCTGGAGGATGGGCTGGTCGCTGTATCTCCAATGGCGCCCGTGCGAGCCCTGCTCTCTTTGTGCAAAGGAGGGGCTGTCACGGGATTGTCGAGGAACTGAAGGGGCAAAAGGTCAGCGCTGCCTTTTGGCGGCCCTGCGTAAGGTGACCTCCTCCCTCTCTGCCCACTGCATTTAGCACTTTCAGGGCAGGGGAGCGAGATGGAGGCTGGTGGCGACAGGTAAATGCCGCCACTTTAAGGTGAAACGGTTGCAAAGATGAGAGGGTCAGAAATGCGCCTTTGCCTCTCCTTTGTCTCCGATGCAATGGGGCGGGGGTGGGGTGGGGTGGGGATGTAGATCAAAATGTAATTTTCCCTTACAAGCTTCGGGAGAACACAAGGCCCGGTAGGTAACCTGCCCCAGGGGCCTCTGAGCAATAATGTGCAACCATTTCTTTTACCAAAGTAGCGCTTATTAAAGGTCAAACATGGCTTCAAGGCCTGAGAGCTGATGGATGCGGTAAAGGGGAAGCAGAGTGTGTGCATTTGCAGGCGGCGGGAGGCTTTGCAGGCGCCGCAAAACTGAGCAAGTAAATATTGGGGCGGCTGCCGCTCTGTATTCCCGGTGTAACTCCTGTTCTAGTCAAAGGACCCGTGACGGACTCACACTCAATCCAGACAAGACGGAGGTACTGTTAGTGGGTGGGTGGCCTGCCTGGCTAGGTGATGTCCATCCTGTTCTGGAAGGGGTTGCACTTCCCCTAAAATAATAATAATAATAATAATAATAATAATAATAATAATAATAATAGTATTTGTTACCCGCCTCTCCCTCTGGATCGAGGCGGGGTACAACACAAATAAAAACACCATAAAATACATACAACTCATTCAAATGTTTAAAACCAGTGCATCTTTAAAAGTAGCACACCATTAAAAAGGCATCTTAAAATTCAGCTGGGTAGGCCTGCCGGAAGAGATCAGTCTTTATGGCTTTCTTAAATTCTGGAAGACTGTTAAGTTGACGAATCTCTCCCGGCAAGCCATTCCACAAACTGGGAGCGGCAGAAGAAAAACGTCCTCTGGGTAATAGTTGTCAGCCTTGTTTTTGTTGGCTGGAGTAAATTCTTCCCGGAGGACCTGAGTGTGAGGGGCGGATGGTACGGGAGAAGGCGATATCGCAGGTAGCTTGGACCCAAACCATGTAGGGCTTTAAAGGTGATAACCAACACTTTATACTTTGCCCAGAAACTAATTGGCAGCCAGTGAAGAGATTTTAAGACTGGTGTAATGTGGTCCCCCCTAGGTGTACCGGTGACCAACCTGGCTGCCATATTTTGAACAAGTTGAAGTTTCCGGACTAGGCACAAAGGTAGCCCTATGTAGAGTGCATTGCAGAAGTCACGCCTCGAAGTTACCAGATTGGGTTCATAGTTTTGGGGATGCTCTTGGACCCAAAACTGATACTTGAGGCTAACTTATTTATTTATTTATTTATTTATTTATTTATTTATTTATTTAAAACATTTGTATCCCGCCCTATATCACTACCATCTCAGGGCGGTGTACAGATAAAATCATACCATTTTACAATAAATATACACAGCTAAAAACAAATTAAACCATGAATCGAGTTAAAACCATCAGAGCCTGCTTCAGTTGGACCACGCCCCCCCCCACAGGGCTAACATCTACACATTGTGGGGAAGAAGGAGCTGTTGGTTTGCCCCTCCAGTGGGAGATGAGAGGACGGAGCAGGGCCTTCTCACCACCCTAAACAGTCTCCCTAATTTCTTTTTATTATCTCCCTCTTCCCTCCCCATCCACTTTTCCTTGTGTGTCATGTCTTTTTTTTACAATGTAAGCCTGAGGGTAGGGACTGTCTTCTTTACTGATACATTGTAAGCCGCTCCGAGAGCCTTTTGGTTGAGGTGAGGGATAAAAAATACTCTAAATAAAATAAATAAATAATAAATAAAACCAGTATATAATTTAAAAGCAATAAAAACAATTAAAACAGTTTAAACCATGTGCAAACTTGGTGAACTTAACCATTAAAGGCTTTGTTAAAAAGCCACGTTTTCACTTGGTGCTGGAATAAAATCAGCGTTGGCACCAGTCGGGCCTCCCAGGGGAGGGCGTTCCACAGTCGGGGTGCCACCACGGAGAAAGCCCTCTCCCATGTCTCACCATACTGTATGTGTTGAGCTAAGGCTGATATACCAGCTACACTCTTATCGGGACAGAGAGAGCCAGGGCCACAGTTACCTATGCTTTGAGAAACTCTCGTCTGGATTACTGCAATGTGTTATATGTGGGGCTGCCTTTGAAAAGGGTCCAGAAATGCCTATGTCCCCTGAGAGCTGCCAGTGTTCATTCAGGCCCCAGCATTGGCAAGGAACAGAGGGGTGCTGGGAGCTCTCAGGGGTTGGAGGGTGCTCACAGACTGTCGTGGAAATTAAACTGGTTCTTTTACCTAATGCCCACAGATTGTAAGACGCCATCGAATCTAAGGCGCACACTAATTTCAGTGCCACCAACAGGGGAAAAAAGCTTTGATTCGAAGAAAAAATAAATTTCTCCAATCAGCCAGCAAAGCAATTTTACGGTACATACACGCAGCGGAGGGGGAGAGGAACAGGGAGCGAGCGAGACACAGACACGCGCGTGCGCGCATCCACACGCACACGCATAGAGGCAGGTTACATGAATGGGAAGCAGGAACCAATCGTCCCCTGCCTGGGAACGGACAGCCGCACATGCATTCAAAAGCTGGTCTGCACTATTCACACGGACGGGAGGGGGGGCAGGCGAGCCCAACCAGCGCTGCTCAGGTGATTCTTCCGCTTTCCATCTCCTTAACAGAGGCGAGGCCGAGCTCTTTGGAAGCTCACTGGCTTGCCGGAGCTGGGGTCCCTCCCAGCCGGCTCCCGGCGGCAACGTTTGAGATGCTCCGAGACGTTGCCCCTCTCCCCCCCGCTTCTCTCTCCACTCCCTTCTCTCTCTCTCGCTCTTCACCCCCTACCCTCTTTCCCCGCCTGTCCCGCTGCAGACTCGACAAATGTAACTACCGTATTTCTTTGATTCTAAGGCGCCATCGAATCTAAGGCGCACCCAATTTTTAGAGCTGTTACTTTAGGGGAAAAAGTGCGTCTTAGAATCGAAGAAATACGGTAAGAAACTAGCTTTATAACACATACATCATAAAGTTTATATCTTCTTGCTTAATTAAAACCTATTTTTTTAATGTTACACTTGCTGCACTAGCTGATGTTGAAACAACATGTCACAAGATAGTTAAACCGTTGTAGTACATTTTGTAAGGCAAGCTAACCACAACTAGGAAACGGATGGAGATGTAGTTCCTGTAGCTATATTACAATACCAATTATAGTATTTTAGTCAGAGAAGTACTTGAACTCTGTATATGCCTAGGTGCTTTGCTATCTCATTGGTTGTTGTGTTGCTGAGCTGTATTATATATGATGATTTGGTGTATTATGATTGGTAGGAAGGTTCTGCCATTGTATCTGAAGGGACCTATAAAAATGTTAACCTTTCCTGAAATTGTTGGGCAGTTCCTCAAGTCTTCTGAGACTGTCACCTTGCAGCACTGCAGGCTGCTCTTAATAAACCTTCTAAGGAAAGAGAAATTGTGTCTTGAGAGTCTTTGACCACCACTCAGCGAACCACAGGAACCCGTAGTTTCGGGTTCCACCACAAGACCCAGCAGTGAGCTGTCCAGGGTCTTGTGCAGCCGGGTGGGTGATCCACCAGGATCAGCAGCAGCGAGGCCATGAGCGCCCGTCGGTCCCTGACCCTAGTATGTCCGTCCCTCTCTCCCAAGGCATGCTGGGAGTTGTAGGCTTTATGACAGGACGCAAGGGCTGCGCTCAGCGTGGCTACTCCGTGAAATGGCCACTGAAGCCTTGGACTTCTGAAGGTGAGGCCCAATCTTGTACAGCCCTTTTGCATACTTTCCCCAGTCAAATGACCTGAAAACATGTTGCAAACGAAAACAGGAGTGAGCCAAGCTTTGCAAGTGAAGTTTGGAGAATTTCAGCGAGCTCGAACATCCGTGGTTCTCTCATCCCTGCAGTTCTCTGCTCAAAAACGATGCACAAAAATGCATGTATTAAGGAAAGATGGTTTCAAAGACGTGTATATTATGGGAAATGTGTATATTATGATCTAGGAGGCCAGTGAACTCCCCTGCATTCAGTCCCTTGAACCCCGGTGGCCGAGCACCCAATGGGGCAGCCCGCCCACTTGCTGAACCGCCATGTTGTGCAAAATGGTGGCTCAGAAATATCCAGGAAGGTTATGTTGCATAAACGGTGGCCATAAAGTGTGTTGTTTTTATTGAACTATGTATTGTTTTTATGCCATTGTATTTTATGTTCACCATTTTGATCCCTTTGTGGAAAGCAGTGCATGTTAGAAATATTACGTTATGCATAATCTGATTCAAGTTAGACCAACATTCTAACTGTATAAAGTGGGAGGGGTTTTTCTGCTCAGTTCTATAACAGTTGTAAATTGGCAGTTAAGTGCTGTTCTCTGTGGTGGTTCGTCGTGTGTTGTCTGTATTAAGGAAAGGACATACTGTGTTTTGTAGTCTCTCGTTATTTGTTGTTATTACTTTCTTCAAACTCTCCCCACGGCCTGAGCTCGATCCCAGAGGAAGCTGGTTCTCAGGCAGCCGGCTCAGGTCAACTCAGCCTTCCATCCTTCCGAGGTCAGTAAAATGAGTACCCAGCTAGCTGGGGGAAAGGTAACTGCGACTGGGGAAGGCAATGGCAAACCACCCCACTACAAAGTCTGCCAAGAAAACGTCAGCGAAAGCAGGCGTCCCTCTAGGAGTCAGTAATGACTCAAGTGCTTGCATGAGAGGTTCCTTTCCTTTCCTTAATATATATATCC
This sequence comes from Elgaria multicarinata webbii, assembly GCF_023053635.1. Taxonomy (NCBI): domain Eukaryota; kingdom Metazoa; phylum Chordata; class Lepidosauria; order Squamata; family Anguidae; genus Elgaria; species Elgaria multicarinata. The sequence goes on along the minus strand of NC_086188.1, from coordinate 16,687,776 downwards.
TCTGGTCAAGTATATTTCTTTGCTGCTATCTTTTGATATGTCACATATAACTCCTAACAGAGTTATACATAACTCCTAACAGAGTTTATTTAATATTTATTATTTATTTATTACATTTCTATACCGCCCAATAGCCGGAGCTCTCTGGGCGGTTCACAAAAATTAAAAACATTCAAAGTATAAAACAACAGTATAAAACCATAATATAAAATACAATATAAAAGCTCAGCCAGATTAAAAACAGCAGCAATGCAAAATTACAAATTTAAAACACCGAGTTAAAATTTATTTATAGACTGTTAAAATGCTGGGAGAATAAAAAGGTCTTCACCTGGCATCTAAAAGCATATGAGGCACCCTAATAGCTCCCTAAGCAAACCTCCTTATGGAGCTCATTCCACAGCCGGGGTGCCACAGCAGAGAAGGCCCTCCTCCTGGTGGCCACCTGCCTCACTTCCTTTGGCAGGGGCTCGCGGAGAAGGACCCCTGAGGATGACCTTAGGGTCCAGGCAGGTACATATGGGAGGAGGCGTTCCTTCAGATAACCTGGCCCCAAGCCGTTTAGGGCTTTAAATGTTAATATCAGCACTTTGAATCGGGCCTGGACCTGGACTGGCAGCCAATGAAGCTGGAAAAGGACTGGCGTGATGTGGTCTCGTCGGCCAGTCCCTGTTAGTAAATGTGCTGCCCTGTTTTGTACCAGTTGAAGTTTCCGGACTGTTTTCAAAGGCAGCCCCACGTATAATGCATTGCAGTAATCCAAACGAGAGGTTATTAGAGCATGGATAACTGTAGCTAGGCTATCTCTGTCCAGATAAGGGCACAGTTGGTATATATATAGAGTTAATATATAGTGAGAGTTTCTAATAGTGCATGCATTTAGATAATAAATGAAGTGTAATAAATACAAAACAATGCAGGCAGCCATGTTAGTCCATATCAGCAAACCACTTCTAACATTGTTCATCTCACTAGGAAGAGGAGGTCTTTTGAAAAGCTTAAGGGGTCTAAAATGGACCATCTGAGACAAAGACACCCCAGAATACATTGCAGCACAGAACAATATATTATTGGTGGGGAAATTCGTTTCCACCCCACCCCCTTTGAGGAAGTTTGACATCAGCATACCTGCTAATAAAAAAGCCCCAGGCCTGTGTCCCTGTGAGTGCTGGTTCCACTACACCGCTGTCCAGGAGAAGAGAGGAAGAGGCAGTGTCGTGTTTCTCAAGACCTCCCGCCTTCTTGGGAGACAATAACGAGGTTTGCTAAGTAATCTACAAGGTTTATTCAAGCAATAAACATCTCTTCCCACCTGAAGAGAGTCTAATCCCTTGGAACCTTCCCTCTAGGTCAGCCTTCCTCAACTTGGGGTGCTCCAGATGTGTTGGACTGCATCTCCCAGAATGTAGTCCAACACATCTGGAGCGCCCCAGGTTGAGGAAGGCTGCTCTAGGTAAAACTACGCAAACTAAGCGAGACAATTGTCCTTTCAAGAAGAATGGAAAAGCCTTTCCCAGAATGCTTTAACTTCAAGGAGACTAAGCGAGACAATTGTCCTTTCAAGAAGAATGGAAAAGCCTTTCCCAGAATGCTTTAACTTCAAGGAGACTAAGCGAGACAATTGTCCTTTCAAGAAGAATGGAAAAGCCTTTCCCAGAATGCTTTAACTTCAAGGAGACTAAGCGAGACAATTGTCCTTTCAAGAAGAATGGAAAAGCCTTTCCCAGAATGCTTTAACTTCAAGGAGACTAAGCGAGACAATTGTCCTTTCAAGAAGAATGGAAAAGCCTTTCCCAGAATGCTTTAACTTCAAGGCGACTGGTTGTGACACAGCTTGTTTCTCTCACCTTCCTTTAGCTCTGCCTGTTTTAGTCTGCGGCATATTCTAGGATTGGAAGAATACTGGTTTCCCCCTGACTGTGCGATGTTTAGCCTCGAGGAGATAAACTCTGGAGAAGGTTCGTTCCCAGCTGGTGAAGAGACCGTGAGAGTCTCCTCCTCCACCGGCATAATCTGGCCTGTTTCTGGCGCCGTCTCTTCTCCTTCAGAGTCTGATACTGATTGATCGCTTGAAACACTTTCCCCCAACCTAAGGGGAGCAGAGCTAGACGTGACAGGCAGCACAAAATGGCCGCTTTCAGCGTAGTCACGCCGTTCCCACTACCTGTATTGTCTTCCCAAAATGTCCCGTCGAAAAGAGAGACTTCAAAACGATGGCTTCTGTTCATTTTCTCTTGTGAACTGAGTTTTGCCCACATCAGCAATGAACTGACTCTTTGAATTATGTCCGCTTCGGCCCAGAGTGGAGTCTGACAGGTGCTGCTGGCTGCTTCAAGCACTTAGGGAAAAGAGAACCACTTCCTTAAGAGAACGGGCCAAACTGATATTACCACGCAGGACTATAATACAGCCCTGAGCAGGGGTGGCCGTACCTGTTTTTTCTTGAATGGATTTTTCTTGCAGTGCATGTGAGCTTTGCTGAATTCATGCAGAGTTTGTCTCGCTGGGTTCTCTCCCCATTTGCAGCTCAACAAACGTCGGTTGCCGGGTAACATGTCCTTGAGCATCTCGGTCTGCAAACAAACCAGGCCTCCAGAACAGGGGAAGGACTTCATTCATGTTCAGCATGTTCCAGTGGAGGCTGGCGACTCTGATTTCACTGGGGCTATGAATCCATTCTGGGTTTCAGTTGGAACCAGCCAAGGTTCCCAAAACAGGTTCAGCACCTTGGATAGCACATTTAGAGTTCTGGCTGGTTCTGTCTCAAACCCCACTGACTCAAACCTTGCTCTGCCTAATGGTACGGTCGGCCCAGGTCAGGCAGCAGGTCGCAGGAAGGATCTGCTTGCAACACCAGGTCCTTCCATAGCTCCGAACACAGAAATTGCTTTAACAATATCTGGAGCACAACTGAGGCCTATTTTCACTCCTGGGACAGGCTATCGCCTCCCAGCCCCACTGATCCAGGTGGCTCCTCTTCAAAGTCAGAATCAGGACTGTCAGTTAGGGTCCTAATGTCAGGAACCAACTTAACCGATCACCAAGTGTTCTTGGATTGGGGGGTCACAGCACGTACAATCAAATGAAGGTGTCGTGTTTAGCCTGGTTATCTCGTACTGCCTGGGCAGCCAGCCAGCTTATCAGTCTCTTCCGGGAACGCAGCCAACAGAGACGCTCTCGGTTGCTAAGCAATGAGAAGGCAACTCTTCCAAATTCCGAAATGCTCGGTTGTCACAGTCCAGATAGCAGAGAGATACAGGGGAGTTCCAAAGTCCAGTCCGGGGACAAAGTCACACAGATTCCAAGTCACGGAGCAAGCAGCAGAACTAGCAACTTCACGAGGGCTGTTGCCAGTGCCAGGCAGCTTCTTTCGTTTCCTTTTATCCTGTGCTCCTGCCTGGACCCACCCATCTCCAGCTGTGGCTCATTACTGAGCCTTCCGTCTCAGCCAGCTATTTAAGTGCAGCATTCACAGCGTTATGTTTCTGCAGCCACAGACTTCTTCTTTCTGGCCGGACCTGCTCTGCATGCCTCCATCGCCTTCTTTCCCAAGGGCCGGGTGGACGACTCCCTTCTGGCTCAGAATCTGCTTTGTTGGAGACAGGAGGTGGAGGAGCTCCTTCATGGAGCTCTTCCAAGGGGCCTGCATCCTCCTTGGCTGCACGGCCCCTCTCCCCCCGCAACGCAGCCTCTGGTATGTTTTCGGAGGAAGGAGAGTCTACAGCCTCTGGTAAGTCCGTTTCCTACTCAGACAAAGATTCCTCAGGAGGGACCATGACAGAAGGGTCATAGAATCATAGAATAGTAGAGTTGGAAGGGGCCTCTAACCACCTGCTCAATGCATGAATCCACCTTTAAGCATCCCTGAGAGAGGGCTGTCAAGCTGCCTCTTGAAGGCCTCTAGTGTGGGAGAGCCCACCACCTCCCTAGGTCATTCATTCCATTGTGGTACTGCTCTCACAGTCAGGATATTTTTCCTGATGCCCAGCCAGAATCTAGCTTCCCGTGTTCTGCACTCTGGGAGGATCAAGAAGAGATCCTGGCCCTCCTCTGTGTGACAACCTTTTAAGTATTTGAAGAGTGCTATCATGTCTCCCTCAATCTTCTCTTCTCCAGGCTAAACATGCCCAGTTCTTTCAGTCTCTCTTCATAGGGCTTTGTTTCCAGACCCCTGATCATCCCTGTCGTCCTCCTCTGAACCCCCTCTAGCTTGTCTGCATCCTGAAGTGTAATGCCCAGAAATGGACATAGTAGTCAGAGGGTCAGAGGATGCAGAGGAGGAAGAAGACTGGGGGCAGAGCTCATTTCCAGAACAGACTTCAGAAGATGCCACTCTGCCAGTCACCTTCATGAGAGGAGAAGCCCAGGAGCCAGGACCACCTGTATCTACCTGGTTTGAGGTGGGTGCCCTTCTCAGACTCCAAGAACCCTTGACAGAGCAGGAAGTCTTCCAACTGCACTAGAGTCAATGGCGAATGAAATAAAATTCAAGGATATCACAACCACAACCAATATATTACAAAAAATAACGGTGGGAGGTTGAGAGGGGGAGGCAGGACCATTCCCCCAGCCCTGCTAAAATTCTGCTTAATTTAACCTTTCTTCCCTTTCCGTTCGTTTTCCTTATTTGCCGTGTCTTATTACACCATAAGCCCGCAGGCAGGAACCATCTTCTTTCACTGATTCTACAAAAGCTGCTCTGGGAATCTATTTGTCTGAGAAGCAGGAATATATATATATAATATATAATAAATAAAATAGGGGGTAAACAAATTAAACATAAATCAGTAAAAATAATGAATAAATTCAAGACTGCCAGATGTCGTATAAAATTCCACGATACCAGTTTTCCAATTTCAGTTTTTATAAGCGGTTGTTAACCGAGCCAAGAACCAAATATACAAAAATAAAAAATAAAGTGATTAAGAGCCAAGCCTCTTGGTTGCAGTCTGTTGCATTAGCCCCGTAAAACCTGGCATGTGCCTTGGCCAGGAGTGTTAAGAAAGTGGCAACTTCTCAAAATATTATCAAAGAGATCCTTATTAAAAAGGAAGAAGTCTGTCTTTTCCCAGACTGCCTAGTTAGTTTTGTTTCTTTTTATTAACCACTCAACTTCACTGAATACCTACAGCTTCCACAGAGGAGGAGGTGTAGGCAAAACCTGCAAGGTATATACAATAACGATGTTGGAGATCTGTAGTTGGAGATCTGTAGTGAGTCAGAGCAGTTTTGGGATTTTTCAGTAATTTTGTGTATTCCCCCCCCCCCAACAAAGGTTCAGCAATTTGGGGAAATTTCAGAGCAATTTGTGCAAACCATGGCTGAATTTGTGCAAGTTACAGGAATTGTGGCCAAATTTGTGTACTTTGCGCAAATTCGACTGTAATTTGTTCACATTGTTTAGATATTTGCACACACAAAAAGTTCCTGGAATTCAAAGAACAGCCCCTAGTTCTGCTTATAGATGCAAAGCGAGTTGTGTATGCTGCAGAATTCTGTCAAGCCAAAAAAAGAGAGCCAGATTTCACGGCAGTGGACATCCTTATTTAAACTAGGAGTAAGTCACCCTTTTTGGCCCATGGTTTCATACCTCTCCTAGAGGGATCCCCTTCAGAGGAAGAGCGAGAACTCTCAGAGACGAAGAACACCTTGGAACAGGCCATGTTGGAAGACCATGAGTATCCCAGTTGGGTATAAAGACGTTTCCTGGAGCAAAAAAATTGGAATAACGGGCTCAAGTTAAAGGAAGCCAGATTCCAGCTGGACATCAGGAAAAACTTCCTGACTGTTAGAGCAGTCCGACAATGGAATCAGTTGCCTGGTGAGGTTGTGGGCTCTCCCACACTAGAGGCCTTCAAGAGGCAGCTGGACAAGCATCTGTCAGGGATGCTTTAGGGTGGATTCCTGCATTGAGCAGGGGGTTGGACTGGATGACCTTAGAGGCCCCTTCCAACTCTGCTATTCTATGATTCTATGATTCTATAATTTCTTAGTCTGTTGCTTTGGGTTTCTGCATCCAGCCTGAAATCCTCCCAGCTCTGCATGGAGCTGTCCTTGGTGCTGGTCCTCTAGCTAAATACCAGCAGCACTTTCCCGGTTCTCCCTTTGTGAACTCTGCCCGGAATAAGACACCCAGTCAAATTAGGGATGTACAGATTTTGCAAAATCCATTCTGCCTGGGCTTTGTGCATTGTCAAGTGCATTCCATTCCATTGTTCCCTCAGTGACAGAACTGGATGCCTTCCAATTCCCCCAAATTTGTGCAAATTTGCATTTTTGCCATTTTGCACTTGTGCAAAATTTGCAAAAAAAAACCCCACGCTATGCATTTCCATGCTTTATCCTATGGGGAAAATGCTAATTTTGGGCTGGTGTTTTTTTTAATTTTATTTTATGTAATTTTCTATAAATAAAATTCCAAAATAATAATAATAATAATAATAATAATAATAATAATAATAATATGGTCTGCAGCTCTGCGGAATCTGTGCAACTTGGGAAAAGCTGGTCTGTCGCAGAATCGTCAGGGTGGGTTCATAAAAATCCAAACTCATTTGATTCTGTTGCACATTTCTCCGACATCTCTGGGTGAAATAGTGTGGCTTCCCAACTGACTTGCGCCCTGACATCGATTTTTAGAAATTAAGAGAGGAATGACATATTCTGCATGTCAATTTCATCAGCACCATTCAGACATGCAAAAAAACTCTTTCTCTCTCTCTCTCTCATTGGCGCATCTCTCTTGTTCTGAAATCATTCGCTGCACTCACGGCCAGCATCTGTTTGCATTCTCCATCCTTGCTCTGACAACCCAAGAAAGTAAAAGCGGGGCTGCCATGAACCACTTGGCCTTATTAATCGTTAGTGCAACCGCTAATAGTGAAACTTTTATGGCTCCACCGAACAAATAGAGGATCTCAAGAGCAGACATTTCCCATTAAGAGCCACTAATGAAATGTGAAAATGTTTTACTAGGGACATAATTGTATATATGTTTGCATGCGTTCAGAGCTGCTGTGCACTTCCATTTGTGGCTAATTTAAATGCCCATTAAACCCAGCTAAATTACAATGAAATAGCTCCGGAGAAAGCAGTGTCACTCGAGACAAGTGCAAGAGTGACCAAGTTTCGGCAGTAAAACTTAACTGGTTTCTTTTAACAGGCAGAGATGGCAAGAAGATGGCAGAGAGCATCTAGCCATAAGAGAAACCTGACCTGCTCAAGGAGAGATGGAGAGAAATGATTTGGGAGCTGAAGTATAGCCAACAAAGGGAGGGAGTATGTCTCTCTCTCTCTCTCTCTCTCTCTCTCTCTCTCTCTCTCTCTCTCTCTCTCTCTCTCTCTCCCCCTCTCTCTCTCTGTGTGTGTATGTAGGAGGAGGTGTTTTTTTGTAGCTGATTGGTTAGAATAAGCCAGTGGTGGTGATGGGGAAACTACCAGCGTAGTGTAGCGGTTAGAGTGTTGGTCTGGGAGTTGGGAGATCCGGGTTCTAGTCCCCACTTGGACATGGAAGCCCACTTGGTGACTTTGGGCCAGCCACAGACTCTCCACTTAACCTACCTCTCAGGGTTGTTGTTGTGAGGATAAAATGGAGAGGAGGAGGAGGATTATGTATGCCGCCTTGGGTTCCTTGGAGGAACAAAGGCAGGATATAAATGAAATAAATAAATAAATAAATAAATAAATATGAGGGATGGGATGAATAATGTTCATCAGGTTTCTCCGTCTTGGTTTAATCTTGGTCTTGCTCATGAATGCAAGCATTTATTTATTTTTAAGCAGGGAAAGTACACATTTTTTTAACATGAAAAATGCACACTTTCCCAAGCATGTCCCAAATGCTCAACTCTCTTCTCATCAGCTAAATTGTGACACTGCACAGTTTTGGAAGTGCGCCCTTGTGCAAGTGGGCCCTTCCAAACGCACATGAAAGTTCAGGAAATGGCAAAAATCGCCCAAGAATTACACCCGTGTTTATGTTTGGGTTGTGAATGGGACCTGTACACAGTCTTCCCACTCTTACATTATACAGCCATCGCTTCACTTGCCTTGGACGTTCTATAATGCCATACGTATGCATTCATCATTGTCTTGTGGGATACAAATAAAATATTGCCCCTTGTCTGATCATGAACAGAAAGGGAAATATCCCTGTTCGAGAGACATGACAGGCCTGCTTGCTCTCTCTCTCTCTCTCTCGGTGTGTGTGTGTGTGTGTACAACTCCATCTGCAGAAATCCCTCTTCCCCTCTCTCACCTCTGCAGGAGTAAAAATTGCCTTGCCCTTGTGCGCACTGGGCCCTGTACGTCTACATCAGAGCAGGTCCTTTTGTGTCTTATCCTTTGTCCTTCTGAAAGGCAACTCCGCTTGCACAATCCATCTTGAGCTCACAGCAAAGCCTCCGCGCAGCCCATCAATGCGAGACTGTCAAAGGCACAGAATGGCTGGAGCCATAAATAGGACCAATCTCTTGTCAGCCCCCACATTCTGCCCCCGGATGATCTTTTGTGGAGGAGACGATTGTCTACTGGTAAGCATTTTGGGGAGGAAAAAAGCAGACTTGATTTCTGTTTTGGTGAACACAGACGAGGGGAGGAAAACGGTGTGTCGTTTTTCTCCAGCCGGAAGGACACCCAGATGAGGATCTTCCTGGATGGGGCACGGCCTAGAGGCAGATGTTCCTGTTTATTTTCTGTTTGTGCGATGGGATGATGGAGACATTTGCTGCAGTTAAGAGACAGGACGTTGGAGGCTTTTCTAAGGCAGTTTCATCTGAACATCAATCAAGGCGACTAATTTGACTGCCAAGAGATGACACGGAGAGTGAAAGGGATTAGCAAAAAATAAAAATAAAAAATGGGGGCAGGAAAAAGATCATCCTGCAGTTGTCAGGTGGGATTGGGTGGCAGGAGTGCAGGATAAGTCAGTGATCTTAATTTTTCTCACCTCAGGATCATATCCTTCAAGTCTCAAGGCATGCATAATCTGTTCAGGCCTAGCTCGGAGTTTGCATAGGCCCAGGAGAAGGAAGAATTACAGCGAGGGATGTTGGAAAAATCCAAAATGGACTGAAATGAGTCCGGATATCTTGTAAACCGGCAACTGAGCATCAGGTGAATTCCGTGGCCATGCGGCTTTCCAACCCCCCCACCCCCCAAATTTATGTAAAGAAATCCATAGGCAAAAACTGTAAGTGAGATGAAGAAAGTTATGCGATTCACAAATATAAATTCTGGAAATTGTTACATAAATACTTCCATAACTTAGTGTGAATTTATTTACATGATTTTCTGATTATCCGAACTTGTGAGTTTGTGAATGTTGGGCCTCAAAATTCCACCCTTTCCCCCCCTGGAACCTGAACCACCAAGGTTATTCTAATGTCGCTTTTTGTCTTTTGAAGAAGCCTCTTCCACAAGGTTAGTTTGAGTTAAGATGAATCTGTTAGTTTCACTTTCACCCACGTTTGATAATTCCCCCCCCCCCATTAAAATCTCAAATTCTTTCCATTCCGCTGTTGAAGAAATGTGTGACTGTTGGTATGTTATTAAAAAAAAATGAACTGGATGAAATTCTCACCCCTCTGCACTACCCAAATTCAACAGGTATAGCTATTCCCAACATGTTCTAGTTGCCTGCCATGTAGCTGTAAAAGATAAGGAACCTATCAGGTGGGGCCGAGGAGAAACGGTAGCAACTCTTCAACGCACTTACACTGATGAAACAATGTTGTTTCAGCACTGGCTGGGCAGACACTGAAAGGTTTTAACTCCAGAGCCTGCTGAGCCCCACCCAGAGTTCAGCTGCAGTACATTAGAGCTCTCTAGTCCTCTCCTGAGGAGTCCTTATTTGCAAGTGAGAACTCCTGCTACTGGCCTGTCTCTTTAGGTAAAGCTGCTCTGAGGGGCCAAGGACTCTGAGACAGAGTCCCCTCCACCAGATGGGGGTGGGACTGCAACCTTCACTACCCCCAGGACCCAGGGTACTCCTGGTTTGGGAGTACCCTCAGTTTCTGAGAGCTCCACCTATTTTCTGGCTAAGGTTCAGCACCTTGGATAACTCCTTTAGAGTACTGACTGGTTCTGACTGAAACCCAGAATGGATTCACAGCCCCACTGAAATCGGAGCCACCAGCTTCCACTGGCACCGTCCATACTTAAGAGGGTGATATCAGGAGGCTCAGGGAAAACCCATAGGTTTGCAGAAGCATGGGAGATGGTTTCTAAATTTTTAAATCAGAGGCAGTGTGGTGTGTTGGTGAGAGTGTTGGGTTGGGACTCAGGAGACCTGGGTTCTAGTCCCCACCTGGCTATGAAGCTCACTGGGTGACTTTGGGCCAGTCACTGACTCTTAGCTAGGGATATCCATTGCTTGGAAATCCAGCCCTTTGGGGGCTGGCTTGCAATTGTGAACCAAGAATTCAGCCTTTCCTCTGAATTCTGGAGACTTTTCACAATGTAATGTTACAATAATAAATAAATAAAAAATAGTTCCACTGGTAGACATTTGTCCTGGTAAAGAGATACCCAAATTCAGCCTTCCTCAAACTGGTGCCCTCCTGATGTGTTGGACTACAATTCCCATAACCCCCAGCTATGCTGGCAGAGAGATGATGGGCGTTTTAGTCCAACACATTTGAAGGGCCCCCTGTTGGGGGAGACTGATTTCTTTCCTACCAGGACTGTTTCATTTCTCCCTCATCATCCCTCAACAAGCAGAGATGAATGGGGAGGGGGGGCATTCCCTATACTTGTGAGAGAATTGGCTTCAAGCTGCCAAAAATAGAGGCGACAGCCCGGGCAGTGTCCTGTGCCTGTATTACTTTGTCCTATTACTTAGAAAAATGAGGCAGAAGACAATTTGCTGGAGATACTCTCAAATCCATTCCCAGTTTCTCTCCCCAATCACATGGATATGAGAGCAAGAAAATAAGACCCATCTTGCGTTTTGTAACATCTTGAAACTGGCAGATAACATGTGTTTCTCCACACTTTGCAAGCTGCAGCGTGCGGTTTCCCTCCCCCTTGAAACGACAGCCATGCCTTAGACCCCCCAATTATCTTTGAAGTGCTTTCTTTGTTACACACACACACACACACACACACACACACACACACACACACACACACCCCGTATCATCAAGAAGCATCGCAATGAAGGAGAGACCTACTGTACAGACTGTCAGGCTTATCCAAGTGCATTCTGGGAGAAACAATTTGATATTGAGAAAAGAAAGAAAGAAAGAAAGAAAGAAAGAAAGAAAGAAAGAAATGCAAGATCCCTGCTGGTTTAGAAAGAGAGAAGGAAATGTAATGGAAGCCAAATATAATACTGGGGGAAAAATTGTAACAAATGTGAGGATGTTACCTCTCTTAAGAAATTTAAGATGAATTGACTGATTCCTCTGTGGTGGCCCTCTTGGTTTCCAGTGGTCTGTGCTTCTAAGACGGATGGATCACAGGCTGCAATCGTATGCCCATTCATCTGTGAGTAAGCCCCATTAAACTCAATAGGGCTTACTTTAGAGTAGACGTGTCCCTCTTCATCACAACAATTAAAGCTGTTGATACAAAAGAGGGCAGGGCTCCTACAGCTTCAACTGTTGTGATAAAGAGGGGATTTCACCAGGTGCTGCATGCACACCAATGACACTTGCTGAAATTCCCTTTTCTCTACAAGTGTTAAAGATACAGGGGCCCTGTCCTCCTTTCCATATGGACACCCTACAGTTGGGTCACAGAGGTTCTCTATAAGGCAGCCATTACAGCCCAGGCCTACCTTGAAGTACCGTGACCATATAAAAAGGAGGACAGGGCTCCTGTTTCTTTAACAGTTGCATAGAAAAGGGAATTTCAGCAGGTGTCATTTGTATATATGGAGAACCTGTTGAAATTCCCTCTTCATCACAACAGTTAAAGCTGCAGGAGCTATACTAGAGTGACCAGATTTTTAAAAGGGCAGGGCCCCTGCAGCTTTAACTGTAGTGATGAAGTGGGAATTTCACCAGGTTCTCCATATATACAAATGAAGAGGGAATTTTACCAGGTTGACACCTGCTGAAATTCCCTTTTCAATACAACTGTTAAAGATACAGGAGCCCGGTCCTCCTTCTCATATGGTCACCCTACCTTGAAGGCCAAGACGGTTGTGGGTCTTTCCACCAGAATAGGACAGCCCTTCGAATAAACAGAAGACAATCCTCTTCCAACTCTTCAAATAGAGGATTGCCCTCTGTAAAAGAGGACACATGGCCAGCCTAAGAGGAGGCCCAGGCAGAATTGCTGCGGGTGTTCCTTTTCAAAAGAGAGACATCCAAGCACATCCAAGAGGCCTTCTCGTTCTGCTGCTGCCGAGCGCCAGAAAAATACAAAGCGAAGACGGCACTCTTTCAAGCACCTTCTCCTCTCTCTCTCTGCAGTTTATCGTGTGGTGCTAGCCAGGCATTTCAAGGTTTTTGCTGTAATCATCTATGAAGTGCTCCTGAAAAGGAGAGAGATTTAAACTGCAGATGAAGAACTGCGGAGAACACCATCCGTTGGTCCTTTTCAAGTAAACAGTCTTTCCCCCGCCCTTTTTACAATTTCGTTTGAACCACGGCTCCTTTTGATAAAGATGAAACCGTGTGTTTCACATCTGCGAAAGCATCTCAAGTTTCAGCTGGTTTCAGGCTCGGCCTCCAAAGCTTCATCCTTTCTGTAGTGTGGCAGAGCTGGGTTCCCCCAGGTTTTTGTCAGAGTCCCCAGGATCTAAATAGAGTCAGCACAATGAGCGAGAGACAAAAGGAAAGGTAAATGAAAAGAAGGGAATGGACACAAAGAAGAAATTGCTGGTGAAGCGAAAGATCAAGAGGGGAAAGCAGTCAGATTCTGGTAAGGTTTGTAGGTCTTTGGAGACAAGGAGATTTGGGGGTTGGAGATTGTGAATTAAAGGGTGGTGCTTCATAGGTCAGGGCATACAGGTGGGAGATGACATAGGTGTGCATCAGATCCTAGCCATGCCTGATGGCACAGTGGCTCGATAATCCTCCTGTGAAGCTTTGAAGCCTACAGAGGGAAGGTGATAAACAGTGTGGTGTAATGACTAAAGTGTTGGACTGGGAGTCGGGAGATCTGGGTTCTAGTCCCCATGTGTCCATGGAAGCCCACTGGGTGACTTTGGGCCAGTCACAGACTCTCAGTCCAATCTACCTCACAGGGTTGTTGTTGTGAGGATAAAATGGGAGAGGAGGAAGATTATGAATGCTGCCTTGGGTACCTTGAAGCAAAAAAGGTGGGATATGCAATAATAAAATAAAGTCAGGCCTTAGAAGCCTGGGGGGTTCTCTTGGGAGGAGGTATCCCTGAAAGAAGTAGATTCATTTCCCTGGTTAGATTTCATTTCTCCTGTTAAGTTTCATTTCCTCAAGACTGAAACAGCACTTTCTGTTTTGGTGGAAGAGAATAGAAAAGAGGAGAGAGCCAGCCAGAGGGAGCAGAGCCAGAAAAGACCGGAGCATGAAGAAGGAGCAGAAAGAAGCAACCTGAAGAAGTCTAGGTAAGTTAGGGTAAAAGAACTTGCATTTTTGCAACTTTTATTATTTTTAATGCCTTTTGTATCACTCAGCTCGATTGACTAAATACCTTTAATTGTAATGTGTTTGTTTTAATATATTAGTAAACTGTTGTGTTGAACCTAAAGTATCTCTTGTGCCAATCACCCCTCGTCTACAGTCTAAACCCCACATTAGTGGGAAGGGGAAGGGTAAAAGAAGGAAGGTGGGACTCTTAAGGAGGCAAGAGAAAGGGTTGCTCAAGGGGTCCTGAGGGTGAACTTGCTGGGTCTGGAGTGAGGAGATGAAAGCAGTCAGGGTGTATCAGCTCCGCCAGACCTGCAGCCTCCTTGAACGGTGTATCAGCTCAAGAGGTGTTCTCTTTTGACTCACCTGAACTCCCATCAGCAGAAGTCTCCTCCACTTCCTTTGGTGGGGCTGTGGCTCAGTGGTAAAACATCGGCTTTGCATGCAGAAGGCCCCAGGTTTGATCCCTGGCATTTCCAGGTAGGGCAGGCAAAATTCCTGCCTGAAACCCTGGAGAACTGCTGCCAGTCAGTGTCGACAACACTGGGCTAGATGGACCCAGGGTCTGACTCAGGATAATGCCATCTTCCTATAAGGACACTTTCAATTCGAGGTGGAAAGATACTTTGAATAGGAAGTTGCAATCCCTAGGCTACTCCATGACTGCGGTCCTGAACCTAGGATACGAGAAAGCAAAAATGGATATTGCCCAAAGGATTCAAGACATCGACCTACAAGATCAACTGAGTCGAGCTAGCCTGAACCCGGGGTTCAGGGGAAATAGTGGTCCTCCAGCACTTGCCATGTACCTGATAAACTTGACCATTCCAAGGCTCATAAGAGCTTTTACGTTAGCCAGGTTTAATGTTTTACCTTCAGCATCGCTGGAGGACAGATTTAAAAAAATCCCTTACAGCGAACGGCAATGTCCATGTGGGTCGGGGGATGTTGAGACAATAGTCCATGTTTTACTTTACTGCCACCTGTATAAAGACCTCAGAGTTTCCTTAATAATGCCACTCATAAAAAAATTCCCAGGCAGAACAGACAAATTTTGTTTAGATTATTTTATTTATTTATTTATTTATTTATTTATTTATTTATTGCATTTTTATACCGCCCAATAGCCAAAGCTCTCTGGGCAGTTCACAAAAATTAAAACCATAATAAAACAACCAACAGGTTAAAAGCACAAATACAAAATACAGTATAAAAAGATTATTTATTTATTTATTTATTTATTTATTACATTTTTATACCGCCCAATAGCCGAAGCTCTCTGACATTACCTTTTGTCAGGCATGAATACCCAAGTTACTGCGAAAGTGGCCAGATTTTGTGCTGCAGCCATCTCACGCCGTAAAGAGGCAAGACAATAATAACATATGCACGTTCTACATCTGTAATGTAATGTAATGTGTTAAATTGTATGGTGTTTGATTGGAGTGCGGTTGTTATACCGTAATAAACTCATTCATTCATTCATTCAATGCCATCTTCCTATGGGGGTCTTGTGCAGTTCAAGGCTCATCCAACAGGGAGATGTTCAGACACAACAAAAGCACTCAACCCCAGCAGAGAATACTCAGGCCATGGCTAGACAGGGCGATATCCCGGTGATCGCCCCGGGATCATGCCTGTGCATCCACATGATGCACAGGACACCCCGGGAGCAAGTTTGGATGATCCCTCCATTGGACCAGGATATCGCCCTACCCTTTTAGCCCGCTTTTTCCACAGTCTCAGGATCGTCCCGAGACCCCAGAATGTGTGGTCGGGTGCTCCTTCTCCTTTAAAAAACCAAAATGGCGGGCGCGACGTCCTCTTCCTCCTGGGATGTCACGCATCACATGTAGATGAGGGCGACGATCTCGCAATCATAAAATCGTGAGATCACCGCCCTCCAACCCCCTCGTCTAGCCATGGCCTGAGTCTTCTTGATTTCAGCTCTTCACCTTCAGATTTTACTCCTTCCTCTAAAGGAGGCAAAATGTCAGGCCAACCCAAAACCTAGAAAGGCTAGATTCTGGTATCAGGCTTGGGGATCCAGGCAAATGCTGTACACCAGGATTTGCCATGGAGTTCCTCAGGACCAGAGCCAAGGGTAGGCATGGTTGAGTACCTCCAGACCACTGTTCCACAGCAGGGGGAATGGATGAACTTATGGAAGTGCATCAATCCATTGGTCTACCTAGCACAACATGCCCCCCTCCATCTGAATGGCACCAATTTCCAAGTCCCAGGCAATGTTTATTCCTAGCTTGGCTATCCAAAAACATCTGGAATAGAGTTATCAGAAATTAAACCCAGGACCTTCTGGATATGTGCTACCAATGACTTGTCAACACTTCCCCATCTTCTAGCTCATCCTTCTTTTTAGACTCATTGACTGCCTCCGTCAGTACTTACCTTCCGTGATAGATACCATGCACTACGGTGATCAAACTAATAGATTAAGGCAGACAAGGATTGGAGTGAAAGGATGTTTGCTTTGAGTCTCGTCTTTTTTTTAAAAAAATAAATAAATAGCGAAATGCAGATTATTGGTACAATTAATTGTTCAAACTGCCAAGGCGATGAAAAGTGTAGGGAATAAACAGATGCTGATCATGATTCAATACTCATTAAGGCAGAGAAAGGAGTCATTTCCTATGCACGATTAACTCCTCCTGCCAGCCAATGTTTCGCAAAGCAGATGATCAGAAGAGAATTAATTATTCCACAAATAGTACCTTTGATACCTTGTCAGTTGGGGACCCTCTTGGGAATGTGAGCCCGTGAAACTGCTCCCCTCCCCTCTCTCTGTTGGCTAATTTGGGTATTTCTAAGGACATTTTTTGTCTATAAGGTTCTTTCAGAGAGATGGATGGATGGATGGATGGCCCAGCATCCCTGAAGTATGAGACAATGCTGTACACTTGCAAGCTTTGGAAAATCAGTCCTGCTTTCATAGAATCATAGAATCATATAATAGCAGAGTTGGAAGGGGCCTACAAGGCCATCGAGTCCAACCCACTGCTCAATGCAGGAATCCACCCTAAAGCATCCTTGACAGATGGCTGTCCAGCTGCCTCTTTGATGCCTCAAGTGCGGGAGAGCCCACAACCTCCCTAGGTAACTGATTCCATTGTCGTACTGCTCTAACAGTCAGGAAGTTTTTCCTGATGTCCAGCTGGAATCTGGCTTCCTTTAACTTGAGTCCATTATTCCGTGTCCTGCACTCTGGGAGGATCAAGAAGAGATCCTGGCCCTCCTCTGTGTGACAACCTTTGAAGTATTTAAAGAGTGCTATCATGTCTCCCCTCAATCTCCTCTTCTCCAGGCTAAACATGCCCAGTTCTTTCAGTCTCTCTTCATAGGGCTTTGTTTCCAGACCCCTGTTCATCCTGGTTGCTCTCCTCTGAACACGATCCAGCTTGTCTGCGTCCTTCTTGAATTGTGGAGCCCAGAACTGGACGCAATACTCTAGATGAGGCCTAACCAGGGCCGAATAGAGAGGAACCAGTACCTCACGTGATTTGGAAGCTATACTTCTATTAATGCAGCCCAAAATAGCATTTGCCTTTCTTGCAGCCATATCACACTGTTGGCTCATATTCAGCTTGCAATCTACAACAATTCCAAGATCCTTCTTGTTTGTAGCATTGCTGAGCCAAGTATCCTCCATCTTGTAACTGTGCCTTTGGTTTCTATTTCCTAAATGTAGAACTTGGCATTTATCCCTATTCAATTTCATCCTGTTGTTTTCAGCCCAGCACTCCAGCCTATCAAGATCACTTTGAAGTTTGTTTCTGTCTTCCAGGGTATTTGCTATCCCACCCAATTTTGTGTCATCTGCAAATTTGATCAGCGTTCCCTGCACTACCACCGCTACTGTTACGTGGGTTGGATTCTCTTTTTACCAGGAAGGTTTCCAAGAGAATGGAGCACTGTCCAGCTACAGAGACACAGGGAGCTCAGCTAGATGAGTAATTGCACCAGCAACTGCTAGACACCACCCTAGGGGTTTATACCTAGCCCTAGGGATGTTGGAGAATTTTGTTTTGTGTAGGGTAGGCATTATTATTATTATTATTATTATTATTATTATTATTATTATTTCTATACTGCCCCATCGCTGAAGCTTTCTGGATATTAACAAAAGATGAAAACATTAAAACACCTCCTCCCATATGTACCTGCCTGGATATTAATATCATCCACAGGGGCCCTTCTCCGTGAGCCCCTGCCAAAGGAAGTGAGGCAGGTGGCTACTAGGAGGAGGGCCTTCTCCACTTTGGCACCCCGGCTGTGGAAAGAGCTCCCCAGAGAGGTCCGCATGGCACCTACACTGTACTCTTTTCGTCACCAGCTGAAGACCTTTTTATTTTCTCAGTATTTTAACACCTAAATTTAAACTTTGCTGTTTTAATTCTGTATTTTAATCCTATATCAATTTCTGCTGTGTGGTTTTATCCTGGTTGTGCTTTTTATATTGTATTTTGTATGTGGGTTTTTAGATTGTTGGATGTTTTATTATGTTCTTAATGGTTTTAATTTTTGTGAACCGCCCAGAGAGCTTCAGCTATTGGGCGGTATAAAAATGTAATAAATAAATAAATAAAATCGACATGCAAAATTCAAAACCATAAAAACGTAAATCAGACAGCATACAAAGATAACATACATTTAAAACTAAGTTTGAGTTCTTGGCCAAATCTAAAGATATATCTGGGATTGTTTAAAAACTCAACGTATGCTGCTAAATGCCTGGGAGAAAAGAAAAGTTTTGACCTGGCACCGAAAAGATTAATAATAATAATAATAATAATAATAATAATAATAATAATAATAATAATTTGTTAACCGCCTCTCTCTCCACAACATAAATGCAAATGCCATAAAATACATATAATTAAAACATTTAAAATTAATACATTATTAAAAGCAGCACATTGTTGGTTGCAGGCGGGGCTCGTCAGGGAGACCATTCCAGAATTGGGGGGCCACCACTGAGAAGGCCCTCTCCCTTGTTGCTGAGAAGGATGTTAGATGTTGAATGTAGTCAGACAGATTCCATTGGTGGGGGACGGTAGAATTGGACGAGCTTTTACTGGTTTGACCCCTCAGTCTTTGGTCTATTCTTCATTAAACTGGCCTGATTTGGTTTGCATCAAGTCAGGCCAGTTAGCGGATTTTCCGCATTTTAACTTATGCAGATCATAGCTGAATTTTGTGCCACTTCTGGTTGCAATTTGCGCAAAGCTCTGTTTGTGCAAATGATGGCTCGATTCACAAAAAATGCATCAAACGATTCCAGAGTTGAGTGAAAATCTGCAGCTTGGCTCGCAAATGCAAGCCAGGTTAGGTATGGTGCAGAACTTTGTCAAGGGTCAGATTTCCAAGCAACGGGCATCTCTAGTCATCTAGGGAGGAGGATTTTGTTTAGTTCAGATTTTAATATGAACTAACCCAACTTGCATTCCCTAAACAAATACATAAACTGAAATGCAATTATTCTTCAGGGTTTTTTTATTTTTGCCCTTTTTTGAATGTTGCAATGCAGTTCTCCAAACAAAAAGCATGTACACAAATGCATTTGTTGCCGGGGGGGGGGGCATTGCTTGCAATAATAATAAAAAATGTCTACACTGCAAATTGGGTGCTGTGCCTTCTGGTCTCGGGACCCAACACTGATTGGGCCCAACACTGTCACTGCTCATAAGAACACCAGAAGAGCCCTGCTGGATTAGACCAAGGGTCCATCTTGCCTAGCACACTGTTCACACAGTGGCCAATGATCTGCTGATCAATGACCCACAAGCAGTAAGCGATCACCTCCAGGTACTAGTATCATGAGTGGAGTCCTGGGGGGGGGGGATACTGGATCATCTGGAGCAGGGTTGGGGTCTGCCAGTGTGCAGTGTATTCCTTGGATCTGTATCCTCCATGACAGTAATCCCATCCTGGGTTGAAGGTCTGAGAGCCAGTGAGATGAAGGATTGGACTTGGGAGACCCAGGTTGGAGTCCCTACATGGCTCAATGGCTGATTGTGGGCCAGTCACTGACTCTCAGCCCAAGCTAACTCACAGGGTTTTTGGGGGGTGGGTGGAGAGGTTGTTGTTTTGCAGTTGATTGTCAAGAAGCATCCTGGGAGAGCAGCAAAAGGCATGTTGATTGCCTATGGGGAACTGAGCTCCTGTCAGCCAAAGGAGTTGTTCCTGGGCATGTGATGGACCACCAATGGTCTGACTGAGTAGAAGTCAGCTTCATACTGCCCAGAAGCATTCTGGGAAAGCAGCGCATGGCATGTTGATTGCTTATGGGGAACTGAGCTACCGTCAGCCAGAGGAGTTGTTCCTGGGCGTGTGATGGACCACCAATGGTCTGACTGAGTAGAAGTCAGCTTCATACTGCCCAGAAGCATTCTGGGAAAGCAGCGCAAGGCATGTTGATTGCTTATGGGGAACTGAGCTACCGTCAGCCAGAGGAGTTGTTCCTGGGCGTGTGATGGACCACCAATGGTCTGACTGAGTAGAAGTCAGCTTCATACTGTCCAGAAGCATTCTGGGAAAGCAGCGCAAGGCATGTTGATTGCTTATGGGGAACTGAGCTACCGTCAGCCAGAGGAGTTGTTCCTGGGCGTGTGATGGACCACCAATGGTCTGACTGAGTAGAAGTCAGCTTCATACTGTCCAGAAGCATTCTGGGAAAGCGGCGCAAGGCATGTTGATTGCTTATGGGGAACTGAGCTACCGTCAGCCAGAGGAGTTGTTCCTGGGCGTGTGATGGACCACCAATGGTCTGACTGAGTAGAAGTCAGCTTCATACTGTCCAGAAGCATTCTGGGAAAGCAGCGCAAGGCATGTTGATTGCTTATGGGGAACTGAGCTACCGTCAGCCAGAGGAGTTGTTCCTGGGCGTGTGATGGACCACCAATGGTCTGACTGAGTAGAAGCCAGCTTCATACTGCCCAGAAGCATTCTGGGAAAGCAGCGCAAGGCATGTTGATTGCTTATGGGGAACTGAGCTACCGTCAGCCAGAGGAGTTGTTCCTGGGCGTGTGATGGACCACCAATGGTCTGACTGAGTAGAAGTCAGCTTCATACTGCCCAGAAGCATTCTGGGAAAGCAGCGCATGGCATGTTGATTGCTTATGGGGAACTGAGCTACCGTCAGCCAGAGGAGTTGTTCCTGGGCGTGTGATGGACCACCAATGGTCTGACTGAGTAGAAGTCAGCTTCATTCTGCCCAGAAGCATTCTGGGAAAGCTGCCAAGGACATGCTGTTTGCTTGTGGGAAACGATTGCTACCATATAGACTAATATTGCTTGTCATGCAGGCTGGCTGGCTGGCTGGCTGGCTGCTCCCCTCTGCTCTGTTTTATTTATTTGTTTTCCACCCAAGTCAACGGCTATCGCAAAATCTCAACAACAACTCTCGACTCTCTCTTCACAAAGGAACTGACCCCATAAAAACAGCTTGCTCCTAGATGCTCCCGCTGCTCGGGGGAGTGGAAAGCGTGGAGCACAAAGCAATCTCTACCCGCCCCCGAAAGAAGACATCATCAACGGCCAACTTTCTTTCCAGCCTGCCTCCCGGTGTGTCTAGCTATTGTCTGGCTCGATGCAGGCCCGTGTTCGGTACGCTGCGGCAGTTTAAAAACAGGAGAAAAAGGGATGAGAGCAGCCTTATCTAATTCCACCCATTTTGGTACAAGCTGGCGGGCAGGTCTGCTTGCTGACCTTTCATGCAGCGATCTGAGAGGCGGATGTTTGGAGACATCCTTCTGCTGCACAGCCGCTCTTTTGCGGGGCCAAAAGCCACTCGTAGCTCTAAGCGGGCCTGTTTCTGCCACTTCAAAAAAGAAGAAGACCACCCTCCTCCGTTCTACTTTCTGCATTCATCCCTTTTCGTAAGGGATGAAAAGGTCAATCCCTCCACATGAAGCTCGCTGCTATCTCTTCCTTCCCTGGTTAGCCAAGCTTCTCACATTGCTTCCTGGTCTCCCTCCCCAGTTCCTCTCGTCATGTCTGCACCAATTACTATTCCAGGAGCCCCGCTGGGGGTTCCAACTGAACGGCCAGCCCCTTGCAAGCCCCCCTGACACTGTGTTGACCTAGTTAGCAATGCCATAACTGGTAAAGAGGAAGCAGGAAGCTCATTGCTTCTGATGGAGGCATTGTGAGAGAGTCAGAAGGGAAGCCAGCTTTTGCAGGAGATGGGATTTAAGGGCTGGGTATACTTCCTGGGGTTCCCTACCAAGCATCAGTTGGATTATCCTAAGTGATTTTTCTCCTTTGCATGCTGGGTAAAAGACACGGAGCGTCCTGCTGCAGACACTTGGCAAAGTAAAGGGAAGCCTGGCTAGGCTGGGGGGATTCGCTTCTCGTTTGGCTCGACTGAGATCTGCAGCGTGCACGCTTCGCTTCACACCTGAAAACCGGGCTGCGGGCTGTTCGCCAGACTCCAGGAATGTGTTTGTGCATTTTGTGGGTGGGTGGGTGGGGGGAAGTTTTGCAATTTGCAAACAGTTCTGAGCAATTCGGCAAACTAGGGCTGAACCTACACAGACTCCAGCCAGGTTTGTGCAAATCATGCTTCTTCTTCTTCTTCTTCTTCTTCTTCTTCTTCTTCTTCTTCTTCTTCTTCGCATTTGTATACTGCCCCATAGCCGAAGCTCTCTGGGCGGTTCACATAAGATAAAACTCTTAAAAACAATACACAAAGATTAAAAACCACAAAAACAAGCAAAAATAGACATATATTTAAAACCACTATAACCACTTTAAAAACAACGTGCCAAAAAACAGACCCAGGGTCATTACATATTGCTAAACGCCTGGGAGAAGAGAAAAGTCTTGACCTGGCGCCGAAAAGACGACAATGTCGGCGCCAGGCGGGCCTCATCGGGGAGATTGTTCCACATTTGCGCAAATCTGGTCGTGATTTGCGCAAATGGATCAGAAATGTGTGCAACCTGCAGATCCTTTAAAAAAAATAGCCAAAAAAGGGGTAAAATTCTCACAAAATCCCTGAACTAGTAGCCCTACTTGCTCCAGATCAAGATCAGTGGGGACTGAAACTAAGTCCAGGGGTCAAACCTAAGCACACTCCTTGAACTTCACCCCCCTCCCGAAATGGATTTCTCAACACCCCCTACCTGACACAAGCATCCTTTTAGGGGAATTGGTGCTTCTGCCTTTCCTACAGAAGACTGGGAATACCTCACGTGATAGCTTCCAAATCACGTGAGGTGCTGGTTCCTCTCTATTCGGCCCTGGTTAGGCCTCATCTAGAGTATTGCGTCCAGTTCTGGGCTCCACAATTCAAGAAGGACGCAGACAAGCTGGAGTGTGTTCAGACCTGGCTTCTGATGTATCCTTCGGCTTTCGACCACAGACTGTTGATGTTTCCCTCCTGCTTATCGAGTTTAACCCTGGTGATTTATGACAGGTTTGGAGAAACAAAACAAGGCCTCATCTAGAGTATTGCATCCAGTTCTGGGCTACACAATTCAAGAAGGATGCAGACAAGCTGGAGTGTGTTCAGAGGAGGGCAACCAGGAAGATCAGGGGTCTGGAAACAAAGCCCTATGAAGAGAGACTGAAAGAACTGGGCATGTTTAGCCTGGAGAAGAGGAGATGGAGGGGAGACATGAGAGCACTCTTCAAATACTTAAAAGGTTGTCACACAGAGGAGGGCCAGGATCTCTTCTCGATCCTCCCAGAGTGCAGGACACGGAATAATGGACTCAAGTTAAAGGAAGCCAGATTCCAGCTGGACATCAGGAAAAACTTCCTGACTGTTAGAGCAGTACGACAATGGAATCAGTTACCTAGGGAGGTTGTGGGCTCTCCCACACTAGAGGCCTTCAAGAGGCAGCTGGACAACCCTCTGTCAGGGATGCTTTAGGGTGGATTCCTGCATTGAGCAGGGGGGTTGGACTCGATGGCCTTGTAGGCCTCTTCCAACTCTGCTATTCGATGATTCTATGATACTTGACGATGTCATTCAGTCTGCATTTTAAAGCAATCTCATCCACCCCCCTCCCCCGACTTACCTTTGGACTGAAGCACAGTTGTTTTTTTGTAGGCAGCTCACACGATCCTCTTCTTCGTCTCCATTTTATCCTCACAGTAATCCTGTGAAATAGGTTAGGGTATGAGTCAGTGACTGGCCCAAAGTCATTCAGTGAGCAGATGGTGTGTATGTGTGTGTGGGACCAAATCTCAGGTCTCTGGAGTCACAGACCAAGACTCTAACCAGTGCACCACACTGTCTACCTCTGTTATCCTTTGGATGGCACATTTCTCTGCTTACTTTCTGATGCAGTTTGTGCCCCCCCCAAAAAAGAAGAAGTTTTACGCAGCGGGTTTTTCAGCCCTTCCTGGAGAAGCCAGGGATTGAACCCGTGACCTTCTGCATGCAGAGCACATGCTCCACCACTGAGCCACAGGCCCTCTCAGTATACTTCTTCACATCATGGAGAAGGATGGTGGTGACTGCCATCTCAAATGGCTTTATGGGGGGATATTAGAAAAATCTATGGAAAGGTATCAACAGTTATTAGCCAAAATTGTTTCCAGAAGCTTGCATGTGTTGGAGAACAAGTTCATGCTTCCAGACACTAGGGGGCAATAGAGAATGTCCCGTACCTTAATCAGCTCCTATTTCCTGCTCCCTCCCCTTCCTCTTCCTCTTTCCTCCCTAGTAGTCCCAATATCCTGAATTGGGCCAGGTAGCTCACTGGCAGGATGTGCCAAGATTTCAAACCCATGTAATCTACTCACATCTCGCTGCCCCTGTCAACACACGCGGGCATCGTCATCATGACTTCCTGCCCTCCTTTTCATCTCATGGCCTCTTGGCCCAACCATTGACATTTTGTTGTTGTTGTTGCTTGATCTTCATACCCACAAAAGCACAGGTATCTGCCAAGTAAGGACGGGCGTTCCTTCTTCTAACAAAGCAGTAGGCATTACTCCAGGAGAGCTTCTGCCAGAATCAATCTGTTTCTTCTTGAAGGTGACACAAAGCGGGGTAGGTCTGGGACTCAAGTCATGGAGCGGTCCTCCTTTGAGAAGAGAAGGGGGCAGCCGAGGGGTGCGGTCCTCTCCGTGTGCGACCCTCTGACCTGCGAATGGGCACAGAGGAGCTGCTGGCGGGGTCTGGGGAGTGCGTTTGTTCTTCTCCTTCCACCGCTCATCAACTGTTAAAACAGAGACGTAACATCTCACTGACATTTGCAGCAGAACAAGGTGACACCGTCAGAGGCCTGCAGAGCTAATTGGGACTCAAAACTGATGTGACAGAGAGACAGGTTCTCGGAGGAGGCAGGAAACTTAGCACTGCCGCGCTGTTTGGGCTGTGTACGCCACAGCCAGCTGCAATGATTTATTTATTTATTATTTATTTAGAATATTTATTAGGGGTGTGCACGGACCCTCCACTCCGCCCTGCGGGCCGATCCGAAAATTTCGGATCGGCCCCCTCCGCACCGCTCCGCCCATACTCCGCTCCTCTTCGCCGCGGAGCTCCGGCTCCGAATCGGAGCTCCGCAGTGAAGGGGAGTGGCGCCAGGTAAGGCCGGGAGAGGAGGGCGGGAGGTTTACCGGGTCCTGCCGCCGTCGCTGCCCGTGCGGTGACGGCGGCAGAGCCTGTTAAGGGACCAAGGGAGAGGGGGGCCTTACCTGCCTCCGTCCGCGGTCCGTCGGCGTCTTCGATTGAGCCCGCGGTTCGCGGGCTCAATTGAAGACGCCGACGGACCGCGGACGGAGGCAGGTAAGGGAGAAGAGAGCGGGGAGGTTACCGGGCCCTGCTGCTGTCGCCGCATGGGCGACAGCGACAGCGGCAGGGCCCGGTAAACCCCACTTACCTTTCCGTCGGAGCTCCGGATCAAGGCGAAGGATCCGCCTTCACCTCGATCCTCTTTGCCACACTCCGCCGGCCCCCCAATCCTCTTCGCCTCCGCCTTAAGGGCAGGCGAAGCCCCCCGCTCCGCTCCTGCTTCTCCGGTCCGATTAGAAGCGGAGCACATCCCTAATATTTATATACCGCTCCCCATTGAAAAATTTCGGAGCGGTGTACAAGGTGAAATGAAAATAAAAACAGAATAAAACAGTTAAAACAAAATTTAAAAAGAAGCAAAAAACAACAACACAGAAATCCAAGGCTGCATGTTAAAGAAAGGCTTCTTGGAATAAAGATGTTTTCAGGAGGCGCCGAAAGGAGTACAAGGTTGGAGCCTGCCTGACGTCCAGAGGCAGGAAGTTCCACAGGAGGGGGGCCACCACGCTGAAGGCTCTTCCCCTGGTGGATTCCAATCGGAGGATGGATCTAGGTGGAACCACCAGGAGCAGGCCCTCGGATGACCTCAGGTGCCCACTTCTCTGGTTTCAGACAGGCAACCCATTTCCACAGGGCTGAGGCACAAAAGGAGAGGTCTGCACCACTTGCTAAGAGTCTTGCTTCATTTCAGTGCCCCAGGCAAGAGATTATTTCTCACCTGAGAAAATAATAACAACAACAATAAATTTATTTATTTATTACCTGCCTCTCCCTCTGGATCGAGGCAGGGAACAACATTAAATACAAAAATACCCTAAAATGCATAACACTGATTTTTTTAAAAAACATATAAATCTGATATAAGATTAAAATAATAATTGTTTAACATGATTTGTAGGCTGCCTTGAAGGGTAGAACCCTCTCAAGGTGGCATGCAAGCCCAAATCCAAAATCCAATTGAAAATGCTACAATAGAAATAAATACATCTTCAATAAAATAGCTTAAAACCAGATGACCCATGAAACCTGCAGCCCGCTGATTATGAAAAGATGTGAGTCTTCAGAGCCTTCCTGAAGAGCTACAAAGAAGGTGCTTCACAAATCTGTGACAGAATTATTATTATTATTATTATTATTATTATTATTATTATCCCGCCTTTTGCCCAATGCTGGGCCTCAAGGCGGCCTTACAAAGTTTAAAACATACATTGGGGGGGGGGGGAACAAAACCATAAATGTTTAAAATACACAACAAAATTATAAGACATTAACATAGATGGAGGGCCAGATTCTTCTCCAAAGGCCTGCTGGAACAAAAAAGTTTTAACCTGCTTCCGAAAGCCCATCAAGGAGGGAGCCAGCCTAGCTTCCCCGGGAAGAGAGTTCCAGAGCACCGGAGCAGCCACCGAGAAGGCCCTCTCCCTCTTCTTTATTAAAGTCCTGCACCCTTGAGACAGAGCAGAAGGAAGAGATGGGCAAACGCCTTGTGGGGTTTCAATGGCCACCCTCTCTTTTAAGAACACAGGAATGGAAGAATTCTGGTGGATCTGGCCCAAAGCCTGAATAGTCCAGCATTTGGTTTCCTGCAGTGCAGAACCAGAACAAAAAAGTTTTAGCCTGCTTCCGAAAGCCCATCAAGGAGGGAGCCAGCCTAGCTTCCCCGGGAGGAGAGTTCCAGAGCAGCCACCGAGAAGGCCCTCTTCCACGTTCCCACCAAGCGTGCCTGTGAAGAAGGTGGGACTAAAAGAAGGGCCTCTCCAGAAGATCTCAAAGCACGGATCCGAGCAATTTGTAATATAATGATTATGGGATGCCTGCTTCCAATAAAGCTGATGATTTAGATCTTACAAGTCCGCCCACCCACCCGAGATATGTGCTTTCCTAAAATATCTCCCAGTTTTGAGAATTGATGGCTATCCCATTGTGTAAAACATCTTTGGTGCTGAGGTTTCAGGATGCATTTTCTTAGGCCTCATCTACACCAAGCAGGATATTGCACTATGAAAGTGGTATATAAAAGGCAGGAGCCACACTGCTGCTTTGTAGCTGTATTGAAGTGAACTGACAACAGTTGGGGCCCTTTGACACGTGCCATATGCTGCTTTCATACCACTATATCCTGCTTGGTGTGGCTTCTGCCTTTGATATACCGCTTTCATACCACTTTCATAGTGCAATATCCGGCTTGGTGTAGATATGTGGATGGAATATCCATCTAGCTGAAATGCATTGTGGAAGGCATGGCAGAGGTGATAGTCACCTCCACCAGACCTTCCACTCTTCACTGGGTATTCATAAGTCTCCAAGTTTGGAGGCTTACAAGTATCAAAGGTGGATCCCATAGGATTGCACCCTTAAGTAACAATAGGCCCTCTCCCATGTTCCCACCAGGCGGGCCTGTGAAGATGGTGGGACTGAAAGAAGGGCTTCTCCAGAAGATCTCAAAGCACAGGCAGGCTCATAAGGGAGAATACGTTCTTTCAAATAACCTGGACCCGAACCATATAGGTCATAACCAGCACTTTGAATTGTGCCCGGAAACAGACGGGAAGCCAGTGGAGCTGTTTTAACAGGAGAGTTGTCGTCTGCTCCCTGTAACCAGCCCCGGTCAACAATCTGGCTGCAGCTCTTTGAACCAGCTGGAGTTTCCGAACACTCTTCAAAGGCAGCCCCACGTAGAGCGCCTTACAGTAATCCAATCGGGATGTAACTAAGGCATGTCACCGTGGCCAGGTCCGACATCTCTAGGAACGGGCGCAGCTGGCGCACTAGCTTGAACTGTGCAAATGCACTCCTGGCCACCGCCGAAACCTGAGCATCCAGGCCCAGGGCTGAATCCAGA
The DNA here is from genome assembly GCF_023053635.1 of Elgaria multicarinata webbii. Taxonomy (NCBI): domain Eukaryota; kingdom Metazoa; phylum Chordata; class Lepidosauria; order Squamata; family Anguidae; genus Elgaria; species Elgaria multicarinata. The sequence goes on along the minus strand of NC_086188.1, from coordinate 16,659,608 downwards.
AGTACGCCCAAGCTGCGGACCTGCGTCTTCAGGGGGAGTGTATCAGACATGTGACAGAAGCTGATTCCGGAGGTATGGGGCCACCACTAAACAGGCTCTCTTGTACTCACCAGCCTAACTGCCCTTGGGCAAGTAAGACGGGCCTCTGTTAATCTTCATGTTTTGGAGGGCCCTTGGCCAATGATGTCCTCAGTGGGGGGGGGGGATCCTCCCTGCGTGGTTTCACCACCTTGCCTCTTTCAGCTCTCCACATTTCCTTCTAGGGTGACCACTTATGCATCCCTGAAAAACAGGAATTGCATCACCACAAATGAAGGCACAAGAGGGCACCAATCTGTGGAACGTTTGCATATGCAAATATGCAGGATTAATTCAGAAATAATAACTATCATTGAAGTAAAAATACAATGCACCTCATCATAGTGGAGAAGTCTGACTAGATGGCCTCCATCCCCTATGATTCTTTGCCTTCAACCAGGCACATTGGACACTTCTCCAAATCAAGGGTTGTCCCCTCTGCCAGCTTTTCAAAATAGAGGACTGTCCTCTCTAAAAAAAGGACGCCTGGCCATACTAGCTTCCTCTGGGCCTGATCCACAAAACCACCCAGAAGGAGAGGGCAAGGCAAGTTGAGGTGGTGGCCCTTTCTCTTTGCATTTGTCGCTTCTTGTCCTATTGGAGAGGACAGGTGAGCAGGGAGAGATGGCAAAGAAAGACAAGAATAGGACGTTCTGGGGCTGGGATTGGGCCCACTGTTGGCATGTGGACCTCTGCAGGTGCCTGTAAAGAGCTGCTGGATTCATGTGCAGGTGAGAGCATCTCAGTCCAGTTCTTTCAGGTCCTGGATTGATTCCGCCCATCGACCATTTTTGTCTGTCTCTTCTGCCAAGACTCTCGTTCACGCACTGGTTATCTCTCGGTTGGACTACTGCAACCCTCTTCTCTCTGGCCTTCCTTCGTCTCACATCAGTCCGCTGGTCTCTGTCCACCACTCTGCCGCTAAGATCATCTTCTTGGCCCGCCGCTCTGACCATGTCACCCCACTTCTGAAATCTCTTCATTGGCTTCCAATTCACTCCAGAATCCAATATAAACTTCTCCTGCTGACCTTCAAAGCTCTTCACGGTCTAGCTCCTGCCTATCTCTCCTCTCTCATCTCACACTATCGCCCCGCTCGTGCTCTCCGCTCCTCTGATGCCATGCTTCTCGCCTGCCCAAGGACCTCCACTTCCCTTACTCGGCTTCGTCCTTTTTCTTCTGCTGCCCCTTACGCCTGGAACGCTCTTCCAGAACACTTGAGAACTACAAACTCAATCACTGCTTTTAAAACTCAGCTAAAAACTTTTCTTTTCCCTATAGCCTTCAAATATTGAGTTTGTTCTGACTCTATACTGTTAGCTTCACCCTACCCGGTGCCTGTTTACACTTCCCTCTGCCTGTTTGCATTCTCCTTCCCTCTTTATTGTTTACTACAACTTATTAGATTGTAAGCCTATGCGGCAGGGTCTTGCTATTTACTGTGTTATCTGTACAGCACCATGTACATTGATGGTGCTATATAAATAAATAATAATAATAGGAGGACTTCCTGTTTGTGCCAGTCATTGAGCAAACAGGTCTTCCTGGGCTTTGGTGAGTTCCTAGCATTAAGGCAGATGAGTTCATTTTATTTATCACATTTTTATACTGCCCAATACCCAAGGCTCTCTGGACAGTTCACAATTAAAACCATAAAATGCGAGAAATCCAAACATAATATACAGTGTTATACTAAATATTAAAAAGACGTAGCCTTCGCTCGGGCAAGATTAAATCATAGAATCATAGAATAGCAGAGTTGGAAGGGGCCTACAAGGCCATCGAGTCCAACCCCCTGCTCAATGCAGGAATCCACCCTAAAGCATCCCTGACAGGTAAAGGCCAGCTGCCCACCACCTCCTTAGGCAACTGGTTCCATTGTCGTACTGCTCTAACAGTCAGGAAGTTTTTCCTGATGTCCAGCTGGAATCTGGCTTCCTGTAACTTGAGCCCGTTATTCCGTGTCCTGCACTCTGGGAGGATCGAGAAGAGATCCTGGCCCTCCTCTGTGTGACAACCTTTTAAGTATTTGAAGAGTGCTATCATGTAATGATAGCTTTTGTAAGTTATTTTACTTTTAAAATAAAATTTTACTTACTTTTGTAAGCTGCCGTGAGAGCCTTTTTTGGCTGAATGGCGGCATAAAAATCCTTAAATAAATAAAATAAATGTCTCCCCTCAATCTTCTCTTCTCCAGGCTAAACATGCCCAGTTCTTTCAGTCTCTCTTCATAATGTTCTCCTATTAGCAGATTGGGTGGGTCAGCATAAGGGGGATCCTAAGAAGGATAGAGTATGCAGTTGCAAATTCTGTGTCAATTGAAGATACTATTCACGGACTGCTAGAATGCTCTATTGATAATGCTCTCAGAACCAACTATATCCATCCACTGTTAAGATTGTTGAAGGGAAGGCCAACCCTTGTCAAGGCTTGCTTCCTTTTGTCTGATTCTGAGAAGTATGTATCTTTTAGAACATCTAAATTTCTTGTCAATGCTCTACAAATGCGTGCTATGAAGTTTAAAGGCTGTATGGAAAATTATTCAACTATTAATGGTCTACTAGTAGAGTTCTAAATTGTATTGGTCCCCCCCCCCATGTTCGTGTATAATGACAATTTGCTAAGACACAATAAACTATTTATTTATTTATTTATTTATTTAAGGATTTTTATGCCGCCATTCAGCCAAAAAAGGCTCTCATGGCGGCTTATAAAAGTATTTCTTGACAGTCCCTGCCCACAGGCTTACAATCTAAAAGACATGACACAAAAGGAATGGGGATTGGGAGGGAGGAGGAGGAGGGGGGAAAGGAAAGCAAATTCAGGCACTACAATCTTAATTGTAAAGTTCAGCAGTTACAGTTGACAGCAGGAGGGAGGGGGCTCTCAGCTGGAGCTGGACCCAGGCATGGTGGAGAGGTGCCTGGCTGCTGCTTCCTCCCTCAATGGTGGCCTCTGCAGAGACAGTTGGTAGCAGGAGGGAGGGGGCTCTCAGCTTTTGCTGGACCCAGGCACGGTGGAGAGGTACCTGGCTGCTGCTTCCTCCCTCAATGGTGGCCTCTGCAGAGACAGTTGACAGCAGGAGGGAGGGGGCTCTCAGCTGGAGCTGGACCCAGGCACAGTGGAGAGGTGCCTGGCTGCTGCTTCCTCCCTCACTGGTGGCCTCTGCAGTGACCAACTATGGTTGATATACAGTGTTAAGAGCTTAAAAATATCATGTAAAGCCAAAATGAACCCAGTAGCAGTGACGGCCTGTATGAAAATATGTATTTTCAGGAGGCATTTGAAGGATGTTACAATTTCCTCCTCCTGAACCACATGAGGGAGGGTCTTCCAGAGAGTGGGTGTTGCTACAGAGAAGGCCCGCCCTCTAGGTTCTTCATGGCGACATTCCATTCATTTCGGAATGACCAGTAAGACTCCGTCTGAAGATCTTAAATGTTGACTGGGTGTATATAAGGGAAGGCCATCCGCTAAGAATCCTGGTGCCAAGTTGTTTATGGCTTTATGGGATAAAAACATAACCTTGTATGTTGCTTGGTAGCTAATAATAATAATAACAACAACAACAACAACAACAACAACATAATCCCTGCTCCAAAAAACATCCCAGAGCTGTGTTCCCTCTTCCATTGCACACACATAGACTGCCCAACTGGCCTCCAAATCGTGTGAGGTACTGGTTCCCCTCTATTCGGCACTAGTTAGGCCTCATCTTGAGCATTGCATCCAGTTCTGGGCACCACACTCCAAGAAGGATGCAGACAAGCTGGAGAAGAGAAGACTGAGGGGAGACATGACAACCACTCTTCAAGGACTTGAAAGGTTGTCCCACAGAGGAGGGCCAGGATCTCTTCTCGGTCATTCCAGAGTGCAGGACACGGAATAATGAGCTCAAGTTAAAGGAAGCCAGATTCCAGCTGGACATCAGGAAAAAAACTTCCTGTCTGTTAGAGCAGTATGACAGTGGAACCAATTACCTAGGGAAGTGGTGGGCTCTCCCACCCTAGAGGCCTTCAAGAGGCAGCCATCTGTCAGGGATGCTTTAGGGTGGATTCCTGCATTGAGCAGGGGGTTGGACTTGATGGACTTATAGGCCCTTCTGACTCTACTTATTCCATGATTTCACTCCTACTCTGATCCACCAACCTCACCAGCGCATTGCCTGCGATTAAGGCCGCCATCCTGTGGGCGTTACTAGACGAGGCTCTAGCGCGCGTTACCTTCCGCAGTCACGTCGAGGCTTCCAGATGACGTTCACGAGGATCCGCCGTTATCCTGCGGTGAAGCCTCTTTCTCCTGACTTTAAAAAAGTGAGTTTTAGGGCGCCTTTTCCTGCCGTCCCGCGGTAATTTGGAGTACGTGTGGGAGGATGTGAGGTCACTGCGGTCCGCACTGGGCAGGAAAAGGCGTGCTAAGGGGGAGTGGTCAGCGGCTTCGGTCAAGCCGCCTCCGCCATTTGCGCGCAGTCCGCCAGCTCGGGCAGCGCGGCGGAGCGGCTTTTTTTTTTTATTCCCCCAGTGACAGTTTGCGCAGGAACGGAGGAATGGAAAAGTGGCTAGTGTGCTGCTGGGGTGTGTGGGGGATGGGTGGGGGATGTGCGCCTGTTCTAGTGGGTTTTTTTTTATTTGCCCAGTGACAGTTTGCGCAGGACCGGAGGACCGGAAAAGTGGCTGGTGACTCCTTGCGGTGGGCAGCTACCGTGGCCGCATAATGGCGGTGCTGTACGCTGCCTGTTAGTGTGGGTACCAGGCTGGCAGAGGGCAGAGCTGTTTGTGGGCTGCTGCCATGGCTACGGCCAGATGTGGGTTGGCTCCTTGGGATGGGGCACAGGGCACAGAGGCGGTCATCGCCGCCGACACCTCAGAGGCATGATGGGAGATGTAGGCACAGAGTGGCCATGCAGACGATTGACCTCGGGTCATATGACACCCGCCACGACCCCCATCAGGAAGTGAGCGCATCAATGTTGACCCTCAACAGCACCAGCAGCACTTCAGCTGGCACTGGCACTGCCGCCGCTGCCGCCGCCAGGGCCGGCGGCGGCATCGCTGACGGCTGCGCAAGTTTGCGGTCTTTCGGACGTGCGCAAACCGTGCAGCGAGCGAAAAAAAAAGCCGCGGCAATCAGGCCGGTGTGGCTGCGCAACCGTGCTCGCGGCGGCAGCAGCACAACCGGCGCAAACTTCCACCACAAATCGAAGGCAGGTGTGGATCATGAGGCGTCACGGCTGAACGGGAAAAGCCGCTTTCACCGCTCCTCAACGACGGAACACCCGGTAGGTCTAGCAAGGCCCTGTATTGAGAAACCACTGTTAGCTCCCCCCCCACACACTGCATCTCCCTCCTCTGAAAGGCTATACCCGTTGAATGCCTGCACTGTTTTGCTATTAAAAGCAGCTATCCTTCCTTTGGGGGGAGAAAACGCATAATCCCTACATGGGTTTTACACCGCTTCCAAAGGCACCTTCCAAAGGCACCTCTCGGCTGACTGTCGATGCTGAATTGAAGCCGAAAGATAAACCCGCCTGGAGCTCTCTAAAAAGAAGCGAAGGGGTGGGGGTGGGGGTGGGTGGGAAGCCTCGATGTTAATTGAGACATTTGCTTGAAACCAGCCAAGGGGTTTGAGTGTTTGCTTGCATTATGATTAGTGCTTGTTATCTGCTCTGCTTAGCCAATCTTCTCCTTGTTCTCCTATTAGTGGAGTTCGCATCCTCAGTCAGAGAGGAAATGCAAACCTGGAGGCCGGAAAACATTGTTGGCGTAGTTTTCTGCAAACTAGGGATGCGCTGAATATTCCCCAGTTTTGATTTTCAGGTCAAAAATGTCTTCCAACGCCCATCTTTGCCAATTGTTTCCCCGGCTGCTGATTGGCACCTTAGTTGTGCCCCATCACTGATGACCCTCAGCTGCCAGTTTGATCTTCGTATGACTAATCAGGGATCACACAGTAAATGGGATGACATCATGATACTACATAGCCAATCAGACGGGGTTCCATGACGCAGCGTCCACTGAGGACCACTCAAGAGTGGAGGATAATGTCTCTTGGATCAGCCACACGAGTGACCCCACCCCATCAGAGTTCATGCAGTGAATGAGATGACGTCACAGCAGTTGGCAGCCAGTCAGATTTGAAATGGAACTAGAAGTGAGAGTTCTGTAAATAGAGAGTCAAATATTTTTGGCGACAAATGTCAACCCCTCGGCTGCCGCTTTGTTCTTTGAATGACTAATCAGGGATCACACAATAAATGGGATGAGGTCATGATGCTACATAGCCAATCAGATAGGGTTCTATGACACAACATCCACTGAGGACCAATCAAGTGAGAGTTCTGTAAATGGACAGTCAAATACTTTTGGCGAGGACTGTCAACCCCTCAGCTGCCACATTGTTCTTTGAATGACTAATCAGGGATCGCACAATAAATGGGATGACATCATGATGCTACATAGCCAATCAGATAGGGTTTCATGACACAACATCCACTGAGGACCAATCAAGAGAGGAGCATAATGTCTGCACCCCATCAGGGTTCATGCAGTGAATGAGATGACATCACAGCAGTTGGCAGCCAATCAGATTTGAAAAGGAGCCAGAAGTGAGAGTTCTGTAAATGGACAGTCAAATGTTTTTTTGCAAGGAATGTCAATCATTACAATAAAAAGGAGAAGTATTTTTTCGACATTGGTGAAAGCATTTGCAAATCAATAAACAAACAAACTAATAATCCGTGTATCATTTCATCTCAGCCGAACCTGCCAGGCTGTTATTCAACAGGTGCAATTTCAGTGAAATACTTGCAGTGTGGAAGAGTGTCCTAGCAACTTTATCCCAGCCGCTTCACATGTTAGAAGTAGCAGCAAATGAACACAATCCCCCTCTGCTTTTTGCTCCATTTATTTATTTATTTATTACATTTCTATACCGCCCAATAGCCGGAGTTCTCTGGGCGGTTCACAAAAATTAAAAACATTCAAAGTATAAAACAACAGTATAAAACCATACTATAAAATACAATATAAACCTAAATTTACATATTACATTTATTTATTACATCTCTGCTCCAAAGAACTCTTATCAGAATATCTGATTGGCAGGCTCAGATCTTTTTTTCCAATTCCCCAAATTTGCACAAATTTGCGTTTGCACAAATCCGCACTTACAAAAATGTCTCCATTCAAGTCTCCCTTCAATTACAGAAATCCCCACAAATGTATAGATACACCCGAATGTGCATTTCATGCTTTAGCCTGGGGGTGGGGGGGATGCGTATTTTTTTGGCCAATGCTTTCTTTTTTTAAAAAATGTATTTTTCTATTTTCGGAAAGTTAAAAAACAAACAAACTGGTTCTCAGTCTGTGGAATCTGTGTGGCTCAGGAAAAGCCACTCAGCTGTGAAATATGCAAATTGGATTCATAGAACTCTGAACTCATTTGATTCTGTTGTACATTCCTCCAACCTCTCTCTCTTCTCAACTGACTCTCCCTACCTGTCAGTCACTCTGAACTCCGCCCATCATTCCATGACACTCTCCTTCTAGCAATCATTTGTCTGCTCCACCTACTTTTATAACTATAGTAAGGGAGGCAGTGGTGGTGAAAATGTGAACAAAAGGAACCCAAAAGGCGAGCACTGTAGAAACAAAATAAACTGAGAAACGGAAAACAATGTGACAAAGCGAAATACGGTTTACTGATTTTGATATAATACCGGAAGATGGTCTCACCTTGAAAAACGTAATAAAGAGAGATTGCGTGAGCTTTCCACTGCCTGTTGGCGAGTACGAAGACCGACGTTTTTGAAGAAGATCCTTCGAAACAAGGAATAACATGAACCTTGTTGACTAAATTTGGTCTTCATATACTGTTGATGTGATTAGATGAAAGTGTTTGATGTCTATGGGTCGGATTTTCATGCAATGACTGTTTAAATCTGGTTTGAAATGATTGTTAAGTACAATTAAGTACTTAAGGCTGGATGAGGAAAAACAAACTGAAGCTGAATCCAGACAAGACGGAGGTGCTTGCTGTCAAAGGCCACAACCTAGGTTTGGAGGTGTGCCAACCAGTTCTGGATGGGGTTACACTCCCCCTGAAAGACTGTGTTCGCAGCTTGGGGGTGCTTCTGGATCCGTTGCTCCAAATGACAGCCCAGATAGATGCGACGGCCAGGAGTGCCTACTATCAGCTTCGGCTGATACGCCAGCTGCGCCCCTTCCTAGAGTTGGAAGACCTAAAGACGGTAGTGCACGCACTGGTAACTTCGAGGCTTGACTTCTGTAATGCGCTCTACATGGGGCTACCTCTGTGCCTAGTCCGGAAACTTCAATTAGTCCAAAATATCGCAGCCAGGCTGGTCACTGGTACACCTAGGGGTGACCACATTACACCAGTTTTAAAATCTCTTCACTGGCTGCCGATTAGTTTCCGGGCGAAGTACAAAGTTTTGGTTATTACCTTTAAAGCCCTACATGGTTTGGGTCCAGGCTACCTGCAGGATTGCCTTCTCCCGTACAATTTGCCCCGCACACTCAGGTCCTCTGGGAAGAATCCACTTCAGCTAGCAAAAGCTAGATTAACAACTGTTACCCAGAGGACCTTCTCTTCTGCTGCTCCCAGACTGTGGAATGGCCTGCCGGAGGAGATTCGTCAACTTGACAGTCTTTTAGAATTTAAAAAAGCAATAAAGACTGATCTATTCCAGCAGGCCTATCCAGTGAAATTTTAGAATGTTTTCAGGATGTTTTAATCATGTATGGTATGTTTTAATTCGTTTTAATGTGTATTTTATCTCATGTTTTTATACTGTTTGTTTTACACTTTGAATTGTTTAAGTTTTTGTGAACCGCCCAGGGAGCTTCGGCTATTGGGCGGTATAAAAATGCAATAAATAATAATAATAATAATAATAATAATAATAATAATAATAATAATAATTGAATGCTATTGATATGTAATGAAATGCTACACTGATGTGATAGTTGATTGTTGTAGACTTGTATTAGTATTGGATTGTAAATAGTTATTCTAGTATAAATAAGTGTGTATAATCTTTGAATGACGATTTAATTCATTGGGTTTATTTTGTTTCTACGGTGGTCGCCTTTTGCGTTCCTTTTGTCCACCTATTTTTATGTCAGTCTTGGCTGATCTGGTGGTAGAGCTTTCGCATGGCTTACCAACCTCCCCTGTCATCATCTTTCTGATGGTATCTCTCCTGCCTGCCCTGGCAAAATGGAACAGAGAGGAGAAATTGGGGAAGGGGAGGGGGGCAGATAGTCAGACTCAAGGGGAGAAGGGCATGACTGCAGAGGTGGCTAGACTGAGATTGGCTGTGAAGATGTTATTTCGGCATTTGGGATTTCATCTCTCCAGCCTGAGAAGCAGGTTATTTTCTCTCGTCTGTGTTTTCTCCACTCAGGAGGGCGAGGAGATGCTGGTGGTGAGCTGGGTTTATTTGACAGGTAATCACTGGCAATTTTGCTCAAGTCCTGCTCCAGAGAAAAGCACAAAACGGGGAGCCCACGAATCCCTTGTCGAAGGAAGGCCAGACTGTTTATATAATACACATTTCTGAAAATGCCATGGCCACATTCGAGCATAATTAGATCCACTAAGACCCATTGACTTCAATGGGTTCCAGTGCATCTTCATTGGGTAGTGGAAGATTTCCCTAATATATTTTAGACAACCCTGTACCTAGGGTGACCCTATGAAAAGGAGGACAGGGCTCCTGTATCTTTAACAGTTGCATAGAAAAGGGAATTTCAGCAGGTGTCATTTGTATATATGGAGAACCTGCTGAAATTCCCTTTCCTATGCAATTGTTAAAGATACAGGAGCCCTGTCCTCCTTTTCATAGGGTCACCCTACGCATGACGGACAAGAACTCCCAGGAGTTGCACCTCTTCATCACTGCAAACTGGCTGTTCACCTGCTCCTCACTCTGTCCACAGTGGTGGTGGGAGGGATATTAGAGCAATGGATTCAAATAAGTTCAGATTTCTATGAATCTGACCTGGGTATTCTGCAGTGGACCGGCTTTATCCAAGTCACTTAGATGCCGCAGAGTTACGGATCAGCTTTTCACTTCCGCACACCTTCGCAGAAGCACATTAGTTTAGGCACATTTGCGCTAATATGGATTAGCACAAGTAGAATGGAATTCTGTTGTTTGTGTTTTAAAAGCCAATTCTGTCAATGAGCAGATAATGGAAGGGAATCATAGAATCATAGAGTAGCAGAGTTCGAAGGGGCCTACAAGGCCATCGAGTCCAACTCCCTGCTCAATGCAGGAATCCACCCTAAAGCATCCCTGACAGATGGTTGTCCAGCTGCCTCTTGAAGGCCTCTAGTGTGGGAGAGCCCACAACCTCCCTAGGTAACTGATTCCATTGTCATACTGCTCTAACAGTCAGGAAGTTTTTCCTGATGTCCAGCCGGAATCTGGCTTCCTGTAACTTGAGCCCGTTATTCCGTGTCCTGCACTCTGGGAGGATCGAGAAGAGATCCTGGCCCTCCTCTGTGTGACAACCTTTTAGGTATTTGAAGAGTGCTATCATGTCTCCCCTGAATCTTCTCTTCTCCAGGCTAAACATGCCCAGTTCTTTCAGTCTCTCCTCATAGGGCTTTGTTTCCAGACCCCTGATCATCCTGGTTGCCCTCCTCTGAACACGCTCCAGCTTGTCTGCATCCTTCTTGAATTGTGGAACCCAGAACTGGACGCAATACTCTAGATGAGGCCTAACCAGGGCCGAACAGAGAGGAACCAGGACCTCACGTGAAACAGGAGGAGGATCAAGAGCAGCTGGTGACAATGGAGGTGAGAAGGTAAAACCACCGAGAGAGGGGGCCCATGGAGGGCATCTAGCCTAAGGACCCTCCAAGACCTACGATGTGCAAACCGAACACCTGGACTGCTGAAGAATTAGCGCAGGCAGGGGGAGTTCTTGCAGTCAACCTAGCAGGAGAAAGAGGCCACCAGCTTCTGCTACCTGTGGGTCCTGTTTCAGAGGCTTTCAAGGTGTTGGCAAACTGAAAGCTTTTTCTCCCCCTTCTCCTTCCTCTCCATTCCCCTCACCTCTCCTAGTTGCCTGGTTACTGCCCTCCATTGACAGACAACCGAAAAGAATACAGGAATGGCGGGGGGAGCAGTGACAAACTGCTCAGCTATTCATCCCCCCTTTGTCCAAACTTATTTACTTGCCTCTGCTTTGGCAGTCTCTCACGCAGATTCTCCTATTATTAGATTCCCCCCCCCTCTTCCTTCTATAGCTCTGGCACATTCACAGACCATTTCCCGGCCTCCGAGTACAATAGGCTTTTGTGCAGCCTTGTCTCTGTGATTGAATCATCCCAAGGACATGGAGGGTTCTCTTCAGCTTCCCTCCTTCTTGGAATGGCATGGAGGCTCTTGGATGGACAGAGAGAGAGAGAGAGAGAGAGAGAGAGAGAGAGAGAGAGAGAGAGAGAGAGAGAGAGAGATATTAACTGTTTGCAGACAATGCTTTGCTATTGCCCTTGAAACAAAACACATCCTGTGGGGGCATCTTCTCTTAGGTGGCCTTCCACCAAGGGCCAGCTCCAGGACCCACATCAAAGGTAGGCATGGTTAGGGCGCTGGCTGAGGGCCCACACCTTGCAAGAACCCACTGACAAGAACTCCCTGGAGTTGCTCCTCCTCTTCACCATTACATCTTGCTTGTTCACCCACCTCTTGCTTTGGCCCAAACAATGGTGAGAAGGAGGAGTAGATGCCTCTGTCTACTTGGTCATTGATGTTCCACCAGATGATGTTCCACCCCTTTCCTCATAGCACCACAAGACCTGTCTGTAGGGCAGAGTTGGGGAAAGTGCGGTCCTCAAGACGATGTTGGATTGCAGCTGCCATCATCCCTCCCAATTCTGATGGGAGTTGCAGTCCAAGAACATCTAGAGAGCCACCTGTTCCCCAGACCTGTTGTAGGGATCAGTGTTGACTCCACAGTTTAAGGGCCCTTGGGCAAGCCTCCCTCAAGGGGCCTCCTCCCTCAGTGTCACCAACTTCTCACTGCCATTGTCACCAGCTGGGAGTGCTCCCCTTCCTCTTCGTCATCCCTTGCTTGCTTACCAGGCGGAGAGGCAGTGAATAATTTGCCAGGGGCATCTCCTGCTCCGCCTTCTTACCACCACCATTGTTTGGACCACAGTGGGAGGCAGGTGGACAAGCAGGTGACCGTGGTGAAGAGGCGGAGCAACTCCACGGAACTCCTGTCAGTGGCCCCCTGCTGGGGTGTGGGTTCTCAGCCGGTGCCCAACCACGCCTATCCTTGATGCCAGAACTGATGGGGATGCTCCAGAGGAGGAGCAACCAACAAGGTCAAGAGGGCAGGGCTCCTGCAGTTTTAACTGTTGTGACAAAGAGGGAGTTTCACCAGGTGCTGCATGCATGCCAATGACACCTGCTGAAATTCCCTTTTCTATGCAACTGTTAAAGATACAGGAGCCCTGTTCTCCTTTCCATATGGTCACCCTAACAGGGAAGAGGCCCAGTTCAGACACTCCATGTCTAAGCACTCCCTCCACTCCCTCCAGATCTGGTATATGCTTGGACGAGAGGCACTAGTGGATCCCCTGCTACGGTAACCCTATGGAAAGGAAGACAGGACTCCTGTATCTTTAACAGTTGTATAGAAAAGGAATTTCAGCAGGTGCTATCTGTATGCACGCAGCACCTGGTGAAATTCCTTCTTCGTCACAGCAGTTAAAGCTGAAGTAGCTCTGACCTATTTTGTACCTACTCACTCTAGAGGACAGGGCTCCTGCAGTTTTAACTGTTGTGACGAAGAGGGACTTTCACCAGGTGCTGCATGCATACAAGTGACACCTGCTGAAATTCCCTTTTCTATACAACTGTTAAAGATACAGGAGCCCTGTCCTCTTTTCCATATGGTCACCCTACCCCTGAAGTTATTTCCTAAGGTGATTTTGTGTCTGTGGCTATCCGGGCGGTTTCAACATGTGAGCTGATATATATTCATGTAATATAATCACTCTCCGTCTCACCTTTCAGTCCAAAGACTTCCGAAGAGACTTATAAAGGTTTTTTTTTAAAAAAACCAAACGAAACAAAGAACCCCAGTAACAATTACAAAGATAAATAAAATTGTTTAAAATCAGCAAGGTGTCTCAGCAGAACTTAGTAAAACACAGATTTATAGGTAAAGCTAGGGGATATTTTCCTTCTTGGACACATCATCCATCTCTATTGTGATAATCTTTGTAAGCCAGTTACTAAACCTTGGTGCATAGGCACCATCTAACTCATTATTGATCCAAGAAGAAAGCTGATAGCCGTCGCAGGGGGGAGGTTAGGGTCAGCATCAAGGGTAGGCATGATGAGGCACCTGCCATGTGCCCACGTCAAAGCAGGGTCCCTCTGAAAAGAGCCCTTTGAAGTTGTTCCTCCTCTCCCTCACCATCGCAACCTGCTCATTCTCTTTCCTCTCACTTTGGCCCAGACAATGGTGGTCGTGAGAAGGAGGAGCAACGGATGGCCCTGCCCACTTGCTCACTGGCGCTCCGACTGCCAAGCCAGCAAGTGGTGGTAAGGATGACAAGAAGAAATAGCAGCTGGTGGCAGTGATGGTGAGAGGCTAGGCTCACTGAGCGAGGGCCCCACTGAAGGTGTCTTCCTCAAAGGGCCCTGTGGTGATACCCACCTTTCTGTCCCTTAGGTATGTCTGAGTTTGTATGTCTAGTGAGTGCGGAATGTTTGACTGAGTGGGTGTGGCTGATGATGCGGCGAGCAGGGCCGGTGCCAGACTATTTTGCACCCTAGGCAAGGTGAGCTACTTGCACCCTCCCAAACTGCGTGTAAGTCCAAAGGTGTGCACCACGTGGAGCGCTGGGACTGGTTCACTTCAATTTGGGACCGAGCCATCTGGAATTCACCGGGACTTACTTCTGTGCAAACGCAACCTGCTATGCAGCCTGGCGTCCTGATCCCCTCCGCACGTTTACTCGGGGGGAATAAGGCTTCCGAGTAAGGAGGCATAGGCGGATTGGGCCGCACTGGTGCCTCCCGGTGCAACGCTTTCTCGGATGCAAGTCCCGTTGATCCACACGCGCAGGATCAGGAAGCAGGAGAGTTTGCCTTGTGAGGAGTCCACAAGTCCCTAGCTTTCCTGGGGGAAGGGAGAGGGAGTCCCGCTTGTCCGCCTGCCTGGACATCGAGGCCTGTTTGAGGAGAGAGGCGAGGCAACCCGGTGCCCTTTCCTCAGGAGTAGAGGCTGGCTTGGGCCAGGGTAGAGCTTGCCACGTGCTTTTTCTTCTTCTTCTGGCGGCAGCGTCCCGGCTCTGGGAGGGTGGCTTCCAGGTGGAAGTCCGAATGTGGAGCTGCCCCCTCCCAGCATCCCTGGCTTCGCTTCAGCTGGGTGGGCGCGGGGCACCATCTCAACCGCCCAGGCCCAGCTGAATCCTCAGGCTGGGCTGGGCTGGCTCACAGCCAACAACGCGCGTGAGTGCTGCCCAGCGCCCGGTGCCCCTCTTAGCTTGGCGCTCTAGGTGGCCACCTGAGTGGCCTCTATGGTAGCACCTGCCCTGGCTGTGAGAGAGGGGGAGGGAGGAGTATAAATAGGTTGGCTGAGGGGATTGTGAGTTTTAGCTTAGTGTGGTTGGTTTTAGTCTGGGAGTTTTAGTCTGGCTTGTGCCTCAGGAGAGTGTTTGGTGTGAGGAGTGAGAAGAGATAGAATTTTAAGGGACTTGGGGTTGTTGTTTTAAATATAAAAATATGCAGGTTTGATCTAAATTGAAATACTAAAGATTTGTTAAATTTCAAAAAAGTTTACTTTGTGTTCTTTTACCACAAACCACGCATCAGCTCGGATTTATTACCTGCTATATTACACAGTGTAAAAACATCTAACAATAAAGCTGCAGTTCAGTACCTCAGTAATAGAAGATATTTTCCAAAACCCTTTACCTTGTTCCCTCAGATTTAAAGAAAAGGATGTGTTGTTTTTACCCTTTCCTCAGGCTTTTCAAGAGGTGGCGCTTGGCTTGAGAAGGGTGTGCCAGGCAAGGCCTTCTGGGTGAGGTCAGTGCCGTCACAGGCCCTCAAAAACCTGGACCCTACCACAGACGTCACGTATTTGAACGGTTGGCCCAACTTGAGACAGGAGGCCTTACATGGTCCCACTCAATTTGTGTGACTCATTTTTTATGATCAATCTTTGCCTTTGTGGTCCCTCAAAAATGCAGATTGCCTTAACCCTGGCAGCCCATACATTCCACAAACCCATCCCCATTGTCTCTTCAATGAATCTATCGATTGCACGTTTCTCAACTGGACGGTGTCTCCTCAGTGCCTTTACTCCATTCTGGCCCCAGCCTGGCATCTTCCACTTTACGGCCTTGTTTGGGATCAGAAGGTTAATTAGCTGTAGATTAAATCAATGAAGGCCAGAGAGCCTTGAACAGGGACCCACCCACCCCCAGCACAAAATTGTAGAGTTGGGCATCTCACTTATAATCAAGACCTACTGTCCATCCTCTTTCAAAGACAGGAGGAGACCAGTGTTGTTCACATGTTACACAAAGAAGCAGCCATGGAGGGATACCTTCCCCCTACGTAGGAGATCCAGGACAAATAAAAAGAAGGACTTCTTCACACAGCGCAGAGTTAAATTATGGAACTCACTACCACAAGATGTGGTGATGGCCACCAATGTGGATGGCTTCAAAAGGGGGTTGGATAAATTCCTGGAGGCAAAGGCTATCCATGGCTACTAGCCCTGATGGTTCTGTGCTTTCTCCGGTATTCGAGGCAATAAGCCTGTGTGCACCAGTTGCTGGGGAACATGGGCGGGAGAGTGCTGTTGCACCATGTCCTGCTTGTTCATCCCTGGCCGAGGGCTGGTTGGCCACTGTGTGGACACAGTGCTGGACTAGATGGACCCTTGGTCTGATCCAGCAGGGCACTTCTGATGTTCTTATGCAAGCATCCCATGGAAACATGTCGTGCAGACGTTTCGTTGAATCCAGTGACATTTTGGAAACGGCTCGAGAGCAGGAAAAGATCGCTGTTGCTCAGTGCCAGATTGCAAGCCAACCCTAAAGCCACAACGTTCCAGCACTGTTTTTTCTTTCTGTCATCACAAGACGCCCACACCTAATTTCCCCCTTTCCGTCCCGGCGGAATCGAAGCTGCACAGACCGCCTCGTTCATGGCAAGGCTACCTAAGTGCCTTAATGGTATTTGAAACAACAATATGTTTTCTCCCGGCGATGCGAACGGTACCCCCGCAACGGCGCTGAAGGGCAGCAGCGACGGAAAAAGCTGTTGCGGGCTATCATGAAGCACTCAGCCATCTGCCAGAGTGAAACACAGTCTCCCGAATGCTTCGTATCAGATAAAGCTGCTGCTAACGTAGCACTTGATCTGAGCCAGAGGGGCTTTGAAGGCAGAGTACCCGAGCACGCTCCGAGACAGCAAGGGAGGTGACCACGGCTGGGAACATTTTATTTATTTATTTATTTATTACATTTCTATACCACCCAATAGCCGGAGCTCTCTGGGCGGCTCACAAAAATTAAAGCCATTCAAAGTATAAAACAACAGTATAAAACCATAATATAAAATGCAATATAAAAGCTCAACCAGATAAAAACAGCAGCAATGCAAAATTACAAATTTAAAACACCAAGTTAAAATTTATTTATAGACTGTTACTGGGAGAATAAAAAGGTCTTCACCTGGCGTCTAAAAGCATATAATGTAGGTGCCAAGCGAACCTCCTTAGGGAGCTCATTCCACAGCCGGGGTGCCACAGCAGAGAAGGCCCTCCTCCTGGTAGCCACCTGCCTCACTTCCTTTGGCAGGGGCTCGCGGAGAAGGACCCCTGAGGATGACCTTAGGGTCCGGGCAGGTACATACGGGAGGAGGCGTTCCTTCAGATAGCCTGGCCCCAAGCCGTTTAGGGCTTTAAATCTTAATACCAGCACTTTGAATCGGGCCCGGACTTGGACTGGCAGCCAATGAAGTTGTAGAAGGACTGGCGTGATATGATTTCGCCGGCCAGTCCCTGTTAGTAAGCGTGCTGCCCTGTTTTGTACCAGTTGAAGTTTCCGGACCATTTTCAAAGGCAGCCCCACGTATAACACATTGCAGTAATCCAGACGAGAGTTTCTCAAAGCATAGATAACTGTAGCTAGGCTATCTCTGTCCAAATAAGGGCGCAGTTGGGATATCAGCCTAAGCTGATAAAAGGTGCTCTTTGCCACTGAGTTCACCTGTGCCTCAAGTGACAGTTCTGGATCCAAGAGCACCCCCAAACTACGGACCCAATCCTTTAGGGGGAGTGCAACCCCGTCCAGGACAGGGCAAAAAGGTCTTAGATTTCGGGGAGACTGAGACATGGTGCAGTTTTGTTGTTCGTGCTTTATGCGGCAGCCCTCTGCATCAGAAATTTGGAAAGGGGTTCATTTTTTCAAGCTTTCTCGTAGTTGCAGATGAAAAGGAACACCAGCAGTGCCTGTGGAGATCGCTGGAAAAGATTTTCCCAAGGGACAGGCCACAAAGTCCTTTTCCGCGTCCCGCCCTTACATCTGGACGGACATCTCCCACCTGGGAGAGTTTAATGCCGCAGGGCCTTCTGGGTTGTGGGGCCAACCATCAGGCCTGTAACCAGGCTAAAAAGTTCAGGAATGGGAGTGCCCCAAAAGAAAAGGGAGCATACATCTGGTTTGCAGGGCATTTAAAGACTGTTTTTGTTTAGAATACTGTTTTTGTTTTTATTTGTTTGTAAAAAAAAAAAAAAAGTGAGGAAAGAAAATTTAGGGGGCACCCCCCCATACACACACACTATGGGCCTGCCAACCATTTAACTAGGAAGGATAGGAGAGATGAAGGCCAAGGAAAGAGAGCATGAGTGAGCATGGTAAAAGAGGATAGTAGGTAACATGGGTTGATGCTCACTGTATTTTCCTTGGAACTTCAGCTTTCTTGGGAGACACATTCCTCCTTGACCAAACACAATTACCTGTCTTTCATATTTTGTCCACACCATCACTAGTTGTTGAGATCACAGAATCATAGAATAGTAGAGTTGGAAGGGGCCTACAAGGCCATCGAGTCCAACCCCCTGCTCAATGCAGGAATCCACTCCATGGCGGGAAAACTCCACGCAACGGTGGAGGGTTTTGGGTTTTTTTTGGAAAACCTTCCATGCTAAATATCCATGCTGTGCAGAGGAGAGTTCCTGCACAACCGTTGTGTTGCATGTTGTGTGGAGGGCTCCGTGGAGTTTTCCGTTGCGTTGACTTTTCCCACTGGCTACAGAGTTCCCTGGCAAGAGTGGTGAAAGTAGTGAGTGCCAGTCTAGGAGAGCAGCTGGGATTGTTTGTTTGGTTTTTTTTTTACAGCAATGGCTGATGGGATACCATCTGAAGGACCAGGGGAGGAGAGAGGGCAGAGGAACTCTCAATCAAACGCCGTGATGGGTTTGACTCAACTCCACGGTAGCCCACAGTCACACAATGGTGGAGTTAGAATGTGTTGTGTGGGGAGTACTTCCTAAAAACTCAACCATTGAGCGGAGTTTTCACACTGCATTGACTGACGTGTTGTCTGAACTGAGCATGTATCTCCTCTCACGGGATTAGTTATGCTCTCATTAATGTGTGGAAGGAAGACCAGGCCAAATAGAATGGCACGCTCTTGTTTGCCCTCCCATGCCAAAGATCCTTTCCCCACTGCTACCAGGTGGAATACTTTATTTCCCCCCAGCTGGCTCCACCAACCACCTTTAAAATCCTCTGAGTCTCTTGTAAATACCTTTAGGTAGTGTGGGATTTGGGTTTTAGACGTAGGATGGGTAGCCCAACAAGAGAAGAGGCCACCAAGTTTAAATTACACCACTGGGAAAGTTTATTGAGGGGTGGTGGAAAACATTATCTGTATAGGAAAACATCTGAATGGTTTCATGATATTAAGGATGTCTGCTGCTGTAAAATCCAGCCCTTTTTGGGCTCAGTGGACTCCCAACTTGGATTGCCTTTGCAGGTTGAATCGCAGGACTTTTCCAAAATCTGGGAACTTTTTTCGATTTTTTATTTTTTTTATGTAAGCTGAAATGTGCGCAAACAGCTGGGTGGAATTTGCGCAAATTACGGCCAAATTTCTCATAAATCCCAGAAATTATGCCCTGCAATTTGCACGTACATTTCTATTTATGCAGATTGAGTTGGGCCAGCTCATGGGGAAACGAAGGACCAAGCCAATCAAAACTTGTTAAGCTCCACCCCCTGGATGGATTCCTTCAACATCCCTACAACATAAGCACACAAAACTACATCCATAAGAGCAAAGGGGTAAGAGAATAATCAGGGTTAAACACATCCAGCTTAACCTAACTAGACTGTCCCTATTTTCTTTAAGTTCTTCCCAGTAATATCTTAATCAGAGTTCTCAAGCTTTCCCAAGCATTCAGTCACTCCTACAGGTCTCTGATTTCCTTGCTCTTTCTGGTTCTTCTTTCCTCCCATTCTTCCTCTTCATGTCAGCCTTCCTCTACCAAAACTTCCTTGTTTGCCTCCATTTTTTATATGTTAAAGCTAGCCTGTTCTTTGTAACTGACCAATCAAAAGGTCTCACCTTTGGCCTAAATTCCTTCTGCTGAGCAACTTCCGAAACTCTGCAACGTCAAAACGGCTTCTTCCAACCTACAGACTTCTCAGCACCACGATATAAACAAAACCCCTCAGAAATTCCTTATCTCTTTGGCCATCTGTTCACCCCACCACCACACTCCCGTTACTTCATCTGCTTTTGTAGACTTGGCAGCAGGAAACCTAGTAGAACATGAACTGAATATTTAATCTTTTGTTTTTACACTGACCAACACAGAGAAAAAATGATATCAGAAAAGCTAAATAGCTGTTAGCTATTGAGCTACATACAAGGTTATGTTATTATCCTATAAAACCTTAAACAACTTGGGACCAGGATACCTAGCAGACCGCCTTCCCTTATATACACCCGGGTGACATTTAAGATCCTCAGAGGAGGACCTTCTTGTCATTCCAAGACGAGCAAAATGTCATCATGAAGAACCTCGATGGTGGGCCTTCTCTGTAGCGGCACCCACCCTCTGGAAAACCCTCCTTCGTGCAGTTTGGAAGGAGGAGAATGTAATATCCTTCAAATGCCTCCTGAAAAAACATATCTTTTTAGACAAGCTTTCCTTGGACTATAACTTATTCTGGTTTTATATGACATTTTTTTAAAAAAATATTAAGTGTTAAATCTTGACTTTGGTATACTATGGTTCTAATTAGGGCTGTGCATCACTTTGGATCTGAATCCCGAATCTGAGGTGAATCGAGGTGATTCGGAGGGGTTTGAAACAGATCCGAATTGAATTGAAATAGGTCTGAATTGGTCCGAAGTGAATTGGCATGATCCGAATCGACTTTGGTATACTATGGTTGCCCAGAGAGCCTTGGTCTGTTGGGCAGGATAAAAATGCAATAAATAAATAAATAAATAAATAAATATGTCTGTTCCTTCACAACTTCCCTGTAAGAGGTGATTCTAAGCCACACAGCTTCTCAAATACGTTGAGCTGTGTGGTGGGCTTTTGAAATCTACTTCTCCAACAAGAGATGTTGATCTGGTGTGTTGCCAAGAGGCAACTGTTATTTTAGGATTTAGAGACAACAATCCCCAGCTATCAGTCTGCATTGAAGTTCTGAGCTGGGACTTATATAGCATTATGCTCACATGAATTCTGGTTATATTCCAATCACTTCGAGAATGTCTACACATCCGTGCGAAGTGGGAGGATTAGCTTTAGTGAGTGGCAAGCAGCCAGCCTAGATAAGTATATGACTATCTTAGAGACTCCCGTAACAGGCGGTCTACCTTGAAATCTCACAGTCTAAAGGTAAATAATAGACTCCAAGCTGTAACATCTCAGACAGATAGCTAGCGCTGAGAAATAATAGGAAAATAAGCATAGCTTATCCCACTTAAACAACCCAGGTCCGAAAGGCAATCTAGGTAGGAAAAGAGCCATTTTTGTTCACTACTAACTCCTCAAAATGACAATGCTCTCCCACATTTCCAAGACAGGTGGTAAGTAGCAGGAACAGGGCCTTTTGCGTGGTGGCCCCATCCCTTTGGAACTCTCTTCCTAGGAAGATACATATGGTACCCTTAGGGATGTATGAAGAATTTGTTTCAGTTCTTATTTGATCAGGATTTACCCAGAATGCATGCATTTCAAAGGTTTGCGCAATTAATGGGTACATTTGGAAAATGTGCATGAAATCACGCATGGGTTTTCACGTGCAAAGAAAACAAAACGAAAGATCTCAATGTGATGTGGAGACCAGATGGAAAGAGCTTTGAGGATGATAGGAGATGTAGTCCAGCAAGACCTGGATGGTCAAAGGTTCCCCACTCATGACTTAAAGACTAGCGCTGTGCAGGGACACACACACCCCGATCCACTCTGGATCCCTATCCGGACCTCCGGATCTTGCTCCAGATTCACATCCGGATCAGTTCGGAAGAGGTCCGGATCGATGAGGAGCAGTTCGGACCTGATCCGGAAGGTCTGGGGGTCCAGAACAGAGCGGAGCACAGCCCTATTAAAGACTGGGATATTAAACCTATTTTAGAACTAAACAAAGAAGCAGTGCTGGTTGACACTGGACAGCTGGGTTCAAATAGCCACTTAAGTTGTGGAACTTACTGGGTGATTATGCATCACGTTGCCAGTCTCTGGCCTATTTATCATCCTCTCTCCAGGCTTGTTGTGAAGTCAGTACAGGAAGCGTGGATGTGGGAGGCAGGAGGAGCTGTGAGCATGAGATAAAATAATGTGCAAACATTAGCTCTTTAAACACGCTGTATTTTGTCAATTACTGATTTCTATGTCAATGATTTAAGCTGTAGTCTTTCGTAAGTAAATGGCGAGGAATGGTGCACTGGCAGAGAAATGAGTCTGGCAGATTTGTGTGAGAAAGCAGTTTGCTGTACAAAATTCTTCCCACCCTTAAGTTTCAGGCAGAGGCATTGGACCAGGGGTTCCTGGCCCCAAATCAGGGCCGTCCCTAACATGAGGCAGGGTGAAGCGGTCACCTCAGGCGGCAGATACTGGGAGGTGGAAGCAAGGTCTTGGAGGAGAACATGACGTGTCTCACAGCCCAACCTATGTTCCCTAGGCTGCTGCCTTCAAGTTTAATTCAGAGTAGGTCCAGATGTTATATATACCTTTGGGATTCATGGATTTAGTTTTGTTTCTGAATTTTCTAACTCCCTCCCCATCAATTTACTTAGTACTTTATGTGTTTTCATTTTTCCAAGCCTGTTGATGTGGATCATGGCTGGAGAAATGCGATCATGGCCCCGATTCACGTGCTGAGTTGTAATATGTAACATGCCCAGAGGATGGGACATTTGCCCGGGGTATGCTGATATGGGATGTCGATATAACCTTTGGTCCAGTTCTGATCTCTTGTGCATTTAGTGGATCATGGGGACTGTTATAGGCTGGCACACATGGGAATGTGCCCCGGGTCTTTTTAAAGAACTTAGCAACGGCCCCACAGTGGGATATAATTTGTCTTCTCTTCAGTCCTTGGTGAAAACACACAACCTGCCATCAGCACAAAAGAATAAAACATAGAATCATAGAATCATAGAATAGTAGAGTTGGAAGGGGCCTAAAAGGCCATCAAGTCCAAACTCCACTGCTCAATGCAGGAATCCACCCTAAAGCATCCCTGACAGATGGTTGTCCAGCTGCCTCTTGAAGGCCTCTAGTGTGGGAGGGCCCACAACCTCCCTAGGTAACTGGTTCCATTGTCGTATTGCTCTAACAGTCAGGAAGTTTTTCCTGATGTCCAGCCGGAATCTGGCTTCCTGTAACTTGAGCCCGTTATTCTGTGTCCTGCACTCTGGGATGATCCCACTGTGTCAACATACAGCCATGTAAATAAAATAAATTAAATCAACACAAGTTAAATTGCACCTATTTGTCCAATCATAAGCAAATTCTGGAGACAGGAGTAGGGAAAGGAAACATCAGGGCTGCTCCAGTTGTACTCCTCCCACTCCCTAGGAGATAAGAGAGAAAGCAGGACTCTTCCATCAACCCCACTGACAGACAACTTAATTTTTTCCTCTTCCCTCCCCTTCATTTTTTCCTTGCGTGTTGTGTCTTTTTTGATTGTAAGCCTGTGGACAAGGATTGTCTTCTTTGCTGATTTATTGCAAGCTGCTCTGGGAGCCTTTTTTTTTTGGCAGAGGAGAGGAATAACTCTAAATAGATATCTCGTAATTTAAATTTCAGGTGACTGAATTTGGTTAGCGCAGAATTCCCACGATGTACTGCTCAGGTTTCTGCAGCAGGGATGTTGTTTTGCCACAAGATTTTCCTCCCTCTGTAGCATTTTGCTGGAAGAAATATTGCACTGACAAAAGCCTGTGTCCTCCTTCTCCTTTGGTGGCCAATATAAATGTCATAACATGTGGTGTTGGTCATAAACTTTTAATGCAGAAATCATTGCTTCTCCTGCTCTTTGACTGTGAAAGTCAGAAGTGTTGAAAAGCCTCCACTAGTAATTGTGTCTTGGTTTAAAACAAGGAGCCCTTTTCCACTTTTTTACAGCAAGAAATAAATCACCCAGGAGTGCAACCCCATGCTCAAATTCCTTCTGTATCTTGACATTATCATCTATACTCTCGACTTTATTTCTCCTTCGCTGGCTGTTGTGATGAAGGTTTTGGTGCTTAATCTTTTATCTTCAC
The DNA here is from genome assembly GCF_023053635.1 of Elgaria multicarinata webbii. NCBI lineage: Eukaryota > Metazoa > Chordata > Lepidosauria > Squamata > Anguidae > Elgaria > Elgaria multicarinata. The sequence goes on along the minus strand of NC_086188.1, from coordinate 16,635,727 downwards.
CCACACTATTTTTCAGAGGACAGAAGGTTGTGGATTGGTTGGACTTGTACCTGGCACGCTTCAAATATGTAACCTTTCACTTAAACTCTTCATATGTAAAAAAAACGTATTGATTGTAGTGGTGTTGGAGAAATTTGCAACAGATTCAAGAACATTTGGATTTCTATGAATCAGGCCTATAGATTTCACAGCACACCGTCTTTTTTCTGAATCATGTGGATTTTGCAGACTTGCAGACTTTTTCTTTCCTTTTCCTTTTTGGGTGGGATTTGCACAGATTTGCACTTGCACTACGGATGTACGGAGTTTGTAAAATCCATTCTGTCTGAGTTTCGCAGGTACCTTCATCCACTCATTGGTGCAATCGGATTTCCCCCCCCCCATCTAAATTTGTGCAAATTCACATTTGAACAAATTCACGCCGGTGAAAATGCACAAATCTCTCCTCCACCCCCCGGTGCATTTTCATGTTTTAGCCTATAAAGGGGAAGTGCATATTTTTGGCCATTGTTTTTCTACGACTAACTTTGCCTAACATTTAAGGAAGTTACAAAAAATGGGTCTGCAAGTCCACGGAATCTATGTTAGACGGGAAAAGCCCGTCTGCTGTGGGATTTACAGAAATCTGAACTCTGACAATCCAAACTTACACTAATGCACATTAGTGCTAATGTGGATTTGTGCCAATCCCTCCCAAGTTAAAAAAAGATGGCCTGCAAAATCATAGAATCCACACAACTTGGAAAAAGCTGGTTTGCTGTGGGATCCCGTGGGTTATATTCATAGAAATCAGAACTCATGGATTTCTTGAAGACTTGTTTTTAACTTGCTGGGGCAAGGAGGGTTTCTCAGTTATCCTGGAGCTCCGGCAGATGATGAAATTGCTCCCTCTCTGAAAAACACACACACCCCATGTTCCCTCTTTTTACAACACTGTTTCCCAGTGCCAGAACTGGAAAAAGACCAATAAATCTTGATGCAACTCTTAATCTGTCTCAGCTTCTGTTGATGGAACCCATGGAGAAGGGCAGATTTGGGGTAAAATTCCAACATATCTCTTACTTAGACTAGACTCATTGAAATGAAAGGGACTTATCTCATTCATCTCAGGCCATGGCTAGACCAGGGGGGTGGAGGGGGAGGATCTCACGATATGCTGATCCTCCCCCTCAGTCTACAGGCGGCATGTGACATCCTGGGAGGAAGAGGACATCATGCCCGCCTTTTTTTTTTTAATCGGAAATGAGCGCAGGGGCGTTCCAACAACAAAGGTTGGTGGGTGTTTTTATTTTTAAATTCCCACTCTGTCAGGATCTGTCCTGCAGCAGCATTTGGCAGCAGCTTTGCATATAACCAGCCGTAGGGTTTCGCAGGATGCGAGCCCTGGCTGGTAAAGCCCTGCAGGGTTCAGGCCCAGACCAGCAGGCACTCCCAGGTGGGCTCATATGGAACAGCTGGGAGCTACCAGGAAAGGCTTATATAAGAGCTACATTTCACTTTCAGCTTTTGCCACAGCAACACGGACTCTCGTGCTAGCTGCAGCCAGTTCCCGACCATTTGCTACCACAGATCTTGCCTCGCCAGACCTCTTGCTCGTCTCGACCACGCCTCTGCCCCCTTTGCTACCTGATACGTGCCTGAACCTTGCTTTGCCTTTGACCATTGACTTTTGCCTCTGGCCCTTGTTTGGATTCTGTTCCTCCTGGACTCTGCCTCTTGCCTTGATCCCTGCCTGGACCTTGCATGCTTGTTGACTGGATTTCTCTTCCGCCTCTGGTCCCTGCTTGGATTCTGAACCTGTGTCTGACCTTGTGCCTGTTTCCTGGATCTGCCTCCTGCCTCTGGCCCTCTGTTGGGCTCTGTCACCTGAGACCTGTGCCTTACCCCAGCTTGCTCCACCAGTATTCCAACCAACCCAGCCAGGTTTGTCTCCGTCCATCCCAGCCCCAGCGTCCCTAACTAAGGACCCTGCCACCCATGCCCCAGATTGTGACACACTCCCCCCGATGGGCACGGAGCTCTGTGCCCCAAGCCCAGTTCTCAGCTCCTCATGGTTACACTTGAAGAGCCAGGACAACCCGGGACAGCTGCTCACATGGCCCGCGGTCTCAGGACGATACTGGGAACGTGGGAAAAGCTGGGATTACAGCCATCCTGCCTATCCCAGGGCAAGAGAGGGAACATCCCTCCCTGCCCCCGGGATCCCCTGTGAGTCATGTAGACGTACAGAGATGATCCCGGGGCCCCATCTAGCCATGCCTTCAGTAAGATTTATGTTGGATTTTACACTTGATGCCCCCTAGCCCAGGGAGGGATCATAGTCAGCCAACCTATTTTGTGGCTAAGTGTGAATTCAATCCTGGTTCTCCCCCATACTAAGCAGCTCGTGTGGCGCAGAGCGGTAAAGCAGCCGAAACTCTCCCCACGGCCTGAGTTCGATCCCACTGGAAGCTGGTTTCAGGCAGCCGGCTCGGGTCGACTCAGCCTTCCATCCTCCCGAGGTCGGTAAAATGAGTACCCAGCTAGCTGGGGGAAAGGTAATAACGGCCGGGGAAGGCAATGGCAAACCACCCCGCTATAAGGCCTGCCAAGAAAACGTCAGCGAAAGCTGGCATCGCTCCAAGAGTCAGCAATAACTCAGTGCTTTCACGAGAGGTTCCTTTCCTTTCCTTTTCCTTCTCCCCCCTACTAGTCCGTCAGTCTCTAACCATGACACTGCACTGATTCTCTGATGGCTCTAATATGTCCCTGAATTCTGACCTTGCCGTGTCTTCTTCTGTATTAGAATTTCCTGATGGGTGAAACATCCTGGAGACTTTACAGTGTAAACAAGTCCTTAGAAAGGAGCCATTGATTCAACATACCTCTGTACACTGATCCCCCTCCCTCCCGCCTGCCCTGTTCTTGCCAATATTTAACAATCAGGGACACGCTGCATTTATTTAACTGTTCTGTTAAGCACGCTCCATTGGGTTGAAATATGGCGCCTCTCCCGCCGAGGCTGGTTACAAGTTCCTGCGGTTTTATTAGACTCTATGGCAAGGGCTGTTTTGCATTATTGCCTCTGCTCCAGCGGACTCCACAGATCATCTGGCGAAAATCTCACATCTGGACATTTGAGGGATATCTCTGGCTCCCAAGAAATAGGTTTATTATTTATTTTATTTATTGCATTTATATACCGCCCTATAGCCGAAGCTCTCTGGGTGGTTTACAAAAATTAAAAGACTGGACATTAAAAGTCAATATACAGAATTGAAAACCATTAAAAAAAAACCCAGCTAACATTTAAAACAATTTTTCAAACTCTCAGCCAGGCCAAAGACAGTTAGCAACATATGCTGTTAAATGCCTGCGAGCAAAGAAAAGACTTGACCTGGCAGCAAAGAGATAACGGTGTTGGGGCCAAGTGGGCCTCATCGGGGAGATTGTTCCATTATTGGGGGGCCGTCACAGAGAAGGCCCTGTGGTTATTTATTAATCTTCACATCAGCTTTTGTGGATTCCACTGAGCCTTATAGCATTGCTCAGTTCCAAGCAACATCGACTGAGCTCTCTCTCTCTGTGTGTATGCTATGATTCTGCAGCAGTTTAGAAAATCCACAAGATCTGGCCACAAAAGTCAGCTTCTTAAGAATCTGACCTTCATTAACCCCCCCCCCAAAAAAACAAACCCAAAAAAACCCCCAAGCAAACAAAAAACACGTGAAGTTTGAACAAGTTTGTATCATGCCTAGAGAAATCTCAGGGGTGAACACCCAGGGCATAGTTAAACTATGGAATTCACTTTCATGAGATGTATTATTATTATTATTATTATTATTATTATTATTATTATTTATTTATTTATATAGCACCATCAATGTACATGGTGCTGTACAGATTACACAGTAAATAGCAAGACCCTGCCGCATAGGCTTACAATCTAATAAAGCTGTAGTAAACAGTAAGGAGGGAAAGAGAATGCAAACAGGCACAGGGAAGTGTAAACAGGCACCGGGTAGGGTGAAGCTAACAGTATAGAGTCAGAACAAACTCAATATTTAAAAGCTATAGGGAAAAGAAAAGTTTTTAGCTGAGTTTTAAAAGCTGTGATTGAGTTTGTAGTTCTCAAGTGTTCTGGAAGAGCGTTCCAGGCGTAAGGGGCAGCAGAAGAAAAAGGACGAAGCCGAGTAAGGGAAGTGGAGGTCCTTGGGCAGGCGAGAAGCATGGCATCAGAGGAGCGGAGAGCACGAGCGGGGCAATAGTGTGAGATGAGAGAGGAGAGATAGGCAGGAGCTAGACCGTGAAAAGCTTTGAAGGTCAACAGGAGAAGTTTATATTGGATTCTGGCTTTAAAATTCCTGGAGGAGAAGGCTGTCAGTGGCTACTAGTCCTGATAGCTATATGCTAGGGTGACCATATGGAAAGGAGGACAGGGCTCCTGTATCTTTAACAGTGGTATAGAAAAGGGAATTTCAGCAGGTGTCATTTGTATGCATGCAGCACCTGGTGACATTCCCTCCTCATCACAACAGTTAAAGCTGTAGGATCCATGCCCTCTTGACCAGATACAAAAGCTCCTGCAGCTTTAACTGTTGTGATGAAAAGGTAATGTCACCAGGGGCTGCATGCATACAAATGACACCTGCTGAAATTCCCTTTTCTATACAACTGTTAAAGATACAGGAGCCCTGTCCTCCTTTTCATATGGTCACCTTACTATATGCTACCTCCAGTGTCAGAGGCAGTATGTCTATGTACACCAGTTGTTGGGGAACATGGGTAGGGCAGTGCTGTTGCACTCATGTCCTGCTGCCAATTTCCCGTGGCCAGCTAGCTGGCCACTGTATGAACAGAATGCTGGACTAGATGGACCCTTGGTCTGATCCAGCAATGGCTCTTCTGATGTTCTTATGAGCTGTTTCTCTGTGCTTGAGCTGAGGACCACTTATCTGAGAAGAATCACCCTAGTCATGTGCAGCTCTTCGTATGCTCTAAATGGGAATCCATCCCTTCAACAGCTCTTTGATCTGCCTTTTCTATACAACTGTTCAAGAAGCAGGAGCCCTGTCCTCCTTTCCATATAGTCACCCCATCTGAATGCACAGCCCCTACTCCTGTTCTGCCTTGCCACATTCTGCATCAACTGATCACCCCATTGTTAAGTAAACTGTCCAGAAGTTCAGACAAATTTTATGTTAAGTTTCTGTTGGAAGATGTCCTCAAAAGTAACTTTGGCTGTTGCTAAATTTCTTACAGTGGTGGCCAGGATTAGAGCTCTCCGTGCATTAGACGAAAATTGATAATAGCTCTAACTGTATGATGTTTCATGTTTGATTCTTGTTTTTTCATGTATCTATGGATTGCAATAAAGAAGTATGGTATGGTATGGTATGGTATGATGATTCTGAACCAACTTAAAAGGCAACCCCACATAGAGCTAGGGCTGGGGAGACTCACCTGCGTCCGAATCATCAGATGCTTGTCCTACCACCCCCTGCCCCTGTTCACGGGGCATGTCAACCTTTTAGAATAGTATTGGGGAAAGGGAGGAATGGCCAAGGAAAGGGGGCGTGGTTAACTGGAGAATGCCGGAGGGTTGGATTGGGGGCCACGGAGGGCCAGATTTGGCACCCTGGCCTATGGTTCAGCACCCTGGGTGAAATCTGAGACTGGTTGATAATTTGTCAAAGTCGACTGATGCAGACAAAGTCAAGGATGCAGACAAGCTGGGGGGGGGGGGGGTTGGAGGAGGGCAATGAGGATGATCAGGGGTCCAGAAACAAAGCCCTATGAAGAGAGATTGAAAGAACTGGGCATGTTTAGCCTGGAGAAGAGAAGATTGAGGGGAGACACGATAGCACTCTTCAAATACTTAAAAGGTTGTCACACAGAGGAGGGCCAGGATCTCGATCCTCCGAGTGCAGGACACGGAATCTAGCATCCTTAAAGGAAGCCAGATTCCAGCTGGACACCAGGAAAAACTTCCTAAATGTTAGAGCAGTACGACAATGGAAGCAGTTACCTAGGGAGGTTGTGGGCTCTCCCACACTAGAGGCCTTCAAGAGGCAGCTGAACAACGATCTGTCAGGGATGCTTTAGGGTGGATTCCTGCATTGAGCAGGGGGTTGGACTCGATGGCCTTACAGGCCCCTTCCACTCTACTATTCTATGATTCTAAACTTGGCTTCTTTAGCAGTGGTTTTACCATCTACACTCAATTATTCCTGATTGGTTAAGGGTTGCCCACATGACTAACCTAGGAAGTAGGGGTAACCAGCAGGAAAATGTAGTGCCAAAGCAACAGGAGTTTAGAAACCGAGGCACTGAACATGTTTAGTAAAAGCAGAATATTCCTCCCATTAGTGATTTTTCAGAAAAAAATATTTCTACCCTGCTCCTAAAATCTATCCCTTGGGACAGAAAATTAAGATGGGAGAATATTCATTTAAGCATTCTCTTTCTGCCTCTCTTCTCTTTTTGCGTTTCCCGTGTCTGACTAAGCTACATTGATTTTCATTCAAGTTGTCAAGGCGTTTTCCAGACCACGTTAACAACATTCACAGGTGATGAATTCCAGAACCACCACTCTCTCCCCCCCCCCCCCCCGATTCTTAGCATCGTTAGCATCGTTTGCGAAAAACACCCATTGCTACACTCGGGAAGTCGCTCCCGAGACCCATTTCCCCGAAATTTATGCCTTCCTCCCCCTCCAGCTTTGGAGAGTCACAAGCAAGGCTGCGAAGCTGTGAATTAAGAAAAGATGTGAGCATTTAAATCACTGTCTCACCTCGTTACGATGCAACTGGGGACCATGTTCCGTTTTGCATTTTGTAATTAAAGGGGAGACGCAGATGGCGGCTGCCATAACCAAAAGTGATGAGTCAATTAAAATAATACTTAGACCCTCTCCCATTGTTCTGCGATTGCAAGAGCTCTTTGTCACTTGAGGAGAGGTGATAAGCTGCACCGTACCTGATTCCGATCACATAACTTTTGTTTACAAGGGAGAGCTGCTATCATGGCGTTGTAAGGGTGGTACAGCAGGCAGCTCCAGGGCACCATGCTCTGAGAGACCCGTTCTTGATGAAAAGGAAGGAGAGCAACTCCACAAGAGCATGAGGCTTTGTGGAGCTTCTCTTCATTTCATAGGGTGACCATATGAAAAGGAGGACCGGGTTCCTGTATCTTTAACAGTTGTATTGAAAAGGGAATTTCAGCAGGTGTCATATGGATTTTCACCAGGTGCTGCATGCATACAAAAGACACCTGCTGAAATTCCCTTTTCTATGCAACTGTTAAAGATACAGGAGCCCTGTCCTCCTTTCCATAGGGTCAACCTAGCAGAGGAAGGGCTGGGTCCAGGAAGTCCCTTCTGCAACAGGAAGGGACTTTCCATGAGAGGAAACACTTCTTTCCGTTGAAGTGTCGTGTTTTTCAGAACACTCCTGCTTTCGATGGGAGGCAAATGATGAGGCTTGCGAAGTAATCTACAAAGCTTTTATTAAGCAACAAACGTCTCTTCTAACTGAAGAGAGTCTAACCTCTTGGAAACGTCCCCCTAGGCAAAACTATGCAAACTAAGCAAGACAATTGTCTGTTCAAGAAGAATAGGAAGCCACTTTGCAAATGCCCGTAACTTCAGAAAGCCTAATGCGGAGGCAGGTTCTGGCATAATCAAACTGACTTTCTCACACCTTCCTTCCGCCCTGTGCGTTTGAGCGTCTGGCGGACCCTAGCATCAGCTAGCTTATCAGGACGCTCACCTCCGGAAGAAAGCTCACTTCCTACTGAGTGTGTAGGATTTGGCCTTGAGGAGATAAGCTCTGGAGTGGGCTGACTTCCAGCTGGGGAATCGCCCACGCGAGCTTCCTCCCCCACTGGTCCAGGCTGGCTCGTGTCTGCTGCTGCGTCTTCTAGTTCTGAATCTGATTCTGATTGATTACCTGAAACATCTTCTCCCAAAACAGGGGCAGTAGGGTTAGATATGACAGGAAGGTCCCTCTGTTCAATTTTGGGGGGTCCCTCCCCCCACATCACAGATCACTACATTCAGCAGGGTCTCCTGACTCTCTGTGTGACCTTTTGGTGGGTGATAGGCTGCTGTGGGAAGCAGGGAGCAGGGATGTCCACTTTCATCTCTTCAGTTGATCCTGGTTAAATATGGATTCAACCTGACATCTTCCTGTAGATTGGCACCCAAGGTCTTCAGTAGACTTGGAGGCCATAAGTCATGCTAGGAACATGTCTGGGACAGACGACTTCTAATTAAACCTTAGCTAAAAACTACAAGACACCACAGCAGTGCTGAAACTGTCCCTGACAGTGATTCACACTGCAAAAAGAAAATGTGCTCAATGGCATGTGTACATTGGGGAAATGTGGATGAAAATATACATAGTTTTGAAAAATGGACACAGAAAGACTTTCCAGAACTCAGAAGTGAGGTTGGAAGCAACTATTGTTCTTGGTGCCTTGTCTTTGTCACTTGCATACCAGTGCTTTGATCTTGCCTGGACTTATCCTGACCTTGGACCAGACCCTGACTATTCTATGATGCTTTCCTGAATCCAGTGTTTTTCGATCTGGCTTCTGATGTATCCTTCGGCTTTCGACCACAGACTGTTGATGTTTCCCTCCTGCTTATCGAGTTTAACCCTGGTGATTTATGACAGGTTTGGAGAAACAAAACAAGGCCTCATCTAGAGTATTGCATCCAGTTCTGGGCTCCACAATTCAAGAAGGATGCAGACAAGCTGGAGTGTGTTCAGAGGAGGGCAACCAGGAAGATCAGGGGTCTGGAAACAAAGCCCTATGAAGAGAGACTGAAAGAACTGGGCATGTTTAGCCTGGAGAAGAGGAGATTGAGGGGAGACATGATAGCACTCTTCAAATACTTAAAAGGTTGGCACACAGAGGAGGGCCAGGATCTCTTCTCGATCCTCCCAGAGTGCAGGACACGGAATAACGGGCTCGAGTTAAAGGAAGCCAGATTCCAGCTGGACATCAGGAAAAACTTCCTGACTGTTAGAGCAGTACAACAATTGAATCAGTTGTCTGGTGAGGTTGTGGGCTCTCCCACATTAGAGGCCTTAAGAGGCAGCTGGACAACCATCTGTCAGGGATGCTTTAGGGTGGATTCCTGCATTGAGCAGGGGGTTGGACTCGAAGGCCTTGTAGGCCCCTTCCAACTCTGCTATTCTATGATTCTATGATTCTAAATGGCTGGCTGGTTTGGTAGGGATGAAAAAGACTCCAAAGAAACCCGTTTCTTCCCTATTTTTTTTCTTGCTGCGGGCATAGCCTTTTTTTAATCATCCAGTTCAACTAGGACATCCATTAAGAATTCATCCCCAAAGCGTTTGTCCCCTATGAAGGTCTCTGATGCCACGTTGGATTTAGAAGGATCTGCATCCCAATGGTGCAGCCAAAGGAGTCTCCCAGCAAACACACCAACTGCTAAGGATCTAGCAGAAAACTGAGCTGAATCCAAAAAGGAGTCAGCTATGAAGGCTACGTATCATAGAATCATAGAATCATAGAATAGCAGAGTTGGAAGGGGCCTACAAGGCCATCGAGTCCAACCCCCTGCTCAATGCAGGAATCCACCCTAAAGCATCTCTGACAGATGGTTGTCCAGCTGCATCTTGAATGCCTCTAGTGTGGGAGAGCCCACAACCTCCCTAGGTAGCTGATTCCATTGTCGCACTGCTCTAACAGTCAGGAAGTTTTTCCTGATGTCCAGACGGAATCTGGCTGTAAGGAACGGTGAGTTTTCTGAGGATGAGGACTCTGGGGATGAGCAGCCACAGGCGGGACCCAGTACCAGCTTGGCTGATCAACAGCCAGCAGAGGCCTCATCCAGTGCAGACTTAGAAGAGGAGCAAACAGACTTGCTACACGTGCCCTCGTTCAAACAGCAAAGGGCAGAGAAGGAGGCTTTACGCCGATCTAAGCGGATTGCTAATAAACGCCAGCTGAACAAGGAACAGCTGTGAGGCCAAGCTGGTGTATTTAGGTAGCAGTTCGCAGACCAACAAATTTGTCAGAGCTTATCTGGTTTGCCTGGGAGAAGCTCTGGACCGTGTACCCTTGACTGTGCCGTGTTCCTGGTGGATTGTTTTGGACTCTGGACTTCTTGGACCCCGTGACTCTCTCCTGCCCTTTGGAACCTGGATTGGCTTTATGGACTTTCGTGACTCTCTCGTACCCTCACTGACATCTGGAATGCTTTATGGACTGCCTGTGTGTTTTGCGTAAGCAACAAACGATTGCTCTATGTATTTTTGTTTCAGTTGTGTGACCAATACACGTTATCAGTTACTTCCTTAATTGCTGTGTTTGCTGTTTCTTGGCGTGCTTCCCAGTCTGGGCACTCTGCCCAAAGAGATAAGCAAAAGTGGCTGGTTTCAGACAGGCTTCTTCAGGACAGAATAAGCTCTGACCAACGTTTTACCAGCACTTTTTCTGTTAAGAAAAATAAGAATGGAAAACCTTTTGGAGCAGCAGAAGCAGTTAGCTGCGCAGGTGATCCAGCTCACGCAATTAATCACCATGCTCCAAGCGCAAGTGAATCAGGCAATGGCTGCGGCTTCTCAGCCTCCGCCGCTGCTCCCACGTAGGAGTAAATGTTTTGCAGCGATGCCAGAGAGGTTTGCAGGAGAAAAGGAAAGGCTGGACAGTTTCATTGCAACTTGCAGACTGCATTTCAAGGTCCGACCGGAGGATTTTGCTACAGACGGGCACAAAGTAGCTTTTATTGTGTCCTTGTTGTCTGGGTCTGCAAGCAAATGGATTACGCCTTATCTCAATCAGGATAGCCCTTTGCTTGACAATCTGCCTGAGTTTCTGAAAGAGATGACAGCCATCTGGGGAGATCCAGTGAAAGCAGAGACAGCGGAGCATTGCATAAGGGAGCTGCGTCAGGGCAAGGGGTCGGTGGCAGAATATGCTACACAGTTCCGTCTCCTGGCACAAGATCTGACCTGGAATGACAGTGCACTCCAGTCCCAGTTTCGTTATGGCCTCGCAGAGGAGCTGTTGGATGAGTTGGCACGCTCAGCACCATCTACATCGTTGGCTCTGCTTATCGAACAAGCCACCCGGATGGATGCTCGGTTATCAGCACGTCGTTTGGCACGGAAAGGAGCAACAGGGTGGAAAGTGGAGCCAGTGGTGGAGCCAGCAGCAGCACCTGCAGTCTTGGTCTCGCCCTGTACTGGAGAAGAGCCAATGCAGCTGGGAGCTGTGCGAGCACGTCTCTCTGTGGCAGAGAAGCAGCGAAGGAGAACGGCTGGCGTGTGCTTGTATTGTGGGCTTGGGGGGCATTTTGCTCGAGTATGCCCTTCCAAGGGACAGAAGGGGTCTATGTCGGGAAACGGGACTTCCCAGGCTTAGGAGGGGTCGCTAGCCTGGGAATTTTTGGGGCAGAGGCAGGTGTGCCTCAGACAGCACCCAGAAAAGACCCTCTATTGGTCGCAGCAACTCTGTCAGGGGAGCAGGCTCAGGGGTGTGCAGTGGGAGTTATGATTGACTCTGGGGCATCCAGCAATTTTATGGACTGGGCGTTTGCTTCCCAACACAACTTCGCACTAGAGCCGCTGGCAGAGCCGAGGCAGGTGGAGACAATTGATGGGCGTCTTTTAAAATCAGGGCCGGTGACGCATCAGACTACGATGTTGAAGCTGGAGATCCAGGGACATGTGGAGCACCTACGTTTCTATGTGGCCGCGGTGCCACATTTTGCAGTGGTTTTGGGGATGCCATGGCTCACGCAGCATGATCCCCATATCTCATGGGGTCGGCGGGAAGTACTTTTTGCTTCACCCTATTGTCAAGAACATTGTTGGCCAGAGCGGGTGCAGGCAGCCGTGGCAGCGGTTCCAAGATCTGCGGCTGCAGATCTTCCAACAAAGTACGCTGAATTTGCGGATGTTTTTGACAAAAAGGAGGCGGATAGGCTTCCACCGCATAGGCCATATGACTGCACTATTGATTTGTTACCAGGGGCCTCTATACCAGCAGGGCGCATTTATTCCCTTTCGGAACCAGAGTTGGCGGTTTTACGGGAATTTTTGGAGACCAACATACAGAAGGGGTTTATTCGCCCTTCTAAGTCGCCTGCAGGCGCACCCGTATTCTTTGTACGCAAAAAGACAGGGGATTTGCGTCTCTGTAATGATTATAGAGGCCTGAACCGCATCACAGTGCGTAACCGCTACCCCTTACCATTAATTCCAGAACTTTTGGAGCGCCTGCGACATGCGAAGGTTTTTACCAAACTAGATCTTCGCGGGGCTTATAATTTAGTGAGAATCAAGGAAGGGGACGAGTGGAAGACTGCTTTTCAGACCAGATATGGGCACTATGAATATACGGTGATGTCGTTCGGGTTATGCAACGCCCCAGCCGTATTTCAGCATTTTGTTAATGACATTTTCAGGGACTACTTGGATCGCTTTGTTATTATTTATCTGGATGATTTTTTGATTTATTCCCCCAATCAGGAGGCGCATGATGCTCATGTTAAGGCAGTCTTGCAGAGACTTCGTGAGCACAGGTTGTACGCCAAATTAGACAAATGTGCGTTCGATCTCACGGAAGTGGACTTTTTAGGTTATAAGATCTCTGCAAAAGGAGTGGCGATGGATCACGCCAAGGTCGAAGCGGTCCTGTCCTGGCAGTCTCCTAGGACTCGAAAGGAGGTGCAGCGCTTTTTGGGTTTCGCGAATTTTTACCGGCGCTTTATTCCGGAGTTCGCGACTCTGGCGGAACCCATCACCCAGTTGCTGAGGGGCAAGACGGGGTTTCGGTGGACGCCGGCAGCACAGGTAGCTTTCGAGCAGCTGAAGCAGCGGTTTACGGCAGCCCCAATTTTGCAGCATCCAGATCCACGTAAACCGTTTGTAGTGGAGACGGATGCGTCAGATGTCGCCGTAGGTGCAGTTCTGCTACAGGCAAGTACAGCAGACTCTGGGTGGTTGCCTTGTGCGTTTTTTTCTAGGCAGCTTACTCCACCAGAAAGAAACTACACGATCTGGGAGAAGGAGCTCTTGGCAGTAAAGGCGGCCTTCGAGGTGTGGCGTCATCTGTTGGAGGGGGCGGAGTATCCAGTGGAGGTTCGAACCGATCACCGGAACCTGGAGTATCTGCAAACGGCCCGGAAGCTGACACAAAGGCAGAAGCGCTGGGCTTTGTTTTTTGGGCGTTTCAACTTTCGGTTGAAATATATTCCTCGGGCCCAAAATCGCCAGGCTGATGCCTTGTCCCGCAAGCCGGAGTATGCAGCGCAGACGGAGAGGGAGGTGCGGTCAACGATCCTGCGACCCGAACATTTTGCAGCGACGCAGGTGCCCCCGACTTTGCGGGAACAGATTCGCCAGGTGCAGGGGCAGGACGCGTTGGTGCAGGAACATGCAGCAGAAGGGGCCAAGGCACCGTTTCACATGAGAGACGGGCTCCTATATCACCGGGGTCGTTTGTATGTGCCAGCAGGGGTGTGTAGGGACTCAGTGTTACAGCTGTGCCATGACAGCCGGCCGGCCGGACATTTTGGCATATACAAGACTTTGCACCTGCTATCTAGAGACTTTTGGTGGCCGAGGGTGCAAGCGGATGTGGCTCGGTACGTCCAGAGCTGTCCGGTGTGTCGTCGGGCAAAGGACATAAGGGGGCGACCGGCAGGCTTGCTACATCCGTTGCCTACACCTGTGGGTCCATGGCGGGTGATTTCAATGGACTTTATTACAGACTTGCCATTGTCTGCGGGACACACCACTATATTTGTAGTGGTCGATCTTTTTTCAAAGATGGCGCATTTTGTCCCGTGTCCGGGGTTACCAACCGCCCAGGAGACTGCTCGGTTGTTCGTGGACAATGTGTTCAGGTTACATGGACTACCGGAGGGGATTGTCTCGGATCGGGGAGCGCAATTTACGGCACGTTTTTGGAAGGCGGTGATGCAGGTTTTGGACATCAAGGCGCATATGTCATCAGCCTTTCATCCGCAGACAGATGGCCAGACAGAACGGACAAATGGCACGTTAGAGCAATATCTGCGATGTTACTCTAACTATCAACAAGACAATTGGATGGGGTTGCTTCCCTTGGCGGAATTCGCCTATAATAATTCTGTGCACGCCTCAACGCAGCAGACACCGTTCTTTGCAACCAGCGGTGTTCATCCACGGTGGTTTCCGGCGGTGGTGCCCGCTACCAGGGTTCCTGCAGCAGACCAATGGTTGCAGGAATTACAGGCAGTGCAATCCATGGTGCAGGAGCAGCTGCAGGTGGCCAAAGAGGCCTACAAGGTGGGCGCTGATCGGAGGAGGCAGGAGGGGCCGGCAATCACGGTTGGTGACCGGGTGTGGTTGTCAACACGGAATCTTCCACGGCATCGACCCTGCAGGAAGTTGGATGCGCGTTTTATGGGCCCATTTTTAGTAACAGCACAGATTAATCCGGTGGCGTTCCGCTTACAGCTGCCTCGGACTTTCCGGATTCACCCTGTGTTTCACCGCTCTCTATTGGTTCCAGCAGCAGGGGTGAGGCCGGATGCTGGGTCAAAGGCTCCTCCAGTCCCAGTGTTAGTGGATGGGGAGGAGGAGTATGAAGTGGCACAAGTCTTGGACTCACGGAAACATCAAGGGCGTTTGCAGTACTTAATTGACTGGCTGGGTTATGGGCCAGAAGAGCGCTCCTGGGAGAATGCTGGGGATGTGCATGCTCCTCTCTTGGTGCAGGACTTTCACCTTAATTACCCTTCCAAGCCAGGCCCAGCTAGGGCAGCAGGAGGGGATTATGGAGAGGGGAGTAGTGTAAGGAACGGTGAGTTTTCTGAGGATGAGGACTCTGGGGATGAGCAGCCACAGGCGGGACCCAGTACCAGCTTGGCTGATCAACAGCCAGCAGAGGCCTCATCCAGTGCAGACTTAGAAGAGGAGCAAACAGACTTGCTACACGTGCCCTCGTTCAAACAGCAAAGGGCAGAGAAGGAGGCTTTACGCCGATCTAAGCGGATTGCTAATAAACGCCAGCTGAACAAGGAACAGCTGTGAGGCCAAGCTGGTGTATTTAGGTAGCAGTTCGCAGACCAACAAATTTGTCAGAGCTTATCTGGTTTGCCTGGGAGAAGCTCTGGACCGTGTACCCTTGACTGTGCCGTGTTCCTGGTGGATTGTTTTGGACTCTGGACTTCTTGGACCCCGTGACTCTCTCCTGCCCTTTGGAACCTGGATTGGCTTTATGGACTTTCGTGACTCTCTCGTACCCTCACTGACATCTGGAATGCTTTATGGACTGCCTGTGTGTTTTGCGTAAGCAACAAACGATTGCTCTATGTATTTTTGTTTCAGTTGTGTGACCAATACACGTTATCAGTTACTTCCTTAATTGCTGTGTTTGCTGTTTCTTGGCGTGCTTCCCAGTCTGGGCACTCTGCCCAAAGAGATAAGCAAAAGTGGCTGGTTTCAGACAGGCTTCTTCAGGACACTGGCTTCCTTTAACTTGAGCCCGTTATTCCGTGTCCTGCACTCTGGGAGGATCGAGAAGAGATCCTGGCCCTCCTCTGTGTGACAAGAACCAGGGCAGGCAACACTGGGCCGTTGATCACCCCCTCCAGGGCTTCCCCCTCTTTGGGTTGCCTCCCAGTGGTAAAAAAAGACCCCATCATCAGTGGCAAAACACGAGCTCAAATTTAGCTTGTTTTCTAGCTAAAGTTGACTTTTTCAGTACCATTCGGTAGATGTCTGCTGAAATCAAGTGACAAAGCACCACATCTTTTGCCACCGCTGCAAATTTCAGCAATGGAGCAGCATGGGGTGCAGGCAGCCTGTGGGCCATGAGTTTCCCGTACCTTGTGGATGCAGATTTAGGAGAGCACTGCTATAATTTAAACAAAAATAGACAATCCATCTCACCAACGCAAGGCAACTGTGACCCTACCCAATTTGCTCTCCAGGTACTCCTTAATGAGAGAGGGAGAAAAATGTCCCCCTCTATATTTTCTGCACACCATGCATAATTTTAGACACCTCTATCATACCCCACTTATTCACCCTTTTTGCAGGCTAACCCCCCACCCAACCGTAGCCCTCCCTCATAAGGGAATCACTCCAACTCCCTGATCATTTTGGTCACCATTTTCTGCACTTTTTCTTGCTCTACATTTTTGAAGTGTGGTGAGTGGTGACCACAACTGTACACACAATTCCAAGGATGGGTCCTACCACAGATTTGTATAAAATGGGGGGGGATGCACCCCATTGACCTCATGTGTCCCTAAAGTGTTTTTTTTTAAAAAGGTATATGGAGCTGCCACTTTGAGCCCTTTTTGACCCTTCTAGGGTCAAAATTATGAAAATTAAGAAAAGATATTGAACTTAAGGAGGTCTACAAGAAATAGCCCCCTGTTCTCCTAGATCTTCAAATGCATCAGAATGCAGACACAGATCTCTGGGTAACACATGGCTCTCTTACATCTATCTTTGTCTGTCTATTAACCCAGCAAGGGAGAATAACATCTTTGGAGTTCAAAGACCAGAGTCTCCTTTCAAGCAGCGTTGCTCTTTGCAAAAGTAGCTCAACTTCAGGGACTTTTTGGAAGGGCCTGGTTTTCGAAGGTCAAAGCATCTCAAAGCTGCAGTGGGACATGCCCCTTCCATCGTCAATGCTCCAGTGTACCTTTGCAGCAGAGATCCAGTGGAGTGGATAGATATTTGGACTTGTGAGGCACCAATTGAAAATCCCTGCTCAGCCATGACTCTCAGGAGAGGCAGTGTGGTGTAGTGGCTAGAGTATTGGACTGGGACTCAGGAGACTGAGGTTCTAATCTCCACTGGGCCATGAAGCTCGCTGGGTGACTTTGGGCCAGTCCCTGACTCTCAGCCTGACCTACCTCACAGGGTTGTTGTGAGGAGAAAATTGAGAGGAGGAGGACCATGTGAACCGCCTTGGGTTGCTTGCAACTGGGGAAAAGGTGGACTATTAATGCAATAATAAACTAAACCAATTAAATTGGGTGAGCATAGGCTAGTCACAGTGCCAGTTCCATAGAGGGTTTTTTTGTGGGTGAGGCAGCTTGAGTGACCAAGAGGAGCCCTCTACATGAGGCCCCCATTGACTGGCTCAATCAGCAGAGATGTATTAGTCCTAGACAACCATGAATACAACTAAAACCTGTTGGCAGAACAGCAAGAACCTGACGAGGCTAAGCTGTATGAAATCCTGGCTGGAGGAGCACGCTTTACCCTGGATGAATCACATTGGGAGACTCCGGGTCAAAGGAATAAGAAAGCTCGTTTTTTATTGCAGGAAATATAAGTTGGATAGGAAGGTCCCCAACCCAGGATGGAGGGAGACCGAAAAAGTCTCTCTAAGAGGCAAGAGCATAAAGAAGGAGGAAGTGAGGTCAACACCCCTAAGAGTATGAAAGGTCAGCATAGGTCAGAGGACAGTCTAGGAAGCTTGAAGGTTCTCTCTCTATTCTCTTTGCTTCCTTTTCAAGCTAGCTGAGT
Organism: Elgaria multicarinata webbii; assembly: GCF_023053635.1. Taxonomy (NCBI): domain Eukaryota; kingdom Metazoa; phylum Chordata; class Lepidosauria; order Squamata; family Anguidae; genus Elgaria; species Elgaria multicarinata. The sequence continues at coordinate 16,618,232 of NC_086188.1, read as the reverse complement.
TGCACTCACACTTCCAACAAAACCATAATTTAAGTCATTTACATTGCAACCCTCTGCACTCTCACCTGGGAGCAAGTCCCATTGAACTCAATGGGGTTTACTTCGGGATAGACATACATAGGGTTGTGCTTCAAGTCAACAGTCCTTCAGCCTTATTCTCATTGCATTCTCTTTTCTTTGCAGCCATCGCAATCTGAGGCCTCTTATTTACAGAAACCAAACATCCAGTGAACTCCTTCCAGGTTTTCCTGAAATCCAGCAATTGTTATGATCTGACCTCTGCTTTCAAATGGGCAGTATAAATAAAACATGTGTAAAGGAATCAACCTCTCCATTCCCCCACGGACATAAACATGCTGCAAAAGGCATAGCCTGAAATCTTCCTCGTTCGACTGGTGGATAGAGGTGATTGCTCCTTTTCCTCACGCGTCTCACCGCTTGCTCGCTTGGAGAGGGCAAGCAAGAGCATGAGGGTAAAGCAGAAGAGCCAGGAGAATCCCAGAACTGGCGTTGACCCTCCATGTAGTACGGGCCTTGGCAACTGTCCAATGCTGCTGTTTGAGGCCTACAGAGATAAAGGAAAAGGGTCAGGCCTTAGAGGCCTGGAGTCTTTCTGTTGAGAGGGGGTATCCCTGAGAGCAGTCATTTCATTTCTCCAGATAAGACACATTCCCTGGTTAAGTTTCATTCCTCCAGTTAAGTTTCATTTCTTCAAAGTGGGAATAGTACTTTCTGTTTTGGGGGAAGAGGGCGTAAAAGACAGAACCAGCCAAACCAGAGCCAGGGACCACCAGAGCAGAAGGAAAGAGCAGAAAGGTACGGCTTGAAGAAGTCTAGGCGAAGCTTAGGGTAAAAGAACTTGTGGTTTTGCAACTTTTATTTTCTGTCAACACCTTTGCATCGTTCAGCTCTCTTGACTAATTAGTTTTAGTTGTAAGTTGCTTGTTTTACTTTAATAGTAAACTGTTGTGTTTAACCTAAAGTCTCTGGAGTGCCAGTCACCCTGCGTCTACAGCCTAAACCCCATGTTACTGGGAAGAGGCAAAGTACAAAAAAGGAAGGTGAGACTCTTAAGGAGGCAGAGATCCTATAGGTGTTGCTGAAGGGGTCCAGGTCAGAGAAGGAACCCTGACAGATGCCAACCCCTGATTCCACTCTTGCACGGGCTCTCAGCCTAACACACGTCACAGGCAGGTGGTATCTTCCACAGCAGCACGGCTTCACTAACTAGGAATTGGAGAATGTTTGTGAAGATTCTGTGAAGTTCCACCTTGATGGTTGGCCTGCCTTGTTCCCTGAGATGAGCTCTTGTTGTTCCAACAGGAAAAGTGTGCATTTAGAAGAACATGTTTTTAAACTGCACATCCAAAAGTGCACTCGTCCCATTGACTAAAGCATGAAAATACATCCCCCCCCATGCACACCTTTAAAGTGCACTATTTTTACTAGTGGAGGCTGGGCCCCCTGATTTCAGTGGGGCAAAGAATCGCTCTGGGTATCCGTCAGAACCAACCAGAACTCTATCCAAAGTGCTGAATCCTATCCCCCAAAATGGATTCAGCACCTTGGACAGCTTTAGAGGTCTGGCTGGTTCTGTCTGAAACCCAGGATGAATTCACAGCCCTACCGAAATTGGAGCCTGCAAACTCTGCTGCATTTTTCTAAGAAACGCTATTTGCAGACACGATCACCACTTCAGGAAAATGCAAGGTTGGCCTGGGGGGGTGGGGGGAATGCACTCAGAAATGGGGCCTGTTCTGATATTCGAAAAGGAAGTCAGTTGTATTTGGGTGTTCACCCCGCAATCACCCCGTGAAACTTCACTCGTCTCCCGGTCACCTGGAGGTCAGTTAGACCTCGAAACGTTGCCTTAGGCAAAAACTCTGATGGCAGCTTTCAGCACAATGACACTAAAGGGGAGTTTTTTAAAAATAGCAACTGGTGTGCGGGAGATCTCCTGTCACTCGCCAATTTGCAAATCAGTGTTCCTGCTTGCCTAATGAATTTGTGCCTGATTATCATGTCTGCTTCAAAGTCTGTACATTCCCAGTGGAGTCACCTTGAACCTCCAAAACCAACTCACCCCGCAAGGGAAAAAGCAGGGACTGGTCGACACGCAGTGATTACCGGATCTGATTAGCAATTAAAACCAGGCCTTGTCAGATGGGAAGATTCTCACCGGCAGACAGAGAGGCAGCTGTTGGCAGACTACAGTTTCTCTTGAGAGCAGCTTATGGGAGTTCAAGTGGAATCCTGTTGGATTTGCATTTTCGACATATGAGATGGCATGATGGACACCGATAGCTGAGCCCTACGGGTGAGACAGAAGGTTCGCTATGGACCCCAGATTGGGATCCATGATTTGGACAAGGAGGTGCAGGGAACGCTGATCAAATCTGCAGATGTCCCACAAAATTGGGTGGGATAGCTAATACCCTGGAAGACAGAAACAAACTTCAAAGTGATCTTGATAGGCTGGAGTGCTGGGCTGGATACAACAGAATGAAATTTAATAGGGATAAATGCCAAGTTCTACATTTAGGGAATAGAAACCAAACACACAGTTGCAAGATGGCGGATACTTGGCTCAGCAATACTACAAACGAGAAGGATCTTGGAATTGTTGTAGATCGCAAACTGAATATGAGCCAACAGTGCGATACGGCTGCAAGAAAGGCCAATGTTATTTTGGGCTGCATTAAAAGAAGTATAGCTTCCAATTCTCGTGAGGAACTGGTTCCCCTAATTCCCCTAATTCGGCACTGGTTAGGCCTCATCTTGAGTATTGCGTCTAGTTCTGGGCACCACACTTGAAGGCAACCAGGATGATCAGGGGTCTGGAAACAAAGCCCTATGAAGAGAGACTGAAAGAACTGGGCATGTTTAGCCTGGGGAAGAGAAGATTGAGGGGTGACATGATAGCAACAACTTGAAAGGTTGTCACACAGAGGAGGGCCAGGATCTCTTCTCGATCCTCCCAGAGTGCAGGACACGGAATAATGGGCTCGAGTTACAGGAAGCCAAATTCTGGCTGGACATCAGGAAAAACTTCCTGACTGTTAGAGCAGTACGACAATGGACCAGTTACCTAGGGAGGTTGTGGGCTCTCCCACAGTGGGGCATTCCAGAGGCAACTAGACAGCCATCTGTCAGGTATGCTTCAAGGTAGATTCATGCAATGAGCAGGGGGTTGGACTCCATGGCCTTATAGGCCCCTTCCAACTCTGCTGTTCTATGATTCTTTGATTCTAGGATTTTAAGGATGGGAGAATGAGCAATGTTCAAAATGAGCAATGTTCCTGTTTGCATTTGCAATTGCTACTCGCTCTACGCGAATGGGAACCCTGTGCAAATTGAGTAGCGATCGAATGGGAGATTTGCGCATGCGTCCCCAACTTCACACAACTCTCTGAATAGACTATTGTTTATTTATTTATTTATTAATCACATTTCTATACCGCCCAATAGCTGAAGCTCTCTGGGCAGTTCACAAAATTAAGACAATTCAAAACAAAACAACAGTATAAAACCACAATATAAAATGCAATATAAAAGCACATCCGAGGTAAAAACAGCAGCAGGGCTCATTCCACAGAGGACATCTGCGCAAATTTGGAAATGTGTGCAAATTAGGAACTGGGCGTAGGGAACAAGGCGAAGGGCAGCCCGTGTTTGGCAATTTGCGGATATTTTGGGTGGACGGGAGCTCGTGGTCACGCTCACATACATCCCACATTCAGAAATACATCCCACATCCCACATACATCCCACATTCATTGTGAACCGCCCAGAGAGCTCCGGCTATTGGGCAGTATAGAAATGAAATAAATAAATAAATAAATAAATAAATAAATAAATAAATAAATAAATCAGCCCAATTCAGCTCAGACCAATTTGGAATCCATCCGCTTCGCCTTGGATCTGAATCTTGATTTGGGTTGGTCCTCCACCCCAGAGGATAGGACTAGATCTAAAGTTATGGGAGGGCACATTTCAGGGGAACATTTGGAGAAACTTCAAGGAGAGGCTGGCTGGCCATCTCCTGGGGAGTGCTATAGCTCTGGAATTCCTGCACTGAGCAGGGGGTGAGATAGGACTAGATGCCCTCCAAAGTAATGCCATCTCCAGTTTTTGGAGAGTCCCTGGCCAAGAGACCCTCAAAGAGCATTTCTCCTTCAGTGAGTCTCACTTCTCACCACCATTGTCACCAATGGCTATTGCTTCTCCTTCTACTTCTCATTTATTATTATTATTATTTTTTATTATTATTATTATTATTATTATTATTATTATTATTATTATTATTATTATTATATCCTGCCTTTTTTCCTCCTAGGAACCCGAGGCGGTGTACATAATCCTCCTCCTTTCCATTTTTAACCTCACAACAACAACCCTGTGAGGTAGGTTGGGCTGAGAGGATGTGACTGGCCCAAAGCCACCCAGTGGGTTTCCATGGCCGAGTGGGGACTAGAACCCAGATCTCCCGGCCTGACACTTCAGCCACTAGACCACACTGCCTCCCACCATTGCAACCATTTGCTTGCTTGGCAGGTTGAAAGCCAGTGAGCAAGTAGGCAGCGATGTCACCTGCTCCTCCTTCTCACCGCCAGGGTTGCCTGGCCCAGAGGGAGGGGAAGGTGGACAAGCAGGTTGCCATGGGAAAGAGGAGGAACAGCTCCAGGGGACTCTGGTCATTGGGTCCTGGCTGGGGTAGGTGGGCTCTTGGCAGGGGCCCGGCCACGCCCACCCTTGATGCTGGCCCTGATACAAGGCTCCCTCCAACTCTATGAAAATCCTTGGAAATCCCCCCAACACACACACGCACACACTTGTGCAGCCTGCAAATGGTGCTGCAAAACCGAGGGTGTTTCGTGTCCCCTCTAATGGGCGTGTTCAGACAACACGCTAAACCCTGCTGCTTAATCACAAAATGGTTAATGGAAGGGTTAGGGTGTTGTCTGAACGGGGCCAATGATGCATTCTGTCAGGTTCAGCGTCAGCTATTCTGTCGAATACAGCAGGCATTTTGAAGGGGTGGTTCATCCCTTTTTAAAAAATTGACCCCACCCCTTGTCCTGCCAAAACCCAGCCCAGGAGCCCGTCTACACTAGATGAAATGTAACAAGTTGGCAGAGATGACGTCAGCAGTCACGTGATGCTATTGTTGTTATGTTTCTTCTGACTTTTAAAACCGTTCCACTTTCTGTTAAAATCGTTTTAAAACTAACAATGTGCCCCAACCTTTCGTTGTATTCAATGCCGTCTTTCAAAGTCATGTCTGGTGACCATGGTCTTTGCTTCCTGATTAGGACGTGAGGGCTTTTCTAGGGGAGGGAGAGCTGGCACAACGCGACGAGGGGGAGGGGGAGGGGGAGGGAGGGCGGTGAAAGAGGGGACAGAGGCTTAATTTTTTAAAAAAACCGCTTATCTTTCGGGGCGCACATGGCCCCTTTAAGACGCTTCAGGGCTTCCCTCGTCCCTACGCGTCGCCCCGCCTCCCTGCCGGCTTATCCCGGCAGGTCTAGCTCAGAGTCACCGGAAGAAGGAGGTTTACTTCAGAGCCAGTATGAGCATAATGAAGAACGTTCTAAAGAAGAGTGTGCCGGGGTAAAACGATAGAAGAAAAGGTATTTCGATTGACTGGGCTCAAGTTGCATTTTGTAACGCAGCAAGGGAGGACGCAACAATGCACTTAAACAACGGTGTAATGAATAGTGTAGATCCTGCCCTGCTTTCCAAAATCAGATTCCACTCCTCACAATGGGAATTCTTGCTCTGGGCCTGCACGTTCGTACAAAAAGTGGCCTGTGAGCCAAAGGTGGGTGTTGTACCTTAGGCTGTTGTACTCCAAAGTACAAGCCCTCCCGAGGGCCCACACCCTGGCAATTGCCCACTATCAAGAACCTCCTGGAGTTTCTCCTTCTCCTCTCCATCATTGCACCCTGCTCTTCCACCTGCCTGTTTCTTTCGCCCAGACAAGGTGGCGGTCAGAAGGAGCAGGAAATGCCACAGCTTGCTTCCTCCCTGGCTCTCTGGCTGTCAAGCAAGCAAGCTGTATTTATTTATTGCATTTCTATACCGCCCAATAGCCAAAGCTCTCTGGGCGGTTCACAAAATTAAAACCGTCAGTCATGAATCATTTTACGTTTTAGTTCAGCCGCCCCCAACCGGATGCCCTCCAGATGTTCTGAACCACAACTCCCACCTTCCCCAGCCAACCAGCCCAGTGGTTAGGAATCCTGGGATTTGTAGTCCAAAACATCTGCAGGGCACCAGGCTGGGGAAGCCTGTTTTAGTGCCCTTCAAGTGAAGGATGCAGTATCCAGGGAGGTTGAAACGCTCTGGTGCTAATTTCGGTTTGTTTCCATTTTATTACTCATTTTATATCATAGAATCATAAAATCATAGAATAGCAGAGTTGGAAGGGGCCTACAAGGCCATCGAGTCCAACCCCCTGCTCAATGCAGGAATCCACCCTAAAGCATCCCTGACAGAGGGTTGTCCAGCTGCCTCTTGAAGGCCTCCAGTGTGGGAGAGCCCACAACCTCCCTAGGTAACTGGTTCCATTGTCGTACTGCTCTAACAGTCAGGAAGTTTTTCCTGATGTCCAGCTGGAATCTGGCTTCCTTTAACTTGAGCCCGTTATTCCGTGTCCTGCACTCTGGGAGGATCGAAAAGAGATCCTGGCCCTCCTCTGTGTGACAACCTTTGAAGTCTTTGAAGAGTGCTCTCATGTCTATCCTTTCTATTACATAGGGTGACCATATTTGGGAAACCAAAAAAGAGGACACCTAGTGTGTGTGTGGGGAAGCAGCTTTCTGAGTTCTGCAGAAAGTACGTTATTCCCCCGCCACCTTAAAGAACCCGATTGGAGTGGAGGAGGGGAAAGGATTTCATTCTGCACCACCACCATCCACTCCAATTGGGGCCTTTTCTATAATGTCCACGAATGACCCACTTTCCCCTTTAAGCCCTCAATTGGAGCTCGGGGTGGGGGAATGATGTGCCTCAAGAAAGCATGTCATTCCCTCCTGCCATGCTAATGGCAGCCTTAAAGAGGAAGGTGTGTCATTCCAGGACATTATTGAAAATTATAGAAAATCCCCCCTGACACCATGGAAAGAACAAAAACCAGGACAAATCCGGGGAAATCCTGACAGTTGGTCACCCTATATTACATTTTGTTATTTTGTATTTGTGTTTTAAAATTGTTGGTTGTTTTATTATGCTCTTCATGGTTTTAATTTTTGTGAACCGCCCAGAGAGCTTCGGCTATTGGGCGGTATAGAAATGAAATGAAATGAAATAAATAAATAAATACATCACCGACTTACGATGAGGAAGCAGTAGCCAGGAGAAGGAGGAACCAGAGCAGGTGGTGGCAATGGCGTTGAGAACGTAGACTCACTGAGTGAGGGGGGCATCGAGGGTGCCTTGCCCATAAAACCTGGGCCGTTTCTACACCTGCCTTTCCCCCCGGGATCATCCCTGTACATCCAAATGACACACAGGGGATCCCGGCAGCAGGCAGGGACCACCCCTCTATTTTCCTGGGATAAGCCTTAGGTGAAGAAAGGGTCCTGGAGCCAGCACTGCTGATGTATCACTCACTCTCCAATATATGAATGCGTTTTCTTGCTTCCTTCAACAGAGAAAACGTGAATGGAATCTCCTCCTACTGAAGCTGACCCTAAGCTGGCATCCAAGTAGCGTGGGAGATTATGAAGCAAAACAGAAAAATATTAACACTTGCTTTCCGCCCAGGGGCTTTCGATATAAAAGGAAGGTTACTCTATGGTCTCTAAGCAGCAGAGGAAATCAATGTTATATGTGTTGGAGCGTGGGAGTTTTTTTTTCTTTCTTTCTCCTTTTCCTAGCTTCTAAAGGTAATTATCTTCTTAGGCTAACTCAATAGACCACGCTTGGAGGCATTCATTGAAGAGTTGTGTTTTTAATACAGATCCAGAATATTTGCCCAGTAAATTCTCAGGAAGAGAATTATAGGCAGGCTGTTACAGGTTATTAATAAATCCTGTGATGGGTATATTAAGGATCACTTAATAAAAATGCAAAAATTGACAAGAGACAGATGCGGGCATTATAGGGGGAAATTTCTGGAATTACAACTGATGTCAAGGTGAGGGACAACTGATAAGCTAAGGCCTGCTTTAATAATAATAATAATAATAATAATAATAATAATAATAATAATAATAATAATTTTATTTATTTCTTACCTGCCTCTCCCTTTGGATCGAGGCAGGGAACAACATTAGTACCACAATACAATATAAATCAAATATATAAAATTAATTAAAGGCGCATATAAAACCAATACAATATCAAAGTGTTAGACTGTAAGCCTGAGGGCAGGGACTGTCTTTTTTGCTAAGTGTAAGCTGCTCCGAGAGCCTTTTTTGGCTGAGGAGCAGGGTATAAATATGATAAATAAATAATAATAAAAAAAGTAACAATCAAGACATCTTAATATTCTTGGTTTAAAATTCATCTGGGTAGGCCTGCTGGAAGAGGCTAGTCTTTATAGCAGTCTTAAAGTTAGAGAGAGAGAGTTAAGTTGACAAATCTCCTCTGGCAGGCCATCCCACACCTTTAAACCAGGAATGGGGGAGAAATTTGTTCAGTTCGAACCATCGTGTGAACCAAAACTCCGTTATCCTTCACAATTTGCACTTCTCCGAATTTTGCAATGGAGTTCTCCGATCAAAAAATCAACTGCGCTCAACATCTAAGGTCCTCCTCCGAGCGTCTACTCCGTGGGAAGCTTGGAGGATGGCAACAAGGGAGAGGGCCTTTTCAGTGGTGGCCCCCCGACTGTGGAATGATCTCCCCGATGAGGCTCGCCTGGCGCCAACGTTGTTATCTTTCAGGCGCCAGGTCAAGACTTTCCTCTTCTCCCAGGCATTTAATGGCATTGAACGCTAAGTTTGTTTTTTAATGGACCCCAGAATTGTGGTTTTAAATGGATGCTGCTGTTTTTATACTGTTGTTTTTATGTCTCTGATGTTGTTTAATTTTTTTATACTTTTAATGATTACTGCTTTTAGCTTTTGTGAACCGCCCAGAGAGCTTAGGCTGTGGGGCGGTATATAAATGTAATAAAATAAATAAATAAATATAAAAATGCCTGTATTATGGGAAATAATGTACAAAACGCAATATATTAGGAACATTGCTTGCAAAATTTATGCATATTAGGCAAAAAAACACCTTGTATTAGGAGAACTGTGTGTAAAAATGCATATGAATTTTCAGGCCAAAAAAATGAATTACAAATCTTAAAGTTTGGGACAAACTGATTTTGGGGTTGCAAAAATGAAAAACTGAGGGGAAAAAACACAACTTATAAATTCATTCCTCCGTCTTTTAAATACATTGATGTTGTTACGTTGCATACAGGTCACTCACATGTGAGAATTTTATGAATGTGAAAGTCATAAAGGAAGCTATGACCTGTTGTCACTTCCCAGGTCATGCAGGTGGTCTTGATCTACACATGGTGTTATGGCTGCTGTTTAGTCATTGCTTTGCTCGGCACATTGCTGGTAATTACTCCCAGATAGTTGGTTGATGTTCATCAACGAGAACTAATGGTTGTTCTCAGAATGGTCTCAGAACCCAGTAGGTCATCCCATGAAGCTGACTGTTAGGAGATTCAGGACAGATCAAAGAAAGGACTTCTTCACACAGCACATAGTTAAACTATGGAATTCACTAACACAAGATGTAGTGATGGCCATCATAGAATAGTAGAGTTGGAAGGGGCCTATAAGGCCATCGAGTCCAACTCCCTGCTCAGTTCAGGAACCCACCTTTAAGCATCCCTGACAGATGGTTGTCCAGCTGCCTCTTGAATGCCTCTAGTGTGGGAGAGCCCACAATCTCCCTAGGCAATTGGTTCCATTGTCATACTTCTCTAACAGTCAGGATGTTTTTCCTGATGTCCAACCGGAATCTGGCTTCCTGTAAGTTGAGCCCATTATTCCGTGTCCTGCACTCTGAGATGATCAAGAAGAGATCCTGGCTCTCCTCTGTGTGTGACAACCTTTCAAGTACTTGAAGAGAGCTATCATGTCTCCTCTCAGCCTCCTCTTCTCCAAGCTAAACAATCTCAGCTGATGTTCAGCAAACGTGTTCATGTTCGGGGCTCGCATGTTTTGCGAACTTCTAGTTAAGGTGCCATTGGAAAGTAGCTACCATTACACCTATTTTTGTTGCAGCTCTCAATAATTGTATAGACGTACCAAGTTCATAGGCATTTATGTTTTGTGATATGCTCGATCGGAACTCTGTTTATTGTAACATTGGGCACAGTAAAAAAACAACAACACTTTTTGCTTAGCACTATATATTTCATTTCCTTGATATTCATTTTGAGTCCATAATTGTTACTTGCTTCATTAGTCCGGTCTAGTCGTTTTTGTAAGATGGAGGCCCACAACAGATGCAGAGGGAGAACCAGGGGAGGAAATCGGCCAAATGAAAAACACAAAGTTTCTTTCCAGACTTTCAAGATCCCCGTCGGTGTCACTTGGGTATGGCCGATTAAACTTCTCATTTATTAAATCAGGGAAAGGATACAGTTTAGATCTCAGAGTGATGGAGTGATGGATATACAGCTTGCTGCAGAGACTGCCGGGAGAGTCCCTGACAGCTCTCTTCTTAATTATATGGAACGGGAAATTTAGCATTTGTAATCTTTTTTGCAATTCCGTGAGATGGCAGGATGCACTCTGCCCCGCTGCTTCCCAAACGTTTGCAGAAAATTCTCCAGGAAACAAGCAGGCTTTATGCAGATGACAGCAGATAATTTTCCCTCCTGCATCCTAAGGCATGTTGGGGGAACAAAGTTAGGGGGTGCTGGAAGGTGACAAGTGTGGGGCCTGGAAGGAAACCTTCCAGCATGGAGCGCTTCTTTTCAGGGGTCAAAGAAACACCAAATCAGACAATCATCGAGTTGAAAGGGACCTTAGAGAACATCTAGTCCACCCCCTGTTCAATGCAGGCTCTGCGTTGTAAGGTGGCATTACAGCTTCTCTCACAGATGGTCATCCAGCTTCCTCTTAAGTACCTTCAGAGATAGAGAACCCACCACCTCCCGAGACAATCACAATTCAAGAAGGATGCAGACAAGCTGGAGCGTGTTCAGAGGAGGGCAACCAGGATGATCAGGGGTCTGGAAACAAAGCCCTATGAAGAGAGACTGAAAGAACTGGGCATGTTTAGCCTGGAGAAGAGAAGATTGAGGGGAGACATGATAGCACTCTTCAAATACTTAAAAGGTTGTCACACAGAGGAGGGCCAGGATCTCTTCTCGATCATCCCAGAGTGCAGGACACGGAGTAACGGGCTCAAGTTAAAGGAAGCCAGATTCCAGCTGGACATCAGAAAAAAATCCTGGCTGTTAGAGCAGTACGACAATGGAATCAGTTACCTAGGGACGTTGTGGGCTCTCCCACACTAGAGGCATTCAAAAGGTAGCTGGACAAGCATCTGTCAGGGATGCTTTAGGGGGGATTCCTGCATTGAGCAGGGGGTTGGACTCGATGGCCTTGTAGGCCCCTTCCGGCTCTGCTATTCTATGATTCTATGAAAATTGCAAACCTCAAACCCTTCTTCAATAACCAACCTTCTGTTTTTCACAACTGCATTTTGCAACTGTAAGCAAAGCGGCAGGCACCGAATGAGAGGTCAGTCCAGAAGAACCAGGAGATGCTCAGGATCATGGGTTGTCTTTCTTTACCTCCCCGGCAAAATGCACTCCTGAGCCCTCCCCTTCACTCGCCCCCCCCCCCCCCGTCTTTTAACAGTCCTGTAAAAATGTTACACTTTTTAGCCAGCGATGGAGCTTGATGTGTCAGTTGCTCCAGTAAGCAGAACTAATCTGGACAGATTAGGTGCCATTTTCATAAGTCACGCTGAGCTGCATTCTTCAGGCCAATTAGGCCAAGGGAAATCTCAGGAGACAAGGGTCTTTCAGGGGTGGATTGAGGTTGCTAGAAGCGGGTCTGGAAGTGTGGATGTTATGTTCCAAGAGCAACAGAAGTGTTGCATAAAGGCAAGGGAGAGCGGCAACAAAATGTTGCAGCATGAAGAGTTGTTGTTTGGGATTCCAGGCCTTTCTGCAGGTTTTTTCCTCTGATTCTAAAAGGTCGTAAGGCTGCTCCTAAGACTTAGGGCCTTCCTAGACGAGGGTTTAGCCTGGTGCGAGGACCGGGCTCCCTGCTGTGCGTGCAGATGATGCACAGGGGATCCCGGGGTCAGGCCGGGCTAACCCCTCCCTTGGCCCAGGATAACCGGCACCACTTTGGGGCTGGTTTTTCCGCAGCCCTGGGCTTAGAACGGGGCTGCGGAAAGTCTAGCAGGTTCTGTGGCTTTTCCCGGCTGCTCGCTTACTCGCTTACATAGGAGCGCTGTGCCCATCGGGCTGGGAGTGAGGGAATCGTGGGGGGGGGAGTGATGGGGGCCAGGGGGGAAAGAGCGGACCCAGCAGGAGAGATGGGGGGGGAAGAGTGGAGCCAGGATGGGGAGATCACGGCTGGGGGGGCGGAGGGGGCATTGGACCTGGCGAGCGGGCGAGCAAGCGGGCGAGGTGAGCAAGCGGGCGAGTGCGGGGCAAGCGGGGGGCAGACTGGTGAGCTGGGGGGTGGACTGGCAAGCGGGGGGCATCAGACATTGTGGGGGGGGAAATCGGGGGCAGGGGGAGCGGGGAACCCTTTATTTTTTAAAAAATCCCACTTATCTTTTCGTTGGTGCGCTCCTGCGCACATGGCCCCTTTAAGATTTTTTTTAAATGGGTGACGCGACGGGGCTTTCCTTTCCCCGTCACGTCTGACATCTGGATAGGCGCGACAGCCCGTGCTAATTGTAGCACGGGCTCGCCGCGCCTGAAGGCCGGATTCAAAGGTAGGTCTAGCAAGGCCCTTATCTACTGGCAGTAAGAGCCTTAAGCTGCAATAGGCTAATATTTTGATCTCCACCTTTTTGCCATGGCTCCCCCCGCCCCCAGACTTCAGCCCTACGCACCACCGGAACTCAGCCCCACAAGGACCGCTCCAAAATTGAATTCAGCCCTCGGGTTCAATGCTACATCAAGCCTCACCTTCCCCCCCAAAGCACTGGGGTGAACTTAAAATGGCATCCTATGTAAATCAATATGGTGATTGATTTAGCCAGAGAGCCTTGGCTATGGGGCGGTATACAACTGTCATAAAGAATAATATAAATAATCTCATAGCTGCCCCTTCAGCTAATGGGGTTTGTCCAATAGCAAGTAATCCATCAGTGCTCATTTAAGCAAGCGCCTTCAGCCATTACAGTAAAGAGGGTGCCTCCAAAGGGTTTACCGGAGCTCACTTACTGAGTTGAGTGAAGCTTACTCCCAGGTAAGTATGCATAGTATTACAACCTTGGGCTCCTGATTAAAATGGATCCTGGCCCTAAACCCATTTACTTGGAAGCTGATTCCATAGGTTGTGTTTAAGACTTGCAACCTAATAACCCAATCTTTTTCATGTTTATTCTCAAACGTGTTTCACTGTTTGTTGGGGGTTACTTCCAGGTAAGTGTGTGTAGAGTTGCAGCCGAATGGCACAACGATATACATGTTTACTCAGATGTAAGTCCTACTGTGTTCATTGGGGCTTACCCCGGTTAGTTGCACAGAGGATTGCAGCCTCCATCTTTGATTGAAACAGCATTTAAATGCTAAAATGGTTTGGGAACCTAATCATTTGGACTCACTGGTCCTTAATACAAAATTAAATGTTTCCTGGAAATTTAAATTTAAAAAAAAATTAAAGGGGTGCCTCTTCACTCCACGCAGCTCTGACAAGGTGACAGCCGAGAGACGGGGAATCTTTCCATTTCACCCCAATTGCCTCTGCTGTCAGCCCACCCGGAATATTCTTAACGTTGCCTTTTGCTTCGAGTGAGAAAAGAACACAAGGTAACACCCTAAAGGAAGGCGGCCTAATCTTCACAGTGCCGTCTGTTTGTCATTCGGCTCTGCCAGATCCCGTTTCTTGCGGGCAGCCGCGTCCCATCTTTGCAATACGTTAACCATCAAAACAAACAAACAAATAGATAAATAGCACGCAGCAAGCAAGCTGCACCGGGGACATTGATTTCATATAATGCACCATTTATTTTCAATTATCGTGGCATTTCCTTTCCCTTCCTTCCTCCCTCCCTCCCCCCGTCCTGACTCTGTTCCCTCCAACACACTTGGCAGCTTAGCACCGGAAAGTTTGCAGAGTTGCAGAACCGCCGCGGCGGGAGTCGTCTCGGAGAAACGCAAAGCGTTGAAAGGCAGAGGCGGAGGAGGCATAGATTGTAGCGCCCGAGATTATTAAAATGTCACCCAGGGAAGGCAACGCGGCCGCTGCTAGCATCATGGTGTAGTTGTGTCTGAAACCTTCACAGCCCCTTCATAGCTTCATAGCTTCCTCCTTTGATCAGCAAATACAAGCTCTGTTTGCTTGGTTGTTTCTTTCTATTTCTTTTTTAAAAAATGTATGTATAAACAAGGTGCCATCTTCAGTGTTAAATTTCAATCCATCCTATTGCCTCAGGAGACGCAGGAAAAGACAGCTGCAGTGTCTTCACACTGGGTGGGAGGCTGCAGAGATTTATCCCGATATCACCATGCAAGGCCAGGGCTTCACAGCTGCGCTTGGCTTCCAGTCTGTTTCCGAGACCAATTCAAAGTCTTGGCATTGGCCTTTGATCATAGAGTCATAGAAAGAGTAAAGTTGGAAGGGGCCTATAAGGCCATCGAGTCCAACCCACTGCTCAATGCAGGAATCCACCTCAAAGCATCCCTGACAGATGGTTGTCCAGCTGCCTCTTCGAAGGCCTCTAGTGTGGGAGAGCCCACCACCTCCCTAAGCAATTGGTTCCGTTGTCATACCGCTCTAACAGTCAGGAAGTTTTTCCTTATGTCCAGCTGGAATCTGGCTTCCTGTAACTTGAGCCCATTATTCAATGTTCTGCACTCTAAACTCTAAACGGTTTGCTACATAAGTATCTAAAGCAGGAGTGGGCAGCTTTGTGTGATTCAAGCACACACACACACCCTGACCACTGTGCCTCCTCTTTTGTGGTGCTGAAATTCTTTTTAATTTTTTTTTAAAAAATATTTATTTATTTATTTATTTATTTCATTTCTATACCGCCCAATAGCCGAAGCTCTCTGGGCGGTTCACAAAAATTAAAACCATGAAGAGCATAATAAAACAACCAACAATTTAAAAACACTAATACAAAATACAGTATAATGTATATAATATAAAATGGCACCCAAAGCAGCTACGGGGTGCCCAAAGGGTCAAAATTAACTTGTTTTCAAACTAAGTTTGACCCTTTTGGTGCTCTGAAGTAGACACACAGTTTTCAAAGGGTAAAAAAAAAAGGATTCAAAATGGCCACATCGGACACCATATTGATTTTTGGGGGGGTTGGAATTGCAATTTTGGGGGGCAGTGGTGAGGCATGAGCTAAAGGAACATAGTGTCTAATATGTACCTGTCTGGATCCTTAGCTCATCTTCGGAAGTCCTCTTCTGGGTGCTCCCATCAAAGGAAGTAGGTAGCTCTATAAGAGAGGGTCTTCTCAGTGGTGGCACCCTGCTTATGATTCTATGCACCTGAGGGTAGTAGGCTAACTTAGGAAGAGCAGAGCAAGTTTCATGACACACAGATCTCTCCTTCAACATTTTGGAGCCACCTCCGAACACCTGCAGCATGAGGCAACTGCTTCACTCTTCCTAAATGTAGGGCCAGCTCTGGCTACAAGAGAGAGGGCCTTCTTAGTTGTAGCTCCTCGCTTACAGAATGCCTTCCCCAAAGAAATTTGTGTAATGCCTACATGGTTATGTTTTCAGCACCAAACAAAGGCCTTTCTTTTCTCCCATCCATTTTCAAGACCTAGTTCTAGATTTTTATGGCTGTTCTTATACATCGTTATCTATTCCTGTAGCATTTGCCATTTTGAATTGCATTTTATTCTTTTAAATATTTCCATTGCATTTTATATCTTTATCTGTTAGTTCAGTTCAGTTTTATTGCTTCTACAAAAAGTAAAAATGGACAAATTAAATACAGATTTTAAAAAATGACCAAGAACTTGGAACTAACGAATTGAAATGTATGATACAATTCCCAATACTAATTTTCAACTTTTATCAAAGTGTCTGTTAACTGAACCAAAAATAAAACATACAAGGCTAAAATTAAGAATTTTAAAGCAGCAATTTTCTGCCTTATTAAATCTGGTATGGACTTTAGCTAATGCCATTATGGTCTTATTGTGTAAACCAAGAACTCTGTGTTCTGGCAAACTGACTGGTTTGTTCTCATTTTAAGCAAGCAAACAAGATAGTTATTATTATTTTTATCTCTCTAATGTCCAAGAACAATTGAACAAATAATAAGGAAGAACCCCAAACTCAAATAATAAGGAACAACCCCAATATGTTTTTAGTCTTCAAACTGTGTGTCCTCTGCCCAGTGATACGTTTCTCTTGTTTGGGTGAAAAATATAATAAATAAATAAATAAATGTAAGCAGAAATGGATGGATACAGGATCAGACAATCAGAGAAGCAGTACAGTATAGTGGTTAAAGCATGAGGGGAAACTCATGGCCTGAAAACTGCATGGAGTCCTAGGCCTAGTTTCATTCAGCCCACAGAGATAGGATGGGACAGAGAGGCAGGGGCAGAAATGGGACGGGCAAATTTGTCATGTTCATATTCATTCCATTTTTCAGATTTTATTTATTACATATTTCTCCTGCCTTCCCCCCCCCTTTTGCAAGGAATCCAAAACGGCCTACATAGGCCTCCTCTTTTCCATTTTATGCTCAATTCTGATGCTCCCCTCCTCTGACAGAGTTCCCAGGGGCGGGGAGGATGATCTCTGAGCCTGGGCCTCCTATCAAATAAGCTCCTGAGAAGATTCCTCCTCGACTCCTGGAGAGTCTTGGAGAATTTCCTCCCCCGCTTCCTGACTTGGCTCCACCACCACCACCACCTCCTCCTCCTCCTCCTCCTCCTCCTCCTCCTCCTCCTCCTCCTCCTCCTCCTCCTCCTCCTCCTCCTCCTCCTCCTCCTCCTCTTCTTCTTCTTCTTCTTCTTCTTCTTCTTCTTCTTCTTCTTCTTCTTCTTCTTCTTCTTCGAGACCCTGGGATCTGTCAATTCTGATGCTCCCTCCCCCTCTGACAAAGACTGAATTTCCAGGGAGGGGAGGAGGGGGAAATGATCTCTGAGCCTCCTTGACTCTTGAAGAGTCTTGGAGAATTTCCTCCTCCACTTCCTGTCTTGGCTGGTCTTCAGGCTCTGAGACTGTACAGGATCTACTCCAAGGAGACCGGACTTTATCCTAACACCCAATGAGCTTCATGGAGACTCAAACCAAGAACTCGAGTCCCCATCCAACAGACTAATGACTACACCACACCAGCTCTTCACTTCCCACTGTTATGTACATAAAGCTTTCCTTGACCTGGCACCCTCTAGATGTTCTGGACTACAATTCCCATCACTTCCAGCCAACAGGGACTGGCTGGGGGAAGCTAGATCACTGATAAAAGCCAGCTTTCTTGTCCCCGACGTGGTTGCAGTATACATCGATTCATTTGATTTGTGCCCTGCCTTGCTGCCTAAAACGGTGCCCAGGGCGGCTGTCAAGGCCGACACACCATCCGTGCAATGACAGATATATGTTCACAAGCTCCCCTCCCGGATACCGGGCAGGCGGTGCAGGTAGGGGGGGAATTTAAAGTTGTTGACAAACCTCAGCGAGTCCTAATTATTTCTGGCATTATCTGCGCAGACGGATAAGGTTTTCATTTAATAAACTCGAGGGTGGCAACCCTCCGTGCCGACTGAGATCTGCAAATTAACAAAGACAACCAGGCAGCGCCGACCGGGCGGAGGGCGCAATTAGATGGCGGGCGAGTGGCGGCGGCAACAGCGGCAGCCCCCGGCGTGGATGTTGGAGGAGCTAATTAGCTCCGCCGTGGGCCTCTGAATGGCCCCGTTCTTCCGTCTGCCTCATAATTCTTGACATATTGGAAATGTGATCATTTCATCCAGGAGGCCTTCTTTCATTCCTTTCTGTGTTTTTAACGAACGCTATCTGTACATACCTAATTGGAAAGTGATAACCAGGGGGAAGGTAGAGCATTCAGGATTCTGGTAAGTGGAAGCACTGATATCTTTGTTGGATGGTATAAAGGCATTTGCATACAGCACCGTCTATGGACCCTCCAAGATTTCACAGATTTGGGGTGCAATATACTTGCAGGAATATAAGAAACTGCCTTATACTAAGGATGCCCGTCGATGTGGAATCCATCACTTTCGAGGCTTGCTGGAGTTCCGGTGAGCAACCAACTTGGCTTGTATCTGCAGGCCAACCTGCAGGGCTCTTCCTGAAATCCGGGAACTTTTTCCAGGTTTTCTTCTCTCCCCCCCCCCCGCCCCGCTTAATTTATTTGCACAAACAGAAACTCACACAAATTGTGGCGCGTAATTTGCATGACTCATGAACATTTGACTCAAATTTCGGCCACAAATGGTGTAGTTCATGCAAATGGCGGCCACGATCTTTGCAAATTATGCATGTCACGTCTGGAATGTGCGTAAGTCACACAAACTGTGCCCCGCGATTTGCACCGATTTTTATCCAAGTAAGTTTTAAAAACCCGGACAAATCTGCAACCTGGACAGATTTGATGCAACATCAGGCCAGGTCATGGGGAAACGAAATGAAGTCTGGAGGGGAGGGGCAGAGGGCACTAAGGAAAGCTCATTGAGTTCTACCCACCAGATGGATTCCTCGGACCTCCCTACCTTATACTCGAAAGGAGTGATCCAAGATGCTGAACCTGTTTGGGGGATTCACATCCCCAGAGACATTGGAGCCACCAGCCTCCACTGCAAAGCACTGCATTAGATGTAGCTTTAAAAAATCAATCAATCAAGTACCATTAAAAATAATGAGAATAAATTTGGCTGTTGCCTAAAAGCCATCAGCAGGTGAAGAAAGTTGGTAACTGAATACAAGAAGGGCATAACATAACTTATGGCTATATAGAATCATAGAGTTAGAAGGAGCCTATAAGGCCATCGAGTGCAACCCCCTGCTCAGTGCAGGAATCCACCTTAAAGCATCCCTGACCGCTGGCTCTCCAGCTGCCTCTTGAAGGCCTCTAGTGTGGGAGAGCCCACAACCTTCCTAGGTAACTGGTTCCATTGTTGTACCGCTCTAACAGTCAGGAAGTTTTTCCTGATGTCCAGCTGGAAGCTGGCTTCCTGTAACTTGGGCCCATGATTTTATTTATTTATTTATTTATTTATTTATTTATTTATTTATTTATTTATTTCATTTTTATACTGCCCAATAGCCGAAGCTCTCTGGGCAGTTCATGATTCCATGTCCTGCACTCTGGGGGGATCCGAGTCAGCCTGAACCAATTCCTGGGACACAAGAGGAGCGGAGTTCTCGCCCTGGTGTCCTATTTTGTGGCCTTCCCATTGGAGCAGTGAGCTGGTCACTGTGGAAACAGAATGACACTTCTGACGTCAGCAGGATCTACACTCCTGCTTTATAATGGTTTAGAGCAGTATTGACAACTGCTGGGGCCCAGGACACATTCCACATACCGTTTTCAAACCACTTTCAAAGTGTTAGATCCTGCTTGGCAAAGAAGTGGCCGTTGTGTGCTGGAGCAGGCATGGTCCTTGTTGATACTTTTCTAAACTGAATATCAGGAAGGAGATGTGCTCCCTACAGACAACCCAGCCTGCCTGCCTGCCTGCCTGCCTGCCTGCCTTCTTTCTTTCTTTCTTTCTTTCTTTCTTTCTTTCTTTCTCCTGCTTAGCTCAGTGTGAAACGCAGCGTCAAACACTAAAGATGAGTAAATGTGAATAAAATGAAGCTTGTCATAATAAATCAACCCTGTGTCTTTCTGACTCAAAAGCAGCTGCTTTGACACCTTGTCTCTGTGGAATTCCTGCCCCACACATTTTTTTTCCTGACACCTTCCTTAACATCCTTTAAGCATCAATTCAAAAAGAAAAAAAACTGCATGCACATGCACATGCACACGTACACACACACACACACACACACCCAAGCCTTTGGCAGATGTTAATTCCTTTGGGCCTTCAATTACTGTACTTCGAACACGGCGTACAGCTTTTGTCACCACACCTAAAAAAAAGAAGAAGGTATCGTTGAGCTGGAAAAGGTGCAGAAAAGGGCAATTAAAATGATCGAGGGACTGGAGCATCTCCCCCTAGGAGGGAAGGTTGCAAGAGGGATTGTTCAGCTTGGGGGAAAAGGAGGCTAAGGCGAGACATGATAGAGGTGTACAAAATCATGCACGGTGTGGAGAATGTGAACAGGGAGACCTTTTTCTTCCTCTCCCATAATACTCGAATCCAATGGGGTCCTCCCATGAAGCTGATGGGTGGGAGATTCAGGACAGAACAAAGGAAGGACTTCTTCACACAGTTAAACTGTGGAATTCACTGCCACAAGATGTGGTGATGGCCACCAATTTGGATGGCTTCAAAAGGGGGTTGGATAACTTCCCGGAGGAGAAGGCTATCAATGGCTCCTAGTCACATGCAAAATGATCCATCTGCCTTCCCTAAGATGAGCAAAGCCATCCTAAATTGGGTGCCACAAACACAGGTCTACAGCCTGAGGAATAAGGATGGCCGGAGACAATTGACTGGTCAATCAGTTGCTTTAGGAGATTGTGGTAGCAGGAGTCAGTGGCTGTGTTCAGACAACACAATAAGTCATGCTGGTTGAAGTGGTCAATAAGCAATGGTGGTTAGTTGATTAGTCAACCACTGGTTATTGTGTTGTCTGTCAGGCAAAAACCACCCCACAGCTGACTATTTCCCCAAAATAACCAATGGTGAAAAACAACATTCTGCACAGTTGACTAGTCACACAACTGTTGGTTAGCAGGTTGTCTGTCGGGCTCTGTGGACTACTTCACCCCCGTTGAGTTGACTATTTCAGCTGCCTACAGAGTCCTCCGGCAAGAACCACCAAAGTGGCAGCTGCTGCTCTTGTCCAGCCGGCAGGACTTGCAATGGCTGATGGGATACCAGCAGGAGGACTGGGGTGGAGAGAGGGCAGGGGACGTGTCAATCAAACACACAGTTGACTAATAGTCAACTCAACGCTGGAGTTAATCCACTCCAAAGTTGATTATAATCATGTCGTGTGGGAAGTACCCCCTTGATAATCAACCCTGACGTTGACTATTACTCCAACACTGACTATTGTGTTCTGAACACAGCCAATGGCTAGCAATGCAGAAACTCGTAGCACCTTGGACAGCGCTCTTTGGGAGCTTCTATGTTGCCTCACATGGAAAGAGCTGTTGCTCCAGCAAAGGACAAGCAGCCACTGGAGCCTTAAGTAGGCTGGTCAGCCTAGGTCTCTCAGAAGCTCCACCTCCCACCAGGTACTGTCCACAGCCTTAAAGGGCCCACGTTCATTTCTGTAGCCTTAAGCTGTTCATTTCTGTAGCCCATATTCTCTTCACCGTTCTCCAGTATGATCGCTGAAACTGAGCACTGGCCCAGCACGATAAAGAAATAAAGAGGTGCAACAGATCCCACTAGGGCCTCTTTCAGGGGCTGCCCCATCGGAATGTGCAATGGGCACGTTTGCTTCAATAAAGGCAAAAAGGTCAGCGCCGCGGCAACGGGTTGCAATCTCCAAGGTGGGTTTCATGCATATTCAGACGTTCCCGAAACCCTGACCTCCCTGTGGGACCAGACCTTCATGAATGAAAGAAACAGGATGTGTGCAGGATGCTGAACTATAGAATAATAATAATTTTAAAAAGAAAGAAAAGAAAATGGTAAGGATGGTGAAGAACATATGATTCCAGCTAGTAACAAAATGCAAGAATGAAGCAAAATCATGCTAGGCTGAGAAGCAGGAGGCCGTGTAAATAAATGCATTTAAAATCCTACGTAATACACTATTCTTTCCTAGCTTCTTTGGCTGGCTTCCGGTGTTCTTGCTCATCCTTTTCCTCGTTCACCTGACTATAAAAATTGTACGTTGAAGGGATATTAACTTGGGCTCTCAGCGGGTGGAAGAATTGGTAAGAGAACAAACATCCACTTAAAAGGAAGGAAGGAAGGAAGGATCATCATTAACTAATCAGTTACATTTAAATAACCCTCAATGTTGGGGCCTTTTGAAGGTAAGCATCGATATGTAACTACCCAATTCCAAATCAGACTACTGGTCCAGCTATCTGGCTGGTGGCATCTCTCCTGGGTATCTGGTCTGGGTCTTTTCCAGCAGCTGGGATTCATTTTGGTTGGGGTGTGAACCTACAGCCCTCTCCCCAAGGTACAGGGTGGGCAGCAGGGCAGGTGCTACCATAGAGGCCACTCAGGCGGCTGCCTAGAGCGCCAAGCTAAGAGGGGCGCTGGGCAGCACTCATGCGCGTTGTTGACTGTGAGCCAGCCCAGCCCAAGGATTCAGCTGGGCCTGGGCGGGCGAGATGGCGCCCCGCGCCTGCCTAGCTGAAGCAAAGCCAGGGACGCTGGGGCGGGGGTGGGGCGGCTCCACGTTCAGACTTCCACCTGGAAGCCACCCTCCCAGAGCCGGGAGGCCACCACCACCAGAAGAAGAAAAAGCACGTGGCAAGCTCAACCCTGGCCCAAGCCAGCCTCTGCCTTACTCCCGAGGAAAGGGCACCGGGTCGCCTTGCCTCTCTCCTTAAACAGGCTGTGATGTCCAGGCAGGCGGGCAAGCAAGACTCCCTCTCCCTTCCCCCAGGAAAGCTAGAGACTTGTGGACTCCTCGCAAGGCAAACTCTCCTGCTTCCTGATCCTGCACACGTGGATCAACGGGACTTGCGTCCGAGAAAGCGTTGCACCGGGAAGCACCAGTGCAGCTCGATCCACCTATGCCTTCTTACTCGGAAGCCTTATTCTTCCGAGTAAATGTGTGGTGGGGATCGGGACGCCAGGCTGCGTAGCGGGTTGCGTTCGCACAGAAGTAAGTCCCGGTGAATTCCAGACGGCTCAGTCCCAAATCAAAGTGAGCCAGTCCCAGCTCTCCACTCGGGGCACACGTTCGGACTTCCCTGCAATTTGGGAGGGTGCAAGTAGCTCACCTTGCCTAGGGTGCAAAATAGTCTGGCACCGGCCCTGGTGGGCAGCCATGTTTTAACAAAAGGAAAAGAGAGTCACGTAGCACTTAAAAACACACACACACACTAGTAGCTGTATTATGCCACATTAAGGGCCAATACAGATGAACCTCCCCTTGAGGAGTGGTGGTTATTTTCCTGCCACGTCTTCGGTCTGCCTTCACTTGTCTGTTTACACATATAGCTGGTCTAACTCTACTATGGAGTTCCTCTCCCGCCCCCATGCTTCACAGGAACCTTAGGGTTCCGCCTTTAACGTCTGGCATCATTAGTCACCTAAATGCATATTCAATGCCTTTTTGTTGTCAAACAAATCTGTTTGGTGGTAGTGATTGATTTAAAGGGAGTGACCCTTAAGGGCCAGCCAATCAGCACTCTGCACAGCCGGTGGAGGAAGTGGCTTGATGATTGTCACGAGGACCAACCAATCAAAACTCTGCACAGCTACCTTCTACTAAAAAAAAGGAAGAACCCATTTAATTAGACCATTTTGCCTGCAATTTGGGACAAATGGCGCCATTTACGGCTGCCATTTTGTAGAAATTGCTATTTCCATAATATTCATACCAGGTTTTTTTTCTTTTGCCCCAAATAGCAGCTTGTAGGGAGGGTAAGTTGTGAGCTTTTGCCAGGCACTTAGTTTGCCCACCTGGCGGCTCACCCCACCTACCCATCAGAGTTGAGTGGGTGGCTGGAGTCTGGCAAGCAGATTGCAAGGAGTGGTGGAGTTCACCCAACCCTACGTGACACACTGTCAGGGTCTGGGGCGCGGGCGGCAAGGCCTCAGTGCAGGAACGCCGGAGCCAGGCTAGGCAGCGGTGGAACCGGCAAACAGAGTCCAGGCAGGGCCAGAGGCAAAGGGCAATGTCCAGAGGCAAGTAGGGTTCAGAGTCCAAAGCAAAACAGAGTCCAAGCAGGGCTGGAGGCAAAAGGCGTGGTCCAGAGATAAGCAGGGTTCAGAATCCAGGAGCAACAGGGCTCAAGCAGGGCCGGAAGCAAAAGGCGTGGTCAGGTGAAGCAGAAGGCAAGGTCTTTTTGCAGTGGTTTTGCAAGGAATTGCAGGAAATCAGGAATGGGCTACAGCAGGCACAGGAGACCGTGTTGCTATGGCAAAGGCTGGAGTGTCAATGCCGTTCTTATATAGCCCTTTCCTGGCTGCTCTCAGCTGGTCTGCATCAGCTCATCTGGGAGTGCTGCTGATATGGGCCTGGGTCCTGCAACTACTCTGCAGCCAGCAAGATGCATTGCGGCCACCAGGTGGTGCTGCAGGGCAGAACCTGACACACACACACACTGCTCCTTCAAAACCAAACAGTCTTGTGTATTGGGAGTAGGGATGCTCATCATAGGCAAATCAGCTCCACTTACATTTGCGAGCCATACATAAAAAGTAGTTCAAATTGCACCTGCAATCTGAGTCGTTCATGCAAATACTGGCTCTAATTTGCAGAAATTATGCAACCGATCACTGTAATTTGCACAAACTACACACATGGTGGTGGGGATTTGTGCAAATTACAGCCAGAAAGTGTGCAAATTATGCAAATTGCAGTCACAATTTGCACAAACACACAAACAAACCTCCCAGGAAATCAAGAAACTTTGCTCAGCTCAAAGCAGATCAAGTCGGACCAGCTCATGGGGAAGCAGGCTGAAGTCCCGGGGGGGTCGAACTGATGAAAGCTCAGTGAGTTCCACCCCCTGGATGGATTCCTCCGACATCCCTAGTTGGTAGTTCATAGCTCCTTGGTAGCCCATAGCTTCAGATACTTTCTGAAGAAGAGGTTGAGTGCAGCCATTATGATTGCACTGGTCAGACAAAAAACCACTTACTATCAAAGAGGGAGGGAGGATAGTCTGAGAGTTGCAATCTACATCAAAGAGTACTTACAAGGTGAAACTAGCAGAGAAAGAAAACAAGTCTCTCTCCCCACCCCCAGTTCAAATGATTTATCACAATAATGGGCTCAAGCGACAGGAAGCCAGATTATGTCTGGACATCAGGAAAAACTCCCTGACTGTTAGAGCAGTACGACAATGGGACCAGTTACCTAGGGAGGTGGTGGGCTCTCCCACACTAGAGGCATTCAAGAGGCAGCTGGACAACCATCTGCCAGGGATGCTTTAAGGAGGATTCCTGCATGGAGCAGGGGATTGAATTCGATGGCTTTGTAGGCCCCTTTCATCTCTACTATTCTATGGTTCTACGATTCTAAGCCTTGTTACTTTCTTCCAACAAGAAGGAACCAATGGGGTGTTCTGTCTGGAACGTTGCTCTATCATAACTATCCTTTCTCCTCCACTTTGCAGCTTTGATTGGCTCATTGGAAGGGGCCTTGGTGCACAGGCTAAGTAGCTCCTAGTTTGAGTCCTGGCTCATCCTGTCGGGATTTTTGAAGACCTGATCAAATGTATCTCGATCCACTTTAGAAGGAGTTGGCAATCGGGTCGTATCTAAAGAAACCTTTGAAAAACTAACCACTGTGAAAGACGATGGTCATTCATCAATCAAAAGAGGGGAAAGCCAGAAGTCCAACATCAGTTTCTCAAATTACCATACCAGGAGCTTAAAAAGTCACCTGTGTAGCTGTCATTAGTTCCAAAACCATGAAAAATTTGCACAGATGGTGAATGTTCCTTTGGAGAGAGAAAGGGAGAGAGAAAAAGTGTGTGTGTGTCTGTGTGTGTGCGTGCGTGCGCGCGCGCCACTAGAAAGCAAGCAGGATCCATCATAACTAATTATTTGTTCTTAATTGTCAGGGAAAAGGGTGGATTGATGAAAGGCATCTGCGTGATAATGTAAAGTTTTTCAAAGCCAAGAACTGCCGCCGATTGAAAGTTTGCCTTTTCATAATCCACAGGCCGTTAATTATCTAAACACAGGTCCCTCGGAGCTGCCTGAGTGAAGATTAATTAGTTTATGAAATAATAGCTAGATTGATGCCAGAAAGGGGACTGGGCTTTAAAAATAATGGCTGAAAATTAGCCAGGCTGTTTCTTCATTTCGCTTTGTGGGGCTCCAGATCAGATCCTTCTCTACTGTTTTGGAGGAGAGAGCCCATTAATCACAGAAGCAGATGGGTCTTCCCAAAGTCTGCAACGCTGCAGAGACAATGACAAAAATCTTCTGCATCAAAGGAAGCGAGACCAAAAAAACAAAAACCTGCAACTGATTCCATTCCATGGGGTCGCCCTGCTTCTGATTCCTTTTGTTCAAGGAGAAGAAGCCATTTGACCCAGAATGAGATACAAGGAGGAGGTGTCAGAACCCTGATGGACCACTTCAAACTGGATGGGGTGCGTGTGTGTGTGTGTGTGTGTGTGTGTGTGTGTGTGTCCTGTTTTCAAAAACTCCCCTATCTTACATAGGAATACAGTAGTGTAAGCCTTATTACTCAAGTTCTACCTGACCGATTTTGCTCATTTCTGTTTTAAACTGAAGAACCAGCACTGCAGTCATGCAGAAAAATTTTAAACTCGGAAAAAAGTTCAAAGTTCTAGCTTTAATAGCAATTAATTTCCTCCACCCCAAACAGACGGGGCAGCACTTCCGACAGCCCTGCTCGGCCAATCAGTGGGGTGTGAAGGCAAGCCTTGAACACAGCGGCACAGTTAGGCTACTGCTGAAAGTGGGGAGGGGCAAAGGGACAGAGGTGGCCATTCGGGGGGCATAAGGGAGGGGCTGGGGCTGCACCACATGCCAATTTCAGAGTAGGGATTCACTATGCGTGACCCACATTTACATTATTCAGGAAAGCAGCAGGTCTACTAATGCCCATGGCGACATGGGCTTTATGGTAGTGAATGAATGAATGGTTTATGATGGTCACAGGCCAATACGTAATTTCCTACAGAGAAAAATACCAATAGCCGTAATTAAATAAAACCAGTAGATTTTAAAATGGGGTCAATATATTTCCCCCTTGTTTTCCCAGTTCAGGGAAAGGAGTAACCTGATGGAGCTAGTCATTCGTCAGTGCTAATGGAAGGGCCCTGTTCCCCATCCATCCTTCTGCTACAGCCTGATGGAATGGCCACTGCCTGGTGACAGTTGAATGAGGAACCTGATGGAAGGGCCCTGTTCCCCATCCATCCTTCTACTACAGCCTGATGGAATGGCCACTGCCTGGTGACAGTTGAATGAGGAACCTGATGGAAGGACCCTGTTCCCCAGCCATCCTTCTACTACAGCCTGATGGAATGGCCACTGCCTGGTGACAGTTGAATGAGGAACCTGATGGAAGGACCCTGTTCCCCATCCATCCTTCTACTACAGCCTGATGGAATGGCCACTGCCTGGTGACAGTTGAATGAGGAACCTGATGGAAGGACCCTGTTCCCCATCCATCCTTCTGCTACAGCCTGATGGAATGGCCACTGCCTGGTGACAGTTGAATGAGGAACCTGATGGAAGGACCCTGTTCCCCATCCATCCTTCTGCTACAGCCTGATGGAATGGCCCCTGCCTGGTGACAGTTGAATGAAGAACCTGATGGAAGGACCCTGTTCCCCATCCATCCTTCTGCTACAGCCTGATGGAATGGCCACTGCCTGGTGACAGTTGAATGAGGAACCTGATGGAAGAGCCCTGTTCCCCATCCATCCTTCTGCTACAGCCTGATGGAATGGCCACTGCCTGGTGACAGTTGAATGAGGAACCTGATGGAATTGTTCATTCAGCAGAGCTGATGGAAGGGCCCTGTTTCTCATTGATCCCTCTGCTGCAGCCTGATGAAATGTAGGGGAAGTGGACTGTTATCAATCACCCCCCCTCAAAAGACATGCGTCACCAATGTAAGAACATAAGAAGAGCCCTGCTGGATCAGACCAAGGGGCCATCTAGTCCAGCATTCTGTTCACATAGTGGCCCACCAGCTGTTGACCAGGACCTCACCAGCAGGACACAGGTGCAACAGCAACCTCCCACCCATGTTCACCAGCAGCTAGTATACATAGGTTTACCACCTCTGTTACTGGAGATAGCCTGTAGGAGCAGCTGAAAGACTTGTGAACATGAGAGCCCTGCTGGATCAGACCAAGGGTCCAACTAGTCCAGCATTCTGTTCACATAGTGGTCAACCACCTGCCCATGGGAAACCCACAAGCAGGATATGAATGCAACAGAACCCTCCTGCCCATGTTCCCCAGCAACTGGTGTGCATAAGAATGCTGCCTCTGACACCGGAGCTAGCCCAGAGCCATGAGGACTAGGAGCCATGGATAGCCTTCTCCTCCAGGAATTTCTCCCATCCCTTTTTAAAGCCATCCAATTTGGTGGCCATCGCCACATCTTATGGTAGTGAATTCCATGGTTTGACTATGTGCTTTTAAGAAGGCCTCCCTTTAATCTGTCCTGAATCTCCCACCAATCAACTTCACAGGATGACCTCATTTGATTCTAGTATTGTGAGAGAGGGAGAAAAATGTCTCCCTAGCCACGTTCTCCACACACTCTGTCATGTCTC
Source organism: Elgaria multicarinata webbii (assembly GCF_023053635.1). Lineage (NCBI taxonomy): Eukaryota > Metazoa > Chordata > Lepidosauria > Squamata > Anguidae > Elgaria > Elgaria multicarinata. The sequence goes on along the minus strand of NC_086188.1, from coordinate 16,589,539 downwards.
CCCTTACTCACCTTTCCTCCAAGCTAGATGCTGTAATCTTCCCTCATACAGGAGATGCTCCAGCCCCTCGATCGTTTTCATTGACCTGTGCTGTTGCAAGTGAGATCTGCAACAAAATGTTGCAGCGTGGAGTGATGGGAGTTGTCGTCCAGTACATCTGAGGGCTACTAGCTTGTGCAAGGATGGCTCCTCCTCTGGGGGATGATGGATTTTTGTAGTTCAGACCCCACAAACAACACAGACTCTGAACAGTGTGTGTGTGTGTGTGTGTGTGTGTGTGTGTGTGTGTGTGTGTGTGTGTGTGTATCAGCAGAGAAAAATAAGTTCTTGTGTGCTGGAAAAAGGACGGACAAGATGAGTGATGGGACTTGGTTATCATGTCTCAGCGAGGTCTGAACAGGGCAGTGTGTGTGTATGCACATATGGTGACAGTTCTGCTGCTATGGTTCCTGCTCTAGTCATTTTTTTATTCTCCACCAGCAAACAATGAAGCAAAGGGGGGAAAAAATCCACCCCAAATTGGGATTTTGGTGGCAGCCACTTGGCTTTTTCTACATGCAGAGAGCAAAAAAAGAATGAACCATTCATTTGCGGCAGGTATGGCAGCAAGCGAGAGCTGTGACCCCCCTCCCCCCCACACTAGCCAGAAGGCAACACATTTCTCCCTGCATAGCCAAAGTTGCGCCGTGTTTTCAAAGAGAACCGCACGGTGCCTAAAAAAAGGCGTGGGCTCAGAGGGCAGGAGGAGCGGGCCGCGGGTTCAAGGGACCTGTATTTCTCTTGTTGCTATTCCCTTCACCGGCAACATCCCCTTGGGGTCGATTTGCCTGTATGCGTCCCTCGCTTGGAAGCGGATGTTGCATGTGTAAAAACCAAGAGCCCTGCATTGGCTTTGCCATTAGGGGTGTGTGAAAGTTTCGATTCAGCTCATTAAACATCAGAACCTGGCTGGTTTGTGTCCCTCGATTGCAAACACATTTTTTTGGGGGGGGGGGGAACGACATACACATTCCAGAGGTTTGATAAACAGCTTATCAAAAACCTGGGGTCAAGTTTCGAATGTCAAGACTGTAGTCCTAAACAGAGTACTAAGCAAAAGCCACGCCAAACATAATGGGATTAATTATGGCTATGAATAAACATGGAAAGGATTGATGTGCATTCACCCATATCGGACTGCCCACACTTTGAGATCAGAAAGAGAGGTCCTTCTCATTTGCCCACCCGTGAGAGCAATTAGGTGAACGATCACACAGGAAAGGGCCTTCTCTGCTGTGGCCCCACACCTCTGGAACAAGCTCCCATCGGAAGTCCGCCATGCACCATCCTTGCAGGTTTTAAGAAGGCCTTGAAAACGTATTTTGCCATGACCGTCTCACGATGAGTACTGCATTTGCTGTTGTTCCTATTGCTGTTCTCGTTGCTTTTTATTTTCATTGTTTTTATTTTATTGTTTTTAACTGCTGTTTTATTGTGTTTATGTTTGTATCACTTTTAATATTTTAACTCTATGTACTTTAGAGCCTCGTGTGGCACAGAGTGGTAAACGGCAGTTACTGCAGCCGAAACTCTCCCCACGGCCTGAGTTCGATCCCAGCGGAAGCTGGTTCTCAGGCAGCCGGCTCAGGTCGACTCAGCCTTCCAGCCTTCCGAGGTCGGTAAAATGAGTACCCTGCTAGCTGGGGGAAAGGTAAACACGACTGGGGAAGGCAATGGCAAACCACCCCGTTACAAAGTCTGCCAAGAAAACGTCAGCGAAAGCAGGCGTCCCTCTAGGAGTCAGTAATGACTCAAGTGCTTGCACGAGAGGTTCCTTTCCTTTCCTTTCCTTATGTACTTTATTGCTGTAAGCTGCCTTTCCGCTCCGAAAGGCAGCCAAAAGATGTTTTCAATAAATAAATGAGTGAAATTTAGTCTCTCGCAAGCCCATTTTGAGGATAGGGTTCGTCACCTTGGAGAGCTCCTTTAAAGTTCTGGCTGGTTCTGAATGAAACCCAGAGCGGATTCACAGCCCCACCGGAATCAGAGCCACCAGCTTAGACTTCATGGTCTTCAACTACATAAAAAATGTGATGAGCCAAATGTGCTGCTCTCGGGGGGGGGGGGGAGGGAGGGAAGGGCTCCTGCTCATTCTGCTGAAATGAGCCCTGGGCTTCTGCCTCACAGTCCTACCCTAATGGCACTGCTGGCAGTGGGCTGCTCCTCCTTTCAGTTCATTGAGGAAATCCTTTTGCCTTTTGCTTCTATGAAAGAAAAATAAATAAATAAATAAATAAATGAAGCACACACCTTGCAAACAGATGGGTGACTGGGTGTGGAGCGGAGATAAGAGAATCAAAGCTCCGCCGGCAGCCTCTTATTAAAGCAAGGCTGGCGGGGAGATCCTATCTCCGCGGTGGTGAGAGATATCCACCAGTTTATCCTTGACTGTAACTTGAATGGGAGCCAATTAAGTCAGAATTGAGATAATCAGGCCTCTCTCCTCAAACGAAGCAGGCAGTCCGTGGAAACAGAGTCGGGTCTGTAGGCAGCAGAGCAAAAATGGTCAGACTGATGCCGTTTCAGGTTAAAGCAGGGTTGTAGAATGCAGGCAGCTGCGCAGGTCCATATCACCAAACCCTACATGCTCTATTCACCCCATGGTCGCTGCGCGGTGGCGCTGCGTTGCAGGGTTTTTTTAAAGCAAACTTCCCAACTGGACAAATGCCCACACTCCCGCTCCAGCCAAACACATTATTTCTCTTTCACGACTGGACAGATGGTCACCAACACCATTAGAACCTTAAACTTAAAGAGAGATTGACAGGGCCATACGGATACCCAGGAAGGACGACAGACCAAGAGAAGGACACCACTGGTGGTCACCTACAGACCCCAATTGAAACCAGTGCAACGGATCCTCAGTGAACTCCAACCCGTCATCAGCACAGACACTTCTTTCTCACAAGCCTTGGAAGGCAGACAGGTCCTGGCCTACAGACCACCTCCCAACCTGAAGCAGATGCTCACCAGCAATAGTACACAGGACAGAGACACAGACAGAGGGACCAGACCATGCAATAGATCCAAGTGCCAACTCTGCCTCCACGTCTATTCAGGCAACACTGTCACAGGACCCAACCACATCAGTCACACCATCAAAGGCCCTTTCACCTGCAACCTTATATAATTTGTGTTACATGCCATCCCTGACTTTGTCTACTGTTAAGTTCTTAATAAACGCATACACATATGTGTTAATTTTTTCACCATTTTTCCAACTGCACATTATCCGATTTCCAACTGCACATTTTTCCCCCCAACTGCACATTTTGTGTTCAACTGCACACTAAAAACAAACAAACCCTGCTGCATTGGTTACACGACGCGGCCACCAACTCACAGCCATCACAGGGCATTTCCCTGAAGCGGCGCACTAAAAAATGTCACTGACTTACTGCAGCCTTTCCATTTGTTGCGAGGTCACCACTGTCCTTCTTCTGCGTGTCTGCGGTGACCTCACTTCGAGTTCATGGCGGAGGGAGGATCACAGCCACTGATTGGTTGCCGGAAGTTCAGGGAGGCGGGGCAAAGGGCAGAGGTGGGCTCATGAGTGCCGGAAACCCTACACTCCCTTCTTCCTTGGGGATTTCCTGCCCCCACCCCGCAGCTGCGATACAGAGTGTTTTCGCCAAGAAGCAGCAGCGCAGTGAAGACAAACCCACCCACCCCATTCTAGCCATTTCCATCTCCACCCGGACCAGGTCTTTCATAAAGCTAGTGAGTTGTGATTGCCCATTGAAGACCAAGGAAAGGAAAGGAACCTCTCGTGCAAGCATTGAGTCATTACTGACTCTTGGAGGGACGCCAGCTTTCGCTGACGTTTTCTTGGCAGGCCTTATAGCGGGGTGGTTTGCCGTTGCCTTCTCCAGCCGTTATTACCTTTCCCCCAGCTAACTGGATACTCATTTTACCGACCTCGGGAGGATGGAAGGCTGAGTCGACCCGAGCCGGCTGCCTGAAACCAGCTTCCGCTGGGATCGAACTCAGGCCATGGGGAGAGTTTCGGCTGCAGAAATTGCTGCTTTACTGCTCTGTGCCACACGAGGCTCTTGCATTGAAGACCAGATGGCTGCAAAATAGTTTGTATTACAACAGGGAACAACATATCATTCTGGGAAAATGTATCCCTCCTCCCCAAGCTACTGTGAGGATTGTGGCTAAGCTCAGAAGGAACAGGGGATTCTGAAGTGGGTGGGTGGGTGGCAGATGACGTCAGCATCCCTGCTTATAAAAAAGTACCAGTGCTGCATGCCTGTGACCCCCTGCTCCACTACACCACTAGTTTGTGGTAGGGATGGTGAAGAAATGCATTCAGTTCTCATTGTGATGCGAATATACCTGATTTCACACTTTGGGACCCCTACACAAACTGACACTCAGTTATCCTTCGAAATGTGTACCTCGCCGGATTTTGCAATAGAGAGTTCCAATTTTTTTAAAAAATGCATATATTAGAGAAGATGACATTCAAAAATGCATCACATTAGGGAAACGGCTTGCCCCAAAAGCCCCATGTATATTAGGCAAAAATGTGGAGCACATGAAGTCAACACCTTGAAAAGGAGAGGGCATTGGACAGGGATAGATTAAGGGCCCAATCCTATGCACATTTAGACAGAAAGATGTCCTACAACTCCCAGCATTCCCCATGCTAGCTGGGGAATTCTGGGAGTTGTAAGACTTTTTTGTGTTTTAACAGGGTATACAACTCCCCTGTTAAAACAGCTCCACTGGCTTCCAGTCTGTTTCTGGGCACAATTCAAAGTGCTGGTTATGACCTATAAAGCCCTATTCAACTCGGGTCCAGGTTATCTGAAATTTATTTATTTATTTATTTATTATTTATTTATTTATTGCATTTCTATACCACCCAATAGCCGGAGCTCTCTGGGCGGTTTACAAAATTAAGACAATTCAAAGTATAAAACAACAGTATAAAACCATAATATAAAATACAATATAGAAGCCCAACCAAGATAAGAACAGCAGCCATGCAAAAATACAAATTTAAAACAGTAAAGTTAAAATTAGTTTATAGGCTGTTAAAATACTGGGAGAATAAAAAGGTCTTCACCTGGCGTCTAAAAGAATATAATGTAGGTGCCAGGCAAACCTCTTTAGGGAGCTCATTCCACAGCCGGGGTGCCACAGCAGAGAAGGCCCTCCTCCTGGTAGCCTCCTGCCTCACTTCCTTTGGCAGGGGCTCACGGAGAAGGACCCCTGAGGATGACCTTAGGGTCCGGACAGGTACACCGCATTCTCCTTTATGAGCCTGCCCATGCTTTGAGATCTTCAGGGGAAGCCCTTCTCTCAGTCCTACCACCATCACAGGCACGCCTGGTGGGAACGCAGGAGAGGGCCTTCTCAGTGGCTGCTCCAGTGCTCTGGAACTCTCTTCCCAGGGAAGCTAGATGTGTTTTCAGAGGCAAGCAAAATAATTTTTGTTCCGGGAGGCCTTTGGCAAACAATCTGGTCCTCTGTCTATGCCAAGGACTTTTAAAACTGTCGTGTATTTAAAATGTTTTAATGTTTTCATATTGTAACATATTTAATATATTTTTTTAAACTTTTGTATATTTCTATTCATAGGTTTTAAATGTACATGTTTTAAATTTGGGAATGCTGTCTTGCCGCCTTGAGGCCCAGCATTGAGCAAAAGGAGGGATACAAATCAATATAATAACGATGATGATGATGATGATGATGATGATAATAATAATAATAATAATAATAATAATAATTGTTCATAGGATTGCACCCAAATCACACTTCCCTGACCCAACGCCCTCTAAATATTTTGGATTGCAAGCCCCATAAGCCCCACCCTGCATGGAAAATGGTCAGGGATGATGGGATTTGTAGTCCAAAACATCCAGAGGGTAGCAGGCTGGGGAAGGCTGGATTAAATCTATGCACAAGAACAAATTAAAAGCGTCCGTTAGCTCCTGCTGAGTTCTACATTTATTTTTAAGTGTTCCATTTTAAGCTACCTTTCTCGGCTGCTTTGTATGCCAGCTTCAAAAGGCCTCTGAACTCCTGCGGGTGGGAGGAACACCCTGACGACAGCCAACCCTTGTCCCTTCCGGCGGCATGAACGCTGTTACCTGCGCTCACAACCTTTCATCTTCTGGAATTATTTCCGTCCAGTGAATGAGAAGAGCAAAAAGAAATCTCACGATTTCACTCTGTTAACATAAAACTCAGGCTGCTGCATAGACGTGACATCGGGAGATTCTCTGATCAGATCTCACGCTGGTGGTTATTTTTTCTTATTTTTGAATTTTATTTTAATAGCAGCCGCAGCGGGGGACAGGGTGGAATCTGGTTGAGACCACCACATTGGGGGAAGAGAGTTTTCACCCTTTCTATACTGGTATGCTTCCCCCCCCCCCGCCAGGAATAAATAGCAACTCGGTGGGGGTGGATAAAGCTTTATATATCCTGCTCTTTACATTATTCATATCCTCCTATTTAAAAGTATTCCCCCACCCAAAAATAGTAGCTAACACAGCCTGCCCCAACCTGGCATCCTTCAAACGGCTTCAACTACAGCTCCCAGCATCTCCATGCTGGCTGGGGATGCTGGGAGTTGTAGCCCAACCAATCTAGAGGGTAGCAGGTTGGACAAGACTGGGTAATGCAACCAGAACAAATATAAAAGACCAGTTTTTAAAAATTGCATATAGCCGTGCACAGCTCATTTCATTACGGTGTGCAACTTAAAGGCCCCGATTGGAGTAGTGGGCTTGAGAAAGCACGCTTTCTGGTCTCCCCGGAAAGTGTGTCATTCCCCCAGGGATGCTAATGGCGGCTGCTATTAGCATGTCTGGGGGAATTATGCACTTTCCAGAAGCTCCAGAAAGCGCTTTCCCATCCTCTTTAAAAGCTGTGATTCCAGCAGTGTGTGGGGGGGAACTTTAGGGTGTGCCTGGGCACACCCAGCACACCCTGTGTGCATGCCTATGATCCAAACCACAATACAATGGCACAGTTTTTAAAAAAACAGTTTTAAAATGTGTGTGTGTGGAGGGAATCAGTCAATCAGCTTGTGAATCCATTCCAGGTTTCAGTCAAAACCAGCCAGAACTCTAAAGGAGATATCCAAGGTGCCAAAATGGGTTCAGCACCTTGGATAGCTCCTTTAGAATTCCGATTGGTTCTTACTGAAACCTGGAATGGATTCACAGGTCCACCGAAATCGGAGCCCTGCACCTCCACTGGGTGGCATAGACATACAACCTCAGCTCTCCCATGGCTTTGCAAGCACGCTCTAGCTCCTTAGAAAAATGAACTATGTTAATGTTTAATGCACAGCATTCCTTCTCTTTCTCCCCTAAGGTCAAGGTCAACAGATCAGAAGACACTTCAAGGCAAGTGCAATCCCCACCCAATGCACTTCTAAGCTCATCTCCTTCCAAAGTTCTGGTAGTGGCTCTACCTCCCTCCATCCTCAAGACGTTTACACAGCTAAGACTGGTGCCCCTGTAATGGTGGGACACTAGGAAGTCATCTGGTTTACCTCTATGGCTGAGTTGGCCCCATCAATGGCACATTTTAGTATGTTGAAGTACATGGTCCTTCCCTGACTTCAGTCCTAACCTCAAGCGGTGCACCTTGCAAATCATCACCAACACCTATTTAAGAACATAAGAAGAGCCCTGCTGAATCAAACCAAATGTCCATCTAGTCCACCACTGTAGGTTGACGGTGGCCAACCATCTGTCAACCAAGGACCCACAAGCAGAACATGCCCACCCATGTTCCCCAGCAACTGGAATGGCTTACTGCCTCTGAGGTAGCACATCTTGGCCTACCCAGATGAATTTTAAACCTAAGAATTTTAAGATGCTGTGATTGTCATTTTAATATTGTATTGGTTTTATATACTCTTTTAACTAGTTTTATGTATTATATTGTGTTTGGTGTTGTTCCCCGCCTCGATCCAAAGGGAGAGGCGGGTAATAAATAGATGATGATGATGATGATGATGATGATGATGATGATAATGATGATGATTGCCATCTGGGCTAGTAGCCATTGATTGCCTTCTCCTCCAGGAATTCATCCAACCCCCTTTTAGAGCCATCCAAATTGGTGGCCATCACCACATCTTGTGGGAGCGAATTCCATAGTTTAACTATGCGCTATGTGAAGAAGTACTTCCTTCTAGCCGAAACTCTCTGGGCAGTTTTACAACAGTTCATAAGGTAATGAAATCCAGCATAAAATCCAGCATTATTATTTTTATATATAAATATACCAAATTCAAAACAAGTTAGACCACTAAAAACAGTTTCAGTAGAATCCTAGACCTGTTTAGACGGCTGGATGAAGTGTCTCATCATATGCCGTTACATGCATGAGAGTGGAGGACGGTCTTAACCTGGCGCCGAAAAGATTAATTATTTTAAAAATAAAAAATAAATAAAAGACCTGCTGTCTCCACCAAGCCTCCCTTTTCCTCCTCGAAATTCTCTGGCTCGCCATGCAAGTAATGGCTGGTATCAGTAAAGAGTAAATATCCAATTTGTACTGTAATTGCACAGACCCTGATCAAACATTTGTTCTGCAACTGAGTGGCTAATTGAGGCATCACACAGAATGGCAGAGAGGCTGAGAAATCCAGAATTGCGACCTAGATGGGGAAACTCTAAACTACATCGCCTACCTTCTTTTGCAGGTGTGCGCATGAAAGTCAGTCTAGAACAGGGCTTCTCATCGGGACAACTCGTGTAGCACAGCCAGGTGCGGCACGGACACAATACCAGCACTACCTGCCATGCAGCTGCTAACGGTGAGGGGCCTGTCAGAAAAGAAAAAGCGGTAACTCGAATTCAGCACCACAAACATACACGGGGATTTGAACCCAGACTTTTAAGAGCTAAGCGCTCAGAGCCCTGGGCCTAGATTGGTGCATCTGCCCGTTGCGGTTTCTCCCACATTCGAACGGTTTGAACTCTCACGTTCTTTTTGTTCTGAATATGAAGAAATCTGTGTACACTGCTACAATGCCTATCAAAAGTGAATGTGTGCGTGTGCAAAACGATGCCTGGTGTGGAGAATGTGGATAGGGAGACCTTTTTCTCCATCTCTCATAATAGAATCATAGAATCATAGAACAGCAGAGTTGGAAGGTGCCTACAAGGCCATCGAGTCCAACCCCCCGTTCAATGCAGGAATCCACCTTAAAGCACAGGATTACTGTGAGGATAAAATGGAGACGAAGAAGAAGATTGTGTGAGCTGCCTACAAAAAAACAACTGTGCTTCTGTCCAAAGGTAAGTTGGGGGAGGGGGGGTGGATGAGATTGCTTTAAAATGCAGACTGAATGACATCGTCAAGTATCATAGAATCATAGAATAGCAGAGTTGGAAGAGGCCTACAAGGCCATCAAGTCCAACCCCCTGCTCAATGCAGGAATCCACCCTAAAGCATCCCTGACAGATGGCTGTCCAGCTGCCTCTTGAAGACCTCTAGAGTGGGAGAGCCCACAACCTCCCTAGGTAACTGATTCCATTGTCGCACTGCTCTAACAGTCAGGAAGTTTTTCCTGATGTCCAGCTGGAATCTGGCTTCCTTTAACTTGAGCCCGTTATTCCGTGTCCTGCACTCTGGGAGGATCGAGAAGAGATCCTGGCCCTCCTCTGTGTGACAACCTTTTAAGTATTTGAAGAGTGCTCTCATGTCTCCCCTCTTCTCCAGGCTAAACAGGCCCAGTTCTTTCAGTCTCTCTTCATAGGGCTTTGTTTCCAGACCCCTGATCATCCTGGCTGCCCTCCTCTGAACACGCTCCAGCTTGTTTGCGTCCTTCTTGAATTGTGGAGCCCAGAACTGGACGCAATACTCTAGATGAGGCCTAACCAGGGCTGAATAGAGAGGAACCAGTACGTCACGTGATTTGGAAGCTATACTTCTATTAATGCAGCCCAAAATAGCATTTGCTATTTTGGGCTGCATACTAGAACCCAATGGGGTCATCCCATGAAGCTGATTGGTGGGACATTCAGGAGAGATCAAAGGAAGGGGTTCTTCACTCTGGAATTCACTCCCATGAGATGTAGGCCATAGCTAGACCTAAGGTTTATCCCTGGATCGTTCAGGGGTCAAACCTGTTCATCTAGGGATCCAGTGCTCAGGCCGGGGCGAACCCTGGATGATCCCAGGATAAACCTTAGGTCTAGCTGTGGCCGTAGTGACGGCCACCAATTTGGATGGCTTTGAAAGGGTGTGGATAAATTCCTGAAGGAGAAGGCAATCAATGGCTATGTGCTACCTCAGAGGCAGTAAGCCGTTCCAGTTACTGGGGAACATGGATGGGCATGTCCTGCTTGTGGGTCCTTGGTCAACAGCTGGTTGGCCACTGTGTGAACAAAATGGTGGACAAGATGGACCCTTGGTCTGATTCAGCAGGGCTCTTCTTATGTTCTAAAATAGATGATGACGATGATGATGATGATGATTTGGAAACTGCACTGCTTGGGGATGAGACTGAAGTCAGGGAAGGTTTGTATACATCAGTGTACTAAAACATGGCTATGTGCTACCTCCAGTAGCAAAGGCAGTAAGCCTATGTATTCCAGTTGCTGCGGAACATGGGTGGGAGAGTGCTGTGTTGCACCATGTCCTGCTTTGTTGGTCCCTGGCCAATGGCTGGTTGGCCACTGTGAACAGAGTGCTGGACTAGATGGACCCTTGGTCTGATCCAGCATCAGCTCACTTCTTATGTTCTTATGGACCGTTGTTCTGATCCAGTATGGCTCTTGTGTTCATCTGTTCCTTTTAGAAAAAGATTACATTGTGACTATTTCTCTTCATTGACCTAGGGCAGGATTGGAGATCCTTTTTCAGTCCAAGGGCCAAATTCTAATCTGGGGAACATCTAGGAGCCACTTTCCCAGGAGCAAGACTTTGGTAAAGCTAACAAATCTGAATTGCCCTTTCCAGACTAAGACACCCCAAAACACTTTGCATTACAACAGGCAGCACAAGATCGTTGCTGGAGAAATCATTTCCCCTCCCCAGACTCAGCTACTGTGAAAATTGCAGCCAAGCTAAGAGTAAACAAGAAGCCTGAGGGCATGGCAGATGACGTCAGCATCCCTGCACTTGAAAACACACTGGTGCTGCATCCCCATGAGCTCTAGTTCCACTACACTGTGTCCCCGTGAGCCCTTTCATGGATTGACAGGTGCCTTTCATTCCATTGTCCGCTCGTTGAAGGAATCTGATTTCCCCCGATTTCCCAAACTTGTGCAAATTCACATTGGTGCAAATTCCCACTTGCAAAAATGCACAAATCTCCCCAAAATGTGCAAATCCCTTCCCCCATATATGCAAATCCTCTCATGCCCATTTTAATGCTTTAGCCTATAGAGGAAATGCACAATACCTGATGGAACAGCTCTACCGACATGAACCTACCCGAACACTACATTCAACAGCTAAGGTCCTCCTCCACGTGCCTACTCTGAGGGAAGTTCGGGGGGTGGCAGCAAGAGAGAGGGCTTTCTCTGTGGTGGCCCCCCAACTGTGGAACAATCTCCCTGATGAGGCCCGCCTGGCACCGACATTGTCATCTTTTCAACGCTAGGTCAAGACTTTTCTCTTCTCCCAGGCATTTAGCAATATGTAATGAGCCTGGGTCTGGTTTTTTTAGTTTCATCGTTTCTAAAGTTGATATAGTGGCTTTAAATGTATGTGAATTTTGCATGTTTTGTGGTTTTTAATTTTTTGCATATTGTTTTTAAATGTTTTGTCTAATGTGAACCGCCCAGAGAGCCTCGGCTATGTGGCGGTATATAAATGCAATAAATAAATAAATTTTCAGCTGGTGTGCTTTTATTTTATGCATTTTTCCACGACTAGAGGGGGCAGCCATCTACACAAATGGAAATGCACGCTGACGGCGTACCACAGCAGCCCCCTGTACAAAGCCAGGGCCTTTCGGTAGAACTACGATCATCTCCACGGCGCCTTGCTGCAATGGAGTAACCTGGCTACTAGACCTCTCGGAGTTGTCTCAGCTCAGCAGCTCAGAGCCGGGGTCTGACTGTCAATCTGATTAGCTCTAAGCCGGGTGTCGATCAGGGCTGCAAGTGATAAGATAAGGTGGCCGCAGTCAAGGAGAAGCTTCTTAAAGGGGGCAAAATGCCAACTAGGAGCATTCCCAGGACGTTTTCGGTGTTAGCAAATGTTATTGGCAAGCTGAGAAGGCTCTCCCGGTGTTGGCTGTAACCACAGTTTCCCCCTGCACCTCGGTTTCCTTAGTTACCAGACTGCACAGAGTTAGTAGTTGAGTCTTTGCAGAGAGGCTTACTGAAAACATCCGCTAAATCCTGCAGCAGGCAGCAAACAGACAGGGCGGGATTTACTTGGGATTACGAGTGCTGTTCTGGCTCAGGGTTCCAGCCAGGCAGGGCCAGCCCTCCCATGAGGCAGGGTGAATCCACCACCTCAGACGGTGGAGTGGGAGAAGAGGTGAACTGCAAGCACCCCACTCTCCCAGAAGGGATCCCTGCTGCTGCGGCATGGCTGCAGCAAAGCTGTGCACTAGCGGGTCCCCCAGAGAACTACACAGTCACTGCTCACCCACTGGGACAAATGCTGGACCAAGAGAGCAACTGGCAAGGTTCTCCAGAGCTACCCAACCTCTGTTTCACTTTGAGACAAGTGGGTGGAGGGTCGGGGCAGGTAAACAGCTTCAGCAGGCAGCCAGTGAGCAGCTTTAACAGTGGAGACCCATCAGCAGCATTAGGCAGAGGGCCCATTAGAGTCTGCGACTGGTAGGGTGACCCTATGGAAAGGGGGACAGGGCTCATGTCTCTTTAACAGTTGTACAGAAAAGGGAATTTCAGCAGGTGTCATTTGCATGCATGCAGCACCTGCTGAAATCCCCTCTTCATCACGACAGTGAAAGCTGCAGGAGCCCTGCCCTCTGTTGTATCTGGTCACTCCAGTGTAGAGCAGATACAAAAGAGGGCAGGGCTCCTGCAGCTTTCACTGTCGTGATGAAGAGGGGATTTCAGCAGGTGCTGCATGCATACAAATGACACCTGCTGAAATTCCCCTCTCTAGACCACTGTTAAAGATACAGGAGCCCTGTCGTCCTTTTCATATGGTAAGAAAGAGGACCTAAGAAATATGGTTCAATTTCCTATAGGAGTACCCAAAAATTGTTGTTCAATATTGTGTATTTACACATTAATCAGCGAATATGATAACTCTCAACCATAGTCCAATTTACACACAACAGTAAACGGTCAAGATTACAGATATGAATATACTTGCTGAAATTCCCCTCTCTGGACCACTGTTAAAGATACAGGAGCCCTGTCGTCCTTTTCATATGGTCACCCTAGCCACCAAGAAGCCTTTTTCAATACTTAAAGGACACCAAACCAACAAAAGTTAAGGGTTGAGCAATGGGGAAAATAGCAATGGGAAAAGCACTGGACGAATTCATCAAGGATTGCGTTTGCCAGTCTTTTGACTTAGCAGATGACAAAGGAAATGAAAGACTACCTTATGTGACCTATCGAGATCACCATAGCATCAACACATTTCAAGAAAGAGCTATTATTGCAATCAAGTTTCCAGAAGCAACCAAAATGCAATGTCTCCTATAGAAAACTGCATAGAAGAAGCTGAAGTGTCGGTCGCTTTGTTAGATAATCCAGATACTGAGGCTTTAAAAAATACAGATAACCTTTCAAGCAGTCTGCCTTTCCTTTTATATACCCCACCAACCTGTAAGATCGTCAGAGGAGGCCTTGCTGGCCAACCATGACCAACAGAATGTCACCACGTAACATCTCAAAAGCAATTTTCTTGGTAGTGGCACACACCTTTTAGGACACCCTCCCCCATGCAGAAAATATGGCTTGTTTTAAATGCCTCCTGAACATGCACATGTTTAAGCAGGCGTTCTACGGCTTGTCTCTTATCATTATGATGCTGCTCCATTTTACTGTGAGTGGGTTTTTTGTGTGTGGGGGGGGGTATTACGTATTTTATGCCGTTTTGTTATTGTAGCTGTAATTCCTTTGCAACAGTATATTTTAAACAGTGATTTAAAATATTTTTTACATGTGAACTGTGTGGATTTTTTATTATATTAAACAAAGTACAATTAGTATTATTAATAAAAGAGAAAACAAATAAATGCAAAGATAGGATGATGAAGCAAGCAAGCAAGCAGCAGGAGAAATAGGAAGTGTTGTTATGTAATACTACTGTATTTTGGTTTCAAAATACTACTGTATTTTGGTTTCATGGGTATCTCAGGCTTTACTTCACTGTAGGCCAATGCAGATGGAGCAAGTGTTTCTCTTAACTAAGTGGGCATTGCTATGGTACCTGGGTGAGCAATCCAGGGACCTTAGGATACAGTGGATTCCCCCAACCCCAATGAAGTAGGCATGGCTGCAACCTCTGGCAAGACATCCAAGCTGAAAAGGTCTGTAGATTCTTTTCCAAGGTTGCTATTGTGACCTTGAAAGAGGGATGGAGGAAGGAGGAGATGGGGGTATGATTATTAGCAGGGAGGATGGAGGGAAGACATGGATCTGCTGGACCCACAAGGCCCTCCATTGCTGTTCCTGCCCACAGCAAGGCACGTGCCCCTTTCCTTGCTGCTGTTCCTCTTCTACGCATCCACAGGCGCAATAAGGTGGGTCACGACTGGTGACTCAGATGAGCCTGTGGAGGAGCGGTGATGCTCTGGAAAAGACGCCAGATTGCGTTGCATGGATTCTGCATAGGGATGGAGGGATAATTCTACATCTGACGCATGTCAGTTTCATCTCAGTTCTTTGATAAATCACTTCCTGCACAATATAGACAGATACTTTGAAATGCATTTCTAAATGTATTTGCTCTCCACATATGCTAAATATATTGTATCCTAAAACTGACATTTTTATCTGAACTTTGGTACATTTTTGAGTTAAAAATTTCATCACGAAATCCAAAGGATAACTGTGTTTTTGTCCATGCATTAGTTCAAGTTTTATGGATCAGTTTGTTTCAAAATATTGACTGAACACAATCCTCTAGTATCCCTGTGTTTACTGTGACCTCTTTATTCCCCCACCAATCCCTCTCTCGCACGCACGCACGCACGCACACACGGACCAAAACAACTGCACCTCTTTGTTGGAATCTTTTTTAATATGAGCTAGTTGCTTTCCAAATCTGTCCTTGTTAATACTGATTCTTCTATTGAACTCCTCACTTCAAAGCAGTCACCTCCACCCTGATGGGTTCACCTCCAACTGAGTCCTTTTCAATTGCACGAAATCCTTCCCTGTTATGCTAATTTCTTTCACCTATACTGATGAGGTTAAGCTGAAGTAACCTTTTAATTAGAGCTTAACTTGAACAGATTAACCTCCGATTATGTCTAATGAGTGAAGCTGACTCGTTATTCCCACTCAGTGTGGTTTCAGAGCAGAAAGAGAAATCAACAAGCATAGGTCTTTGGTAGGACTCAGAGGGTTGTTAGTTTTTTAGTGTGCAGTTGGACACAAACTGTGCAGCTGGGGGGGGGGAAATGTGCAGTTGGAAACCTGATCATGTGCAGTTAAAAAAAATGGTGAAAAAATTAAGACACATGTTATATGTTATGTGTATGTGTTTATTAAGAAATTAACAATAGACAAAGTCAGGGATGGCATGTAATATAAATTATATAAGGATGCAGGTGAAAGAGCCCTTGACGGTGTGACTGATGTCATTGGGTCCTGTGACAGTGTCGCCTGAATAGATGTGGGGGCAGAGTTGGCACTTGGGTCTATTGCATGGTCTGGTCCCTCTGTCTGTGTCTCTGTCCTGTGTAGTATTGCTGGTGAGCATCTTGGGAGGTTGTCTGTAGGCCAGGACCGGACTGCCTCCCAAGGCTTGTGAGAGAGAAGTGTCTGTGCTGATGATGGGTTGGAGTTCACTGATGAGCCATTGCAGTGGTTTCAATTGGGGTCTGTAGATGACCACCAGTGGTGTCCTTCTCTTGGTCTGTCGTCCTTCCTGGGTATCCGCATGGCCCTGTCAATCTCTCTTTAAGTTTAAGGTTCTACTAGTGTGGGGGATAATGAGTCCAGTCATGAAAGAGAAATGATGTGTTTGGCTTGGGCGGGGGCGTGTGTGTGTGTGTGTCTCACAAGGCATTTGTGCATTTGCCTGAACAACTTCCAATTTGACTGGGTATTGGAAATGTTGGAGACAGGACATCCATAGTTCCTGGGCCTGTATACACCAGTTGCTTGGGGAAATGGGTGGGAGGGTCTTGCTGCATGTGGGTTTCCTGGGGGCAGCTGGTTGGCCCCTGTGTGAACAGAATGCTGGACTAGATGGACCCTTGGTCTGATCCAGCAGGGCTCTTCTGATGTTCTTTGGTCTCTTATGGTGGTTTTTTGAGTTACCTCCCAAGTATTCTGCAGTTTACCCACCTCCTCAGGGGATTTCTGCGTGACTATTTTCACAAGTCCCTTCTTCTTCTGAATGTAACTCCAACGTAACTGTGTTGGACTTCCTTGTCGATTGTCAGCTGTGTTGGACTTCCTAGTCAATTTTATTTATTTGTTACTTTTCTGTACTTCTGATTATAACAGAATCTCTCAGCGGTTCACAACATCAGAGTAAATTAAATTTGATAGTAATGAGGTCCACTGTTTCCAGTCAGTTCGACAACACTTACATCTCACTCAAGGTCTATAATCCGTGGTCACCTTCCCGTGGTCACTTTGATGACCAACTGTTCTATGGCACAGTTATTCAGAGCATGTGGATATTTGGCTTCTTTGCCACGTCTGGGACATGCATTTGCCCAGTATGTGAGAGTAATTGAAGCCAGCCATTCCGATCACACGTTCTCCTTTGGATGCCTTTCTAATGCCATTCTCCATCTCAAGATCATTCTGAGCAGGCATTTTCAAACTACTTTGAGGTTGCCTTCATTTAACCGGCTGATACGCTAGCGGAGATTGCATGCCAGCATAAGCACTGCTTTGGAGATGCGACCGGGTCCGTAAACAACACCAGCCCTGAAACGGATCACTTCCTTTGCCGTCGGAGAATATATTAACATTTCCCAATGAGGCGGGATTTTTCTGAAGATTACGCCGATTAAATCATCAAGCGCTATAATCCTCCCTAACAAGGCTGCAAGAGGGATATGAAAATATAGATATCAGCTGCTAAGCCCCAACGGGGTGAGAGAAAAGTCATCTCTCAGAAGCACCGACGGCTGTTGAGTATATTGAGTGCCTGTGACGTATTGCAGCACCTTGCAGAGAAAAACGGAGACTTGTCCACCTGTCCTACAGAGATGTTGAACTTCCTGCAGCCCGAGGGCCGAATTGGGTTTCTGAGAAGCTCTCAGGGGCCGCATCCCAGTAGTGGGTGGAGTCAAAGGAAAAAGGGACATGGCAAAAGTATACAACATGCAAAAGACCCCAGCGCATTGTAGCGTATTTTTGTCGTTATTATTGTGACATTTATTATATCCCACTTTTTCCCCTCTTGCAAAGAAATCAAGGTGGCTTAATGGCTCTCTTCCCCATCCATTTTATCTTCAAAACAACCCTGTGAAGTAGAGCATCTGGCCCAAAGTCACCCACTGAATTTTATGGCCCTAGAGGGAACAAGAACCTGGATTTCCTGAGCCCCAGTCCAACGACTGCTCCATCACACTGGCTTAACACCCTTCCAGCCAGTAACGAAGGCTTAGGAGAAACATCTCAAGCTTTTAGAATTGGAGGTGGGGGGTGTTGTGCAAAAACCAGGAAACTACCCAACTATTGGTGGGGAGGAGGTGGGGCCTTCTGGGGAAGCCCACAGGCCCAGGTTGGGACCTCCACCAATGGATGCTGGTGGCTCTGATTTCAGTGGGGCAGTGAATCTGCTTTGGAGTTCAGTCAGGACCAGTCAGAATTCTAAAGGATCTCTCCAAGTTACTGACCCAATCCAGGGATAGGGCCCAGTACCTTGGATGGCTCTTTTGGAGTTCTGACTGCTTCCACCCTAGAGGCCTTCAAGAGGCAGCTGGGCAGCCATCTGTTAGGGATGCTTTAAAGTGGATTGCTGCATTGAGCAGGGGGTTGGACTCCATGGCCTTATAGGCCCCTTCCAGCTCTATGATTCTATGGTACCATGAGGTAGAAGGAAGCCACAGATCTTCGGTGTTACTAAAAGAGCAGCAAATGGTTATTTTAATTATTGTGGTTCCATTTTCAGTGCTAAGAAAGGAGAGTGATGCTTGTGGGATTTTTCTCCCTCAGGTTCCAAAACAACTCAGCCAAATCTGGGCGCTAGGCAGCATTTGTTAATCTGCCTCAGGCAGCAAAACATCATGGGCTGGACCCTGATGGCTTTTATTTTCCTGCTCCCTCCAGCGTTTACAACTTAAGTATGACATGCTGACATTTTTCCCTTTCCTTGCCTCACTCTCTACCTGTTTAGCGTTACCCACAGGGTTCGGGAAATCATTACAATGATGTATTTAATTTCATGCCAATCCTCCCTGCCCTCTGGATGACATTGCAGTGGAGGGATGGGCCATTGGCATTCTCGGAGTGGGAAGGGGGGAGCTTAGAAAAGGATGGGCCAGCCAGATTTCACAGTGCATCCATAGCATGTGTCTGCTCTAAGCCTCACTGAGCTGGCTCGGAATTGATTGCAAGCTTCAAACCATGTGCAATAAAGCAGGACGTGCGGAATTAGGGCAATAAAGCAGGATTGCGGAATTACTGCATGTGCAATAAAGCAGGATGTGCGGAATTAGTGTATGTGCAATAAAGCAGGATGTGCGGAATTAGTGCAATAAAGCAGGATTGCGGAATTACTGCATGTGCAATAAAGCAGGATGTGCGGAATTAGTGTATGTGCAATAAAGCTGGATGTGCGGAATTAGTGCAATAAAGCAGGATATGCAGAATTAGTGCATGTGCAATAAAGCAGGATGTGTGGAATTAGTGTATGTGCAATAAAGCAGGATATGCGCAATTAGGGCAATAAAGCAGGATATGCGGAATTAGTGCAATAAACAGGATGTGCGGAATTAGTGCATGTGCAATAAAGCAGGATGTGCGCAATTAGGGAAATAAAGCAGGATGTGCGCAATTAGGGAAATAAAGCAGGATATGCAGAATTCGTGCAATAAAGCAGGATGTGCGGAATTAGTGTATGTGCAATAAAGCAGGATGTTCGGAATTAGTGCAATAAAGCAGAATATGTGGAATTAGTGTATGTGCAATAAAGCAGGATGTTCGGAATTAGTGCAATAAAGCAGGATGTGCGGAATTAGTGCATGTACAATAAAGCAGGACGTTCGGAATTAGGGCAATAAAGCAGGATGTGCGGAATTAGGGCAATAAAGCAGCATGTACAATAAAGCAGGATGTGCGGAATTAGTGCATGTGAAATAAAGCAGTATACAGACAAGGATGTCTGTCATTTGCAAATCCAGCCCTTTGAGAGACCAATGGATTCCAGCTGCTTGGCCAGCTTGACTTTCATTTGCAAGCCAAGCCAGAGGTCCTTCCTGAAGTCCGGAAACTTTTTTCAGTCTCCCCCTCCCCCTGTGAATAGAAAGTTGTGCAAATTGTCATTGTCATTTGTGTAATTCGTACAGATTTTTGGTCATCATTTTGTGTAATTTTCACAAATTCTGGCCGTAATTTGTGTAGTTTGCGCAAATTCTGGCTATAACTTGCATCATTTGGAAAAACGGCAGCTGCAATTGGTATAATTTCTGCAAATTCTGGTCGTCATTTAAACAATTTGTGAAAATCCTGGGTGCAATTTGTGTAATTTGCTGAATTTCTGCAAATTCTGGCCATAATTGACACAACATATGTAATTTGGAAAATTCGCAAGCCGGCCCAACTTGATGTAGCTCTAGTCAGGCAGCTCACAGGGAGACAAACTGAAGACTGGAGGCTGAACTGAAGAAAGCTCAAGGAGCTACCCCCCACAGGATTCCTCTGACATGCCTATACACAGATCCCCCCTAAATGGTCAGTCGTCCTACCACCTAAAGGCCACCAAAAAGCTTAGACTTGGGAGGGGGCTACAAGGCCATTGAGTCCAACCCCCTGCTCAATGCAGGAATCCACCCTAAAGCATCCCTGGGAGAGGGCTGCCCAGCTGCCTCTGGAATGCCCCTAGGGTGGGAGAGCCCACAACCTCCCTAGGTCATTGGTTCCACTGTCATAATGCTCTAACAGTCAGGAAGTTTTTCCTGATGCCCAGCCAGAATCTAGCTTCCCGTGTCCTGCACTCTGGGATGATCGAGAAGAGATCCTGGCCCTCCTCTGCGTGACAACCTTTCAAGTATTTGAAGAGTGCTATCATGTCTCCCCTCAATCTTCTCTTCTCCAGGCTAAACATGCCCAGTTCTTTCAGTCCCTCCTCACAGGGCTTTGTTTCCAGACCCCTGATCATCCTCATTGCCCTCCTCTGAACCCCCTCCAGCTTGCCTGCATCCTTCGTGAAGTGTGGTGCCCAGAACTGGATGCAATACTCAATGTCTTACTAGGGTGGAAACTTGGGCAGTGAACTCTGCTAATAGGACTGGGAAGTTACAAGTGTCTCCCCCATTTCTACCTGGGCAGATTTGGAGGTAGCAAATGGGACCCTGCAACAAAATGTTGTAGCATGGAGTGTCCGTGTTCAGCACTCCATTCTATCTCATTCCCCGCCCCCCGGTCCCCGCCACCCAACCCTACCTCCTCCAAATGGATCCAGCTCTTTTAGACCACTGGCTGGTTCTAAGTGAAACCCAGAATGGACCCACAGCTCCACCGAAATAGGAGCCGCCCACCCCCACCATCCTCTTTGCTTGCACTTTTAACAGAACGTAATTGGCCTAATTGTTATGCAGGTGCTGTTCTGCTGCTGTTTTCGGCTGCCTCCTTAATGAGTTCATATTTTATCCGTGCATTGTTTGAATCCGTCGTAAAGCCGCCTCTGAGATCACTCGATCAAAAGGTGGGGCATAAGCCTTCAAAATAAATAAATGCAAGGGATCTGGCCCTGATCGCCTGCCACCCCGACGCCCTCCTTCGGCTTTTGCGTGGATCAATTCTGACGCTGGAAACGCAAATGACAGCTATGTGCTCCCGGTGGAGTGTGACTGAGGAGGTTTTCACTTATGACCATAGGGCTGGTGTGGACGGTGTGAAGGAGAGCAGATAGACTGCGCTGGGTAGAGGACAAATGGGCAATGTAGTTGGGAAAGGGTACTTTTAGCTTGGTATTATGCACAAAGAGCCTTGGCTGGACCACCTGGAAGGGGGAGGAAGACAGATAGCAAGGCCTTGACGCTTATCTACATCAGGGCCGTGAATCATCTCTGAGGCTAAAGGAGGTGTGAAACGGAGGTGCCAGGCTGAAGCTAAGGAAGGAGAGAGGGGGAGGCTGAGATGAAACAGGAGAAAAAGTATATAGTTGGGGGACACACCCCAAACTCCTGGTCTTGTCTTTGCCAACAGATGTGGAGAGAACCAGAGGGGGGCAGGGCCCTGCTTATGAGTAAGTAGTCACAGTTAAACTTTTATTGTTTTATCCGTTACTGGGTTTTTATTAGGGTTGTGCATGGACACACACCCCCGAGCCTCTTTGCGCTGCTCCGCCCGTCCCCCGCTCCACTCTGTGGAGTGAGATCCAGCTCCGCCGCCACCGCCGCATGGATGGCGGTGATGCCAGGTAAGCCACCCCCCACCCCCTTACCTGTGTCCATCGTCGCAGGCTTCAATTGAGGCCCCTGCTTGAAGCTGAAAGAGGCCTCGGCCTTCACTTCCGGCTTCAACCAGGGCCTCAATTGAAGCCCGCGACGGACACAGGTAAGCCTCCCTCCTCCCTGCCCCCTTACCTGGCTCCGCTGCCATCACCGCCACATGGATGGCGGTGCCGGCAGTGCCAGGTAGGCCAACCCCCCGCCCCCTTACCTGCGTCCGTCGCGGGCTTCAATGGAGGCCCCAGCTTGAAGCCGGAAGAGGCCTCGGCCTTCACTTCCGGCTTCAACTGGGGCCTCCATTGAAGCCCACGACAGACGCAGTTAAGCCTCCCTCCTCCCTGCCCCCTTACCTGGCTCCATCACCATCGCCGCAGGGACTGCACCACCACCAGATGAGTCCTCCTCCCCTCCACTTACCTGCGTCCAGAGCTCCAGATTGAGGCAATCCTCTTCACCTCGATCTGCAGCTCCCCTGACTCTCTTCGCCTCAGCCTTTTCCGGAGGCGAATCAGGCCGCCTCGCTACTGCTTCTCCGAACTGAAGAGAAGCGGAGCACAGCCCCAGTTTTTATGCTATACATGCTTCAAGTTATTTTTAGTTATTCTTCCCATGTACCTACCCTACCCTTAGTCTTAATAAAGTCTTCTACCTCACAATTGTGAGTCCTTTTGTCTTGGGCTTGGGTCCGTGCTAAATCTGGTGGTGACAGGTCACGGAAGGGCTTGTTCAATCTTTACAGATGGGACCTTGTAAGTCCACTTTCTCCAACCTGCTGCCCTCCTGATGTTTTGATCTTCAATCTTTATGAGCGCACCTTTCCTTAATACATGCGCCACAGCGACAAATTCAGCAGCAGTGGGTGCAAGAGCATGTACAGAAATAGCCACATGGGGGCATTTGGTCTGTGGGGCAAATGTTGCCCACCTTTGCTCTAACCACTACACCATACTGGCTCACTAGGGTCTGCTTTGACTGGAATTGGTAACAAATCCTTCTTCTGGGGTGGGCAGGCTGGCGAAAAATGATGTAGTGCACATAGCACACTGTCACACTCAGGGTTTAATGTAAGCTCTCCCCCTCCCATTGCAAAAGCAGTTGGCAAATCCCCCCTGCAAACTCCCAAGAAAACACCCCACCTCCCACAAAGACTACTAACTGTAAGGAAGGAAAAATAACGGAGGAAGAAATAGAGGCAGAGAAAGGAAAAATGGACACGCTTTTCCAAGATGGCTTCCAATTCACTTCAGAATCCAATATAAACTTCTCCTGTTGACCTACAAAGCTTTTCACTGTCTAGCTCCTTCCTATCTCTCCTCTCTCATCTCACACTATTGCCCCGCTCGTGCTCTTCGCTCCTCTGATGCCATGTTTCTCGCCTGCCCAAGGGCCTCTACTTCCCTTGCTCGGCTTCGTCCATTTTCTTCGGCTGCCCCTTATGCCTGTAACGCTCTTCCAGAACATTTGAGAACTACAAGTTCAATCGCAGCTTTTAAAGCTCAGCTAAAAACTTTTCTTTTTCCTAAAGCTTTTAAAACTTGATTTTGTTCTGACTTTTATACTGTTAGTTTTACTCTCCCCTGTGCCTGTTTGGTACATTCTCTTCCCCTCCTTATTGTTTTATTATGATTTCATTAGAATGTAAGCCTATGCGGCAGGGTCTTGCTATTTTATTGTTTTACTCTGTACAGCACCATGTACATTGATGGCGCTATATAAATAAATAAATAAATAATAATAATAATAATAATGGGAAAGAAAGTTTAATATTCAGCTATTTATTTATTTATTTATTACATTTCTATACCGCCCAATAGCCAGAGCTCTCTGGGCAGTTCACAAAGCTATGAAGACTGAAGGGATGGATAAAGGATCCACTCTTTTCTTTTCTACAATTTAATCTATGCCTTCTATTATTATTTTTAAAGTAATGACCTAGAGTCTTCTTAAACTCTCTCTGTCCACAACTTTCTCAAGGCATTTTCTCTCACTGTGCAGAAGTGTTTCCAATGTTACATTAGTTTAAGATCATTTATTTATTTATTTATTTATTTATTGCACTTATATGCAATAAATAGCCAGGGCTCTCTGGGCGGTTTACAGAAATTCTAAAATTAAGATATAAACGAGTATACAAAATTTAAAATTCTAAA
The DNA here is from genome assembly GCF_023053635.1 of Elgaria multicarinata webbii. NCBI lineage: Eukaryota > Metazoa > Chordata > Lepidosauria > Squamata > Anguidae > Elgaria > Elgaria multicarinata. Next base: position 16,565,617 of record NC_086188.1, on the reverse strand, counting down.
ACACAGAACGTACACACATAAAGCATTAAAAACTGTTAAAAAACTAAACATGTGGGTGATTAAGATGCACCACCATATGCCTGGGCAAAGAGGAAAGTCTTAACCTGGCGCCGGAAAGATAGCAGCGTTGGTGCCAGGCGAGCCTCGTCAGGGAGATCGTTCCATCGTCTGGGGGCCACCACCGAAAAGGCCCTGTCCCTCGTTGCCGCACTCCGAGCCTCTCTCGGAGTAGGCACCCGGAGGAGGACCTTAGATGTTGAACGTAGTGACCGGGTATATTCACGTCGGGAGAGGCGTTCCGTCAGGTATTGTGGTCCCAAGCCGTGTAAGGCTTTATAGGTCAAAACCAGCACATTGAATTGGGCTCGGAAACATAAAGGCAGCCAGTGCAAGCGGACCAGAGCAGGTGTTATATGGTCGAACCTCCTGGTTCCCGAAATCAATCTGGCTGCTGCATTTTGCACGAGCTGCAGCTTCCGAACCATGATGTTCAACACAAAGCCGAGAGAGAGAGATCACCAGGGGAAGCAACAGGCTGCAGGGTTGGGCGGGAACCTGAGTGCTAGAGGAATGTCACCGACATCCCAACAGGGAAAGGACAGGCACCTATTGACAAGGCAGATGAGTGAAGAGTGCGGATTTGCTGGACTGCGTCCCCCCTGTTCTTAAGGGGATTGACATGAAATTTCATTTATAGTCGACCTGAAACCACGTCAGGGTGAAATTGGAAACATGGCATGAAGCAGGAGAGGCCAGGCCTCTGCAGCACTTGGGACTACAAGCATGCATCCACGTGTATAAGCATATAAGGCAAAGGCCTTGATCCTCTTTCAGTCGAAGGGGTGAATGCTATAATGCAGTGGTTCTCAACCTTTTTTGCTCCATTCCCCCTTTCACCATTGTTCAGAATATAATTCCCCCCTTCCCAAGACAGTCTAACTCAAAAGGTGCATTCCAAATAATATGCATATAATATTGAAAATCTTTTATTTTTTTTCTATATTAGTACATATACATTTATTTGGATTCTTTTTATAGTAGAGTTTTACAAATTTAATAGCATGGGAGCTGAGAATGTAAAAGGGGCCATGCATTGCGTTGCCCCTTTAAATGGGAAGCTTGAAACTTCTAGGATTGCCAGGGAGGGAGGGAAAAGAGAGCAAAGGCCTGGCTTTTGCAGACGACATGACATTTTTCTAAGATGTTTTTAATAACGTGTAGGAAGACATAATCTACAGGGCATCATACTTTGCTGAATAGTGGTCCCAATTCCCCCCCCCCCCGTGGAACCCTAAAATTCCCCCCCCAGGGGGGAATTCCCCCTTGTTGAGAACCCATGCTATAATGGATAAAGTCTCAGGGGCTGCGTAATGGTCATAAGCTTTGGTGGGCCCTATGAGAGCCCTGGCTGCTGCCCGAGGGGGCCAAGTGCTGGTACCCATCTTGCTTTCGTTCCCTGAAACTGGGTATGTGCACTGCATGGGTCAGCTGGCACTCTGATTCTCCCATCTGGTGTAACGGTTAGAGCAGTGGTTCCCAAAGTGGGCGGTACTGCCCCCTTGGGGGTGGTGGGATTGCATAGGGGGGCGCTAAGAGGCAAAGGAGCGGCAGGGGGGTGCTCGAGGTGGTCTTTTCCGTACCAGGACTTCGGGTTACAGAAGGAAATTTCTGATCGCTGTCTTGCACTATGAAGAGTGGTTCAGAAGCTCCTGGTTGCATTTCCAACATCATATTTGGTGGAACGTGGTTTTAGTGTGGTCTGCCTACTTCTCTCCAAGCAAAGAAATCGACTCCAGGTCACTAAACGTGGTGATTTAAGACTCATGTTAAGTGACTTTAAACCAGACATTGGGAAACTGGTATCACTTCATCAAGCCCATCCATCGCATTAAGAATTTACAGAATAGTGAGGTCCTCTACCCTAGTTACTAAATGTGATATCTAACATTCTTACTAAATGACTATCAGACTTTGACAAGGTGATATAGAATCATAGAATCATAAAATAGCAGAGTTGGAAGGGTCCTACAAGGCCATCTAGTCCAACCCCCTGCTCAATGCAGGAATCCACCCTAAAGCATCCCCGACAGATGCTTGTCCAGCTGCCTCTTCAATGCCTCTAGGGTGGGAGAGCCCACAACCTCCCTAGGTAACTGATTCCACCGTCGCACTGGATCAAGTCCATCAATTATGTTTAATTGAATAAACTAAAAAAATGTAATTGGATTTTGAAGAAATATTCAATTAATTGCTACTGTTTTGAATTTTATTGTTATTATCCTCCTTAGTGGGTTGTTGAAAACCGCTATTCTGAATAATGATTTTTATAGTGTAGGGTAGGGGGCACTGGGCATGAGTTTGTGGAACCAAGGGGGCGGTTACCTGAAAAAGTTTGGGACCCACTGGGTTATAGCATTGCACTGGGACTCAGGAGACCTGGGTTCGAGTCCCCACTCAGCCATGAAACTCACTGGGTGACTTGGGGCCAGTCACTGACTCTCAGCCTAAACTACCTCACAGGGTTGTTGTAAGGAGAAATGGTGAAGGCAGGTGGCTTCCATTGCGGTGGGGTTGTGAATCCTAAAGGGGTTGAGCGTGTTTTGGGCACTGTCTTGAGTGGCTTCTGGAAGGTCAGACCTGTTCACAGAGGGGAGCAGGGGAGGCTGGTGGCTCCAAGTTCAATGGAGTGTAGTCAGACTCAGCCAGAATAAGGGAGCTGTCCAAGGTGCTGAATCCTATCCCCTTGGATCACTCCTTTAGAGTTCTGGCTGCTTCTGACTGAAACCCAGAATGGATTCACATCTCCACCAACATCAGAGCCACTGGCCTTCACAGAGGATAATCCGGAGAAGAGGAGGACCAAGTTAGCCACCTTGCGTTCAATGCAAGAGAGAGAGAAAAAGGTAGAATATTTGATGGCAACTGCTAATAATCTTTCCATTTCCTGGGAAAATTGGATGAAATTTGCCGAGATAGTTCCCCCCTTCTGAAGGGACTGAGCCCGCCAAGGTTTAGTTAAATAGGTGCAGGGATCTATGTGCAAGAACAGCATTTACATTTTGAGGGTATCCAAAGGAGGATTAAACAGACTCCTCTGTTCCTCATAGACCATTCTTCTGAAAAGGATAGATGTGGCATTAATCCATGGAGGAGTGCCTAACCACACTTCCAGTCAGAATTCAAGGTGTTGGTGGTGACATTTAAAGCCCTCCCCTTCAAATACTTAAAAGGTTGGCACACAGAGGAGGGCCAGGATCTCTTCTCGATCCTCCCAGAGTGCAGGACACGGAATAACGGGCTCAAGTGACAGGAAGCCAGATTCCAGCTGGACATCAGGAAAAACTTCCTGACTGTTAGAGCAGTACGACAATGGAACCAGTTACCTAGGGAGGTTGTGGGCTCTCCCACACTAGAGGCCTTCAAGAGGCAGCTGGACAACCCTCTGTCAGGGATGCTTTAGGGTGGATTCCTGCATTGAGCAGGGGGTTGGACTCGATGGCCTTGTAGGCCCCTTCCAACTCTGCTATTCTATGATTCTATGATACTGAGAGACTCCCATAAAAGTAGCTGGATGAAAGCTGCTAATAAGAGGCTAAATTTAGTTGGCTTTTCATCTCAATACCTATTAGGTCTAGGCTTCCCCCAAAGCTAAAGAAATTCTGAAACAGCGCTTATTAGACATCGAAAGACAAAACAGCTTGTCCACAATGAGGAAACGGAGTCCACATCTTAAACTGTCCTCATTTAGTCCTGCAGATAAGACACCGGTGTATTTACAGCAGCTCACATACCCTAAACACAGAACAGCCTTTTCAAGAGCACATCTCAATATGCTTCCTTCTGCGCTTCTAGAAGGCCACTTTAGGAGAATTCCGTACTATAATCGAGTATATATCTTTGAAGATGGTAACATCGAAACCATTGCCCACATGCTGCTATTTTGCTCTTTGTACAGAAATACTCGTGAAGAGTTAATAACCCCCTTATTATCGCCTTATCCAGGGTGTTCGACTGATTATTATGTGAACTTTCTTCTTGAGGATTGCAAAGGGACGGTTACAGCAAAAACTGCAAATTTTTTAGCAATTGCTATTAAAATGAGGGCTGCAATTGCACCCTGAGTTTTCAATTACATATTTTTAGCCTTAACTGTATTTAATGTTTTATTTGCTTGGAGATACTGAGTTTTATATGTTAAGGACTTTCTTGAATTCTGGACATTTGTCTGTTTTATGCCTTATGTTCAGTTAATTGTTCTAAATTGCAATGGCCAATGGTTTGGTGCAAATAAAATTTGATTTTTGATTTTTTTTGACATTTAAAGCCCTGAATGGCTTGGGAGCTGGATACTTGAGAGAGTGTCTCTCCCTTTAAATGCCTGCCCAACATTTGAGATTTGTCCGAAGAGCCCTCCTCTACATCACACCAGTACTAGACTTACATTGTGGTGGGACATGGGAGAGGGTCTTCTCTGTTGTGGCACCCTGGTTGTGGAATGCCCTCCCTTTGGAGGCCTGACTGGCACGGGCTTCATTTTGCCTAATGCTGCACATCGTTTAATGGTTTTAAATTTTTACTGCTATCAGCTTGTTAATGGTTTACTACGTTTGAGCTGTGCATATTATTTGTTTTACACTGCTTGAATTGCTTTTATTTGCACGCTGCCCTGTGATCCCAATGATATACGGTGGGATACAAATGTTTTAATAAAATAAATAAATAATCAGTTCACCAAGGGAGGATGGAGCTAACAGCGTCTTTCATCCCCAGCCTTTCCCAGTGGCCATGCTGGATAGCTAGGGATAATGGGAGTTGTAGTCTAACAGATCTGTGAGGCACCAGGTTGGGGAGAGGCTGAGAGGACGAGGTCAACATCCTTTGGTCATCTTAAGCAGGTTCCGAAAGGGCCCGTCAGGGATGTTTCCTTTTGTATTTCATTCCAGACATGTAAAAATCCCTTTGCCCGTGATAAGTTCTTTTAACGGCTGGCTGATTAAATTAGCTTTTCCGTCCTGGTGGCAGGGAGAGAGGGATTGAATAGATTGCACCAAGGCAGGGGAAGTTCCATGTCAATTTTGCAAGGTTGTTTGGCGCTCCATAGCGATAAGCTACAGAGGATTATCCTGTTAGGAGGAGGAGGTGGAAGGGGGGAGCCACCAAACCTGACTATTTGTATACTCAGAGGGTGTACGGTCCAGAATTCCAACCAAGGACTGCTGGAAATGATGGATTAAAGGAGGGGAGCTTCGACTTTCTCCCTCCCCCCTTCCACCCCCACCACATTGCTAGATAGTGACCGGGTTCACACAATCACAGAGGGGGAAATAAGCCACCATGGCTTATTTCCCCTCCTGCACATGCCAATTGCATGCCAGGGAGATTTGTACAATTATCCTTGCCGGTATGGCTTGCTGTGTGGTGTTAAGCCGGTGAAGGTGGCTTGCTACATGGTTAACAAGCCCCCAAGAACCCATGGCTATTCTAGGTTTCTGGGGTGGCTTGTTAACCAAAGCAGCAAGCCACCCTCGCCAGGTTCGTACAACTAGGGATGGGTGAACTCCCCCGAGTCCTGTTTGCACTGTGCTCGCTGGACTCCCGCCAGTTGCCAACCCTGGTGAACATGTGGCATGAACCGCCAGATGGTCTGCAGGCACCCAGTAACAGCTCACAACTTTTTTAATGCATGAGGCATGATTTTGCGCAAAAACACGGATGGGAATATTTACAGACATTGCGATTTGCGCAAATTTGCGGCCATGAGTAGCATGATTTCACAAAATTGCTGGTGGAAGGGACCATTTACAGCTCGGGTTTTTTGCACAGAGTGCACGATTTGTGGCCACAAATTTGCACAAATCATGATTTGCACACACACAAAAAGAGCCAGGAAATGTGGTGCTTGCCCAATTCGGTGTACGCTGAATCGAGCCAGCTCAGAGACCTGTGCGTTGGCATCCACGGAACTGAACTGGTGGGAAAAAAACCCCAAACTGCATCCCCAAACTGGATTCCTCTAACATCCTCACACACAAGAACAACGGTGCTGCCAAGGATAATTATGCTAATCCCCCCCCCCCATACACATGGCTGATGGAAATAAGCCACCATGTCTTATTTCCCCTCCTGCGATAGTGTGAACAGGCCCATTATCTCCTCCATCAACACCCCTCTGTATTGAGGTTTACAAAGTAATTGACAGATGTTTTCAACTCCGTCAGACCAGCACTGACTAAAAACAGCTCCATTAGAATCATAGAATAGCAGAGTTGGAAGGGGCCTACAAGGCCATCAAGTCCAACCCCCTGCTCAATGCAGGAATCCACCCTAAAACACTGGGCAGTCACTCTATATGATTTGCTACGCTGATCGGGTTAAGGTTGCTCAGCCGCTAATAGCTGCGTGAGGAGCACGGCTACAAGAAAATGTTAATCTCAAGCCATCGGGGCTGGCACACAAGCCTCGAAAAAGTTAAGCGCTAAGAATCATTTCCAGTTGAGGAACGCAGCTTTCAAAAGGGCGGGGAGAGGGAATCCCAGATCTTTAAAACGGCTCCTTCCTTTTGCATCAGAAGAACACAAGAGCCGTCCAGGATGAGAACGAGCTCCATCTAATTCAATGTTCCGGTCATACTGTGGCCATCTAGATGCATGTAGGAAACCCACAAGCAGCGGAAGCTGGTGACTCCGATTTCAGTGAGGCCGCGAATCCACGTTGGGTTTTAGCCAGGACTCCGAAGGAGCTATCCATGGTGCTGAACCCCATCCCCCAAATAGCAGTAGTGGCACCGACACTCTGGAACACTACAAAGGAACATAGGAAGCTGCCTTGGTCTGTCTTGCCCAGCATTGTCGACACGGACTGGCAGCAATGGCTCCCCAGGGTTTCAGGCTGGATTCGTTCCTTGCCCTACCTGGAGAAGCCGGGGTCCAAACCCGGGACCTTCTGCAAGTGTAGCTAAAGCCCCTCCCTGTGTGGTCTGAGAGGCAGGAAGTGTGGCGAACTTTAGACACCCCTGGAAGAGGCGACGGTTTACTCCAGTGTTCCCTGACTTGCCATTGCATGGCTCTGCTTTACGGTTTCCGTGATGCTTTTCATGCGGTTATTCTTTTAAATTGTTTTTCTGTTGGCCTTCGTATTGCATTTTATGTTGGTCTTCGGTAAAGACCAACAAGATCTTAGGAAATCAAGCGCTATAGAAGTCGTTCAATGCCAAACATCGTGGATACAAGAGGTACGCCCCCAGCAAAAAAAAAGCCAGTGCGGTGTAGTGGCTAAGGTGTTGGAATGGGAGTCAGGAGATCTGGGTTCTAGTCCCCACTCGGCCATGGAAACCCACTGGCTGACTTTGGGCCAGTCACAGACTCTCAGCCCAACCTACCTCACAGGGTTGTTGTTGTGAGGATAAAATGGAGAGCAGGTAGGGCCGGTGCTACCGTAGAGGCCACTCAGGCAGTTGCCTAGAGCGCCAAGCTAAGAGGGGCGCCGGGCACAGTGCAGCACTCACGCGCGTTGGCTGTGAGCCCGGCCAGCCCGAGGATTCAGCTGGGCCTGGGCGGGCGAGATGGCGCCCTGTGCCCGCCCAGCCAAAGCGAAGCCAGGGATGCTGGGGTGGGGCAGCTCAACGTTTGGACTTCCGGAATGCACCCGGAAGAAAGAGAGAGAGAGAGAATGAGAATGTCTGGGTGCATGGGGTCTTTGAGTGAATGCATGTGTTCATGCGTGTGTTTGTTTGGAGTGATGCTGAGTGTGTATGCGCATGCGTGTGTGAGTTGTGGGGGATGATTTGGAGGTGATATTCCTATTAAACAATGCATTTTAGACCCATCAACGTTCCTTTCCAATTTGTTTGCTATAACTGGCACGACGTATTTCTTGCACTTTAAAATAAATTTAGCAGTTTCCAGTTTTGTGTTTCTTATTTTTTCCAGGAAACATATGTTCTTAAAAATCAAAGTTGGCATTTTTTGGGGTGTGTGTGTGTGTGTGTGTGTGTGTGTGTGTGTGTGTGTGTGTGTGTTGAAAGTAGCTCACCTTGCCTAGGGTGCAAAATAGTCTGGCACCAGCCCTGAGAGCAGGAGGATTATGTACGCCGCTTCGGGTTCATTGGAGGAAAAAAGGTGGGATATAAATGTAACGACGACACATCAGGCTCAGACTCCAGTTCAGAAAATGCCCTGATCCTGCTGAGACTGGTTTGGAGCCAGTCTGCTTTGACTCAGGGACCTTGCCCAAATTGAAATTAAGGATTCCTGCATTGAGCAGGGGGTTGGACTCGATGGCCTTGTAGGCCTTGTAGGCTCTCTGCTGTGGCACCCCGGCTGTGGAACAAGTGCCCCAGAGAACCCAGAGAGGTTCGGCTGACGCCTACACTGTATTCCTTCCGTCACCAGCTGAAGACCTTTTTATTTTCTCAGTATTTTAACACCTATTAATTTAAATTTAAACTTTGCTGTTTTAATTCCATATTTTAACTGTGTTTCTTTGATTGTAAGACACCATCGATTGTAAGACGCACACTAATTTCAGTACCACCAACAGAAAAAAAGCTTTGATTCTAAGAAATAATAAACGCACCCGCGATTCTAAGACACACCCCATTTTTAGAGATGTTTATATGGGGGGAAAAGTGCGTCTTAGAATTGAAGAAATAGAGTATATTAATTTTTGCTGTGCGGTTTTATCCTGGTTGTGCTTTTCATAGAATATTTTGTATTTGTGTTTTTAGATTGTTGGTTGTTTTTATGCTCTTCATGATTTTAATTTTTGTGAACTGCCCAGAGAGCTTCAGCTATTGGGCGGTATAAAAATGTAATAAATAAAATAAATAAAAATAGTGTCAGACTAGGGTAAGGGAGTCCTACATTCAAATCCCCAATCCAGCACTGAAGCTCCATTGGTGAGCTTGGATCGGTTGCCATCTTTAAGCCTAACCTACCTCAGAGGGTTGTTGTGATGATAAATGTGCAAGGAAGAACTACGCTTGCTACTCTGAGCTTCTCGCAGAAGAGGGAGGGAGGGGAGAAGAGAGATAAAAAGACAAGAAATGTTACAGAACCAGTCAGAAAAGTAGATTTTCAGGTTGCTGGATTTGTACCACCTGCCACGTTAAGATGTCAACCTGTTGCCATCTTGGACGTGCTGAGCTCACAGCCCTGCAGCAAATCACTCCCCCGCAACCAAAGCACTGCTCAAAACATTGCAGACTCCGCAAGTATTTCCGTGATCAAAATCAGAACAAAGCAAGCGGTCGGAAGATGTTTACGCTGCAAAGCCGCAAACGCTTTATTGATTTGCATCCTCCTTTGCACACAGAATTCGACTTATCCTGGTGTGAAACTTGTCATATTCTTGGCACGGACTGCATCCAAATGGGGTCTGTGCCTACAAACACTCCCGAGGCTGAATGCAGCCTTATTTCATGCCCCCGTGTGAAGGAAACCGAGGCCCGTTTCACTGACTTTACACACTTCCCCAGGCTCATATAAAAAAAGAAGTCCAGACGTATGGCATCCGTCCTGTGCGTCTGTGAAATGCACACATTCTCTCCCCGTTGATTAAAGCGTATTTGTAGGCTTTTTTCCGTGCACGTTTTCCCAACGTACGCCTGCTGTCGAACACGTTTCTTTCGGTCCGCAAATCACATCGTCAGCTCGGAAAGGCGTGGGCTTCAAACTCAGACTGCGCCGAAGTCTGATCTGGAAGGTGCAAAACTGGGTCGAACTTGATCAAAAAAAGTGAACCGAAACCAATTTCGGATACATTCCTACCTGCTGCAGCCCACAGCTGGTTTGCTTCCAACCCAACTGCGCTTTGAATCCTTTGGAGGATCCTGATGACAAAGCGAGGCAGCACCGAGCAAGGTCGGATCCCGTGGAAGTTAAAATGTGGGGGCTTCTGAATCTCTACTATCCGGTTCCTATGGCAGCCTGTGAAGAGCCACCATGGGACCAGAGGCCTCCGGTTGACTGCAGCAGCAGCTGTCAGAACAGACGGAATAGTTATAGGTGCCAAATGAGAGCCTCCTTCCAGCTGTTGAAGCCACCGCTCCCTCTCAACCCCACCCTCCATCAGAACCTCCCGTCTTCCAATTTCTGGCTTTCTTTCTCCATTAGAAGCCGTCAAAGAATACAGATGAATTGGCTATTTGTACCACGGACTCATTCCCTCAAGGGCAGTGAGACCAGGAGAACACATCCAAGGCTTGCGTGCTCCTTGTCACCTTCTGGTCTAGTGTTTCAGCACAGCTCGGTGGTAGAGCACACACTTTGTATGAGGATTGGTCTCAGGTTCGACTCCCAGCATCTGCAGGGAAGGGTTGGGATTCGGCTCTGCGACCTGAGAGCTCTCAGTCGGGTGGGGGTGGGGCGCATTCTAGTGGTGGGTGTGGCCAAAGGCAAATCAGGACATGGCCAATATACAAAACAACAACAGTGTATTGTATCTTAAAGAAGAAACATTTCAACCTTACCGGGAGGTGGGGTAGGGGGACTGTACAAAAGGCAGGAAACAAAAAAATTGGGGATTGGTACCCGTGGGAAATCCTACAGGGCTTCTAAGGGGCCCTGTAGGATCAGATTTAACCCACAGGGCTGAGGTTCCCCACCCTCACCCTAGAGCTCCCACCTCCCAATCTGGTGCATTCCAGATGTTTTCGATGACAACTTTCATGAGTCCCAGGCAACGAGTAGTCGGGGATGACAGGCCTTGAAGTCCAAAATATCTGGGGAGCCACCAGGATTGATTGAGGAAGGCTGCTCGAAAGAGTAGTTGCCAGTCGGTGTAGAAGGGCCAATGGCCTAACATGGAATAAAACACCCTCCTGTATCACACATCGTAAGAACCTAAGAAGAGCCCTGCTGCATCAGGCCAAGGGTCTATCTAGCCCTGCATTCTGTTCACACTGTAGCCAACCAGCAGTCAACCAGGGACCCACATGATGCAACAGCACCCTCCCACCCATGTTCCTCAGCAACTTGTATATACAGGCTTACTGCCTCCGATACTGGAGGGAGCACATAGCCATCAGGACAAGTAAAGATTGATTGCCTTCTCCTCCAGAAATTTATCCAACACCCTTTTAAACCCATCCAAATTACTTGGCCGTCATTACCTCTTGCGGTAGCGAATGCCAGAGTTTAACTATGAAGAATTCCTTCATTTGATCTGTCCTTAAGCATCCCATGCTGAAGCTTTCCCCCCCCCCCCCAACTACCTTCACACTTTGCTTCATCTCAATTGCATGCCAGTTATTCATGGACCCACAACTCTCAAGCAAAGGGGCGAGTTTCCCCGTAGAGGAAAGTTGCACCAAGGCAGTTGTTTGGGGACGGATCTAAAACGGGACGCGTGTTTGCAAGAGGACAGCTGGCTTCTACATCCAACGCATGGATATTCGGCGAGAATGGCCTAAAAGGGAGGCAAGCTGATGCGCCAGACAGGCTGAATGACAAACCCTGGCTTGGTGAGGATTCTAATGCGGACTTCACTGCCAAGGCTTGACTGCCGCCTAGCTGCAGCAAATAGGAGACGAAAGGAAATTCGGCACTCGGGTTGAGCGAGGAAGGAGTGCTCAGAAGGGGTCAGGAGCAGGACGCTGGAGACCCCAAGCGATCGGTGTTGAAGTCCAGACAAAGGCCTAGCTCCGCTGAAGTCCGCATGCAGGCTAGACTGGGAGAGAGGCAACGCACCGGCCGACAGCTCTGCCGGGATACGAAGCTGGGGATTAAAGCAAACGCCACACAGCAGATTGGAGAGATAAAAAATATTTTGGAAGCAACTTCACCGCTACCGTCCGGTCAGACGAACAGCACACCACTCCCGGAATGTCGGCGCTGCACATTCCATCTGGCTCCAAGGACGACTCTCGCTCGGGATTACATTTTTAGGGGGGGGGGGGCGGGATACTAGGTTCACAGGCACAAAGTCGAAGCCGCGCAAGGAATACTTCGCCTGGCCGGAAGCCTTGCCTGGCCGGACTGCTGCCCATTGTCCCGGAAAGATGAAATGGCACGGCTGCAGCGGCAAGGAGCGGGCCTCGCGGCACACATCCGGCGGCGTCAATACCCCCAACCCACCCACCCCGAGTCCGGCCGTTCCTCCGATCCACCCTGCGTTGGGAAACGGCATTCCAAGACAATGAAAAATGCCCCCGTCTGGTCCGTTACTGGGATTTGCCAATGGCTATACCAACCCCCCTCCCCCTGCCAAGGGCTCCACGTCACTTTGGAGTAACCGAGCGAGATCCCTTAACCACACCTTTTATATAAATCAGCTGGGAATTTCAGGAGGCGGCAGGGCCTCGCAAGAACTCCTAACAGCCCCCCTGTAGCCCTCCTTGGGTCCGCGTTGTCCCACGCTGGCTGTGGAAACAGCCACGACCGTCCGCTCTGCCTCCCGCCCCTTCAGCGCCTCTCAGCTTTGCGGCCTGCCGTGAAGTCTCCTCGAAGCGTCCGTGCTGGTGCTGCTCAAACGCAAAAGTGAAGACCCCGCGCAGGCTCTCTTCACGACACAAGAATGGAAAGGCCGAGAACACTGGCCTGCATTCGCCTTAAACGGTCTTTGGAGAAACATGAAAGCTAAACTAAAGCCCGAGCCCTGAGGCGTTGCTTGGGCTCACGTGAGAGACGAGGACAGCTGGAATGATGCGGGCAGCAGGCAGGCTGCTTCCGAAGGGGGCGACGAGAACAAACGTCTTCTGCCGGGAAAACCCGGAAAGCGCAGCTGCAAGTCTCTGGAAGGGCCGACTGTCTATAACACATCAGAGAGCCGCCGGCACAGAGAGTCATGCGGCCGACCGCCGGCGGATCACGAAAGCCCCTCGCTGGAGCTGCCCAAGGTAGATCCTCATTTTCGTGCTGTCGCTGGTTTTCCTCACCCAGATCTGTGTAAAAACAAACACCACCCCGAAAAATGAAAGAGATGGTGACAGGAGGAAAAATGTCAATATGAAATCTGAACGAGCCGGTCGATAAAGCTCCCTCCCCCTTCTGAATGTTTTAGGAAGTGGAACTATGCTGCGTTTTGTTACAAAGTAAGGAATAAAGAACACCTGATGTTACCTGCAGCACAGGTAACAGTACCTTTCGGAGGACTAAGCTGAGTCTTTCCACTCAAAGAGGATTACACGCTTGCCTACTTTTTGCAGCTTTAGTAAGCTTTGGATTCTAGAAGGTGGCCAGTTTCTAGACTGGCACCAAACCACGGCCATCTCTAAGCCCCTCTGGTGAACCCCCTCCTCTGTCTATTAGTGGGACCTGGCAGGCTTAACTGGCAGCGCTGCAAGTGATAATAATTATAATATATAGTAATAATTTTCTTACCCGCCTCTCCCTTTGGATCAAGGCGGGGAACAACATTAGATACAAATACCGTAAAATACATAAAACTGATACAATATTAAAATAACAGTCAAGTCAAAATTCGACTGGGTAGGCCTGCCGGAAGAGATCAGTCTTTATAGCCTTCTGGAATTCGAGAAGACTATTAAGTTGATGAATCTCTCCCGGCAGGCCATTCCAGAGTCTGGTAGCGGCAGCAGAGACGGTCCTCTGGGTCACAGTTGTCAGCCTAGTTTTGGCTGTCGGGAGTAAATTCTTCCCAGAAGACCTGAGTGTGCGGGGTGGATTGTACAAGGGAAGGCGATGGCACAGGGAACCTGGACCCAAACCATGCAGGGCTTTAAAGGGAATAACCAACACTTTATACTTCGCCCGGAAACGAATTGGCAGCCAGTGAAGTGATTTTAGAGTTGGTGTAATATGGTCCCCCCTAGATGTACCGGTGACGTCTGGCTGATTAGCTGTAACCGCACTTAATCTCCCACAATGCCCCAGAAAAACACTAGGTTTAAACTTAAAGGGTGGCTAGATCCAGATGCTAAGGGCTGCTAGGGGAGGCAGGCCAAAGAGGGTGCCGGAGCCCTAGCAGTCACTCAAGACCGCCAGGTGTCAACAGCGGCTTTGTAGAATCATAGAATAGCAGAGTTGGAAGGGACCTACAAGGGCATCTAGTCTAACCCCCTGCTCAATGCAGGAATCCACCCTAAAGCATCCCTGACTGATGCTTGTCCAGCTGCCTCTTGAATGCCTCTAGTGTGGGAGAGCCCACAACCTCCCTAGGTAACTGATTCTGTCGCACTGCTCTAACAGTCAGGAGGTTTTTCCTGATGTCCAGCCGGAATCCGGCTTCCTTTAACTTGAGCCCGTTATTCCGTGTCCTAACACTTACACTGTGGTCTGCAATGGGGTGGGCTGCGGGTGCCAACGTGGCCGTGGCCACCTCTTTCAGTTCTCGCCAGGTACTGATTTTTAATGTTATTTCTCAAGTTTTTTTAAAATTATTATTTTTAACCAGGAGGCTGGCTCACTGCAAAGCCAAAGAGCTGCCCTCCAGCTCCATCTGTGTTTGGTTTCAAGAAAAAGTGGTTTTGTGTTTCGGAGCACGGGCACCACCTCTGCCTCCTACTTAGGTTCATGGGCAGGTTCCTTCTCCTTCAGCCTCCCGAGTTTGCCTTCTGGGAAATGAGTGTTTTCTGCAGCCATTTCATGAATGGACAAGCGCCCTCCACCCCCACCCCCCATACAGCAGCCATTTTGTGAAAGCACTCGTGACTCTCTCCCAAAATTCCAAGTGTGCCCACCGACCCAAAAAAGACCAGAGGTCCCAGTGCACACACAAAACCCTCTCACAGCTAGCCCTTTGCTGTCAGCTCCTAGCAGCAGTGATTAAATGCTCTCCAAGGTCTTCAACAAAATTTCTTCCTTCATTGCATTCCAAGAGAAACTTTCCACAAGGTTTGCAAAGGACCGAATTTAGGATCTTCTGCTTGATCACCACTGAGCTACATCCGCCCCCAACTTTTCAGCAACCATTTTTATTCCATTTCCGAGTGAAATCCAAGACGACGTTAACGCCTTTCCCAAAGCCGACGTTCGAAAGACGTGACGCCTGCTTAAAAGTGGCTGACTCCGGTGGAACGCACTGTCCCATGTTCAAGCCCATTTCTGGCACTAGGACAAGCTGGGACTTAAATTTCAATTATGTGGACACCTAACCACATTAAGTTCCTTGTTGTTAACGTTAATAAGAGTGAAATTGCTAAATTTGATTTAAGGTTATGTTCTAATGCATCTCTTGGTACAACACGGCATGCTCATTTGAATAATCACCCAATGAACAGAATGACATCGCTGAGACTAGTATCATTATTAATTGAAAAAGACACGTTGAACAGCAGCCGTAATCCAGAGCCTGAGCAAGCAATACAAAATATTTTCCCTTTCAATGGCCCACTGGGTAGGAGCTCCACTATTTTGCCAGAAGCGGTTTTATTTTTCACACAACTTTGCCAGCCCCTTTTCTTGTTTTATTCCAAGCATGAAAACAGGCTTTTCTCCTGCCACAATTCCAGGTTATTTCTACCCGCTGTTTTAGAGCCAGTTGTTCTTGGTGAATTCGGCTCCCCCATCCCACTCCAAACATCTTTCTTGATC
Source organism: Elgaria multicarinata webbii (assembly GCF_023053635.1). Lineage (NCBI taxonomy): Eukaryota > Metazoa > Chordata > Lepidosauria > Squamata > Anguidae > Elgaria > Elgaria multicarinata. The sequence continues at coordinate 16,550,126 of NC_086188.1, read as the reverse complement.
TTCCCACCACCAAAACACACACACACACACACCACTCACTGCTTGTGTCCTGACAGCTCTTCAAAACTAGTTGTTTAACAATATGAGGTGAGCCCTATGAGAAGAGACTGAAAGAACTGGGCATGTTTAGCCTGGAGAAGAGAAGATGGAGGGGAGACATGATAGCACTCTTCAAATACTTGAAAGGTTGTCACACAGAGGAGGGCCAGGATCTCTTCTCGATCCTCCCAGAGTGCAGGACATGGAATAACGGGCTCAAGTTACAGGGAGCCAGATTCCAGCTGGACATCAGGAAAAACTTCCTGACTGCTAGAGCAGTATGACAATGGAACCAATGACCTAGGGAGGTGGTGGGCTCTCCCACACTGGAGGTGTTCAAGAGGCAGCTGGGCAGCCCTCAGTCAGGGATGCTTGAAGGTGGATTCCTGCATTGAGCAGGGGGTTGGATTTGATGGCTTCCAACTCTACTATTCTATGATTTCAGACCTTAACTAACAGGAAACTTGAGTTTGCCACCAAGCGTACGTTAGAAAAGATGCAGGCCATATTGGATCCTTGACAAGAATACTATATGCTTACAGAAACACATGTTGGTCCCATTCATGCGTTACACCAAAAGAGTACCATGTGTGAAATGAGCCAAAGGGTCTGGCCACAGAACTTTGTTCTCCCTGCTTCACCTGGCTTGGTCTGTGAGGGTGAGTCTAGAGTCACTGTAAGAGCCAGTGTGGTGTAGTAGCTAGAGCGTTGGACTGGGAGTCGGGAGATCCGGGTTCTAGGCCCCACTCGGCCATGGAAGCTCACTGGGTGACTTTGGGCCAGTCACAGACTCTCAGCCCAGCCTACCTCACAGGGTTGTTGTTGTGAGGATAAAAATGGAGGCTTATGCACATTGCCTTGGGTTCCTTGAAGGAAAAAAGGCTCGTTAAAGGGCAGACTCAGCTCCTGGTGTAGGAATGGGCGGAAGAGCTCGTCAGAGTTGAGAACTTCAGAAGAGCCCTGCTGGATCAGACCAAGGGTCCATCTAGTCCAGCACTCTGTTCACACAGTGGCCAATCAGCTGTCGACCAGGGACCCACAAGCAGGACACGGAGCAACAGCACCCTCCCAACCATGTTCCCCAGCAACTGGTGTATACAGGCTTACTGCCTCTGATACTGGAGGTAGCACATAACCATCAGGGCTAGTAGCCATGGATAGCCTTCTCCTCCAGGAATTTATCCAACCCCCTTTTAAGGCTATCCAAATTGGTGGCCATCGCTACATCTTGTGGCAGTGAGTTCCATAATTTAACTCTGTGCTGTGTGAAGAAGTCCTTCCTTTGATCTGTCCTGAATCTCCCACCCATCAGCTTCATGGGATGACCCCCATTGGGTTCTAGCATTTTGAGAGAAGGAGAAAAGCGTCTCCCGATCCACCTTCTCCACACCATCCGTAATTTTGTTCCGTTTAGTTATGACGATCGTCGCATTAAAATTAGAAGCATGCGCCCCAAAAACGGCCCGATGAAATGAAAACAACCACAACAGCAACCCTCTGCCATAGCTCTTAAACACTCTCCTCTTCAGCCCCGGAAGGTCCGCCATCAGCCTCCGGCTCACTGTTACCAGGCAACCGATGAGAAAGATGCCGGCTGAGGACTCAGCATCTCGTTCAGAAGCTGCAGCCGTATTCAGGCTGGGGGGGAAAGCAACCTGCTATTTTTTAAAAAAGGAAAGGAACACGCAACCAAAACCGGCAGGGAAAGTGTACATAAAATTGTATCAGGCTGCCAGGCCGCCATTTCTGCCTCAAAACTTGCCGGCTGCCTGCTAAGTGCTAAGGCAGCCTTCCTCAACCTGGGGCGCTCCAGATGTGTTGGACTGCAACTCCCAGAATGCCCCAGCTGGGGCATTCTGGGAGATGCAGTCCAACACATCTGGAGCGCCCCAGGTTGAGGAAGGCTGCCTTAGCACTTAGCAGGCAGCTGGGGCATTCTGGGAGATGCAGTCCAACACATCTGGAGCGCCCCAGGTTGAGGAAGGCTGGGCTAAGGGCTTGAGGAAAAGCTGGTTTACCTCGTTCGCGCCCACTGAGCTGATGACGCAGCTGATTTTGGTGTTCTCTTTCGACTCCAGGTAAATAGCCTGGCTCTTGTGATACCTGCAAGTAAAAGTAGAAGAAGAATAAAACCAGCAAGTGTGAGCACAATGTAACTTCTTAGGGTTCCACTCATGAAAATTAGCTGATTCGAAGCCTCCCGAAAAGGGACCAAGGGTTCTTAATCCATCACACCCAGACCTTTTCGTCTGCCTGTCAGGATAAATACCTGAGCTTTCGTAACCTCGATTAGAGCAAAGTGTTCCGGGCGCAGAGCTCCCTCATGTTCAGTTGCAGCTTGAGATTAACTTGTAGGATTGCCTCCTGAAAGGGGTAGAGACTTCTGGGCACCATGCAAAAGGCTGGTGTTGACCTGAGCAGCTTTCACCAGCTTAGGAGCCCGCCTGGCACCAACACTGTCATTCTTTTGGCCCCAGGTTAAGAATGCCCTCTACTTCCTGGCATTTAATGGCACTGATAGCCTTTAGTGCAGTGGCCCCTTCTCTGTGGAACACCCTGCCACTGGAGGTCAGGCAGGTGCCAACACTAGGCTGGTTCTGGCGCCTCCTGAAAACAACTCTGTTTCGAGAAGCCTTCCCCAACTGACTAGCCACTGTTTTTTTCTGGCTCCCTTGTTTTTAAAATTGAATAATTTTCATTTGCTTTTTAAATCTTCTTTCGTTTACCGTTTATACCTACGTTCACTGCTCCGGAATCTGTTTTAGACATTGAGCGGTATATAAAAATTGTAAATAAATGATGGGGTTTTTATGCAGCCAACATGTCAAGCTTTTATGTTATGTTATGGTGAAAGCTTTTATGTTTTGGTGAACGCTTAACTTTTGAAAATTGAAAACGTGTATTACTGACAAAGTTGGAAACGGTGCATACAATCCGGAGTCATCGTTTAATATTACATTTATACGTTTTCCCTTGTTTGTATTCTTTCATGTTTATGACATGTGTTTGTCCTTATTAATCACCACTAACTTTGCTATATGCTTACTAAATGTTTGTTAAATGTCCATTGACACTTACTATATGACTGCTGTCTTGGATAAATCGCACTGAGGCTTTTGGTATATGCACAACACATTGGGTTCCCTATATATTGTGCGCTCAACTTCAGGAGTGTTGGTGGATCTTTCCCATTTCTCTTCAGTTTACAGTGAAGGCTCCTCTTTTTTGCTTTTAGTCGTCTAAACAGGTCTAGTATTTGATCAAAACCGCTTTTCTAGCTGTCTAAACGGTTTGAAATTTTGGAGATTTAAATTTTGAAGCTGTATTTTACTCTGTGTTTGTCTTATGGACGGTTGTAAACTCCCCTAGAGCTTTGGCTATTGGGCAGTATAGAAATGATGATGATGAAGATAGCAGCAGCAGGTGTGCAATGCTAAAGGCATAATCCTATGCACATTTAGACAGGGGAAAAAAATCCTACAACTCCCAGCTATACTGGGAGTATTAAAAATAATAATAATGCTGGGAGGATGTGCATAGGATTGCGCCCTAAAGCTTACAGATTGAGAGCCAGCCAGCCTGCTCCTCTTGCTAAGGTGAGTTCTCTTCTCCTGGTAGCTCTCAATGGCAATGAAGAATCAACAGGAAGTTCCTTTCCAATCCGTAACCATAACAGCGTTCCACAGACTACACAAGCGAGTGTCTCCTACTTAAGACCAAGTTCATTATTCTTCCTGCTTTTAAGCATTTGATTACTGCCAATGAGCTGCACGCTGCGGAGAATACTGATGAAACGCGGTCGCTCTTGAGGGGCTTGGAAACGCACAGGAGGCAACCGCCGTGGGGGTGGGGGTGGAGTTAGGGGTTAACAGGCAAAAAACCGAGGGTGTGCTCAACTGAAAAGCAAACATCCCTGTGAAAAAGGATTCAGGAGGTAGATATGAAACCCAAAGTGGATCTCATTAGAGGAGGGGTACAGAAACTCAGGCCCCATGGGCCAAACCTGGCTCATCTGGAGGCTGAATCCCAGGTGACCACGCCCCCTTTGCAATAAACCATCCGTCGTGTGGTGCTTTTCCATATATTTCATAGCTTTAATCCCATTCTAAAAGGTTGAAATGCTTCTCTTAAGGTCTAGTTACTGGCAGGAAAAGCTTCAAGATACACTGTGCTTGAGTATTATTATTATTATTATTATTATTATTATTATTATTATTATTATTATTATTTGTATCCCACCTTTTGCCCAATGCTGAGCCTCAAGGCGGCCTTACAAAGTTTAAAATATACATGGGGGGGGGGGGGAAACAAAACAATAAACATTTAAAATACACAACAAAATTATAAGACATTAACATAGATGGAGGGCCAGATTATTCTCCAAAGGCCTGCTGGAACAAAAAGTTTTAGCCTGCTTCCGAAAGCCCATCAAGGAGGGAGCCAGCCTAGCTTCCCCGGGAAGAGAGTTCCAGAGCACCGGAGCAGCCACCGAGAAGGCCCTCTCCCATGTTCCCACCAAGCGTGCCTGTGAAGATGGCGGGACTGAAAGAAGGGCTTCTCCAGAAGATCTCAAAGCACGGGCAGGCTCATCAGGGAGAATACATTCTTTCAAATAACCTGGACCCGAACCATATAGAGTTTTATAGGTCATAACCAGCACTTTGAATTGTGCCCGGAAACAGACTGGAAGCCAGTGGAGCTGTTTTAACAGGGGAGTTGTGTGCTCCTTGTAACCAGCCCCGGTCAACAACCCTTTGGCCCCGAGAACTTCTGCAAAAGCAAATCCAACCCTCGAGGTGAAAGAGGGCATCGTGCTTTGAGCCTGTCTGTCCGTCAAGAAACCATCCGAAAGTAACGCAGGATGCGCCTTTGCTGGATTCAGAGCAAAAGGGATCAAGTCTAGCCAGCTGCCTCTGGAAAACTCATAAGGGGGGGCGGCTCCCTTTGGCCCCTGGCATCAAGCATTTGGAGGCATGCAGCCCCTAAAATGCGGAGCCTTCATTTGGGGGCATTTCCGGTGAATAGCCATCCTCCAGCGGATGGCTCCAATTTCGGTGGGGCTGTAAATCCGTTCTGGGTTTCAGCAGGACCCCCCAAACGTCTAAAGGAGCGATCCAAGGTGCTAAACCTATTTTGGGGATAGGATTCAGCACCTTGGCTACCTCCTTTAGAGCTCTGTCTGGTCCTGACTGAAACCTGGACTGGATTCACAGTCCCTTTCACAGAAATTGCAGCCACCAGCCTCCCATGCTCCCCTCTAGGAACAGGTCTGATCTTTCAGAAGCCCCTTAAGATAGTAGCCTTCACCAACTCTTGTAGCAATGAGCGCCATCAGGGTTGGGCACCTTGCAGCTCTCCAGATGTTTGGCCTACAACTATCATCCCTCTCGACACTGGCTGTGCTGGCTAGCGCTGATGGCCACTGTACACCAAAATATCTGGCGCGCCACAAGTTGCCCAGCCTTGTGCTAACTGCATGCCGAATACTTTGCTCCCTACTGCAAATCTATTTCGCTGGGTGACAGAAAGGGTTAAGTAATTTTAGACTCTGGGCTTAGTGGTCTTATGCCCCTGTGTTGAGTTTGGGTTCTGGTTCTGCCAGGTCCAAGTCATCAATCACGTTCTTCTGGTTATCGAGATGAAAACAAGCCACTTGTGCAAAAAGATGACAGTTTACTGATGGGAAGAAAAGAAAAAAAAAACTGATTGATGAATTGGATCTGGTAGAACCAGAACCCAACTCAACATCACCCCCATCCCACCCATTCAGGAGGGTAATGTGTATTACTTTATGTGCTTCAAAATGTGGCAACCCAGCCCTGCCGCATTTGGGGTGGGAGGGGGGCATGGCCTGCCTCGATGGCACTGCTGGAAATCCCCCCTTCAACGCCATACGCCAGGCAATGCTTTATAAACATCTAACCTGTTCCATTTCTGACATTGCACCTCACGCACGGCTATTATAAGCTGAGCTGCTGCAAGTTGAGCAAAGCGTTCTTTGAGAAACCAGGGCAGGTTGGCTGGTGAAAAGCAGACCCCTCAACCCAAGTTGTGCACAGGGTTTGGAATCCAGCCACCAAACCACGCTTTTGCAAGGAGAAAGTCTGCCAACTACCACTGAAGAGCCACAGGGAGACCATCCCTAGATGGAAACGTTTGTGCTTTTGCAATATTTGCCGTTTATACGTTTGGTATCAGGAGGAGAAGTGGGGGTAGGAGAGTGTTCAGCCCTCAGCAAGCAGGTTTCATTCTTTCCTGACACACAATAGCTCGGGAAATTTAATATGCACTTAAAAGTTGTCCTCCCACTCTCAAGAGTTATTTTAAAATATTAACTGCTTTGCTGAGGCATTATTGCAAACAATTAAAAGAAAAAAGATTCTTACAGCAAGGGGTGGGGTGGGGGAGTGAACTTGAGGAACAGGAGAGCTCAGAAAAGGGAGAAGCAAAGTGGCCCAGAGCGAAACACGGAATGAAATCGAATCATCACATTTTGGCTAAGATGGCAGGCACGGAAATCCAGGGTGGTGTATTAGAGAAGAGCATTAGGCCACCCTGCAGGGATGCTGGCAAGGATAAAACAGGAGAAACACACTGAGCTCCTTGGCAGGAGGGCAAGATGCAAAGGGTAAACAATATCAATCCAGGCCAGTATTTTAATATTGTGGTTATTAATACTGTATTTTAATGTTATAGACTGCTGCAAGATTCTATTATATTCAGTGGTATATAAATGTTAATAGTAATGATGATGATGTTATAGAAAAGGAGCAGGGAGAGAGAGAGAGAGAGAGAGAAATATTTACCACTGGCCTTGGAAGTTAAAGAACTATGGGAACAGGAAAAGGTCACAATTATCCTGTTAGTCACATCAGTCACCAGCATCACATCAAAAAACTATACAGAAAACCTTCAGAAGAGCTTCGGCTGTGGGGCGGTATATAAATGTAATGAATAAAAATAGAAACTGAGCCTACCAAAATACATCCACACCAACATCCAGAAAGCAGTCACACTTAAAATTTGTTCAATAGTCCGGAAATTCCTGAATCAGTAAAAGACAGACTTGGCAAAGCCCGTCATGACCGTCTACTAGAAAAACCGCCACGAGAAAAGAGAGATCATAAATATTGTTCCCAAGTGTGGACCCACAAGCCATGAGCTTAAATAAGGTGAGCTTTGTTGGGTCTTCTTTCTATAGCCAGTCCTACGGTCAACTTTTCTTGACGGACGTATTGGCTTTCAGCCTCACAAAGAGCAGGCGAAGAGTTAATTCTTTTACAGCAGCAGAGTTTCAAATGACAGAAAGTGCAGAATAGCAGGTTAGGGATGAGAGAAGGCCCTTCAAACCTAATTTATTTACAAGTTCAGACACCTTTCATATAGCAAATATGCGAAGGTGATAACTTTGATCACATTTCAGTGCAGAGACCGGACACATTTGTAAAAATCGCAGCTGTTCTCAGCACTTTCAGTCAGACCCTTGGTTGTTTTGCTTTTAAACACAGAGATCTTAAATCCAATGGACCAGCTTTCCTGAATGACAAATCCCATCACCCCGAACCATGGGTCAACCAGGCTCAAGCTGATGGGAGTTACAGTCCAAAGCATCTTGGGAAAAGCTGCACTAGAGAAACTCCCACCACCATCTTTGTCAGAGGATTTGTTTGGGATAAGCTCATTAGCCAGGATCAAAAAGAGATGCTACAACATGCATACTGGCACCGTTGACATTTTTTCCTTCCAACATCAGACCCTCACATCACAAACGACTTTGGAATCCCTGCACTTTCAAAAAGTGGCTTTCTCTGTGTCATAGAGGAACACTGCTTAAAGATATGCTTTAAATATTGTAAGCAGTACATCAATCTACTAAACAATATTATTATTATTATTATTTATTTATTTATATAGCACCATCAATGTACATGGTGCTGTACAGAGTAAAACAGTAAATAGCAAGACCGTGCCGCATAGGCTTACATTCTAATGAAATCATAATAAAACAATAAGGAGGGGAAGAGAATGCACCAAACAGGCACTATAAAAATCAGGACGAAATCAAGTTTTAAAAGCTTTAGGAAAAAGAAAAGTTTTTAGCTGAGCTTTAAAAGCTGCGGTTGAACTTGTAGTTCTCAAATGTTCTGGAAGAGCGTTCCAGGCGTAAGGGGCAGCAGAAGAAAATGGACGAAGCCGAGCAAGGGAAGGAGAGACCCTTGGGCAGGTGAGAAACAGGGCATCAGAGGAGCGAAGAGCACGAGCGGGGCAATAGTGTGAGATGAGAGAGGAGAGATAGGAAGGAGCTAGACAGTGAAAAGCTTTGTAGGTCAACAGGAGAAGTTTATATTGGATTCTGAAGTGAATTGGAAGCCAATGAAGTGATTTCAGAAGTGGAGTAACATGGTCAGAGCGGCGAGCCAAGAAGATGATCTTTGCGGCAGAGTGGTGAACAGAAACCAACGGACTGATGTGAGAAGAAGGAAGGCCAGTGAGAAGAAGGTTGCAGTAGTCCAACCGAGAAATAACCAATGCATGAACAAGAGTCTTGGCAGAAGAGACAGATAAAATAATTATAACCCTGTTCCAGAAATACAAGCCCAGAGGCCTCTTGCACGTGTGAAAATAGTGGGGCTTTTTCAGGTCCAGTGAGACACAAGCCTCAACCAAGAATGAAAAGGTGATAAGGCTCAGTGTTAGAAAAGAAAAGGTAATTACACAGATTACGGTACTAGTCCCATATTAGTGACATTTTCAAACTTTGGGTCGTCTTTATTCATTCTTCCACGTGCCGTGGATTCAGGGGATTGTGGCTTTTCCAAGAAGCGATCTAATTAGGAAGACAACACTGGCACAGCAATTCTCAAAATGATGGCTCTCAGAAGATTTGTAAGGGCCTTGCCTGGCCAACATTACCACGAGGGGAAGGTGGGGAAAGGTTCAATTGGCTGGCCAGGGGATGGGGCTAATCATGTGCCCTAAACACCGTCCTGACTCCATTGCTAGGAGCGCTTAATAAAAATATTGGGAACTGCTCAACGTTCCAGATGTGCAATAGCCGGTCAATCAGAGTTCTTACACCCAAGATGCAATCTCTAAAACGGCATGGTACTACTGGGGAAGGTGTGGGCGTTGGGGGAAACAGCCAAATGTCTTCAGCCTTGTGACAGAAAATAACTTTTGATTGCATTCTGCCACCTTGTGGTATAAAGCTTTAACGACGACAATCCAAAACTCCGCATCTCAGAATCTCTTAGACATGCAAACCCCTGATGGTTTATTTTCCAGAACAGACCATGATAGGTTCGCATGTTGTCTGTGGGAAGTTCACCCTGCACACACATGGTGGCTTGCTTCCCCCATACAACCCGCTTTGAGAACTCAGGGTCTGCAATAGAGGTTGTTCATGTTAAGTATATGAAAAGAAATACTTGCTAAGTCATTAAAATTGTGTGTGTATGGCTATCTCAGGGTTAAACAGAGAAAGTATATCTGTGGGCAATTACTTTGAGATAGAGGCTGTTCTGGGAACCTTGCCAAGATTCTAAGTTAGCCTCATCACAGCTGTATGTAATGTAGATAAGAATTGTGTAGATCTGTATATAGTTTCTCACTTGTGTAAAATGGATCTGATCACTGCTTACTGATCACTGCTCTATGATCACTGCTCTCTGTGTATGCCTCAGTGTGCTGATCTGAACTGATCTGAATTGGACTGCACAGAAGCCTGAAGGAAATAAACCAGCTCTGCTGTGTAAGACCTGCGTGATGTGTGTTTGTTTTCTGAGCACAAACAGAGTTCCAGAGGGAGAAAAGTTCTGGCACAATAACCCAACAAAGGTTATGGGCCCAGCCCAGTCTAGCCTAGACCAGCCTACGCCAGCCTAATCCAGGCAGAAGAACCAGAACTTGATGGGAACGGTGCAGTATCAGAACCAGGAGTCTGCTAAAACAGAAAACTGTTGATGAAGGAAGACGTCAAGCTAAAGCCAGTGCTGCAAAGTGAGGAAAAATCTCAGTCGGCTGACTCTGAGGAGGACTCTGAGCAGGAGGACGGTGAGATACCAATTCCTAAAGCAGAGGAAATGGCAGGAGCTAATATGTCTGGTTTGCATCAATTGTTAGAAAAGCTGAATGACTCTAACTATGCATTATGGTCTTACAAAATGCAAATGTATCTGATTCAGGCTGAACTGTGGTATGTAGTCACAGAGGATCCACCAGATAGAGCAGATCCACAGAATGCTAAATGGTTTAAGGACGATGCAAAAGCAATGGCAGTTATTGCATTAGCTGTGGAAGACTCTCAAATTTCCTTCATTCAGTTTTTGAATACATCAAAAGAGTGCTGGAATGCGCTACAAGCTGTATATCAAAGAGAAACAGCGGGCAGTAAAATAATTCTAACCCGGAAGCTGTATGGAATGAAGCTAAAACCAGGGGAGTCTATGTCAAACCATTTGAAAAGCATGAGAGAAATCTTCAATCAACTCAGGGCACGAGGGATGGAGTTTACAACTATACACCAAGTCTATGTGATTTTGTCAAGTCTTGATTCATCGTACGACGCGGTTGTCACCATGATGGAAAGTCAAGAGGAGAAAAATTTAACCCTCGAGTATGTAGCTGGAAAACTACTGGAAACCTATGAAAGAAGACAAGCTTCAAAACAACAGAGCCTTAAACTTCCTGTGGCTGAATTTCAACAAAGCCATAAATCTTCTGACGTGGTGGCTGCATTAAAGGCAAGGAAATGCTTTAATTGTGGTTCCACAGAACACTTAAGGCGGGATTGCAACAAGAAGAAGAAAAAGCTGTTGACAGCAAAGTGGAGAGAAGAGAACAACATGAATGAAGCTGAATCAACAAAGAAGTGTCTTCTAGCAAGAGTCAAAGAGACAATGAATCCTTGGTTTTTGGACTCTGGGGCTTCAATAAGTATGGCAAAAGACAAACTTTCATTTGTAACCTTGGAAACTTCTACTTCAGAGCAAAAGTGTGTTACCCTTGCAAATGGAACAAAAATCCAGATTTGTGGTGTGGGTAATGTATATTTTGATTGTCTGGGAGTTGAACTACAAAGTGTTTTATATGTACCAGAATTAGAAACAAACCTTCTAAGTGTGTTTCAGTTAACAGAAATGGGGTATGAGGTTTGTTTTACTGAAGAAAATTGTACTATAAAAAAGGGAAACAAGGTGTGTGTGCAGGGAATAATGAAAGAATCTTTGTATGTGATTAATACTTGTACAGAAAATGAAGTTGTAGCCAGCAAAGTCACAACAAAAACAATAGCCAATTGCAAACCACACCAAGAGTGTATCCATTTAACTCATAAAAGGTTTGGTCATGCTAACTATAAAACAATTTCTAAGATTCCAGAATTGTGTGAAGGGGTGAAAATCAAACCATGTTCTAACTATGTAGAATGTAATGTATGCAGTGAAACCAAGTGTCATAAGTCAAACATTCCAAAACATAGTGAGAGAACAACAAAAAGAATTTTTGAATTAATACATGCAGATCTTGCAGGTCCTTTTGAGACAAGTCAAGGAGGAAACAGATTTTTCTTGTCTATTGTTGATGATTACAGTAGATTTGGATTTGTGTATGTGTTAAAACAGAAGAGTGAAACTTTTGGAAAGTTTAAAGCCTTTGTTAAGTGGAGTAAAAATAGATTTAAAGAACCTATAGCTAATCTAAGAACAGACCGGGGAGGTGAATTTCTTAGCAACCAATTTAAAAAATTCCTCAGTGATGAGGGTATACAACATGACCTTACTGCTCCATATTCACCATTTCAAAATGGAGTTGCAGAAAGGAAAAACAGAACCTTGCAGAACATGTTAAGAGCTCTATTGAAAGAGTCAGGATTGTCTAATCTGTTCTGGGCAGAAGCTTTGTCCACCTCAAATTATTTGTTAAACAGGCTTTACCACTCTGTACATGAAAAAACTCCATATGAAATGTTTTACAAAAGAAAACCTAGAGTGTCACATGTAAGGGTTTTTGGAAGTAAATGTTTTGCTCATATTCAGAAAGAAAACAGACCAGGAAAACTAGCTCAGAGAGGTTTGGAATGTAAACTGTTGGGATATGATACACAAACAAAAGGCTATCGTTTGTGGTCTCCATATCACAAAAGTGTAATTGTGAGCAGAGATGTAGTTTTTCATGAACAAATGCAGGAAACAAAACAGTATGTAAGTTTGCCTGTAGAACAGAAAGCTGTAGAAACAGAAGAAATTCCTGAACAATCTCAGCAAGAGAGGGATGGGGAAGAAACTGTAGAGGAGGAAACTATGCCTGTAACTATGCCAAGACGATCAGAAAGGGAACGCAAAGCTCCAATTCGTTACTCAGATGAATACCAAAGCAAACAGGTTTCTCATAGAGCTTTACTAATAGCCTATGAACCTACTTCATTTGAGGAAATTCAGGAAATGGAACCTACAGAAGCTCAGGGCTGGCATGAAGCAATGTCAGAGGAAATCAGAGCAATGGAAAAAAATGAAACGTGGGAGCTAGTACCTTTACCTGAAGGTCGTAAAGCCATTAACAGTAAATGGGTATTCAAAGTAAAACAAAATGAGGAAGGACAGGTGGAACGTTCAATGGTAAAACAAAAAGAGATCCTTTAAAGCTAGGTCTCAGATTGTAACACAATTTAAACAACATGCGCAAGAGGAGGACTGTTAAGTATATGAAAAGAAATACTTGCTAAGTCATTAAAATTGTGTGTGTATGGCTATCTCAGGGTTAAACAGAGAAAGTATATCTGTGGGCAATTACTTTGAGATAGAGGCTGTTCTGGGAACCTTGCCAAGATTCTAAGTTAGCCTCATCACAGCTGTATGTAATGTAGATAAGAATTGTGTAGATCTGTATATAGTTTCTCACTTGTGTAAAATGGATCTGATCACTGCTTACTGATCACTGCTCTATGATCACTGCTCTCTGTGTATGCCTCAGTGTGCTGATCTGAACTGATCTGAATTGGACTGCACAGAAGCCTGAAGGAAATAAACCAGCTCTGCTGTGTAAGACCTGCGTGATGTGTGTTTGTTTTCTGAGCACAAACAGAGTTCCAGAGGGAGAAAAGTTCTGGCACAATAACCCAACAGTTCATACCTACAACAGGTTAGCATGCTGTCTGCTGTGCCAACGTGGGTTACAGGGATCCCCTACAGAGCAGCTCAGCAAGAGTGGCCCAAAACACAGCCGCTCTGCTCCTCTCAAGCGATCTCTATTCCTGCCACAAAGGAAGCTGGGATACCTGCCCTCTGGGCAGGAGGACTAGAGAAGGAGGGGAGTGCAGGGGTGAAATAAACGATTCTGTGTAGCGCCTTTGCCTGATCGTCGGATAGGAACACAGTCAGTTGTTTGCATAAGCACCTACTCAGTGTAGCTTGCCACCCACGAGATAGTGACTTTTCAGAAGTAAACCATGGATATTTGACCATTTGTCACCTCCCTGCAGACTTCTACAGCGTGCACTCTCATTGGGGGCTGCCTTACACTTATTCTTGGAGCAAGAAGCACCTGAACGGTTGGTCAATCAGTGCCGCTGCACATCTAAACCAGCACTGGCAACTCTGACTGGCAATGGCTCTCCAGGTGTTCAGGCAGGATTCTTTCCTAGCCTGGAGAGGCCGTCGATTGAACCTGGGACCGTCTGCACAGAAACGTGTGCTCTACCACTTGGCTGCAGCCCCAGGGCTACCTCCAATGGCAACATTACAGCCTCAACGATAGTGGCCTACTCTAATCACCGCTTGGGGAGCCCGTGGCCTTTTGCTGCTAGACAGAAGATCTAGTCTACGCCACCTGGGGGGTAAGCAAAGTGGCAGACAAATGAAGGGGAACAAATTCTCCAAGGCCCAGCTAGATCAAACCAGGTAGGAAGGGAAAGAAAACTGAGAGAGTGTGTTTCTCATTTCAGGGCCCCAGCCTTCCCCAGCCTGGTACACTCCAGGTGTTTTGGACTACAATTCCCATAATCCTATGGATGCTGTAGCCCAATATACCTGGAGGGCACAAGGTTGGGGAAGGTTCGGATGGACCCAAGATTAGAAGAGTCGCAGGCAGCCTTGTGTCCTTGGCAGAGGCAGGGCAAAAATGGAGGGGGGCCACTCCCCCTGGTGAAGGTTTCAAGCCCCTGCAATTCCTCCCTCATAGGAAAATAGGACACTGCCTTACAGCAAGCAGACCATTGGTCTGGCTAGTCTCTGTTGCAGCCATCCCCTACCTGATGTTCTCTAGATGTTTTGGACTACAGCTCTAATCAGCACCAGCCAGCTTGGCAAATGGTCAGGAATGCCAGTCCAAAAACACCTGGAGGGCACCAGGTTGAGGAAGGATGCTCTACCAGCTGGCAGAGGCCCTCCAGGGTTTCAGATAAGGTCTTTCACAGCCCTACCTGGGGATGCCGAGGACGGAACCTGGGAGCTTTTGCAGGCAAAGCAGGTGTGGTCTGCCACTGAGGCCCTTATATCCTCTACAGGTAGATGGAATAAGTCATCTATCCTGGATGTCCCTCCGAATGAGGATGCTGAATATCTTGTCCTTTACTTCACTAGTGTATTATTTGTAGATCCTGGCTATCTAAAGCCACTGGAGCTTTTGCAAAGAAAGCATTATTATTATTATTACTGTTGTTTCTTTTCTCGTGCGTGGTGGTTTTTCTACATGGACATCTTGGGCTTTGCCAAGTCATGCTGTCTTTTACCGATTCAGGAATTTCCTGACAATTGAGCGTGTTTTAAGTATGACTGCTTTCTGGATGTTGGTGTGGGTGTATTCTGGGAGGCCCAGTTTCTGAAGGTTTTCTGTATAGTTTTGTGATGTGATGCCGGTGACTAACAAGATAATTGTGACCTTTTCCTGTTGCCATAGTTCTTTAACTTCCATGGCCAGTGTATTATTATTATTCAGGTGTATATTATTATTCAGCATTTAAGAACTGCTGCTAACAAATCTTGCTCTCCACTGCTCTACAATAATTTTAATAACTATGGGCTCACTGCAGCTTCATATCTGTATGCTTTAACCATTCCCAAGAACAGGACAGCGTTCACCCTCGCTCGCTTTAATGTGTTGCCATCAGCATTACTAGAAGGACGATTTAGTAAGATCCCGGTTAATGAACGGATCTGTCCCTGTGGTTCTGGAGCAATAGAATCTGTTGAACATGTCATTTTGCATTGTAACATGTGTGAGGAATGCAGAAAAACGCTAATCTTTCCTTTATTAACAGCCTTTTCTGGATATAGCCCCACAACGTTGGTATTAATCTGTTTAAGGAATGTGTCTTCCCATTTTACTGAAAGGGACCTCAATGCAAATTAGAAAAATAACGTTGCAATCCTTCTGAGAGAAGCAACTCACCAAGCTGTATTTTGTTTTTATGTCACTTTTTATCTATCCTTTGTCTGTTTTGGTGTTGATTTTGCTGGTCTGTGACCGTAATAAATAACAATGAAGTATATTATTATTATCATCATCATCATCATCATCATCATCATCATTTCTATACTGACCCATCATCGAAGCTCTCTGGGAAGTTTACAAACAATTGTAAACCGCCCAGAGAGCTTTGTGAACCGCCCAGAGAGCTTCGGCTATTGGGCGGTATAAAAATGTAATAAATAAATAAATAAAAATTCATAAAGTTACAAAGCACAACATAATAAAAACAGTCTAAAACGTTTAACATAGTAAAATTTAAACAATGTAAACAATGGTTTTCCTAATAGACCTGTTCTAAAAAAGCAGACATCGCAGCCTCTCGAAAACACACAAATCAGCTCTGAACGCCATAACATCGGAACTGAACCTTACCATCGTTTATCGTAGTAAAGTTTGCCATCTTCTATCCTTGCCTCAAACCGCTGGGCCGGGGATTCGGCGGGCGTCGCCGGCAGATGTTCTGGTGACGAAGGAGATGCTGAAACAGAAGAGTGGACTCGAGACACGGTTCTAACACCCAAACGACGGCTCGAAATACGGGCAAAGCTGGGCGTGGGGCTCGCTGCGACCTCAAGCCAAGGATGGAGATGAAATACGGAGGTTTGTAAGCAGAGCACCCTCGCCAATATTCGGTCAAACCTGCACAGATCACTCTTATACAGTCAGTTCACTGGCCAATATCTAGCCATCACTGATCATATGCTACCTAATGATTAGCAGCCAGTTTTCAGGATGTCTTGCAGAGATTCTTCCCAACCCTTAGAACATCAGAAGAGCCCTGCTGGATCAGACCAAGGGCCCATCTAGCCCAGCACTCTGTTCACACAGTGGCCAACCAGCCATCGGCCAGCGACCAACAAGGCAGGGCATGGTGCAACAGCACCCTCCCACCCGTTCCCCAGCAACTGGTGCACACAAGCTTACTGCCTCGAATACTGGAGGTAGCACACAACCGTCAGGGCTAGTAGCCATAGCAGCTACAACCCCATTGTAGGAGAGGCTGGGGAATGAACGGGAAAGCCGCTGAACGCAAAGCATGTGCTCCACCGCACAGCTAAGCCACGGCTCCTCTCTCATCTTGGCCTCCCACTTCTCCCCTTGCATAGATGGAAGTTCTGTTCCACAAGCATTTTGGAGCAACTCAGTTAGACATGGTAATGGAAAACTTCCGGCGTGAGCACGCGGTGTTGTTGTTTTTTAGTAGTAATGCTCCTCAGAAATGTCTGCTCCTTCTCTGCTTTGCCCTTGGCTCACACTCAAAGAGTATTCTAGGGCAAAGCAAGCCAGGATTTGAGGAACGTAGGTCAGACTGTTTGTCCATCTATCTCCTAATATAATAAATAGTAGTCCGGTACAAGTTCTGTTTCGATAATTCTTCGTCAGTAGGACGCTGAAAAATGATACAAAAACACCTTACTCAGCATTTGTAACCAATCACATACGTTGTATGTGGGAGAACTGGGAGCCTTTTTGAAATCTCTTCAAGAAATTGAGAGCATTACCTGACGGCTTGAAGACGTGAAAATGATATGGTGGTAAGCCTTGAGAGTCTTTAGTATAGTTTTTGTAGAATCAACTTAGGTTTTGGATAGTTTATAATTATAATTACAAGTTTCACTATTTCTTCTTTAGATAAACCTTGGAGGGTTCCACTCTAAATGTAAAATCCTTTTGTGAACCAGTTTGGTGAGGCCAATACACTCTGTTTTCTTGCTTTGTATGTAGTAAATGACAACTTATGTGATTGGTTACAAATGCTGAGTAATTGTATCATTTTTCAGCGTCCTACTGACGAAGAATTATCGAAACAGAACTTGTACCGGACTACTGTTTATTATATTAGATGCTTTATTATATTATACGCTTTATGAAATTTATTTATTTATTTATTTATTTATTTAAGTATTTTTATGCCGCCATTCAGCCAAAAAAGGCTCTCACGGCGGCTTACAAAAGTATTTCTTGAAATTTATCTATTAGACGCATATTTATGAGATCATTGATTCTTGTCATGAATGTTTAATGGATGCTAACTTATTGTAGGCTTCATTATGAATGTTTGATGAACATCTTGTAAATGTTATCTATATGCCTGTCTTTTGTACATTTGTGATATCTTTTGAACTATTCGTCTATAAAACTTTCTTAGTACCTTTGTGGTTGAGTGTTATCACTCATATTGTACTATTGTTATTTTCAACCACAGCCTTCTATTTTACTTTGTCCATCTATCTCAGCAGTGGCTACTCCTGACTGGCAGTGGCTCTCCAGTGTTGGCTCTCCAGGGTTTCAGGCAGAGAGGTCCTTCCTCCATCATCTACAGCTCGGCATTCTTTTAATAAGAGGTGCTGTGGTTTGACCCCCCTGACTGCAAAGGAGGAGCTTCACTCACGCTCTGTGCCAAGCCAAGTCTTAAATCGCAAAAGGAACCATTGTCAAGGCAAAAATAAAAAATGTATTTTTAAATGCCAACAATAACAGGCACTTACCTGGTCTTTTAGGTGATTTAAGCTATAAAAGGAAGAACAGGAAAGCTATTTTAGCAACTTAAGGGACCACCACGTGCAAGGTCACAAAACAGCATCAAGAAAAATCACTGGCCAAATGGAACATTTAACTGTGGGCTTTAAGCATTTGGATAGATTACTAAAATGGGATCAATGGAAGTTTTCAATCAGATCAGTTATGATAATCCTAGCTAATCAATCGGCTTGACATGCTCAGCCTTAGCAATTATACTACAGCAGCTGTCTACACACGAAGACAAGCTTTGGTCAGGCTGACTGAAGCCAGGAAGCCTCCCGGCAACTAGCTTCTGCAATAGTTTTTAAGAGCGCCTGTCCAAAACTTTCTCCTCCTCCTCCATAGAAAAACTGAACATTTTAGGGAACACTAGAAAAAATATTCCTATAAAATATTCCCTGTGAGTAAAATGCTTAAGACATATTTTTACTCATTCAAGATGCATAATATGAAGATTTTTTTTTAAGACAATCTATACTGGGGTGGGGAATGTATGGCCCTCTGGATGTTGTTGGACTGCAAGTCCCATCAGCCCTTAGCCAGCATAGCTAATAGTGAGTGATAATGGGAGTTGCAGTCCAACAACAAGGATAACACATTCCTAAACACTGGTCTATAATATTAGAGAATGATAATATATAATTGTTTTTAATGTTAGGAAGTTTAACTCAATATGCAGCTAGTCCTTAATATTGTGAGACTGTCTAAATACGTTTTCTTTTGTTGACTACAAAATCTGTGGCTTCCATTTTCAACTTTTATTTTTTCCTACCTCCCAGATAGTTAAAAAATTAAGGTACATGTGTGCTTACGTAGTATGGGGGGGCATATCTGCACTTTTGCTTGTACAAATTAACTCCACTAAAACAAGAGTGGGTCTTATTTCTGAGTAAACTTGCATAAGTCACATTGGGAGGTTTTTTATCTTAGAAGACATAAGATATTTCAATAAAACTGTTCTGTAAATTACATAAATAGTACAGTTTTATAAGCCAAGTTATAAATGATGCATCTTCTGTTAAGGTTTGATAAGTAAATATTGCATTATTTAAATTTGCCCCCAAAACTTCCATTTTACCCCTAGATAAACCTGTTTCTCCCCCCACGTCAGGAAAATTTACATCTCTATCTGTGTGTTGAACACAGTGGTTGGGATAAAGCGAATAGTATACACACCAGCTGGTTTTGTGCTCTCCTTTCTTGGGAGCAATAGGAAGCACTTTTCCCCCATATATTTGGTTTGGATGAGGACATCTTTGATGGAATATCCAAAGAGATTGCCTCCTAGATAGGGGGCAGTAGACAAGTTAGATTTGGGCCCAAGATCCACACTCCACTCTATGATCCATAGATTGATATTGACCACTAACGCCTCTATTATTATGCACAATCTGCAGAAGAATCAGTCACAGTATTCAATACTCTCAGAGGTGCTTATGACTAGTGGGAAACCTCTGCCAGCAATTCCCTCACCCAAAAAAACAACATTCTGGCAAACATTGAATTAATGGGATCTGTTCTAATCACTAGTGTTCAGGCCTTGAGAGTCTGGTGCCACAGTAAGCTTACTCGGCCTGCCTGAATCATTCGCTGCCATTCCTTGCCTGCCTTTGGAAGCCAGGGCTGTGAACATCAGGGCCGATACTGGAATATCCGCTAAGCAAGGGTGGGCAATTTAGGGCCCTCCAGTTGTTTTGGCCTACAATTCCCATGATCCTCCACCACTGGCTGGGGCCACAAATTGTTCATCCCTGCACTAATGGAACTTTAAGATTATTTACAGTCACAAGAAAGGGAAGAGAACTCCCCGGCCAGATAACTGGAATGGTTCCTCTCATTCCAGCTTTAGACTCTCTTTGGGGAGGGGGGGGGGATGCACTGCTGCTACCTGGTGGGAAGGAAGAGTTGCAAAAAAATACATCCTCTATCCCACGTGGTTGGCTACCCAAGAAGTGGCTGGAAGTAAGAACTTCCACCGGTTCAAGATTACGGCACAGCGGCCTTGGACAAGAGCATGGGGAAAGTCTCTCCCCACCCCCCCAAAAAAATCTGCTATTAGAAGTCAGGGAAATGTCCTGAGCAAGGGTGCCCACCTCCACTTTGGAAGGGGAATTAATGCCTCTTTGCAGGAGGAGGTTGTTTCCTCTTGATTAAAAGAGCCAGTAATAGGACCTTTATTAAAGAACACTTCCCTTGACGCAGGGGATCTGTCTAACTGTAGGCCAGTGGCAAATGTACCGGTTTTGGGTAAGGTGATCGAGAAAGTAGTGGCATCGTGGCTCCAGAAGCATCTGGGTGAAACTGACTATATAGACCCATTTTCCGTCTTCTGGATGGGATGTGGGATTGAGACTCTTTTGGTCACCTTGGTGGATGAGCTACGCTAGGAGCTGGAGCAAGAGAATACAGCCCTATTGGTTCCCTTGGATGTCTCAGAGACTTTTGATATCAACCACGGCATCCTTCTGGACTGCCTGGCGGGACTGGCCTCGGAGGCACTGTTTTGCAGTGGTCCTGGGCCTTTCTGTCAGGCCATGTCCACATGGTGGTGCTGGGGGATTACTATTTGACTTCATGGCCACTGGCCCATGGTATCACACAGGTTTCTATCTTGCCCCCACCACTGTTTAATATTTACAGTACGTGAAAATGTGGGGAGAGGTCATTTGAAGCTTTGGATAAGGGTCCCACCAATATCTGATAATACCCAGGTCTATTGTTCGTCACCTAACACCAAGGAAGCGGTTGAAACCCTTGAACAATCCCAGGGTTCATAATGGGCTGGATGAGGGCGAACAAGCTGAAGTTAAACTCAAACAAGGCAGAAGGGTGGTCAGTCAGTTGAAAGCCTGACTCAGGGACTGGAATTCAACCTGTTCTGGAAAGGGTGGCAGTCCCCTCTAAAGGATCACTTCCTGCAGCTTGGAAATGCTGTCTCTAGATCTTCAGGTGGCAAAGAGGTGCACCAGCTGCAACCTTTCCTGATTTGGCAACCATTATCCGTGCCTAGATGACATCACATTTAGACCACTGCAAAGCGCTCTACGTGAGGCTGCCCCTGAAGAGTGTCCAGAAGCTTCAACTTCTGGCAAAATGTGGCAGCTAGGGTGGATGGTATCAGGATCATATTGCCACCTGCATGGGTTGCCACCTGCTTTCCAGGTACACTTTAATGTTTAACGCCCAAATGGGCGTTGGTCTGCCTAGCTCAGCCTTCCTCAACCTGGGGCGCTCCAGATGTGTTGGACTGCAACTCCCAGAATGCCCCAGCCAGCTCGGCTGGCTGGGGCATTCTGGGAGGTGCAGTCCAACACATCTGGAGCGCCCCAGGTTGAGGAAGGCTGGATTATTGTCAACACTGACTGGCAGTGCTCTCCAGGTTTGGGGGCAGGCGGTTTTCCAACCCTATCTGGTGTCAGGATTCCAAGCCCTCCGACTGAATAGGGAGGCAACAGAGACTTGCTCTGCAACCCACAAATCCTTTTATTCAGTTAAAACCCCTCTTCATACCTATGGCATCTGTGAAAGTTAGGAGCTGTCCTCTGAGCTTAATTAGTTAAATAAAGCAAGGCAGTTGCCTATCAACTAAATGCTTGACAGGCTTTACCCCTAGAGATAAATATCTAAAGAGTCACCTAGTACAAGCAACCAATCTTAATGATATGGATAAAATTATTTACCCACTTACAAATTCATCTAAGTCCATTCTATTACGCATAGCTAGGTTCGCAGTTAGAACTGCAATAGAGGACAATGACCTGGTCTAGGATATGGGCCGTTATAATTTACATCCTGATTAATTAACGGAACTGTAATTAATATATATTATTGTGACCGAACTACTACAACACTCTGTTTTATTTTGTACTTTGCGGTGTCTATTGTTGATCTTGATGATGTTGGCTAAAACCTATTTTGGTTGCATAATAAAGATTTGGATTTGGACAGGCGTTACTGGACTCCTCCCTCGGGGAGGGTCTTCCTGACCCAACTTCTGACATGCAGCCAATCTGGCAGACTGCCTTCCACCTCCTCTCAATTCTGCCCAGTTGACTCCAGGGCAGCGTCTGGGATCTGTCAATTCCGGTGCTCCCTCCCCTTCTGACAAAAGCTGAGTTCCCATGGTGGTGGTAGTGGGGAGACAGTCTCTGAACCTGGGCCTCCAGAGGAGTCTTGGAGAAATCGCCCCACCACAACACATACCACACTCTGTCCTGACTGGGCTTATTCTAGCTCTAACTCAGAATCTGAAACCAAATCAGGGAGATTGGGCCCCATCCTGACACCTGGATATACCAGAGATTGAACCTGGTACTCTGCGCATGCAAAGTGTGCGCTATACCACTGAGCTATGGTCCCTCCCCAACAGGGATCTGTTTGGCAGGAGCAGGTTGGGCTAAACCCAAATGACGGAGGTGCACCCTGATTTCTGGGTGCTCAAAGCGTTTCTCCTTATCCCCATGCTCTGCTTGCTGAGTTACAGCGCTAAATTGCTTGGGTGGGGTGGGGTGAGGGGCTCTGCTCTTGGCTGGCACAATGCACCTGTGGTGGTAGGATGCCTACAATCCTTTCTTTGCTGGAGGGGGGAAGGGGAGACGAAGGAATAATAGGGCAAGCTGAGGAGTCCTGATTTGGATGCCTGCCATGTACGTTACCAAGATGAAACTCAACAGAGCTCCCGTCACCCTGCAGGTTAAGATATTGGGGGAGAAAGGAAAAACAGGGGAGCAAATTTAACATAGTATGAAACAGGGTGTAGAATCTCAGGCAAAGGGGGCCGGATCCAGCCCTCCTGGGGTTCCCCAGATGGCCCCACACCTTTGCCTCTGACCGTCCAGTGGTTTCCCAGCTTTTCTGCATTTTATCCCGTTCTAAAAGGTGGAAAAGCCTCTCGTAAGGCTAGTTACAGGCACTAAGAGGGAAACCCTATGCATGTTTAACCAGGAAGAGTCCTACAATTCCCAGAATGCCCTGTGGCTGGCTGGATGCTGGAAACTGTAGGACGTTTATGTCCAAACATGCCTAGGATTGCGCCCTAAGAACTTTCAACTAAAATATGCGGATGTTGGGGTATTCTTGGCCACTCCCCTTTTGCCTTCGCCCCCTACCCCTGGGATGCAGCCACCAAGGGATTCCCAGAAAGGGGATTTGGCCTTGGGGCTGGAATAGGTTGCCCTGGTATAAATGGAAAGGGAAGGTAGGTTGGCAGAGGTTTTGTGTGTTAGTCAGGACCTCAGCAAACCTATTCCTTCTGGGCGGAGACAACTCCATTTAAGATCCGAGGTTGGATTGGTTAGTACTGCCTTTTGGTCTGGAATAATAAACGTTTCTTGCTTCTTCTCCTGACCCCATAAAGCATCTACAAGGAACTCTTACCTTATTGAGTGTCCTCAGATCCTCCATTATCTGTTCATCCGTTAGTAGATAATTGAGCTGAGGTGATCCAAATTAAGGACAAGTCACTTTCAAAGGAAAACACAGCCTGCGTCCCCTTTGTGGCTAGTTCTATGTCTCTCCTCCTCAGGGCCTGCTACTATCTTAATGTTGTTTTCATTTGCTGCTCTTGCTTTTATCTGACTCATTAACTCGCGCTGTTTTCCCCCATCGGATCTTACGCTTTGATATTTCGATGCTGTTTTTGGTGTGTTCTTACACTGTGGTTTTCCCAGCTACTGTAAATGGCCTTGGGAGGAGAATCCCTCCTGAAAGGCGGTTTCGAAATCGTACTAAACAAATTAGTGACTCTGTTCACTTGCCAGGGTAGGTGAATCCTGAATCTGGCTGACGGGCACAATAAAGGAAGTCACAGAGCTGGAGCCTTCAAGCAGGAAGGACTGAAAAGGGGGGGGGGGTGTCATCCCACTGAAAGGGACCAAGAATGTAGTCACCTGCATCACCCTGTCTGACTCAGGGACCAGAATTCAACCTGTTCTGGAAAGGGTGGCAATCCCCTCTAAAGGATCACTTCCTGCAGCTTGGAAATGCTGTCTCTAGATCTTCGGGTGGCAAAGAGGGCATTTGCACAATGGCACTTAGTGCACCAGCTGCAACCTTTCCTGATTTGGCAACCATTATCCGTGCCTAGATGACATCACATTTAGACCACTGCAACGCGCTCTACGTGAGGCTGCCCCTGAAGAGTGTCCAGAAGCTTCAACTTCAGGCAAAATGTGATTCCACTCCAAAATAACTCTGAAGGAGAACTTAAGAACTTCCTCAGAAAGCCCCTGTAGCAAAACCATATAGGACAGCCTTCCCCAACCTGGTGCCCTCCAGATGCATTGGACTACAACTCCCATAACCTCCCCAGGATGAGGGAGGCTGATCTACAGCTCATACAGGTCCACCCAGCTGCCGCTACCGAACTTGCCCTGCGACACGCAGCAGCAGGCGAGTGATGGGGGTGTTCTAGAGTGCCCTCAGTTCACCCGCCTAGCCTAGCCTACACTCTGAATGCACAGGGCGTGTTCCCTAGGACAGGCTGGGAATCCGTCGCAATCATCAGGGGTTCCTCAGCAGGTAATTCAACAGGAAGAGCTTCAAGTCATGGCGCAGAAAGAGAGAGACAGACGGACAGACATTTGCGCCGTGAAACACATTCCCCAAGGCCCTGATCCTTAGCTGTTCCACATGTCTCAGCTCCCTAAGGCCCAATGCAAAGCATCCTCTCTACCACTGGGCTATGGTCCATCTCAAAGGAGTGCAGAGATCCACACGCCGATTTGTTTCCAAGAAAAGTGAACATGGTCATCTGGGAGTGCTACAGCTGGAACCCTTTCCACCCCCACCAAGTCACAGGGCAAACACTCTGCCATTGTTTGATCACAGAACTAAACACATCTCAGAACCTTTGTCTATTATCTTTGCAAAATCATGGAAGACGGGTGAGGTGCCGGACTACTGGAGGAGGGCGAACGTTGTCCCTGTATTCAAAAAGGGCAAAAAGGAGGAACCTGGGAACTACAGACCAGTCAGTCTGACATCCATCCCTGGGAAAATTCTGGAGCAGATTATAAAGAAGTCAATCTGTAAACACCTTGAAATCAATGCGGTGATCACTAGAAGCCAACATGGATTTGTCAAGAACAAGTCCTGTCAGACTAATTTGATCTCATTTTTTGATAGGATAACCTCCCTTGTGGACTGTGGGAATGCTGTGAACGTCATATATCTTGACTTTAGCAAAGCTTTTGACAAAGTACCACATGACATTCTGATTAACAAACTAGCTAAAAGTGGGCTAGATGGAACAACTATTAGGTGGAGTCACAATTGGCTACAGAATCGGACTGAAAGAGTACTTCTCAATGGAACCTTCTCAAACTGGGGAGAGGCAACGAGTGGGGTACCGCAGGGCTCAGTCCTGGGCCCACTGCTCTTCAACATTTGTATTAATGATTTGGACGAGGAGGTGCAGGGAATGCCTATCAAATTTGCAGATGACACAAAATTGGGTGGGATAGCTAATACCCTGGAAGACAGAAACAAACTTTAAAGTGATCTTGATAGGCTGGAGTGCTGGGCTGAAAACAACAGGATGAAATTGAATAGGGATAAATGCCAAGTTCTACATTTAGGAAATAGAAACCAAAGGCACAGTTACAAGATGGGGGATACTTGGCTCAGCAATACTACAAATGAGAAGGATCTTGGAATTGTTGTTGATTGCAAGCTCAATATGAGCCAACAGTGCGATATGGCTGCAAGAAAGGCCAATGCTATTTTGGGCTGCATTAATAGAAATATAGCTTCCAAATCGCGTGAGGTACTGGTTCCTCTCTATTCAGCCCTGGTTAGGCCTCATCTAGAGTATTGCGTCCAGTTCTGGTCTCCACAATTCAAGAAGGACGCAGACAAGCTGGAGCGTGTTCAGAGGGGGGCAACCAGGATGATCAGGGGTCTGGAAACAAAGCCCTATGAAGAGAGACTGAAAGAACTGGGCATGTTTAGCTTGGAGAAGAGAAGATTGAGGGGAGACAGGAGAGCACTCTTCAAATACTTCAAAGGTTGTCACACAGAGGAGGGCCAGGATCTCTTCTCGATCCTCCCAGAGTGCAGGACACGGAATAATGGACTCAAGTTAAAGGAAGCCAGATTCCAGCTGGACATCAGGAAAAACGTCCTGACTGTTAGAGCAGTACGACAATGGAATCAGTTACCTAGGGAGGTTGTGGGCTCTCCCACACTAGAGGCCTTCAAGAGGCAGCTGGACAAGCATCTGTCGGGGATGCTTTAGGGTGGATTCCTGCATTGAGCAGGGGGTTGGACTCGATGGCCTTGTAGGCCCCTTCCAGCTCTGCTATTCTATGATTCTATCTGGGATGCCAACGACATCCAAGGTTGCCTTTATAAGCTGGCATGGCTTCTTTAGTCCTGGCAGCGCCATGACAAGGCACCGTCTACCTCTCCCAGAGTTTGGTTCGAGAGCCAACAATAATCAAAGAGCCTAACTATGAATTCAGGCATGCCAGGCTCTTCTCTAGATGCTGCTGCTCCCAATGGGGATAGAGCCTTCTTTGTAGTGGCCCTCTGCCTGTGGAACGCCCTTCCCAGGGAGATCCGCCTGGCGTCTTCACTGTATATATTTAGAAGCCGGGTTAAGAGCTTCCTCTTCTCGCAGGCATTTCATCTTGAATCTGTTGCTTTATCCATTTTCTGCTAGCTCTTTAACGTTTTTAATGTTTAATGTTGGATTGCTTTGATACTTTGCTGTTTTATTTTGTTTTGTTCTTTTACTGCCCCAAGGGTACACAAATCTAATAAATTAGTGTTGTTGTTTTAAAAAAAAATGGCAATACACATCTAATAAATAAATAAGGGCACGTTTAGTTCTGAATATCAGAAGCTGTTTTATATGAGGTCAGACCTCCGGTCCATCTAGCTAAATATTGTCTACCCTGGCAGGGAGTACCATATTTCTTCGACTGTAAGACGCCATTGATTGTAAGATGCACACTAATTTCAGTACCACCAACAGAAAAAAAAACCCTAAGACACACACACACGATTCTAAGACGCACCCCAAAAGTGCGTCTTAGAATCGAAGAAATAGGGTAGTTCTCCAGGTAGCAGGCAGAAGGTCTTTCTCCACTACCTGCTACCCGATCCTTATCCTGAGACCTTCTGCGTGCAACTGCGCATTGCTACTGAGCTACATGTTCATCGGGGTACAATGTAAAAGACATGCTCGTTGGTTGCACATTGAGCAGGTTGCACATTGCCGGGGGAGATCTTTAAATAGTGGTCAAGCTATCTTTCAGGGACGCTCGTCTGCCTGTTTTAATCACGTCGTTCTGCAAACCCTAGGGTTGCCCAGAACAGAGTTTGAAAGCTGTCGGTCTAGATCACAGACTTCAGCAGAACAGCTTGCTGATCAAAGGATATCTGGGGCTGGCTTCCTCCTTTTATCAGGGATGGGAACAGGATCGTTCGGCCGCCGCCTCAATTTCCTTGTCATGATAGGCTTCACTTCCATGGAATCTGGAGCATAATAGACAGATGGTCAGTAAGAGCCACAGGGTTTAAAAAAAATGAAGCATGAGGAAAATGCCCTGATGTATTTCAGCATTCATTTTTTTTTTAAATGCACACACACACAAAACTGTCCTCTCTTTCATGCCAAGATACATTTACCGTGACTTGGCCCCTAATTTGACTAAGACTGAAGACACAATCCTATGCATGTTTAGTCAGATGCTTCCTGTAGGGCCTCCAAGGATGCTAGTATAACCCAGAGTACAGAGCAGATGCTGTACAGCTACAACTCAGAGCTGCCAAAACACTGCCTTCAACATCTTCTGGCAGTGCAAAAGACTAAGGGCGCAATCCTATGTATGTTTAGACAGAAAAAAGTCCTACAACTCCCAGCATGCCCCAGCCAGACATGCAGGTGGAAGCACAGTCCACTGAAAACAGTGCCATTTACTTCCGAGCGAACGTGATTAGGAACATAGGGAGCCACCACCAACTGGGCCAGGCTATTTGTCCATGTAGCCCGGGAGGGTCTTCTCCGACTTGCAGCAACTCTCCACGGTCTCAGGAAGAAAGACATCTTTCCCATCAACTCATCTTTTTAACTGGAGATGCCAGAAACCGTATCCTGGCCCTTCTGCATGCAATGGCTGTGCTCTGCTACCAAGACAGGGTCCCTTCCCCAAAAGGACACGGCCTGCTTGCCTTTTACCTACCACCTGTTAGCTCCATGGTTAGCTTCTCACTCTCTATCATCTTTTTCTTCTCTTCCAATTCAGCTATCAAGTTTTCCTTCAGCTCAATCTTTTTATCTTCAAATTCCTTCACCGCCGCTTTCTTCTCCTTGATGTAGTTCCTTTCTACCTGCTCTGTCTGATGGAGGCCCAAAGAAAAACAAGGGATTATTTACAGGGCAGAACCACATCAGGATATATCTCATTGCTGATGGAGGAGGGATTGTACCCAAGGCTTTTTGTACTGATAATCCAGAGAGTCACAAGGTATATCAGCCACCTGGCGTGCGCTTCATCAAACTGGGTAACAAATCTGCTTGCATGACCAGTCACCACATGCAAAGTGAAACTGGGTTGTTGCTGGGGGCGTGGGATCATCCAGATTGTAAAAAATAAAACCACCCAAACAACTTGCCTAATTTATTATGAGTTGCTCATACTTCCAGGCCTAATTCAAAGTGCTGTTATTAACTTTCAAACCCTAAACCAGCCTTCCCCAACCTGGTGCTCTCCAGATATGTTGAAACACTACTCCCCAAATCTCCCAGCTACATATGCTTCTTCCTGCCTCAGCTGGGGATTCTGGGAGCTATAGTAAAACTCATCTGGAGGGCAACAAGCTGGAAAAGGCTGGCCGAAGGGGCTTGGAGCCAGCTTACCTGAAGAATTGTATTCTCCCATATATACCTGCCCAGACCCTGAGATCATCTTCCGAGGCCTTCCTGCTGGTGACTAACTATAAACAATTCTGGATCCAACCCAATGATCAGAATAAGATGCTCAAATAAAAAACAACAACAACAGAAACAGACACTTACTTCCAACTGAAGAAAAAGCTCTGGGGAAAAGAAAGAGAGCCCAAGTTACATTCCTTTGCAGGAGTATGCAACCACAATTAACTCCAGTAAAATCTCAAAGTGGCTAGCCTCAAATAAATGCTTTGATGATTTCAGGCCTACAGGGCAAGCCGTAGGTTATTAATGCTAGAATATAAAAACAGCACTTAAGCACACTTCTAT
Organism: Elgaria multicarinata webbii; assembly: GCF_023053635.1. Taxonomy (NCBI): domain Eukaryota; kingdom Metazoa; phylum Chordata; class Lepidosauria; order Squamata; family Anguidae; genus Elgaria; species Elgaria multicarinata. The sequence goes on along the minus strand of NC_086188.1, from coordinate 16,520,875 downwards.
CTGCACTAAGCTAAACATTAAGTATCACAAGCGAGACAATTTGTGCAAATTTTACTGCACTATTTTGTATCAAATAGCCGAATTGTAAGGGCCTATTTCTGCTGAAACACTGTTAAGGGGCAATCCTATACTTGCTTACTGGGGAGTAAATCCCATTGGGTTCACTGGTATTTACTTCCAGCTAGATATGTGCAAGGTTGCACTGTAAGAAGCAAAGTAGCTACTGGAAGACAGCATTGATTGCTATGCCTTCTCCTTTGGCAGAACATGAACTTCCTCTGGCTAGAGAAACAAGTCCCATTGAAATTAATAGCAATTATTCCCAAGAATATGTATGTATGATCACAATTAAAACAAAGAGTCTTGCAGCACTTTACAGACTAACAAACTTATTTGGGAGTAAGCTTTTGTGGACTCGAGGCCATTTCACGATATACACTGGTAAGTCTGTGTACGCTTTGAACTCACCTGATGAAGTGAACTCTAGTCCAAGGCAGCACAGAATGCATGTCATGAGTACTGTGTCTTTAAGGTACTGCAAGACTCTGTAGTTTTACTGCTGCAATGGACTGGACGGTTTTTGGATGAGAATGTAACAGAATTAAACACAATATCTAGTGCTGAACAGATTATACACGTTATGATATACTTGTCTAGGACTAAATCAAAAAGCCTCAACCAAGTCCTCAGAAATCCAGGTCTCTCACCTGCATTGCGTATCCTCTCCTTGTATTGCTGGTCCAGCTTTTTCATTCTTTTCTGATATTCTTGTAAAGTACCTATTTAAAATGTTGAAAACTGAGATACTGGTAATACCTACATCACTGAAAAGGACTCTGAAGTACACTTTTCCCTCATGTCTCTACAAAGTTGGCACAGTTATCAAGCTATCAAGGCATCTTGGAATGGAACGGAGGGAGCGTCTTGGAATGGATCGGGGGGAAATTGCTCTTGACTCCCCAAAGAAATCTCTGTATACAGCTTAAAACACACAGCTTCCTTCCTTCAAAGAATAAGAGTTTTCTTTTCACATTACCAAGTCTCAATTTAAGCAAACAAAGAAAAACAGGAGTGTCCCCTATGTTTTAACAGCACCGACTCTAAAATTGAGATAGCTGACAATTTAATTTGGTTCATCATTTTAATAAGAACCTACCAAAATCGGCAAATTAATGGGACAAAAAGAACTTGGGATTTAAACATTCAAATGTGGGAGAAAGCAAAACTGACAGAGGGTTTTCAGTGCTTAGCTCTTCAAAGTTTGTGCTTGAGCCCTGGGTTTTCAGCCATGTTTGCAGTGCTGAATCAGAGCCTGTCTGCCCACTTTTGTTGTGACAGGCTTATCTTTAACAGTGCTAAGGTAGGCAGGTACAACATGGTCCTCTCCATTCTGGGATTAGCTGTACCTATTGAATTTGGCCAGTGTAGATGGTTGAGAATTTTGTTTGGTAAGTTGTTTGATAAGAACTTACCAAAATTTGCAAATTGTTTGATAAAATGGACAGAAAGAACATGAACTTTAGAAAATGTGGGAGAAAGTGAAGCCGAAAGATTCATCAGAACCCTTACTTTGAGGATCCACCCCTATTTCACCTGCAAATTTATATACAGATCAGGCTAAAAAAAAAGAAAAGCAAACATTCCCTTAGGCCCCTCCAAATGGTGGTGGAGTTTGGGTTGTTGTTGAACTGTGGGTTGCTTGTTGAACCGTGGTGGGTTGGCGTGTTGTCTGAATTCAAGACATTTTCCACAAGATGGGTAGTTAAGCATATAGTATGACTTACTTTTCTCAAAAAAGCTACTTTGAGAACCCAAAGTTAGTGATGGGTAATTCAGGCTGGTTAATAAGCCAACCTGCAGAAAATGTCCTGGGTTCAGACAACATGCTAATCCATGATTCAACAAATGACCCATGGCTCAACAGCAACCCACAGCCAACCTCTGAGTGTGAGTTAGTGTGCTGCGTGAACAGCCACAATAAATAACACCAGGGAAAAAGAAACGTGGTTACTCAGGCAACGGAGACTAATAAAAAGAGTGGGGCTAGGGTACTGTGCAGCTTCAGAGCAGCAAGGAGGGTGCCAGGCATGACTACTTGCCTGCCCTCATCTCACCAAGGTTTCACATCCTCCCATCCAAGAAAAGAAGCTGTGCTAGAAAGGGTACAAATGAGAAGTGGGGACGGCTATTTTCCCCTTCAACTCTGTGCATAACAGGAAGGCATGTTGTTGTTCCAGGAAACTTTCCCTGAATGACCTTTTATTCTTTTATTCTATTTGTTCACTGCTCCGAAATCTTTGGATAGGGAGCAGTATATAAATATTGTAAATAAATAAATAAAGCTAGTCAAATGGCCTTCCAACATTATGATTTAAAAAAAGTAAAGGATCACCGTATGCGAAGAACACCACATTTGGTTCTGAAAAATCCAATACATCCCAGGTTCTGTTTTTCAGATGAATGCCTTTAGGAATACATGGGGTGGGTGGGAAGAGGAGAGTCACCTTCCTGACACCCCCAGTGTTTATTATTTTTAAAAGTCAATCTAAGCATCTAAAGTGTCCTTCCTGTTCCTGGTGAGGAAAGATTAAGCACTGGCATAAGAGAGCTTCCTATATTCTGAACGCAACAGAAGGTCCCATTTTAAAAAACGTAACATTCCAATCTGAGCAAACAACATTTTAGAGGCTGCCATAAATATTCCCCTTGTATCAACTGATACAAATTCTGTGGTTTTTAAAGCCTACCTTCTTGCAGTTGCTGGAGCTGCCTCTTAAGAGATGCCAATTTATCCTGATACATCCTGCAAAGAGAATATGTAATAAAGAAACAGGATCAGTAAACACACACATTGATTATTTTACCTTATATTACAATTCTTTCCTTTACTACGTTTTCATTAAGTTGCAAGAACTGATTGCAGGAGGCAAGGTAAAATTACTCAGAGTGCAATCCTATGCATGTTTAGGATTGCTAGGAATTGTAGGGGGTTTCTTTCTGCCTAAACAGGCATAGGATTGCATCATTAAATGTGAATGAGCAACATAAACTTGTTGCTTTTAATATATGAAGAGAAGCAAGACGTTGATACATAAAAATATGATCCTCCTTCATTCCACCCCTCAATGGCAATACTTTATTGCTTAAAGGCATATGATTACAAAAAAGCCAGAGAATTACCTTTAGATGCTGAGTCACAAAACCAGTATCTAAGTGTTACAAAATATTGCCCAAAGGAAATGCCGCTGAAAAGATACTGTACGAAAGGCAGAACTTAAATCGCACCAAGATTTGAATTACAAACAGAAAGCCATTACAGACCAAAAAGCTCATACATTGATCAAACAAAGGAAGTGCCGTCAATTTGTTTAAAGTCCAATATACCAGGGGTATTGGGCTGGTTCAGACATAATGCTAAACCACAGTTCAGAGAACAAGCAAAATCATAGTTAATGGAGCTGGCTTGTTTCCACATAGTTGTGTGTGCGTGTGTATGTGCGCTTAATTTGCAAATGTAACAATAACAAAAAATGAAAAACAGCCATGAAAAAAGAGGGAAGAGAAAGAAGAAAAAGAACATGACATAAACATACCAATACACAATAATAATTTACAACAGCATTAATAAAATAAGAAAATAAAAAGGGGGAAAGGATTTGACACTTCTATTTCAAATAGAAGCAGTTCGTATATCTGAACAAGCATCCATATGAAATTGATGAGTATAGGAGATACGTTTCGATGTTTGCACATAGCTAATGTAAACCTCAGTTCAGGGTCTGGGGAATATGCTAAATTGCAGTTAAACTAAACTGGAAGCTTCTAATTTCCTCCTCACAGCCACACCGGAGGAGAAGTGGGAGCCCAGGTAGACTCTATTATGTGCAGTATAGTGCAGAGGGTACATGTAAACATGTGAATTGATGCTGCCACAGGGAATTGAGGATGATCATAAGATAACCTGATGAATGGCTAAGGTGCATGATTTGGGCAATCGTATCTTGGATGGAGGTGAGGGGAACGGCAGGGCATGAACCAGACTTTTGGCTAAGAGATCATAGGGGAAAGAATGGGTTTTTACAATGGAAAAACAGGAGGCACGCGACTTGACTCAACAGAGCGACTGAGATAGCTGGAAACTGAAGAAAGCCAAAGCCTGGTTGGTGAAATTATCAATTGTTATGGACAGTAACAGGAGAAATGAAGGCTATCAGAAGTATATATAAGCAGCATATAGGGGATTACTGAAAGCCATGGGATTTGAAACCACCCCAGGACAGCATGGGGAGACACAACAGCAGCAGGGTGGGAGCAGCTCCTTTCAGGAAACACTGAATATATGATATGACATTCCTGGAAACAGTGGAAGATTATCTCAAAAGCAGCAACACAAGTCAAGGAGGACGAAACACAGACCTTTTGAGGTCATCAGCAAAGTAATTTTAATGAGGACAAGTTTTACAAAGCACAGGAGGAAGAAGCCAGATTTCAGAGCGTCCAAAGGAATTAGAAGAGGGAAAACTGAGGCAGAGAGAGTTGACACCAATTTTCGGGAGCGTGGAGATGGTAGTAAGAGGAGCTGGCCAAAGCCAGGAGATGTTCTTCGATCTCGACTACTAGCTACAAATTTGACTCTTTTTTTGTTTTGACTAAGTACTTCATTGTTGGAACTTCACCAACTTTAGCTTGAGTCAATCACTCTGGCTGGGACCATTCGCCCTTTAGAAAAGGCATTAAATATATTGACAACAAAAGAGGTGTGCGTCTGCGGTGGGGGCAGGGGGGATAATACTTACTGTTCCTTCATTTCTACATAATCCTCCTCCTCATGCTTCGCCAGGTCAGTTTCGCTCGCATCTTCAGTATCTGGGCAACATGAACATCAGCACAGCGTTACAGCAGCATTTTTCGTAGGCATTTCCCACCCACCCTCCAGCTGGCACAAATTGACCTGCCTGAAAGCAGAAGTGCCCACTCTTTTTACCCTTTAGAATGTAAAAGAAAGAAAAAAAAAACGCTTAATGAAATGCTTCTATCCTCCTGGTTTTGTAAGACATTTACAGTGCAATGTTATTTGTGTTTATCCAGATGTAAGGTTCAATTGGGCTTACTCCATAGCAAGTGTGTGTAAGAGTGTAGCCTTAGATTGAAACAAACACAGGCTGCTATCCTACTTACCTGAGAAAAAATCGCATGGAACACAGTGGGACTTACTTCTGAGTAAATAAACATAGGATTTGTACTGTTATTTACCTAGAAATGTCTCTTACAGACTGCATCCTGCTAAGGGTCCTGAACCCAACTAAGTGTCGCACTGTTCCGTTGCTTTACACTTCATTTATTTATCTATATTTAATTATGGTTGTAAAAGAACAACTTTGCCAGTCCTTGATATATAGTTAATCAAGTCCTGAAATTATGAAAGTACGAATTTGACATGCTATAGTTCCTACCAGACTTCTCAAGGGTGATTTTTTTAAAAACAACAACAGCTGCTTCTGTCTATTTCCTTCTGATGGTCATTCCATATCATCAGCATCCTTATTGTCTTCAACACAACACTCTTAAAAAATCCACAGGTCTCTGTTAGCCACCTCCAAACTTCCAGGACTTTCAGAGATATTTTAGCCTCGACCTCTTTAGCTAGCCTTCACGTTACCACCATTTCTTAATCAAACTGAACCTGTAATAAATGTTACTGGTATTACTGGGCTGGGGGCATGTTCCTCTCAATCAGTGCCTCCTCAAGCATCCTGGAAAGGAAGGACAGAAACGTCTTAAATTCAGTAAGATAAGGGCACAGCTTGTGGCAGTGAGTTCCACAAATTAATTATGCATTATATGAAAAAGTATTTCATTTAAATAAAGTTCACCCAATTCACATAAAGAAGAAAATCTGCAACCCCAAACCAGCATATTTGAATGAAAATCCTATGGAAATCAATTTTACTCCAAGCAAACAGAGACTAAATACGGGTAGGTACCTCCAAATGTTTTGGACTACGACTCTTATAATTCCAGATCATTGGCTACGCTGGCTGGGGCTGATGGGAATTGTAGTTTAAAATATCCAGAGAGCACCAGGTTGTCTACCACTGGACTATAGACTGGGCTGAAATATTTCTTTCCTGATACTCTCTCCTATGTCATTTCCCCCTGGTTCCTTTTAAAAGCCATCTATGCTGCATGTTACAGCAGCAAGTCTCAGAAGTTCAATTAAATGTCGTGAAAAGAAACACTTCCATTAGCTAAAGTATTTTTTCACAAGGACAACCATAATTAAATATAGATAAATAAATGAAGTGTAAAGCAACGGAACAGTGTAGCACTTAGTTGGGTTCAAGACCCATAGCAGGATGCAGTCTGTAAGAGACATTTCTAGGTCAATAACAGTACAATGCTATGTTTATTTACTCAGAAGTAAGTCCCACTGTGTTCCATGCAATTTTTTCTCAGGTAAATGTGTATAGGATAGTAGCCTGTGTTTGTTTCAATCTAAGGCTACACTCTTACACACACTTGCTATGGCGTAAGCCCAACCGAACCTTACATCTGGATAAACACAAATAACATTGCACTGTAAATGTCTTACAAAACCAGGAGGATAGAAGCATTTCATTAAGTGTTTTTGTGGAAGCTAAAAAAAAATTTCAATCAGCCACAAAGCTCACCTTGAGCCAATCACTATCTAGTTCATCCTAACTTACCTCACAGGGCAATTGTGAGGATAAAAGGCAAGGGCATGGGGAAAGAGAGAAGAACCATCCGCTCCTTATAATAGTAAAAGCAAAATATAAATGTAACGAAAGGTAACATAATTCTAAAACAACCTTCGTCAACCTGGGGCGCTCCAAATGTGTTAGACTACAACTCCCAGAATGCCCCAGGCTGGGGCATTCTGGGAGATGCAGTCCAACACATCTGGAGCGCCCCAGGTTGAGGAAGGCTGTTCTAAACCAACTTTTAGTTCATTGCCCACTGACTAAAGAATGGCCTGAAAAGGTCTCAGTCCAAAGTTCCTTTTCTAAACTACAGATGTTCTAGGGAAACCCTTACTGCCAATTACTCCAGTTATGCTCACAACAATAATAATAATAATTAAAAAATGTATTTCTTATCCGCCTCTCCCTTCGGATTGACTAGGCTTATTTTGAATATACATTTGAGCTACCCTAGAAATGTTACTGACAGTATTTCATGCATGTCATGGCCATTTAACCCCCATGGGCTTCCATTTGTTTTCTCCTCTATACACATGCAAATTGTATGCATATGCTTTGCTCACTGAGGTTAACACTTCAAGCATCTGGTGAAGTGGGCTCTACTCCACAACAATTTAGGCAACACAAAAATGGTCTACCAAGGTACCATGTGAGCCTTTCCACTTTTTGCTGAAACGGACTACCATGGCGGCCTTTCTGGGAGGTCTCTTCGCTGCCATTCCTCACCCCAAAACTGCCCATGATGCTTCTTTTTCACAGCTCTGAAACAGATGTGTTGCTCCTCTGTCTTCCTGCCTGTTTGCCCATCCCACCGCCTGCTATGAATCAGGAGTATCCCTCCAGATGTTTTGGCCTACAATTTCTATCAGCCACAGCATTTCATTAAGTGCCCATGGTGACGGATGGCAAACATTATAGGACCAAACTTCTGGAGGGCTACAATTTGCTGATATACATAGACACATTATTACTATTATTATTAATAATAATACATTTATATACCACCCCATAGCCAAAGCTCTCCAGGCAGTTTACACATGACTTGGAACCAGAATTAAACCCCTTTGAACACAACGGAGCTTACTGTTGAGTAAACACTGCACAGAACAGTTTGATGAGGCCGCTACCCTGAATGGATGTTTACTTGGGAGTAAGCCCACAGAAAGCACTAGGATTTACTTCGGAGAACACAGGATGGAGCTGCCACCTTGCATGCACAGATTTACTCAGGGGCAAGCCCCAACACACCAGAGCGGCAAGCAGGGCTGGCATCAAGTGTAGGTATGGTTGGCACCCGCTGAACGGCCCACACCCAGTGGGGGCGGGCACTGACAAGATCCCCCTGGACCTACGCCGCTTCATCATTGTAACTGCCAGTTCACAGGCCTCTCGCTCTAGCCCAGACACCAGTGATGGGGAGAAGAAGATGCCACTTTTTACTTGCTCATGGTCTCTCTCTACCTACCAAGCAAGCCAGTGGTAGCAATGATGAGAAAGAAGATGGGGTGCAATATTAGCTGACAATGGCGGGAAGAACGTACACCCGAGTGACCACATGGAAAAGAGGACAGGGCTTCTGTATCTTTAACAGTTGCATAGAAAAGGGGGGTTTCACTAGGTGCCATTGGTATGCATGCAGCACCTGGTGTAATCCCCTCTTCCTCATAACAGTTAAAGCTGCAGGAGCCCTGCCCTCTTTTGTATCTGGTCACTCTAGTATAGCTGCATGTCTACAAATAACACCCGCTGAAATTCCCTTTTCTATATAACTGTTAAAGGTACAAGAGCCCTGTCCAACTTTCCATATGGTCACCCTAAGGTGGACTCCCTGAGGGAGGAGGCCCCCCGGAGGGTGTTTGCCAAGTGCCCGCAAAAACCAGGAACCGGAGCTGTTGGCAAGGCTGCCACATTACACATGTGTAGTAACCCATGTTAGTCCTACTTAGAGTGGACCCATTGAAATGAATGGGAGTTAAGTTAACCAGGACTAATTTAACCCCCATTCATTTCAGTGGGGTCTACTCTAAATAGGACTAACATTTACGCAGGAGCAAGCCCCATTGAACATCATAGGACTTGCTCCCTCATCAAGGACACTCACTACTGCTTTACACAGCCACTTATGCTGCTCATCAGGGTCCACCGCCCCACTTGGGAATAATCCAACGTAAATCCAACTGAGAGTAGACCCACTGATATAAAAGGGACTTAAACTAGCCATGACTAACTCAACCCCAGGTCCTCTCAGTTCTATAAAACCTGGACAATAAGACCTTTTATCTCCTTGTGCCTCCCTCACCTTGAGACTGGACATCAGGAAAAACTTCCTGACTGTTAGAGCAGTACGACAACGGAACCAGTGACCTAGGGAGGTTGTGGTCTCTCCCACACTAGAGGCCTTCAAGAGGCAGCTGGACAACCATCTGCCAGGGATGCTTTAGGGTGGATTCCTGCATTGAGCAGGGGGTTGGACTCGATGGCCTTGTAGGCCCCTTCGAACTCTGCTATTCTATGATTCTATGAAGGTCTGGCAACAATCACACTTGTCTGTGTGATATGATGTTACCTGTTTGTTTACTTACCTCGTTGTATATTCACTGTTTTATAGACATGGACAATTTTTTTACCACCTTTATACATTAATGAAGATTTTCATTTATTTATTTATTAAAAAAGATTAACTCTATTTATTTATTACATTTTTATACCGCCCAATAGCCGAAGCTCTCTGGGCGGTCCACAAAAACTCAAGCCCCATATAAATTTTAACTTGGTGTTTTAAATTTGTAATTTTGCATTGCTGCTGTTTTTATCTGGTTGAGCTTTTAAATTGTATTTTATATTATGGTTTTATACTGTTGTTTTTTACTTTGAATGTTTTTAATTTTTGTGAACCACCCAGAGAGCTCCTGCTATTGGGCGGTATGGAAATGTAAGAAATAAATAAATATATAAATAAGTAGGGTGACCATATGAAAAGGATGCCAGGGCTCCAGCAGGTGTCATTTGTATGCATGTAGCACCTGATGAAATCCCCTCTTCATCACAACAGTTAAAGCTGCAGGTGCCCTGCCCCTCTTTTAAATCCAGTCACTCTAGTATAGCTCCTGCAGCTTTAACTGTTGTGATGAAGAGGGGATTTCATCAGGTGCTACATGCATACAAATGACACCTGCTGAAATTTCCTTTTCAATACAACTGTTAAAGATACAGGAGCCCGGTCCTCCTTTTCATATGGTCACCCTATGTAAGCCACTTTGGGTTCTTTGTAAGAGGAAAAAAGGTAGGAGGGCTCCTGTATCTTTAACAGTTGTATTGAAAAGGAAATTTCAGCAGGTGTCATTTGTATATGTGGGGAACCTGGTGAAATTCCCTCTTCATCACAACAGTTAAAGCTGCCCTCTTTTAAATCCGGTCACTCTAGTATAGCTCCTGCAGCTTTATCTGTTGTGATGAAGAGGGAATTTCACCAGGTTCCCCATATATACAAATGGCACCTAGTGAAACCCCCCCTTTTCTATGCAGCTGTTAAAGATACAGGAGCCCTGTCCTCCTTTGCACAGGGTCACCCTAACGCAGCCTTCCTCAACCTGGGGCGCTCCAGAGGTGTTGGACTGCACCTCCCAGAATGCCCCAGCCTGGCTGGGGCATTCTGGGAGTTGTAGTCCAACACCTCTGGAGCGCCCCAGGTTGAGGAAGGCTGCCCTAAAGTAAGACCTTTGTTGGGCTCGGGAGCCAGCCCCGTCGCACGCAAAGGGCCTTACTCGCGAGTCGGCGAGGGCCAGGGCTGCTTTGGGGCGCCCCGCCTAGCCCAGCTCACCCTCGTCGGAGTCCCGCGCGCGGCCGCTGCGCTCGCCATCCTCCTCGTCGGCGGGGCTGTCCAGCTCCTCCTCCTCCTCGAAGCTCTCGGCGGCGGCGGCGGCTGCAGCCGCGGCGGCGATGGCGGCGGCGGGGCCGGTCCCAGGGGGCAGCGCCGTGGGGGCGGGCGGCGGGGGGCCCGTCGGCAGCGCGGGAGACACCAGCGCGGCGACGCTCATGGCCGAGGCGAGAACGACGGCTGCCGCCGCCTCAGCGACGGTCCTTTCTCCCCTCAGGCAGCCGCCCCGCGCAAGCCAGCGAGCGTCCCGCCTCCCGTGCGCAGGCGCGCGACCCACTTCCGGGTCCTGGTGCGCGCGCGCACACACACATTGGCGCTGCGTGGGTGGCTTGGTCTGCCTTGTGCCCCGTCCGCCCCTGTCTCGCTTTGGCCCACGGTGCTACCCGTAGCCGTCTGATAAACCGCGGCGCCACCCTACGGCCGCCACCGTAGACTTATACGACAGACTCATACGCTCAGTAGGTGTTTCCAGGTTTCGTTTGGAAGCTGCGCTTTAGCTAGCCCTCCCCCTCTCTCGGCTCAGTCCCACGCGTGTCTACTCGGAAGTAAGGCAGCTAGTTTGTGTTCAGTGAAGGGCGTAAGATAGGGTGACCATATGAAAAGGAGGACCGGGCTCCTGTATCTTGTAAGCCTATGCGGCAGGGTCTTGCTATTTACTGTGTTATCTGTACAGCACCATGTACATCGATGGTGCTATATAAATAAATAATAATAATAATAATAAGAAAAGGGAATTTCTGCAGGAGTTATTTATATGTATGGTAGGGTGACCCTATGAAAAGGAGGACTGGGCTCCTGTATCTTTAACAGTTGCATAGAAAAGGGAATTTCTGCAGGAGTTATTTATATGTATGGTAGGGTGACCCTATGAAAAGGAAGACAGGGCTCCTGTATCTTTAACAGTTGCATAGAAAAGGGAATTTCAGCAGGTGTCAATTGAAGTTCCTTTTTCATCACAACAGTTAAAGCTGCAGAAGCCCTGCCCTCTTTTGTATCTGGCCACTCTGTTATAGCTAGGGTAGCTTTAACTGTTGTGATGAAGAGGGAATTTCACCCACTTCAATTGACACCTGCTGAAATTTCCTTTTCTACATTACTGTTAAAGACACAGGAGCCCTGTCCTCCTTTTCATATGGTCACCCTATGTAAGAGCAAGGCTAGATCGACACCACGGCTTTATATCGTTACTGAAGAGCACTGATCATTGCTGGGGCACGTTACACATTCCATATGCCGCTTTCATAGTGTGATGCCCTGCTTTTTATTCCACGTAATCCAAAATACCGCAACAAATGTGTCCTACGAGGTATAAATGCGCAAGAGAGATATAGTGCTACTATAACATTGTTATCTTTTCGGCGCTAGGTCAAGACTTTTCTCTTCTCTCAGGCATTTTAACAGCATTTAACCTTAAGTTTGTTTTTAATGGACCCCAGAATTGTTGTTTTTAAATAAATACTGTTTTTAGACTTTTTTATGGTTTTTAAATTTTGTATATTTTTAATGTTTACCATTTTTAATTTTATACTGTTTTTTATGGTTTTTAAATTTTGAATACTTTTAATGTTTACCATTTTTAATTGTTGTAAACCGCCCAGAGAGCTTCGGCTGTGGGGCGGTATATAAATGTAATAAAATAAATAAATAATAGGATTCTAATGACTTGACACATGGTGTCGATCTGTAAGTACTTCTGAGTATAGAATGGTGTTATTAACCTCTGCATTAAATTGTTACAAACTGTACTCCCCCCTCACACATTTCTTTGTCATTTGACACCACTGTTTACATCCCTCCCTCCCTTCTAAACTGTGGCTGAGTTGGAAAGACACGCTAATCAACGGTTGTTTTCCATTTTGTTCCTATTACCCCACCCCACCCCTACCCCGGTTGATTAGCGTGTCATCCGAACTCAGCCATATTTTCCCCTCCCAACTCTGCATCTGATGAATTGTTCCTCTACTCCACAAAAGCTCTTGCCATAATAAATGAGTAAGGGCGCAATTCTACGCATGTTTATAGGGGGCGGGGGCGGGAAACCTCCTACAACTCCCAGCATTCCCATGCTGGCTGGGGAATGCTGGGAGTTGTAGGATTTTTTAAACACACATAAGATTGCACCCTAGATAAAGTGCCACAAGACTCTTGATTATGTTTGCCCGTATTTAGGGTGGACGGAGGGGGAATCATGGTATTAGCATAGATTGCATTTTTGCTTGTTTCTTGCAGGCGACATAAAACCTGAGACGAAAAGAACATGAACCCTTTCTTTGCTACTGTGTTTATTTTCTATGGACAGTTCCCACTTCCGCCCGGAGGAGAGTGAGTTGGGGGAAAGAATATTTAATTTCGCCAGAAGTTTCATCTCTAGACAAGTGCCACGGTGACTCTAGATTTCAAATCTCTATGAATCTACTTGTCGAAATTGATACCCACAAAGGCGCTGAACGCCTTCAATGGGGGCCTGAGAGTCTACAATTCAGAAACAGGGGATTGGGCTGGATTTGAACACCGGTTCGAATCTAGTGGCCGTTCTGAAGACAACCCCTATGAAGGTTTCTCCTCCCTCAATTGTCTCCCCCAGCAGCCATTCCAGCAGGCTGGGGATGCGAGGAAGAGCAGGACCATTCCACCAGCCCTGATGAAAGACTAGATACTTCTCTCCCCAGCCCCCTGCCCTCTTCCCTCCCTGTTCCTTTTTCCTTGTGTGTGGTGACTTTTTAGATTGCAAGTATGCTGGCAGGGACTGTCTTCTTTTACAGATTATTCGTAAGCTGCTCTGTGAGCCATTTTGACTGAGGATCAGCATGAAAATACTCTAAATAAATACGAGTAAATAATTCACTTTAAGCACTAACATCTAAATAGCAATAAGACAAAGGGCAATCTAATAAGAAACTCAAGGAAAGAGAAGAGAGGAACAAGCCTTCCTTCTTCTCACATTCCTTCTTCCTCTCTGGCCTTCCTTCTTCTCACATCAGTCCGTTGGTTTCTGTTCACCACTCTGCCGCAAAGATCATCTTCTTGGCTCGCCGCTCCGACCATGTTACTCCGCTTCTGAAATCTCTTCATTGGCTTCCAATTCACTTCAGAATCCAATATAAACTTCTCCTGTTAACCTTCAAAGCTTTTCACGGTCTAGCTCCTGCCTATCTCTCCTCTCTCATCTCACACTATTGCCCCGCTCGTGCTCTTCAGTCCTCTGATGCCATGCTTCTCGCCTGCCCAAGGGTCTCTACTTCCCTTGCTCGGCTTCGTCCGTTTTCGTCTGCTGCCCCTTACGCCTGGAACGCTCTTCCAGAATATTTGAGAACTACAAGTTCAATCGCAGCTTTTAAAGCTCAACTAAAAACTTTTCTTTCTCCTAAAGCTTTTAAAACTTGATGTTGTGCAGACTTCTACTGTTACTTTCTACTGTTAGTTTTTCCCTACCCTGTGCCTGCTTACCCTTCCCTGTACCTGTTGGCATTCTCTTCCCCTCCTTATTGTTTTACTATGATTTTATTAGATTGTAAGCCTATGCGGCAGGGTCTTGCTATTTACTGTTTTACTCTGTACAGCACCATGTACATTGATGGTGCTATATAAATAAATAAATAAATAATAATAATAATAATAATAATAATAAGCCGTTTCACAGGTTAGACAACAGCCGAGCTAGTGTTTCCTGTGGCAAAGTCATTTGCACAGATGGAAGATATTTTTCTGTTTTGTGCATGTTTACTGTAGTTGGATTCAGGCTTTGCAGGAGTAAACATTGCACAGGATTGGTTTGCATGGCTGCCCTAATCGGCACACTTCCTTGGGAGTGTTTCTCACCCCACCAGGTTCCAGTGTTAGTGTTAGGATTAATAATAACTTATTTGAGCTACGAACATATACAGATGCCTAGTAGTTCAGAGGTATGTTCTTTAGATTGGTCATAGGTTTTGAAGGCAAGACAATTTTAAACTGGAGATGTCAGGCATTGAATATGATCACACTTATATGGGTTATGCACCATGTACATTGATGGTGCTATATAAATAAATAATAATAATAATATTAATGCAAACACACACAATTTTAAGAAAGTAACACACCAATGAAAAAATACAGTTTATTTCTCCTCTCCTAGCCTAGGTAGCATTCGCAGGGCAATTTAAGGAATACCCAAAATGAATACATAACTAGCAAGTTGCCATTGAGACGAGCTTGTAGACATCAAGGAATCTTGGGGAAAATGTAATGTATCTGCCCACTCTGCACTAAGTGGCACACTCCACCCCTTTGAAGGATCAGTGAGGGATGACAGGATTGGAGGTCGGGTATTGCCCACATTAATTACAGTCCCAAGGGCAGGATTTGCCTTCTCTCATAGGAATGAATTGCAACACTCCCACTTATATAGAAGGAAAAAATAAAATAAAGAGAAGTCTACAGGGATATCATTAGGATGTGTGCACGCGAAGGGATATACCTGTTTGCTGCCCTGGCTAACTCCTATCATGGAGACTTGGGGCCAAACTACACACGATGTTAAACACATATGTTGAAGTGTTGTGATGATTGTTTTTTCGTTCATTTTCATCAGGACTGCAGGGTAGCCCTTTCCTTTATGGATAGCAACAACAAAATGCATTGGAGACTGGTGGCTCCAATGTCAATGGGACAGTGGATTAGCTCTGGATTTCATCAGAAGCAATCATAACTGTAAAGCAGCTAGCCAAGTTCCAATGTCAGTGGAGTGGTTGGATAGCTCCTTTAGTATTCTGACTGGTTCTAGGTGACCATATGGAAAGGAATACAGGGCTCCTGTAGCTTTAATTGTTGAATTGAAAAGGGAATTTCAGCAGGGGTCATTTGTATGCTTGCAGCACCTGGTGAAATTCCCTCTTCGTCACAGCAGTTAAAGCTGCCCTCTTGACCAGATACAAAAGAGGGCAGGGCTCCTGCATCATTAACTGTTGTGATGAAGAGGGAATTTCAAATGACACCTGCTGAAATTCCCTTTTCTATACAACTGCTAAAGACACAGGAGCACTGTCCTCCTTTCCATATGGTCACCCTAGACTCTGATTGAAACCCAAAGCGGATTCACAGCCCCACTGACACCGGAGCCACCAGCCTCTACTAACAAAATTATTCCACCACCACCAAAATGAGGCTGCTGAATTTTTTTTTAAAAAAAATGCTTTGGGTAACTACAACCAGAATGTTTTTGTATTCAACTCAGTTCAGCTCTGATACTGACATTCTCCCAGCATTTTAACAGTCTATAAATAAATTTTAACTTGGTGTTTTAAATTTGTAATTTTGCATTGCTGCTGTTTTTATCTGGTTGAGCTTTTATATTGTATTTTATATTATGGTTTTATACTGTTGTTTTATACTTTGAATGTTTTTAATTTTTGTGAACCGCCCAGAGAGCTCCTGCTATTGGGTGGTATAGAAATGTATTAAATAAATAAATAAATAAATAAATAAATAAAAACTATTAAATTCAGATTATGTAGGGTGACCCTATGGAAAGGAGGACAGGGCTCCTGTATCTTTAACAGTTGCATAGAAAAGGGAATTTCAGCAGGTGTCATTTGTATATATGGAAAACCTGGTGAAATTCCCTCTTCATCACAACAGATAAAGCTGCAGGAGCAATCCTAGAGTGACCAGATTTAAAAGAGGGCAGGGCCCCTGCAGCTTTAACTGTTGTGACGAAGAGGAAATTTCACCAGGTTCTGGTGAAATATACAAAAATATATACAAATGACACCTTCTGAAATTACCTTTTCAATATAACTGTTAAAGATACAGGAGCCCTGTCCTCCTTTTCATATGGTCACCCTAGATTATGGTCAGAGGCACCCTTGTTCTTTCATTCTAAGCGGATGTTCTTTGCACCTGCTTCTGATAGGCCATCTGAGGGCTCGGGAGGGGGGGCGGGGTTTAGATCTGACAGGTCCGCCCAGCACCGCTAGTCTAAACCTTCGCTGTCTGCTTTGCTATGCAGCCCGATTGCCCCGCCTCCTGGCGAGGGTGGGGGCCGATTTTCCAGCATTCCATTGGAACGCGGAAGTATACCTGCAGCCCCATTGGCTCTCCGTAAGTCCTGCTCCGCCCTCTTTCTCATTTCCCCCCCCCTCCCCGGAGTTGAGTCAGGCCAGAGAATCGAGTACCGGCCTATCCTCTCGCTCCAAGTCCGGCGACGACGCCCAGGCTCACCCCGAGGTTGGCCAGGCCGGAGCGCCGAGCGCCGATGCGGTCGAACGCGATTGGCCGCGCCTGGCGAGCACCGAGCCGCACCTCAGGGCGAAGCGGCAGCGGGCGAGTCGGAGTGCGCGTGGCCCCTTCCCCACCCTTCCCCGTCACCTGCCTTGCCTCCCCTCAGGCTGGGGGCCGACCCGGTAGCGGCTCTCGGGGCTGGACAGCGCCGAAGAACTTTTCCCAGTCCGGAGTCGGGTGAGGAGTACTTCTTCTTCGGGCTGCTGAGGTGGAAAGTGGCGGGGGGGGGGGAGGGGGGGCTGTTGTCTCTGTCTTTCCCCTCAGGCGTTGGTGCAAATGGAAAAGCGGGGTGGGTGGGTCGGTTGAAGGAGTCTGACGGGGCGGGAGGAGGGAACGATGGTGGAGGGGGAGAAGGAGCGAATCTCTGGCCGAGCTTCAGGTAGGAGGAGAAGCTGAGGAAGGGGGCACAGGGTGGGGAAGCGCCCTGGGAGCTGACCTCCCCTCCCTCACACCTCGTGGGAAGTAAGTCTGAGGGAAGGAGCGAATGACTCGGAGAGGGGGGAACCAGAGGCACATTTGAGGGGAAATAGAGGTAGCAATTGCGAGGGAAGAACCGGGGAGTGGGGGTGGGGGTAGGGTGGGGAGCCAGAAGCAGATTTTGGAGGAAATAGAAGCAAATGGAGGCAAAGGCAAACCTGAGGGGAGGGAGCCAGTTGCGAGGAAGCCAACACGGAGGGAGGGCATGAGTGACAGGTCAGAGGTGATCCCTCTCTCTGTGGAGCAGAATCATGAAGATTCAGGGGAGACATGAGAGCACTCTTCAAATACTTGGAAGGTTGTCACACAGAGGAGGGCCAGGATCTCTTCTCGATCCTCCCAGAGTGCAGGACACGGAATAACGGGCTCAAGTTAAAGGAAGCCAGATTCCAGCTGGACATCAGGAAAAACTTCCTGACTGTTAGAGCAGTACGACAATGGAATCAGTTACCTAGGGAGGTTGTGGGCTCTCCCACCCTAGAGGCCTTCAAGAGGCAGCTGGACAACCATCTGTCAGGGATGCTTTAGGGTGGATTCCTGCATTGAGCAGGGGGTTGGACTCGATGGCCTTGTAGGTCCCTTCCAACTCTGCTATTCTATGATTCTATGAAGATGGGGCAGATGAGGAGGGGGCGAGAGAGAAGTCGGGGGAGGTACGTGTGGGTCAGGGTGTAAGGAAAGCCAAAAGAGGGCAGGAAGCCAGTTGAGGGAAGACTTCTTCCTCCAAAGCTGGGTGAAAAGGGAATTGAGGGGGAAGTGTAGGGAGGACCAATTCAAGGTTTGGGAGTTAGGAGAAACACACACCCCTCCAATGTTGAGGTTGGAGGTCAGGGACACTAATGGAGTGGGGAGAGTTTGGAAGGAAGGCACAGAGGCGAGGGGGGAACCCCTAGTGTAAATGAGGGGGTGCAGAAACTTGGTGGGGGGCAAGCCAGATGCGAGGAAAACTCCTGGCAGTGATATTGAGACGGGGAGGACCTGGAGGGAGGCTGAGGGGAGAAACAGATTTTGGGGGAGGCATCTGACGGAACAGAGAAGTGGGAAGCATCTTGGAGACAAAGAGGTAGATATAGGGAACCTTCTTTCCCCACCCCAGTGTTAAGTGAGAAGGACACAGGGTTGGCGAAGGGCGTTGAGGGGTGATGGAGATGGGGGGTGGGCTGAGGGGAGTGGAGAGGTGTGAGGAAAGGAAAAGATTTGGAAAGAACATTGAGGGACGGGAGAGAGATGTAAGGCCCCCTCCAGCTTGGTTGCTGAGATGCGGATATGGGGGGATCTTTGTAAAGGGGAATGCCAGTGGAAGAAAAGCAACAACAACAACAACAACCAGTGAGGGAAGCATGTGGAGAGAGAGGTGAGAAGTGATACAAGATCAAGGAACAGACCTGTTTTGGGATGGGGGGGATGTAGTAGATGGACTCTTAAATATTGTGAATCAAGCTGTGAAAGGATGCAGGAACAAATAGATAGGTTACCATCAAAATGCCCACATTGAATTGCTAACCTTGGAAAAATAATGCTGGGTAAAGATGTAATCAGCTCTTATCTTTGAGAAGTTTGGATACCAGCAGGATGAAAGGGAGCAGGGGAGAGAACAACCAGTGAAGTTGTGCATGCATGTGGAGGTTAGGGGGAGAAATAAGTGATGATTAGTTGAAAGATCTTCCTGGTTTGCATGGAGAGTAGCAACAGGAAGGCAAAGGTTGGGTTAGTTGGTGGTAGTCGGTAAGGGCAGGAATAAACCTTGGGTGTTCAGTTCGCTTTATCTGCCTTGATAGTTCAGTGAGAGCACTTTTTCAGTCCATAGTCCAACTTTATCTTAGAGGGTAAGTGTAGTAACAGTTTGTTGCTGATGGGTTAGAGGCAAATCTATTTAAATTGGAATTAAACTAGGTAGCATGATCAACTCTAAAGTGTAGACCTTCGCAGGAAGGAAGCAGGGCTTGTTTATCCTCCATGCTACCCCACCATTGGACCATAGCCCATTTGATTATGATGTAAGAGTTCAGTGACATGTTAAAGGTAAGGCAAATAATAGAAATATCAGGATGGAATCCCATGTGGCTTTATTATTATTATTATATTACATTTATATCCTTTCCCCACCCCAGTGTTTTCCCTCAAAGGTGGCATACGTAATCCTCCTTTCCGTTTTATCCTCACAACAACAACCCTGTGAGGTAGGCTGGGCTGAGAGTCTGTGACTGGCCCAAAGCCACCCAGTGAGCTTCCATGGCCAAGTGGGGACTAGAACCTGGATCTCCCAACTCCCAGTCCAACACTGTAGCCACTACACCACACTTTGCACATCTCATTGTTGTATGTGTGTTCAAATAGTTCTATCTACAAACCTTCAGCAGTTCACATTTCTTTGCTAGTGTTGCCTCCTTTTCTCAGTACTATGTATTAAGGTATT
Organism: Elgaria multicarinata webbii; assembly: GCF_023053635.1. NCBI lineage: Eukaryota > Metazoa > Chordata > Lepidosauria > Squamata > Anguidae > Elgaria > Elgaria multicarinata. The sequence continues at coordinate 16,501,122 of NC_086188.1, read as the reverse complement.
TTAGTCTTATATTTAGCTATTTCTGACTTAGTTCTTTTTTCATTTTGGTCCTGGAATCGCCATGGATTACTATTGAGGATTCATAGGCATATGTTTTATTACAATGTAAGTTTAGTGTTCTATGACTTGCAGTGGCAGTACTATAGCTTCATGTTGATTACAACGATCGGTAGGTAGCAGTTATTTGCTGCTTGGTTACTTCTATATCTAAAGCTTACAAAATGCAACCTGTATGCAAGTATTAAGGTACGGTAAGGGTAGAGGATAGCTCCTAAGGAACCCACTCTCTTTTGTTATCCCACTATGTCCGACATAAGTCAAGCAACAAACAAAGAACATTGTTCCCTAAAGTGAGCTATCAAAGTGGCTTGAACAAAGCCACATCCTTATGTCCTTGAGGTCTTCACTCAAAGATGCAGGCAAAGGACCCCATAACCTTGAGTGATCGAGCATCTGTCAGTCTTCTCTCCTTAACTACTTACTTATTTGTTTATATCCTGCCTTTGTCTAAAAGATACCTAAGACAGCAAACAATAAAATCCGATAACTATTCCACAAATATGAAAACAATGTAAGAACAAATAAAAGTAATTAAATTAAAATACAGATTAAAATGGAGAAACAGAGAAAACAGAACAGATCAGCCCAGGAGGCCAATCATCTGTTTAAATAAAGTGGGTTCTGCCTGTTGGTTGAAGGCCATCAACAACGGGACTCAGTGAGCCTCCTTCAGTCGGGAGTTCCAAAGTTGGGCATGGTCACTGAGAAGGCCTTTTCTCAAGTTCCCGTACATCTGGTGCTGGCAGGACAGAGAACAGCCTCTTTTATCTGCAAAATGTTTTGCACATTGGTCATGGGAGTTATTTCAGCTGTTGACTCTTGTGCCAACGTGCAATAAAAAAGAAGTAAGCAAAGGAAACATGTATTAAGGCATGGATTCTGTTGACATTTTTGTTGCTGTTGGATTGGGGAGGAAGATGTTAAAGAGCCCTTTGCCTGTATCTTGGCCCAAGAGGAAGTGAGTCAGTGGGTGGAGTCAGTTGCTGGCCCTCCAGATTTTTCTTAGTTCAAAATACAGCAAAAGTTAAAAATAATTTACTGACCATAGAGGTACAAGGTTCTGTGAGGCACATCCCATCTCTATTATTCCACCTGAAAGTTTGGCTGGAAGGTAGAATAATCAATTGAACTCTCCTATTTCCCTGCTTTCCTGCTTTCCTATCTATGAAATGAATCTGTTGAGAAATTTAAATGGGTGATCTACCAACAATGCAAAACTGCTGACTTACTCAATAGCAAACCAAATAGCACACAAGTCTTGAATCATTCATTTTCAAATACATATACTGCCATTCTGACCCTAATGGCCCACAAAGATACAAAATCAAACCCTTCGTTTTTTAGTGGTGTGTTGCCATAGTTCATCTTACATTATCCTAAATGTTTAATAGATACTTCCATATAGGCGTGCATAAGATTGTAGCCACAATCAAGGTGAATGATACATTCCATTGAACTCAATTGGACTTGCTTTCAAGCCAGCATAGCATAGGATTGCTTTGTAAGTGGCTATTTAGTGGAAATTATTGTTTAGCCATGTGGAACATGTAGGTATTCCATGTAAGTTACATTTGAGTTGTTGGGAAGAGCAGAGTGATTTTTGTATTGGTTGTGTTGGGTGGTAAACCCGTAAATGGTGGAAGTAGTTCCAGATCCTGATGGAGCTTTTAAACCTTTAAAAGTTGCATAGAAGAGTAAATCTTAACCAGATATGGCTTCTCCATCAATCATAGGCTTGAGATGGGCAGCCAAATGTCTTCAACATTTGTTGGGGCCTACAGTGATACTACAGTGGAAGTAGCGTTGTCTGTGTTTACAGCTGGAGCAAAATAGGTGGATTGATTATGTCAACACCTGGTGAAGCAGATACAGAAAATGCAAACACAGTACTCCCCAAGCTACTATTTGCATCAGAGTATCACTTAGATAGTTTCTTCACTGCAGTGGCACAGCCTACAGTTCATTTGTAACTTACTAGTCTTTAGTTCTTGATTAGCATATGAGCAGATCAAAGACTATCTGTGCTTGGTGAAACTTTGCACATAGGGAGTTGAGCCCGAGAGTGAGGCCTGCCAGGGCTACCTAGCGAGCAGGCCTTACAACAGCTTTGTCATATGAGCACATATTTAACTCTTCTGTTTAATCTGCTTTTCACCCAGGTAGGATTGGAAGAGGACACTGACAGGGTCTTTTCAGCTGTGGTGCCCCTCCTCTAGAATGCTCTTCAAAGTGCTCTTAGGATGTTCCCTCCCCTTGTATGCATTCAATTGCCAGCTGAATTGCTTTTCTCCCAGGTGTCTGATCTTCAAGTGTTTATAACTGGATTGATTTTATGTTACTGTTATTTTTTTACGTTATGCATTCATGTCACTATTTTTTAGTTTCTTCTTAATTAGTGTTTTTACTTTAATTTTCTTTGTGTAATGCCTGTGGCACTTCTTAGTTGGAATGGTGACATAACTGTTTTTTATAAAACCCGAAATGTGCTATAGAAATAAAATTTAACACCCAGCATTTATTGCATTAGTACGATGCAGTAACGTCTTCCCAAATCTAAGTGGATTTGGATAGCTGTTCCATACATGTGCACACTTCAGAATCTCTATTTTTTGTGCATGTGACATAGGTATCAGAACCTCCTGAAATTACGTATCTTTTATTTCTACAATTCCTGCAGAGGGAAAAGTGATGGAAGCCATTCTTAGGTTTGTATCAATGAAAACAAATCCTTAAGGGTTTTTTTTTCTAGACCTCCTACTTTCTCTGTGCGGCTACTAAACAGTATATGAGCAGTATAATGGGGGAGATTTTTTTTTAATTATTCGTTTTCATTTATGTAAGTGAAAAGGATTGCATTTCAGTTCAGGAAATATCAAAGGTTTCTTCCTCCTTTCAAAGAAGGAAGCATCTGCGTGAGCTGATGTTGATGATGCCTTTGGTTTAGTTGCTGCTGTTTCTGAACTTGTGTAACTGGTGGTAGCTTATGTACATGTGTGGACAGAAGAGGAAGGGAAATGACAGCCATGTGACTGGCAAGTAGCTGTTGGAGAATCTGTGGAGAGAGGCAAATGAAAAGCAAGTTGAGACAAGCCCATAACCAGGACTCTTTTGATTGGGGGTGGGGCTCTTGCACATTAGTGCAAAAAAGCCAAAACCCTAAATGCATATTAGTTGTCCAATATGTTTAGCTATTCACATTCTAATAATGTTGAACTTTTAAAAATGCTGACTGCAAAAATGTCCAGTACTTCTGTATTCACCTCTTTATAGCTTGGATAGTTGTTCTGTAGAGCAACTTTCCCCAGCCTGGTGCCCTCTAGATGTTTTGGACTACAACTCCCAGGATTCCTGATCATTGAACATGCTGGCTGGGTTGAAATTCAAAGCAATTGGAGGGCACCAGGTTAAGGAAGGCTGTTCAAATCAAATCCTTGTAATGCTTATTTTATTTTTAAATGAAAGCTGAAATGTTCCTGAGAATTTCACATCTTCTCCTGATTTCCACACCCTGTGGCTATTTGCCCTTTGAGGTTGGTAGAGTATTTCTAATTCCATATTTGGATCTGCTTTTTGAGTTATCTCACAACCTTTGTATATGGGTTAAATAGTATTTACTGCCTCGTGTGGCGCAGAGTGTTAAGCGGCAGTTACTGCAGCCGAAACTTTCCCCACGGCCTGAGTTCGATCCCAGCGGAAGCTGGTTCTCAGGCAGCCGGCTAAGGTCGACTCAGCCTTCCATCCTTCTGAGGTTGGTAAAATGAGTACCTTGCTAGCTGGGGGAAAGGTAACCATGACTGGGGAAGGCAATGGCAAACCACCCCACTACAAAGTCTGCCAAGAAAACGTCAGCGAAAGCAGGTGTCACTCTAGGAGTCAGCAGTGACTCAAGTGCTTGCACGAGAGGTTCCTTTCCTTTTCCTAAATAGTATTATAGGATCCTGTTGTCATAATAAAGGACATCACTTGGTTCTTCAGATCAAGTTGAGATTCTGAATTGCTAGTCTCCACCAACTTCTTATTTCCCGACTTTCAGAGAAGAGTTTCTGCACTCTTGGGAGGGGGACAAGAAATAAGGGAAGTAAAGATTGATAACATCAGATGCTTTGACTTGCTTAGTGGGATCATTTGGATGAGGCACAATGATAATGTAAAGCTAGAAGTTGTGAGGTCAACTGTCACAGACCATTTGATATTTCCTTTGTGACGTCTGTCAAAGAGGCTGGGTGTGATGACTAAAACCTAAATAGGTTTTAAAAAATCACTTCGTGATACAATTGTCCTGGATCCAGAGCTTGAGCTAGGCCTTGAGCTGGAGCCTCTATTGATCCAATGGGAGCAGAAAGCCACTGTCTGGGTTATGTATATAGAAGCGACCAACCAAATTTTCATGCTCCCTACCATTCATAGGGTTTGATGTTGTTCATCCTCATCCCACTGTGTGTATGTGTGTGATAAATATAAATATAATCCCTGACCCAATTGCTCATGCTCACTGGACCAAAGTGATCTGACCTATACCAGGCTGCGCAAAAACTTTAATCATCACTGCTGCTCAGTAGATCCTGAAGTGAGTTGAGTGGGCTCAACTTGTTGTTTATGTTAAACAAATTGGGTGGGGGTGGGGCCTGTGCCTTTCCAAAAAACTGTTCATGACCCACTGTTCTGAAAGTATATAGGCATTTTTGAAGGCTCCCCTCCACTTGAATTGGCTCCCTGCAGAGGCTAGCTGGACAGAGGCTTCCTGCAACTTATGGCTGCAGTGACAGCTGGACAGGAGGAGAGAAAATGTGGTCATGGTGAGTCATTCCTGGAGCCTCTCCTGCTTGTCAGAACCTATTCCCCCACCCACCCACCAAGTTGGGGGTGGACATAGCAGAGGCAAAAGTTCTCTGTTTATTGCAGAGAACACAGCAGCTGACTCCTGTTGTAGATCAGACCAGTGAGCGAGCCTGATCTAGAAACTTTTATAGGGATCAAGAAGTATTACCTAATGCACTACTCTGTTACTGAAAAGAGGCATTCTTGTTGATCTGACTTATTTTCCCATATTCCCTTATTTGACCATAGCAGGGTGGAGGTGCTCAGGCTAATCCTTTAAGTCTTGAGTACGGCCTTTCTGCAGGCTCAAGTCCTGATTCCCCAGTGAACTACAGCAGTGGAAAAACTTTAGTAATACATCCCATTCTTTTGCTCCAAATCTCAGGATATTTATCATCTTAGAAGAATTCTGTTTAATGATCTCTTGTAAAGCAAAACTGAAAATCTTCCTTATTATTGCAAGATCTTCACAGAAGGTTGATTAAGGTGATAAAAGCTTTTATGAGAGGGTGGGGGTCCTATTGCTGACTCTTGGGATTGGTCCTTCTTCTTGCTTTGCACAGGGCTACAGTGTTCATTTGCTTGTCTCCTAGCAGGGTGAGCTCACACTGTGTGTATGAGGAATTCATTACTCAACTTGTAGTGGTAGGAAAATGTCAGATTTAATGTAGAGAGCTTACAAAATGTTTTTTGGCAGAGTTATAATGGAATGCTTTCAAACCAGTAAAATTCAGTCTTAGTACAGATTTCTTTTAAACCTGTTAGCTAGAAAGCATATAAAATCTAAAGAATCCAGAAACTATTTGAGAGCCTCCAGCTGTGTATAGTGTGTCTTAGGGTGTGGTCGTACCACCCAGTTTTTGTTTTTGTTTTGTTAAAAAGGAGGACAAATGACAGGTCTCTCTCCTTGTCTGTCATCCTCCTTCCCTGCTATTCCTTGTGTGTGGACATTTTGCACTAGCAATAAAATAAAAATGGGGTGAGGGGATCTATAAAGTATTGCTGGAAAATGCGGTTTTATTGCAGATAGCACGATAGGGCTGACTTTTAATGCTCTGCATTTTGAAGCTCATCTTTAAATGCAATAGCTGGTCCTAATGATACCGTTTCTTAAGATACCCTCCATATATACCCTTTGCTGCCTCCACAAAGAGCAACAGATGAATTGTTTACAAAAGTGCTCCGGCCTGATGTGTGAAGCAGCAGGGCTGGGATGTTAACTCACGAACAGTTCCTTTGGCGAGGGCTTCAGCACAGTGCTTTAAAAGGAGCCCATCCGTGCCAGAAGATGTGCTTATGATCTTAGGCAGCAGCACATCTATTGGCTGGGAAGGGCTCTGCCAGGCCATTTGTTAATGAATATAAGCACTCACACCACTTAACACGACAGCCCCACCTTCTGCAACTATTGTTTGCACTCAACTTGGTGAGAGCTTGAAACAAATCAGGAACTGCAGCTACTGCTAGTCTAGATAAGAAGTACAAAGTTTTATACAAAGACATGTCAACCCATCAGAGGCCAGTTTCTTTCCTCACAGTCTGCACCAAGATGAAAATGCACAGATGTGTCCTGCAAACCTTTGTGTTCTATTCAAATCTTGTGGTTTTCTTTCTCCCTCAGAGTTGTCTCATAAAGTCCCTTTGTCATCTCTGGGAAATAACTGCTATGAAATCTCACAGCTTGCTCAGTTCTTTCTTTTGCCAGGGTAACCTCCAGTTCACCAGGTGTAGAAAGACCATAATTACATTCCTCCTTTTCATCTGAGTAACTTGCCTAATGATGGACATCTCAGATACAAGGAAAACAACCTTTCTTGTAAGTTCGGGGTCTGCTTTGGCTCCCAGAGCCCTGTACCCAGTTGCACCAGCTTCTAGAAAACTGATGCTGACAGAGCCTTCCCCAGCCATGGTCTATGCTGGCTGAGGATTGTGAGACTTGTAGTCCAATACATCTCTTAAGGCACCAAGCTGGGTAAGGCTGCCCCTGGACTTCATCTTTTGTCCCCTCTATTTGACTTGTTCAGGTACTACCCTTAAGCTTCACTGAGTCATAGCACCTATTACAATGTAAACTGACTTGTCTTAACCACAGCTGGAAATATTCCAGGCACCTTTTCATCTAGGTTCATAGAAATGTGAAGTTTGTCCTTAGAAGTCTGAAATTACTGTTCAGCCCTGTGATCCCTAAAATCAACATTTTAACATTCAGAATTTGAAATATTTCCTCAGCACTGCCCAGCTCTTAGTTGGTGACACACAGCAAATATGCCGCTTGGTCCTACCAGGACGTTGTTCTGGTTCACTCATAGTTATTTAGCCAGTTGGGTGTTTAAATATGAAGAAGGGAAGCTTGAATTTCTAGTAATCCTGACCTGTAGGAATGTATGACCATCAATGCCTGACCATCAAGCAACTGCCTCTTAGCTTTGAGTGTATCGAGGAAGTGGCAGGGAGGAAGCATTTGTAAAGGTTCCAAGCATGATGGGTTATCAGTGCAAGAAATGTGTGACCCCAGTGCTAATACAAACTTACCATCAAGTGTCTTGTTTACATGTTTGAGGATATCCTCGTTGCTTTGAATCATCAACTCTCTCTGTGTGGCAGATGGGGCGGGGGAGGTCAGCTACATCCTCTTATCTCCTCTCATTCCCAGGTGGAAAGTTGCTTGTTCATTTTACTTTGCTTTGTACTTGTATCACATTGTGTTGTAAAAAAATTTTGGGCACGACCTGTCTTTTATTAAGGGAACTTGGCTTGGGTCAAGGGGGTGGACTTGATCTCCTAAACTCTTCTGTAATGTGGAATTGGGAAAAGATTTCTAACAGAATTTTCTGTATCCTTGCCAAGCTATAATTCCCAAGAAACTCTGGGGGTAGCCATTTCATTGTATCCTTCCTCCAAGGAGTGCAAATGGCATGCATAGTTCTCTTCTCCCCTTACCTGCCCCCATTTAGATGCACAACAAGCCTGTGAGGGGGGTTAGGCTTAGAGAGCAGCAGGCTCAAGGTCATGGCTGATCTGAGTTTCTCTAGTTCTAATCTGAAATGTTAACTGCTATACCATACTGATCATCTAGAGCAGAATTTTCCTATATGTTTAAGGTTAATGGTTCAAACCTGTTTTCTAGTGTTTCATGATAAACCTCTTTTAACATTTCAAATTGTTTTTTCTATCTCTCTGAAGTTAAACTGTGGAGGTTTTATTTGGGGGTGGTACTGACAGTTTTTCAGTGTGTTAAGCCTGATTCATGGCAGTATAGTCAGTGCTGAATCACACTGAAGAGATGCATTCTCTGTAAAGTAATGGAGGCCGATGAGTGAGTAAAATATGGTACCGCAGAAGAAGAAAAGAAAATCAATGCACAATTCTATTTTGATTTTATGTGAAGTAAAATAATTTGAATCATAGCTTTTATGAGGTTAAATTAAAAAAAAAAGCTTTATTGGAGTAATGGAATAAATTACTACTGTTTTTCAGAGAGAAGCAGTAATGGCATGAAGTAACCTGGGAAGATCTCTTCCCCCTTTCTTATACCTGTAAGATTTCTTTAATCTGTTGATGAGGAGATAAGAACATAAGAGCCCTGCTGGATCAGACCAAAGGTCCATCTAGACCATCTAGACCACTCTGTTTACACAGTGGCTAACCAGCTGTTGACCAGATGAATTATGTTTTAATTCAGTTTTATGTATTTTATCATTTATTGTTGTTCTCCACCTTGATCAAAATGGAGAGGCAGGTAAGAAATAATTTTTTTATGATGATGATGATGCGTGACAGTTCTCATTTGGTGAAAGTGTATTGGCAACGCATTGAATGTTAAGTCTGAAATTCCTGGGGGCGGAGCTGGCCGCCTGAGCAATGGCGGGTTTCTTCTGAGGCTTTAAGCGGCGTTTGCCGGAAAAAGCAATTATCTCTCTTCTAATGGGCATAAATCTTTGAGCAAACGACAGAAAATGATTATAAAAGTCACAGGAGCTGGAAAAGCTGAGAGATTTGAAGAAGGGAGGTGAGATGATTGATATTTAATACAATGTCTGTATAAACGGCAACACTATCGAAACCGAAAGTAACACTGACGCAGTTTAAAAAGAAGGAATTTATGCTTGCTGGACATTGATTTGTGTTATAACCTTTCATTCTTATCTCACATGGGAAAGATTGAAATGCTGGCTTTGTAAGGTGGAAGTTGTTGATTGGATTTATTGGCGTGGTGAGAAGGGGGGGAGAGAAGGTGGAAGAAGCTGCATTCGGCATTCGGTGAGGGAGATGTGGGAAGCTGAGAGGCTGCGAATGATTAAACTGATCCCCTCTAGTGAATGCTGTTGTGAACTGGATATTCCCCCCCCTCATGAAGAAAGAAGAAGTGTTTGATATATAACAGAGAAGCCAGCATAAGTTGCTAAGGAAGCGAGTTACACTCTAAGATTTATGCCCTACCCAGAAGAGTCCCATGCCTAACATTAAAAGAAAGATCAAAAGTTGGGCAAAGCTTAATATACAAAAAAAGAAAAAAAAAAAAGAAAAAAGAAAAAAAGAAGAAAAAAAAAATAAGAAACCTTCAAATTATATAAAAAAAAGAGGAACTTTCAAATCATAATTTGGCATGCCTCTCCCTCCTGGAAAGGACAGCCCCTGGAGTTGAGCAAGAGGAGGAAGATAAAGACCCAGTCCCTTTGGATACAATACCAAATAAAGAAAAAATATGACTGAAGGAGGAGAAAGTGGTAGTAACCCTCCCTCGTTGATGGAGATCAGGCCCATTATAGCTGAAAATAACATTGTTATATTTTAAAAAAATGGATCAGCATATGAGTGAATTTAGACATTAATTGTGTATTTAGCGGATAAAAAAGGTGGAAAATTCGGATAAGATCAAAAAGATAGAGGCTAAAGCGGACTTGGACCAGAAGGAATAAGAGGCTTTTGAGAAATCAACTAATATACAATTTAAAGAATGGGTACTGTGATCGATTGCCTCGGAAGATTAATCTAGTAGATCTACTTTTTGAATAAAGCAGCTAAAGGAGTCGCAGGGAGAAGATCTTAGAGAAATCATCGTGAACTGGTTCAAGGAGCTGATGCCGATATATCAATAGACGGATTGGATCCGGATCGAGTCCATCGTGTGGGGGGGCAAAACCACAAAGGGGCAAGAGACATTTTGGTGAAATTTGGTAATTATTATAAAAAAGAGCAAATTATGAAAGAATTGAGATTTAAGAATCAGATATAATATAAAGGCAAACCAGTGTAAATTTACAATGATCTTTCTCAACGTACATTAAATTGGAGAAGTAGTCTTAAACTAATAATGGAAACATTAATGAAGAATGAAATTCCTTATGCATGGGGTTACCCGGTTTTTTTTAAGATTTACATATGGGAGGAGGGAACACAGAGTAACCTCATTGGATCAAGGTAAAGATTTGCTGAAGAGGCTGGGTCTGGATGGGGAAGCAGATGGGGCTGGAGTGGGTGGGGGAGGGAATGAGGCTGGGACATCTGGAGAGTAAGAGAATTGTTAATTATGTTTGGAGATAATTGCAAATAAAAATGCTAATATAGAAACCTGCCGGCCAGGCACAGCACTGCCTCCCCCCTCCCCCTTTAAAGTAGATGGCTGGAGTACTAGACTCACGGGGATATGGGGGGGGGATTAGAGTGGGGGGGGTGGGGAGGGGGGGAAGGTAGGGGAGGAGGGATTGGGGTAGGAGGGTGGGGGTTTTATGTATGGAGTTTGTGTTTTTATGTAAGCAAGTTTGAACTGCTGAGCACAAGGGATCGGAAGAGATTTCAAAAGGGTGATTATGGATAAAAAGATAAAGGTATCAACACTCAATGTTAAAGGTTTAGGGGCAGTCGTGAAAAGGAAGAGAATAGAACAAATGCTTAATAAAGAGGGATCAGATATTATAATGATCCAAGAGACACACCAAGGCTCCGAGAATTCGAATATGATAAAATTAAAGTGGCTAGCCTATTATGAAAAGTCATTAGGGACATCAAAAAAAAATGGAGTGGCCACTTTGATTTCAAAAAAAAGTGGGTTTACATTAGAAGAGGTAAAAAAGGATGATAAGGGTAGATATCTTATGTTAAAAGGTAAAATTGAGGGAAAGGTCTATACTTTGATTAATGTTTATGCCCCAAATGAGAGGCATAGAGAGTTCTTTATAAAGTTGTTTAAAGAAATAGAAGAATTTAAGGAGGGGTATGTTATATTAGCGGGGGATTTTAATATGGTTATGGATAATAAAAGAGACAGGTCAAATCCCACTAATGTTGAAAAGAGAAACAATATGACTATATTGAATAAATTAATAAAAGAAAATGATTATTTAGATTCGTGGCGCTTACTTAACGGGAATAGGCCTGGATTCTCATATTTTTCCCCAGTTCATCATACATACTCCAGGATAGATCATATATTTGTTTCAAAAGACTTTGCAACGAGGATTTGTAAAATGGAAATGGGGGTAATAAAAGTAACTGATCATGCCTTGTTAAGTTTAGAATTTACAGTTAAGAAAGATTATAAAGAGGCATATAGATGGAAGTTGAACACAAAGATATTGAAATACAATAAAATAGTAGATAAAATTCGGAAGGAACTGTCGGAGTCATGGGAAATTAATGAAAAAGGAGGAACAGCTGGGTCAGTCATTTGGGACACCATGAAGGCTGTAGCAAGAGGAATCTGTATTAGAGAAACATGTAGTTTAAAAAGACAACAACGTGCAGAACAGGAAAAGTTAGAGATAGAAATTAAAAACTTGGAGGAAAGATATTGGCGAAGTAAAGATAAATATAAATTAGTGGAAATACAAGCTAAGAAGAAACAATTAGAAAATTTAAATATAGAAGAGATTCAAAAGAATTTAATGTATATGAAAAGGGAATATTTTGAAAATAGTGATAAGAACTCGAGGTTGCTTGCCAAGCTCACACAAAAAGAAAAAGGGAGGAATGGGATAGAAACGTTGAAAGATAGCCGAGGGAATTATTGTCATGCAATGAAAGCCAAAATAAAAATTTTTCAGGAATTTTATCAGGAATTGTACAAGGGTAAAGAAATTCAACAAGAAAAGGTGGAGGAGTATATTGGAAGGTTTATAAAGAAGGAAATAAAATCAGAATATAAGGAGTTAATGGAGTCAGTAATAACTCAAAGAGAAGTTGAAGAGGTTATTGATAAGTTAAAAGTGGGTAAATCACCAGGAGCAGATGGTTTGGGTCCAGAATATTATAAGGTCTTCAAAGATTGTCTAGTTCCAAAATTAATGGAACTTTATAATAGGATATTATCAGGAGAGAAGATACCTGAATCATGGGAACATTCAGTGATAATTCTGATCCCAAAACCAGATAAAGATTTGACTAATCCCGATTCTTATAGACCTATTTCTTTAATAAATCAGGATGCTAAAATTTTTACATCTATTATGGCCAAACGATTAAATAAATTCTTGGCAGAATATATAGGAGCAGATCAATGTGGGTTTGTGGTAGGAAGACATATGCATAATTTAGTGAGTAGAGTTTTAAATGTAATAAATGTAATAAAAAAAGCAAATATTAAGGCAGGTATTATGGCATTAGATATTTTTAAAGCTTTTGATTGTGTGAGCTGGCAGGCACTAAAGAGTATTATAGATAAATTGGGATTTGGAAATAAATTTAAAAATGTAATAGAACAGCTATATTCCCAAAATACGGCGGTAGTGGTGGTAAATGACGGACTTACTGAAAAGATACGACTAGCCAGAGGAACAAGACAAGGATGTCCGCTCTCGCCGGTCCTTTTTGTAATGGTTATGGAAGTTTTGGCGAAGGCACTAAGGGAGGATAAAGAATTAGAAGGAATTGGAGAGGTAAGGGAAATAAAGCTAAACATGTTTGCGGATGATACTTTATTGACCATTAAGAATCCATTAAGAAAATTAGAAAGAATTAAATATCAGTTGAGGGAATTTGAGGAAATTACAGGGTTAAAAATAAATTGGTCTAAATCAGAGATGATGTTGTTTAACTATACTAAGAGGGAAGAAAAGGATTGGGAAGTTAAGGGAATGGAATTGAAAGTTAAGAACGAGATTAAATATTTGGGAATTAAAATTACAAAAAATCTAGAGAATTTAGAAAGGGAAAATTTAACGAGGTTAAAGAAGGAGGTACTAGAGAAATTGGAAAAATATAAAAGATTAAATTTATCTTGGTTTGGGAGAATAGCTTTGATAAAAATGAAGATATTAGCTAAAATTAATTTTGTATTTAGGATGTTACCTATAAAAATATCAGAAACCGAGATAAAAAGTTGGCAAAATATTATTAATAAATATTGTAATGGAGAAAAGAGAGCAAGAGTGAATAAAAATAATTGGTACCTAAGCCAAAAAAAGGGGGGAATGGGTCTCCCAAACATAAAATTATACTACGTAGCAAATAGATTAAGACATGTTGTAGAAGCAATTATGGGAGTAGGAGATTTATATTGGATGGAAGAAAAAATTATAAGTAAGGTAGAGATGAATCTGGAGAATGTTTTTTTTAAAGATGGAGGAAGAAAGTGGGTTGGAAGTATAGATAATCCACTCCTGAGGACTCAATGGGAAATTTGGAGTAAATTTAAAGGGAAGCTGCTTCCGAGCAACTCTCCCTTAGCACCGATAATAATGTTAAAGAATTTCCCAGAGGATCTAAAGGGTAGATTATGTAAAATATTAAAAGAGAAAAATAAAATAAAATTAAAGGATTGGGTAAGAGATATTAAAACAAGAGAAGATATGGAAAATTTGTTAAAGGAGAAGAAGCTATCTTGGCTAGAATATGGTCAATTAGAGCAATGGAATAAAAAGTGGATTAAAGATAATAGAATGTGCAGAAAGATGACGAGGTTTGAAGAATTAGTAGTAAGTAAGGAGAAAGGAAAAGGAAGTAGTATAGTTTCAAAAGGATTAATGAGTGAAATATATAAAATATTGTTAGAGAAGGAGTTTAGAGAGAATACAGAGAAAATGATTTGGGAATCAGATTTGAAGATACAAATAGGGCGACAGAGCTGGGAGGGACTATGGAAACAAAGAGTGTTGAGAAGTTTATCAGTAAGAATAAAGGAGAATTATTTTAAAATTTTATGGAGGTGGTACCTAACCCCGGTTAGATTGAATAAGATAAGTGATCAACATTCAGCAAATTGTTGGAGAGGATGTGGGGAAAAAGGAACGTATTTACATATGTGGTGGCAATGCAAATATGTACAAAGATTATGGAAGATGGTGTTTTCAGAAATTGAAGAAATAGTGGGAATGAAAATAGAACAAACACCAAAAATAGCATTGCTGTCACTATTTGAAGATATAAAGTGTGGAAAAGGAACTATAGAGCTGATATCGAGTTTGTTGGTTGCAGCACGATTGATGATAGCTAGGAACTGGAAGATCCAAGGGGAATATTCTATTGAGGAATGGTATAAAGTAGTATGGGACATAGCCATTAATGATAAACTGACATGTAATATTAAGTGGAGAAAAGGCGTAACTAAAATAAATGAGTTCGAAGGAATCTGGAAACAGTTCCTAGTGTTCGTGTTTACTAAGGGAAGTGGGAAACCACCAGCAGAAGAAATGATTAGATTTTGGACTCAAGAATGATCCCGAGGTGGGGGGTGCACATTTATGTTAAGAATGAAGATGTTGTAGAGTGATAAGGCATATGTAATAGTTTTTGATATTTGTACTCAACAATTATTCAATATGTATGCAGCAGATATTTGATGTATTTTTTTTCTTATTGTGTTAGTTTCAGTTATATTTTGGAAATGTTTATCTATGTTTATATAGTGTTGAAAATGAATAAAAATTAAAAAAAAAAAAAAAAGTCTGAAATTCCTTCTGTCTCTCTGCCTGTGAAGCTTTGCATGCATAAGGCCCCAAATTCTATCTCTGAAGTCTCCCGTTAAAATCTTTTCTGGTAACAGGGTTGGGAAAACACCTCTCTCTCTTTCTCTCTGGTGTGTGTGTGTGTGTCTGTCTGTCAGAAAGCTGTTTCCAGTCACAATAGACAATATTGGACTGGATGGATCAAGAGCAAGGATCTGATTCAGTATAAGGCAGTTTCATATCTTCATGAACCTAGCTGCTAAGGCAGCTAGTTGAGCACTGTAGTGCTGAACCAGAAACACGGAACGTGTCTGGAAATATTACCTTACGCACACTTTCAAATGGGAAATATGGTCACTTCTCATGTTGTATGTTTTCATGGTGTCCTCAAAGCTGGCTTGCCCCTTCTGTAGTGGTGATTGCCAGGAAAAAGATGGGGGACCTGCAAAATAATGTGGATGTACATTCCAAGGTTCAAAAGTATCTCCATTTTACAGTTAAGTCCTTTCTAAACCTCTCAGCAGATTTGGCCTATGTTTTCCTCATGAAAATAACTTTGTCTCCCTTGTGATGGTCTTGGATGCTACAGTGGGATTTCTGAGCATGAATAAGAAGTTTCTGAGTCATATGTTGGGTTTGGCCTTTGGAAGTCTAGGTTCAATACTGACCTATCCAAACTGACTTTGAGTAACTGTGAGGCAAATCACTACCTTTATGTTGTCCTCCTACTTGTAGAATAGGAATAATACTGACCTTTTCACAGTTGAATGCAACAGAGAGGTTCTGATTTACCCACAGTCTGATAAGATTGATAAAAAATAAACAAAAAATAAACAGATAATAATAAAATGTTCATTTCTGATCCACCATTTAGTATAAATATTCTCAGTGTCTCTCACATAAGATCAATACAAATATTAAAACAATCACAAAGCCAAAAAATAATAATGAAAACTGGCAGCAGTAAATATCATCACAGTAAATAACATTAATAATTAAAAGTGTAGGACGATAAAACAATCTCCACTTGGTGCTGAAAAGGTAGGGAAATGGGTAGGCATCCCTTAGGAGATCATTCGACAGGTGTGGTGCCACAACTGAGGAGGCCCTCTCACTAGTTGGCACTCACCTCAGAAGGTGGGGGCACACAGGCAAAAGTATCTAATTATTATCTTGGTGCACAGGCAGACTGATGTGGAAGCAAGTGTTCCTTCAGGTATCCTGATCCCAGACAATGCAGGACTTTAAGAGTAAGCTGTATTCTTGGCTAAAATTTCTCTCCCACCCTCACTTGTGAAATGGGTATGAGCAATATTTGCAGAGGGGACCCTACTGCAAGGTAAATTGAGATCATTACCTCAGGTGTTAGGTGGGTTTTTTTGTGCCATTAAGGGAAGCAGACAGGTAGATAGCATTGCTCAAAATAAGTTGAGATTTTGTTCTTTAAAAAGTTTAAAAATCAATGAGTACTACTCCCCCCCCACAGAAGAATTTTAGTTACTGCATTATTTTTAATGTTTTAGAGTACATTCTCCTGCACATTTGATGTATAAAGCAAATTCCTAACTATAAAACTTTGCCAAAAAAATAATCAAAGAGAAGCCTTGCATTCCTGTACAATGTTGTTGGATTTTTTTAAAATAAAAAATGTGATTTTGCATACATATTGCTGCCCCTTTAAGCTTAGTCTCAATGTTTTATAGAACTAATTGATACCTCAACTATTTGGTCCAGTGCATGCAAAGTGCAATGTGAACATATGTTTAATCATCCCTATTAAAAGTTAGAGTGGACTGTTCCGGTTTGAAGTGGCACCTTGTTCTCCAGCTTTTACTGTCTATCTTGTTGGCAAAATTAAAATTCAGAACAAATGAAATGTTTTGCAATAAATAAGATATTTGCAACTATAAAGGGTAAAAAAAAATCTATAGTCATTGTCAGAATTCGGTAATAGTTTCTGGATTGTATCTTAGAGGCCATATATGACATTATGATTGCTTTTATCGTCGTCACTTACCCTCTGCCTTCTCTCTCTCCCCCACCCCCATTGTGGGTTTTGGTAGCATTGTCCACTATTGGCAGAAAAGGCACACAGGAAGAGAGAGAGGCTGATATTTAGGCAAATCCGTGACCGAACCTAAGAAGAAGTTGAATCTGTTCATTGCTTTTGCATCAGAGATTCTGATAAACCTAACGATAAATTTGGACTGTCTTCTCTCAAAAGTTTTAACACCTTATTCATCTTTTACTGGGGAGGTTATTACGCAGGCCTTTGTGGTATGTTTGCCCTAAGTTTGGCTTTTAACGTTGCATTGTAGAAGGAAGTGTGCTTGAGGGAAATGAAGTGTTTCTGCCCAGCTACATACAGTGGGAATTGCAGCCGGCTGGTTATTTTTAGCATCTGGAGTTATCTCACTGCAAGCATGAGTCTTTGTGGTTGCAGATGCTTGGAGTGCATGGGGGTGGCTGTTGTGTTCTTTCCCCCTCTTTGCTGATTCTCTTCGTGCCACCCAGATCTTAAAGCAGAGAAATCACTTAGAATGGCTGGGCAAGAGGGAAGGCTTCACCTTCTTCTGCATGATGGGTATGTTGTGGACTTTCCATATTACTTTATATGCATATACTTTGAGCCTATTCAGTGAATTCTCCATCTGAGAACAGGTAAGCCTTGTGTAGTCATTCAGATCTTGGTTATGATGGCTATCTTGCGTGTGTCTTCGTTGGTGGGTAAATAAATGTGTGGCGCGTGTAGCTACAGTTTACTTCCTAAGTAGGAAAAACACTGTTTCTGCACCCACCCCTATTTGTGTTTCAGCTGACAGTTTGACAAATGGCTAGGACTTCTACCTGCTTGGTTTTCTGGCATTGGAGTACAACACTGAGCATGCAGGATCTGATTTCTATCATGGAATCTGGATGTTATAGGATCTCAGGGGTTTTCATTTTTTAAAAAACAACAGCAGCAGCAGCAGGCAAGTTACTAGCTCCCATGATTCTTTAGATATGCTTTCAAAGCATTCTGACTGTTGTTGTTGTTGGAAGGTTATAATTTTCAGTGCCTTCTGTGCCTTGGCAGTGCTGCCTATCCCTTCTCTTTTACCTAGCTGACTTTTTCTGGACTTACTATGAGTGCAGATACTTGAGTTGCTTGTACCCACAATTTGGGCATCATGCAGTATACCTCTGATGACCAAATACTGTATACAAACAGTGAGAGAGGGCTACTGCCTTCATGTCCCAGGTGTGTATTTTCTGAAGGTACTACAGCTTGCTACTGTTGGCAACAGGATATTTACTTAAATTGACCCTTTGTCTGTCAGGCTCTTGTGTTCAGTTGTACTATGTGAATAATACTGCATTAGCTGCAGTATCTGAATATCCTTCCCTGGGTTCAAGCAGTTGCCTGAATTGTTCAAAGCTCTGTTGGTCACAAAGCTCTATGTCACATAGAGAGGAGAAGAGGCTGTTTCGTTTGCTTTACAGGATCCAGAGCTTCCCTTCACCATGATCACAGTCCATGCTGTATATGCATGGAATTTCTGCATGTGCTCTTGAACATTCCAGGCAAACCCAACCTAAGTCCTATTTAGACGGGCCCTGTTGGATTGAATGAGACTTAAATTAGTCACGATGAGTCATGCTCATTTCAGTGAGTCTTCTCTAAGTAGGGCTTAGGTTGAATTTTACCCTTCAGAAAAGGGTAAAATGTTCAAGGAAAGGGGAGACATGATAGAGGAGCACAAAATTAGGTATGGGGTGCCAGGGTGGAGAATGTAGAGAAGGAGACATTTTTCTCCCTCTCAAAATACTAGAACCTGGGGTCATCCCATGAAACTGATTGTTGCGAGATTAAGGACAGATAAAAGAAAATATTTCTTCACACAGTACATAGTTTAAACGATGGAATTCACTATCAGAAGATGTAGCGATAGCCACCAAATTGGATGGCTTTAAAAGAGGGTTAGATAAATTCCAGGAGGAGGAGGAGGAGGCTATCAACGGTTACTAGTCCTGATGGCTATGTGCTACCTCCAGTATCAGAGGCAGTATGTCTATATACACCAGTTCCTGAGGAACATGGGTGGGATGGTGTTGTTGTACCCATGTCCTGCTTGTGGTTTCTTAGTCAACAGCTGTGTGAACAGAGTGCTGATCCCTTGGTCTGATCCAGTATGGCTTTTATGGTCATCTGTTTCTTTTAGACAAAGATTACATTGTGTCTATTTCTCTTTATTGGTCTAGGGCAGGATTGGGCAACCTTTTTCAGTCCAAGGGCCAAATTCCAATCTGGGAAACATCTAGGTGCCACATTCCATGTTTGGATGGAACCACAGGCCATGTAGGCAGGGCCAACGTCTGATTCTTACCCATTTTAAGTCCACTCAGAAGTAACCAGGATAAGCTTGTGCGTGTCTCCTCAGACCTAAGCAGAACTGAATAACTCAGCAACACTTTCAAATAGCATCCCAAATACCAAGCCTCTGCATGTCTACTCAAAAATAAGCAAGGCAACCCTCAGAATTTAATAGTACTGAATCATTCAGCAGCTGCTCTCCTCAAGGCACTCCCCCTTCTTCCCAGCAAGGAAAAGCTCTGATCCAATCAGCCGCTGATCAGAAAAAGCGCCTTTTTCAATGCTCAGCAGGGAAAAGCTCTTCTCTCTGATCAGCGGTTGATGGGAGATAAGACATTTCCCTGCCAGTAGAGAGGACGCAACCTGGGGAAGAAACTGGCAGGCCAAGTTTGTGGGCCAAAGGTTCCCTATACCTGGGCTATTGAACATCTGCTGTCTTTTCCGTGGAGATTAAATACTAGTCATAAAAACTCTTCTGGCCATTTTTGTTGAGGTTTATGAGATGTATCCTGGGACGTTTCTGTTCTCTAAACTTGCAGGGTAACTTCTTCCATTTTTCTCCTCCCTACAGAAGGTATTAGTGATACCAAACATGTGTTTACATATGGCTGTGCTAGTGTACAGTATTTACAGTATGTGGCAGCAGAATAGCAATGGCTCCAACAAGATCTACCAACATACATTCAAACAAAACCCAAGCAGAAGTATTCATAGGAATGCAGTGGTACTGCTAGAGCTGGACCATGGGACCAATGTCCAGGTTCCCAAATTACCACCTTGGCAGGTGGCAGGGGTAGGCGCAAACAGGCAGATGTCAGCCCCTGGGCTAACATGGGCATGTCACGGTCTACCAGGCCGATGCTGCTTACCACAGCATCCTTTCTTCATTTTTGTAAAAAGCATGTTATAATCAGGTGGCCAGGCATGTGCATGATGACAGATGCTCATTTTATTATTTTTACCTTAAATATATATTATCCCTTTCTACACCAAAATGCTGCTTCCTCCCAAAGTAAATCTGCTTAGCATTAGGGCAGCAGAAGCAAGCTCCAATTTATCCCTGTAGTCATGATGGTGCTATGTTTAAGTGAGTTTAAAGTGCAAAACTGCACATGCTCAGCGTATTCCTCAGGGTTGGAAAACAGGGTTTATTTACTTATTTTTACTCCAACAAATCAGGAATGTAGAAGCAGCTGTAAAGCGTGGAATGGCAGGGGACAAGAGAAATGCTAGTTGCATGTTTCACGACTGAAGTAATTCACATGGGCATCTAAAGCACCCCCACGCCCATAAGACAATTAAGTCCAGAGTCGAAAATTACCTAGCTGCACCACTGTGCTTTATTCTGAGCCAGACCCTTGGTCCATCTAGCCCAGTATTGTGACTGGCAGCAGCTCTCCAGGGTTTCAGGGAGAAATTTGCCAACTCCTACCTGGAGATGCCCAGGTCCTGAACCTGGGACCTTTAGCGTGCAAAGCAGAGAGATCTTCAATCCCTCTTATTTCTTTGGGTTCAACATAAAGTTGAACACCGCCCTGAGATCTTACTGATATAGGTCGGGGTACAAATGTTTTAAATAAATATAAATAATAATAAAGTTTAGATGGGGGCAGGGGGATCTAAATGATAGAAATGAAGGATTAGGGAAATAAGATCCTCTTTCTGGATGGACAGTTGCAAATTGGCATAGGCGATGCACAGCTTTTAATCTCCATGGGAATCTGCTCAAGAGCCTGAGTTCTCCTAAAACATACCAAGCAATAGAATATATTTGTTTTGATCACATTTGCTTGGCCCCATAATGATAGCTGCAGGGCCTGCCATCTGTTCAGATCTATGGCAGTAATTTGCAAGAATATGTCCAATTTGGTTTTCACCAAATCCTTAACAGTGGCTGGTATTCTGAAGCAGTTAATTTTTATGCCGTTGCTATCTCTAAAAGGCCAATCCTTATAGATTTGTTTTGTGGCAAGATGCCCCAGTTCCATTTTAATCTTTTTTCCTAAGTAGGGACCAAGTATCTGGATTATTTCAAGCATCCTAGATATAGGATCGGGGTGTGTCTGAGAGGCTGAGAAGAGTATCATCTGTATACAGTCTGAACTCCTCCAGCCTAAATATAATTTCTTTGATAATCAGGTGACAATCGTAGCAGGGCAAGGTTGAAAAGAAGCACGGAGTGGGGGCAACTTTGACTTGCATAGGAGCACAAACCAAAGTGACCTCACTAGATCTCACTTTGGATCAGCCTAATGGTTGGGACATATAAATCATCTTTTCCCTCCGAGTCCTCCATCCTCTTGATACATGATTCCCCCCCCCCCCAATTGTGAGCCCTTGAGTAGAGATGCCATTATTATTGTTATGTCTTTTCTTGCTCGTGGTGTTTTTTCTAGACAGATATGCTGTCTTTTACTGTCTCTTACTGATTCAGAAATTTTCTGACAATTGAGCATGTTTTAAGTATGACTGCTTTCTGGATGTTGGTGTGGATGTATTCTGGAAGGCCCAGTTTCTGAAGGTTTTTTGTATAGCTTTTTGATGTGATGCCAGTGACTGATGTGACTAATGAAATAATTGTGACTTTTTCCTGTTGCCATAGTTCTTTAACTTCCATGGCCAGTGGTGTATATTTCTCTCTCTCTTTTCATTGTTATTATTATATACAAAACCCATTATGTTTTATGCACTTTTTAATACATTAATGATGGTGATCATGATCCAGTCAATGCAGTGGTCATATACTGCATGGATCCTGCACCCGTTGTCTTGGGAGGAGAAAAGTGAGATGGACCTTTACATGACCAAACTGAGATGCCTGAGGGGGCAAGTCAAACCTGAACATCAGAAAGGCAAGCAAAGTTCAGATTCCAGTTGTACTGATAAGAGAATGAAGGGTATAGTAGACCAGCAGAGTCAAGGGACCAAGGAAGAGTTACAGGGCCAGAGAGCAAACCAGGAACTGACACAGGCAAGGTAAGGAGCAAAGTGTGCAAAGCTGCACACACTATGTATTTTGGAGAAGATTAGGGAAGGCTGTGACCAATGATAGTGAGTAGGGGTGGAGCAAGGCAAAGACCAGTTAAAGCTACTTCGGTCCTGAGAGGGCTTATAGTTTTTAACACAAAAAAACAAAACAGCAGCTCATGGTATGGGGATTCATCCCTGGAATGCTTGTTAGCAGAAATTCACAGTGGCTGTGGATTTGGTTTTACCGTCCACCTCTAGCCTAGGGTAAACTTCTACTCAGCTGGCTCTAGTTGTGCTGGCATTGGTCAAGGACATCATGGAATCTAGTATTCCCCTTAGAGGCTGAATGCTTTATTTCGTCTGTGACTGTGACTGCTTTTCTGAGCAGATGCTTCCAGAGAGCTGACTGCACTGACCCCAGGTCTTTTCCCCCATCAGTTATAGTGAATTGCAAAGTTCAGCAGTGTGCATGGGTAACTCTTATTAATTCCCCATATATTTATATATATGTATGTGTGTGTGTATTCCTAGCATTGTACTCCTTCCAGCTATCCACGTTTTGCTCTTCCTCACAAATGGGTAATGCTTGGTAACATCTTGCTATTTTCTCATCCTTCATCACACACACTTTGCATGTATCACTCAGATCTGGATGCAGCAGGTTGGAAACAAACCTCCACATCTTGAGCAGAGGCCTTTTTCATCACTGCTGTCTGAGGTCTCAAGGAACATCTGTGCTGTAAACCTATATTAGTTTCTTCACTGGCTGCCATTACGTTTCCCAAAGAATCTTGGGAATTGTAGTTTGAGGTGCTGTTGCTGTTCCTGCTGCTATAGAATATTCCTTTTGGAGATTTCTTATTGTCCTCTATATAAGTATAGTTCCCAGAGTTCCTTGGCATGACTTAATAAACCAAAGTCTGTGGTGCATGTATGCCTAGTACTGCAGTACTAGGGATTTAATTTGATGCCTCATAACCATATGGGCATATGTGCTTTTAATTCAGCAATATTCAGCATTAACATACTTCATACGAAGTCCTTTTATGATTTCCTAACTAGATCTATAGGCTTCTCTAGAGAGAGAACCTGCCAAATGAAGCTGCTATTTATTTATTTATTTATTTATAATGTATGATATATTTTTATTTCTGAATTCTTTTCCTATCCGAATTATGCTTCATTGGGGTTTTTAGTTGTCTTTAAAATTCTGCTGCTATTACACTCGATAGACATGACATGAGTTAGCATTTGCTTTGGGGATAAAAAGAGATATGCACAATGTTTTTAGTAGTTTATATTTTTGGTATATTAAAATACTGTAAACTGCCTATGGGTGGGTTAAATTGCAGCAGGATTTTGAATTAATAGTGTATTTAAATGTTCATGTTTTGGTCAGTCTCTGTGTCTTCTCAGTCATTTAGCACTTTTAAATACTTCGTTTGATCAGAAATTGTAATTACCCATTTATGGTCTCCAAACTGAATTTTTGAGCAATGGAAGCCATAGAAGGGATAACCATACTTAAAGATCTGGTTTCGTTGTTTATCTTGAAAGATTTTTTTCTCTACTCCTGAATAGAGACTTTAACAATGCAATTCTGTAGTAAGCTCCATTGAGTTCAGTGGGACTTACTCCCAGGTAAGTGGCTATAGGAATGCCAACAGTCTTTAATGCAACATCAAGGGCCAGGGTTAATACAACAAATCCTATGAAATGAGACAGTGCTGAAATCTCAAACCACTGCTGGTGTTCTTTGAAATGCTCTGAAATATGACTGGGTTGGGATTACAATTGCTAGTAAATGTCTCCTAAAGTAAAATTCTGCACATAATTGAAGGTTCCTGTTCATGTGAAGTGTGTGTGTGTGTAGGGGGGATGTTTTGATAAGATAAGCAAAATGGTTCAGAATGGTTCTGAACATCTTTAACTGGAGTGATTTTTAGATTTTAAAAAAGAGTTGATGATCCTGTCACATAGCATTTTATAGATTCTTAGCATTAAGGAAAAGAATGACATATTTGTACAATAGAAGAGGTAGTATCATACAAATTTAGAGCTGAAGGTAGATTAATACTTTACTCTTGGAACAGAAAATGTTCTAGAATATTATAGTCCTACATAGTTTAAATCAGTTGTCTTCAACTGGTGGGTCACAGGATCAGTCTAGATGGGTCACAGCAAAGCTGTTGTCATCATGTTGGGCGTGGTGAAAATTGTGAAAGTGGGTCCCATGTTGCAGGTTGGGAGTCCATGGTGGGTCTTGGGTCTGGACCAGTTGAAGAAACTGGATTAAATGATAGCTTAGATCTTGAGTGGCTGAATGTTGACATATGTGTGTTAGATACGCATTACAGATGACAGCCCCAAGGCTGATACAAGTAGTCTGCTTTCTCCTGCACCAATATTTAGATCATTAAGTATTAATATCATTTTATGGTTGTATGTAATGCTTTTATTGTACGTCACCTTGAGAACCTGGTTGATGGAGGGTGCGATTAAAATCAAATAAATCCTCAGAGGCCCTTCTCAGATCCCCACACCTTCACAGGAAGGGCAGGGTGATAACCAGAGATAGGATGTCCAGACTTTGGAATGGTCTCCCCAAGGAGACTCACCTGGTATTGACTGATGCCTCCCTTTCCTTCTGTGTCTGGACATTTTACATCACAAGTGCTGCATATGACATTGGATGGGAGGCTGGGGGCTGCGCATATGCACACATACACATTCACTCCTCCATCCCACCCCACTGTGATCCACATTGCTGGGAGGAGCAAGAGGCTTTAACCCCACCTTCCTCCCAGCGATCTTGATCCAGGTCACTGGGATGAGGGTGAGCTTAAACTGCTGCCACCCACCCCGCCCCAGCGCTGTGAGGAAGGAGAACCTTTAACCTCCCATTTTTCCCAACAGTCCTGCTTTTTGGGAAACATAATGTGCTCCTTATATGTGATGTGTGGCAGGGGTGGTGATGGGAGAATTGGAGGAACAGTAGCAGCAGCTGCAGGCAGCAGAGGTGACCTCTGAGGGACACATGTAGCTCGTGGGCTGCATGTTGCTCACCCCTATTTTAGATTGTCATTTTATAGATGCTCCTGCTGTGTTTTTCCCTTATTACTTTACCTTGTTTTATTGCTTGTATTTTGAAATCTCTTTGAGCTGCTCTGTCCTTCTGGACTGAAGAGATTTGTTAAATATTGCAAACCCACAAGTGCATAAAGGTGAACAGAACTCCCGCAGCCTGACATTCTTTGAAGAAAAGAGAAAAAAAAAAATCATACTTCGTAGGCGTGGTTTTTCCACACAAGATGTGGATTGGTCAAGAAAATAATTGCTATTCTTGTCATTTCAAAATGATCATAGCAACTGTTATTGAAGTATGCCCAATTTTGATTGCAGTTCTTACACTTATGCATATGCTATTAAAATTAAGTCTGGTGGTATTGTCACAATATTTTGGGTATATACTTGAACATAATTATTTCCCAGCTGCTTCTCTGCAAGCACCACTTAGTCTATAGGCAAGATCCACATTGATATTAAATACTGCAAATACTTGTTTATCCTAGTTTCCTACTTTTTAAATTTTTAACACTCCCTGCCCTTCTTTTCAGGCTACGTTACCCCTTTCTTTTAACTGCAATCACTATTTTTGCATTAGACACTTCAGATATCAGGTTGTTTCCTTCTACAATCAGCCTGATCTAGTACATGACTTGTTGGATGGAAATAATTTTCAGGAGGCAAATCTGCTCCACGGTGTATGAGCATGCTGGATTGTGGGAGAAGATCCCATCCAGCAAACACATAATATACCTGTAATATTATGGATCCTCATGTTAGGAGTCCAGGTTTAACTTGGTACTATTAATCTGCAGGCACAAACCTACGCAATGGGCCTGTTCAGACAACACGCTAAGCCTGTGAACCCTTATGCAGCAAATGGTTAGTAAGCATGTTTAAACTGTAGTTATGTAGCCACCATGGTTAGGAATGATTCACATGACACGCTAAGCCATAATGTTTAGCTTAGAATGCTGAACCACCATGGCTTAGCTTGTCCTCTGAACAGGGTCAATTTCTTCTGTTTGTAGTTACTGTTTTTGCTGCAACAGACTAACATAGCAATCCTCTACTCTTTAGTCAGGCGTGACTTATGGCTCAGCTGCTGAAAGCTAAGCAGATCTGGCCCTGGGTGGTGTCTGGAAAGTATACTTCCTGGGAAACCATATGTGAGCTCCTTAATGGAGGATCAGAATGTAAATATAATTATAGTAATAATGGGTAGTATAACTGCTAGTGAGATTTGGCTTTTCTGCTGTATTGTTGCATTGATTACTATGTCTGCACACACACACTCACCCACCGTTTAATTCATATGAAGATCAAGGGTCAGCACGTTGTGAGCCTATTGCAGAAAGAGGAGGCGGGTTGGGGGGGATTGCTAATGCAGATACAGTAAGAGTCCCAGGACAACTTACTGAAATGATAATGGAAGGAATCATAATATGGGACACTTCAGCCTGTGCTGATGATATTGCTTAGCCACCACACCCTTAAGGCTAAGCCAAAGAATGCAGGCTCTGGGAAAAGAAGAATGAATAAATTGCCTGTTACAATAAGTTACTTTCCAGCTTACATTCCTCTCTGTATATACATATGTCATTTAGCATTCTGCTCCAAGCCCAGTGGGGATAGGAACATGGTTTCAGGAGCGCTGATGGTCTTGTCATCATGGTACACAGTTGCCCCATTAAAGAAATGGGTCTGGTTTGGTGTTCTGATTCCTTTTGTTTTGTAGGGGAACAGTAGGGGATTGTCATAGCTAATCCCCTACTCTAAGGGTTGCTCTCTTTGCTTGCCTTATAATTTGTGAAAGAGAGGCAGGAAAATGATGAGTCATAGGAAAGATGGTTAAGTAACTATGATACTGGGACCCTCTGTGTGCTGATCATATATATGCCAGTGACCTCTTATATGTGTGACTAATGTGTGTGGGCATTTAATGTGAGTTTGGGAAAGTAAACATAGCTACCTGTATTTAGAGTTCTGAGCACAGCTCCGTGTACTAATGGATACATGGAATATCTAATGAACCTTTTTATTCATGAGTAAATTATGTAGGAATAGAATAGTGCAATGACAAGGAAACGCTTCCTGACCGTCCTGTGGAGCGTGAAGGGTTGGCTCACCACATGGGACTGATGATCTTTGTTTCCAGCTGCTGAAAAGCATGAACATAATATTGAATATTTTACTAAAATGTTGTATGGACGTAGTTCTAGTGGATGCCATGGGAATGCTTGATAATTGTACAGGAGTCGTCCCCCCCCGGGCCAGCGCTACCATTAGGCCAACTAGGCAGCCGCCTAGGGCGCAGACCTCAGAGGGGCGCAGTACTGCCCTTTAAGGATCACAGTTTTATACAAATTAGCTGTTTTAAGAAAAAACATAATAAAAGGAAAATATAATCGTTCAGAAACTCTTCTTGAACAGCTGAATCGAAGTTGGCAATTTTTGGGGTGTGTGCAAGTAGCTCGCCTTGCTTAGGGTGCAAAATAGTCTGGCACCAGCCCTGTTTCCCCCCGCCCCTTTAAAAGTTGGCCTGTGCTTGTACAATAGGTGCCTCTGTCAGTAAATTGTATTAAATAAGGCAATGTGAAGTGAAGACAGCTAGGAAAATAGCACAGAAAAGATCTATGTAAAGAGTATTGCTTGTGCAAACATGCATGCTTGTGGATAATATGTTTTCCTAAGGCTGGCCATGCAGATTCAAAAAGGAAGTAGTTTTGAAAATACTGATTTTTATTTTTATTTTTTACAAGGCCAAGAGCTAAACTGTGTTTGTTGTTGTTGTTGTTGTTGTTGTTGTTGTTGTTGTTGTTATGAACTTACCCATATCCTATTATAAACCTCTGATGCCCTCCTTGAAGTGGCACCTCTGAGGGAGGTCTGGAGGATGGCAGCAAGGGTCTTTTTGGTGACCCCACCCCCTCCGGTTTAGGAATGCCTTCCAATGAAGGCCTGCCTGACACCAACATTGTCTGGGCTGTTTAATGCATCAGTCAGGTTTATAGAGAGGCATCTATGCAAATAATAATAATAATAATAATAATAATAATAATAATAATAATAATAATAATATTCTCATGCTTAACCCCACAAACTGTCACAGAAGCTGGTCATAAGAAAGACCCTGTTATGGGAATATTTTAAAGCCATTCCCTCCATTGCTAAAAAAGAAAAGCATGCAAAATGTGTATGGCACGACCAAAGAGGCAAGGCCTGGTTGTAAGAATGAAACAGTGCAAATTATACTATAGCTGTAAAACAGGATGGATTAGTGGTCAGATTTGCGCCATTGTTTAGGAAATATATGAAAAAGCATCAGTAAGAAACTTGATTCATTTATTTATTTATTACATTTTTATACCGCCCAATAGCCAAAGCTCTCTGGGCGGTTCACTTGATTTAAATTGTTGTATAGTACTTGACAATCCCTACTCTCTCCCTGCTTTTAACACTGAGCAGTGAGAACAATGCAGGATTTAAAGTTCCTTAAGATATTTCAAAAAGGAAGTAGTTTTGAAAATACTGATTTTTATTTTTATTTTTTACAAGGCCGCTGTCCCTTCCATTCATTTCACTTAAGGGTGCTTCCCCCCTTTTTGTGTGTGTGTGTGTGTGTGGGGGGAGTAGGGTAAATGATTTTATCAGTGCTAGAAAAATGATGGAAACATGTCATCTTTTCCGAACAAATGTGTCTGTCAATGAAGTCTCTTCTGTAGGGTTTAAAGTTTTTCCACACTTGACCCATCACTGTGCTGCTCTGTCTGTGTATTAACCCATTTTGTCTTTGATTTGCAATTCAACCACAAAGTAACTTAACAGCTGTAGATATTCCATTAATGTTACCTCAAGTGAGTCAAGTGTATGTAATAAGAAGTAATTGGACAGAGATTTGAGGATCTTGGCAAAAGAGGGTGTCTTGGGAAAAGATGCCTGTGTCCTTCTTGCAGATATTAATAGGAACTTTGCAGGGTAGGAGTCATAATGTGATGAGGCGTTATACTGGACAAGATGATTGCATCAACCTGTGAGGCAGTCTTAATGGCCTGTTAACACAACCTGTTATTCCTAAATTCAGTTCAGCATCTTGTTTGTTTTGGAGTTCAAGGGTCAAATTGAAGATTGGAAGTGGGTTGAGACCGAGCCTCGGAAAAATGAAGGGGGCTCATCTTTCTCTGATTGCACATTTCATTTCAAGTTTATATCATCAGTACTATGTGGAGTTCACACTTGCTTTTGAATGTGTTTCAGACTGTGTTCTTGGGAGCAATGGGATTTCTCAGAGGCCTATCAAGGATTCCTCAGCCTTAGCTAGACCTAAGGATTATCCCAGGCAAATGGAGGGGTCATAGAATCATAGAATAGTAGAGTTCAAAGGGGTCTAAAAGGCTGTCTAGTCAAACCCCCTGCTCATGGCAGGAATCCACCCAAAAACATACCTGACAGATGGTTGTCCAACTGCCTCTTGAATGCCTCTAGTGTGGGAAAGCCCACAACCTCCCTAGGTAACTGGTTCCATTGCATACTGCTCTAACAGTCAGGAGGTTTTTCCTGATGTCCAGCCAGAATCTGACTTCCTGTAACCTGAGCCCGTTATTCTGTGTCCTTTACTCTGGGAGGATCGAGAAGAGATCCTGGCCCTCCTCTGTGACAACCTTTTAAGTATTTGAAGAGTGCTATCATGTTTCCCCTCAATCTTCTCTTCTCCAGGCTAAACATGCCCAGTTGTTTCAGTCTCTCTTCATAGGGCTTTGTTTCCAGACCCCTGATCATCCTGGTTGCCCTCCTCTGAACACGCTCCAGCTTGTCTGTGTCCTTCTTGAGGTGTGGTGCCCAGAACTGGACACAATACTCTAGATGAGGACTAACCAGGGCCGAATAGAGAGGAACCAGCCTGCTCCCGGGATCCCCTGTGTGTCATTTGGATGTACAGGGATGATCCCGGGACAATCACAGGATATAGGCCTGGTCTAGCCATGGCCCGCAATAAGAAGACTGTTATTAATGGCCAAGTTTCCCTCTGGTGTTTGGTCAGTTCATGTGAAACTGAGGCCCAACTCTGAGAGAGATGTGGAAAAGTTTTGAGGGAAGAGTTTGAAAACTGTTGACGTCGTAGGATACAGTAGGGAACACTCAGCAGGAGTGTATGGCTAACGTTCCACAGGTAGCTTCCTAACCTCTATCAGCCTCTGAAATCTGGTTGAATTGCTATATAGAAAATATCTAAAACTGAGCACTCATTGCCAAAGGATTATGTGGCACTCTTGGGGCAATTATGTTAGGATGGGTGAGAAAGTGTGTCTTCACATTCTAAAGTTTTGGAGCTGGTATGCTCACCTCTCAGCTGGGAGGTGCTGCCAAGGTAACTTCTGGGCTTTCCTTGCTCAGTTGTGTTCTTCCCCTTGGCAGGAAGGGCAAGGGTGATAAGGGGTATAAGGCAAAGCCTGTAATAGGTTGTGGAGAAAACCAGGAACTGCAACACAGAAGTGAGCTTGCCATGGTACATATTATTTGGGTTGCTGTGGCCAGCATCCTTCCCCTCCATTGAATTATTGGCCAACAATACCCTTCTTCCTTTAAGGTATGTAGCATATGAGGAGATACTGAAAGAACTGGGCATGTTTTAGCCTTGAGAGGAGAAGAGTGAGGGGAGACATAATAGCATTCTTCAAATACTTGAAAAATTGTCACACAGAGGAAGTCCAGGATCTCTTCTCAATCATCCCAGAGTGCAGAACATGGAATAATGGGCTCAAGAGACAGGAAGCCAGATTCCAGTGGGACATCAGGAAAAACTTCCTGACTGTTTGAGCAGTAAGTATGACAATGGAACCAATGACCTAGGGAGGTGGTGGGCTCTCCCACACTAGAGGCATTCCAAAGACAGCTGGAGAGCCATCGGTCAGAGATGCTTTAAGGTGTATTCCTGTATTGAGCAGGGGCTTGGACTCAATGGCCTATAGGCCCCTTCTAACTACTATTCTATGATACTAAATCTCTCTGTGCTGCTTAAAACATAAAGAAGCCTGTGTGTGTACCACCTCCACCACCACCACCACAATAACAGAAACAAAAGGGAAGGGTTATAACTAAAATGAAAGAAAGGCTTAGTTTTGAAAAGCATGTATAATGTGGTCAAAAGAGTCCTCTAAAAGTTATGCCTCTGTTACAGTCTGTCTGTTTATTCTTAAGAGCTAGAAACTTTAAAAACAAAATCCCTCAGATTTTTACTATGCAGAATTGGGTATTTGGCAGACAATTCAGCATCTTCATTATGAGATAGCGAACCAACGGAACAGCAGATACATTTTGAAATAAATCTGTGTAGAACTGTGTAGAACTGAGGGACTGAAATTTATTACTGACTGTTGGAGAGTGGGTCCCAATCCCTCTATGTTCTCCCCTTCCACACCGTACAACTGAATACCCATCACCTCCATGGTGAATCCTTGCTCTTTTCATCTTGCCTGTGGCAGCATCTGCAAAGTAAGGAATTGGAGAAAACACATGTTATTTATGCATTGCTACTTTTTAATATATGTGATGTGCAGATTAGAGAGAGGTGTGGCAGCCCAAGAACATGATTCAACGTCATGTTTAATTTGTTAATCCAGTAACAAATATACTTTTGCGGGTGGTGGTTAGGAATTATAGCAGAACTGGCAGGCCAAAGGCACAGTGAGGGTGTAATCTGAAAGACAGGCAGTTGCAATTGAGTATACTGTTTGCAAGGCAAGGAGGCTAGCCTGGTCACAGGTCAGTCCTTACTGGAAAGATTAGTTGTTCTGCTTCATGAGCCAGACCAGATTTTTAGGGCAAGGCAAAACCCTGCTGGCCTCTTGCATCCCTGGCAAACCCCTGAGACAGCTTGGGTGTGTCAGGAAGCAGGCTGCAGTACCCCCTTTCTGGCCAGCTGCATCAGCTTAAACTGGCATCATCAGTTCTTTGGGTGAACTGCCACAGTAGTGCAGGGAATATAGCATCGCTGACTGATTATCAGTGTCCCCCATCCAACCCCCCTGCCACTGTACAATCTGGCATTGCATGTCTCTAGGCCCTGGCAACCTCCTAAGAGCGTAAGAGCTGTGCTGGGTCAGACCATCAAGTCCTTCATATTGAAAGTACCACTCCAGAGGTTAACTAGGAATGGTAAACAACTTGTTCTTTCAATGCATAGCATATCAGCACAGTGAATTACTATATCACCAGGTCTGAGAGTAGCAACTTGCTTTGCTGGTAGAACAGGAAGTTTTAAATTGGACTGCTTGGGGAATGAACTGACCATGTTTCAGTCTGGTCGTTGATGAACTGGGCTAATCATTGCTCTATATTTTAGACAGGCTCTGAATAATCGGTGCTAAATGCTATACATCTTGACATTGTGGGAGTTTGCGTATGACGTTTGCCAACTTTTGATTTCAGAAATAACCATTGTGGATGGAGCTGGTGGGTCATGGACAGAGCCATAGACAATCTGGAATTGACTGAATAGCTCTTCTGAACAGAATACTTGTGATTTGAAAGAGGATTGTGCGTTCTTTCAAGCTTAAAAACAACTTTTGGGGAGGAGATTGGTATAAGAGGAGTGAGTTAGACTAAAAAAAGTTGAGTAGCTTACTATCAACACCTTTATTGTAGTAGAGGCAGATGGTTGTACTCAGTTAATAGCCATCGGACTTGAAATGCAACATTCTTGGGTAGGGGTTGTTGTAAAACATGACGCTGTCGGGTGAGGCTGGTCAGTTGCAAGCAAACTAGGGCTTATTTTCAACTAGTTTGTTTCCTTTTGTCACAGGTAGAACTGCAAAGCATTTTCTGTAAGTGGCCGCATAGCTAGAATTTTCTTGTAGGGCCTCAAAGGAGAGTGACTTCAGTTCATGGAGAATGGATGGAGGCATTTCTTTCAGTTAAGTTGGGTCTGTGTGTGTGTGTGGGGGGGACCAGCAGTTTCTGCCAACAAAGATATTTAACTACTGGCATCAGGAGTCTGGAAAAATAATATATCCTTTCCTTAGGGCATGCCCAAACAGCCAGGGCCGACCCTAGGTGGTAGGGGTAGAAAACCCAAATGGAATTTCCCCCATGCTAATTAACATAGGTGCTAGAGTGCTCTTCCACTGTTCCCTTTCATTTCAAAGTCAAACTAGATGCAACTTTTGTTGAGTTGTATGGCACTACATAGCTGTTTATTGTTGAACAAATAGCTGGGGTGGGAGAGCTCAGATCAAGACAATGGCACAGGGGAGGTTTTTTTTTAACCCTTTCCTCTAGAGTGATCCTGAACAGAATGGAGATCCCATACATCTGATTTTCTCAACGGGAGGAAAGCTCCTGCGAAGCAGCTATGTGGGTGTGGGGATTCTGATCAGGACTACTCTGTGAGCAAAGGGTTAAAGCCACCCTTCCCGCATGGCACAGACCTGATCTGGATTGAGGCCAGCCCTGTGTCACTTATTTCTTAAATAGCTACTCAATGTCCAATGAGCGAGGAAAGTCACATCTAGTTTGGCAACTCAGTGCGGCCTCTGCAGGAGAATTTCCTAATGGATTGTGCTCACATAGGCAGATCTGCCTCCCACTATGCTGTTCTTAGTGGCACCGAAAAGCATCCACCTGAGGTAGCCACCTCACCCACCTTGCTTTCTAGCAGTACCACCTTTGTAGGCATCTTTTACGTATCTTCCTCATGAGCACTTACAAATGTGGCTGTCCCTATAGTACTTTGGGGTTGATGTGCTGTTAGACTTCTTCCTCTCGTGTTCTGATGTGTGTCCCACCACTTGTTCCTGATCTTCTTGAAAATAAGGCCTAATCTACACCAAGCAGGATATAGCACTAGGAAAGCGGTTTATGGTATGTGTCAATGGGCCCCAACAGTTGCCAGTGCACTTCAATATTATTATTTATTTATTTATTTATTTATTTATTTATTTGTATCCTGCCTTTTGCCCAATACTGGGCCTCAAGGCGGCGTAAAATGAGTAGGGAGCCTACAGCACCCGGTATTACCAGGCGGTCTCCCATCCAACTACTAACCAGGCCTGACCCTGCTTAATTTCTGAGATCAGACAGGATTGGGTGCATTCAGGGTAGTGTGGCTGTAAATATACCACTATAAAGCAGTGGTGTGGCTCCTGCCTTTTATATACTGCTTTCTTTTTTTTCTTTTCTTTTATATTTTTTATTATTATTTCAAAACATAACAAACACAAAATACACACACACACACACATATATATACACAAAATTAAGATGGGCTTTTGATTTTCTCCACGGCAAAAATATGTAACAATATTTTCTCTTGCTCTTTAATTACAAAAGTCAAAATTCCCCTTTTATATACTGCTTTCAAACCACTTCATAGTGCAGTATCCTGCTTGGTGTAGGTTAGGCCTTAGATGTGTCTGCAAACAACTAGGCAGTCACTATCATTGATCCCTGTTTCCATATAACTTGTTGTGATGTGTTAAACATTTCACAAGTCTAGGGCAGTGGTGCATTCACATGCAATTGTATAGTATACATAGGACCTCTGTATGGGGTAAAAAATGAGTTCTGTTAAGATTTGCGCCAAAATTGTGTCAAAATTCAATGACACACACCCTTATTCTTCTCATCACAAGAGTACATCATCTCAGGGGTCCTTCCATAATTCTCCCCAGTGGGATCCGTCCTTCCAATCTGCTAAAGCAAATTTAAAACTCTAAAAATGGCAATAACAACAAAAAAAAGTATTATTTTTTTCCTTTCGTTTGTTTTTGTACTACATTTTTTTCTGCTGTGAGCTGTAGCTGAGCCAAAAAATAGATTATTTATTAGAAGACTTATACTCTGCTTTTCCGGTGAATTTGCAGTGCTCAGTGCAACTTAAAACTGTTAAAAACAAAACAGTTCTACACAAGAAATAAAACAACAAGCATAACTATGAAACAGGCTCAGCAAATAAAAACATTTTAACATGAATGTGAATAATAATAATAATAATAATAATAATAATAATAATAATAATAATAATCTGCCCGGTTGGCAAAGTACAGTAAGGGAGGGTCCCAAACAGAACTCACTGGGCAAGACATTCCGTAATGTGGGTGCAGCCACTGAGGAGGGCCTCTCCTGTCTTAACCGATGTGAGTTACATTCAGGAAAATTTGCACACAGTCAGGAAAACTGCCTGTAAATCAGGTACCTAATTAAGGGTTTTTGGATACGGTGTGTTTATTTCCCCTCTGAATACATATGTGTGTTGTTCTTTGGCCTGCCCTGATCTGCATGGCTGAGATCAGTCTGATCCACCCAAGTTGGTTAGCTGTCATCCTATTTATTTATTTATTTATTTATTACATTTTTATACCGCCCAATAGCCGAAGCTCTCTGGGCGGTTCACAAAAATTAAAACCATAATAAAACAACCAACATGTTAAAAGCACAATTACAAAATACAGTATAAAAAGCACAACCAGGATAAAACCACAGAGCAAAACTGATCTAAGATTAAAATACAGAGTTAGAACAGTAAAATTTAGATTTAAGTTAAAATTTCAGTGTTAAAATACTGAGAGAATAAAAAGGTCTTCAGCTGGCGACGAAAGCAGTACAGTGTAGGTGCCGGGCGGACCTCTCTGGAGAGCTCATTCCACAACCGGGGTGCCACAGCGGAGAAAGCCCTCCTCCTAGTAGCCACCTGCCTCACTTCCTTTGGCAGGGGCTCATGGAGAAGGGCCCCTGTTGATGATCTTAAGGTCCGGGCAGGTACATATGGGAGGAGGTGTTCTTTCAAATAACCTGGCCCCAAACTGTTTAGGGCTTTAAATGTCAATACCAGCACTTTGAATCAGGTCCGGACCTGGACTGGCAGCCAATGAAGTTGTAAAAGGACTGGTGTAATGTGGTCTCGTCGGCCAGTCTCTGCTAGTAAGCGTGCTGCCCTGTTTTGTACCAGCTGAAGCTTCCAGACCGTTTTCAAAGGCAGCCCCACGTATAACGCATTGCAGTAATCCAAACGAGAGGTTATCAGAGCATGAATAACTGTAGCTAGGCTATCTCTGTCCAGATAAGGGCATAGTTGGTATATCAACCTAAGCTGATAAAAGGTGCTCTTTGCCACTGAGTTCACCTGTGCCTCAAGTGACAGTTCTGGATCCAAGAGCACCCCCAAACTACGGACCCGATCCTTTAGAGAGAGTGCAACCCCGTCCAGGACAGGGCAAACATCACCTCGCCGGACAGATGAACCACCCGCTAACAGTACCTCCGTCTTGTCCGGATTGTGTCTCAGTTTGTTAGCCCTCATCCTCCAGTGAGTGTAGGGTGTGTATTGGAGAAAAGGCATCTGACTTTATTGGATGCATCCTGGTTGTGTGCTTCAGCATTGGTCCAGGCGTGTGGGCAGATGCCATCTGGATGCCTTCTCAGTCATTCTGTCACATGCTTTGCAGTCTCCAAACAATCGCTGTGCAACAGACGCACAACAGCAGCATACTTTGGTAGTGGGATGGCTGTATGTGGGAACAGATGCTCGGTCAGGTTTATTATGGGCCAGTAAATTAGACATTGCAATTCAGCCCAAATCTGTCACTGAACTTTAATAAATAATAGGATTATTATTATTTTAAAAAAATAACTTTACAGTGTGAATGGTCAGAGATGTTAGGCACTTTCAGTAAATGTAGGGATAACGTTGATGATACTGAGCCATTAAGCAGGTCCAAAGTTCTTTGTTTCTGATATCTTAGTATTCCTCATAACAGCCCTGCAAGTTAGGCTGGTATTATCCCATATTGCAAGATGGGAAATGGAGGCCGAGAGACTGGTAGCTTGCCTGAGGCCAACCATTGAGCTCTCAGTTGAGAAAGTTTTGAACTAGGTGATGTTCAGCTTGCAGCCATAGCAATTATGTTTTACCGGCTTTCAGTAGTGCTGAACTGTAACTGAAAGGGCTTCTTTGTATGTTGCAGTTGATCAGGTATTTTGTGTATAATTACAGTGTATCCTGTAAAGTGTGAAAAGGATAGTTGCCTTTTTTCTGCCTGTGCACAGTTGAGACCCCTTCTCCTTGTAACATATGCATGCCGTGACCCGCAAAGGCATGTATCCAATTCACTTGTTACAGGACACGCTACAAGTATGTATGGTTCAGAGTAGTTCTGTAATGTGAAGTAGTACAAGTAGATAAAATAACTTCTAAGTATTGTTGGTCTTGTAGCCTGACCAGTTCTCCTTTAACCACACCTCTTTAGTATCTGCATCTTGGTCATGTTTAATGAAACAGACTATTTAACACGCATATTTCCGCTTATATCTCCAAGCCAGAGAGAGAGTGGTACCCAAAGCCATATTTTAAAAAAGTTTTATTATTAAATACTCTCTCTCTTTCTCTTACACTCGAATGTTCAGTGCAGCTTACAAAAGAAAGGCTATGAGCTTTCTTTAAAAAGTATTCCTGTACCACCACTAAACCCTATTCTGGAAGTCTACACCTGTCTGTAGCTGCTTGCTACTGCTGATGTGCAAAGTAGCCAGGGATTGTCAGGGGCAGAATTATCATGTGACACTCAGCTGGATGTGAGAGCCAGAAGAGCTGGTTCTTCAGGCAGGGGATGCTACAACAGTGGTTAAGAGTAATTTTGTTTTAGATCATTGTTATGTTCCAGAAGTCATTAGTAGCGGGAGGGCAGGTGCATGAAGAGGGAACCATACCGCGTCATGAACATTGCTTATGTGCAGGCTTCTATTTAATGGTCATGTCTGGATGTAGAAGTACAGACATTTTTCATTCAGAGGCCAATCAAACCTATTTTTGCTTTAAAATCTGCATAGGATTGGAGGCAATAATAATAATTATGATGATGATAATATATTTCTTACCCACCTCTCCCACTGGACTGAGGCAGGGAACAACGTTAAATACAAAATCACTGCCTTCAGTTCTGTGCAGGCTGGCCTTCCCGCCAGAAACTTGCTTTGCTGTAGATAGGATGAGGAGGAGTTGCCTTTCTCTTGCAATTTGAGCAGATGATTAGGATAATGTTTTATTTTGCTTTCTGCTTTCAGGTAGATTGAAGGTGCAACAGTTAGGTACAAAGAGGAGCAGGGCAAATACAGGGAAGTTGGTAGCTCTAGTTGAGTCAGAAGTTGTCCATGGTCCAGCAATAGCGATATACTAGTAACCACTCATTTGTATAATGCCTTGCCTTTTTTAATTACTGCTTCTTTCTCATCCCCACAGGTCAGACGTCAAGACTATATAGAGCCTAGGAAGACAACAGAAAAGGAAACCTAATGTTTCTACTGAAATGAGCCTGAGCTATAGAGTATGGTTAATGCCACAATTACCCAGGTATGTTAAAACGCCACTTCTCCAACCCTTTTGTTCCATCTTTAATGGGTTTCCCTTTTTAAAGGGTGGGATTCTTAATTCCTGGGGAATTCAGATTGCAGTTTTGCTTTTCTCCTTGGAGTCTGTTGTGATAGACTCTTAATGCATTAATATATGCCAATGGATTTAACTCTCTGTACCTGGATGCAAGTTTAAATGTGCTTCTCTTGATATAAACAACTTGATAAATGGCTATTTTGTTGTGTTGTGAGAATTGAGGCACCTTTAAATCCCTGAGAAGGAAGACTAAACAGAAAGATCCTGAGAGAGGAGTCGTGGCAGCTGATTAAACTCCTTAGGAGTTTTTGAAATGTAACAGGGATTTGAGTACAGGTAAAAGGTTAGGAGATTAGAAGAGGAGAGGGGAAACCTTTTGGTCCTGGGTCTTCCCAAGAGATTTTGACCTGGTTTGCACATAATGACAACCCATCAGGTTTAAAATAGGATGGGTTGTCATGCATGAGCAGGAGAGAGCAGGTATGCTGCCTGCAGCGCATCCACCTCTTTCGCTTTTACTCAGCAACCCATGATCAGCTCCTGACTAGTGGTTTGCTTAGGGGCTAAACAACCCAGAAGATAATCCATGGTTTGTTGTTGGATTAACAGTGGGTTCTTTAGCCCTTCAATAATTGAGCAGTCTAGGTTTGAGCTCGACACTCTGAAATGGCACCCACACTCTCCCAGTCATCCCCAACAGCTCATCTGTTTTTAAATCAATGGGTTGTCATTACTTCAAGGAACAAAGGAGAATAATCAAAAACAATTATTTGCTTTCCGCTAACATGTTTACTGTTGTCCCCATTACTTACCTCCTTCTAAAATATAACTGAAAATATTTAAACAGCACACATTGCGGTATACAGTACCATCCACCTCATCATAATGATGGGTAAAATGTGAATCAGAACAAAGCAGAATAAAGTGAAAGGATAATCTAAAAGCAGGATGGCCAAATGGGCAGCCCGTGGCCCAGAACTGGCCACTGATGCAATGTCACCTTACTCTTAGTTAATTCTGCCAAATTTAATCAAGATGTGAAAGTTTGCTGATAGTTTCACTTTTAAGAAAAATAATGTTTTCACAAATTATAGGAAAGATTGCATGCTGCTGTTGTTCAGATGAAGATCTCAGAGCACAGGCAAAGCCAGTGTGGTGTAGTGGCTAAAGTGTTGAACTGGGAGTCGGGAGATCCGAGTTCTAGTCCCCACTTGGCTATGGAAACCCACTAGGTGACTTTGGGCCGGTCACAGACTCTCAGCTCAACCTACCTCACAGGGTTCTTGTTGTGAGGATAAAATGGAGAGGAGGAGGATTATGTACGCTGCCTTGGGTTCCTTGGAGGAAAAAAGGTGGGATATAAATGCAATTATAACTAAATAAATGATGATTTAGGAAAATGTGAACCCTGGGCTTTTATGCTTTGTTCTCTGGTTACAGCTGCGAGGAAGAGTTCAGAAAATTTTACTTTAGCTTTTGATTAGCCACAGTTTACTGTGTCATCCAAACCCATCAAACTATGGTTAACTATGGTTAGTTTAAACAAACCAGCTTTGCGAACCACAATTTGAAGTCAATGACAGTGGTTTGCCGGGTTCAGACAGCACAGCAAGCTGAAATTAATCAAAAGCAGAAGCTTCTTAATTCCTTCTTGTGGCCAGGCCAGAGGAGGAACAGCAAGGGAGAAGCACAGCAGCCCAAGGGGAGGCAAAGCTCATTCACATCTCACTAAACCATAATTTAGCATGACATCCAAAGACCGTCCCTGTAACACTGCATCTCTTTTGGGGGGGTTGTAAGCCCAGGCTCATGTACCTCATAAACATGAAACAGTTGCTTGCTACTTGAGTGGAATTTAGACTTTATTGCTGTTTAAATCACTTTTAGGGAACTAAGGGAGGCCATAGAAAGAGCCACAACTGTAATATCCATTGTTTCCGCTCAGCGTTGCTGCTGGGAAGAACCTGAAGTGACACACTATCCAGTAGCCCAATCTTATTTATTTATTTAAAGTTATTTTAGGCCACCTTTTAAAACCCTCTGCCCAAGGGATGAAGCCAGGAGGAGAGGCTATTTTCAAACAAGGCCACTGTGTAATGTTTTAAAGCCCTTGGAGCACGGTACCTTTTTCAGTCATCACTCCCTTTAAAAAACAAAACGTGGCATGTTAAATTTCCTTTTATTTTAAGCTACCTTGGAGGGCTGTTGTTAAGCAGAAAGACAGGATATAAATATTTTGAATTAAATGAATCAATGGAATGCTCTCAGAATAACTTTATTTGTATAGCAATTAAGCAGAACTACTTAGGAGAATACAGAAAAGTCTCTCTCTCACATACACGTTGTTTCCTAAATCTCGGTATAGAAAGCACCTGAGTAGAAATGGATTCAAGACTTAATTGGTTAATTGTCCCCATTTCCCCCACTCTCGAAAGATTCTGATTTGTTACCTGCAAACTCCATTGTCAATGAGGGAAGAAACTACATGGGAATTTGAGGTGGGAGCAAGGTCCTAATACCGTTCAACATGCGCAAAGGGGTGCCGAAGGACCCAGATATAGCCGACTTATTCTACAAAGATGATCCTCAGGAACTGTTTGTGGGTTTGCATGAAATTGGACATGGAAGCTTTGGAGCTGTTTACTTTGTAAGTAGTTTTTGCTTTCTATTCATTCTGCATGAAAAGCATTTTTTGGGGTAGTAATAAGCTTGAGAAAGAGATTTGCCATCATTAATCAAAGCTGTTTGTACCCTTCTCTGCCATAATCCCCCAAAGGCATTCATTACAGAAGTAGGTAAAAGTGGGTAAGAAGTGGGATCAAGTAGGAAGAGGGTAGAAGCAGTAAGGAGAAGCTGCAATTCTCAGGGGGAAAGTGATGTGTGGGAGAAGGATTAACCAAATATACACCCACTCCTTCTCCCCTGTAAATCTCCTTCTCTTTGATGCTGTGGTGTAGAGAAGTAGTAATGGGGTATCCAGACCCGAGTTTTCTGCCAAACTTGTAGGTTGGCTTTTATAGCAATTGAACTGTTGCTAAAATATTCCATGTTACTACCGAAAAAGGGCGAAGAACATAAATGGATATTCCCCCAACATGCACACACGCCCAGCTGGTATCCTACAGTTGAGGATGCAGACCGGGGGCTGTGTCTGAGAGATTGTAACTTGCCTAAGGCTACCCAGCGAATTTGTGGCAGAGATGAGACTTGGATCAGGGACCTCCAGGGACTCCTTATTAAATTAATGAAGATAAACATTGGCACTTTAAAGAGAGCTTCACATCACAGCCTAGCTTCTTGGTTTTTGGATGCTTTCAGTTGCAAAAGATGGCTGCTTGTGTGCTATCTAAAGGAGGTGACCCAGTTTTATAAATGAAGTAGATTGAACTTATTAGTTCCTCTGCTTTGCAGAAATGATACATTTTTTCCTTGAAAATGAGGCAGTGTCACTTAAAGCAGCCTGCCGCATGGCATTACTTACAGTCTGTCTGATGAGCCTGTTATTTAACTGTAAGATGTCTCAGGCTGTGGATTAATCCTTCAAGGAAAGTAGAGCCATGCTTCTTTAATCATTTAAAGCTCCACCAGACAACGCTACGAAGAGTGTTCTGCGGGGAACAATTCTCCTCCCAGCCAAGGAGATCACACCAAGCAGTCTGTTGCCACACCTCTGTCAGCTTCTGGAGCTATTCATAGCTTATTTTAAGCATTTGGGGTGCGGGAGGGAAACATCAGACATTACTGGCATCACAAGGAAGTGCTTTTGGAGGCTTACAAATAAAGCTTCATTTTTATTAGTAGAATGATGTAGAACCACTGATTCACTTCAAGCTTATAAATAGCCCTTTCCAGATATAAAAGCTGCTAACCTTCTACGGCCCTCTTTTATTTATTTAAATTTCTACCTGCAGGCTTGGGACAGATGACAACTGGAATTGTAACAAATCCTATTAGACATAATGAATATATTGAAAACTAATGCAACCAGTAAGGTGGTGGGGATGTTGAATTAGGGACTCTTACTCTCCGTGTGATTGCCACCATAAAAACTTGCCAGGAGGAGGAACAGGGTGGATAAAAATCAATGCTTTTTTAAAAATAAAAAATAAAA
The DNA here is from genome assembly GCF_023053635.1 of Elgaria multicarinata webbii. Taxonomy (NCBI): domain Eukaryota; kingdom Metazoa; phylum Chordata; class Lepidosauria; order Squamata; family Anguidae; genus Elgaria; species Elgaria multicarinata. The sequence goes on along the minus strand of NC_086188.1, from coordinate 16,458,484 downwards.
AAAATGAATTTTTTTTATTTAAATCATTTTTTAAAATAAATGCTTTTTGAGGAAAAATCTATCTAAAGATAGTTTTCTATTTAAGATACATTATAGTCCAAAGGTTATTCATCATGAAATAAGGATTAGTTTTTAATTATGTAGCATGAGGCTGTATATTCATGCAATGTTTAAATTTTTTGGTAAATGAATTCCTTTAATCCGTTCACAATGTCATGCTCTTTCAGAGGCTTCTGTAAGATTATTGGGCAATTTTTCTGTGTAAAAGATATGATCACAGATGCTTGGTTTTACAGTTCTCAAAACTGTGAATTTGTGTCTGCAGAGATCGCAATCCCATTGTTCCTTTGCAAATCTATGTACACAGAATCAACCCCTTACCTCTTAAGTGCTAAGTGTCAAAAAATTCAATGAATAGAGTGCACTTTTTTGGGGGGGGGGGAAGTCACATGATTAAATCGAGTCCTTCTGAGTAGTGATTTAAATTATCCATCCTGAGGAGGAACCACTGGCTTGCTGCCCCTTTCACTTGGGTGTTTCCAGTAGATGTGGGTGAAAGGACATCCTGCTGCCCATTGGCTGTTGGGTGAAGAAAGAGGCCAATGAGATTGCTCACCCATAAGCTAGGTCATTTTTTGTCTCACACTGAGCAACTTTGTCCTTTGAGACAAAAATGACCAAGTTGACAGGTTAGCAGTGAAATTATTCAGGGTGTAAAAACAAAAAGGAATTGCGAAGAGGTTCCAAAGGATCTCTCCATCATGGGTGAACAGGCAATAAAATGGCAAGTACAGTTCAATATAGATAAGGGCAAAGTTATGCATGTTGGACCAAACAAATCCTAACTTTCATATATAAGATCCCTTTTCTGGTCTTTCACTGCCAGCCGACCCCATTCTCTCTCTCTCTCTCTCTCTCTCTCTCTCTCTCTCTCTCTCTCTCTCTCTCTCTCTCTCTCACACACACACACACACACACACACACACACACACACACACGCGCGCGCGCACACACACACACACACACACACACACACACACACACACATATGGGGTTGGCTGCTAGTGACTAACCAGGAAAGGGATCGTGTGGTCATGGTGGACAACTCAGTGAAAACTTCAACCCATTGTGCAGCAACTGTGGAAAGGGAAATTTTCATGTTAGAGATCATTAGAAAAGGGATAGGAAACAAAACTACCAGTATCATAACGCCTTTCACAAATGGTGCAACCACACTGGAATACTGTATGCAGTTCTGATTGCTGCCTCTCAAAAAAAACTATTGTATTGCTCGAAAAAGGCAACTGGAATCATTAGGGGACTGGAACGGTTCCCCAGGAGGAAAAGTGATGATTTAGTGATGATTTAGTTTAGGAAAAAAAAGGGGTGTGAGTGCGGGGGAAAAACAGTTGTGAAGGCCCACAACACACTCACCCCCCAAAAATACAGGGTGGGGGAATCATGTGTGTCCCCCCCCCCCAAATATTGGATATTTGCGGATTATGACATATTTTTCAAATTTAAGACAAGATGTTTATAATTTTCCCCCTAGCCTTTACTCCTCACAAATGATTTCTAAAAACTATGTAATAAGACTTTTATAGAAAGACTAGAGATGTAAAATGTCGAGAAATAATGAAGCCCTGGGGGGAAATTCCCAACATAGTTATTTCTTCCATACCTCATTAAAATTATTGATCTTGTGTATCTTTTGCTGGAAGACATTTAGGAATGCTCCAACCATTGTTCAGTTTCCCAACATGTGAGTAGAAGCACCATAGAAGAAAATGTGCATTCTTGACAGTTTGTGCTTTGTTCTACAGAGTCATGTGATTGTGGGCTTCTTCTGGTTAGATGCTATAGCGGTCAATTAATGTAGTTCTAATCTAAAAAAAAACATGTGAAAAAAGCATGATAGGTAATACTGCCACTGTCATCAGATGTGACAGAACAGCATGTGCATTATCCCAAATAAGTTTCTTTTTTAAAAATAAAGTCTTGAGGCTTGGGAATATAGAACTCACTTGACACAGTTTTTAATAAAGTTCTCAATTAGACCTCAGCACTAGGAAATACTACCTCAGCTACAAAAGCTTTTAACATGCCTGGTTCCTATGGTACAGGCATGGGATTGACACTGCCATTAGAAACCATCTTTCAAAATTAACAACAACAACAAATCCAGATGTTCATTAATGGACATGATTTATAAAAGGGAATAAAATGTCACTCTTCAAATAATAGGTTGAGATTGCTTAAAGGTTCGTAAATTAATATGGTAGTTTACAATTCCTAAGCTTTCTTACAAAATGGAACAGATGCTGTACTCAAACTTTCCTCTGCCTCCAGTTCTTCCTGCTTCTTCTGGCTTCTAGGCTGCTTCAGATATTTCGAGGACTACTTGTTGACTGGTCAGACATAAAATAGGAACCAAAATATGCTGCGTGTGACTTGGCTTGCTCATAAAATTACTTTTAAAATTTAAAAGTATAGTTTCTTCAAACAATAATAATAAATTTACTTGAGTATATTTTTTAAAGTTTTGTAAAATAGTAATTTTATGAGCAAACCAAGTCATGCATAATATAACTTTAGGAACATAAAGGCTACTTTATGTCCTAAGCAGCCCTCCCCAACCTGGTGCTCTCCAGATGTTTTGGACAGCAGTTCCCAGCGTTCCTGACCACTGGCCTTGGTGCCTGAAATCCAAAATATCTGGAGGACTATAAAAGCTCTTTTAAAAAAGTTATTGCTTATTATTTTTTCCATTTTCTCTCTCCACATTTTGGTTTCCCCCCAACACCCCCGCCCCCATGGTTTCAACATTTCTGGAAATTTTACATCTCTAGGGAAAAGATGATCAAGGTTTATAAAATTATGCACGTTGCTGACAAAGTGGATATAAGTGAAGTTTTTCTTCCTCTCTCATAATACTAAAGCCCAGGGTTATGCAATGAAGGAAAGCTTTTTTGAATAAGGATGTACTCTAAGAACTATGGTAATTCAAATGGCGTCCTATCGGAAGCCATATGTGGAATAATACTATGTAATATAATGTAATATATGTATTGATGTATTTATTGTATTTGATTTTATATATGACTTGTGACTGGCTAAAACACATTCAGGGTTACCATAATAATAAAAAATGAACATTGCAATGAAGTTGAATGGTGGGGAGAGTACTAGTTTACACAGCACATAGTTACTACTAGTTTAGTTGGTGGGAGTGTACTAGTTTACACAGCTATGGAATTTGCGCTCCCATTAGATGTAATGATGGCCACCAGATTAGATGGCTTTAAAAAGATATGGAATAGTAGAGTTGGAAAGGGCCTATAAGGCCATCGAGTCCAAACCCCTGCTCAATGCAGGAATCCACCTTAAAGCATCCCTGACATATAGTTGTCCAGCTGCATCTTGAATGCCTTTAGTGAGGGAGAGCCCATGACCTCCCTAGGTCATTGGTTCCATTGTCGTGCTGCTCTAACAGTTAGGAAGTTTTTCCTGATGTCCAGCCAGAATTTGGCTTCCTGTAACTTGAGCCATTATTCCGTGTCCTGCACTCTGAGATGATAGAGAAGAGATCCTGGCCCTCCTCTGTGTGACAACCTTTCAAGTATTTGAAGAGAGCTATCATGTCTCCCCCCAGTCTTCTCTTCTCCAGGCTAAACATGCCCAGTTCTTTCAGTCTCTCCGCAATTTATGGAGCATAAGGCCATCAGTAGCTACCAGGCCATCAGTAGCTACCATTTGCTGGAGAGCTCCTGCCAGAGTGGGCTGTTGCCCTCATGCCCTGATTGTGGATTTCCCAAAGCTGGCCACTATAAGAAAGAGATGCTGGACTAGACAGACATTTGGTTTGATCCATCAAGGCTTTTTTTAAAAAATATATTTTTAAGACCAAACTGCTCATAGACTGCAGTAACAGCTTACTAGTCTATCTGCCCTGAGTTGCTTCTTCCAGCCTGCCTACTGCTAGCTCTGATGCCACCTACCATCTTAAACCAACTTCCCAAAAGCCAGCTCTGAACAGAGAGGTCTTCTCAATGTTTCCAATGAATTTCAGAGCAGACACAGAGTTGGATGGGTGGAAGGAAGTTCTACAGTTATAGCACAGTTGCTGAAAACATTTGAGCACCGTCCTTGGCATAATAAAATAGGAGTATTTGACTGATGTTAAGGCTGTTATTGGGTGGATGTTGTCTCTATGGCAGATAGGGCCAATCATTGCATTATGGATAGCATCTAATCCCACCACATGATTTTGGGATAACCTTATAAGCTTTTGCAGTGGGAGGCAAAATAACGATGTGGCACAGAGGCCTTTGGGGTCTGCTGTTTCCTTAAGGCTGTGTGGGAGAGAGAAATCACTGATTTCAAGGTTAACATTTGACTCCTGAATCAAAGATTTGAGGCTTTGGCACGTGCTCCTGCTGTTTGCATTGAGCTCCTCAGTGCATTAATTCTGAGCAATGGGCACTAAGGAGACAGAGTGGTTGGATCCTGGTATAAACCCTGATGCAGAGTTGAATTAATTCTGAGTGTGGAAGGATGTCTCCAGAAGGCGTTTGTTTGTTTGCTTCGCTGTAGGGGAAAATGAGAAAATTTGTTACATGTTACTTCTTCCTTCCTCCACCCCACCCCTATTTCCAGGCCACCAATGCCCGCACTAATGAGGTGGTGGCAATCAAGAAGATGTCCTACAGTGGAAAGCAAATGAATGAGGTAAGAAGGACAACCCCCATTGCAAATTGCCAACCTCTAGTAGCAAAGCACTACCTTAGCATTACAGCAACAAGGCAGGCTATTCAGTGGTGTATTGACACTTGTTTCTATAGGGAAAATACATTGGAAAAAATTAAAATCAGGATCAGCATTTGCTTGTTAATGAAATGAAGTGGGAATCTAGACCCTGAACTATTTCCAGCACTAGAATCTTGAGTGCCTTTCAGATGCTGCAAAGTACTAAATGAAATATTTCCTGAGACCTAAATGTTAAAGCTTGTATCTATGTGTGAAATCCACACTTTCTGTACCTTTCTAGAAATGCAACTCCTGCTCTTCTCAGGCCCTGCATTGTATTTCCTCTCTATCCACCCTCATACACACATAGACGACAACGACTACTACTACTACTACTACTACTATGATTTTATCCTCCCATTCCAATCAGGGCAGCATACAAGGTTTCCCCCAGCTCCTCCAGAGTTATGCTCATAACAACCCTTTGGATAGGTTGATCTGAGAGATGGGGACTGGCATAAAGTTATCAGTACTTTGCAGGAGCTGAAAACCAAATAGGAAATTGGACCTGAATCTCCTTGGTTCTAGTCCAATTCACGAACCACTGTGCCACATTGCCTCTCTTATTCCTTAACCTTCTTCCATACTGTCTCTTAAGTCCCCCAGCCCGATTTGCCACATAATCCGCCTTGTACCTAGAATCATGCACAAGTGTTTTTTGGTTAGCTGCAGTGATCTTCAACATTTTAGAGCTGACGCTTCCTATTCAGGAACTGGAGGGTTTGTGAGCATTCTGTGCTACTACTGCAATTCACTGGACAGTTGTTTTCTAACTTACTTTCCTTTTAGTTCTTCGTGCTGCACAGTTTACTTCTTCTAAATAGGAGACAAATTTCTACTAGACACATAGTGACATGTCCTGAAATGCTTCTTAATCATCCCTGTGACCAAAGCAAGCAAAAAATTGAAATTTTGAAATCATGCAACTCATGCAACTTTATTCAGGTTTTCCTTAATATGCAACACCGTATGTTGGCTTAATGTGCATATTTTGTGTTGATGACTAGTGTCAATTGCCCTCTGATAACTATTAGCCTTTAAAAGTCACCCCTTGCTCTTTAGAACTTTAGCAGATGCTGACTGACAAAACTTCACTGCCCTATAGTTAGTTATTTAGTTATTTAGTTAATGTGCCTTCAAGTCGACTTTGACTTATGGCGATCCTATGAATCAGCGACATCCAGTTGCATCTGCTGTAAAGCACCCTATTCAGTTCTTGTAACTTCATGTCCATATCTTCCTTTATGGGGTCAATCCATCTCTTGTTTGGTCTCCCTCTTTTCCTTCTTCCTTCTGCTTTCCCTAGCATCATTGCCCCATTCCTCCTGCTAAAAAACTGTGGGGGGAAACAGAACTGAGATTCTCACATCCATCTTCTGCCCAGATGTAAGACTCCATGTGAAATGGCAGAAAAGTAAATGTCTCTGACCTTAGCCTACCTTGGAAACACTCTATTTTGCTTCTGTCCCTGTGATGTTCTAGAGCAAGGGTCAAATTAGCTCCAGGCAAGCATGTTGGGGGCTGCAGGCCAGAAGTGGGCAGGGCCCTAGCCACTGCTGGCATGTGCCCCCTGACATGCTTGTACCCCATCCCATTCATTCACATACACACAACCATTCACACATACTTTTTTCACGCATGTGCTCATGCTCCTCGATCAGAGAAGGCGAGCCGCTGGCAAAACCTCTCAAGCCGTTTAGCTCACCACTCTCTTTTGAAGAGCAGCTCCTTGAGGGGCCCGTGAGCAGCAGGGAAAGCTCTTTCAGGGGGTGTGGCTTGGGAGAGGGAAGGACATAGTTTATGGCCATGACATTCCCAGGGGAAACAGCCTTGCAGGCCAGACTAGGCCTGCAGGCCAGAGGTTCTTCATGGCTGTTCCGGAGAATGCAAGGCTTGATGTTAGAACCAAGTTCCTTTGACCTCTTTTCTTTTTTTAAAACAGAAATGGCAGGATATTATCAAGGAAGTCCGGTTTCTACGACAGCTAAAGCACCCCAACACCATAGAGTACAAGGGCTGTTACTTGAAAGAGCACACTGCCTGGGTGAGTTGAAGTTGCCCCAGATTTTGACTCCGATAGACTGTTTTACGAAACATTTGTTTGTTTGTGGTAATGCTGAATATTTCATTTGTCTTTTACTGGTATTTATTTTTAAAGCCTGTAACCACTGAAGATACCTCCAGGGAAACTGAAAATATTTACAGAAGTTGCTGTCCACTACTGGGTTGCTTCAGGCTTATTTGGGCTGCACTGCCAGGGTGATGATGCACCCCAAGGGAGCAACGGATGTTCCCTTCTTAGGCTGTTTCTGCTTATCTCATTCACAGCATTGTTTCATTTTTGAGTGCTTTGCATGTGTTGTCCTCTTTACAGTATGTATGGGCTTCTTGCCTGTTCTTTTCTGGGGGATTGATTTAGCTCTTTTCCTCCCCCCTCCCCACTTCAAATTAAAGCAGATTGTCACACTGACACTTGCGTCCCCCACCTTTAGCTATGCAGGTGGATGCAAAATCAAGCTAAAAGAGATGAAAAGCTTGGAATGAGGCCTCTCTAAGTGTTGATTCAGACTCATGCTACAGTTGTATATTGCTGCAGCGATACTTGCGTATGCTGCATAAACATGAATGGATGCGCACTGGAGGGCTATGTCCCATTATGCATTCCTCCAGAGTGTTTAGAAAAGTGTGTCTACCCTTTCTCCCTCTCTCAAATTCTAGAAACTGGGGTCATCCCATGAAGCTGATTGGTGGCAGATCCAGGACAAATAAAACGAAGGACTTCTTCACACAGCACATAGTTAAATTATGGAGCTCACTACCACAAGGTGTAGTGATGGCCACCAATCTGGATGGCTTTAAAAGAGGGTTGGATAAATTCCTGGAGGCGAAGGCTATCCATGGCTACTAGCCCTGATGGTTGTGTGCTATCGCCAGTATTCGAGTCAGTAAGCCTGTGTGCACCAGTTGCTGGGGAACATGGGTGGGAGGGTGCTGTGGCACCATGTCCTGCTTTGTAGGTCCCTGGCCGACGGCTGGATGGCCACTGTGTGAACAGAGTGCTGGACTAGATGGACCCTTGGTCTGATCCAGCAGGGCTCTTCTTATGTTCATGCCCTTAATACATTTGCTGTGGGGGAGACCAGTGTAATAATGGCAAACAAAATCGCTGCTTACAATTGAAGCATCTTTGAACGACTGGTAAAAATATGAGACTGGTCAATATGTGAATCTGTGTGGGCAGAAGGCTCTTCTTTGTAGGAGTTGCTGTGAGCCTCACATGTAGGATTTTTCTGCCACTCTTCTGTGTTGCTTCTCAGCATACGTAAGCAATGTATACACGCAGAGAAAGACAGCTTGTGGTGAATCAAAATAGTCCCGTGGGACTATTCACTCGTGGATTTTTCTCCCTAGGGACTAGTTTCCACAACCAGCAGAATCACATAGTAAAGCTTTCATGCTACAGGTGAGGAGTCGCATATTTGAATGCTCTATGGGAAGAAAGACTCCCATCACATAGAAGAATCGCATGTTGAGGGGACGGCAAAGCTGAAGCTTTGGGTGGGATGTGATTGATATGCAACCTTCTGTCTGCAGCCTGAAATTGCACTCTTTGAGTAAATTTTTACCACATTATTCTGCTAATTTTATAACCAAGCCCTAATTCCTGCCTAATTCTTAACCAAGCCTTAATTTTCCCCATTTAAGTTTTAAGATACCGCCCCATAATCCCCCAGTATTGGTTCATAGCTTATGGTGCCCCATTGATTTCACCTGTGTGAAGCCTTGGAACTTAAGAGAGGGAGAGATCTGACCAGTGTAGCCATGGCAACCCAAAATCAACATGTCAATGTTGAAGTAGCTCTCAATATTGCTAAATGTGTCATCTCATGTCAATGTGAGCATCTACTGAGCAGAAACTAAAATTTCAGTTTCCTGGGCGTCTCTGCAAACTCCTCTGGTGTACTACATTGCAAACTTACATTAGTAGCAAAACACTTTCATTGTCAAGACTTCCTCCCAAACAATCCTGGGAACAAAAGTTTGAATCTGTTGAGCTTTGTTTAAATTTATTAATTAATTATTTAACTTACTTACAATATTTATACACCGCTCTATATCTAAAATAGGTTCCAGAGCGGGACACATAGGAATAAAACAGTAAAAAAGAAAATTAAAAACAGCAAATTAAAATTGTTCAATTTAAAACAAAGGACCAATAAAAACAGTGACTTGTCAGTTGAGGAAGGCTTCCTGGGATAGAGTTGTTTTCAGAAGGTCCTGGAAGCAGCTTATTGTTGCCGCCCACCCTTGCCCTCCAGGGGCAGGGAGTTCCAAAGAGAAGGGGCCACCACACTCAAGGCTCTTCTCCTGGTGGACTGCACCCTCCACAAAACCACAGTTCCCAGGCTTCAACAAGGAAAGGGAATGACTGTTAAACTGGTTTAAACACGTAATGTAGATAAATTCTGTATAATGCACTCTTGATCTTCTTGCTCATTAATGGCTGCATTTATTTCTACCACTTGCAGTTAGTGATGGAGTACTGCTTAGGATCAGCTTCGGATTTGTTGGAAGGTAAGCCTTTGACGTATTTCTACCACCCTCTCAAATCTTTGTCCTTGTGCCTAGAAGAAGGTTTCTGCTTGTGTTGATATAATCACCATGGTTTACATGAGGGAATCTACTGGCAGAGAATCAACAGCCCTTCCCACCCTAGCATTGCATAAACAGAATGTTGTACGATTTCTTCTTCTTCTTTTTCTAATCCAGTTCATAAGAAGCCACTTCAGGAAGTGGAGATTGCTGCCATTACCGATGGTGCCTTGCAGGGGCTGGCCTACCTGCATTCTCATTGTAAGATACATAGGTAAGTTCACAGGGTTATTTCTTTTACATATCGGAGGTGGAGTTCTTTGCACTGATGGAATGCAAAGAGAAATAAATGCATTGATTCCTCTGACTGGGAGAGGTGGTATTCTAACTGTTCCAGATGTGTTTGCATTCCTCCCCCAGCCCCAAAAATCAGGTTCACAGTCTGGGGCACTTTTAGAGTTGGACACATTTTGCCCGCCCCATCTGAGTGAAGCCATGCTTGATGGCAGCCTTGGCATGGCCTGTGCCATTTTGCACACCTATAGACCCCTGAAGGAAAGGTCTTCCCACTTCATTTCTCTGATGGGGCTGCCCCATGGAAAGGGGGATAGATTAGGCATATAACTGCCCTTCAGCCTACTAAGTAAGTTATTTATTTATTACATTTATATCCCGCCTCTTTTCCTCCAAGGATCCTAAGGTGGTGTACATAATCCTCTCTATTTTATCCTCACAACAGCTACCCTGTGAGGTAGGTTGGGCAGAGAGTCCGGGACTGGCCCAAAGTCAGCCTGTGAGCTTCCATGGCTGAGTGGGGACTAGAACCTGGATCTCCCGACTCCCAGTCCAACAGTCTAACTGCTACATCATGCTGGCTCCCTTTTGGTTGAAGCCTTCAAGCAAACCTACTCAACTGTCAGAGTGCTGGAGACATTGCGTCCACCCAGTCTGAATGAACCCATGCCTGCTGGCACATTTAGGCCCCGCCCCTGCCAGACACACCCCTTTAGCCCCTTAAGGGAGGGAGTCTGTCCTCTGCATTCCCCTGATGTGGGGGAGGCATGTAACTGTGTCACCCTCTTAATCTCCCCTGTCCTCAAACTGTATTGCAAAATAGGGCTAGTGGAGAATTTGTTCAGATGACATTTTAATACGAGCTCACCGAATTTTGCACTTTCAAACCACAATGCAAACCAAAACTTGGTTATTCTTCAAAATCTGTGCTTCTCTGAATTTTCAACGAAGTTCTTCATTCAAAACATCTGTCTGAAATGTATATAAGAGCGATATGTGTTATATTAGGAAAATTGCTTGCAAAAAAAGTGTATTAAGCAAAAATGCACGTATTAAGAGGAATATGCCAGCATAATGCTTATGAATTTTCAGGTAAACTTAAAAAAAATAGAAGTTTGGAATCTTAAGAATGGAGAAGTTTTGAAGGTTCAAGACCAGCCAAATATAAGATTGGAAAAATGAGAAGCCGAAATTGACAGATTCATCGATCTCTCCTTCAAAGTTCTGTGGTCTTTAGGGAAGTCTTCCCCTGGTGGCTGAAGATATTATTGCAGGCTTCAACCACATGGAAATATTTACATTAATTAAAATTAATTAATGCGTTTTAAAAATGAAATAATCCCAAGGTGCACACCTGTAGGGTCGCCTTAGTGTATGTGCCACGATTCAGTCTTAGCACTATGGTGGTGACAGATCCCCATCCTCTTGTATTGTTATAGAGAAGTGTGGCTTATAAAATAGTGGGACAATAGACATAATGACAATGGCAAAATTAGCTGTCTGAAAATTTATATGCAAGGGAATTTAACCCACCAGAATTGAAAGGCTCCATACAGACCATTATTAGATCATACATGTTGGGAGAATCTGACACAATAAGGTGATTTGTCATTCTGGAATTCGCAGAAATGAACAATGTGAATCTTATTCACATATTGAGGATAATGCATCCCTTAAATGCCTGGTTCTATGGCAAACACAGAGTTGTGATGTGCTGTCTATAGGAACAGAATTTTCCTGGCATTTATGAATTGATGACGTCATTCTACCTGAAGTTTGTAGAGGCCTGCAGCATGCTTTAAATCTCTTATTTATTTATTTATTTATTTATTTATTTATTTATTTATTTCACTTATATACCGCTCCCATAGCCACGGCTCTCTGGGCGGTTTACAGAAATTCTAAAATTGAGATAAAAACAAATATACAAAATTTAAAACTCTAAAACACAGAACGTACACACATAAAACATTAAAAACCGTTAAAAAAAACTAAACATGTGGGTGATTAAGATGTGTAAGGCATATAAATACCAACAGGGAATTTTCCTCTTATGCACTTTGTCCATTTCCCTGTTTGATAACTCAGCACATGAGTAAGATGAACTACACAAGAGAAAAACCTGGTTACAGCTTCATCTGCTGCTCATGCTGAGATTTAATTGGGGCTTTAAAGCCCTGTAACTGTGTTTCACCATCGACTGTGGAAAACCGTCAGAAATGCATAATAATGGGGTATCCTTGCAATTGGTGTCTATATTGGAGGCCACATAGAATCATAGAATAGTAAAGTTGGAAGATGCCTGCAAGGCCATCGAGTCCAACCCCCATGGAAAGCCCCTGAGACTGAACACCCCCTTCCAGCCCCCCATCTTCTAGTTGCCTATCCAGAGGTGGTAACTTAAAACTGTAGGGTGGGTGTTTAATTCATATTATAAAGAAATTCCTTTTGTAACCATGATTGTGGTTTTCCTCCTTCTGTTCAAAAGGGATATTAAAGCAGGAAATATTCTCCTAACAGAGCCAGGTCAAGTGAAGCTAGCTGATTTTGGGTCTGCATCTATAGCCTCTCCGGCCAACTCCTTCGTGGGGACACCTTACTGGTAAGGAGTGCAACTTGATTTAGCCTGTAAATACAATCTTGATTTTTTTAGATTAATTGGGGGCGGGGTGGTGTCAGAATTACACCATGCAATTTGCTGCCCAATTTTGAGTTGCTGAAGAAGTATACTTCCAGGGGGAAAGCAGCAGCTGTTTCAAATGCTGAATCTGAGCCTGTTCAGACAACACGCTAAGCCATGGTTAGGCTGCTGACCTTTTTTTCAGCAAATGGTTAGTGAGCGTGTTTAATCCGTGGTTATGTAGCCACCATGGTTAGGAATGGTTCACACAACACGCTAAGTCATGGTTCACATGATACATTGAGCCATAATGTTTAGCTCAAAATGCTTAACCACCGTGGCTTAGCGTGTTGTCTGAACAAGCTCTATTGCCGCACAATGCTCCTGCTGTTTTCACTGGCACTTATTGGTGCTGCCTTTTGCCTCACTGCATTGTGCAGTACAAGATGTCCATGACATCACTTCCTCTAATAACAAACTCAGTACCTTTGTGCCAATACACACAAGGCGCAATCTCCAGATTTTTTTTTCTGCACACCCACCCTTGATAACCATTGTCTTGTGCAATAGCTGTTCACAACAATTGATGGGATCCTCTTGTTGTCATGTGCATGTGTGTGTGTCCCACTCTTCTGGCCTGAATGACACCTTAAGTCTGCCTCTTGAGACTGCAGTATTTCTGTGCCTTGCAAGGCCTCGTCTGTGTGTGGGGAAAAACCCTCTGCTCCCATTCCACCTGCAATTTGGGTGGTTTCTGTGAAATATTATCACCTCCATTTTGTAGATAAGGTCCAGAGTCTCAGCTCATTGTCTTAGCCACTATTCTACAATTCATTTTACCATGCCCCTGGCTGAGAGCACTGAGAGGATAGAGTGTTGTCATCTGTAAAGGCCTAAAGTTGGGACACTGAGATGTGTCCAGGTGCCCTTCCACACTTCTCATTGGTCACTCGCCTACAGGGCTAGAAACTAATCAAAGGATCCTTGTAGAAAGGATATCTCTTATATCTATATTATTTTTCCATTCTACACATGGGAATAGGTCAGGACCCAGCCCAGCATGAAGCTCTGTTCATATGGGGAGGGCACTTAGACTGCAGCTGCTGGGTCTTTTCAACACCAGCAATGCAGATATGCCCCCGCCCCCGGTGAGGATTTCCCTGCTGTTTTGCCTTGTACACCTGTTACCTTAGAAACCCACCCCTCCCCTTTCCCCCACTGTGCTCCAGATCCCCTTGTTTCTTTCATAGCTGCACTCCCAGGCTGAGCATCTCCAGGAAAACACTGTTGGTGTGTCAATGGGAAAACTCACTGCCTTTGGTGAGACTGAAATTGATGCCTTAGGACCCTTTCAGCCCCTGCTGGCTGACTCCAGGTACAACGCCAATGAGGTTGGTGTGGGTCGCCCATCCGCCAGCATGTTGCACTAACAGCAGGCCATTAGGTTGCCCTTTTTGTTTTGCTCCGCTCATACCTCCTTACCATCACCTCTGGAAGAAGTTTTTTTTTTTTTTTGCTAAGCAGGCGAGTATTCTTTTTTCCAGCATGGCTTAATTCTGCTCCGTGTGATTCTTTTAAGTTCTGGGGTGACTGGGCTGGTGAGGATTACCTGGAGAGGGTGGGGCACAACCCACCCACCCCTCTGTGCTGTGGCTTCTCCTTTTGGGTTGCCTAACTTGCACTGTTTGTACCCCTGCATGGTAGGATGGCCCCTGAGGTAATCCTGGCTATGGATGAAGGACAATATGATGGAAAGGTAGATGTTTGGTCTCTTGGAATCACATGCATAGAGTTAGGTGAGTAAAACGGCTACATCCTGCCAATTGTCAACCTTCTAAATTTGGTACTATAATTCAGGGATGGTCAAGTCTGTTTCCCCAGATACTGGTCTGGTGTCGGGAAAGTGGCCTGCTTGTAAAATATCACCCCTAACAGCAAGAACTTTGCCGTTATGGAATGGCCGATGAATGCAGAGATGCAGAGCCTGAAGACGGATGTGATGTTAGACTCTAACAGGGCATAGAATGTCTCTGGCCACTTGTAAAAAGTAAACATTTTCAAGAGTGAAACTGTCAGCAGACACTTCAATTGGACGTGGTAGGGTTGCCAGAGATAAAATTGCTTCAGGGCCCTGATTCAGCCTCTGGACTATGAATTGACCATCCCTCTTCTTAGTTTATGCTGTGGCATTTCCCTTGCTCCTGGGGATCAGCAGCTTGGGCAGGGCGTTTATTTATTTACTTATTTACAAAATCTATAAACTGCTTTGAAACGCAAAAGAGGAGAGAGGTGTTGGGGTGAGGCTATATGTATGCTGTGATTGGTTTGCATACACAATTCACCATCTGTAGAACTTCAGCTTTCCTTTTTTTTTAAAAAAAAACAAGCAACTATCTAAGCTTTATGTCTTCAGGTAGGCTATTTTATTTGTTTTATTTTAGAAAACCTGTAGCCCCACGTTTCTACTTCAGAAAGTCTACAGGGAAGTTTACAAAACTAAAATATTATTCATATTATTATTTTACATGGTTGTAATTTCTTCTGCCTTATCATTGCTACTATTATGATTAATAATAATAGGAATGATAATGCAGAACCTACGACCGTGTAAATATGTTGCACAATTAAGAACCCAGGACAATGTAAACAGTACTAAAATGCAAACATTTTAAAAGGTCTCAGACATCAAATGCTTAGGAAAATTAAAATGCATTGATGCTTAAAACCTCCCACTTGGATTACTGTACTGCACTATACATGAGGCCTCCATTGAAAACGTTCTGGAAAACTCATGTAGTTCAAAATATGGCTGCAAGGCTGCTAACTTGGACTGGGCGTTATGAACACATGACACCAATTCTTTACCATCTTCCCTGGCTCACAGTCCATTTCTGGACTCAATTCAAGGTGCACGTTTGAACCTTTAAGGCCTTTCACAGCTTGCCACCACAGTATCTTAAATAGCTGTCATAGACTCCCTGAATGCAAAATATGAAACTCTCTTGCTTACTCCACCTTTTCCCCCTCATTACTCCCTTTCCCTCTTCTTGCAGCGGAACGGAAACCTCCCCTCTTCAATATGAATGCTATGAGTGCCTTATATCACATAGCTCAGAACGACTCCCCTACGCTACAGTCAAACGAATGGTAAGAGCTGCCACCTGCTTTCCACTTCTGCTTTTGAAAATTCTTGGGCTCCTTTGCTACGATTTCTTCTGTTCCAGAAGATGAGATCCTCCTTCCTACCCAATGTGTAACAATACAACGAGAGCTGTTGTGGTGCAGTAGGCAGTGTATCGGTATGGAATTGGGAGAACCAGATTCCAGTCCTCACTCAGTGGCTTCCACACTTTTGTGTCAATCATGTTGGCCTTAAACTGGTGTTTCCTGCAGCAGATGCATGAATCATGAATGACAGAAGTGCATCTTAAAATGATAGTATTGTGCCCACATGTGACCTGCCCATCCAGATTTTAATTTATTTTTCTAAAAATTAGAAAAAGGAAGGATGGGTTCCATTGACTGGGTTCAGACAACACAATAACCAATGGTGGTTTAAGTAGTCGATGGTTAGTTATTTAACCCACCATGGGTTATCGTGTTGTGTGGAGGGAGTTTTTTTAACCAACAGTCGGTTATTTGGCTGAAATAACCAATGCAAATAACCAACGCTGTGCAGAGTTGACTATTTGAACCACCGTTGGTTATCATGTTGTGTGGAGCGCACCGTGGGTTATTTCCTCAGCCACCGTTGGTTATTTCTTCAGCCGCAGAGTCTCAAGGCAAGAGCGGTCAAAGCTGTGGGTTTGTGTTTTGCGAGCTCAGACCCCACCTCTGCCTTGTACTTAGGTTCTTGGGCAAGTTACTTTTCTATTTGTCTCCCCAGTTTGGCTTCTGGCAGCCATTTCATGAATGGGCAAGGTACCCCCATCTGGCAGCCATTTTGTGAGAGTGCCAATTAGGCTCAAAATACCAAAATGTGCCCACTGACCCAAAAGAGATGACTAGTGTATGTATACTCATCCTAAGCAGTTCCCAAGAACCTGCTTACCTAGCCCAGTATTGTCTGTTCTTGCTAGAAATGGCTCTTCAGGATCTCAAGCAGAAAAAAGGTCTTTCTACCTGATATTCTAACTAACTGGAGATGCTGGGGATTAAACCTGGGACCTTTTACATGCAAACCATGTACCCTGCCACTGAACAACTGCCCATCCCTACGATCCACATCTATTGTTCACACTTTACATGTCCACCATACGGAACACTGAAGTATCCGTGGCAAATACAGTTGCCAAGTGTTGTTGTTTTTTTAAAAAAATTAAAGTAGAACATATAAATAATCCGTTATATTTGGAGATATAATAGAAAATCATGACAGTAAAAAGAAAAATATATAACCAGATATTATCTTAAAATTTGTTGTTACAGAACATCCAAGAGTAATTAATTTTTCATTAAATTTGCTTGTCTCTTGTCCATGGATGTCCTCCTGTAACAATGTCAAGAAAATAGTTTATGTTCCAAATTCTGCCATTCTATTCTGAGACTGTAGGAGTGGCTGAGCGTTTCCGGCTAGTTTCAGTGCAGTTGTCACATAAAGTATGGGATGTGTCCATTGGAAAAATTGGACATCTAAATAACAATAATTAATAATAATTTCGTATGGTAAGCTGAGTGTCTCTGATATGATGCTGTGGAGCAGGCTGGCGTGTACGTCATTACAGTCTTTATTTTTATGATGGCTTTTTATGTTTTGTTATCAGTGGTGTGAACCACCTTGAACTTGAGAGGTTGGACACCACTGTCTTCATTAAAATAAGGTGCTTCTACTCTGGGCTGATAATGGCATTACATCAAGGGCTTGACGAGTTTTCCAGTGGTGGCTTTTCGGTGTGACAGCTACAACAGTAGACAGCCACTCATCCACAGTTTTCCCTTCATCATGACTTTTCAGACCACCCAAAACTACATTGGAGACCACTCTCCTAAAATGGCTTAGAAGGAATCTTTCTTGTTAAATATATTTTCCTTTATATGCAAGGCCTTAGGATAGAACATATACTTCTCTCAGTAGCCCATGTGCTGCGTTTTGCTTACCCCTGCAATAAAACCTGCTGGATAACCAAGGATTTAAACCTGCGTCCCTCACATTTTAAACCTTACACTGTTTTCTGTTACACCACACTGGCTGTATTTAGTGAAACCTTGTTCTGGAGGGTGAGTGGAGGTGACTAGACAGGCTTGTAGGCCTAAATTTCAGAATCCAGGCTTGATTTCTTTCTCTCTGTCTTTGGTGTCTTTATTTCCTTACCTTCCCCAACCTTAATATATTTTCACATATACTCTGTTCCTATACTCAGGACCAACTCTTTTAGGGGATTTGTTGATTACTGCTTGCAGAAAATACCTCAGGAAAGACCATCGTCAGCAGAACTATTGCGGGTAATTTTTCAAATGTCTGCGGGGATATGTTTGTGCTCTCTGGAGTGTAGAGGGGACATATAGCATGATTTGGGGTTGGAAGATGCTGCATAGGAGAGCACCTGAGTCACCTATTAAAGTGTTCCTTTAGAAAGTATACACCACTCGCCTCTTTCAGTGCCCCCGCCCCCGTGATGTATCTTAAACTGGATTAGAATAGGTCTAGTTATTCCAGCTTTGTTGCTGGTACTAAACCCACCACAAAACACACACTTTAACTCAACTGCCACCACTTGTTGGGTTTTTTTCCCTTCTCAAGCCAATAGGATTCTGAGGCTACCAATTAGTGGCAATGAGTTCAGGTTAGAGCCAGTTTCATGGGGAGGAGAAGACAGGGAGATGTTAGAGATGGCGTTGGAGATGAATAGCAAAAGGAGAGGTGAGAATGGAGCGGAGGACCAAGAGGCCACTGCTACATCCAAGCAGACAAATTGTGAAGGTCCACTTTCCTGTTCAGTAGGGGCATATCTGCAATCAGCTGTCCATGGTTGTGGGTCTGTTAAGAGAATCCAAGTAGCATTTACTTGAATGTGTTACCATTAGGGGCTGTCATGAAGGGTGGCTTCTTGAAGTTGATTGACCTCCACTAAGTGGGTCAAGGGCTTCATAGGAACTGGGCTGGAAGACGTCAAAGTGGGAACTGACAAATTCTAGCAATTACTTGTGCCTCCTTGGTGAGGCTTACCTTCTTTTTATATATTTTGCAACCACTTTCCATTTGAGAAAACAAGGAAAAACATATTAGTATTTATTGCCTAAGTCCAGGGGTACAGACAGGAAGCTTACCAGGATGCCAACTGTCTTGAATGCACTTTTAACATGGGATACACACTTATTAGCAACTTTTAAAACACCACTTGTAATTAATTACTCCAATTAGTGTTCTCAGTCCATATATATATGTGTGTGCACATGTGCGTGCAGACATTTGCTGGGTGGTGGTGGTGGTGTCGTTTTGTACGTGTGTGTATTTTTCTCTTCTGATCCAGAGTGCTTCTGTATCCCTCTAAAACCAGCATGCGTTTGTTCGCTGTGAGCGGCCACCACGGGTTCTAATAGACTTGATTCAAAGGACGAAGGATGCTGTGCGAGAACTGGACAACCTACAGTACCGGAAAATGAAGAAAATCCTTTTTCAAGAGGCCCACAATGGTCCTCTGAACGAATCTCAGGAAGAGGAGGAGGTATCAAGTTTATCTATACCAGTGATGGGTAATAATGAGCCCCCTACTGCATGTGCTCCCTCCCAACTCCATTTTCCTGGGTTCCAGCATGACCTGCAGGTTTTTGTTGTGGACAGGAATGCCTTTCCCCCCTTATTTCTGGCCCATGATATTTTTCAATTGCTTACGGAAACAGATGGGAACTAAGTGTCTGAAACGGTTGGAGCTTTCTGCAGTCATTGTTCTGGGCTATGGGGCTGGGTGGGGGACATAATTGGACCGCAAAACGTCTTTATTCTCAGCAGAGGGTTGCCCACCTTTCCATACAGTGTCCCTAGAGCACATTGCATACATGTCAGCTCTGTGTGAACTTCAGAGGACTGGGTCCAGAGAACTAGGCAAAGGCAATGGAGGCACAAGAATGTATCCAGGGACAGGGCCAGCAGGCTGGCGACCTTGATAAGTTGAGTTAGGTGAGAACTGAAAATGATTCAGAAGGAAAG
This sequence comes from Elgaria multicarinata webbii, assembly GCF_023053635.1. Classification (NCBI taxonomy): domain Eukaryota; kingdom Metazoa; phylum Chordata; class Lepidosauria; order Squamata; family Anguidae; genus Elgaria; species Elgaria multicarinata. The sequence continues at coordinate 16,439,024 of NC_086188.1, read as the reverse complement.
ACCTAAAACAGGTCTATCAGGGTCTCTGCCAAACTGGTCAGTCCATGAAGAGAGCATTAGGGAGTATATGTTGGAGTGTATATTGATGGTTCAGGCTATGGGTGATGTTTGAATAAGTGCAAGTCCTTGTCCAAATCTGAACGGATAGTGGTGCATTGGACCTGCTGGCTAGAAAATTATGCATGGTGTGAAGAATGTGCATAGGGAGACATTTTTTCTCCTTCTCCCTCTTACAAGTGGAACTGTTATCAAACTCTTTATCACCCCTTGATTAAGTTAAGTAGGGTTGTAGGGGCCAGATGAATTTGCTCTCAGAGCCTGTTCCATCTGGTGGATCCCAAGTTAGCCATCTGTACAATTGCTCTAGCTATATTTGGCTCCTTAGGACCAAGATTTTCAAAGCAACCTGACATACTTCTAGTGCTTAACCAAATGCCCAAGTACTTGGTGGGTTTAGCTTATGAGCTCTGTATAAGAATGAGAGCGAAAAGCTGACCACCTAGAAAGTTTCTGCAATATGGAATCACAGAGTTGATAGGCCCTTGGTGGTATGAAGTTGGGTTGTCCACTGAGTCCTAAGATTGGAAATCTTATACCTAAAGCATCTCCAATGGATGCTTGCCCAGATCTTTCATGAAAACCTTTAAAGAAAGGGATTTCACAGCTTCTTACAGCAGGTGAATAAAATTATGAACACTGTGAAGAGAATGGATGGAGAGAGAGTTTCCTTCCTTCCTTCCTTCCTCCAAATAGTAGATCTACCACTGAAGATAAATGGTGGTAATAGGAACTTCTGGACTGCTTTCACAACTCCATCCCTCAAGGTCCCCAACTTGGATTGCACCATTGTCCCCTGGCACTGCCAGATACAACCAATCCTTGACCAACATTTGTCATGTTGTCACATTCTATCTGTGCTTGAATCTGATTACAATCACTGTGTTTCCTTCATTTTCGCTAACCTATTAGAAAGAGACATTTTCTTCCATCTTGTGTAACACTGGAACCCAGGGCCAAACGGAATGTGATGTTAAGTGCATTGTGTGCAACTGCACGCTTGTGTTTTTTTCCTCTTTATATTGGATCGAGCCTGATCAGCACTCCCACAGGGCGATTTTCAGAAAGAAAAATACAAGCACACGATTGCAAATGACATGCTTAATGTAACATATATTTGGCCCTCAGTGAAGTCGGATGAGGCAAAAGAAGTTCTTTACACTAGCATGAGGTGGAGGATTTAGGCATCATCGTTTTACTTCAAGCGTGATGGAGAGACAAAGGCCTTTCCTTCACCTAAGGATTATCCCAGGAAAATGGAGGGATTGTCCCTGCCTGCTCCCGGGATCCCCTGTGTGTCATTTGCATGCACAGGGATGATCCCGGGACGATCCCTGGAAAAAAGGCAGGTGTAGAAACGGCCAAAATAGGGGTGTAGAGAGGGCCATGGTGGTGTGAGATGGATTTTGGAGAAGCAGCAGCAGCAGCAGCAGCACACTGATGCGGTATGAGTTGCCCTCCCTAAGGCATACCTTTGGAGTGGTCCAAGCCAACTTCCTCTTCAATCCTCCAAATAATATTTGCATGCCGCATGTGACATTGAGTGTTGTACGCATGTCAAAGAATCCCTCTGTGATCAGTGCATATGCATGGCTGTTTTAAGCACAAAAGCCAGATATTATACGAAGGCTGCATTCATTTGACAGCCCTCAAATATATATCTATTACTAAAATATAACTGAAAATTCTGCCATCTGTGTCCACCTTCGCCTTCTGGTGCATAATGTATGGCATCTTCAGGGTGTTTAGGCAAAAATAAACTACTTTATGACATTTGCAGAAGGGGAGAAGAAACTTCTGCAAAATGTATTTTGAGAAAATGATAATTTAGCAGGAAATGGGAAAGCTGCCTACGCATATGCTCTCTATGAAATGGCATGTGATTTCTTTGAAATATTATTTCTTTTAGACATGTAACTTCTTAAAATTCTTGTATGCGCTATTGTGTCTGTCACAGGCTTTGACATGCTAGCTCTCAAAGAAGCACATCCAGATTTTATGTAGGGCTGCACTAAGTATTAAACAGTTCCAGTCATGGGATTGAAACTAGCAATTTCTGCAGATTAGATTCTGCCTCCCTTCCCCACTGCCACAAAAGCTGGTGTGAACCTTCACCTTGTTTCAACTTTGTCCAGCCTCATTTCCCCCTGTGGATGCTTTCTCAGTCTGGATCAGTCACGTGGGTGATCCCACCCAATTAGGATAACAACACAACACTATATCTGATGATGTTAAAGGTTTTTAGTAAATAAAATCCTCTATCAGATTTGACTCCCTCGTAGTGCCAGTGATGGCAATTAAAGTTGAAGGTAAGTAAGGACAACTTGAACTAACAAATGGTTTTGCAAAGAGTCCTTAAACTTCTGAAAAGTGGAGGCCTATTTTAGCACTGCTCCATTTTCACAAACCTGGCTGGGATCTTACATTTAAAAGTAAGCATACTAACTTACTAATCATCCAAATAAGGAGGGTCCCTTTTGGATAAGGAAGTGTTTTTCAGCTTCCAGAATTTCCCTCCCAGGAAAATGGGGATAATTAATGTGGTGAATTGAGGAGAGAAATCCCCTCATTGTTCTCTTCTCTGTTTGGGACCAGATCTCTTAAGTCAATAAGTCTCACCAGTGGGATTTTTCAAATGGCAGACAAGGACAAGAATGAAAAATGGAGGCCAGTTCTTGCAAAGCCAAAGCCAAAAAAAGGGAGAACCCCAGAACAAATGCCAAAAAAAAAGCCAAAGGGGTATAAAGAAAAGATGTTTAATACAATAAAAGAACTCTGATGCATTTCAGACCCTCGGGTTCTTCCTCGGGATAATTTGTTAGAATGTAAGAGATAGCATCCGCTTCATAACCTCCAGTCTCCCCTTTGTCTTTTTGATTTTTTGGCATTACATACAAATCCCACAGCAAATTCCTATGATACTGTAGTTTATTTGAAATGATTCATCATGGTCTTGTGACGTGCTCACTTGCACAGTTCACGTCCCTGTGAGTTAGGTTATGTCCGCACTGCCAGTTCTTACATTCTAATATATACAGCGAGTGGCTTGATCAGTCTGGACTGAATATTGTGGCCTGTCTGTGATTTGATGCTTTTTTGGGATATTTTAAATGCAGCAAATGTTTGTATGTCACAAAAGACGGGCCAACCTACCAGGGAGCCCCTACTTGCTAGCAGTGATTGTTTGGACCAGTGTTTTCCATCTCATTCCACCCCAGCCCTTACCCATCTGCTCTTTCTCCACCTTTGTTGGGGCTTCTTAAAAATGTAACAGTTTGTATGTCTACATACTCATTAATCTTTGAAGACATTTCCCAACTTTCTTTTTCAATTTTGCATGTATTTGCTCCCATAATCCTTTAAATGGGATTTCCCCCCCCTCCTCACTTTTTCAGATCTTACACACACATGCACACAAATTTAGTCATAAGCGCACATAAATCGTTGTATATTTTATAATATGTGTGTGTGTGTGTGTGTGTTTTCTATAAAGCCCAGTCAAACCTGCCTAAAGAACAAATCTAGAGGACCATGTCTACTTTAGACATCACTTTGTATAACCTACAGGGCACGCAAAGCATATTTCTCAGGAGACAACCCGGCACAGTGAATTAAGAAATGCAAGGCTATTGTTGCAGTGAAAGTGTGGCAGTGCGGACACAGCTTTACTTTAAGATAATTGTCCCTACTAAAATGAAAAACTTCGTGAAGATATTACTGGGGACCAGAAGTAGTCAGGAATCTCCACAGTTCTGTTTGCCTGACATGTCCTTGGGTAAGTGACAGGCAACTTTCCTTCAACTTTTTGGGAGGAAGAATGTTACTTCAATCACATCACCTACTTGGAAGTTTCTTTCCTAACGCTACCATGCCTGGTCCTGCTTTAAACAAAAGATGAGGTTCGCAGTGCAAAGTGACAGAACTCCAAGATTGGAAAAGAGTAAAACTAGCTAATTTTCACTGCTTTGAATAGGTACTTAGCCGATAGGAAACATTTTCTGGACAGTCTGCATTAGGAATTGCACCTCTCTTCAGTTCAGACTGCCTCACCTCCATCATCCCATCTGGTGAGAGGAAATTTGCTAAGGCAAGATGAAAATGTTCCTTTCCGCAGGGTTAATGGAACGTTTGCTGCCGCCGAATGTGTGTTTGGGCGTTTGCTTCCTGTGGTACCTTTTTTTTAATGCTCCTGCCCCTTGTTTTGTAGGACAGTGAGCATGGGACAAACCTGAATAGGAAGATGGACAGTCTGGGCAGCAACCATTCTATCCCCAGCATGTCTGTGAGCACAGGCAGTCAGAACAGCAGTGTCAACAGCATGCAGGAGGTCATGGATGAGAGCAGCTCTGAGGTGGTCATGATGCATGACGACGAGAGCACCATTAATTCCACTTCCTCTGTTGTGCACAAGAAGGTATGTTCGCTTGTGCCCTCTCCCCAGCCGCAGGCAATCTCTGCTTTATTGCTCTTTCTTCTTCAGATGTATAGAGACACAATAAGATAACCTATAGAGCATTTCCCACTCAGCTAGTTGCAGGATATAGGCTCCGTGCCCTTGCAGGATTTAGGGCTGCACCCAGGGCTTCCAGTTGTGCATTTTAAACTGCATATAGGGTAGTGTCCAGAGAATGGACGAAGACTCAATCTTTTCTAATGTTGGGAAAGCGAGGTACGTATATGAGATGTGTGAGCTTCAGTGGGTAGAAGTTTTTGACGATGGCAGCGAGGAGAAACCTCTGAGGCAAGGGCGGGAATCAATTTAAGAGAATCTTCTTCATTCTGTGTCCCTGTTCTGCACCCCAGCACTGCATGTATACCTTTGTTCTTGCCTTTAACACCCTGTCTTCTGAACATCTGTCTCCCCCAAGTGGTTATCATGTTGGTTGAAATGGTCACATCCACCAAGCCAATACAATAACTTCCAACTAAATCCTGTGGCTGGATCTCCCCCCACCCCACCCAATAAGTTAACAGCATACTGGATCACTCCTCGAAGGTATGTTTTTGAGAAAAATCAGTACGGTGCTTCTCCTGGGTTTTTTTCTCCATTAATTTATACGTTGCCACCTGGTCTCACTTGGCCAGGGCAGCTATATCTGGTGACCTATTGCAATGGAAAGCGTTGGCACTAGGGCTTCCATCGGAAGAATAATTTTAGATAAGCTCAGTGACATTGGCTGCTGTGGAGTGGCGAAATGAAGGCTGCATGTCTCTTCTTGGAAACAGTTTCAAGACGGACTTCAGGTAACGCCCATATAGACCCTGGCACAGTCGCCCAGCAGCTCGCTTGTAAGTCGGTTTTAACAGCGTTGTGTCGCCAGCAAATGGAATACCCAATCCTCAGGCCAGGTTGGGTTGTGAGGGGGAGCCGTTAAAGGAAAGGTCCCAAATGTCAGAACAAAAGGGCAGGAAGCTTCAAAGCTCTGCAGAAACGTATTGCCCATCATCCTATGAATATTAAAACTTTTCCTCAGGGGGCCCTCTGAGTTAGTATTTTCAAAGAGAAACCAGAGCTAAGTACTGGATCAGTGTTTCCCATCCAGTGCAAGGAGACATCCATCATGGGTTAGCTCCTCCCACTGCCCAGGACAGGCAAGGAACATATGACCCAGCTTTTTGCCTTGGTTCTGACCTCTCTGGCTCCTTCCAGCCAGCCTGTACGTTCCTTGCCTTTGCCCAGGACAGAACTTGTTCTTACCTCTCCTCAGCAATCTCCTTTCCAGGCCTCTCCCCTGAGAAAGAGTTTTAATATGTGATATGCATTGAGCAATGCATCGTCTTCCATGCATCCTTGAGGAGGGGGAGCAGCTCAGGAGGACCTGCATCACCACGAGTACAATACACTAATGGTCTTCATCTAGGAACAGTTAGGGATGCCTTAAATCCCACTGATTCCAATAGGATTAAGCACACTGAGCACTTCTATCCGTTTGACTGGGCCAGCTTCTCCCATTAATAACCTCTTTGTTTATATAGCACTTTGCAACACGTGCCAGTGCACACTTCCACGAAGTAGAATTGGGATACAGTTGCACTCCAGGTATTGGTGCGATATAATGAAACCTAATTCAAAAACATAAGGGCATTTTCAAAAGGTACAACGTAGACAGAAAAGGAAAATTACACTCCAAGGAAAATGAGGTGTCTCTTTAATTGTGAGGAGCAAAGATGGTCATCTTGGAGATGTATATTTTACACAGAGGGGCCCTTCCCCTCCAAAGGGCTGATTACCAGCTGCACTGGAAGGTGATGGGATGAATCCCCAAATAGCAGATCATATCTGATAGTATAGGCAACCTGCCAGAGTTCTCCAATATTGATTAATGTAACTTACAGTATCTGCAGCCTTAAGCACCACTGTGAAATCTTACATTTGATCAAGTGCCATACATGGTCCCAGCTTAACGACCTTGGTTAGGGTATAATATGATCATAGTTGCAGAAACCAGTAAGCCACTGCACTTCTGCATCCTCAGTGCTCTGCCTACCTCGTATCCTGTGATGGAAAACTTCAGCCATTTTGATGCTGCTCTAATGGGATGGGACGCTGACCTGGGTTTTCATAAGAGGAAATTCAGCAGTATGGCTTCTGCAGAGCAAAATCATGCCTCAACAACGTTCCAGAGTCCTTTGGGTAGTGTCAATGGGCATGTAGATAGGGGTGATATGGTGGACCTCTGTGTATGTAATGTCTAAAAATCATTTTTTTAAAAAAATATCTCACCAAAGGCTCCTATCTCAACTTAGCAGTCATGGGTTAAGAGGACATATTGCCTTATGGGCAGGTAACTTATTTATTTATTTAGATATTTGTACCCCGCCCTATATCACTGGGATCTCAGGGCGGCATACAGATAAAATCATACAAAACAATATAAATCAATAAATATACAAAGCTAAAACCAAATTAAGCTATTAATCAAGCTAAAACCAGTATAGAAATTTTAAAAAGCAATAGAAACAATTAAAACTATGTGCCACCTTGGTGAGTTTAGCCATCAGAGCCTTTGTTAAAAAGCCATGTTTTAACTTGGTGCTGAAATGAGACCAGACCGATGCCAGTCGGGGCTCCCCTTGTTAAATAACCACAAGCAGAGATTAGGAATAAACTGACCATTCTCACAATAGAGGGAAGTATGCAGCACAGTCCAACCAAAGATCAGTGTTGGGGCTGAACTGCTTAATTGAAGCTGACCTTGGGTCAGGTGTGAGCCGGAAGGTAACCTCACTTGTGGATGGTACCAAATTATCCACGACAGTGAAAAGGTGAGGACTGTGACGTGTTCAAAAAGTAGCCCTTCAGTTCCATAAAATGGCACATGAACTTCCATGTAAGTAAACCTAAAGTGATGCACATTTGAGCAGATAATCCTAACTTTACATATACACTGATAGACATGTCTGTTCATTGTGCAGCGGCTATGAAAATATTAATTGAATGATAGAGATTGTTAAGAAAGGGATAAAATAAATCCCAGTTTCATAATGCCTTTATATAAATTTATGGAGCAGCTGCATTAGACAGTTTGGCCACACTACCTCAAAAGGATAATAATATGAGAGCTGGAAGATGTACTAAAAGGGACAACCAAAATAATTCAAAAAGTTAGAGCGCCTTCCCTACAATGAAAGGCGAAGTATTTGTGGCATTTTCATTTGGGAAAAAGATGAGTAAGTGGCTTGATGATAGAGGCCAATAAAGTTATGGCATCATTACTTCTCTCCCTCTCCCCCATAACACCATGACTCTGTCTCCCACTGAAATCCTCACTGGATATAGAACAGACAAATGTTCTTCACACTACAATGGTGGAATGTGAAACCTCCACAACACGGCCACTGGCTTAGATGGCTAAAAGAGATTAAACACATTTATATCTAACTGGATCCTCCAGATTCAAAGGCAGAATGTTGCCGAATATCAGTTGCTGACAGGTAAAGGGGAGCCCTGTTACCTCAGTGTTGATTGTGGGCCTCCTAGGAACATCTACCTGACCTTGACTGGAAATTGGTTGCTGGACTAGATGGATATTGCAGGGCTGCTCTTACCTGAGCGGGGGTTGAGGTTGTGTGGGTGATAATGTTTGGGAACAAGTTGATTTAACAGGACAGTATGTTAATAAGATATTCTGGAATAGGAATTATGGACACCTTAAGATGCTGTCTCTTATTCCTCAGTCATAAATTGATAGTCGTCATGGCAGGTAAGGCTCTGAACATGATGGAAACTTTGTTAGGCACCTGTGATTAACCAAATTTTTCCCCCTTTAAAATAAGACCATAGCTTTTTGAGAAGGTGGCCTAAAGTACCAAAACGGGTTATGAAAACTGAGTGGTCACTTGTCTTCCTGCCTTCCTGATGTGCTGAGCTACAGCTCCCATCATCCCCAACATATATTTCTATGAAAACAAATATGTGCTTGTGACTCAAGAAGCTGTCAGTACGGGTTAGGGGCTTGATGCAGAGATCTGACATTTGACACACATGTAGTCCAATGCACCTTGATTATCCTTCAAAAGGGGGAGCACATAAAATATAACAAAACTATTTAAATGGCTTCCACATTATTTGGATTTTTTTATTTTGCTGGGAGGGGAGGTGGTGTATATAGTTCAAGACGGTCTGGTTGCCAAAAGAAATGTCTGGAGACATTTGTACATCTCTCCCTCAAAATGAAGTATACTCTCCAAATGGTTAATGTACTTCTAGCCACGAAGAGAGCTGAACTTTGCTACGCACCCAAGCCAAGTGTCACTAGTTTCTAGAAAACTTTGCAAATGGGACATTTTTATATTTAACAGTAAAGAAACAGTAGAACATTACACTTGCCTTACAAGAGCCTGGTGCTCTCATTTAGAGCAGGCTATGCTGTACATGCAATGGAATATTGAGCTACTTCCTCTTCACTCACTTGAATTTAGGAGTTCCAGGAGCATGCATCAATGCTTAGGTAGATAGATATACATATGCCCCACTCAATAGGGCTATCAGTACTGTAGGGTATTGTCAATGAAGTAGCTGAAGTGTGGCACACACTTAGTCCACACACCCTTATTCCTAGAAAAATCTGAAAGTGGAACAGTTATACCTCTTCCATGAAATGTTAGACTCATAGGTGTGATCCAACATGGTTATAGTGCTCTGACTTGGTATAAGACTGCTTCCTATATTCCTAAAATAACTGCAAGACAGATGTTTGACAAGGAACAGGTGCAGAATCAGTTACACGGTCCTCTTCTTGTTCAGCCTAGGAAGAGAAATACTGGCATAGAAGCCTTTATAAAGAACATACCAGTTTACCCACTTAAAAATTAAGATGTTGGAAGAGAAAGCAGTATTGGGGCTGAGTACTGTCTTTCTTCCTCCCCACAATAGATCCCAATTTTTCAGGGATCGGGATTTGCTGTCTGTGTTATTGAACTGGAGACGACAGCTTGATCTTTGTTCCATCTAATGGCACATCTAGCGAACTATAATTTCTGGGAAGCTTCCTAAGGTCACATCTTTCCACTGGTATTGAAGGAGAAGAGTTGGTCTCCTGGTGCACATCTGCCTGTACTGTTGGCCCTGTGACTTTATCTTCCCTTCATCCCTGCCAGTCCGCATTGTAGACCCTGGTGATTATGAGTAACCAACAAAAGCCACGAACACTTTGCCTGGTATGACTTCTGGTATGAAGTAGATCAAAAAAGTTACCCACCTGTCACACTGCAGAAACATTCCAGTTCAAATTCTGCAGAAACTCAAAATGATGTACTTTGGACAAGATTATGCATTTATGATCTTGCAATACTGATAAATGGTTTCTAAGCGGAATTCACACATTAGAATATGCATTAATAAAATACATCCACCAAGAGTCCCTAAACCTACAGTGTTAATAGTTATAGCAAAAATTGGAGAGAGGTATGTCTGCCCCTAAATGGAAAAAAAAAAGTTTATAGCAATTCAGGATTTGCTCCTGAGAGGAACCAAGAGACTCTTTGGGCTCATCTACACCAAGCAGGATATTCCACTATGAAAGCAGTATGAAAGTGGTATATAAAAGGCAAGGGGCCACACTACTGCTTTAAAGTGGTGTTAAAGTGCACCGCAGGATCTATGCTACTGCTTTGTAGTGGTACTGAAGTACACTGACAACTGTTGAGGCCCATGACACCATGAACATGGTATGAAAGCTGTATATAGTACGTCTCAATGGGCCCCAATAGCTGTCAGTGCACTTCAATACCACCATAAAGCAGTGGTGTGGCTCCTGCCTTTTACATACTGCTTTCATACCACTTTCATAGTGGAATATCCTGCTTGGTGTAGATGAGCCCATAGTGAGTGCTCTAGCGTCCAGGGACCTGTGCTGCTTTCCTGGAGCCCACGTAAGCAGCATCAAGGAAAAGTTGCCAAAGCTGATAAACCTGCTGCCTGATGTCCCAGGTGCTCCTTGGAATTGCTGCATGAAAGAGAACCAAGCGGATTGAAGACTGACATTCGAAGAGGCCTAAAGGCTACAAGTTGTAAGGTAGTGGTTTTATGAATTCACTGGGTGGGAGGTTAGATGAAGTATATTCATAATAATTTGATTGTGGTTCTTTGTGACTTCGGTTCAAACTGGAGTACACAACCTTCTAGGTTTTTGTAACGCTTCCCTTCCCTTTGCCTGGAAAATCTTTCCATTGTGCATGAGCCTAGAGGTATAACATGGACTTTCCTTTATCCATAAGGGTACTTATTTCTTCTGGGGGGAGATTTCCCTTTCTGCTATTGCCCTTTTGTTCTTCTTAAGTAGTCAGCCTTGTTAGTTTGGAGGTGAAACCTCAATAATATACACATGCCAATGATGTATTTTTCTAGTAAGAGAGGAAATGGTACAAAGGGATACTTTTAGCACAGAATTAAATATCGAAGAAGTGCAGCTGTCAATCAACACCAACAGGATGGTCAGATTCCCAAATCAGTCTCAAGGTCCTGGGAAATAAAGAAGAGGAATGACCTTGTGAATACTTCAAATACCTAGGAACAATAATCACAGATGGCAGCTAAATAACCTAGATATGATATACCTAGATATGAAAGTGCCATCAAGGAAAACATGGAATCATAAACTCCAGCTTTATTGTACAACTGTTCAACCAGTCCTTCAATATTAATGTGGTTTCTGGATATGACAACTGGAAAACATGCTAAGAAAATATTTTGGTGCAATGAAAGAAAGCCATATGAAGAAGCTGTAATGAAGGATACATGGATTTCTAAAAACAAATAATGCAAGGTAAGACCACATGGAAAGGAAAGAGCCAAGTACTCTGGGAACCAACGAGAAGAAGGTACATGAAGCAGATTCTGGAACTTGAGTCATGTGTAGTGCAAGGGTAGCTGAAGCCAGCAGCAGGAAAACAATATACCTGGAAGGGATGGATGAAAATCCCATGGCCGGGAAAGAGATGGCACGAAGGTGAGAGGAAATGGAAGGCTGGTAATCCTGGGCCGCTGAGACTGGTGTGAAGCTAGAAGAGAAGCCACTGCCTAGAATTGATTGGTCCTTTTCATCCATTCACAGGGGTTGCTTTCCAAATAGTCTTTCTACATTTTCCCCTACCAATGGAATGCTTTCTGAGATGATAATCATGAATGGCCGTAGCATGTACGTCAACTTGCACAACCGATACAGATGTCCTCGTCAGCGTTAGGCAATTATTTCAAAGTTGGGCAGTTCACAGAAGTTAAAACTATCAAATACAATTCAAAGTAAAAAAACGGTACAAAACATAATATAAAAGCACCACCAGGATAAAACTGAGTAGCAGTGCAGAGATTTATACCGTTTTAAAATACAGATTAAGTTAAAAGACTAAGATGATAAACTGTTAAAATACTGGAAAAATAAAAAGGTCTTCACCTGGCGTCGAAAAGAGTATAACTTAGGGGCCAGGCAAACCTGTTTAGGGAGTGCATTCCACAGCCGGGGTGCCACAGCAGAGAAGGCCCTTCTCCTGGTAGCCACCTGCCTCACTTCCTCTGGCAGGGGCTCATGAAGAAGGACCCATGAAGATGATCTTAGGCTTCCACATTGTGTTGTAAAGGTGCCCTGCAATCCCACCCACCCCGCCCCAGCAAAAAGCCAAACAAATTCTGTCATTCAAGGACCTCATGGCTTTGCAAGCACTGTACTGCTTCTAGCAACATGGTACAAGACATCGTTACAACTCTGGTTTCTGGGAGTATTCATCTTCAGAACTCCCTCCAGAAAAATGTGCCATACCACTTCAAATTTTCATTTCTCTTCACACATGACTGGAGAAATGGCGTCTACAATGTGAGGACTTTCTGCTGATTCTATTCAAGTTTACCCCCATAGAAATCATTTAAAGTGTTGTTAGTAACCCGTTGTAACAGAGCACACGCTAGTGCGAAACACACACCAAGAGATCCTCCATATAAAAGAGAACCCAGACAGAATAGATTTCTTTTGCCCCACTGCTGAAAGAGCCAAGAAAGGTACAGATTTCTGAAGTGCTATCAATAAGAAAGGTAGCACAATTCTACAGGCACTCTTGCCCTGGTAATAGTGTGCTACAGAAACTGCCACAGAATGCCCATGTTGGTAATACCAATTTTTTTAGCAGTCACCATCAGAAGTTATATCACACAAGACTCCAGGATTTATCCCCATGATCAGCATTCTCTGTAATAAATAACCAGAGTAAATGATATTTAGCCATGTATCTTTAGATCTGTGTAGGTCAGGCTTTTCCACAGCCATCCATAAAAATGCACCTAGTGATCAACTCAGGCTCCACAGTGACCCTATTCAGACAACGTGCTAAGCCACGGTGGTTAAACATTTTGAGCTAAACACTGCAGCTTACTGCATCGTGTGAACCATGACTTAGTGTGGCGTGTGAACCATGACTTAGTGTGTCATGTGAACCATTCCTAACCATGGTGGCTACGTAACCACAGTTTAAACATATTCACTAATCATTTGCTGCAAATGGGTTAGCGGCCTAACCATGGCTTAGCTTAGGAGCTAAGCTAAACGCTTCATGAATGAGTACAACAGATGGACCTTGGCTTTCTGTATCAAGACATACTATTACTTGGAAGCAATAAACAAAGAGCTAAGGTAGATGCTACATAAGATGCATGGTTACTTTGCATGTATCTGGGTGCTTGCTTGCAGTGTTAGATAGTCTTGCAGGGAGCAGTTGTCATTTGGGCCATGGTGGACTAGGACAAGCAACCTTTTCTCCCACGCCCAGTAAAACTCTCTCCTCCACCTCTCCCAGGAAACCCCAGGGCAAATAACTTCAGGGATGTGTGATGGGGCAGGACTACCTCATTGAGGGAAAGGATTAAATTGCTCCTCCACTTGTACAATGTCCCCAATCCTGATTGTCCCCAGCTACTATTTGGTACTCAGAATAGGATATGTGAAATATGTATTTTGCATATTATTTAGGTTGGAAGAGGGGATGGAAATTTTAATTATTATTTTTATTTTTAAAAAAATTGTTAGCCACTCTCTTATTATAAAATAATCCCAAAGCGGGCTATAAACAACTAAACAGAGTAAAATAATACAGCATTTATGAATAAAATAATCACACAAGGGAGAACAGTAACAGATAACAAAAATTTACATAATACAGTAAAAGAAAAGAGAAAGTCGATCAAAAGCCTAATAAAAATCGGTCTTTAACTTGTGCCAAAAGCATCTAAGACTTGGGGCTGCCCGTGTATTAGTGGGGAGCGTGTTCCACAGCCAGGATGCTTGTATGGGGAACACCCTCTCTCACGTTGCTGTGTATTGAACTCAGCAGGACATCCCCACTCTTCATTCTTCATTTTCAGAATGTGCATAAGGGAGAAGGTGCTCCTTAAGGTAACCAGGTTCTAAGCTGTGTGGAGCTTTACATGTCAGCATAAGCACCCTGATATTGGCAGTTCCTTCAGAACTGGTTTAATGTGTTCCCAGTAGGCTGTTCCATTCAGCTGCGGAATTTTGCACTACCTGCAGTCTTTGGGCCAATGTCACAGGTAGCCCCCATCTACAGCGCATTGTGATAGTCTGATTCCGAGGTCATCAGTGCATGTGTCACTGTGGCCAAGATATTCCTGTTCAGGAATAGCTAAAGTTCATGTATTAACCAAAGTTGGAAAAGGGCATTTCTTGCTGTGTGGACACCACTTGTACCTTCATAGACAGTGATAGATCTAGGAGCACACCCAAGCAATGCATCTTCTTGTTCAGAGGGAGTGGAATCCCATCCAGGACAGGTAATGTCCCTAATTCCTGGACATGGGAATCACCTATCCACAAAGTCTCGTGTCAGTTATAGAGGTAGGGAGAAAGTGATTGAAATGGGTTCTTGATAAATAAGATGTCATAAGCTATGGATTTTTAGGATTTGGGTAAGTTAAAAGAGGGATGGGAAACCATTTTCAACATGAGGGTCACTGCCCAATGTGAGTGGAACTACTGCTGGTGTGCTGGTGTACCCCATTTTAACTCTCACAACCTTCCAAGCTCCACCTTAGTTGATCCATGCAGATCAGCTGTAGGGGGGCGGCGGCGGCGGCATTTTCCTGGCCTAGTGCTGAGAGAGGCCTCCTTTCTCAGTGCTGTGCAGAGGAAAGGGTTTATCTCTTATCTGCTGCTGATTGCAGAGATAGGAGATACACCCTTTTCCCTGCTCAGCAGTAAGAAAAGGTCACTGTCTCAACACAGGGGCAGGGGCAAATGTCTGATCTGTTGCAGGTCTGAGAGAAGTCCTTTCCCCTCTCAGTACTGAGGCAGGGGGAATGAGCTAGGCTTGGGGGAAAAGTTTGATGGGAACCCCTGTGCGATGCAGGCTGGAAGTTCTCCATGCCTGGCTTAGAGAGAAATGTTTTATATGTCTTTATTTGAAAGGAGTTTGGGTAGCACAATGGAGGAACTTGTATTACTAGATCAGGATGAACAGGCAGACACTGTAGAGATAACAAAAGCCTAGTAAATGAAGGTAACTTCTGTGCTAATGAACACTCATGAATGAATGTTTTAATGTCATGTGAGTGTTTCCAGCTAGAATAGTTTACATGGAAGCTTTTCCATTTTTTTAAAAAAATGTATCACCTATGCCTCTGTCCCAAATGGCCTCGAATGTTATTCTGAGACAGAGGAATCCTCCTATGGATACAATCAGTAAAAGTCTGTCTCAGGAATCTTCCAGATCCCAAGTCTACCAAGGCCCAGTCCAAGGAAGACAAAGAACTCTGCCTCTAAGGCCAGGAGTTCAGCCTTCTTCGGTGATCACCTGTAAGCTCTTGCTAGAGAACTCAGAGGTCACATCTGGAAGCCATCTAGTGATGCAAGTGTGTACAACTCCAGGGCAGGGCTCTGTCCCTCTGCATTCCTGATAACTTTCAGCTAGGGGATGTTACTTGGGCACTCAGTGGCCTGTTTGACAATTGCGCCCAGACTGCTGCTGCAATAGCCTCTCTTGCCAGGGACCTCACACTAGGAGATCTTCCAACCATGACAGTCTTCTGCTCCTTTGATCTTGTTCCCTGGAACATAATCTACTGCATAATACCTACTGACTATTGCTAGATGCGGCCTATTTGCACCCCATTCTGCACCTCATGGCTTCTCAACCACCCAAAAAACTCAAGCCAACTAGTGAGAACAGGC
Organism: Elgaria multicarinata webbii; assembly: GCF_023053635.1. Taxonomy (NCBI): domain Eukaryota; kingdom Metazoa; phylum Chordata; class Lepidosauria; order Squamata; family Anguidae; genus Elgaria; species Elgaria multicarinata. The sequence goes on along the minus strand of NC_086188.1, from coordinate 16,423,296 downwards.
CATTGTATTGGAAGCAGCTTCCTAGCCACAGTGACTATTCATTGGGAAAATGGGATTAAAATGGCAAAAGGTAGTGTGTTTATATCAACGGAAGGACTGTTAGGGACAAAAAGGCCAATAAAATGGATCCAAAAAGAAAGAAATAATCTCAAGATACTGGTGAAGAAAATAGTTCTTTAAGATGCCCAATTCATTTCAGCCCAATATATTATTTGTGATCTTCCTTCAGGGAATTCTTAAAAAGCTTTCAGAGACCTCTGTCAGGACTATCTCATACATCTGAAGATAGGTGGGCTTCTTAAAGAATAAACATCATTTTTCAGTTTCTTGAGACTAGTTCTCCCTTTCTGGATCTACTCTGGCTGCTTTCCAGTTTTCTCATACTTTCCAATAAAATGGATTAAAAATTAATCGGCCCAATCCAAAGCTCTGTGAGGCTTGCAGACGCTTAAGGAGAAGGCTTCCCATTTACTCAGTGTTAGAACGTGTGCAGTGAGATGTCTTCTTGGTGTTCCCCAGGAAGTCCTCACATTTTGAACCTCCCCAGCAAGTGCCTAGAGTAGCTGCTGAGTTGGGGCTAGACTCCCTGAGCAGACACCAATGTGGGCAAGAGTGCTAGAAAGGGTCTTTTTGATCAAAGATACACTGTAGACCTCCACTGTCTGACATAGTTACTTTAATGGTATTAGAGATCCTACGTACATCTAAATATAGATTCATGAAATAGAGATTTCCCCCACTAGGATCACAAGAACATTTTCTTGAAATTAAATATTTAATCTTGATATTTGATGAAAAGCTAGTTTCATTTAAATGCATGCAGCCATGAAACCCCCCTCTATGTATACCTACACATTTCAAGTGTTGTTGCAAACTTGGCCTCTCTGAAATGTGGTTTTCCTCCATCCTTAGCAAATCGGTAAAACACGCACCATATCCTGCTGGGATGAAGATTCAGAATAGAACCGGACCTTCTGGAATACTTATTTCTGCCACATATGGCCTTATCAGTCACACTGGTGAATAGTGTGTGCATAGTAATGTAACGAACCCCTTTGGCATAGCAATAACAACAACAATAATAATATATTTATTTCTTACCCGCCTCTCCCTTTGGATCGAGGCGGGGAACAACATTAGTACAAGTATCAACACATCTTAAAAATACTTGATTTCACATTCATCTGGTCTCCAATATATGTGGAGACCCTGCTCAGCTGCCAATTATGGTGAGGAGTGCTTTTTTAAAAGGTTTTTTTATTATTATTCTGAATTTGTATTTTTAAACAACTTACAAATTTGGCTTGTTTGAAACACAGCCAAAATATGATTCCTAGAACTGTTGCTGTTTTCAATTCAAATTACGTGCTCACTACATGCTAGATGCATGTTATCCTATTTCTATGAAAAGGTGGCCAGTCATCAAAGAGGATCTTCTCAAGGAAAAACATGGCGTCCTTCCTGAAAGCATGGAGCCTTCTGCACTAAAAAAAATCAATAAAATGGTAGCATTAGACACCTTACAGACCAAGTCCAAACTTTTGATGCAGACAGTTATCCTACCTTAAGCTCTCTTAGCCAAAGAAACACACTCACTCATTTCCAGCGATGGACACACTTGGATATACTTAAGAAGTCATCCAGTTCCTGCCATGTTTAAATACTTGTGCAGCTTGCTCTAAAACTAACCCTGGTGATGGAAGATCCTATACATCTTTAGGCATTCTCTTCTGGTGATCCACTATATTTACAATGGATGAGTAGAAGAAGTCTCAATAAAATGTGCTACAGACAACATCAACCATGCAGTGTTATTCTCATGCTGCGACAGGCACCAACATGTTGATTGGCCGACCACTGTACATGCTATCATGTTGCTTAGAGGGAGTGTGTCTACATGCAAGTAGCTGTGCTGTCTGATAGCGTTTTGCCCCAAATTCATGGTTAAGCGGAATTCAACATTATAATAGAATGCTGTCTTTAAGCACCTGGTAACGTCTGGATGATTTTGTTAGGTTGGTTGTCAAGCGCTGGAGCACACATAATTAGCTGTTAAGGTTGAACGTAACTGGAAGCTACAGAAGATACTTTTATTCCTTCCTTCCTTCATTTTATTACATTTCTATACCGCCCAACATCCGAAGCTATGTGGCACAGAGAAGTTAGGAATGGGGTCCAGGTAGATCTACAAGGACAAGTGCTGGTAGGACATGAAAAGGGTTGGAAACGGGCACCCAAGACTTGACCCAAGCCTGGTGGATACAAGAGTATTTTTGGAGGAGGTAAGTTAATACCTTAGGGTATCAAATAATGAGAAGATAGCCTTACATTTGAACATCAGTCTTAGAGGACTTGTCCAGAATGCCATGGGGCCTCTGAGACTTTGTTTACCTAATCTGTTAAGTTGCAATAATATTTTCTGAATTCAGGATTTGTTCAATGAGAAGTGGTATATAAATATTGATGATGATGATGATAGTAATTCACATCATCCTGTGTTTTTGTGTTGTTGTTTTTAAAACGAATTATTGTTTTACATAACGTCAGCACTCTGTATTAAGCAAAACAACAGGTCCTTCTACATTCAAGAGGATAATCAGAGGCAGGTGTGAGTTGAAAGAGTCACCAGACCCTGGTGACTAGCAGGGGCTCAAGAGTTGCCTCTCTTTTATGCCGGGTCAATTGATCACATAAGGTCTGGTTGCTTTATAATGGAGGTGACAATCCTTAGGGTTGCCAATTCTGCTAGATGAAGCTCACCGTTCCTAGAAAGACACAGTGACCTGTGGTTGACCCACAATAGTCAGCAAGGGAGTGTAGCTGGAATCCCTTGGAATGTGGTGTGTGTGTGTGTGTGTAGGCAGAGTAAATAACCCTGGGGTAACATCCCGGCTTTTGCAAATAAGTAGCCTTAGAACCTGTAGGTTGTGTTAGAGCTTCCTTGCTCATCAAAGCTCTTATTTTGCTCTGTACACTGGAACCTATCTTGGAGGGCGCGTCTTATGCCACACCCTCTAATGCTGCTTAATGCTCCTCGACAAAAAAAAGATTAGTCAGCCAATATTCTTTACTGACTAGTATTTTGAAAAATGTAGGGAAAAGCTTTTTAGCTGTCCCACCTTGGAGGCTAGCAGCTGACTATGGAACAGGATTCTCTTTTCAGTGGCCTGTGATTGAGTGTCTAGAATAAGTAGTCATTACGTATAAAGCATTATCAGCCTGAAACTCCTCAGTGGTGTAAGTCACTGATTTATTCCCATTGTGCAGATGAGCAACTGAGGCTGAGTAGTAATGGTAATCAATGCCATCCAGACTGCCCATGGATGAACTGGAATGCAAACCCCTCTATCCTAAGTACAAGACCTAGACACACTGCACAGGGGGGGGGGGAAAAGACTGTTCCCATATGACACATGTAGCCATTTAAAGAGCTTGTGTGTATTTGTATGTGAGTGTGTGTGTGAGAGAGAGAGCATGACACTTAAATATGTGTTCCTGCTGTCAAGTCACTGTTTCCTGGAGCTCTGGGCCATCTGAGAGAAGAAAAACTTAGCAAAGATAATTTGTATTAAACTGTGTTCTGTCTCTTTAAATGTAAAAAAAAAAATCCTTTCCAAGGCTATGGAGAGAAAATGCTAGAACCGTGCACGATCATGACTAGAAAGCAGGATATCTGAGTGGTCACAGAGTCTTTCCAGCACAAGAGAGTGAAAGAGAGCGAGCCTGGTCTCCTCTAACCTGCATCTATTTAGGCAGAAATGCTTCTTCTCCAGAACAGATAGCAAGTCCAAAGGCAAAAGGGAATGTGGCAGATCCTTGCTTCTGTGTTCAAAGGGAGCAGCAGCAGCAGCATCTTTGCTAACCATGGAAACCATGTTTTTAAAGGGATTATTTGGGTGCAGTGTTTTAAGCAAGCCCTTCTGAGGACTCTGTCTGCTCTGCAGTGCTTTGCGTTTTGGATCCTCTTTTTTGCACATATGTAATTCTGGAGGTTAAGAAGAAGAAGAAAAAAAATTCTGCCAGGGATTCAGAAGGCATCCCACTAGCGATCAGCTGACATTCCTAACTGAAGGCTGCAATGTGTTGCTTATTCATTTTGTACTGTGAGAGCTGCAGGGACTAGCACAGAGCCAAACTATGCATTTCAAACAGCAGGGCTTGTGCAAAAAGAGGGGTGAAAGAGAGGCAGCCGGCAAAGAAAGAGCACAACTGGACTTTCTCCTTGTTTTTATCCATTTCTGCAGGATCATGTATTCATAAGGGATGAGGTGGGCCACGGAGAGCGCAGGCCTGAGCTGCGGCCTACACACTCAGTCCAGAATCAGGCCCTCCACTACCGGAACCGAGAACGCTTTGCCACAATCAAATCAGCATCTTTGGTAAGCCGCCACCACACCCCTTGCCCTACTATCCCTTTTTTCCTCCTCGTTTCTGATGTGACTGTGTCAGTCTGGGGAAGGGGTCAAGAATGGTCTCCTTTCCCAACGCCCTCCTTTTTTCTTCCTTTTTTTTTTTTTTGTTGGCATAGCAACTAGATATTGCGAGAGAGATGTTTTTGTCTTTATAGAATATTTTGAAAATGTATCTTAGCATTTAGGGTTATTTTTGCAGCCTTTTGAAATTTAAACATGGCTTTTGGAGGAAGAGTATATATATATATGTGTGTGTGTGTGTGTGTGTGTGTGTGTGTGTGTATATCTGATTGGTTTGTTCCAAATTGCATCCATTTTTGTTGAGTATAATTTCTGTCTGTCGAGTGGGGGGGGGGAACGGGGGTGGGGAGAGACTGACTGACTGAAGGTATTGATGATTATAATTTTAATGAGTGCTGATGGATTTGACCGGTAGAAGGAATGGCTCTTGCCTCTCATGGTGAATTGCTGGCTGTTTCCATTCATTCATTCGCGTTCGTTCATTTACTGCTAACTGCATTGTTCCCATTTGACACTATAAAGGACTGGGCAACTCCTATAAAATGACAGAGGGTTTGGGTTTGCCTTTTTTTTTTTTTTTCCTGGAAGGCTGCAAGAAAAAAGCAGGGTGAGGGGGGAGAGTGGCGGTTCAGGCAGCATTTGTACTATTGCAAATGTGATTGCTAGTGATGTCTTTGTAGTAGCGAAAGGGGTGTGTGCTGGTAGAGTGAGGTCTGTGCCTCCTCCCCCATCCTTTCCTCTCCTCTCTCCCTCCCTCCCTCAGTCTCTCTCTCTCTCTCTCTCTCTTACACACACACACAGCTTGAAATTGGCACCAGCATCCCAAGAGTGGGTGGAGGAGGGGTTGTGATGCTTCACAAACCAGAAAGATTTTCTCCTACATGTAAAATGATAGAAATCTTTGGTATTTCGGCCAAATCAGTATTAGAGGTCACATGGGCAGAGAGATTTACAGGGTGCCCAGCATTTGGCCGTTGCATTTGCTGCCTGCCATTATGACATCATCCTGAGCCAGCCCAGAAATTACAATGGATAACCCTCCCGTGTGTGTGTGTGTGTGTGTGTGTGTGTGTGTGCGCGTCTTGCTTTGTATCCGAATGATTTTTCTCCTTTGCCGTTTCCCCGAGCGCTCGCCATAGCGTATCTGTTCTCCACCCCAGTTCCATCTTCAGAACACATCAAAAGGGCTTGTTGTTAGCCCCAGACAAAAGGTGGGTTGAGAAGGAGAAGAAACGTGCAGGGATAGGAGCAGTTTTCCTCTCGTGCTGAAGCAGTGGAGTTCGAAGTACTGCTCATGCTCGCCGCTGGCATGGATCCTGGGAGGGGTGTGTGTGTGTGTGTGTGTGTGTGAGAGAGAGAGAGAGAGAGAGAGAGAGAGAGAGAGAGAGAGAGATTTTCCTCTGTGGCATGGGAAAGTGCTCCCTCTGGAACTTGCAGGCTGACCTGGATGCGTAGGCATGGAAGCATGGTCTTCAAGGCAGCGTGTCTCACGCCTCCTCCAAGCACAGACCTCCATTCTCTCTCCTTTTGTAGAGAACCAAATGCCATCAAGATAGACTAGTACCTCCCTTGCCATAAAAACGGATACAATTCTGCCTAAGTCAGTGCAGTCATTCAGTCATTCTCAAACTCTTGTTAAAATGCTACTCCGTGCTAACTTGGGCCTCCGAAGCATGGCTCTTCTTGCGGGGACTAGGGGATGGGAGAGAGTTCTGACCCTGGCTGGATACTATCATTGTTAACATCACGCTTGCATATCTGTGTCCAAAATCTGGTGAGCGTTAACGTTCGCACATGAATGCTGATCATTCTCAATGAATTTTGCAAATGTCCAAAATCTTAAGACACAAAAATCTTTTGACTGTTACCTCAGTATGTTTGCCAGCATTCATTTGTCTACGTCCTCAAAGTTGGGGGAATACATACCTGTTTTGGACATTTACAGGAACGTTCATTCACAGCAACATTCATTGCATTTTGGATTTTTACTGTAACACATATACTACCAAGGACTATAGTAGTTGCTATTGAGCAGTAGTTGCAGCCACTGTGAAGGCCTGGAGGAGTGTTAGCATGGCCCAAGGGGAAGAGAATAGTATATACATAACCAGCTACTACTGGGTGTTTTACTTTTGTCACTGCCTTGTACATCTGCAGCTAATATCTCCAATGATCACAACTGGCAAGCTTACTACTATTAGTGGTATTTGTTTAGCTACATATACTGTACAAGTGGGACGTGGTGCCAAAGGTTGCAGTAGACCTTCATCCCTGCTTCTTTTCAGAGGAGCTGTACCCCTCCTCCCAGGATAATAGAAGCTGCAAGGAGCTCAAGCAGGCAATTCACACACCCCCTGTTCTTCCTCTCCAGATGACACTCAAATGAGCCCATGTTTTCAGTGGCTCCTGGAGGCACTGAGCATGCTCAGCCCTCTTTGGGGAGGCTTAAAAAATATTCTGTACTTCTGCATGCCTCCAGGTTTCCCCTGAGCATGCTGATACCTCACTCTTGTTTCTCAGTTGCTCCATTTCTGTCAGCACTCGCCACCTGACATCACAATTAGGGGAAGAGATGATAAGGCCTTAGATTGCCATTTCAGAGGCGGTGGGAGGGGGGATTCATTCATTCACCCATTACATTTCTGTACTGCCCAATAGCCAAAACGCTCTGGGCACTTTGCAGCATGACAAAACATAATATAAAACCTTTAACGTTCAATCAGTCAGAGTATGCACAAAAACTGGGTTTGGAGGTCGAGGGAAACTCCATACCTCCTCTTGTAATGCCTCTGCCCACTTTAGAACTACGAATCTTGTCCAGTAGCCACCTCCTTCCCAAAGATTCCACTTAACAATTCCTGCACCCCAACTTGATAAAGATAGTAGGACACACAGCCCCTGCTGTTATCAAGTTGCTTTTATGTGTTCCTTTCCCCATATTTTCAGTAGAGTACCTCTTTTGTCCATTGACCAGACAAAGCCTTTATGAATCCTCCTTCATATGAATTTCCATTTACACACTGTCATATCCTGATATCCCAGGGCAACTTACAGTATTTTAGCATCTCTTTCTCTTGGCTTATGCCTTTTTTTTTTTACATTCCCTACTGTTATCTTTTGAAAACAATTTCCAGAGGGATAGCCATGCTAGTCTGTTGCAGCAAAAATAACAAAAAATCTTATGGCACCTTAAAGACTTTAAAAAAAAATATTCTGGCACAAGCTTTTGTGGACATTGTCCACTTCATCAGAATGCGTCTGATGAAATGGACAGTGTTCACGAAAACTTACGCCAGTATAAATAAGTTAGCTAGTTTGTAAGGTGTCACATGGCTCATTATTATTATTATTATTATTATTATTATTATTATTATTATTATTATTTAGCACAATTAGAAATAGTGTCGGAGACCTGAAAAAATCCCCATAATTTTGAATACAAACTGAGGTTTCCAAGCATTTCATAACCTGTTCAAAAAATTGAACATTTCGACACTTGCTTTCGTACCAAGTACAATTTAAATTTACAGATCTGACAGACAACACCAAACTTTTCAACTTTTATATCGCATTAATAAATTAATTAACAAGCAAACAAACATATCACCAATGACTTCAGCCTAGAGTGCTGGATTCTATCCAGTCTAGCTGCTTAGGACCTAACTGCCCAGTGCTGACACATACACATATACCTCCCAGAGCAACTTGGCCAGGTAGAATCTGCCTCCCACCTTCGCATACTCAGGTTGAAGAACCTGGTGGCCATTCTCACCCCTTCAATTGAGGGCCTTCCAATTGGGAAATAGAGGATTACCAGAGAGGCCTCTGTGTCAGAGCCATTTTCTATTGGAAAGGGTATTATTATTTATTATTATTTATTTATATAGCACCATCAATGTATTAGCCAGGTAAGAACCACACATCCGAGGTGAGAAGCTGCCCATTCCACAGTGCAAGTAGGAGTGCTGTGGGGAGGGGGGAGGTTATAAAAAAATCCATGGCAGGGGCCCAGTGTGCCTGATTGGGGGGCAGTCTTGTAACTCTACTATCATCATTCCCTCTCCTGTCGAACTTTTGAAAAAAAAAAACCCATGTCTTTTAGTTGGGAAGGAAGAAGGGTCGCCCAAAAATAAGCCTGTTTTCTACATACTCAGGGGATTCCCTATGTATGCAGAAATATATTAGTTTGTACATTCAATTTAAGCACAAGCCAAAATGGCCCGACCAAGAAAGATGCTCAGTGACTTCCAGTCCTTATGGAAGCCACTGAGCATAGTTGGCTCTACATTGTGTGTTAGTCTATAAATTTAGACTAAAGTGCTGAGGAAGTCCGTTGAAGGGGAAATGGAGGGGGATTGGCCTGCTTGAGCTCCGATGGGGATGTCTGCTATGAGGTCAAAAAATTATCCACCCCATACTATATGGGGAGGTTTCCAATGTGACACTTTTTCCTTTCCCTCTTTCCAGAGACCTCCCTCCCTTCCTGCTCCCAATAAAAGCGATAAAACAGTCAGGTTGGCAGCTGGACCCCAACCTGGGTCCCTTAGGGCTATATAGCATATATATGAAGGGCAGGGTGGTGGGGGGTGGAAGTGCCTCTCCCCCCCCCCGCTTTGCTCCTGTACCTTCCGCTCTCCCTCAGGAGCATTACAGGGCTCCTGTTCTGGGCTGGTTGGAGCCTTGAACAAAAGCTCTCCTCTCACCTACTTGGAATACATTGCAACATTTTGGTGCAGGTCTCCACCTGTTCCTTCCAATAGCAAACTTGGTGTCCCCATCCCAGTCAGTTCTGAAGTGAAGTGGGAGGGGGCACAGATGAATTAGTGGTGCCTGCGTATTCAGGACTCTCCAAATATGCAGAAATATATTAATGTGGGGGTTGGGGTGGGGGGACACATGGCTAGGACTGAGGACCTTCATTGTTCTCCAGGAGCCGTGGAATGTTAGGGTGTCGGGCAGCAGGGGTTAACATGGGGAGAAAATGGCCTACTTTAACCCCGTAATAGCTTATAGTCACAGACCCCCTCCCCGCTATATAGCAATACAATATTCTGGTTCACGGACAGAAGCCGTTCCCAAACCTGAGTCCTCCAGAGCTATACAGCACAGTGGAGGAAGGTGTCAGAAGTGTGGGAATCAAAACTTGGTGTCCTTTGTCCTTCCGCCTCCCTGAATCCGCACCACCTATAAGTTCCGATTAGTGCCACAAAGCTCCTGCTCCTGCTCCTCACATGTTTTTCCTAATTCCAACAACAACCTGAAACCAGCCCTCTTCAGTCACCCCCTCCCTTCGCCCCATCCCAGCCGAGCACCATTAAAACTACGAGCCATCTCTAAACAGCCAGCAGTTTTAGGCATCACCCTGTGACAGCTATCCATAGGGAAAATAGGTCTTTCAGTGGCTCCTGTGAAAACAAGGAGAGGCCGCCCCGATTGGACCTGCTCAGGCCAACGGTGGGAACTCTCTTCTCTTGCCATTGCAGTGTCCTTCCATTTGCTCTGCAGTTTTGCTACAGTTTGAGCCATTCCCATTTGAGTTTGGGCCCTTTACTTTGGAAGGAGTTCTTTCCTGATGGTCCCACGGTCTGGTTTGTGGCGTGCAGCCGAGGGAGAGATCCCAGTAGCCACACAGTACAAGATCCATATTCCGTTCTCTCTATCTCCAGTTGAAGGGCTGCATGTTGACAGGGCTGAAAGAGATCTCTCTCTGGGACCCTGGAAAGGGTGGACAGTGAGTGCTGAGTGAGGTGCACTGTTAAATCTGACGTGATAAAAAGAAAGTTAAAAAAAGGAGCTCCTTGTATCATTTCGCTTCGAAAACCCCGCGTAAGGGTCCAGTCATTCATTTTCTCTCTCCATGAATCATTCTTTCGCTCCTTTCCATATCAGGTTTTAAAATCCATTCCTGCTGTTCCCTTAGGGACATCAATGAGGATTGTAGTAAAGCTAAATGAGGTATTTGTGTATGTCCTCACAAAAGAGGTCATCAAAGGAGGGAGACTCCTATCTCAACTAACCCTCTCAGATGGCAAAGCCTGTAAATGATGTGTCCAGAGAAGAGTTTTTTCTGGCAAATTGTTACCAGAATGATGATGGTATTTATATCACGGGTGGGCAACTTCGGGCCATCTGGGGGTGAATTTCCAGTCCCCAGACCCTCTCCCCCCACCCCACCCCCAGGATTGCACTCCTGCTCCTGCCTTTGAAATTTGGAGGTGATGAAGCAAAAAAAGTTGGTGGACTTTTTTGCTGCTGCCACTGAATTTCAGTGGCGTGGGAGTGGCAGGGTCTGCACTCCTGTGGCTGCATGGGACTCGTGGGCCACATGTTCCCCACCCCTGATTTACGTAGTGCTTCAGAGCAAGGGTGCGAAATCTTTTTTGTGTCAAGGGCCACATTTCTTTGAGGGTAATCTATTGGGGGCCACATGCAGGGCGGGGCGGAAGTCAGTGGCGGACAAGGCCAAAGCGGTTGGAACCACCCCCTTTTGCCTTTCTCTTTCTTCTACCGCCTTCTCTCTCTCTCTCTCTCTCTCTCTCTCTCTCTCTCTCTCTCTCTCTCCACCCCGTGGGCTGCTGGGAGAGTGTTAACTTGCTCTTGACAAGAGTATTCAACTGATCGCTTGCAGAGGTCTTTTGAAAGTAGGGCAAAGGCCACTAAAATTAGAACGAGGGCCACAGGTTACATATCAGTGCTTTAGAATGAGGGCTGGGGAACCTATGGCCCTCCAGGTGTTGTTCTACCACTCCCACCTGAGAGAATGCCTCCCCTAAAGCCACCTGGTGAGTCCGTACTAGAGGTGAGATTAAATTAGCGATGGGCAGTCTCGCTCAACCCCCATCCTTAATTAATCTAAAAATGATAAATTTAGAGGCTGTCCAAAAACGAATCCATTGTTTTCTGGACTAATGGAGGATTGGTGATCCCTCCAGGCCCTATTGCTTGACCACTGAAGTCCCTAAGTACCTGCAGTAGTCTGGATGCCTCTGTGCACCCTGGCTGCACCCTCCCCAGCATAAATAGGACATTCTTTGTCCCTCAGTGTTTCACTGCATACTGGAGGTGGGGAGAGCAATGGTGGAGTCCAGTGTGCACTAGAGAGGGTGCAGGCTGCTCGGAGACCTTGGATACTCTCACAAATCTGACCTTCTCTTTCCTACCCCTCCAGTAAGTAGCGCAATTGACGAGAGCCTTGTTGTAAAGGGCCTCCTGGCACAGACAGTAAAAGGCTTCACACAGCCCAGAGTTAAACTATGGAACTCACTACCACAAGATGTAGCGATGGCCACCCATTTGGATGGCTTTAAAAGGGGGCTGGATAAATTCCTGGAGGAGAAGGCTATTCATGTCTACTACTCCTGGTGGCTCTGTGCTACCTCCACTACCAGAGGCAGTATGCCTATGTACACCAGTTGCTGGGGAACCTGGGCCGGAGGGTGCTGTTGCACTCGTGTCCTGCTTGAGGGTTCCTGGTCGACAGCTGGTTGGCCACTGTGTGAACAGAATGCTGGACTAGATGGTCCCTTAGTCTGATCCACCATGGCTCTTCTGATATTCTTAATTGCTAATGCCCCCATCTCCATCAAGTAGTACAAAGTAAAGGTGGAGAGGGTCTGATCCATGCTTTGAGGGATACAGGGCACACAAAATGACTTTACAGTTTATATGGTGGTTGTGATTTTTTTAAAAAAAACTTGCAGTGGCACAAAACACTCAAGCTGTTTCAAGTTATATCAATAGGAGCATTTCCTCAAGATTCAAGGAGTAATAAGAAGACTTTAGTCAACACTATTAAAGCCTCATCTGGAGTAATATGTTCAAGAAAAAAAGGGTTTGGAGAAAAGCACCGAAGCTGGGAAGGGCTCTGAAATGCATTGTCCTGCAAGGAAAGGCTTGCGCTAGGGAGAGCAGATTAGCAATGGCCAAGTCACTGTGCCTAGGAGAGGCTTGGTGGAGATTCCATTTCGTTTTGTGCTGCGGATCTAAGTGCTAGTTCATAGACAGTCATTGAGCAAGAGCCAGGGCCTGTGGGTCGAGCAGGGGAGTCAACCCAGTAGTGGGACCCAGGAAGTTTTTAAATAAATAAGTCAAGCCAGAGAAATGAGTCAAGAGTCAGAACAAGAGCAGGCTGCCATCCCTTTGATCCTGAGCAGTAGCCAGGACTCTGACACAGAGGAGGAAGAACCAATGATACAAGCCATGGATGTTCTGGACCCAGACCCAGTCACCAACACCCTGCCAGAGCCCATTAGCCAGGAATCCCTTGAGCCAGAGCCCCCTTGTTTAATTCTAGCTTAGTCTCTGGTTTAACCATCTGGCTCAACCCACAGCTCTGGCTCCAACTTGATGACTCCATGAACTACACCTTAGACCGATAGCATGAATTTAAACTGGATCCACCAATCTTGGCCTAGAGACAACACCCATTGGGTCCAATTCCCCTGAGAAACTTTACAGCAGGGTCCTCATGCTCCCTATTGACTGCTCACTAGTTCAGTTAACGCACAAGGGAGGAGCTGACTGAGAGGCAACGGCTTGCTCCTAGACTAGAGGACTACGCCTTTAAGGCTCTCCAGGAAGAGAGTAGAGCCTCACAGGGGTAGTTTGGCCCAAGTTAAGGAAAGGAAAGGAACCTCTTTTGCAAGCACTGAGTCATTACTGACTCTTGGAGGGACGCCAACTTTTGCTGACTTTTTGGCAGGCCTTATAGCGGGGTGGTTTGCCGTTGCCTTCCCCGGCCGTTATTCCCTTTCCCCCAGCTAACTGGGTACTCATTTTTCCGACCTCGGAAGGATGGAAGGCTGAGTCGACCTGAGCTGGCTGCCTGAAACCAGCTTCCGCTGGAATCGAACTCAGGCTGTGGGGAGAGTTTCGGCTGCAGAAACTGCTGCTTTACCCCTCTGCGCCACACGAGGCTCCTGGCCCAAGTTAAAGACTTCAGTTAAACTCCAGACTTTGTCTGTTGGGAGCTGTCCAAGGTCCTGCAACTCCAGCTACCTGCCTGTCTGAGCCACCTTTGGACATATGTCCCATTCGTAGTCAGGAACGCTACCATTGTCCAGGAAAAGACACAGCCTGACTAGGAAGCCTTTATTTCCATTCTGGTCGAGAAGTGCCAATAGCCAGCCTGGTGGGAAGAGCCACTCCAGTACCTGGAAATCCTGAACCGACAAGGGTGAGGATCCAATCTATTGGCTCACCATGTGAGGCCGCTATACACAGACCTCAGGATTCCCAGTTGTGGTCTCAGCAGCTCTTGATAATGCACACTGCTTGATTATTTTTTTCACCAGACAGTAATGCCACACTTGGAGCCACTTTATGCTTCGGACAGTGGCGTGGGAGCTGCTGCGTTATGGCTGCTTCTGGCAACATTGAAGGAAGCAGATCATGTTGAGGGGGACAGCAACATGGCTACTTCTGGTGATGGGATCATTCCCAGTACTGTTCCTCCCTGTGTGATCAGGGTCCTTCAAGCATTACTGGACAGAGCGGCCGCATCACAGCGGCCCCTGCACCTTTCCTGGTGAAATATGAACAGGACCTTGATTACCAGCTGTGGAATGTGCAAAAGAACTCCGTTGAAACGTGAGGTGGCATCCACCCATCCGCAGAGTTAGATCTGTATCATTTCAGGTTAGAAAATGGCACGGAAGTGTCTTATTGTCTTGCAGTGTCTGCTTATTGTACATAAATTCTGTTCGGGGAATGATTAAGCAGCATGGAAGTGAGTTGCTGTGTCCAGAATCTTTCTTTAGGGCAGGGGACTGTATTAGATTGTCTTCATCCTACTTCTAGTTTTAGGATTTAAAAAAATCTAAGCGTTAAAGGGAAGCCAGAAATAAGAGGGTGTCGAATCAGCAATACTACAAACGAGAAGGATCTTGGAATTGTTGTAGATCACAAGCTGAATATGAGCCAACAGTACGATATGGCTGCAAGAAAGGCAAATGCTATTTTGGGCTGCATTAATAGTAGTATAGCTTCCAAATCACGTGAGGTACTTGTTCCTCTCTATTCGTCCCTGGTTAGGCCTCATCTAGAGTATTGCGTCCAGTTCTGGGCTCCACAATTCAAGAAGGACGCAGACAAGCTGGAGCATGTTCAGAGGAGGGCAACCAGGATGATCAGGGGTCTGGAAACAAAGCCCTATGAAGAGAGACTGAAAGAACTGGGCATGTTTAGCCTGGAGAAGAGAAGATTGAGGGGAGACATGATAGCACTCTTCAAATACTTCAAAGGTTGTCCCACAGAGGAGGGCCAGGATCTCTTCTCGATCCTCCCAGAGTGCAGGATACAGAATAAAGGGCTCAAGTTAAAGGAAGCCAGATTCCAGCTGGACATCAGGAAAAACTTCCTAACTGTTAGAGCAGTACGACAATGGAATCAGTTACCTAGGGAGGTTGTGGGCTCTCCTACACTAGAGGCCTTCAAGAGGCAGCTGGACAACCATCTGTCAGGGATGCTTTAGGGTGGATTCCTGCAATGAGCAGGGAGTTGGTCTCGATGGCCTTGTAGGTCCCTTCCAACTCTGCTGTTCTATGATTCTATGATTCTGAATGCTTCGCCCTGTCTGCTGAGGTTGAACAAGGAGGACATTTAGGTTGGGATGACCAACTGGTAGCCTCCAGGGTGAATCCATCCCTTAAGGCACTTTATCTTTCCCCCACCCAATATGACCCTACCAAATAAGTCAAGGTGCAGTCATCATCTTGCACACAATTCACTTTTAAGGAAGGGAAAGAGTGGGGCTCTGTAGTCCATATAGATGTTTCTATATTTTGTTCTCTTGTATGTTCTAGAAAAAGCAAATGAATGCTGCCAATCTGTCTCCTGTGGGGATTTTAAGGAAGTAGATTTGTAAACACCCTTCGATGGTCTCATGCTATAGAAGCACACGTGCTCTCTACCTGTGAAGCTCTTCCAGCCCCTAGCCTAGCATCTGGAGAACAGAGTGGGCCTCCAAGAATACAAACTTGGGCCAACCCTGACTTAACATTTTAGGGAGAACATCCTAAGCGTAGGAGTACTTTGGCAGTGGACTAAAGCTGCATGGAGACAATAAATTCCCATTCTGGATTCACAACTCATGAAAGTTTTCAAGGAGAGGCCGAAGAGGTATCTTCCTTGGGAGACCTTGCATATCCGATATTCTGTACTGAGCCAGGAGATGGAAAACATAACCTGATAGATCCCCCTTTTAAATGACCATTTATGGTAATCATCTTGTTGGTGAACTGTTCGTGTATTTACTTAAGCAATGGCCTATTTAGACATGAGTATGTTTTCTCCACAATTAGTATTCCTGACATAACCCGGGCTGTTACTTCTCCCCTTCCTCACAGCCATGTGTGTGCAGTTTCATCTGGGGAACCAATGTGCAAGTTGTAAAAGTGGTTGCACATTGTTTCCCCGGGTTTTGCAGTCTACGTATCCCCCTCATTGATGCAACAAAACAACATCCCCTTATTTGGGAAATGGTTGGAGTCTATGGTCATGGTCCTTTGTCTCAGTGGTGATGTGCTGCGCTGGACTTTGTCCTATGAAAGTAATTCCTAAAGACCTATTTAAGTAGAGAGATTCAGACTGGGTTGTTGCAACGCTGCAGAAGATCACACTGGAGCAGCCTCTGGGAGATAAATGTTAAAAAAAAAAAGTTGTTGCTGTTGTGGTAGGTCAAGGTAGTTGCTTTAGGGATAGGAAATGTAAGATTATCCTTCCAGAAAATCTTTCAAGGCGGGATTTTGGAAGCATAAGAAGAGGACCTTGAACAAGTACAAAGCTGATAGAGAGTTTCTGTAAACTTTTGTAAACCGCCCAGAGAGCTTTGGCTATGGGGAGGTATATAAATGTAATCAATCAATCAATATTTCTTAGATAACGTTCATACGGGGTGCTGCAGGACTTTCAAGTACTCCAGTTTCTGCAGGAGCATCTTTGGACATAAGGGGCACTTCAAAGCTCTTGCCCCACTCCTCTCCATTTCAGTGGAGTTGTTCACTATTGGATTTTTCAGTGGATTGTGATTTTCATGAAATAATGGAGACTCTGTAGACTCGCTGGCGCTGTGGAGAGTTGGGGCCAATTTAAAAGAGCCTATCAGCATGTTGAAACATGGTTTATATCAGTCCGTCTTGCACTTCATCCCTGAGTGAAACAGTTCTATGGTTACTTCAGTTTTATGGCCACATTGCAGCTCACTATGCATCTAACCTGTCAGCCATTTTATGTTCCATTAGGATTTGAGTTATGCTTGGACCTGGAAGACCTAGGTTCATTCCTTCTCTGTCATGGACTCCCTGTGTGGCCTTGGGCATGTGTCAGGTCTCCACAAGGGTGAAGCTACAGGCATCTGGGTTCCAGGGTCTTGAGTAGCTGGCTGTAAGTTTAACTGGGCCAGAGGCCAGGTGTGTGGCCCAAAACAGGTAGGCGCAAGTTTCAGATCCTTCACAAGGATCAGAGGGGCTAGAGGCAGGTGTGTATTCAAAACCAGACCAGGGTCAGGACTCAAGGAAAGGAAGCAATGGCTTTGACCATGGATGTTCAGCCTCCAGCCTTGGGACTCAATGTGTCCCACACAGGTTCTGCATACAGCCTACAGAGCCTCCTTGGGTTCCTCCAGGGAGTAGGCCTTGGCCTCCAAGCCCCAGCGCCTGGAGGAATCCCTGCTGTTATCAGAGATAACAATGGACATGTGAGTGGCTGGTGCTGAGAGAAGGGGATGACGCGGGCTGCTGGGAACTCGGGTGGCTGCTCTGGATGGAGAAAGGCGAAACGGACGGGGTGGGAAGACGAGGATGTGGCCACACCCACCAATAATGTCTGGCATGTGGAGTGCAACCTCCGCCCATGCAAATTGATTTGGCACTCCTAATTTAGGCAGTATCCTCACACCAGAGGTGAATTGCTCAGACTAAGCTCTGAGGCCAGTGCTTTATAGGGCCTGGCAGGCCAGGATTGGCTCTTGGGGGTCAGCTGACCTGATGGCCAGTTAGGCTGCCACTGTGGTGTAGATGCTGACCTTGAAGCCCAGGATTCAGCTTGCCAGGCTTGCAGTAGAAGCAGGTTGCTAGTAGTGCAGAAGGTAAGAAACCAGGACCTTACTGCTCTCTCTCTCTCTCTCTCTCTCTCTCTCTCTCTCTCTCTCTCTCTCTCTCTCTCTCTCTCTCTCTCTCTTATGCACATGCATACACACACAGGTGCCTTACATCTTGTCATTCAGCTTCAGTTTTCCAATGATAGTGGGAATATTATTGGCTCCTGGGGAAATAACCGCAAGGGATATTGTCAAAACAGCCAAGAGTCTTGTGGCAACTTCAAGACTATCAAAGTTACTCTAAGCTTTAGTCCACTCCATCAGATCCTTTCATCAGAAGAAATACTGTGAAGACCACACACAATTAAGAGTGAAACCTTTTATAAAATTGAAGTATGTCTGCAAGTTTTAACTGTTAGATTAATCAATGAAAGTTTTATTTAACGAATTAGTGACAGCAGATTTTAATGGGTGGTGCTAAGAGTTAAGGACACATGTATTTTTTAGGCTATTTGATTCTGTGTTAGCACAGTAGGAAATGAAAAGGCAAATATTAAAGATGGCCTTTCCTTTTAAAACTGAATGTTAATTTGAAGTATAATATTAAAAATTATCTCATATTTCCTTCACTATCCTCAGCAAGGCAACTATAAAGTGCAATTTGGTAAAGTGCAAATTTGTTTAAATTTAATTGGCTAAAATGAGAGCGACCAATTAAAAAAAGTTCCTAATTGAAAGCCCTCAATAAAAGTAATATATAAACATGTAGTGCTGTGGTCTGGCAGGGCCCTCAAGCAGTAGCTATTTCAGTAACAGCTGAACTGCAACACATCTTGAGTCTACCCTTTAACTTGTTAGATGGAAGACCATTGATGAAATAAATAAGGATTTGGGGCTGAGGAAGAGAGATGTGTACGTGTATAATGGGCAAAGAATGTGCACAGGTAGCCAGAAGTTGTCTTTTCTATTATAAAGCTAATAAATAGCTGGGTCAGCTTGAAATAAGACTGACTTGTGGACTAAACACTAACAGCAGAGAGAGGTTTGTACAGTAGCATCTTGTTCTCTCTGACCTCTGTCATTGAAAGGGGTTAGTTTTGTTCAGCCCTGTTAAGGTCTGGGATGCAAGTTTCCAGTATCTGTCAGAGGTTCACCATGATTTGGGACAAATCAAATTTCTCAGTGAGGCAAGAACGGAACAGCACTGTAGAGAGTTGCAAGTGGAGCTGGAAGCCAGACACACTTCTCTGTATGCTGCTCCAACAAGCAGCAATTGAGACTGAACCTTAAGTGGGGTTTTGCCTTCCTTTAGCCTGGTTGGCCCCACCTCCATACTGATTGAGGCCTTTTGTCTTAAAGGGGCCTGGATTATTTTCACAGCCTCAGGCTGCAACAGTTCGGGGATGGCTGTGGCTTGCAGATGTCTGCAAGCGCTGGGCTGAAAACAACAAAATGAAATTTAATAGGGATAAATGCCAAGTTCTACACCTAGGAAAAAGAAACCAAATGCATAGTTACAAGATGGGGCATACTTAGCTCAGAAATACTACAGGCGAGAAGGCTCTTGGAATTGTTGTAGATCACAAGCTGAATATGAGCCAACAGTGTGATGTGGCTGCAAAAAAAGCAATTTTGGGCTGCATTAACAGAAGTATAGCTTTCAAATCACGTGAGGTACTGGTTCCCCTCTATTCAGCACTGGTTAGGCCTCATGTGTCCAGTTCTGGACACCACACTTCAAGAAGGATGCAGACAAGCTGGAGGGAGTTCAGAGGAGGGCGACGAGGATGATCAGGGGTCTGGAAACAAAGGCGTATGAGGAGACAAGATTGAGGGGAGACATGATAGCACTCTTCAAATACTTGAAAGGTTGTCGTACAGAAGAGGGCCAGGATCTCTTCTCGATCATCCCAGAGTGCAGGACACAGACTAATGGGCTCAAGTTACAGGAAGCCAGATTCCAGCTGGACATCAGGAAAAACTTCCTGACTGTTAGAGCGTTACAACAGTGGAACCAATGTCCTAGGGAGGTCATGGGCTCTCCCACACTAGAGGCATTCTAGAGGCAGCTGGACAGCCATCTGTCAGGTATGCTTTAAGGTGGATTCCTGCATTGAGTAGGGGTTGGATTCAAAAGTGAAACTACTATTAAACTATTAAAGAATCGACCTTCAAGTGGATAAAATTGGAATACCTAGAGTCTGCGGATGGTAATGTGACAGCCTCTGGAGGTCGTCCCTGGGTCTTCCTGGGAAACTGGGTCCTGGGGAAGTGGAATGGGAACCTAATGTAATGAAGCTTTTCCCTAAACTGTTAACTCAGGAGCTTATTCTTCTGTGGATGAGGGTTGGGGTCCTAGCCCATGACACATTTGTCTTTGGTTAGCAGATGGCTCCCAAGATTCTTCCTTTGACCTGTTCATGTTCCGCAGCATAAGGCTATAGGATGAATATATGTTGGTAAATAAGGACATCATGGACCTGCCCAAGTATTAAGATCATCCTGAGAGACCTCTCCTCCAGATATCCCCTCCCTTGAAAGGGAGGCAGGCAGCAACCAGAGATAGGGCATTTTTGGTTGTGCGCATGGTCTCCCCAGGGAGATTCACCTGGCGCGGAATCTGATGTCTTTTTGGTAGGAGGTGAAGACCTTTTTATTTCCACAGGCTTTTAAGATCCTTTTAGATTTGTTCTAAGCTTTCGTCTTCCGGTTTTCTGTTTTAAAGCCAAGACATTTTAGCTGCTCTACTGCTTAACTGACCATATTCTATTGATTTTGTTCTAATGTTGTGTTAAATTGTTTTGTAAGCCGCTATGGGGTTCCTTTAGACTGAAGAGTGGGATACATATATTCCAAATAAATGAACCATTTTAGATGTCATTGGGGGAGTGGGGAGCGTGACTCAGGGGGAGCTTCAAAGGCAGACTCTTGGACCTGTCCAGGGGTAAATTGGAGGGAAAGTGGTGTATTTTAAGAACATTTCTTGTAACTATAGCAATGATGGAGCCAGTGATCTGGCCAAGGATATTGCTGCTCCCGAGAAATAATCACATATAGATGGAAATTTAGGCGAGAGAGAGACTCTCTACCCATTCCTAAATTATCCCTCCCCCTCCGGTTTATAGGGGGAGGGCAAACATCTCACGGGGAGAAAACCAAAACATTTTGCTCAGTTCCTATTTCTCCCTCTCATCCCTTGTTAGTGAGCCCTCTCAGACGTCTGACAATCAAGTGAGAGTCTTCAGCTTGTACCCTTGCTTTCATTTGTTCTCAGGGATTTTTAGAGATATTGATTTCCCTTCTTTCCTTGGGCTGGGTTATCTGTGAGGTCAAATCTATAGAGTGCACCCATAGTCAAATTAAAATGGCTCATTGTTGGCAATTCTTAAAACATCCCTCTGAGAACACAGAGTTGGCAGACCTATGAATCTGGTACAGAGCGAGCCTTAGCCAGCAACGGCAACTCTTCGACTCGCTTCAGCCTCTTGATTTGTTTATACATTCAGTGGGCAAGTTGAAACAGCCTGTAACGTCTGACACAATTGGGTTGTTTGTTTGTATTAGCAGACATCGCTTTTATCCTGGAAAAAGTTAGCATGTAAATAATAGCAGGGTTCTGAAAGATGTAATTCACAATTCCACAGGTAGCAACCTTAACTTGCACAGGAGCCAAAAAGCCATTTTGCAAGAGGAGGAGGCTGGGGTGGTGGTGGTTATGCCAGGATAACAACTGTGAAATAACGAGCTCTGATTCCCAATTGGGTTTTTTTTAACAAAAAAATCTCCATGATACCACTGTCCTAGTTCTTGGACCCAAGCCCTTTTCATGTGCCATTCTTCTGCCAGTATATTCATGGGAATGTAACCTGTACAACATAAATAGGTTAGATTTCAGGCTTGCAAGAACTACTTATCATCACCACCACCATTTATTAAAACCCCAAAGTCAACTGGAGCTAGATGCAAAATAGTGGCAAGGTAGAGTTGAGACACTTAGAATTAAGGAGCAGAATGCTGTTGAGCACATGTTCAGCTGAGCAATTTGTTTTCAGTACTAGAACTGAGCACATGCTCCTTTCGTTCCAAAATCCATTCTTGGTTCTCCCATCTTGCCAGCTTTCTTCATTCTAGCAACCTAATTTGGGGTAGGGCGTATTTTTTGTTGTTGCTATTTGTTAAACAGAATTCAGAAACCCTTGTTGATCTGCTGCAAATCACCCAGTAGATGCACAGTTGTCAGGGCCCCAGCTAGAGACCCAAACTTTACATCTTTGGGTCTAGCTAGCAACCTGGAAGTTGTAGGGTCAAAGAGCTCACATCATCGCTTGGGACCTAAAACCCATCTAGAGATGAGTAGATGACAAATGTCAATGAGCTCCAGTCCCACCACATCACATGGGGAATTGGGTACCAGCCATCGAGATCAAGTTCTGCCAGAACCCTCTGAGAAGCCGCCTCACCAAATGTCCAAGATCTCTGTTCTCCCTCACCCCAGATGTGACTAAAGTACTGAAGGGGTGATAGACCCTGGACCAAATCACTGCCCCTTTAAGAGATCAGTTCTGGGCTCCACAGTTCAAGAAGGATGCAGACAAGCTGGAGCGTGTTCAGAGGAGGGCAACCAGGTTGATCAGGGGTCTGGAAACAAAGCCCTATGAAGAGAGACTGGAACAACTGGGCATGTTTAGCCTGGAGAAGAGAAGATTGAAGGGAGACATGATAGCACTCTTCAAATACTTAAAAGGTTGTCTCACAGAGGAGGGCCAGGATCTCTTCTCAATCCTCCCAGAGTGCAGGACATGGAATAATGGGCTCAAGTTATGGGAAGCCAGATTCCGGCTGGACATCAGGAAAAACTTCCTGACTATTAAAGCAGTACGACAATGGGACCAGTTACCTAGGGAGGTTGTGGGCTCTCCCACCCTAGAGGCCTTCAAGAGGCAGCTGGACAACCATCTGTGAGGTATGCTTTAGGATGGATTCCTGCATTGAGCAGGGGGTTGGACTTGATGACCTTATAGGCGCCTTCCAACTCTACTATTCTATGATTCTATGATCCACACTGACCAAAGATGTGGGGCTTGAGGATGTCTTTAGGACACAGGTGCAAAATATGCATCCTCTCCTCTACCAAGCCCTATCTTGTGCCCTTCCGCCCCCAGCATCTTCTGCCTCTGAAAATAAGAAAAAAGGGGAAAACATAGAATGCTCATCCCTAGAACATCCTAGAAAACAGTATTTGAAGGTTCCTGCCTGTTTCCTAGGATGCTCCAAGGATGCTTTAGGAATCAGGCTTCTGTGACAGGAGTCATAGACCCTGTTCCTGGAGTGTTTTTTCCTTCTTCTTTTACTCTTTTTAGGGGAGGGAAGGGTTGACACTGTGAGTGAGTCAGTGTGTGTTTGTATGAATGAGTGCAGAAGGAAGTGACTATGTGAGTGAGGTGTGTGTGTGAATTGTATGTGCGTGTGTATGTTCATGTATGCACATGTGCAGCCCTCTGGGCTGAAAAGGTTATGCACCACTGCTTTAGGGTCTGCATCGTTAGATGAGGCTCAGTTCTGCTCTATACGTTGTTATGACAAGTTTTCTATTTGGGAGCTGTCCGTAGTCCTGCAGGTCTCGCAACCAAGTGTCTACCTGCCCTTGCGTTTGCTTTCCCTGTCAAGATCTTCACT
The DNA here is from genome assembly GCF_023053635.1 of Elgaria multicarinata webbii. Lineage (NCBI taxonomy): Eukaryota > Metazoa > Chordata > Lepidosauria > Squamata > Anguidae > Elgaria > Elgaria multicarinata. The sequence continues at coordinate 16,400,151 of NC_086188.1, read as the reverse complement.
GGCTCTAGCCCATATTTTCCCCCCAGCTTGGCCCTATCAAATCTCCAAGGGCTCTACTAGGACTACACAAACTTGGACTAGCCAACTTCCTTTAGCTATACTAATGAAAGAACCTGTAGGGATGATAGAGGTTCGTAAGCAGCACTGCCTATGACTGCTAACATTGCTTGCAGCGCCCTCTAGATGGCAGGATGCTTAACATGAAGTAAATACTCATTGTTTGTAAAAATGGCAGGCAAGATGTGTGAGAGGTAGTGGAGAGGCAGCAGGCGTGATCAAAACTGGGTTTCCCCTGGGTGAGAGCCAGGGGGAGAAGTGTGGCCACACTCCAGGTAGAAGTAGAATGAGCAGGTACTAAGGGCAGGAGTTTGTATGGAAATAAGCACTTTATCACTTGTTTGGTAGTAGCCGAGCCTCATGTAGTGCAGAGTGGTAACCGGCAGTTACTGCAGCCGAAACTCTCCCCACGGCCTGAGTTCGATCCCAGCGGAAGCTGGTTCTCAGGCAGCCGGCTCAGGTCGACTCAGCCTTCCGAGGTCGGTAAAATGAGTACCCAGCTAGCTGGAGGAAAGGTAATTGAGACTGGGGAAGGCAATAGCAAACCACCCCACTACAAAGTCTGCCAAGAAAACGTCAGCGAAAGCAGGCGTCCCTCTAGGAGTCAGCAATGACTCAAGTGCTTGCCCGAGAGGTTCCTTTCCTTTCCTGGTAGTAGCCTGATGTCCATCTGTGACCAGCAGCTGGTTACCACAAGTGAGAATTGTGATTGGGTTGTTTTGTATGGCTGAGAGTGGGTTTGAATGGTGAGTGAGCGTTGTGAGTGTACAGGTGGTGGTGGTGGTAAGGTTCTTGGGAAACCCTGATGCAGGGACACATGGAGGGGACACCACTATTCCAGTGATTTGGGGCAGAAGGAGATTTGGCAGGAGGAGGGGATTGGGACATCAGTGTGGAACTGGTTTCAGGTGTCTACATACTGTTCCCCTTCTACCTCCGCCCCCCAGCTCTCATGTACCTGGTAGCTCATCCACTGAGCCCTCCTTCCTTGTGGTGCTGCTCTTTAATGCCAGGTCAGTCCTCAATAAGACCGCTCTTATTCATGGGTGAGAAGGCTGACCTGGCGTGTATTACTGAGACTTGGGTGGGTGAGCTGGGTGGGGTTGACCTGACTCAGCTCTGCCCACCTGGGTACTCAGTGTAGTACCAACATAGATTGGAGGCCTGGGGTGGGGGAGTCACCATGATTCATAGATCTTCCATCTCTATCACCAGGAAACCACTCCACCTTGGAGCAGGACTTGAGGGGCTGCACCTGGTGTTGGGCCATAGAGACAGATTGGGGACCCTGCTGCCCATCATCCTCCCTGACCGAGCTGGCAGAGGTGGTCTCGAGTGTGGTGTTGGAGGAACTCAGGATGGTGGTTCTGGGCGACTTCAACTTTCACGCCAAAGCCATTTCCGGAACTCCAGCTCAGAACTTTATGGCCTCCATGACAACCATAGGGCTGTTTCAGTTTATCATCGGCCCAACACATGAAGCAGGGCATACCCTTGATTTGGTTTTTGCTCCAAGTTGTGAGATGGGTAGTCTGAAGATCGAGAGGTCGACGTAACCCCATTGTCGTGGTCGGACCATTTCCTGGTGATATTTGAACTCATGGTGTTCCTCCCCTCCGGGGAACCCATTCGGATGGTCTGCCCCAGGAGACTGATGGAATCCAACGGATTCCTGAAAGCTCTTGGGGATTTTCCAGTGGAGAGAGCTGATGATTCAGCCGGGGCCCTAGCCTCACTGGGGGACAGTGAGATGTGGAAGGCCATCAACTTGATTGCACCTGAGTGCCCTCTCCAGTCCTATAGAGCCTGCTCTGTTCCTTGGTATACTGGGGAGCTGCGGACAATGAAACAGGCTGGATGTCGGCTAGAGCGCAAATGGTGTAAGACTCGAAGTGAAGATGACCGAACATGCTCTAGAGCGCATAATCATGCCTATTGCGTGGCGGTGCAGGCAGCAAAGAAGGCTTATTTTGCTGCCTCCATTGCGTCCTCAAGTAGCCATCCAGCAGAGCTCTTCCAGGTGGTCTGGGGGCTGCTAACACCCTCCCCAGCAAATGGGGCCCTGGCCCTGTCAAGGACCTGCTGTGACCTTTTTGCATCACACTTTGAGGACAAAGTCATTCCTCTCCGCTGCAAGCTCAATGCTGTTGTTAGTACAGCTCCAGTTGAGGTGTCTGATGCCACCATCTGCCTGATTTTGTGGAATCAGTTCCAGTTATTGCGGCCTGATGATGTGGACAAGGTGCTTGCAGAAATGCGACCAACCACTTGCCCTCTCGATCCTTGTCCCTCCTGGCTTATAAAAGCAAGCCGAGGGGGTTTGACTAGGTGGGTCCAGGGGGTGATAAATGTCTCACTCTGGGAAGGGGTGGTCCCTGCTGCTCTTAAAGAGGCAGCAGTGCGACCACTCCTGAAGAAGCCCACCCTGGACCCGATGGTATTAGACAACTACCGCCCAATCGCGAACACCCCTTTTTTAGGGAAGGTACTTGAGAGGGTTGTGGCAGAGCAACTGCAGGCACTCCTAGAGGATACTGATTATCTAGACCCATTCCAGTTTGGGTTCTGATCCAGTTACGGGACTGAATCAGCCTTGGTCACCCTGATGGATGACCTTTATCAAGAGAGGAACAGGGGGAATGCAACCCTGTTAATCCTGCTCAATCTCTCATCAGGTTTTGATACCATCGAACATGGTATCCTCCTGGATCGACTTCGTGGGATGGGCATTGGAGGCATTGTGCTACAGTGGATCCGGTCCTACCTACGGGGTCATTTTCAGAGAGTAGCATTGGGTGACCACTCCTTGGCCCCTTGGCAATTGAGCTATGGAGTGCCGCAGGGCACCATCTTGTCCCAAATGTTATTTAACATCTATATGAAGCCATTGGGAGCGGTCATTAGGGGATTTGGAGCTAAATGCTATCAATATGCTGATGATACGCAGCTCTATCTCCCTGTGACAACTGAATCAGGTGAGGCTGTGCAGGTCCTGGACTAGTGCCTAGACTCAGTAATGGGCTGGATGAGGGCCAATAAACTGAAACTGAATCCTGGCAAGATGGAAGCCCTGTGGGTGAGTGGTTCCCGAGTCCAGGATATACGTTCATTGCCTGTTCTGGATGGGGTTGCACTCCCTCTGAAAGATCAGATTCATAGTTTGGGGGTACTCTTAGATCCATCTCTGTCACTGGAGGCTCTTTCAAAGTTCCCTCTCTCAAACGAATCCTGGGGGGGAATCTAATCAGATTCAACCTGAACCCAAGAAGACCAGACACATCCATTTATCCCTTTTGGGGTCTGATTCCTGACAGGAATGGGAGGCAGAATGTTTTCATCACTAATTTAGTATTGGTGGAAGGAGCTTCAAAGTTGGGGAAGAAGCCTGTATCACCCTCTTGAATTTTCAGTTGTTGGCAACGTATCAAGTTGGGTTCACTGGGTCTTGCGTTCAGTTATTTCATCTGTTTTAGCATTGCGCCATCATCTCCTCGTCCTCCTCCTCCTCCTCCCTTCCAAAGGTGGTGCCTAGATTGCCACTGCAGGCACCATAAGCACCCTTCAGGAAGCGAGTGGTGGTTCATCCTAGGGATGTCCTTTGCTGGGAAATCCGGCCCTTTTAGGGCTTGCCAGTCTTCCACGGTGCATGTGGCTCACTTTCCCCCCCTCTCAGCTGTGATTTGCACAAATAGAGATTTGCGCGAATTTCAGCCGCAAATCATGCAAATTTGCATAATTAGCAAAAATTTTCAGCTGTAACTTGTGCAAACTCGCATAATTTGCAAACATCGTGGCTGTAATTTGCACAAATGATGCACATTTGTACAATTTGCGGCCAAAATGTATGCAAATGTTCTTTTGCACACACACACACAAAACAATTTATGGAAATGCTGCAGCTCCCCGAACTCCTTGTTGGGCCAGGTGGCGGAAGGCAGAACAGAGTCTGGGAGGCCGAGCCAATAAAAGCTCATCAAGCTCCAGCCCATAACCAGATTCCTCCAACATCCTTAGTTCCAACCCCTCTTAAAGATCTAGAGAAGCTGCATTATTTCACAGTGGGAGACTTTGCCAGCAACTGGTGGCTCGTGGGCCGAATCTCGTCCCGTGGATGGTTCCACCTGCTTCCCAGTTGCTGACTCCAGAGGCAAAAGATGGGTGTGGATGGCCAACGGGTGTGGCAGTGACATTTGGCAACAAATCATTTGAAAGACGGGCGGGCTTTGGTCCAGCCTGCCTCCTTGCCAAAACAGCTCTCTGACAAAGCTCGTTGCTTATCAGGAACTCGAGGGCTCAAGACCCAATCCTTTCTCTGGATTGGATCTAGGTGGCGTTGTAAAAGGCCTTGCCATTAGTAGCCACTGCCCTGAATAAATGGCCATTTATTGGCTTTGTTGTCTGGAATGCTTCGTATTGAGCTTGAAAGCCATAGATTTTTGTTAGAGCATTTCTGGACTCCCTCCTCTACCGAGCACTAGAAATAAAGTTGTCCCCTTTGATGACCTTAGGTTACAAGGCAGATCCATGAGCATGAGCAGGAGAACGAGTTGCGGGAACAGATGTCAGGATATAAGCGGATGCGGCGCCAGCACCAGAAGCAGCTGATCGCCCTGGAGAACAAGCTGAAGGCTGAAATGGACGAGCATCGCCTCAAGCTGCAGAAAGAGGTGGAAACTCATGCCAACAACTCGTCCATTGAGCTGGAGAAGCTGGCCAAGAAGCAAGTGGCCGTCATAGAAAAGGAGGTGAGTCAGGAGGAACTGCTGTGCTTTGGGGCCAGAGAGCTGAATGCAGATCTGTCTTTCAGATCTATTCTACACGTTATTATTATTATTATTATTATTATTATTTATATATATAGCACCATCAATGTACATGGTGCTGTACAGAGTGAAACAGTAAATAGCAAGACTCTGCCGCAGAGGCTTACATTCTAATAAAATCATAATAAAACATTAAGGAGGGGAAGAGAATGCCAACAGGCACAGGGTAGGGTAAAACTAACAGTATAAAGTCCGCACAACATCAAGTTTTAAAAGCTTTAGGAAAAAGAAAAGTTTTTAGTTGAGCTTTAAAAGCTGCGATTGAACTTGCAGTTCTCAGATGTTCTGGAAGAGCGTTCCAGGCGTAAGGGGCAGCGGAAGAAAATGGACAAAGCCGAGCAAGGGAAGGAGAGACCGTTGGGCAGGCGAGAAACATGGCATCAGAGGAGCGAAGAGCACGAGCGGGGCAATAGCGGGGCAACACGTTACTCTGAATGTGGTGGTAGAATTGTAGACTGCACCACATTGGACTGTGAGTGGGGAGGGTGTCGTGTTTTAGAATGCTCCCTGATATATAAGCTCTGTACAGGTGGTAGGCTTTACTCTTTGTTGAGAAAAGGTCGGAGATGTTCGTAGTAAGTACATTTTAGAAAAAAAAGATAGCACAGGGGTAATCCGTACAGGTCCGGTGGATGTAACTTTGGCTCCTGCTGGTCCAGTGGACAGGATCCTTGGAGAGGGGAAGCCTACCACTTAGAGAAGCAGCCAGGCAGGGCCTGGCTGAGTGAGGGAGGCCAGTGGTGAATGCCTCTTTACAACAAGGTGCGATTCCACCTTGCTCAAAGGAGGCGGGGGTAAGACCTTGCTTAAAAAACACACAAAAGCCTCCCTGAACCCTACTGTATTGGTTAAGTTCCAGCTGGTCTCCAGTACACAGGCATGTGTTGGATTCTCAGCTCCAGAGATTTCTGGATGACACGGATTATCTAGATCCATTTCCATCTGGCTTCAGGCCTGTTTACAGGACAAAGACTGCTTTGATTGCCTTGGTGAACGATCTACGCCGAGAATTGGGCAGGGGAAGTGTCCATTTCATTACCATTGACCCTGGTATCTTTCTGAAGCATCTGTCTGAGGCTAGGAGGCACTGTGAGGCAGTTCAGACCATGCATTGCATGCAGGATGTCCCAGGTCAGCTTCAGTTAAAGCAGGGAACCAGTAGTTTTTAGTCTACAACTTCCATCATCCCTGAGCATTGGCTGTGCTAACTGGGGCTGGTGGGAACTGGAGTGCAACAACACATTGAGGCTCAGTTCAGTCAACACGATAGACAACAACGCAGTGTGAAAACTCTACTCAGTGGTTGAGTTTCTAGGAGGTCCTCCCCATACAACATGTTCTAACTCCACCGTTGTGTGACTATGGGCTACCGTGGAGTTAAGCAAAATCCATTGTGATGTTTGATTGACAGTACCATTCCTCCCGATGGTATCCCATCAGCCGTTGCTGGGAAAAACACCCAGTCCCAGCAGCTCTCCTAGAGCAGCACTCGTTGCTTTCACCGCTCTTGCCAGGGAACTCTGTAGACAGTAGGAAAAGTCCACACAACGCAATGGAAAACTCCATGGAGCCCAACACACAACACAACGGTTGTGCAGGAACTCTCCTCTGCACAGCATGGATATTCTGCAAGGAGTGTTATCCCAAAAAAACTCCACCGTGGGGTGGAGTTTTCCTTCCAGGAAACACATTTCTCAACAGTGGTGTAAAAACGCCACCGTGGAGTTCTAAAACAACCGTTCAGAAATGTGTTGTCTGAACTGAGCCTGAGAGTCACTGGTTCCTCACCCTGAATTAAAGCAGCTCAGGGTCAGATCTTGCAAAGAAGGTGTAATCAGAGTAAGTAGGATTAGGATGGATTGATTAATGGTCTGCCTCTGTATAAGGTAACAGAGCAATGAAAGTTGTGGGAGGGACTGTATGGTCCACTTTGCAGCAAAGAGTTGATCCGAATTCTGTGATCAGGAGCTGGGATAGGGGAGAAAGTAGAGGAATTTTGAGAGTAGAAAGATTGCATATTTAGGTAGACACAATGTCAGACATATAGCAGGACGAAGGGTCCGAAAGCAGCAGAAGGCACTGTTGAAAATGCTGGCAGCATTTTAACGCTTCCCATTTTTAAATTTTGTTTCTTTGTCGGTTTCCTTTCAGACAAAGGCAGCGGCAGCAGATGAGAAGAAATTCCAGCAGCAGATTTTGGCTCAGCAAAAAAGAGATCTGACCAATTTCTTAGAAAGTCAGAAGAAGCAATACAAAATTTGCAAGGAAAAGATTAAAGAGGCAAGCAAAACTCCTCCTGATTTTATTCTGGGTGAAGGCCAAAGCCTATTCAGGATAGCAATGCTGTGAATGGATCCGAGACCATACATTTTGCATAAATCCATCCGCCTTAAGCCAAGACCCCAATTCCTCCTCCTAGAGCAGCAGTGGGCAGCTTGTGTTCCTCCAGATTTTTTAGCTTACAACTCCCATCTCGCTATTGACTATGCTGGCTCGGGGTGATGGGAGTTGTAGGCCAAGCATCTGAAGGGCTACCAGTTGCCCACTGCTTCTGAAATCGGCTTAGAAGAATCCAGAGGGAAAGGGTGTTTCATAAATACACAGCGGCTCTGTCTTCCTGGGTGTCCTTGAGGTGCGAATTTCAAGAATGGGTAGTAGCTCAAAGGCAGGGCTTTATATATTCACGCCTTGCAGGGCGAGGGAATCAAAATACCACATCTTACGATAATCCATGATCTGCAACACAAAAGCTGATTTCTGCCACCTGTGTGGATGATGCCAATTAAGCAAATATGCAGAATGTCTCTTATTTTTACATCTGCCACTAACTGAGAGGTGCTAGGTCTTATACTGAAGTCCTGTTCCTAGCTCCAAGAAATCCCATTTTCCGAGATTTCACTGAGCTTTGTCCGCATAATTTCATATCTTAGTGACCATGAGGATTAGCATCTTGCTTTGGGGTGGGGGGAATCAGTTTGCCTGGAAAGAACCAGAGATCTGCTTTTAAAACAACAACAACAAAACCCACTGAGGTGGTGATGGCAGAGAAATCTAAGATGGCTACCTCTGGTTGTTTGTGCATCAGCAGCTACAATAAAAATCCTGCTTGAGGATGGAAACAGCAGAAAGTGAAGAGGAAGCAGGGCGAAAACATAATTACAGGTCCCATTTTGAAGGTTGGGATGAATGCAAATTCTGGCTCTGGAAAAGCTAAAGGCTGCTATGCTAAAGCTTAGCATCCCCGTTTACTTACACCCTCCACTGTGCAGTAAGTAATTTGGGCTTGCGGCTCCATGAAAAACGTGTCCCTAGCAAGGGCAGTTTTGATTAGAAATAATAATGATGATGATGATGATGATGTGTCCATCTACCTCTCACCCAGAGTATCAGCCTTCACAGCAGGTTGCCTGAGGCCCTTGCCTGCTCCCTGCCCAGAATACAACTTGAGTAGGCTTGACTGTATGGACATACAGAAGTTCCTCTGGTGTCTTAATTATCCCATATCTTTGAGGCATTGCCAGATAGAATTCAGTCTGACTTGAGTGCCCAGTTAAAGCAAAGTCTGTGTAATGCTGCCCTTCGAATGACCTTTTGGTGTTCCTCCATATCCAAAGGAGGAATTCTGATCCAGCCAGATGCACCCCCACAGCGCCCCCCCATTATGATCTAAATATTTAAATCATCTTCCCACGCCTCCCTTATAAATATCCCTGATTGTGTGTGAGAAATGTCCCAGCTACTCTTTGAGGATGTATCTCTCATTGCTTCCCTTATTAAAAATAAATTAATTAATCAATCCCTGTTTGGCTTTGGAAGTTCTCCCAACACCCTCAGTACCACTTTTAAGATGGAAATAGTGCAAATTTTGCACATACATTGTAAATTGTCCCACATATATGTGCTGGGACCCTGAAGGCCTTCTGAAAAGACCAACTAAAATGCTCAAGGGATTGGAGCATCTCCCCTATGAGGGAAGGTTAAAACAGCTGGGATTGTTTAGCATGTTAAAAAAAAGAGGCTAAGGGGAGACCCGACAGAGGTGTACAAAATGATGCATGGTATGGAGAATGTGGACAGGGAGACATTTTTCTCTCTATCCCATAATACTAGAATCTAAAGCAGCCATCCCATGAAGCTGATTGGTGGGAGATTCAGGACAGAGAAAATGAAGGACTTCTTCACACAGTGCATAGTTAAACTATGGAATTCATTGCCACAAGATGTAGTGATGGTCCCCAGTATCAGAGGCAGTAAGCCTATATATGCCAGTTGCTGGGGAACTTGGGCAGGAGGGTGCGCTTGTGCCCGTGTCCTGCTTGTGGGTCCCTGGTTAACAGCTGGTTGGCCATTGTGTGAACAGAGCGCCGGACTAAATGGACCCTTGGTCTGATCCAGCAGGGCTGTTCTGATGTCATTATGTTCTTAAGACAGACATGTTTGAATTGGGAACTGTGCTGTTCTTCTTATGGGTTTGGTGACCTGTGAAGCAGTCCCCAATCTACTGAATGATGGTGCAGATACATCTGCCAAATGCAGCTTGTCCATCACAGTGGGGAGAATGTCTAGAAGGGTTTCTCCCCAGCAGCAGAGAGAGAGGCTGAGGTTATGAGTGCGGGGACAAAGGTCCACAGAGCCCTTGACAGTCAATCTGCAAAGTGTTTGCTATCCGTGAGTTTTAGTGTACACGTGCAAAATGTCATGTGTCATACATGTTTGGAAACACGTGTGTTGTCTTGAAACATACAGAGAGCCAAGATTGTTTGCAACTCCCTGACAAGTGTACAGTTAGTGGCAAACCCAGATTCCCCCCCCCTCCACAAACTCTATGGAATGGCACTAATTATTCTTGTTTTAAGTCCACGTCTTCGAACCAAGTCTCTCTGCCACTGGATTGCCATTCCTCTTTGTAACGTGGGTTGAGCCTACCACAAACCTCAGTGCCTTCTGCCCTATCGCTTTCCCCCTAAGAAATATTCTGAAATGTTACAAACCGCACACCCTCTAAGCTCCTTCCACTATATAATCTTGCAGATAAAATCAGGACAATACGCTGTGCAAACATATATATATATTTGAAACAACATCTTATTTATTTTTTTAAAAAATGTGCTTCACTAAATACCTGCAGCTAAAGAGCTTTTAGGATAATTGCATTAACTTCCCAAGCAGCGCTGCTTTCTTCCTTTGTGGCTTGGCCGTACGAATCTATTTTAGGTACTTGCTATAAAATACATTTACAGCGCAGACTCAAAACTAACTCAGCCTCCAGGTGCATTTACTATTCTGCATTGAGGAAACTAAGACACAGGGGAAAGTTTTCACCGGAAACACTTAGCAGAGATTGACTTTTTAGCCCTATGATCAGCTTGTACTGATCGTTAGACGCACACACGCAAAATAATTCCGGCTTTCGAAATTATGAAATACAGGACAAGTAACAATGCAGAGTAATTATTCACAATTCCCAAAATAGATTAGGACTGTGATGGCCCATCACACATGTAGTGAACGCATGAATGCACGCATGTGCGTTCACATGAACCAGAGGGTTGTTGTTGTGAGGATAAAATGGAGAGGAGGAGGATTATGTACACCGTTGGGTTCCTTGGAGGAAAAAGGGTGGGATATAAATAAAATAAATAAATAAATTGGCCCAGAAATGAAAAGTTGTAACATGTAAAAAGTGTCATTTGCAATGGCAAATCCAACACTCTAATCACCACTCTCAATCCCACCTTTGAGACAAAAAGTCCCATGGTGGCAAGCCACTCTCTCTCAGGCTTTATCGGGATAATAATTTCTTAAAAGGTTGTTCTAAAGATTTCTGAGAGAGTCATAGAATCATAGTAGAGTTGGAAGGGGCCTATAAGGCCATCAAGTCCAACCCCCTGCTCAATGCATGTATGTAAAATACTTATTATTATTATTATTATTACTACTAGTACATCAAAGTCCTTTAGGGCTCCCATATAGTCCATTTCTGATAGAGGCAGCGCGAGCACTACAAGATTAGTATTGGCCATAGTTATTTATGAAATATTGGTATCCTAGGTTCAGGTCAAGAAATAACAGCTTGGCACTCTGCTTCTCCTACCAAATAGAAGAGATTCCCTGCCCCCATTCCTGTCTAGCCTACTCAGCACCATCTATATCAAGGTGTGTCCCTGTTTAGTTGTGGGATTTGCCGTATCCATATTTTTTATGTATATTGGCTAAGGAAAAAGCTGAGCTGGGTCAGGAATGTATTAGGGCAGAGCTTAGTTTTTTGGGGTGTTAAAGAAATGAATAGAGTTGTTAAAGAGAAACACAGAGGCTTTGGCAAACTTTTAACCGCCACAAGTTGTGGGGACGTGGTAGCTGCAGAAAAAGAACTTGCCTGCACAACCCAATTCCCAGTCACATGTTTCCACTCCCGCATGGATTTGGCATGTCACTGCAGAAGCCATTTTTTCAGGTATTTGTACTGAGCGTTGGGGGGAGGCATGTAGAATTCCACTTAGAAAATTCTGGGTACCCATATTGGCCACTCAAGCAATTTTTATTTCTCTGGCACCGAAGCCTGATTAAAAGCCGGTTTGCACATTGGAAAACGTAACCGCTTGATTTCCAGGTGGTCAAATGATAGTTTGGAAATCACACACCCCCATGGGAAATTGCAGAGGGCTGCCTAGTCGCTTTGAAAGCCCTGCGGTGGGTGGATGGTGGCGCTGCGTCGGCTATACGACACAGCAGCCACCTCACAGCCATTGCAGAGCTTTCCCGCGAAGCTGCGAGTTAAAAAAAAGTTGGGGACTTACCCTGACTCTTTCGCCAGAGCGGGGCAAATATGGCGCATCTGCCTTCTAACCTCACTCCAGCATTGTGGTGGAGGGGTTCCCGGGCAGATGGCAACCCCTGATTGGTCACCGTCTGCCAGGACAGGGGGGCAGGTGCAGTGAGCCAAATGGCCACCTGGAAGCCTGCACCCTCCCTCTTCATCGGGATTAGCCGCCGCCACCCCGCAGCAGAGAAAGAGCAGGATTTCGCTAAATGCGGTGGCAACCCGTACCGTCCAGTCATTCCCCTAGTCTCCAGATCTGCTTTGTAAGTTTGCTCCCCGCTTCCCTGGCCTAAGCTTAGACCTAAATGCAGCATGTTCAGCAAGCCCTCTTTTTGGCCTCATGTGCCAGAGGGAGGCTAAAACCTGTCTCCCCCCCCCCCCCATCAAGATGCGCCATAAACACGTATCCGTTTTAGGCCATTTCAGTTGTCTTCGCTTCCACTTTTGGTGAAGGAGAGCTCCGTTTCAAGTTGAAGATTTCTACGTTCGGTTTCTGGATTTTGATTCCAACGTGTTCTCTGAGCTTTAAGTCATTTTCGCTCCCTCTTCTTCGGAGTCCCGTTATGTTACGTATAAACTGATTAGCTCCCAGCAGGGGGACCTGGAGGGGTAATGGGCTTAAACCCTCTTGGAAGGCGATTCAAAGGAGTGCCCTGTGTTTATTGTTAAGCTCATACATATGGCAGCAGGGGGACATTACATGTTTTCTCCCTGTCATGAAAGCAGGCTGCCTTTAATCAATGGCTTTGGTTCTCGGCCTTTTTTCTCTTTGTACGCGCAGGAAATGAACGAGGATCACAGCACACCGAAGAAGGAGAAGCAAGAGAGGATATCCAAACACAAAGAGAACCTGCAGCACACGCAGGCTGAAGAGGAAGCCCATCTTCTCAGCCAGCAGAGACTCTACTATGACAAAAACTGCCGTTTCTTCAAGCGAAAAAGCATGATCAGGAGGCACGAGTTGGAGCAGCAGAACATTCGGGAGGTATCACCCCTTAGTCTTCTCTTCCTCCCCATCCCCGCTCCAAATAGCTCAAGGGAAAAAACGTAAGGGAGAATACAGATTGCTGTAACTTACCGTGGTGTGCATGCAACTGCTTGATAGACCTGTTGTCCGTATTGTCCTGCCAAGCGGTGAATCTTACCAAAGCCTATTCAAAAATCCGGGATGTGGTATCTGGAACAGGATAAATACTATTTCACCTTATTGATTTATATTCTAAGGGAGCCATAACTGGAGAATAAGGACTGCAGCAAACTGGGTGCCAATGAATGATTCACCACAGTGGGACTTAACAGGGAAAACTACTCCGCAGTGAGTGTGTTTAAACCATGGTTATGTAGCCATCATGGTTAGAAACGGTCCAGCCACGCTAAGCCATAATGCTTAGCCACTATGATTTAGCGTGTTGTCTGAACAGGGTCAATATTTAGCTCAAAATGTTTAACCACCATGGCTCAGCATGTTGTCTCAACAGAGCCATTGTTTCCCATTTCTCCTTTTTTAAAAACATTGCACAACAGCAGCACTCCCAACCTGACGTGTCAGTGACAATCTGCTTGCCAGTGTCTATATAATGTGCGACTAGCTCCCAATCTACTTCACATATCCGCCACAAGCTCTCCTATGATGGCCATTCACCATTGCATTATCTGCCTGCTACTGCCAGAGCTAGTGTACGGTAGAGGCTAAGGCCTGGTCTATAACATAATAAGTTGGTTGACTGGACTGGACTACATTATTTAATTTTATTTATTTAAAACATTTACATCCCGCCCTATATCATTAAGATCTCAGAGCGGCGCACAGATAAAAACATACAGTATAAAACAATAAATATGCACAGTTAAAAACAAATTAAACCATGATCCAGGTTAAAACAATTTATAATTTAAAAGCAGTTAAAACAATGTGCCAGTGAGTTTAACCATCAAAGGCTTTGTTAAAAAGCCATGTTTTTACTTGGTGTCGAAATGCAATCAATGTTGGCAGCAGTCGGGCCTCCAAGGGGAGGGCATTCCACAGTCGGGGGGCCACAGCAGAGAAGGCCCTCTCCCTTGTCCCATCATGGCATATATGTTGCATTGGTGGGATACGGAGAAGGGCTCCTCCAACAGATCTAAGGTCTTGGGCAGGCATATATAAGGAGAGGTGCTCTCTCAAGTATCGAGGTCCCAAGCCGTTCATGGCTTTAAACGTCATTACCAACACCTTGAATTCCGACCGGAAGCATATAGGCAGCCAGTGCAGTTCCTTTAAGACCGGTGTTATGTGGGCTCTATAAGATGTACCTGCCAGCAGTCTAGCTGCTGCATTTTGCACTAGCTGCAACTTCCACGTCATCTTCAAGGGCAGCCCCACGTAGCGTGCATTGCAGTAGTCTAATTGGGAAATTACCAGTGCATGCACTACTGTGGCTAGGTTGTCCCTGTCCAGGAAAGGCTGTAGCTGGCGGATCAGCCGATGCTGACCCCAAGTACTCCGTGCCACAGAGTCCACCTGGGCATCCAGTGACAATGATGGGTCTAGGAGTACTCCCAAGCTATGTACCTGCTCCTTCAGAGGGAGCGCCACCTCATCCAGAACAGGCCGCTTACTCAATTCCCGGACTCGGGAACCACCAATCCACAGAGCTTCCGTCTTATCAGGATTCAGCTTCAGTTTATTGGCCCTCATCCAGCCCATTACAGCCTCCAGGCACTGGTCCAGCACCTTCACAGCCCCAGCTGACTCCGCGACAAGGCGAAGTAGAGCTGAGTATCATCAGCATACTGATGGCACCCAACCCCAAAACTACATCAGACTGCAGGTGGAGAGGATGCCATTTTAAATGGTCCCCCATGTTTACAAAAAAGCTCCTTGCAAGTAAATAACCAAAACGTGGCACATCATAGAGGTTCTAATCTGATCTGTACTCTACTGTGCTGATTTTTCACTTACAGGAACTTTGGTTGGTTTGCTGGGTTGTTTTTACCTACGGGAGCATTAAAAAAATGAGACATTCCGAAATGGTAGAATCCTCTGCTGCATGAGTAAACGAAGCCTAAAGCTGCAATCCTACATGCACTCACCTGGAAGCAAGCACTATTGAACTTAGTGGGACTTACTTCTGAGTAGACTTGATAGCATTGTTCCATCAGCGTGTGAACTCGGAGGTGATGGAATTCCCTAGTTCAGGTTCTCAAGTTCCTGAAGTTGCCTTAGACAAACCACTCTCAGGGTGCTTCCAGACAAGGCTTTTATTGTGCAATCTCATTCATGGTATTTTACAGGAGTCCAGATGATGCCGTTGTCAATTTGTAGCCCTCCCATGTTTTCCCACAGCCATTTCCATAATTTTTTCTTACAAGAAAAGGATCTGTTAAAGAGCACCATCGGCCTTTTTGTAAAGCAATACTTGTCTGTCTTACCATGTTTGTGCATCGTTCACTGAGATGATGTGTGTAAAATGCTTCAAACCCTTAGGAAAACACATCGAGTGCATATATTTATCTTTACTGAAGGTGTGGGAAGCACCCATGCCGAGAATAAGGTTGTAAAGGACAATCTTCTACCCATGTCCATCACTAAACCTAGAATAACATTATGCAGGGAGTTCCATCAAGATATGTAATCCAGTTTCATTTCTGATTTGTCTGAGACGATCATCTTGAGCAAGCACCTATTGAGTATAAATGACGGGTGCTGAATTTGCATTTCTAACTCAACTATATAGCTGGCTGCTTGGTGCTAGCTATCTTGGGAAGTGAACTTCACCCTATTGCTAGCAATTCTGTAAGTTTTGGTGGAGCTGCGCAATAATGAGAATGCACCCAGTTATTACCCCTAAACATGAAAAAGGGGTGTGGTTTTTTGAGTTCTAGAAAAATGTATTATTTTGTTCATTTTAAACACACACTCAAATGGAAGCTGCTTGCTCATTTTGTAATTTCGCTGACACACAGACTTGGTTTACACGTAAAGCTAACCCAGGATTTATTGAAATGAGTTATTGAATTATGGGTTGGGATATACAAACCCAGCTGTACTAGCAAACCATCATTTGTTAACCACAATCAACTCAGAGACCCTGTTCGCACGTCACAAAAAATCTTGGGTTGTTTAACCCAGGAATTATTGGGGCACGTGGGCAAGAGCAAGCATACTGCCTCCTACATGCCCATTGCTTTAGCTTTGAATCAACCCAGGAATGCCCTGTTCAATGGGTTGTTATTGTGACATACGAACCCAGAACTCTGGGTTGCTTAGGGGTTGAACAACCAAGAGTTAACCCAACAACAAACCATGAGCAAGGAATGATGCAGAGGAAAAAAGAATGGGGTGTGGCAGTATTGAAAATGGCAGATAAAACTTTGTTGGAAAATCTCAATTCTTTGGGAATCCTGCCCTCAAGGTAACAGAAAAATAGGCTGGAATTTGGGGGCTGCTTTAACACACGAAATATTTCTGCCATAGAAATTGATCTCTATTGGAAGGTGGACTTGAGTTTCTTTCTCATCTCCAATACATGGAGGCAAAACCACACAGAATGTCCTGTGGTGACTGTCATTTTGGGTTAACAAATCCTTAACTCTTCTCCTGTTTCCAGTGAAATAGTAGCTGAAGCCAGAAAGAGAAGAACAAAACCTTCTTTAAATGTATAAACAGTAAAGATTGTTGTGGCAACTTAAAGGCTAACAAATGCATTATGGCATAAGCTTTCATAGATGACAACCCACTTCATCAGATGCATGAAGTCTTATCCAGAATTTCAGGTACACATGATTTGGGTGGGGGGAACGAATTGTAAACAGCGTCAGAGGAAAATTATATGCAGAAAGTGCTGACTATGACCATCCTTGTTATTAATAGTGGCCATTCACCAAAGAATCAATGTTGATAATGCAAATATCCTGGCACTGGATAAGCCAATTAACACACGTTGTGTGATTTATTTATTTATTTTTTAAAAAAACTTTATCCCAATTGAAGCCCCTGGGAAAGAATTGTACCTCTAGATGAATTGTAACTCAGCAGTCTCTCATTCTAATCTCCCTTTGAAGTTTCTTTGTCCTATATAGAACGTAGAAGGGCATTGCTGACAGCTCCCAATCTAAAACAGCTACTTATTAGCAACAACAGTCCACATAAGAAAGATTAAAAGAAAAGGGCAAGTTCTTCAACAAACCCAGATGCCAACTCTGTGCCCACTCTGAAAACACTGTTGCAGGATCTGATAATGTCACCCACAACATCAGGGGTTCATTCACTTCCTTGTGTGATACATGCCATCATCTGTCAGCAGTATTGTGCATAGGACAAACAGGCCAGTGTCTATGCAAAGAATAAATGGACATCAATCTGACCTCCATCTTCCCCTGATATGCAGAAAAACAGGGGAAGAAGACTTCAGCCTGCCAGGAGACTCTATTACTGACCTTAAAGTGGCCATTGTGGAACAAAGGAATTTCAAAGGGTAATTGAAAAAAGTGACCATGAGAGTTACAATTCATCAAGAGGTTCATTCTTTCTCTAGAAGCTTGAATCAGAATAAAGAGTTGTTGTTTTTATCACACTGCATGCATTAATGGGTTTACCAGGATGCCAGGATGTTTACATTATGAGCAACAACTTTTGTGAAAGGCCAATGTTAATAATTTGGTTTTCACTGTCAGTACATTCTGGCTTTAATTTCCCTCTGACCTCGCTGTTTATAATTACTGCCACCACTATGTGTACTGTATATATACCTGAAACTGTGGATAAGAGTCCATGCATCTGATGACGTGGACTGTAGTCCACGAAAGCTTCTGCCACTATTAATGTGTTAGTCTTCATGGTGCTACGAGATTCTTCTTTGTTTCGGCTTGCAACAGATGAACACCGCTACCCGTCTGGAAACTCTTTAAACATATGGAACAAAATGGGGACATTTTAGCCCTTCCAAAGGGTTCCTCTTCCCATTGCCTCTTTTTTCTCAAATTGATTTCAGGAAGTGTTAACTTCTGGAGTTCATTTCCACGACATGGTTGATGGTCATTTTCTTAAATGGGTTTACAGAGGATTTGACAAATTCAGGGATGAGAGGTCTGTCAGTGACCCTTAGTCACGATAGCTGAATGAAACCTGTGTTCAGAGGCTATATATTTACCACGTGGTGGGAACAATCATTGAGCAATCTCCATGAGACCCTTCTTGTAAGTTTCCTAGTAGTGACTTGAAATACATTAAATAAATAAAAACTGAGTTGCCAGCATCAGAGACCAAGGATAGGCAAGTTGTTTGGACTACAACTCCCATCAGCCCCAGCCAGCATGGCCATTGGTCATGAATTATGGGAGTTGAAGTCTTACATACCAGGAAAGCACCAGGTTGACTAGCTAGGCTTTAGTCTGTTCCAGCAAGGCACATCCTCTGGTGACTGCTGTCTTTTTTTGTAGTACAACTGTGTGGTATCAGCTTCACTGGCCCAGTTCAGATGTAACAACAAGCCGTGATTTGTTAGTATGAGCACAAACCTTGGACATATATGCTCCCCCTCTTCTGCTCTTTCTCACACAAGAGGAGGAAATTGAAAGCATCCACTTCTGCTTTTGAATAGGCTACAGTTTCCAATTATGTCCAAACTTTGGAAACTGGTTTATTCTGTGGTGTGTTAACAAACCAGTATCAAACCAAAGTTCGATCCTGGTTTAACCATCCACCATTAAATCCTGGTTTGCTTAACTAACCATTGTTAGAATAAAGAACAATTGCCTGAGTTTGGACATAATGGGAAACTGGAATTTATTCAAAAGTGGAACCTTTCAGTTGCCTCTTCTCACGCATAAACATTATTTAAACAAGTATTTAAACTGTTTTTAGTTGTTTACATTGTTTTAATTTTTCTGTGTTAAATTTTTTTAGACTATTTTTATTATGTTGTATTTTGTATTTTTATGAATTGTTGTAAACCGCCGAGAGAGCTTCAGCTATGGGGTGGTATAGAAATGTGGTATAGAAATGAAATTATTATTATTATTATTATTATTATTATTATTAACAAAGGGGGTAGGGTGGGGGAAAGTACATGAACGCAAGGTTCATGCAAGATTATGCTTGTAACAACAAACCATGCTTTGTTATTATGTCTGAACCAGGTCAATGTCTGGAGAGGTAAGAGCGCTATATTCTCCACTTCAATTGCAATATTCCCCAGCTGATCAAGTGGATGTCCAAAGTTAGGGTGACCGTATGGAAAGAAGGACAGGGCTCCTGTATCTTACAGCTGCATAGAAAAGGGCAATTCAGCAGGTGTCATTTGTAGGCATGCAGCACCTGGTGAAATTCCCTCTTTATCACAACAGTGAAAGCTGCAGGAGCCCTGTTGTATCTGGTCAAATGACACCTTCTGAAATTCCCTTTTTCTATACAACTGTTAAAGATACAGGATCCCGGTCCTCCTTTTCATATGGTTACCCTAGCAAAGTACTCTCAGCTCATAGGGGGCGGGGGTTAAACCTCCTAATCTCTGCATACTGAGATGAAGAAGGGAAAGTGTGTGGGTGTAAAGTGTAAAGGTGTGTGTTTTTGCATGAGTGTAAAGGTGTGTGTTTTTGCACACTCTGGGGCCTCTAACCCGCTTCCCATCATAAAATATACCCCTCGGGCAAAGAGGCTGGCCACCCCGCTTTTCCATATTGTTATTATTTCTATGACTATATACAAAAATAGCTGTCCTTACCACAAGGAGTTTGCAGTGTATGATTCAACAGGGAAAAGAGGTAGAGGTGAGAGAAACAGCATTCAGTTCAGTTGCACATACGTTGGCTTAGGCCTTAGCTAGACCTAAGGTTTATCCTGGGATCGTCCCGGGGTGGTCCCTGCCTGCTCCCGGGATCTGCTGTGTGTCATTTACCTGAACAGGGATGATCCTGGGATAAACCTTAGGTCTAGCTAAGGCCTCAGTTTCAGCAAGGCTTGGGTGTGGAACATGCGGTCCTTGGTCTACTTTGATGCGGCCCTCGGTCTACTTTCATGCAATCTGCAGGGATGGAATGCCACAAAAGGCAGGGGGATGGGATGTCACAGAAAGAGAGAGAGAGAGAATGAATGAATGAATGAATGAATGTATATTCCATCAATGGTGCAAACCTGCCCAATAGGCTTTGCCTACTGCCATTTCTGACTCCACCCACAGTTGTCATGGGGCCTCTGACATTTGCCCTAAGAGAATGCAGCTTCCCAAAAGAAAAAGAAAAAAATAACCATCCCTGCAGTACAGGGAGAAAACTGATAGGTTGTTCCAAAGCCTTCACAGAAAAGTGGGTTTTACGGAGGGCTTGCGAGAACAGAGAAGCAGCAGCATGAAGGCATTTATGAAAAGCCATCTCAGGCATAAAGGGTCTTGCACAAAGGCAGAAAGGAGAAAAGGGATCTTTCAGGGAGCAGGAGGCCTTCAGATGGTCGAGGGTGGCGGAGCAAAGATCAGCAGCAGGAATCTTGTCTCAGGAATCTCCCTGAGACAAGAGGAATGCAATTGTATGGGGATGCTGTTGGATCTGAACTCCCATCAGCCCCCAGCCAGAATGGCAAATGGGAGATGGAGTCCAATCTCATCTAGAAGGGCACAGGTTCCTTATCCCCGTTCTGATTAATGGTTCATTATTATTATTATTATTATTATTATTATTATTATTATTATTATATAGCGCTTTGTAATGAGGTGTTGTACATAAGATAGGTCAGGAGTTTACAAAAATGGAATGAATGCAATAATTCTAGTACAAGACCTTAACTGAAATTAAAAGAATATAACAATACAACCTTTTAATATATAAATAAATGTGGCCACCACAAAAACTATCACCATGCTTTAATTGTATGAAAAATGCTTCTTCAACCACATTTACATAGTAAAAAAAGAAACCAGGTTTGGAGTAGGGGAGTAGAAAGAAACCTCAGTTCTCCAATGGAAAGTATCCAAAGTTACAGGTCTCCTGTCTGTAAAGCTGTGCTCGTGTCACTCCTGGTTGCCACCTGCTGGGCAATTTGCAAAAGTACACGAGAGAAAAGATTTCTGGGTATCTTGGAAATAAATGAGCAGGCTTGCTTTGAACCCCACCCACCCCCAGCAGATTTGCAGTAGGCTCAGCCCAGACCATGAAAGTTCTTCTCCACACAATGTGCAATAAACGTATGGAGTTTACTGTCAAGTCCTTTGGCTTAGGCAGCTTTTCAAAAGGATTAGATGGATTCATGGGGGAGGAGAGGTCTATAGAGGTCTAAATCAGTGGTTCCCAAACTTTTTCAGGTAACCGCCCCCTTGGTTCCACAAACTCATGCCCAGTGCCCCCTACCCTACACTATAAAAATCATTATTCAGAATAGTGGTTTTCAACGACCCACTAAGGAAGATAATAACAATAAAATTCGAAACAGTAACAATGGAATATTTATTCCAAAGCACCCGCTGCAGGCTTGCAGAGGGAGGGAGGGAAAAGAGAGCAAATGCCTCTGTTTTGCAGCCGGCGTGGCAGGGCACACCAAGCAGGGTATGTCTCTTCATTAGTGTTTTGGTGCTTTTGAAATATTTCAATTCACCGTTAAAAGGACTCTTCTTAAATAGTATTAATACATGTGTGGATTCTTCCCCTACATGGCTTAGGACCAAACTACCTTCTCCCATAAAAGTATCCCTGGGTTTTAAGACCTTCTGGAGAGGCGCTTCTCGGAAAAGACCACCTTGAGCGCCCCCCCTGCTGCTTCCTTGCCTCTTAACGCCCCCCTATGCAATCCTACCGCCCCCAAGGGGGCAATACCGCCCACTTTGGGAACCACTGGTCTAAATGTTCTGTTGGGGATGGACCACAAGGGAACGCCAACAACTTCATACCCTGCTTGTGGGCTCTTGGTAGCAAAATGCAGGATTAAACAGACCTTGGTTCAAGCCAGCAAGGCAACTCTTGTCAGGAGCCCTGCCTTGGACACCAGGGTAGGGGATTCATCAAATTCTTGCCACTCTTGCTATGTGTGAGATATCGGGGTTTGCTGCTTGGCTTCAGCTTAGCCCCTCACTGTGTTTCCTCCCCCCCCTCCTTACGCTGTGCAGGAGCTAAACAAGAAGAGAACCCAGAAAGAGATGGAGCACGCCATGCTAATCCGGCACGATGAGTCGACACGGGAGCTAGAATACAGGCAGCTGCACACGTTGCAGAAGCTACGTATGGACTTGATCCGGCTGCAGCACCAGACTGAGCTTGAGAACCAGCTGGAGTACAACAAGCGGCGGGAGAGGGAGCTGCATCGGAAGCACGTCATGGAACTGCGGCAACAGCCCAAGAATCTGAAGGTAGTAAACAGGCAAAAGGTTTGGGGCGAGCTGGAAAGATGATAGCGGTATAAGCTGGAAAGATGATGGCGGTATAAGCTGGGTTGATGATAGCGGTATAAGCTGGGTTGATGATAGCGGTATAAGCTGGGTTGATGATAGCGGTATAAGCTGGAAAGATGATAGCGGTATAAGCTGGAAAGATGATAGCGGTATAAGCTGGAAAGATGATGGCGGTATAAGCTGGGTTGATGATAGCGGTATAAGCTGGAAAGATGATAGCGGTATAAGCTGGAAAGATGATAGCGGTATAAGCTGGAAAGATGATGGCGGTATAAGCTGGAAAGATGATAGCGGTATAAGCTGGAAAGATGATAGCGGTATAAGCTGGAAAGATGATAGCGGTATAAGCTGGAAAGATGATGGCGGTATAAGCTGGGTTGATGATAGCGGTATAAGCTGGAAAGATGATAGCGGTATAAGCTGGGTTGATGATAGCGGTATAAGCTGGAAAGATGATAGCGGTATAAGCTGGAAAGATGATAGCGGTATAAGCTGGGTTGATGATAGCGGTATAAGCTGGGTTGATGATAGCGGTATAAGCTGGGTTGATGATAGCGGTATAAGCTGGGTTGATGATAGCGGTATAAGCTGGAAAGATGATAGCGGTATAAGCTGGGTTGATGATAGCGGTATAAGCTGGGTTGATGATAGCGGTATAAGCTGGGTTGGTGTAAACTCGATTGTCTGGCCTTAGTAACCTGCCCTCTTAATAACTCCAGATCTGCACACTCATTCCACCATTTGGATCCATTGTTATTTGGGGGGCCGTGTTGTTACCCACAAAAGAGAGAGCTTCGGCTGTTGGGCGTTATAAAAATGTAATAAATAAATAAAATTTATTTATTTGTTTATTTATTTATTGCATTTCTATACCGCCCAATAGCCGAAGCTCTCTGGGCGGTTCACAAAGGATTACAGGGCTCAATTGTTCCGTTGTTACAATGGATGTCATATACAATCACCTTCCTCCAGATCCAGTAACTGTTCTTCTGTGTGATTTAAAGAGAAAACCAGAGAATGGTTGTTTGGAATCAGTTATAAACTGAGTGTGCGTGGCAAGATTAAACATGGCAGCCAAATGGTGAAGTACTAGGACTCCTAACATTTTATGGCTTTCTCACAACAACAACAAAAAACCCTTGCAAATAGCTGAAATTATGAAATGCTGATAGGAGACAGACTACCCTTTTACTGAAAAAGAGGCAGAGTTTTCCATGGAGTTCCCCTGTCACCTCGAAAGTTTTGCCACTTTTGAAACTGTAGAAAAACAAGTAAGACCCATTTTCCAGAGGTGAAAGTGGAATGAATGTTTCCACCACAAGCAACGATCCCCTTTTCAATCTATCTTGAACTCTCTAAAAAAGCTGTAACGTGTCTTTAGCCACTCTGATATTAAAGCCAAAGGAAGCTTGCCCGTTACAGGAATGTCGCATTTTCTGCATGAACACTGTGCAATTGTTAAGTGTTTTAAAATTGTGCCTGTACACATATATACATCCACACAGACCTGGGAGCCATTGTGGTGTAGCGGCTAGAGTGTTGGACCAGAAGTCAGGAGAACTGGGTTCTATTCCCCACTCGGCCATGGAAGCTCACTGGGTGACTTTGGCCAGTCACAGACCCTCAGCCCAAGCTACCTACCTCACAGGCTTGTCGCTGTGGGATAAAATGAAGAGGAGGAGGATTATGTATGCCGCCTTGAGTTCCTTAAGGAGGAAAAAAGGCAGGATATAAATGTGATGATGATAATGATGATGCTATTCCATTATGCACATCAGTCACCAGCGTCACATCAAAAAGCTATACAGAAAACCTTTAGAAACTGGGCCTACCAGAATACACCCACACCAACATCCAGAAAGCAGTCACACTTAAACATGCTCAATTGTCAGGAAATTCCTGAATCAGTAAAAGACAGCATAACTTGGCAAAGACCGTCGTGTTCATCTAGAAAGACCGCCACGAGCTTGAAAAGAGAAATGATAATGATGATATTATTATTGTTGTTATTATTATTATTATTATTATTATTATTATTATTATTATTATTATCAACAACTTATAAACTCATACTGAGTTGTTTCCTTTCCCTACAGGCCATGGAAATGCAGATCAAGAAGCAGTTCCAGGACACATGCAAAGTGCAAACCAAGCAGTATAAAGCACTCAAGAACCACCAGCTGGAAGTGACTCCAAAGAGTGAGCACAAAACTATTCTGAAGGGCCTAAAGGACGAGCAGACAAGGAAGCTGGCCATCCTAGCTGAACAGTACGAGCAGAGCATTAACGAGATGATGGCGTCGCAAGCGGTGAGGGACGCTCTTGGCTTCAGAGCCTAACAAAGTTCATTCTTCAAAGGAAGCAGGGCCCTCCTGAAAACAGCTTACGGTCTAAAAAGGGCCCCGAATTAAATAGATAGGGAGGTGTGCCGGAGGTATTGACGCAGGAGCTGCACAGCCGTCTTTCAGGGATGCATCCTGCCGTGCCGATCCTGTATTGAACAGGAAGCTGGGCTAGGTGCTTTTCAAGTCTCTTACTCCGTTTTGCTTAGCGTCCAGCCTGATGGAGAATTCTGGAAAATTCGAAGGCTGCTCTCCCTGTTTTGTGACAGTCTGGTTGGTCCTGAAAAGGGTTTGCCCTGCTCTGCAAATAAATAAACACTGAATGGATGTATATTGTCATGCACAGATTGATGTGATGAGGAAGGCCTCTATTAGCCAAGCTAATGTGATGTCTTGGAATGTTTACAAACATTCCAAGTGATGGGAGAATGAAGCAGGCAACAAGGAACTGTTGTTGACGGAGTGTCATCTGCTGTAGAGTAGTGGCTTAGAGACTGAGCTCCAAATCAGGAGGTTTGAATCTTTGCCCTTGTCGTGAACTCGCTCGGCGGCATTAGGCAAGCCGCTGTGTCTCCGTCTCAGCAGCCCCATCTGTATTAGGAGTGGAGTTATAATACTGACTTGCTTTGTAGGTTTGTGGTAAGGATTACAGCAAGATGAATGCATGTGATGACGTTTGAGTGCATGAAAGCCCTCTATAAATGTACAATGTTGTTAAGCGAGGGCTCCGTTTTGCTCAGGTTAAAACCATGGCTAGACCTAACGGGTCTAGTGCGACGGAAGAGGGAGGATCTCCTTTTTAAAGGAGAAAGGAGCGCATGAGTGCTTGACCTCAAAACATGAGTTGTTGTTGTTTTTAAAAAAATCCCCGCTCCCCCCACCACACACCCCGATGGGCAAAGAGCTCCTGGGGAGCTCTGTGCCCGGCTCCTCGCGGTTACTCGCGAGGAGCCAGGACAAACCACAACGCCTGCCCACACATGGGATGACCCCGGGACCGTGGGAAAACCCAGCATTAAACTATAGGGCCATATCCTGGGGAAATGGAGGGATCATCCCTCCCTGCCCCTAGGATCCCCTGTGCGTCATGTGGACACACAGGGATGATCGCAGGGATAAACCCTAGTCTACCCATGCCCCTAGTCATGATTCTAAGGGCAGGAGTAGATACGTGAACAGGAGGGTCAAAGGAAAGAGAACAGAGTCTGTAGTCAACCCAGGTGCAAGGATGTGTGCAAAGGAGACAGGCCTGATGAGAAGGCAGGGAAAGAGGACGTGGGACTGAGGAAAGGAGCGACTAGCTAAAATGCAGGCGGAGGGGGTGTTGTTTTTTATATCCCACCCAAGGTGAAAGGAAGGAGGAGCATGTGCATGAAGGAGCAGGAGGGCTAAGACCCAAAAGGTCCTGGTTGGAAGCCGGAATGGCTGAAGGAAGCAGAGTTGACAATGCAGTGGGAGGAAAAGAAAGGGGGAAATGGATGGTGAGAGGTGAAGAAAGGAGTGGCCAAGGAGAAAGCAGGCCGGGGGATAAGATTTATTCAGGAGAACGAGGGGAGCTGTCATGAAGGGGGACTTGGAGGCTGCGAGCCAATGGAGCAACCACACTTGGAATACTGTGTACAGTTCTGGTCACCCCACCTAAAACGAGGAATTGTGGAGCCGGAAAAGGTGCAGAAAAGGGCAACTGAAACGATTAAGGGGCCGGAGCATCACCCTTATGGGGGAAGGTTACAACAGCTGGGATTGTTCAGCTTGGAAAAAAGGAGGCTGAGGTTGGCCACAGTGTGAATAGAGTGCTGGACTAGATGGACCTTGGTCTGATCCAGCAGGGCTCTTCTGATGTTCTTATCTTTCACTACTCCCTATTGCAGTGCCTAGTTAAAGCCAGCATGTTGGCCACTCAGCTCAACATTTGCTTCATGTTTTGCATTTTCATCCTTTTTTGGCATCTACCTTTGCCCTAATCTCTTGTCTTAAGTTTGCCCTGAACCGATTTTCTTGGTTTTTCCTTGAGCATTTGCGTAATGCAATTATAGCCCACCCTAGGACGGTGCTACAAATGGACTAGAGAAAGCCCCTTATTCTCAATGTTTCCCCCCCCCTAGCTGCGGCTAGACGAGGCTCAGGAAGCGGAATGCCAGGCCCTGCGGCTGCAGCTTCAGCAAGAGATGGAGCTGCTCAATGCCTACCAGAGCAAAATCAAGATGCAGACGGAAGCACAGCATGAGCGGGAACTCCAGAAGCTGGAACAGAGGGTGTCGTTGCGCAGGGCACATCTTGAGCAAAAGGTATGGCGGGGAAGAGCTGGGGGTGTTGCCAGCACTCATCAAGATGGTGGGGGGAAAGCTAGTGGTGACACACAGTTCAACAAAAAGGGATCTCCACGGAGCAGCCTTTCACAGGGTTGGTTCCTTGTGAGGAGGGTACTGGAGCCTTACAGTGCTTCAATTAAATCTCTGTATCTACTAATTGAGTGCAGGAAAGCAGGTGTTTTTTTAAAAAAATCAACTTTCAGGCTTGGGTCTGTGGAACTCCCTGCCACAGTTGTAAATACAGTTCTCAATTAGCCCTCACCCCTACAAATAGCTGTGTCAGCTATAAAACCTCTTAACTGCTGCCACTAGAATAAACCCTCTCTCCACCTAAACGAAAGAGCCTGTTCAGAAGACACCTTAAACCCTGCCATGCGTTTTGCTAAACCCTGGTCACTTTCTAACCCCAGTCCAGACGGACTGCAGCAGGGTTAGCAGCTCTAACTGTGGGTTAAAGTGGGCCCTTTCAGACGACACTGAGGGTTCTGTGGTTAGTTTAACCATGCTTCTCTGTGGTTAGCACTAACCACAAGCCGTACGCTCGCACACAACACTGTTAACGTTATCTCAGCAAATGCACGTTCCCAAACCCTTGACAGCTGATGCTACATGCAAGTCCCCCTAACATTACCAATTAGTGGGCATAAGAGGTGATGAACCTCTTATGCCCACAGATTATCAACAAGTGACTTCCCCCATGCTTCTCAAACTCTGAGCGTGCTTCTATTTTCAGTTTTGGGGGGAGGGGATCGATTAAAAATTACCATGGGGAGAGATGTATGAAGAGGAGAATCCAGCAGGTGAGGGAAGACTTAAGCTTCTTTCTACTCACCTGTTTCGCCTCCAAGCACTCCCCATTCCTTCGCACTAGTGTTCAACTGGACTTTGCGTCCTTAGAATCATAGAATCATAGAATAGGAGAGTTGAAAGGAGCCTATAAGGCCATCGAGTCCAACCCCCTGCTCAATGCAGGAATCTACCTTAAAGCATCCCTGACAGATGGCTGTCCAGCTGCTTCTTGAAGGCCTTTAGTGTGGGACAGCCCACGACCTCCCTAGGGAATTGGTTCCATTGTCATACTGTTCTAACAGTCAGGAAGTTTTTCCTGATGTCCAGCCGGACATCAGGAAAAACTTATCTGGGAGCCCCTGCCAAAGGAAGTGAGCCAGGTGTCAATCAGGAGGAGGGCCTGTTCTGCTGTGGCACCCCAGCTGTGGAGTGAGCTTCCCTAGAGGGTTTCGCCTGGTGCTACGTTGTATTTCTCTCAGCGCCAGGTGAAGCCCTTTTTTACTTTCCTGGGCATCTTAGTGTTTTAGCATTCTAGTCTTTCAGCTCTCCTGCTTTAAATCTATAATTTAAATCTCTGCATTGCTACTGAATTTTATTCTGGTTGTACTTTTATATTGTCATTTATATTGTTTTAAGCTGTCCATGTGGTTTTCATTTTTGCAAACTGCCCAGAGAGCTTCGGCTGTTGGGTGGCATAGAATCGCAAGACATGCAAGACCTTCAGAGTGCTGCTCAGGGCCCATTCTCCCCCCAGTCCCTAGGACTACCAGTCTCCTTTTGCAAAGATGGGATGCCCTACCTGCGCTGGTTAACAATCCCCAAATACAGGGCAGCATTCTCACTAGCCAGACTTAACGTCCTTCCCTCTAAACTTTTAGATGGCAGGTACAACAAAATCCCACTGCTCAACAGACACTGTCCCTGTAACAATACTGAGCTGGAAACCGTATCACACGTGTTACTATCCTGTAGATTTTATCAAGGAGCTAGGAATGATCTTCTGAAACCCATTTTACAATCTTTTCTTGGTCACCCAACTGAATTCTTAATGTCCCTTTTACTTTGGAACTCAGACAAATCAATCACCCAGCAAGTGGCCAAGTTTTTGAACTTGGCCATTTCTATTAGATCCCCTATGATTACTTGTCTTTTTAATAGCTAATTGTACGCTCAGTCTTTTCGTATGTAATTTTTGTTGGAATGGACTATTGACTGCAATAAATTGTTGTAAATAAATAAATGCAAAGCAGGACGCACACACCCCTTGTCTAGATCAGTGGTTCCCAAAGTGGGCGGTACTGCCTCCTTGGGGGCAGTGGGATTGCATAGGGGGGCGTTAAGAGGCAAGGGGGTGGCAGGGGGGCGCTCGAGGTGGTCTTTTCCGAGAAGCGCCTTTCCAGAAGGTCTTAAAACCCAGGGACATTTTTATGGGAGAAGGTAGTTTGGTCCCAAGCCATACATGTTTTAATACTGTTTAAGAAGAGTCCTTTTAATGGTGAATTGAAATGTTTCAAAAGCACCAAAACGCTAATGAAGAGACATACCCTGCTTGGTGTGCCCCGCCCCGCCGGCTGCAAAACTGAGGCGTTGGCTCTCTTTTCCCTCCCTCCCTCGGCAAGCCTGCGGTGGGTGCTTCGGATTTTCAATAAATATTCAACTAATTGTTACTGTTTCGAATTTTATTGTTATTATCTTCCTTAGTGGGTCATTGAAAACTGCTATTCTGAATAATGATTTTTATAATGTAGGGTAGGGGGCACTGGGCTTGAGTTTGTGGAACCAAGGGGGCAGTGACCTGAAAAAGTTTGGGAACCACTGGTCTAGATCTACACACACACACACACCCCGCTGGCCTCTGACTCAGGCCAGGCCCCGTTGCAAGGTCGTAGCTTGCTGTATTGAAGGTCTGCCCCCTTCTGCCGTTTCAGATTGAAGAGGAGCTGGCCGCCCTGCAGAAGGAGCGCAGCGAGAGGATAAAGATTTTGTTGGAAAGGCAAGAGCGAGAGATTGAAACTTTTGACATGGAAAGCCTTCGAATGGGCTTTGGAAATTTGGTCACATTAGAATTTCCTAAGGAGGACTACAGATGAGATTAAATTTCTTTTGCCATTAAAAAAACAAATTGCAAACAAACAAAAAAATATCTCAAATCCCAACATTCCCCCCCATGTTAACGGGTGTGCTCTCTCTCTTTCTGTCTCTCTTACTGACATCACGTCGGACTTAGTGCCTGTATATTCTTACTCCATCAGGGGCCCCCCCTTCCCGCCAAGTGTCATGTTCCGGAGCTGGACCACGCTCGGGAGTCTCTTGAATCTCATAGTATTGATGTCTCTGTGCAATGATTTTTTTACGGAAAAAAAAATATGTTTCAGTGAAAACTTTGGAGACAATTCTAACGAATCAAAAAAAAAAGTGGATGTATGTTTGCTTTTGAGCAATCACTCATTTTTTTGCCACCAACCAATGAAAATACAAGCAAAAAAATATATATATACAAAATTTAAAAAGAAAAAAGAAGTCAAATCCCCAGGGGGAGAGAGAAGGATATCGCAGCCTTACCTTAATCAGCTGCTGCATAACTTTTAGTTTTTAATTTTATTATTATTATTATTTCTTTTTTTGGTATTTATTCATCAGGAATAATTAAATAAAAAAAATAATAAAAAATTTTATTAAGAGATCGAGAAATTTGATACGTTTTACAGAAAATATGAATTCTGAATTGTGCTGTACATATCAGTGGTGGACATATTATTACTTTGGGGGCGGAGGGGGGGAAGGGAGGGGGGGTTGGGAAAGAGGGAGAGCGTGATTTTTTTGAAAAGGCCGGGCCAGTCCAGGTGGGTTTTTTGGCCGTGGTCTTTGGCACATTCTTGATTGTATCATAATCATTTTCTGCTGTAGCAGAGGATGTGAATACACTTAAAAATAAAAAAAGGAGCCCAGAGGATCCCAGGAGCACAAATTGGGCCTTGTCAAATTGTGTATTTTGTGTATAGAAGGAAATTTAAGGAGAAATTTACTTATTTTCATATTGTATTTTAACTGTTTCTCTGATCAGAAGTTTTTTTACTACCTGCCTCCTTGTCCCACTCCCCACTCTAGGCCACGACACCCCCCCACCCCCGCCCTACACCCCCCCACCCACCCCACCCGCCTCTTTTCCAAGTCAATCTTTGGAGTTTAACACTGTCTCTCAGTCGCATCACCTTGATCTTCCCTCCTCCCCACCCCGCCCCCCCTCTCCCTCTAACCCATGCTCCACCTTTGGTTTCCCTTCTCCCACGATCCCCTCTTCCTGTCCCCCAATGATCTTGGTCATAAATATTGCATTATTCACACTTTCAAACTGTGTATTTTCTTACAATAAAAAAGGTTAAAAAAAAGGCTTTACTTCTTTTGCATGCACTTTAAACACACAGACACACAGACACACACACACTTTTTCAAGTTCGAAGGAAGAGCATGATAAGTGTCAGAGTTTTTAATTATATTTGTAAATAAAAGTGTTGCTCACGAAGCCTTGCTGTCTCATTGTAGCAGGGGGAGCAGCTTTCACCCCGCGTCATCCCAGTCTCCAGTCAGCCACGGAGGAGGTTTGCGTGGCTACCCTGGCCTTTTTGCATCCAACAATAGGAAACACTGACTCTACAGGTTCTCTCCTTTGTGCCAGTTGCCAAAACGCCACGAGGCACGCAAACCAACTACTGAGAGTTCACTGAGTCCTCGACCTTGAACTGGAGAGCAAGTGTGGGGAGAGGACCATAAGGAAATATTTGTGCAAAGGATTTATATTGTATAATGTGTTCAAGATTGCATAGGTACAATTACAATGCCTTTATTTTGGTGCTCAGAAACACACGTTTGGAACTCTCAAGATGAAGACAGACATAATATTCGTGTCCTCACTGTGTTTGGAACTCTCAAGATGAAGACAGATATAATATTCGTGTCCTTACTGTGTTTACTCCAAGGTACCTTTTTGTGAACCGCCCAGAAAGCTTTGGCTATTGGGCAGTATAGAAATGAAATGAAATAAATAAAACCTTTGCTTTCTAGGCTCAGGAGTGGCAGAGCAGGGGGTGGAGCGTGTGGAACTGTCCTGTAAGTTTGCCGCAGAAATTGGGGACTCAATGGCTGGTACCCGTGATGTCACCAAGGAACTTGCACCCCAATCCCTAGAGAAATGTCATACTTTTAAATGTTTCTGTTGTTGATGATGATGTTGATGTTATTGTGGTTGAATCCATCACTGGGTAAACATGCATCTGATGCTTTAAAAATAACTTAAAAGACAAGCAGCTCACCTGCAGCATGAGAAGAAGGGGGAGATTGGTGGCTGTACTAGCATTCAGCTCATTGGTATGTAGATCTGTCATTCAAATTACTAAACTGGGATGAAGTTGGACTCAAAACCAGAGCCGAAGGAACCGTTGTGAGTTCTCTTTTCCTATATTACATCTGTCTTCACTCTCCCTGTTCCAAGAGTCATTTGCGGAGGGGCACGGGGAATGACTTGTGGTTTAATTCGGATGCGTTTTGCTTGCAGCGGCTTCTTTTCTGTTTGTGTTTCTTAATTTCCATTTCTGACCTTCCCATTCCATCCGAAGGGACCTCGAGGGAACTGTAAGGTTTCAAGCCTGGCACAATTGTGTGTTTTTCTCGGCTCTCGCAGTGCCTGGAAAGCGATTTTCAGTCCACTGCTTGGGAACTCGTCTCTACAGATCGCTTGGGCCAGAATGCCTCTGTGACATTTTTTTGCAGCTTGTGTTATAATTGTAATAATTATTGTTGTTCTTAATATTAAGATGAACGTGAAGGGCACTAAATGGTTTTTCTTGCATTGTGCAAGCTAGAACTTCTATAGGGTTTGCCTAACATAGGACTAGCTTAAACCTTATTCCATTTGATTCTCATAATTTGATGATTGCAAGGCATCAGTCATTTGGTGGGGTGGCAGCAGGGTAGATGCCAAAGCAACCCAGGCCTCAGTTTACCCACTGGGAGATGAACCATCCAACCCCCGTAAGGAATCACATTACTGTTCCAGTTCTGCCAAGAGCCAGGTATGTACTTGGGAATTTTCTCCCTCTGTTGCATCCTATTTTGAGAGAGTCCCTCTCACTACTGGGTATCATATTTTTGGATTGCTATTCTAGGGGATGATAAAAAGGGACCGGTTTCCCTTCAGTGTTAAGAAAGATCAAGGCGAGAGCTACGCTATTGTTTTATAGCTGTATTGAATTATTATTATTATTATTTATTTATTTATTTATTTATATAGCACCATCAATGTACATGGTGCTGTACAGAGTAAAACAGTAAATAGCAAGACCCTGCCGCATAGGCTTACAATCTAATAAAATCATAATAAAACAATAAGGAGGGGAAGAGAATGCAAACAGGCACAGGGTAGGGTAAAACTAACAGTATTACCCTATTGAAGTGCACTGATAACTGTTAGGGCACAATCCATATTCCATATGGTGCTTTCAGAAGCCAGATATTTGAAAACGGTTCGAAAATGGTGTATGGAATGTGTCATGGGCCTCAACAGTTGTCAATACCTTTGTAAAGCAGGCCAAAGTACCAGCCTCTTGTAGTTTAAAGCTCTTACCATCATGAACATTTCAACTTTCAGGAAACCATCAAATGGTTGGTGGTTGGAGGAGGTGCTGGAGTGGGTCAAGGAGGCAGGGTCCCCTGGAGAACCTCAGGCAGGACAGATTTGGACCCAAGTCCTGAGCTTCTCCATCTGCGATGGAGACATGATAGCACTTTTCAAGTACTTGAAAGGTTGACACACAGAGGAGGGCCAGGATCTCTTCTCTATCCTCCCAGAGTGCAGGACACGGAATAATGGGCTCAAAGTTACAGTCCTGGCATGCCAGAATTTTCCTGCTCTGGACACTACATAGAAGCTGCATCCCATTTTTTTTTACTACCTCTGCTCAGAGTTGAGTGGAAGGACACTAGCTTAGTGGGTAGCACACATTCTTTGTGTCAGGATTAGGCCCAGTACCTTGGATAGACGGCTTCCTCTTCCTCCAAGTCCTAAAGCCAACAGGGCTTGGGGTGTCTGTGTTGGAGGAAGAAGAAGCTGTCTTTGCAGTGCTTACTGCTCCAAGCTCCACCCTTTTCGCTTGCCTGTTGTTGGACTACAGCTCCCATCATCCTTGGCCATGGTGGCTGATTATGGAAATTGTAGTTCAACATCTGGGGACCCTGGCTTAGGAAAGCCTAAGGACTCTGCAATATAGACCTAGATAGAAGTGGGTTGTGACGAGAGAGAAAACCCGCCCCAAACCTTTGTCTCAATGCCTGCCATAGTGAAGCACTAAAAGATGTGAACAAAATTGAATCTAGAGATGGTGTGTGTGTGTGGGGGGGGGGGAGATAGAGTAATCTGTTGCATGTTCCACTGGAGAGCCAGTGTGGTGTAGCGGTTAGAATGTTGGACTGGGAGCCAGGAGATCCGGGTTCTAGTCCCCATTCAGCCATGGAAACCTACTGGTGACTTTGGGACAGTCACAGACTCTCAGCCCAACCTTACAGGGTTGTAGTTGTGAGGATAAAATGGAGAGGAGGAGGATTATGTACTCCGCTTTGGGTTCCTTACGGAGGAAAAACGGAGAGATATAAATGTAATAAATAAACACAGGCAGAATGCCCTGTCCCATAGAGAGGAAGAGTATTTCTAGATTACCACACTAGGGATCAGTGGTGTGATGTGCTTGAAACACAAAAGTGGCTGACTGTGTGGGAAATTCGTAGGGTGTTCTACGTGCAAAGCTGTAGGGAATTCAGGATTGGTGTAGTCTACGGATAAGTAAGCATTTTGGTTGGTTCGGGTTTTTTATATGAACTTATGCACAATTTCTTTGTATGCGAGATGGGAGAAATCCCTGATATTTTAAAAAAATTGAATGTGAAATTGACAGATTTGTCAATCCCAGACTTGTCTGGGTTTAAATCCCTGTGTATTCAGCAATGTTGGTGGAGGGAGATGTTTTTCATCATACTAAGAGGCATCCCAGAAGCTGAATAGTGCAAGATTCAGGACAGATAAAAGGAAGCATTTCTTCACACAGCGCAGAGTTCAAGTCTGAAATCTGCTACCACAAAGTGTAGTGATGGCCACAAACTTGGATGGCGTTAAAAGTGCACAGATTTATAGAGGATAAAGCTCTCAATGTTTCCCAGTCATGATGATTGTACATTATTTCCAGCACCAGAGGTTGTACTATTTGCTGGGGAGCACGAGAGGACTGTTGTAGATTTCCCATGGACCTCCAGTTGGCCACTGAGTGAACAGTTCTTTTATTGTCCTTCTGTTCAGTAGAACAATTACATTGTCTGGGAATATTTTGGCCATTTTTATTACAACAGACCTGAAGACGGCTACCAAAGCAGTACAAAGAGAAAGCCGGCACAAACTTCTCCGTTTGTTTAATTGTCTTTATTCAGTTGCAGTGTGATTTACACATCAGGCTCTTTTACATTCAGTTGCTCATAAATCTTTGGGACGTGGCTGTCCCACTTGGCCTGATAGCAGACCCCTGCCGCAGGGGCGCCCAGATTGTACTTCTTGCGGAAAGAAGAGGATCGGAAATTCTCGCGCTTGGCAGCGGTGAGGTTGTTCAGGATAGGTTCATCGCAGGTCAGTTCCTGTGGCTGCTCATAGAGCAGCCATACGTAGCGGTGAGATCCTGCGTTGAACAAAATATAAGGTAAATGAGCATATTATTTTTTGGAGGGGGTTAAGTTGGGGGGGCAGTGCTGAAAAGGAGCCTCTTCCATAAATTATTATTTTTAGAAACGCTTATAAAACAGTTCACCCACTTCTTCACATTGCCATCTTTCCCAACTAGCTTCATTTACATTGCCCTCTTTCTCAGTTGGCTTTATTTTCTCTACTTTGAAGGCCTCTGCCCCTGCCCCCCACTGTTGTTTGTGGGAGTTCTATATACTGGGCCTGTTCAGACGCTAAGCCTTGCAGGACACGGAATCATGGGCTCAAGTTATAGGAAGCCAGATTCCGGCTGGACATCATTAAAAACGTCCTGACTGTTAGAGCAGTACGACAATGGAACCAATGACCTAGGGAGGTTATGGGCGCTCCCACACTAGAGGCCCTCAAGAGGCAGCTGGACAGCCATCGGTCAGGGATGCTTTAAGGTGGATTCCTGCATTGAGCAGGGGGTTGGACTCGATGGCCCTTCCAACTCTACTATTCCATGGTTAGGACACCAACCATTTTGTAGCAAATGGTTAGTGAGCATGTTTAAACCATGGCTATTTAGCCACCGTGGTTAGGAATGTTTCACACAACATTTCAAAGACAAGCGAGAGCTAGCTGATCCCACCTTCTTTTCCCATGAGCACGAGCATGGGGCTCAGATGCCTTCTTAGGACATCGTAAGAGTTGGAAGGGACCTCAAGGGTCATCTAGTCCAACCTGTTGCTCAATGCAGGCTCTGCACTGCAAAATGCAGCTACGGCATCCCTGACAGGGCCAGCCCTCTAGCAAAGGAGTACCCATCACCTCCCAAGGTAATTGGTGCCTGGTGATCAGGACACTAAAGGAGCTATGCAGGGTGTGGAATCCAAAGGTCTCTCCAAGTTCCATCCCTTGGAGAGCTTCTTCAGAGGTCTGATTGAAACCCAGAGTGGATTCACTGCCCCACTGAAATCGGAGCTCCCAGCCTCCAGTGCTTCCACTGCTGAACAGCCTCTGTTACGGAGATTCTCTTAACGTTTCCCTGCCATTTCCACCTGTTGGTCCTAGTCCTGGCCTCGGGAGCAACTGAGAACAGCCCTGTTCCGTCTCCTGCCTGACAGCCCATACTGAAGCTTATTCTCATGTCTCCCCTTAATCTTGCCATCTCAAGGGGGCAACATGATATTTTGTTTTACGCAAAAATGTATATCTCACCTTTCTGGCTTTTGCACAATCCCAATCTCACCCTCCGGAGCTCTCTAGATGGCCAAACCCCCCCTCTTTTGGTGGGGGGCGCCAGCCCCTTCTCTCCAACCACTGTATTCTTGAAGACTGAAATGTCTCTCCTGAGATTTATTTATTTATTACATTTTTATACTGACCATTAGCCGAGGCTCTCTGGGCAGTGCGCAATTAAAACCATAAAATACAACACGAATCAGATAAATTTAAAATGTTAAAAGATACCTTTTTTTAAAAAAGCAGTATTTCTATTTATTTATTTATTTATTTATGAAATTATAGCGCCGCCTCACCATTTCTGGCATCGTGCGCTTAAAACATAAAAGCAGTTACTATTAAAAGCCCTCAATCCACATTAAGATTCTAACCACCCCTCCCCCAAACCCCTGTGTAAATAAAAACTCCTTACACAGACCTTTAAAACACGGTACAGTGGAAGCCTGTCTAATTTCCACTGGCAAATCGTTCCATAGCTGGGGTTGGGGGGTGGGGGCAGCAACCAAAAAAGCCCTGGCCCCTAACATTTTAATTTAGAGCAGGGATCCAGGGTGCCCTGCTCCTGTGAACGAGTGCCGGTAGTGGGACACCAGGGCGAGGCGGGCACTGAAGTAACCAGGGCCTAAGCAGTGCAGGGATATATATAAACCTCAAGATTGGATTACTGCAAGGCGCTCTACGTGGGGCTGCCCTTGAAGCTGTTCTGGAAGCTGGAGCTAGTGCAGAACGCTGCAGCTCGGCTGTTGTCCTGCCCACCACTGGAATGCAGCTCACAAAAGCTTCTCCAAAACTAGATCCAGTCTTCGGGCTGTATAATGTTTCCCACACCTGGGCCTAATAGGTATGTTTGGCCTGGCCCAGCGAGTCAGTTCTCCGGAAGAAGCAGTCGAAAATCAAAGCCGGAAGGAAGCGCTATAGGACGAGCCCTCGTCTCTCCCGGACAGCCTGAAGTCATGTTGAGGCACCGCTACAGCCGTGAGCTTTTCATCCCCACGGTCTGGGCTGTTTGTTGGCGCACGACGTCATCCCAGACAAAAGGGGCATTCATGGTGCGAGGGAGTGCAAGTTGAGGCATTTTCCGCCGGGGCTTTGGAGAGCTGGCAGTACTAAATGACTTTCCTTTCGACTGGGTGGTGGCGAGGCTCGAAGCGTTTTAGAGGAAAAGTCAGATTCGAGTGTAGAATTGCAATGATCAACAGCGGGACGGTGGTGAAACTTCTGGCAATGGCTGGCTAAGCTGTTCTAAAGTCACTGCAGGGCACAGCAAGGAGAAGAATCTCTCTTTTTGGCACAGGCTGAGCTTCTGGGATCTTTTATTATCGATTTATTATTTTTATATCATTATTTATTTATTTATTTATTTATATAGCACCATCAGTGTACATGGTGCTGTACAGAGTAAAACAATAAAATAGCAAAACCCTGCCGCATAGGCTTGCATTCTAATAGAATCATAATAAAACAATAAGGAGGGGAAGAGAATGCACCAAACAGGCACAGAGTAGAGTAAAACTAACCGTATAAAAGTCAGATCAAAATCAAGTTTTAAAAGCTTTAGGAAAAAGAAAAGTTTTTAGCTGAGCTTTAAAAGCTGCGATTGAACTTGTAGTTCTCAAATGTTCTGGAAGAGCGTTCCAGGCGGAAGGGGCAGCGGAAGAAAATGGACGAAGCCGAGCAAGGGAAGGAGAGACCCTTGGGCAGGTGAGAAACGGCATCAGAGGAGTGAAGAGCACGAGCGGGGGAATAGTGCGAGATGAGAGAGGAGAGATAGGAAGGAGCTAGACAGTGAAAAGCTTTGTAGGTTAACAGGAGAAGTTTATATTGGATTCTGAGGTGAATTGGAAGCCAATGAAGAGATTTCAGCAGTGGAGTAACATGGTCAGAGCTGCGGGCCAAGAAGATGATCTTAGCAGCAGAGTGGTGAACAGAAACCAACGAACTGATGTGAGAAGAAGGAAGGCCAGGGAGAAGAAGGTTGCGGTAGTCCAACCGAGAAATAACCAATGCATGAACAAGAGTCTTGGCAGAAGAGACAGACAAAAATGATCGAATCCTGGCAATATTATACAGGGAAAAAATGACAGGATTTAGCTACTGCCTCAATATGAGGAATAAAGGAGAGCGAGGAATCAAATGTCTCTTTTCCTGTTACAAGGAACCCAAGGCGGCTTACACGGCCCTTCTCCTCTCCATTGTATCCTCACAGGTTCGGCTGAGAGTCAGCGACAGATCAAAGTTCCCCAGGGAGCTTCATGGCTGGATGGGGACCAGAACTCGGATCTCCCAAGTCCCAGTCCAACTCTCCAGCCTCTATGCCACAGTAGAGAGGGGTAGAACAGGCAGAAACATCTAGGGCAGCCTTCCCCAAAGGTGCCCTCCGAAGGCAGCCCTAGGGGTTTCGGCCTGCTTTACCCCTCTGTAGTGTGGCATAGTAGTAGTAGCGTTGAATTCCTTCTGTCTTTTATTCCTTTTATCTTTTATTCCTTTTATCTTTGATGGTCCTCCGCTCCGGAATCTTTTTATAGATGTGGGGCAGGATAGAACTCTTGTAAATAAAATGAAATAAAGTGGCCTATAGCGTTTCTCCCCAGGCGTACCCTTTCCCCCTCCCCGCCTCACAACAACCCTGTGAGGTAGGTTAGTCTGGATCAAATAGGTTGGGGAAGTGTGGAAATTATATCTGCATGGTCAGGCTCCTCCCCACCCACTCCGCTCCACGCAGGCTTCCTGGATGATTTTGGGACCAACTAGCCTGACAGAGATGTGCCCCACAGGAGCCCAGGCCTACCACGTTCCTTTAGAAGAAACGTGGTAAAGAGCCAAGTGCTTGTCAGGCAGGGCGGAGCACTCCCAGTACTTTTCCTCCCCCGCCCTCGGAACTGTGTTTGAATATCAGAGTCAAGTCCAAGCAAACATCACATCGCTAATCCCTCAAAAGCGAAAACGTCGACCTGCCCAAAAGCAAAGAATGTGCACTGATCCTGTTTGACGTCTGAGGCCCCATCACGGGGCCAAGTCTCTGCTTGTCTTCGAATAATCCGCCCGCTTTGGCTTGGCCTCTTATGTAGCCCAGCCACTGCCTTCCAAAAACTCGAAGATGCGGGAGCCGCATAGAGTACCACGAGTGAGTCTGGCAAAGCCTCAGCTCAGAATACGATGAGGGCCGGTGACTTGTAATGCTCGCTCAAATACATAACTACCCTTGATTTCAGCTCTGGCTAGGAAGATTTTAATCCGGGCCACAAAAGAGCACAACTCCTTTCTCCATTCCTATTCCCTCCCTCTCTCCCTAAGCGCTTCTCTAGATGAGGATTTTATTTGCATGTCCTTTACACACCATCGTCACTTTCCAGGGCCTCTCCCATGCTTTCTGACCATTATCACCGCTTTTTTTTTCACAACGGAGAAAATGCAGTATTTAATCTTAATTTTTTATTTATTTATTTATTTATTACATTTCTATACCGCCCAATAGCCGAAGCTCTCTGGGCGGTTCACAAATTTCATCGTTTTTTTACAAGTAAAAAGTTTACAAGTATCCTGAAAACAGTTCCTAGAAAATAGACGATTTAAGTAGAATTGTTACAATTCATGATTCACATTATAATACCATTACAATGGCGCTTTGAAGCGCTCCGACGGCTCGTGTATTTCTGCAATTCTGCTAGCACCATCTAGTGGCTGCATAATGAAACACATAGAACTTGCAGAGAAAGGAAATCTCTGGAAGAAGCACGTGTAAAGGCGGCAAGCTTAATCACACAAAGAAACTGTTAAGGGTACAGGATAAAAGTCTGGTGTAACTGAAGCCCTGAGTCTCCAACCTTCTCTCCCCACTGCCCACTTACCTTGCTGCTCCACTGGAACAGTCCTGCCACCCACTCACACCCTACAGCAGAGATGCAAAACCTGAGGCCCGTGGGCTGGATCTGGACCATGGAGCCTCCTGGGGAAAACGCTATGGAGAAAACCCTACTCTGTGTCCCACACCTCTTCCCCTGGGTCAGCCTTCCCCCACCAGATGTTTTAGACTACAGTTCCCATCACCCCTGACCATTACCCATGGTGCCTGGGAATGGTGGGGCTTGTAGTCCCAAACATTTGGAGGGCACTAGTTTGAAGAACGTGTTATAAAGATAGCTGGTCTCATCTGAAAGGAGCAATGGTTTACCTACCTGTTCCTTTGGCGGGTGCCGATCCAACATAATCCGACAGGATGCATCCGCTGCTGATGTCGTTGCCTTTCATGTTGGTCACTAGGAAATGGTGCCACTCTCTAATGGAGGGAAAGAGCAGGGCATAAAACTCAGAATTCAATGCCCGAACTAAAAGCTTTTAAGCCACTGTATCTACTTTTGGAATCGTTGCAGAATTGAGATCTGAGCTCTACACAAAGTTCCTTTCCTTTCCTGTGTTTCCACTACATACCCTCTAGGTGGTGCTGTGCTAGGGCTGAATAACACAATTACCCAAATGGGAAAATACGTTTTCTTTCACTTCCATAAATAATCCATTTTCCTTTCTCTAAAAAATAATGATCTACAACTGTGCTCTTAAAAAACAGAAGTGAAACTGGAGAGTACAGTCCATGAACCTGCCCAACCCCCTTGTGAGGGAACAAACCTCTTCAGTACATTTTGCGTTGGTTCTTAGGTCTACGAATGGCTGCTTTCCATTTAAAAGATCAGTTTATTGGGACCCCAGAGACTATTTGAGGGCCCTTAAATTCATTGTAAATAAATGAATCGATAAAATATTCTTGCCGTGTTCTTTTGCAGCAGGAGTAGGCCAAAAGCAGAACATGTCTCCACTGTCATGGTCACTCACCTGAGCTTTGGGTCTGCCCTGCTGGGAACATCAAGGTCAGTAAGAATCAAAGTGTAGAGTTTCTCTGGGTCGCAGCCATTCCATTCAATGGAAGTTGGACAGTTCTGGACCTGCAGAGATAAAAGTCACCATTTTAAGTGTGCAAGTGTGTCCCTCAGGGCTCTGTCTCCCATAGCAAGGGAAGCTGGTGACTCCAACGTCAGTGGGGCAGTGAATCCGCTCCGGGTTTCAGTCAGAACTCTAAAGGAGCTGTTCAAGGTGCTTCACAGACTTCTGGCTGGTTCTGACTGAAACCCAGAGCGGATCTGCTGCCCCACTGACAATGGAGCCATCAGCTTCCACTGCCGCATAGCCACCTCCTAAGACGGGACTGCCACGACACAGGCTCTGAACAACAGACCCGGCCGCGGCTACTCCCTGCTCAAGCCAAGCCCCACCGCTTGATACGCCTGAGGCAAGGGATAAAAACCACCTTCCTCCAAACTATGTGGAGAAAGGGGTTTAAATGAAGAAGGATTTCAATATATAAAATAAAACACTGTGAGTTATATGTGCTGAGGTGAATTATTGTCAAGAGGGGGTGCTAAATGTATAAACTTCAGATAATATATGCCAAACAGACACGTGGGATTTTTGTGGTAGTTAAAAAAAAATATTTTTAAAAGTTCACAAGCTTTGTTTCAAATAAAACATTTAAAACCCTTTTTGAAACTTTTCATCCAATCCTTTCACCCATTCACATACGCACTTTCCTTTCTCTCACACAATCACTCTTGAGCTTTCTTTATTATCAGTATTGTTTAATATACGTCAACTATGTGCACACCACACTCCAAAGACACCACTCTCTACCCTGAACCTCAAATTCTCCAGAACTTAAGTACTCTAAACACCAAGAGCTAAAGCACAGAGAGCCAAAAACTAAAAAGTCTCCCAATCCCCTCAGTCATCCCCTTATATATCACTCCCCCCCCCCAGACATTCTAACTCTGCCCACTCAGGCCAACACCACAAGGACCACCATAGAAGGTCTTAGCACATGGGCGATTTTGACTTGGAGGCCCAGTGGAGCCATAACTCAATGGCAGAAGGTCCCAAGTTTGATCCCTGGCATCTCCAGGTAGGGCTGGAAAAATTCCTGCCTGAAATCCTACCCAGTCACTGCCGGTCAGTGTCAACAGTTCTGGGCTAGATGGACCAAGGGACTAACTCAGTAAAAAGCACCTGGCTCTGTTCTTAAGACATATAGGGCCTCAGAAACTGTATGTATACAGAAGCAAACTGGTAGCCAGGGCAAATATTTTAAGCCCTGGTGATATGTTTATTTATTTATTGCATTTATATCCTGCCTTTTTCCTCCAAGGAACCCAAGGCAGCGTACATAATCCTCCTCTTCATTTTATCCTCACAACAACCACCACCCTGTGAGGTAGGTGGGGTGAGAGTCTGTGACCGGCCCAAAGTCACCCAGTGGCTTTCCATGGCCGAGTCAGGACTAGAACCCAGATCTCCTGACTCCCAGTCCATCACTTTAGCCACTACACCACACCAGCTAGAGGCCAATTGTGATTAATAACCTAGCTGGTGTATCCTGAAAGATAGAATCCAATTAAAGTCTTACTCAAAGTAGACCCAATGTAATGAATGGGACTTAGGTTAGGCATGGCAAACTGAAATCCCATCCATTTCTATGGGACTACCCTTAGCTGAATTCTACCGGAAACTTCCCAACACAAAATGAGGCGAAATTTGTTCAGTTCGCCTTTTTAAGATGAGCTGACCTAACTTGCACGTCCCAAAAGAACGTGCAAACCGGACCACAGTTATCCTTCGCTTTCTGCACTTCTCCAAATTGTGCCATTGCGGTTCTTTAATTGGAAAAGATGAATCCCAAAATGTGTATGTCAGGGGAAATGTTATACAAACATGTGTATGTTAGGGGAATAATCTATCCTCAAGCAGCCCCTCATATAACTCAAACTGAGTAAATCCGTCATACTGATGAACATGCAAACCAATGGAGAGAGAAATTACAGAACAGATGAGTTAAATCACGAGGTTTGGCCAGCAAGATCCCCCATGCCAGATGTACTTGGAAGGAAAGGAAAGGAACCTCTCGTGCAAGCACTGAGTCATTACTGACTCTTGGAGGTCGCTGACGTTTTCTTGGCAGGCCTTATAGCGGGGTGGTTTGCCGTTGCCTTCCCCGGCCGTTATTACCTTTCCCCCAGCTAACTGGGAACTCATTTTACCGACCTCGGGAGGATGGAAGGCTGAGTCGACCCGAGCCGGCTGCCTGAAACCAGCTTCCGCTGGGATCGAACTCAGGCCGTGGGGAGAGTTTCAGCTGCAGAAACTGCTGCTTTACCGCTCTGCGCCACATGAGGCTCTGATCCCCCATGCCAGATGTATTTGGAACTGAGGACTAATTCATTAACCCAATCCAGGTGGCTCCTTCAAGCAGGCCAAGCTAAACACAGAAGGGGGTGGAAACATTCCCCCTCCACTCTGGCCTGGAGGGAAATTCCTCTGAGTCGGAATAAAGCAGTACTTCAGAATAATCACGCAAATGGGACTTGCTGACGCTTTCTTGCAAAAGGAGTTTGGTTGTTTGTCTTTTCTTCTTGCCCACTCCAAGAAAGCAGAGCACAGGCACAATCCATCTGAAGTGAAAGGCATTCGTGCCTATAGATTTCATGACGGAAAGGGTGCTGAGTATATACACTGAATTTTCCAGTCATCGGTGAGCCTCAACAATAGATTATTTATTTTATTTTATTATCGCATTTATATCCCGCCTTTTTCCCTCCAAGGAACCCCAGGCAGCGTACACAGAATCATAGAGTTGGAAGGGGCCTCTAAGGCCATCAAGTCCAACCCCCCGCTCAATGCACCTTAAAGCATC
Organism: Elgaria multicarinata webbii; assembly: GCF_023053635.1. Classification (NCBI taxonomy): domain Eukaryota; kingdom Metazoa; phylum Chordata; class Lepidosauria; order Squamata; family Anguidae; genus Elgaria; species Elgaria multicarinata. Next base: position 16,355,962 of record NC_086188.1, on the reverse strand, counting down.
CCTGACAGATGGCTGCCCAGCTGCCACTTGAAGGCCCCTAGTGTGGGAGAGCCCACCACCTTCCCAGGTAACTGGTTCCATTGTCGCACTGCTCTAACAGTCAGGAAGTTTTTCCTGATGTCCAGCTGGAAATTGGCTTGCTGTAACTTAAGCCCATTATTCCACGTCCTGCCCTCTGGGATGATCGAGAAGAGATCCTGGCCCTCTTCTGTGTGACAACCTTTCAAGTCCTTGAAGAGCGCTATCATGTCTCCCCTCAGTCTTCTCTTCTCCAGGCTAAACATGCCCAGTGCTTTCAGTCTCTCCTCATAGGGCTTTGTTTCCAGACCCCTGATCATCCTCGTTGCCCTCCTCTGAACACACTCCAGCTTGTCTGCATCCTTCTTGAAGTGTGGTGCGCAGAACTCCTCCTCTTCCTCTCCATTTTATCCTCCCAACAACAACCCTGTGAGGTTGGTTGGACTGAGAGTCTGTGACTGGCTCAAAGTCACCCAGTGGGTTTCCACGGCCGAGCGGAACTAGAACCCAGATCTCCCAACTCCCAGTCTGACACTCTAGCTACTACACCACACTGGCCAGATCTACACCAAGCAGGATAATGACAACTTGAAAACGTTTTGAAAAACTATATAGGGAGTGTGTCCTGGGCCCCAACAGTTGTCACTACTGTTATAAACTGTTTTAAAGCAGTCGTGTAGACCCTGCCTAGGCTTGGTCAAATCATGGCCCTTAGAGGTAGTCAGCCTGGTGGCTTCTAGATGTTTGGACTATAGCTCCCATCAGCCCCAGACAACATGGCCAATGATCAGGGATTATGGGAACTGTAGTCCAAAACATCTAGAGGGCACCAGGTTGCCTCAGTACTTGACACATGACTCAGCATTATTCCCATACTTACACAGTGAGGCGAACACCTCCCAGAGCGGCATTATTGAGTCGCCTCCTGGCCTATTGTTCCGGCCAGCCAATCCCAGACCTCAGAGCCACCCCCTCATTTGAATGCCTGCCTCTATATAAGGGCACTGCTTGTGTGAGGTCGCCATCATTTGCAGGTGGGGCGGCTGAGCTGAACGGGAGCAAACCAACAGAGCCATGGCTGCCGTGAAAAGAAGTAGGAAGGCCTACCTTTTGAGGAAGGGCCAGCAGCCCAAGTCCCAAAAGGCCAGAGGGAAGCTCCCTTCCCGACCCAAGCGGAACGTTTGCATGATCCGGTTCCCCCGCAGCAGCCACTTAACGGTGTGCCCCCTGGTCTCCTGGTATTTCAACCGCCGCATGCGAGACAATCTCCTTTTATTACAGAAGAGACGGCGCATCTTGAGTCCCTGCATGGACGTATCCCATCCAAAGATGTCCTTGCAGCAACACCACAAGCACAGGTGCCTGGGTTTCCTACAAGCGGTCCTGAAGCAGGTGGCCAGCAAGAAACGGGCCAAGTGGGTGGTGGCCTCCACCAAAAGGAGAAGGCGTTACTCCGACGACGAGATCTTCTACAGGTTGGCGAAGCCCTCCAGAATGGAAGATGTGGAAGACGGGGGCTCCACCAGTGATGCAGGGTCTGAGGACACTCCTGGGTTACCCCAGCCAACTGCGAATGAAATGCAGGAGGCCTTAAGCTAGAGGACCACCCCTCGCTCTTCTCTGAACAGCCAGCAGGCCTGAGGAACAGCCGAAGGAGAAGAGAGAGGATTCAGACGACATCACCAGCCTGCTCAAAAGATCCAGATCTACACCTTGAGGACACCACCCATACCCATATTTCAAACCTGGACTGAAGTAATTAGGGCCAAACTGATGAAATTAGTTTTTATCAACTCCTGGGGACAAATAGAAAGATATTTGTACCATCACATGCTTAGTGAACAATGCAGTTGCCTGGGAGTCTCAGAATCCACCCCAAGAAGATTATTCCGTGCCTTTGCGAACAAGACGCTGAACAGGAATTGGCCAAGGGGCAGCTAAGGGGACCCCCGCCGGCCCCAGAAGAATTCACCTCACAGTATAATAATAAAGCTGGATCTTTTGCAACTCATACATTGCGTCATGTAAATGTTTAAAAGATCTCCGTTTTTTGTTTTGAGTTTCACACTACTGGCTTTGTGATGTTCAGGGGATTTGGGGAAAGGAGAAATAGACCAACAGTCAGGTTCACAATGCAAGAGAAAGATGGGATGAAGCCAATGGCCACCTTGTACCACCTGAAAGGCACAAACTCATCCCCAGTCAGTGTCAGCTGAGGATGATTGGCATTGTAGTCCATTGCATCCGGAAGGCACCACGTTGGGGAAGGGTGCCTTATGGCATCGAGCGTGGGTGATTCCAAGCAACAAGGGGGTCGTTGCTAAGGCGTCTTCTGGATCTGGAACCAGGGGAGAGGGGCGCCATTTTGTGCTTGGCGTCTGGCAGCAAACTGTCTTAGGCAAGTACTGAAAAATAAAAATGGGTGGATGTGGCCTGAAGAGTTTTTCTGTTTCTTTTTTACAAGTGCTTATGTAGATGGTATCTACACATCTGTCTCCTCCTCTCGTGCAAGCGCTGAGTCATTACTGACTCTTGTAGGGACGCCAGCTTTTGCTGACATTTTCTTGGCAGGCCTTATAGCGGGGTGGTTTGCCGTTGCCTTCCCCGGCCGTTATTACCTTTCCCCCAGCTAACTGGGTACTCATTTTACCGACCTCGGGAGGATGGAAGGCTGAGTTGACCCGAGCCGGCTGCCTGAAACCAGCTTCCGCTGGGATCGAACGCAGGCCGTGGGGAGAGTTTCAGCTCCAGAAACTGCTGCTTTATCGCTCTGCGCCGGAATTGCAAAAAAGATGTATCCTAACGGGTCGGTTTTAGGGTGGATACAGAAGAAGAAGAAGAAGAAGAAGAAGAAGAAGAAGAAGAAGAAGATTTGCCTTCCTTGGCTGAGAATGTCCTCATCTCATGATGTCGTAGCTAAATGTTCTGCAGGGTTATAGAGATATAAAAGGATATGATACAAAAATCCATGGTCAAAAGAAGTACCTTGACAAAATCGGGGTGGGTGGCGAATATGGTCAAGCTTTCAAGATCTCCAGAAATCTAATTAAACCCTATAACAATGTTGTTGGGAGAGAAAGAAAACGTGGTGGTGGTGGGAACATGTTACAAGGGAACACCCAGCATTGGTTATGTATATGTTAATTACAGCACGTATATTAAAAGCATGGAAATTCGTTCTTTTTACCAATCCTTGGTCGATGGAGAAGGAAAAACTTGATTATGTTAAACGAACAGGAGTGCTGTTTAAAAATACATTTGGGTAGGAAGAAATACTTCAACGAAGACTTCTCAGAAGAATCGATTCCATTTTGGAATCCGTGCAGACCAAGGTTAGATCGACACTGCTTTATAGCGGAATTGAAGTGCACTGGTGATAACTGTTGGGGCACAGGACACATTCCGTATACCGCTTTCACGGGGTGATTTGGTGCTTTTTATTTCACAATCATTCCACGATGATTTGACACAAGGTGTAGGTCTAGCTTAGTGGTGTAGCAGCCATGAACATTTTTGACAGTTTGATGCAATGAACTGAGCTTGACGTTCTAATTTTAGGAAATACACACACCCCTCTCAGACTCAGCTTAAACTAATGGCTTCTTAGAAATACAGATAAAAGCAGTGGATCTGAAAGTTACTGGGAGGGAGCAGTGCTGCAGTTAGCGAGTTCATGGGGATTTTGACCACAGCTAGCCTTAGGATCTCTATGGCCTCCAGTGTGGTTTCCTGCGATTCCTTCCTTTTGCTCCTCCCCTTCCTCCCCCCACCCTCTCTGACTTCCACCATTGCTAGAAGCATGTGAGTTTGCTTTCTTGCTTCCGCCGGTGTAATGGAGCACAAAATGGGCTGGACAAACTCTTTTGGAAGAAAGGTGTAGCCTCCTTTTATTGTTCTGAGATCACCTGTGTGCATGTGGGACTGGTAAAGGCTCATTCCCTTTTGCCTTTTTGTTTTTCTCTGCTAATTGCCTTTCTAACAGGAGGCATTGTTACTATATGAACCCATTGTTCAGCATTCATGATGGGCAACGGGGTTACTGAGGAAGGGCTGCTCAGTGGACCCCCTGGTAACAACCTCTCATCAGCAAAATTACATTTGTATGCTTGCGCTTATTTCATTTATATCCCACCTTTCTCCCAACCCCCAATCCCAGTATATACATAGAATCATAGAATAGCAGAGTTGGAAGGGGCCTACAAGGCCGTCGAGTCCAACCCCCTGCTCAATGCAGGAATCTACCTTAAAGCAACCCTGACAGATGGTTGTCCAGCTGCCTCTTGAAGGCCTCTAGTGTGGGAGAGCCCACAACCTCCCTAGGTAACTGGTTCCATTGTCGTACTGCTCTAACAGTCAGGAAGTTTTTCCTGATGTCTGTCTCCCCTTCCTAAAAGAAACCTCATTATTCAGTCACTTCTCAAGTAGCACCCACCCACCTGTGACCATAACGCCCCTCAATATCCCACCATGCAATGTGTGTGTTGCAACAGACCCAGCTTTATTAGTATTTTAAGAACAGTTCCTTGAGGGGGTGGGCTGGGGGGACGGGAAACACCTTGGATACCACAATCCTTTTCACTCTCATTTCCGCTGGGGCAGGTTCTATTTGCCTCTTTTTAGCAAGGGAGGGGGGGAGGGAAAAATATCTTTGGGCAGGTTCAGAGATAACTTCTAGGCAACTGCATTCTTCACTAAGCTCAAATCACTTCTCTTTTTATTTTATTTCCTCCCAGGCATTGATAAAAACGAATCTTATTCGTCCGTCCAAAATTGCTTCAGTTGCGGGTCAGGATTGAAATGTGGGCGCAGATGGTCTCCTCAAAGTCTTTGGGTCTTTTGAGCAGGCTGGTGGTTGTCTTTCGTACCCTCTTCTCTTCTCTTCTCCTTCGGCTGTTCCTCAGGGCCGCTCGCTGTTCCGAGAAGAGCGAGGGACATCCCTCTAACTGGTGACCTCACATTTAGTTGGTTGGGATGCCCCAGAGCAGTGAAGCGGCGTGTCCTTGGTCCCCGAACCGGTGGTGGAGAAACCGCGGTCTTCTGCATCTCGCCGCACCCGGGGCTTTGCCAACTTGGGGGAGACCCTGTTCTCAGAGCATTGTCTTCTCTTCTTGACGGAGGCGGCCGCCAACTTGGCCACTTTCTTGCCTGCCACCTCCCTCAGGGCAGCTTGCAGGAAATCCGGGCACGGCCGGCACGCGTAACACGGCTTCTTCCTCGCATTACCTGCCCTCGGGGGCATCCTACGAGAAGCACCGACCCTACTGACCGGTGTGGTACGCTTGGCCTTCTGGCACAGAAAAACATTGCCCCGCATCCACTTGTTGAAGTGGAGGGGGCAATTCATTCGGTAGCCACGTCTAGGGAACCTTATGGTACACACACTCTTCCGCGATCTGGGAAGGAGCTTCCTTTTTCTCATCATGGTCTTCTGGGGTCGTTTCTTCTGGCTCCTCCCCTTCCTTTTCGGGCTCCGCCTCCTTTGCCAGTTCCTGCTCCTTCGCCAGCTCGTCCAACTTGGCCTACTCGCAGTGCTCCTCCTTTTCAGACTCCTCTTCCTCCTCCTCCTGCTCAGAACAGAGGCCTTCCTCCGTGTTTTGAGAGCTGCCATTTCCCTACCACTTCCAGCTTTGTCCTTCTCTTTTGTGCCAGCTTTCTCATTGTAAATGATGGTGACCTCATTCCAGGAAGTCCCTTATATAGCCTCACATATTCAAATGAGGGGACTAGCTCTGGGTTCTGTGATTGGCTGGCTGGGACAATAACCCAGCAGCCTACCCAATAATGCCAGCCTGTGAGACATCGGCTGCTGTATGGATTTATTTATTTATTTAAAACATTTCTTGGCTGCCTTTCAGGGCAGAAGCCCTCACAAGGGAGTTTTGCAACCACAAAACCAGAAAATATTGAAAGCAATAAAAAAAAACAGGATCACAGTAAAATAGCAGTTTAAAACAATAAAAACCAGCAGGAAAAACAATAGCAGCAATAACAGTACTCATCATGAGAAGGCCATGGTAAAACAAAACGTTTTTAAGGCCTTCTTAAAAGCCTGCAAGGATGGTGCATGGTGGACCTCTATTGGGAGTTTGTTCCACAGGTGTGGGGCCACAGCAGAGAAGACCCTATCCCATGTGGAAACCCACCTAATTTTTCTCACAGTTGGGCAAATGAGATGGGCCTCTCTTTCTGATCTTAAAGTGTGGGCAGTCCGATATGGGTGAAAACACATCAATTCCTTCCATGTTTATTCATAGCTCTCACAGGTGGGCAAATGAGAAGGGCCTCGATTGATAGATAGATAGATTAGGGTGACCAACTGTCAGGATTTCCCCGGATTTGTCCTGGTTTTTGTTCTTTCCATGGTGTCAGGGGGGATTTTCTATAATTTTCAATAATGTCCTGGAATGACACACCTTCCCCTTTAAGGCTGCCATTAGCATGGCAGGAGGGAGTGACATGCTTTCTTGAGGCACATCATTCCCCCACCCCGAGCTCCAATTGAGGTCTTAAAGGGGAAAGTGGGTCATTCGTGGACATTATAGAAAAGGCCCCCATTGGAGTGGATGGTGGTGGTGCAGAATGAAATCCTTTCCCCTCCTCCACTCCAATCGGGTTCTTTAAGGTGGCGGGGGAATAACGTACTCTCTGCAGGACTCAGAAAGCTGCTTCCCCCCCCACACACACACTAGGTGTCCTCTTTTTTGGTTTCCCAAATATGGTCACCCTAGATAGATAGATAGATAGATAGATAGATTTGCAAATATAAAAACTTAAATATTAACATATTGGCTTGGGACCACAATACCTGATGGAACGCCTCTCCCAATGTGAATATACCCGATCACTACGTTCAACATCTAAGGCCCTCCTCCGGGTGCCTACTCCGAGAGAGGGTCGGAGTGTGGCAACGAGGGACAGGACCTTTTTGGTGGTGGCCCCCAGACTATGGAACAATCTCCCTGACGAAGCTCGCCTGGCACCAACGCTGCTATCTTTCCGGCGCCAGGTTAAGACTTTCCTCTTTGTCCAGGCATATGGCAGCACATCTTAATCACCCACATGTTTAGTTTTTTTAATGGTTTTTAATGCTTCATGTGTGTATGTTCTGTGATTTAGAATTTTAAATTTTGTATACTTGTTTTTATCTCAATTTTAGAATTGCTGTAAACCGCCCAGAGAGCCCTGGCTACGGGGGCGGTATATTAGTGTAATGAATAAATAAAATAAACATAATACAGAAACCATACATGCAAGGAATAATAGATTACAGATGCTTTTATTTTTAAAGAAAAAATGCTACACAATGCAACACTATAAACACACAGTACAAATTATTTAACGTTGGTTATTAGGCAGTTTTAAAAGGATAATTAATTAATTGGGAGGATAAGTCCCCAATCAGGGCTGTTTATTTTAATTGTTAGATGATGATGATGATGACGATGATTTTCCAGAGAGTCTATTGTAACCATAAGCTGTTAAAGGCAGTTGGTACCCATGGTGATGCTGTTGTTTTGTTTGCATGTGTAATAAAATACCAAAGTTCTATAGCAAAACTATCTTTTTTTCTTTTGTCCTTTTCATACCCTGAAACGTTGCGTAAGTTTCTCTGAGAGCACTTTTCCCCACACTACACCAAACCACTCCCTTATAATCCTTTTGCCTCCTTCCAGCATTTCGCTATCAGCATACGTGCTGCTATTATGAGATACTCAATTTGCTTTTTGTGGAATATAGTTTGGTTTTGGCCATCAAATTTATTAAGTAATGCCAATTTCTGATCTTCAAGTACGGGCAGGCTGGTATTGGGTGAAGGGATCCTTCAAGTATCTAGGTCCCAAACCATTTAGAGCAGCCTTCCTCAACCTGGGGCGCTCCAGATGTGTTGGACTGCACCTCCCAGAATGCCCCAGCGGCTGGGGCATTCTGGGAGTTGTAGTCCAACACATCTGGAGCGCCCCAGGTTGAGGAAGGCTGATTTAGAGCTTTAAAGGTCAAAAGCGGCACTTTGAAGACAGGCAGGCATGGCTAAAATATGCCGGGGCGGGGAGGGCGCTATTCCACCCTACAATGAAGGCCCACTTTAGATTAGCACATTTCATGAGAAAACCAGGGATGTACTCGGCGCCACTCTCCTGTGAGCCCCAAAGGGTTTAACTTTGTCTGGATTGTGTCCTCATTGCATTTCTTAACCTGTTTGTGGTGGGTGTGTCAGCAGAGGCTGGTGACCCCGATGTCAGTCCGGCTGTCAGTTCGGATGTAACAAAGGGACTCTTGATTATTCAAAACAGAGCCGCTGAACTTGTCTTTGCCCAACGGACAAAATCCATTTTGGAGAAACTCTCAAGGGTGGGAGGGGCCAAGGGGGAAAAGGGGGTGGAGCCCAAAATAGCAGGCCACCCTATTTCAGCTTTAAGCACTTTCTGCCATAAGCAAAGCCTTTTGGAGAGGCAATTCAGCGTTTTAGAATGGGGGGAAATTTGCACAAAAGCCGGGAGACCACTAAATGATTGTTGGTTGAAGGGAAGGGGGCGTGGCCCAGGGGAAGGGGGCGGGGCCATTTGCAGAACCCTGAAGGGCTGGATTTGCCCACAAGGCCTGAGGTTTAAAAGCAAAGCTAAAGCTTCCAATCCCGTCGTTATGAATACACAAGAAGAGGAGAAGAAAGGATTGGATGTGAATCCAAAATTTGTGCTGGGTTCTACCGGCTTGAGTCTTAACCCTAAACTATGGTCAAGAACATAAGAAAAGACCTGCTGGATGAGAGCAAAGGAGCACCCAGCCCAGCACCCTGCTTCTCAAAGTGGACAACCAGACGCCCCTGGGATGTTCACGTGAAAGAGCAATCACCCTTTCCAGCTCTTACAGCCCAACAGCTAGTGTTCAGAGCTTTAGGTCACAATTCTATGCATGCTCCAGAAGAAGAAGAAAAAGTCCTACAGCTTCCAGCATTCTCCAGCCACTCATGGTCTTCAATTGAGGATAAAATGGAAAGGAGGGTTGTGTAAGCCACCTTGGGCTCCTTGTGGGGGTGGATATTATAAATAAATACATACATGCATTAAAAATATGTCAACACTGCCTGCAGTTTGGATTCTCCTTGGAGACATAATTAAGCACATAAGCGCCCTGCTGGATCAGACTGAGGGTCCATCTAGTCCAGCACTACTCCATTCACTCAGTGGTCAACCAGCTGTCGACCAGAAACCCACCAGCAGGACATGGTGCAACAGCACCCTCCCACCCATGTTCCTCAGCAACTAGTGCATACAGGCTTACTGCCTCAGATACTGGAAGTAGCACATAGCCATCAGGACTAGTGGTAGCCTTCTCCTCTAGGAATTTATCTGACCCCCTTTTAGAACCAACCAACTTGGTGGCCATCAGTGCATTTCATGGTAACAAAATTCCATAGTTTAACTCCGTGTTGTGTGAAGAAGTCCTTCCTTTGATCTGTCCTGAATCTCCCACCAATCGGCTTCATGGGATGATGTGGGGGTGGGGTGGGGCACGTCAAACATTTACCACTACTGATTCTATGACCTCAAAAACGTATGAGCACCAAACGAAAGCAGGATTCAAGCTTCTTGGGCGAACATATGAAACTGACTTATTAGATTCAGACCATCGCCAGTCTAGTCCAATAGTGTCTACCCTGACTGGCAGCATTTCTCCAGAAACTTGGGCTGAAACTAGGTCTTTTTAAACCAAGATATTCTAGCTGCAAGCCTTTCCCGTAAATTCAAAATCCCTCCTTTCATAATCGCAAGCAGATGTGTTCTGTTTGGGCAACTTTATTTTCATTCCACACGCTCTGCTTTCTCAAAACAAGAACCATGTTTTAATGATTAGGGCAGTCAACTCGGGTAACATTCGGATAACCAAACCAACCCTGTTCCAAAAGGCAAGAATATATTTTTAACCTTCACATGAACTTGCAAGTTTTCCGTGTTCCCCAAAAGGCGAAGAGCATAGCACACTGGTGAAAATATTGGTGAGCTGTGGTGCACAGCTTTCAGAATACCCAGACATGATACAAATTACCCAAGTCCAGCCACAAGATTTTTCTCCCCTTCAAATGAATTAGAGTTTGCACCTAGAATCATAGAATAGTAGAGTTGGATGGGGCCTATAAGGCCATCGAGTCCAACCCCCTGCTCAATGCAGGAATCCACCCTACAGCATACCTCTCCTTTCCTGCTATGAACACTTGCTCGGTCATCGCATCAACTTAACTCTTAGGTCAGCCTTGTCCAACCTGGTGCCCTCTGAATGTGTTGGCAGGGCCGGTGCTACCATAGAGGCCACTTAGGAGACCGCCTAGAGCGCCAAGCTAAGAGGGGCGCCGGGCACAGCACAGCACTCACGCGCGTTGGCTGTGAGCCAGCCCGGCCCGAGGATTCAGCTGGGCCTGGTCAGGCGAGATGGCGTCCCGCACCCGCCCAGCCGAAGCGAAGCCAGGGACGCTGGGGTGAGGGTGAGGGTGGGGGTGGGAGTGGGGCAGCTCCAGGTTTAGACTTCCGGAACACGCCCAGAAGAGAGAGAGAGAGTATGTATGGGTGAATGGGGTGCATGGGGTCTTTGTGTGAATGCATGTGTTCATGCGTGTGTTTGTTTGGAGTGAGTGATGCTGAGTGAGTGTGTGCATGCGTGTGTGAATTGGGGGATGATTTGGAGGTGATATTCCTATTAAATAATGCATTTTACACCCATAGATGTTCCTTTCCAATTTGTTTGCTATAATTGGCATGACGTATTTCTTGCACTTTAAAATAAATTTAGCAGTTCCAAGTTTTGTGCTTCTTATTTTTTCCAGGAAACGTATGTTCTTAAAAACCGAAGTTGGCATTTTTTTGTGGGGTGGGTGGGTGAAAGAAGCTTACCTTGCCTATGGCGCAAAATAGTCTGGCACCAGCCCTGTGTGTTGGTGCACAACTCCCAGCATCCCTTGCAAATTTTGACCGCCTGCTCCAGACTACCTCGCAGGGTTGGTTCGAAGGTAAAAAGTTACGAAGAATTCTGAAATATCTTGAATGCTCCGGTGATAAAGAGAAAGGACTAAAGCACATTGATGGAATTACAGAGGGAGAGAAAGGACAGGAAATGTTTCACATCGGCCGACTCAGTTATGGACTTTGGGAGACGTGTGTGAAGACCTTACCTCAGACTTCCCTCAGACTTCCAGATGTCTTGGACTACAACTGGCCACGCTGACTGGGGGTTGCTGGGAGTTGTAGTCCAACACCAGAGTAGGGAAGGCTAGATTTGATCCCCATTTGGGGAATACCTTTATTAGGACCAGTCAAAATGCCACAAAATAGTGTGCAAGCTTTCAGGTACTCCATAACTCTTCATCAGGCTTGGGGTACCAAGAGAAGGGGATCCCAGATCGGAGCAGGGACACCCCCCAAAAGTGCCAAATTTCGAGCGGATATTGGGGGGCAACATTTGAGAGGTTGGGGCCTGCAATTTAGACTCCGTTTCAATTGCTAGGTCCTGCAAGTATCCAGATACACCTGGGACAGAGACGCAAAGGTACACACACACATCACCATTTCTGAAACAAGCACAAGAAAAAAGACAGACAGACAGACAGAAGACGATCAAGCAAAAGCCTTTGGAAGAAGTCAAAGAAATGTTGTTTATGTAGTTGTGTCTGATAGTTAAAACAAGAAACAGGTTAGTATCAAAAAGGGAGGGCAGAGAGAAGACAGACGAGAGGGAAAGAGGCAAAGGACAGACGAAAGGAAGGCTGGATCCTGACATTGAGGGGAGGGGTTTTTGGGGGGTCGAAGCCCTGACTCAATCTTCGGGGGGACGGGCAGCGCCTACCTGGGTGGGAGTCAGCACTTGGCCCAGCTCCTCGAGCTCCACAGCCCCATACCGCACCCGCAGGAGCTGCGCCGGCTTCTCGTCCGCCTCGCCGAGGCGCAGGAGCCCGTCCCAGGCGCTCAGTTCCAGCGGCATCCTCGGGGCGGAGGCCGCAGCAAAAGCGCGCGCCGAGAGGGAGAAATCTTTGCGGGGACTTTCGCCGCGGCCACGAGCGTTCGCCTGCTCGGAGGTTTTGAGAGGCGGCCTCGGAGGCTCGCGGGGAAGAGGCGGAGGGAGAGGGAGGGAGACCCGTGCCAAGCCCAGCCCAACCGTCGAGTTGTCCCGCCTGCAATTTGAGGCGTCCCTCTTGATCAGTGGCGGCTGGTGGCTCCGATATCAGTGGGGCTGTGCATCCTCTCCTGGCTACAGTCAGAATCAGATATAAGGAAAATAGAAGGCTGTAGTTTGGAAACAGCAACAGTATAATAAGAGTGATCACACTCAAACCACAAGGGTATCAAAATAGCTTTCATAAATGAATATTTCAGAACTTTTACAAATGTACAAAATACAAGCACATCAACAATATTTAACAAAGCCTGCAGTATCAACATCCAATATACATAGGTGAACTATTCACATGAAGCGTCTTTTATATAAACAGTAGTCCGGTACTATATTGCTGTTTCGAGGGTTCTTCTTCAGTATAACGCTGAAAAGTAATTCAAAAACACCATACTCAGCATTTATAAGCAATAATGTATTATTATGGAATGCAAACAAAGCAGAAAATTATATAAAAGACGCTTCATGTGAATAGTTCACCTATTTATATTGGATGTTGATACTGCAGGCTTTGTTAAATATTGTTGATGTGCTTGTATTTTGTACATTTGTAAAAGTTCTGAAATATTCATTTATGAAAGCTATTTTGATACCCTTGTGGTTTGAGTGTTATCACTCTTATTATACTGTTACAGTCAGAATCAGTCTGAACTCTACAGTTGCTATCCAAGTTGCTGAACCCATTTGGGGGCACAGGGTTCAATACTTTGGCCAGCTCTTTAGAGTTCTGACTAGTTCTGGCTGAAACCCAGAGTGGACGCACAGCCCGACTAGCAATATCAGTTGCTGGAAGACGAGAGTTAGAGTGCCCTTCCTTTCATGTGCTGCTCTTTGGTTTCTCAAAGCCACCCCACCCCAGGGGTCCCTGGGCCTTTGGTCTGGTCCATAAGTGTCACATCAGAACATAAGAAAAACCATCCTGGATGAGATGAAGATCCATCTAGTCCAGAATTCTGTGCACACGGTGGCCAGGCAGTAGCTGTCAGCCAGGGACCCACAAGTAGGACACGGTGCAACAGCCATAGGGGTGTGCAAGGGGTGTGCTGAGTGTGCCCAGGCACACCCTAATGTTTCAAGCAATCAGCATCTCCTCAATCCTCTGCTCACTTATATGATCACATATGCCAACTCTAACTCTTTAGCAGAATAGTGGCAGGGATGGATCACACACACTCATTCACATTAGCACAAGTGTGCATTAGTACTCATGTGAATTAGTGCAAGTAGAGCAAAATCCTGGTTTTTAAAAAAATCTGATTCCCATCAATGTGTGGAATATGGAAGGCAAGAACCCTGACAATGCATGAAACAAAATCCTTACAGCCTTTGTACGAGCTTAGGGGGTAGGACAGGCACCATTTGTTGAATATCATATACATAATTCCAGACTGCCCAATCTGACTGATTTGGTTGAGGCATATCCCTTTCTGACTCCTCCCAAAAGGGGTAACAGGGACCATTACTTATGTCAAAAGATATGTGGCCCTCAGGTCCTTAATAGCATGGCCAGGAAGATTTGAAATACTCCCACATTGATTTCATAGAATCACAGAACAGTAGAGTTGGAAGGGGCCTATAAGGCCATCGAGTCTAACCCCCTGCTCAATGCAGGAATCCACTTGCATCTTGAACACTTTCTGAGTGTTCACACATCTACTGAAGTTGGATCAGGTCTGTGAATGCTTATGCCAAAGGACATTTGTTAGTCTTTAAGAAGCCACCAAAGTTTTTGTTGTTCTGGTACTCTGTGTGTGTGTGTGTGTGTGTGTGTGTGTGTGTGTTTTAATTAAAAATGAAAGTTTTTTCAGTACCTGAAAATGATACCTATATTGAGGGTTTGGTAATATGCACATTGATATAAATTATGAAGAGTCTTGTGGCACAGGAAAGGCTAACTCATTTATTCTAGCATAAGCTTTCTTGGACACTGTCCATTTCATCAGATGCATGAAGAGTTAACTTCAAGCGGACAGTGTCCACAAAAGCTTACGCCAGAATAAATGTGTTCATCTTTAAGAGGCCACAAGTTGTGTTGCTGGTTTTGCTGCAGTGGACTAAGATGTCTGGAATTTATATAACTATAATCGATCGGTTAAATGACTGGAGATTAATTGTCTACATTAATTCTTTAAGGGGCTGACAACTTTATGCATGTCACAAACCCTGAGCAAAACAGGATTCCCCCTGCACTGATATCATGTGACCAGCAGGGGGAACTAGAAAGCCACAAGTATCTCCTCAGCTTTTGCTTGCAGAATGCAAAGGTTCTTCTTTTTCTCCTTCTTCTTTTCTCCATCATCATCATCATCATCATCATCATCAAGAAAACCCATTCTTTTGCACAGAACCTCCCTGTTTCCACTTGTGTTCCTCCCAAATGTACCTGCCGGACCCTAAGGTCATCCTCAGGGGTCCTTCTCCATGAGCCCCTGCCAAAGGAAGTGAGGCAGGTGGCTACCAGGAGGAGGGCCTTCTCTGCTGTGGCACCCCGGCTGTGGAATGAGCTCCCTAAGGAGGTTCGCTTGGCACCTACATTATATGCTTTTAGACGCTTTTTATTCTCCCAACATTTTAACAATCTATAAATACATTTTAACATGGTGTTTTAAATTTGTAATTTTGCATTGCTGCTGTTTTTATCTGGTTGAGCTTTTATATTGTATTTTATATGATGGTTTTATACTGTTGTTTTATACTTTGAATGGTTTTAATTTTTGTGAACCGCCCAGAGAGCTCCGGCTGTTGTTGGGCGGTATAGAAATGTAATAAATAAATAAATAAATAAATAATCCCAAGAAAGTCTCCCAAGTACATCCAGTATCCACTTCCGGATGGAATGGAGATGGATTCCTCCTGGATTTTCATCAGATGTTCACCTGTTCATTTCTGTCCCGCCCTGTACTTTCATGAGACAGTGTGCAAATCGGGGCATTCATTTACGCTACTAGGACATCGCTTCTGGCACCAAGAGTATTCTAGATCGGTTTGACACAAGATCTCAGAAAGGCTTTCCCCAAAAAAATCTTATGAGAGGGTCTCACAAGGACCCTCTTGGATCACAATACACAAAGGGGAAGGAGGGCAGCCTGTAGATCATAGCAACTAGATAGCTCCTGAAAGCAGGGAGCTGCACAGAATCTACACAGCTCTCTTAGGATAAAGAGTTCAAGACCCAACCAGGGAGAAAACTAGATAACTCCTGAAGGCACGGAGCTGAAGGCAACTAGATAACTCCTGAAGGCACGGAGCTGAAGGCAATTAGATAACTCCTGAAGGCACGGAGCTGAAGGCAACTAGATAACTCCTGAAGGCACGGAGCTGAAGGCAACTAGATAACTCCTGAAGGCACGGAGCTGAAGGCAACTAGATAACTCCTGAAGGCACGGAGCTGAAGGCAACTAGATAACTCCTGAAGGCACGGAGCTGAAGGCAACTAGATAACTCCTGAAGGCACGGAGCTGAAGGCAACTAGATAACTCCTGAAGGCACGGAGCTGAAGGCAACTAGATAACTCCTGAAGGCACGGAGCTGAAGGCAACTAGATAACTCCTGAAGGCACGGAGCTGAAGGCAACTAGATAACTCCTGAAGGCACGGAGCTGAAGGCAACTAGATAACTCCTGAAGGCACGGAGCTGAAGGCAACTAGATAACTCCTGAAGGCACGGAGCTGAAGGCAACTAGATAACTCCTGAAGGCACGGAGCTGAAGGCAACTAGATAACTCCTGAAGGCACGGAGCTGAAGGCAACTAGATAACTCCTGAAGGCACGGAGCTGAAGGCAACTAGATAACTCCTGAAGGCACGGAGCTGAAGGCAACTAGATAACTCCTGAAGGCACGGAGCTGAAGGCAACTAGATAACTCCTGAAGGCACGGAGCTGAAGGCAACTAGATAACTCCTGAAGGCACGGAGCTGAAGGCAACTAGATAACTCCTGAAGGCACGGAGCTGAAGGCAACTAGATAACTCCTGAAGGCACGGAGCTGAAGGCAACTAGATAACTCCTGAAGGCACGGAGCTGAAGGCAACTAGATAACTCCTGAAGGCACGGAGCTGAAGGCAACTAGATAACTCCTGAAGGCACGGAGCTGAAGGCAACTAGATAACTCCTGAAGGCACGGAGCTGAAGGCAACTAGATAACTCCTGAAGGCACGGAGCTGAAGGCAACTAGATAACTCCTGAAGGCACGGAGCTGAAGGCAACTAGATAACTCCTGAAGGCACGGAGCTGAAGGCAACTAGATAACTCCTGAAGGCACGGAGCTGAAGGCAACTAGATAACTCCTGAAGGCACGGAGCTGAAGGCAACTAGATAACTCCTGAAGGCACGGAGCTGAAGGCAACTAGATAACTCCTGAAGGCACGGAGCTGAAGGCAACTAGATAACTCCTGAAGGCACGGAGCTGAAGGCAACTAGATAACTCCTGAAGGCACGGAGCTGAAGGCAACTAGATAACTCCTGAAGGCACGGAGCTGAAGGCAACTAGATAACTCCTGAAGGCACGGAGCTGAAGGCAACTAGATAACTCCTGAAGGCACGGAGCTGAAGGCAACTAGATAACTCCTGAAGGCACGGAGCTGAAGGCAACTAGATAACTCCTGAAGGCACGGAGCTGAAGGCAACTAGATAACTCCTGAAGGCACGGAGCTGAAGGCAACTAGATAACTCCTGAAGGCACGGAGCTGAAGGCAACTAGATAACTCCTGAAGGCACGGAGCTGAAGGCAACTAGATAACTCCTGAAGGCACGGAGCTGAAGGCAACTAGATAACTCCTGAAGGCACGGAGCTGAAGGCAACTAGATAACTCCTGAAGGCACGGAGCTGAAGGCAACTAGATAACTCCTGAAGGCACGGAGCTGAAGGCAACTAGATAACTCCTGAAGGCACGGAGCTGAAGGCAACTAGATAACTCCTGAAGGCACGGAGCTGAAGGCAACTAGATAACTCCTGAAGGCACGGAGCTGAAGGCAACTAGATAACTCCTGAAGGCACGGAGCTGAAGGCAACTAGATAACTCCTGAAGGCACGGAGCTGAAGGCAACTAGATAACTCCTGAAGGCACGGAGCTGAAGGCAACTAGATAACTCCTGAAGGCACGGAGCTGAAGGCAACTAGATAACTCCTGAAGGCACGGAGCTGAAGGCAACTAGATAACTCCTGAAGGCACGGAGCTGAAGGCAACTAGATAACTCCTGAAGGCACGGAGCTGAAGGCAACTAGATAACTCCTGAAGGCACGGAGCTGAAGGCAACTAGATAACTCCTGAAGGCACGGAGCTGAAGGCAACTAGATAACTCCTGAAGGCACGGAGCTGAAGGCAACTAGATAACTCCTGAAGGCACGGAGCTGAAGGCAACTAGATAACTCCTGAAGGCACGGAGCTGAAGGCAACTAGATAACTCCTGAAGGCACGGAGCTGAAGGCAACTAGATAACTCCTGAAGGCACGGAGCTGAAGGCAACTAGATAACTCCTGAAGGCACGGAGCTGAAGGCAACTAGATAACTCCTGAAGGCACGGAGCTGAAGGCAACTAGATAACTCCTGAAGGCACGGAGCTGAAGGCAACTAGATAACTCCTGAAGGCACGGAGCTGAAGGCAACTAGATAACTCCTGAAGGCACGGAGCTGAAGGCAACTAGATAACTCCTGAAGGCACGGAGCTGAAGGCAACTAGATAACTCCTGAAGGCACGGAGCTGAAGGCAACTAGATAACTCCTGAAGGCACGGAGCTGAAGGCAACTAGATAACTCCTGAAGGCACGGAGCTGAAGGCAACTAGATAACTCCTGAAGGCACGGAGCTGAAGGCAACTAGATAACTCCTGAAGGCACGGAGCTGAAGGCAACTAGATAACTCCTGAAGGCACGGAGCTGAAGGCAACTAGATAACTCCTGAAGGCACGGAGCTGAAGGCAACTAGATAACTCCTGAAGGCACGGAGCTGAAGGCAACTAGATAACTCCTGAAGGCACGGAGCTGCACAGAATCTACACAGCTCTCTTAGGATAAGAGTTCAAGACCCAGCCAGGGAGAAAAGACCCAAAGAGAGATATCACTGTAGGCTGATATACCAACTATGTCCTTATTGGGACGTAGACTAGCTGTCTACATGAAGCTGCCTTTGAAAATGGTCTGAAAACTTCAGCAGGTCCAAAACTGGGCCACGAGAGTGTTAACAGGGACTGGCCAATGAGATCATATTATTATGCCAGTACGTTTCCATCTGCACAGGCTGCCAGTCCATGTCTGGGCCTGATTCAAAGTGCTGGTATTAACATTGAAAGCCCTAAATGGTTTGGTTCCAGCTTACCTGAAGAATTGGTTCCTCCCATATGCACCTGCCCAGACCCTAAGATCATCTTCAGCAGTCACTTTTCAGGAGGACTGACTAAAGGAAGTGAGGTGCGTGGTTACCAAGAAAAGGGCCTTTTCTGCTGTGGCACCACGTTATGGAATGAACTTCCCAGAGAGGCTTACCTGGCACCTACATTGTGCTCTTTTCAGTAGCAGGTGAAGAGCTTTTTATTTCCCCAGGCATTTTCATTTTTCACTTTCTGCTTTAAATCTGGCACTGTATTTATATTGCAGCTACGTTCTATTTGGTTCTTATTTTTTATTATTTTTTACACTGTCATTTTAAACTTTTATACTGTATTTCATTGTTTTATGTTATATGGTTTTCATTGTTGCAAACCATCCAGAGAGCTTTGGGTATTGGGCAGTATAGTATCATCACAACAGTTAAAGGTGCAGGTGCCCTGCCCACTTTTAAATCTGGTCACAGTATAGCTGCAGTATAGCTCCTGCAGCTTTAACTGTTGTGATGAAGAGGAAATTTCACCAGGTGAGATATGCATACAAATGACACCTGCTGAAATTCCCTTTTCTATGCAACTGTTAAAGATACAGGAGCCCTGTCCTCCTTTTCATATGGTCACCCTAACCAACTCTACAATATCTTTTTTTAGGTGCAGTGACCAGAACTGTACACACAATTTCAAGTGTTGCCATACCATAGTTCTGTATAATGGCAGTATGATCTTGGCAATTTTATTCTCAGTTCCTTCCCTAATTATGCCAAACATGGAATCTGTCTTTAAACTGGACTTGGATTGGGCAGCTCTTCACATTGAATGGGAAGGGTTAGAGGACCATGAATGCTGCATTAAGCTCCTTGGAAGAAGGGTAAGATGTAATAAGAAAGAAAGAGAATGGAATAGTCTCCACAGGTTTTCCACTTCATCGCAGGTGTTTCTTCCTAAACAGGTGCCTGCTGTTCATGTGATGATAAGTGGAGACAGGTGGAACCTGCAACAAAATATTGCAGTGTGAGTGATTCCTGTTCAGGGTTCCAGACATTTCAGTTTATTTCCTCTCCCAGTTTCTATTCCCCAGAGTCCTAAGTGTCTGTTGGTAACTTAATTCCCATGCCACTGCCAATTTTCAAGGGAGGTTGCAACTGGGCAGGAAAGGGTTAAGTCTCCCCTTTGCAACAACACCCCTCCCCAAATCTTCCCCTGCATGGCAATTAAGGTGAGAAGGTTTGGGAATTGGCAGAGTGCAAACTAATTGAAGGATTGATTTCCCTTTGCATGGTTTGGATGAGAAATTAAACAGCTCCTGTGAAACTGAAATAAATCCTAGTCATTAATTCTAAATTCACATATATAGATGTAAAATTAGCACTTGCAGATTTGATGCAGATATTCAACCCACAGGCTTGGGCACTGAATCTTTAAAGTCCCTCGCAATGCCCCTATACCTCACCACAGAGATAGCTGGTCTTCCGCCAAGCAATAAGGAAAAGCATCCCGCTGTCTTCCAGGTCTTTCCCTGGATTTGTGATCAGGTGCAAAGGCGTGGCAAAATTCCACCAGTTGGCAGGTCAAGATCAAGGGGTGATATGTATGTTCAGATGACATGCTAAGCCATGGTCAAGCTGTTAACCCTTTTGCAGTAAATGGCTGGCGAGTGCGTTTAAACCGTGGTTATGTAGCCACCATGGTTAGGAATGGTTCACACAACATCCTAAACCATAATGTGTAGCTCAAAATGCTTAGCGTATCGTCTGAACAGAGTCTATATCTAGGGTAACCATATGAAAAGGAGGATAGGGCACTTGTATCTTGAACAGTTGTACAGAAAAGGGGATTTCAGCAATTGTTGTTGGTATACATTCAGCACCTGTTGAAATTCTTGCTTCATCACATCAGTTAAAGCTGCAGGAGCTATACTAGAGTGACCAGATACAAAAGAGGGCAGGGCTCCTGCAGCTGTAACTGTTTTGATGAAGAGGGAATTTTGCCAGTTGCTGCACACATACAAACTGTTAAAGATATGGTGACCATATGAAAAGGAGGACAGGGCTCCTGTATCTTTAACAGTTGTATTGAAAAGGGAATTTCAGCAGGTGTCATTTGTATGCATGTCGCACCTGGTAAAATTTCCTCTTTGTCACAACAGTTAAAGCTGCAGGAGCTATACTGCAGCTATACTGTGTCCAGATTTAAAAGAGGGCAGGGCACCTGCAGCTTTAACTAGGGTGACCATATGAAAAGGAGGACAGGGCTCCTGTATCTTTAACAGTTGCATAGAAAAGGGAATTTCAGCAGGTGTCATTTGTACATATGGAGAACCTGGTGAAATTCCCTCTTCATCACAGCAGTTAAAGCTGCAGGAGCTATACTAGAGTGATCAGATTTAAAAGAGGGCGGGGCACCTGCAGCTTTAACTGCTCTGATGAAGAGGGAATTTCACCAGGTTCTCCATATATACAAATGACACCTGCTGAAATTCCCTTTTCCGTACGACTGTTAAAGATACAGGAGCCCTGTCCTCCTTTTCATATGGTCACCCTAGTTAAAGATAAGGGAACTGTGTTCTCCTTTCCCTATGGTCATCCTATGCCTATAGCTGATAACTTAACACTTGGTAAATGTATTTACATGGACACTGCAGTGTCCACGGAGTTAAGAGCGGTGAGTAGGTTCTGCATTCCACCATTATATAATATTAAAGCTGTGTTAGCCTTCTCTAATAAAGAGACAGAAATGTGTTTGATGACCCATTGGGACTAATGTTTTAGAAGCACAATGCTATCCATGTTTAGAGAGAAAAAAGTCCTACAACTTTGTAGGACTTTTTCTGTTTCAACCTGCAGAGGATCGCTCCCTGAGTTATTTAAAATATTTCTCACCTGTCCTATAGATTTCAGGGTAGGATACTGTAACAAAAGCAATTCAACAATTCGATCCATTATACTAATCAGCATATGGTTTTAATTACAGAACCAACTGCTGTTGTGTTGGGTAGGTTGTCCTCAGGTTCGAAGCGGGAACGGGAGAAAGTAAGGCGGAATCACTTGGGAAATGAGAGGTGCGGGGGACAACGTGGTCTGTACATGCTCAGAGGTGATCTTGAGGATTGCTTCAGACATTTACCGGAGCTCTGATGAACCTGGCTGGAATCCAGGGGGAGGGAGGACCGGGCGGCTGGCTCGCTCGCTGCGGTTTCTGGCCGCCTCCATGGGAGGGGCGAGGGATTCCCCCCTCCCCTCCGCCTGTCCCCACGGCTGCATCCAGCCTGCGTCACCCGAGCTCCGGGCCAGTGCGCGGGGCTAGGTGAGTTGGGGAGAGGGGGCCGAGGCCACCTGGGGACGAGGCGGGGCGGCTTGCTGCAGGACGAGGCGGACCCTCTTCCTCATCCTCACCCCCTCCCAGCTGCTGAGAGGAAGGCAATCTCTCTCTCCCCCCCCCACCCCTCTCCTTCTCTCTCCCCCTCCGCCTCCAAACCTCCCCTTGACACCGTCGCTCCCTCTCCAACAAACGATGCGCTTTTACGCGTAGAACGCGCACGGGAGGGGAGGACGCACTGCCGGCGAGGAAGCGGCGTCTGCCCGGCTTGCAGAGCCGACAGGAACGGGCCACTCGGCCCCCTCCGGGTTTTTTTCCCCTCCTCCCCCCTCCCCCGCTCGTTCACTCACCCACCCCGCGTTCTCCAGCTGCTCAGATCCGCCGAGATCCCAACGATTCACTCCCTCCCCCCCACCGCTCTGCCGCTGCTGCTGCCGTCGCCTTCCCAATTCTCCTCCTTTGTGTCTGGCTCCTGGAAATTCACAGCAACCAGGTAGGAAACAATTGTGGGGTGTCTTTCTCTCCCCTCCCCCCCCATCTTAATGTCTTTCTGGGTACCTCCATATCTTTGGCTACCTTCTGGGGGTTGGCTGGCTAAGCAGAGGGACAAAGGAGAGGGTTCGTGCCATGAACAGTCCTCTCCCCCTCCAGCCCCCCCCCCACGAGCAGAACCTCTCCCGGGGTATAAAAGGCGGTGGAGAGATTTGGGTTATTTGGGGGAGAGGGAGGGTGCCAGACACACGCAGAGGCAGGCAGGTGGATTGGGCTCCCTATTAGATCTCTCCAAGTGGTGGAGCCACCTCCTCTGCATGCCGAGGAGAGCGGGGTGGGGGAGGGGGGTGGAAAGGCGGAGACCCACCGGTGTGAATCCATGATCATTTGTGGCTCTTTCCCTTTCTAGCCTCGCTCCCTCCAGCTCCAGCTCCTGTGTCGGGCGCAGATCGGGGACCGGGCTGCGGTAAAGAAGGAGGAAGATGACACAGCCTCCACGGCGGCTTACCAGGAAGGAGGTCACCCGCCTTGCCAAAGCCGGCAGGATCTCCTGCACCTTCTCAGCCAATGCAGCCCCCTCGCCTCAAACCGTGGCCTTTTGACCTGGCCGGAGGAACCCTCACCAGCGGGTCCGTGGCCCCAGCCGTACAGCCCGCTTCAGAGGAGGAGTCGGTCGTCCCCGTGGCCTAACGGTCCGGGTCAAAGGGGCAGGAATCTGCGGAAGCCAGCTGGAGGTTGCCCAGGTCCCCTTCCCCATCTGAGCTCAGCCCGGCTTCCAGGCCCGCAGGAGCCTCCGCGAGGTGCCTGCAGTGGTTTCGGAAGTGGCAGCTGGCTTCTGCAAGAGAGGGCTGGTCCGGGCTGGGCTGGGCTGTGACGGCTGGAGAGAGAGAGATCAGAGAACGGAACAGGCCCGGGCCCTCCGAAAGCCAGGCAACAACCAGCGGGTTCTCAGAGGCCCTGCACAAAAAGAGCAGAGGTCTTCACTCTGGGTAACTGGCAGCACAAGGAAAAGTCGAAGTTGGCCGGTTTGAGCTTCCCTGTGTGCTTTGAGAAGACGCACACGCCTTGATGGTGGGGCGTGGGCTTCTCATTCCCTGACGAAAGCAACCTGGTCTGAAAACATCCTGTCTCTTCTGGTTGCCCTTTGGGGCGATTGAACAGTTTTGTTTGCTCCTTACCCCAACGTCGTACCCCACCCCTACACGAAACAGTCAGACGTGCTTCTAAAACTTGCCTCCGTTATCTTTCTACGAGATGGTTCGGTCCTGAAAAATAATAATAAAAAGGAAAGGATCCATTCTCCCGCTTTTGCATTTTTGTTCTCATCGCCCAAGAAGACGGATCGGGGACGTGTTTCTGCTCGGGGGACCCTCGGGCTCCGAAGCGTTGGACTGAGAAGTGGGGGAGATGTTACCTTCGGAAGCGCCGTGAGACCGGGCGTGTGCTCCTCCGGCGTTCCCCGACAGATGGCGCGGACGCCGGCCTGGTGACCCCGCCTGCCTCCCATGCCCGGCCTGCAGGGGCAGCCACCATGGCACGGCCTGGCACGGGGATGCTGGTCTTGGCAAATGGACTGGGCTTCCCCCCGAGTAACGTGGCCCGCGTCGTGGTGTGGGAGTGGCTGAACGAGCACGGGCGCTGGCGGCCCTACACGGCGGCTGTCTGCCACCACATTGAGAACGTCCTGAAAGAGGATGCCCGTGGGAGCGTGGTCCTGGGACAGGTGGATGCCCAGCTCTCTCCATATATCATCGATCTGCAGTCCATGCATCAGTTCCGTCAGGACACAGGTAGGCGGAAGGGAGCACAGCGTCGGGGGTTGGCGGGGTCGGGCATCTGCCAAGGCCCCTCAGCCCAGTAGGGGCCTGGTGACAAGAGTGTCCTGGTCTTGCTCCTCCTCCTCACCCTTAACCTGCTTGTTTACCTGCCTCTGGTCCAGTCAACGGCCGTAGCAAGGTTGGGAAAGAGGAGGAGAAGCAAGAGCTAAGCTGGGAACACTGTTGGAGAGAAAGTAGATCCAATGAGGGAGAAGGTCCATTGAGACCGTCTTGCCCAAGGTGTCTCAACAATCTGGAGATGGCACTCAGTGAGGAGGTAGCATTCTCCTGACTGCAGGTGGGCCCTGATCATGGGCCCTGACATTCAGTAGAATCAAGCAGTGAAGCTTTTCTGAAAATATATCGCTCCAGATTGCAGTGTGGCGTGTTTGGATGTGAAAACAAAAACAAAAACAGAAGCCCACTTCCCTACACATAGAAAAGCATCACCTGATGCTATGCAGAACCCATTCCTTAGCATGCTAGGCTTCTTTGTGCAGGGAGGCTTTCTTTTTTTTCTTTTTTAGTTATTACATTTCTATACCAAAGTTCTCTGGGCGGTTCGTAAAAATTACAGCCATAAGAGAGCATACGATGAAACCATGCCAAGTTGAAAGCAGAATAAAAGCAAAGTAAAAACACACACAGAGTAAACAGCATTGTAAAGATCTAACAACACATTAACATGTTTAAAAAACAAAAGCGAAGGATGAAAAAGCCTGGGAAAATAGAATGGTTTTTGCCTAGCATCGAAGAGGCCACAATATAGGAGTCATACAAGCCTTTTCCCCCCTCTCTGAGGCAAGCCTTTAAAACAATTTTCACCAGTTTGGGTTCCTTCTGAGTTTTTGACTTATAGCTCTATCATCCCCGATCATGGGCCATGCTGCTTGGGGCTGATGGGAGTTGCAGTCCCAAACTTCTGAAGGATGTATTGCAGAAGGCTGATTTCAGTATCCAATCCTCGACCTGTAGTCTGCAGGCTATGAGATGCTTTTATCCTGTGATTCTAATAAACTGGCTCAGCGACTCAAGTGTAGGACATGCACCGGGGGAAAAAGCTGGGCTGGTGGATCAGCTAGAGAGGACCTGGTGTCTGGTGCAGTGGGCTGCATTTCCCTTCTTTTGTGTGCTATACCGATACACACGGGCTCTGATC
Source organism: Elgaria multicarinata webbii (assembly GCF_023053635.1). Classification (NCBI taxonomy): domain Eukaryota; kingdom Metazoa; phylum Chordata; class Lepidosauria; order Squamata; family Anguidae; genus Elgaria; species Elgaria multicarinata. The sequence continues at coordinate 16,330,686 of NC_086188.1, read as the reverse complement.
ATCAACGTTTCATTGCTGAGGTTTTGATCCGGCACTTGTCAAAGAACCCTATAAAATGCAAGTGCTCGAGGGATTATTCAGAGCATCTTTATCTGGATGCTGAATAATTGCAGCTCCCCCTTCCCCTCAACGTAGAGGCAAGGCTTGCATAGAGTTAAGCCGCAACTTCTACAAAGGCCTCAGCTGCTCCGTGTGTCTCCTTTTACAAATTAAGCACTGCAGAGGCCAGTCTGCGATCTGCAGGGACGTTGCCGGACGCGAACCGCATTTACTCGGAAGTCAGTTCCACTGCCTTCGAAGGGGCTTTACTCTGGCGTTCAGGGGTGGGGAACCTCTTTCAAGCCAAGGGCTGAATTTCATTTTCAGGGAAGCTCTCGGTGGGCCGCATTCAGGCTGTGGGCGGGGCCAGTGACCAGAAGGGGCGGAGCCCCAAGCATACCCGCCTATTTTTGCCTTAAAGCTCTTACTGGCAGTGACAAAGTCTTAAAAGAAGTGCTTTGACCTTTTAGAACGGGTGCGTGGGTGGGTGATTTGGGGGAACGTGCAGAAGCTGGAAAACCTCCAAGCGGTCGGGGAAAGAGTGGGCCGGGACTGGGCCCGGAGGAGCTGACGTCTCTTACCACAGTTGCAGTTAATATGTTTAGGGCTGAAGTGCTTGGCTTTTCAACGGCGTGGGTTGCTTCCCAGTCTTCCCTTCCACTCATAAATGAAGCCATTTAAATGGAAGGGAAACATATTTCCTTTTTTTGAAAACAACCACATCGATAGCGAGTAATAGATGATGATTGATGATGATTTATTGCATTTTTATGCCGCCCGATAGCCGAAGCTCACAAAAACTAAAGCCATTCAAAGTATAAAACAAACAGTTTTATAAAAACATGATATAAAATACACATTAAAAACTGGTTAAAACCATACCATACATGATGAAAACATCTTTAAAACATCCTTAAAGCATTCTTTCGTTGTGGCATAGGCATTTGTGGACGAGGAGAACCCGCTTTGATGCATGACATGTTCACACACACACACACACACACACACACACAGGAAAAGTCTACAGGAGCCTAGGTGAGTCTCTGAGATGACACAGGACTCTATGCTGTTTTGTTATGGAAGACCAACATGGTTCCCCCTCTGGAATGGAAAATAAAAACTGTTAAGAGTATAATTCTAGATCTCATGATTGCAGGGGGCAGGGGAAACCCTGGTATGCTAAGAATTTTATGCCATCTTGGAGCACAGAGCAGCTGCAACCCTAACTTTATAGCTTTCTCACTGCCCTGTCTCTGCTCCACTCTTCTTCTCAGCTTGAAAAATATATACCTGTACCAGGGTGACCATATGGAAAGGAGGACCGGGCTCCTGTATCTTTATCAGTTGTACAGAAAAGGGGATTTCAGCAGGTGTCCTTTGTAGGCATGCGGCACCTGGTGAAATTCTCTCTTCAGCAGAACAGTTAAAGCTGCAAGAGCTATACTAGATGGACCAGATACGAAAGAGGGCAGGGCACCTGCAGCTTTAACTGTTGTGATGAGGAGGGAATTTCACCAGGTGCTGCATGCAACCGAACGGCACCTGCTGAAATTCCTTTTTCTAGACAACTGTTAAAGATCCAGGAGCCCTGTCCTCCTTTTCATGTGGTCACCCTACCTGTACAGGAGTTAATGCTAGTCAGGGATCATCAGGGTTTAGCTTCAACAACCTGTTTTCTGTGCCAGGAATCTGGTGCACGTGATAATAATAATATTATAATATATTTATTTGTTACCTGCCTCTCCCTTTGGATCGAGGCGGGGTACCACACAAATGCAAACTCCATAAAATGATAAAAATAAAGGTAGGAATGCCTGAGGACGTGTGAAGCGCTACTGATGAGACATAGTGACCCTGTTCAGACGACACGCTAAGCCACAGTGGTTAAGCATTTTGAGCTAAACCTTATGGCTTAGTGTGTGGTGTGAACCATTCCTAACCGTGGTGGCTATATAACCACGGGTTAAACATGCTCACTAACCATAGCTGCAAGGGGTTAGCAGCCTAACCGTGGCTTAGTGTGTTGTCTGAACAGGCCCTTCGAGACTCCACACATCTGATATCAGATACTAAGGCAATAAAGCAATGCCACGCCCCCCATTTCAGGGCTGAACTCCAGCGTCTGTGATCAACTTTGCGTAGCGTATTAGTTTGAGTGTTGCACTGGTGAGACCGGAGCTCAAATCCTCGCTCAGCCATGAAGTTCCCAGTGTGACTTTGGGCCAGTTGCTTCTCTACATTGTTGTGAGGATAAAATGCATTGGCCCCATTGAGAAGACACCTTAAACCATGGCTTTAACCATGGCGGTTCAGCCAGAAAGCCTTACTCACCGTGGTTTAAGGTGACTTCTGAATGGGGCCTTTATGTCCAGGGCCGGTGCCAGACCTGCGCCTTAGGCAAGGTGAGCTACTTTTACCACCACCCCTTCCCCCAAAAAATTCCAACTTTGATTTTTAAGAACATATGTTTCCTGGAAAAAATAAGAAGCACAAAACTTGAAACCGCTAAATTTATTTTAAAGTGCAAGAAATACGTCATGCCAATTATAGCAAACAAATTGAAAAGGAACATCTATGGGTCTAAAATGCATTATTTAATAGGAACATCACCTCCAAATCATCCCCCCCAACTCACACACGCGTGCACACATACACTCAGCATCACTCACTCCAAACAAACACACCCATGAATACATGCATTCACTCAAAGACCCCATGCACCCCATTCACCCATACATTCTCTCTCTCTCTTTCTTCTGGGCGTGTTCCAGAAGTCCAAACCTGGAGCTGCCCCACCCCCACCCTAGCATCCCTGGCTTCACTTCAGCTGGGCAGGCACGGGGCACCATCTCGCCCGCCCAGGCCCAGCTGAATTCTTGGGCCGGCCTGGCTCACAGCCAACGCGTGTGAGTGCTGCACTGTGCCTGGCACCCCTCTTAGCTTGGCGCTCTAGGCGGCCGCCTGAGTGGCCTCTATGGTAGCACTGGCCCTATTTATGTCTCTGTGTAGGAGTCAGAATGGATATATTGCCCCAAATGCCCTGTAGGAGAGACGGGATAAATAATATGTCACGAAGAAATCGCAGCGCTTCACGATCTGCGCTTGATAACTGCTCCCTTTTCCCCCCTAGCTGGGCCAAAGCAACACCGGCTTTTCTGTTTTGCTTTCGCCTCCCAGGTGCGACAACCCAGAGGGACAGGGGAGTGTCGTCCGCTTAGCCTCAAACGCAGGCCTTTCGGTATCTTTGCCTAGAGACAGCTGGTTGCTTTTCAGAGAACGGAAAGTGCTGCACTAGGAACAGTGGTGGAGTGGTACATTTGGGAGTCCAGGCGCTCATTGGCTGGGTCCCCACGGACAACCCTCCCCTCAAAGGACTCAAAGGAGAGTCTCAACTTTCAGGCAGCTGTGTGGAGCCATATCAACAGACAGGTTCTAGCAGTTTCCATCTCCATCAGGAGCAGGGCTTCTGCAAAGCGAATAGGTCTTCGTTGCCCGTTCAAGACCAAGAGGCCCCCAAATACTTTACGTCGCAACTGGGATAGACAGGGGGGTGTAGTGGAGGCAGGGCTCACAGCGACACTAAACCAGCATTTTTTTATTAGCAGGGACACTGACATCTGCCACCCCACTCAGGTTTCCCTGTTCCCTCTGTGCGTTGCTGCTCACAATACCTGGGGGGGACGGGAATGACCCCACACCCACACCAATAGATTGTTCTTTCTTGCAATCCAAAGCGTTTCGGGGTGGTTTGATTTCGAATGGAAATTAGTGGCCAGAAGGTTCGAGCATCTCAGACAGACTCTGGCCCGCATGCATTGGCTGCCTGTGTGTTTCCAAGCCCAGTGAGCTTCATGGGCAAGTGAACTAGAACCTGGATCTCCCAAGTTTCAGGCCAGCACTCTCACCACTACACCACACTGGCTCCCAGAGCATGGGGTGGATACTGCCATTATATAGTTTAGTCACTAGGTGGCACTGGACTGACTTGTCTGCGTATAGAGTCAGGTGTTTCCTATGGCTGTTCTGTTGGCGGAAGACCATGAAGTTCTAGTTCAGCTGATTGGGGTATTCCTCTAAGCCAGCGGTAGGAAATCTCAGCCCCGGGAAGCAAATCCTGGTTCCCAATCTGGCCCTCCAGGATTCCTTGTATGGCCCCACCCCCTTTCCCTGGCCACACCCCCTTCTGCCCAGCCACCAATTGTTTCGCGATTTTCTGGCTTTTTTGCAGCTTTCCCCTCCCCCCATTCTAAAAAGGTTGAAATGCCTCTCCTAAAGCTTACTTAACTGGCAATTTTTGGCCCCTCCCCCTCTGCTATTGGCCACGCCCACCACTGGAAGGCTGCTTTCCCCCCCCCCCCACCCCGAGAGCTTCTCCGCAACTGAGGTCCAAACCTTTGGAAGCACAGAGGGCTTCTTTGGCAGGTGCACAGGCGCTTTTTCTCGGCAAGCATTCGCAAAGCGCCGGGTGTTCGAGACTGCCGAAGCCTTGTTGTCTTTGATTCTGTCTTGTTCGTCCCCCGGGGCGTCTCAATTACACGGCCTCATTAACCGTCTTCCTGCAGAGGCTGCTAAGGGCTTCTCTTGCGTGTGTCTGTGTGTGTTTTCGGGCCATCTCCCTAACTCAGAAGCCCAAATGTTCCGTAGCCGGAGTGTTCTCTCCAAAATGTCAACAGGTTTTGTAGGCCAGTGAGTCCTGCTGGGTTAAAAGACAACGGAAAAATGGTGTCCCTCCCCAAAACCTTTGATGAGCAGGCAAGAACAAATGGCCACAATTTCCTTTGTGATTGAAGCTGAAAGCCTTCCTTCAGGGAAAGAGCTAGGTTGTTCTCGCCATTGGTACCGTCGCTGCAGGTGCTGTAGCTCGGTGGTAGAGCATCTGGTTTGCAAACCGGAGGGCCCAGGTTCGATTCCTGGCTTCTCCAGATAGGGCTGGCGAAACTCCTGCCTGAAATCCAGGAGAAACATTGGCCCTTGTTCATAAGACACCTTCACCCATGGCTTTAACCATGGTGGTTAAGCCAGAAAGGCAGGCCATGTTCAGAAGACACCTTCACCCATGGCTTTAACCACGGCAGTTAAGCCAGAAAGCCAGACCATGTTCAGAAGACACCTTCAACCATGGCTTTAACCACGGCGGTTAAGCCAGAAAGCCAGGCCATGTTCAGAAGACACCTTCAACCATGGCTTTAATCACGGCAGTAAAGCCAGACCATGTTCAGAAGACACCTTCAACCATGGCTTTAACCACGGCAGTTAAGCCAGAAAGCCAGGCCATGTTCAGAAGACACCTTCAACCATGGCTTTAACCACGGCGGTTAAGCCAGAAAGCCAGGCCATGTTCAGAAGACACCTTCACCCATGGCTTTAATCACGGCAGTTTAGCAAGGAAGCCAGACCATGTTCAGAAGACACCTTCAACCATGGCTTTAACCATGGTGACTATGGCTTTTTGCATTATTCACTGTGGTTAAAGCCATGGTTTAAGGTGTCTTCTGAACGGGGCCACTGCTAGTCAGTGTTGACAGTACTGGGCCAGGTGGACTCAGTAGAAGACAGCTTCTTCTGTTCCTTAGGCCAATGGAGGCTCATAGCTCCAGTGTTCGTGGAGTGGTGAATCCGTTCCGGGTTTCAGTCAGAACCAATCAGAACTCTAGCAGAGCTTTCCAAGGTGCTGATCCCATTTTGGAGATAAAGTCTCACACTTTAGATAGCTCCTTTAAGGTTCTGACAGAAACCCGGAGCGGATTCACTTCCCCACTGACGTCGGAGCCACCAGCCTCCATTGTATTAGAACCTGGATTTCAGGACTCTTCCTTGGATTTCGGGGTCTTGAAGCGGCCCTGTCTGTCAGTTGTGAGGCCCACAACTCACATCTCTCTTCTCCTCACATCTCCGCGGCTATTCCGCGCTCCGCAACCTCTCCTGAGTTCCTGATCTGTTAGAGTAAAACTTGAAATCGAGGTGAAAACCTGTCTGCCAAAACCTGCTTTTAAAAATCCTGAGCTCTTTAGCAGTTTCAACTCCTATAGCTCCGTGGTAGAGCATCTGGTTTGTATACAGGAGGTCCCAGGTTCGATCGCTGGCATCTCCGGGTAGGGCTGGGAAAATACCTGGATGAAACCCAGGAGAGCCATTGCTGCCAGTCAGTGTCAGCAGCACTGAACTAGATGAACCAAGGGTCTTCCTAAGAAAGGCAATTCTGCTTGGCAGTCAGGACTAGCAGCCCTTGATAGCCTTCTCCCAGCCCCCTTTTCAAATCCATCCAAATTGGTGGCCGTCAGTACATCTTGTGGAAGTGAGTTCCGTAGTTTAACGCTGCGCTGTGTGAAGAAGTCCTTCCTTTGATCTGTCCTGAATCTGTCATCAATCAATTTCATGGGATCACCCCCACTGGGTTCTAGTATAAAGAGAGAAAAATGTCTCCCTCTCCACTTTCCCCACAGTGGTATCATTCGACATTATGACTTGCGTGTATAGCAGGGTCAGACAACTTGGTACCCTCGCACACATTTTGGATTACGACTCCCATAACCCTGACCTTTGGCCAATCTGATTGGGGATTATGGACCCTGTAGTCTGAAACATCTGGAGATCATCCGGTTGCGTATCCTTTGAATAGCAGTCTGGGTTTGCCTGCGGGTCGGATCTGGGTTCAAGTTGAGTGTTCAGCTATGAAAATTCACTTGGACCAGTTGTGACCGCATCTGCTCTAACCTACCTCACAGGGATGGTGTGAAGGTAAAGGACAGAAAGAATTCTGTCTTGCTGCAATGACAAATAGAAATGACTACAGCTCATACCCAGGATTACACACACACACACACAGTGTTGGTTTTGGGGAGACATGTTTTAAGACCGTAGTTAGGTCTCCCCCATCCTGGCACTCTCCAGATACCTTGGAGAGTGGCCAGGCTAGCTGGGGATGATGTGAGTTGTAGTCCAAGACATCCATATGGCAGCAGGACAGAAAAGACTGTGCCTTAGTTTTTCAAAACTAAGTTTCCAGCTAAATGGAGTGAGACGTTACTGTTTTCTTGTAACTTTTCCTTTAGGAAATTTCTGTTACATTTTCAATCGAATCGCACAGTCCCTTTTTGGTTGTACACAATTTAGAATACATAAATTATAATTATGCAATATAAATATATACATTCAAATATAAATTAAATCAACATCAGGAAAAGAAACCAGAATAATAGCCAAAGGTAGAACAAACATTCACTTGGGGACAAGGATGAAAGAATTCAGCAATAAATATCTATCTATTGTTCAACAGAGAGAATCGGAGTGGTGTTTCGTGTTTTCCAGTTAGCCAAGTCCATTACATTTAGAACTAACCAGACACCACTTTCCTATCAATCATGATTAAATCTGGGATTAGCGGTAGCTTTTAATTGATAAGAGATCCCATCCATAGTTTAATAGTTCCCAAATCCTTGGGTAATCGTCGGCTTTTTATTTATTTTTTTTTCCATTTTGCTGCAATTTGGAACTTGGCCACTATTTTTTAAAAAGGTCTCTCTGCTAATCTGCCGTATTGCTTCCTGGCCCATAACACCCAGGGCTGGTTTTAAGATGGGAGAAATTGACTCAGTCCGCAGGTTGGAAGGGTGGGTGGTGCATTTTACGCGTAGCGTTCCGCTGTTTATCACTTCTATTTTATTGTCTTAGCGTCATGAGAGGCTGCTAAAGCGTTTGAGCTGGGCAGCAGGGTCTTTAGACCAGAACAGTAAAAACCAGAAGATTTTATTCACTTAGGCTGCAGTCCTAAACACTCTTACTAGGGTGGTTGTAGATGGACAGTTCTTAGTGCTACTCATCAAAAGATATTTTTTGTAGTAGGAGGAGGAAAGAGAAGGGGGGGAAACCCAGTAGGCAAACGTAGAGGGGTTAGAGATAGAAGACATTGTAAAATTCTGTGAATGAGACACAATGAAAGCTTTGTTTATCAGGAAGCATCCAAGGGCTTCAGATAGAGAAGTAGAGTCTTAGAGTCTAGAATCATGTTTGTTCTGTGCTGAGTTAATATTTTCTCTTTGGGAGGCTGTTTAAGATAAAGGGATAATCATTACCTTCTTACTACGACTAGATCAACCTTTGGTCTGATCCACCAAGACGCTCCATCTGTTCTTCTGCTTCCTAATTTCTAACTCCATTTTTTAAATTAAAACAAAAGTGAAAATCTATCTTGATGGTATGTCTCTAGGCATTCAGAAATAGGCTAGAAAGTTGCCCTATTTCAAGAAAAACAAGGTCCCCGCCCCTTGCCTGAAGCTACTGAGTTGGAATATATTTGCAGGTTTGATGCTATCAGACTTGGGCTCAATCGTGACTAGGGGTGGCTCATTCACTGAAGAAAGCAATTGTCCCTGTTTTGGAGTTGATATGTGCACTTATTCATCCTGCTTTGCTGGATTATCGCCAGTTGGGAGCAGATCGCACGGCCACTGAATCCGATGAAATCTTTTACCCTTTTTGACTTGTTGTGTGCTTAGTAATGGAACTACTGCTGTCCCTTGTTTGCTGGGCCTTCCGGCCTCAATGTTGTGATAACCTTTCCCTTCTTATTTGTGCACCTCAACTATCAATATTTGCCAGCTCAGAATAACACTTTGTGCATCCGATGAAGCTGACTCTAGTCCGTGATAACTTATGCAATAATAAATGTGTTCGCCTTTGATTTGCCACAAGCTATTTTAACGCTGTTGCAAGCCAACTCAGCTGCCCTTCTAGAATTTATTATTATTATATCTCTTTCACCCTTGTGGCAGTTTTTCTAGATGGACATGACGGGCTTCGCCAGGTCATGCTGTCTTTTACTGATTCAGGAATTTCCTGACGATTGAGCATGTTTTAAGTGTGACTGCTTTCTGGATGTTGGTGTGGATGTATTTTGGTAGGCCCAGTTTCTGAAGGTTTTCTGTATAGTTGTTTTTTTTTTATGTGATGCCAGTGACTGATGTGACTAATGGGATAATTGTGACCTTTTCCTGGTATATATTTTTCTCTCTTTTCCTCTTCCCTTTCTACAACATTTTTGTCATTAGGTATTGCTATGTCAATGACGTAGGCGTGGTTTCCTTTTTGGCTCTATAACTGTTATGTCTGGTCAGTTGCAAGGTATTGTCTTGTCTGTATGAATTGTTCAGTCCCAGTATATTTTATGGGCTGCATTTTTCAAGATTGTTTTGGGTGAGTATATGTATAGGTGTAGGTTGTTTGATGAGGTTGAATTTTATGGCCAGTTCTTGGTGAATTATTTTTGCAGCTTTATCCTGTCTGCCCATAAAATAGTCTAGTCCTGCCAGAATTTTTATCATCATCATCATCATCATCATCATCATCATCATCTCTATACTGCCCCATAGCTGAAGTGGTTTACAAGAGATTTAAACATTTAAACATTAAAAACGGTATACAAAATATAAAACCATAAAACCATACAGTATACACAAAGACTGCATACATCTAAAAACATCCATTGAGCTGCCAACCAAAATTAAAACATGTCTGGGATCGATTAAAAACTCATCTCACGCCTTTATTTTGCTGGGAATGGGGCCGTTAGGTGGACAGTCCTCTATTCGATAGGGTGCCAGAGGACCGTCCTCTGTTTCGAAGGCATCCTCTATTTGAAGAACTTCCCAATCTGAGTGCAGTTTAAAGACCAAGAGCCACCAGAAGGGAACGTAAAAGGGATTTGAATTTGCCCATCAACAGAACCTGGACATCAGACTGAGCAAAGGTTGATAAGAATATAAGAAGTGCTATGCAGGATCAGACCAAGGGTCCATCTATTCCAGCACTCTGTTCACACAGTGGCCCACCAGCTGTTGGCCAGGGATGAACAAGCAGGACATGGTGCAACAGCACCCTCCCGCCCATGTTCCCCAGCAACTGGTGCACACAGGCTTTCTGCCTCGAATACTGGAGATAGCACCTAGCCATCAGGGCTCGTAGCCATGGACAGCCTTCTCCTCCAGGAAGTTATCCAACCCCCTTTTAAAGCCATCCAAATGGGTGGCCATCACCACATCTTGTGGTAGTGAGTTCCATAATACGTTGTGTGAAGCGCAGCACACAGAGAGGAGAGGGTTAACTCTTCCTTTCCCAGCTGCGATCTCTCTGAAAATCCTCCCCCATCCGGCATGACAATTGAGCTTCCAAAAAGCCTCCATGCGGGGGTAGGGAGGGGAGAGGGGGCTTTTTGGAGGGGAGGGCTACAACGTGAGGGGAGGGGAGCTTTCATCCTTCCCTTCTCATGGGCTCTGCCCTGGCCCTGCATCAGTGGAGGCTGGTGGCTCAGATATCAGCGGGGCCGTGAATCCGTTCCGGCTTTCAATCAGAACTCTAAAGGAGCTTCTTTAGAGCTCCGACTGCTTCTGATTGAAACCCGGAGTGGATCCGCCACCCCACGGACATCAGAGTCCGCAGCCTCCGCTGCCCTGGATAGGGGTGCCATAAGCAAATAATATTGCTCCAACTCCCCCACCTAGGACTGGGAAGGGTAATCGTGGTTGCAGGGGCCGAATTCGGAGCAGGGACGTGACATTCTGCTTGCGTGCGGCTCTCTGCATGCCACTGCTGGGAAGAGATCTGGTGGAACGAGGGCTCCCCGAGTGCTGCATTGCCTTCTGAGCCAATATTGCAGGGGCTGCTGGCGCTCGCCCGGCGCTTGGATGAGAAGCCTGGGTCACCGGCGGAGGCTGCCAAGGGCTCGTCTTCAATCGGATGTTCTTCTGGATCCCGTCCCGAGCCCCCAGGGGAGGTGCTGATTCCGAGAGACTCCCTTGTCAAGCGGCTCAGCCGCGCCTGGGCTGTACCACTTTGGGCTGCAGGTGTCAAGCTAGCCTCCACGGGCTACCAAGTGGTCAGGACAGGACAAGATCAAGGATGCAAGAGCAAAGGGGGCGGTGCCTGATAGGAAAGGGGGTGGGGCCTGGCAAGGGAGGGCGGGGCCTCATGGGAATAGCCTTTCGGGGGGCTCAGAGGACGTATCCTGGCTGCGCTCACGGCAGCACCTGTGAACAGGAGGATGGGGGAAGCAGAAAATATCTGGTGCCATCGATTCTGGCTTCTCTCCCTGGCGATCCTCCCGCAGTCCTGAGGCAGGGGAAGGAGGTGGTGGGATTCCTGACTGTAGAAAAACCATCCTGTCAGGAAGAAGACGAGCTCAGAATCCTTCCCAACCAAGACCTGCTAGATTTCTACCTGCGTGGAAGTTGCCTTCATTTCATACGGAGGAAGGATTCGATCAGTCACAAGCGATTCAATAACCGTGCCAATACATCCCCCGCCTCCAGTCGGAAGGGGTGCAATCCAGGAGCAGTTTTATTTGGGATCTGCCACTTGCTTAGAAGGCCGGTGAGATCCTGGTGAGATTCCACCCACACCTCTCCCCGGTGCCAACTCCAGATATGTTTTTTTGGTGGGACTCCTTGTGGAAGACACCCTATATGGGCCCCCTCCCTTAGGGAGTCTACCTTCTCACCGCCATTATCACCAGCTCCTCTTCCTCTTCCTCGTCATTTCTACCACTTGCTAGATGAGCAGAAGCACGGAGCACATGTTGGCTGTAGGTTTCTTCTTCTTTTCCTGCTTCTGTCACCCCCATTCTTTGGGCCAGAGGCAGGTGGACAACATAGGCGTGCACAACACATTTCATTAGGGTGTGTGTGGTGTTACCGCACAATTTAGTAGAATAATAATATAATATGATAATAATTAATAATAATAATTCTTACCCACCTCTCCATTCTGATCGAGGCAGGGAACAACAGCAAACAGTAAAATATATAAAACTGAATTAAAACATAATATACATGTTAAAACATCCTAAAAACATTCTAGATTACTATGTCTTGTAAGTATGGAATGTTAGAATGGGTGTGAGTTTGAGGAGTGAGTGAGACAGAGTTGTTTACTGAGGTGTTTGGATTCTAGGGACTTAGGACTGGTGTGAACACAGTGAGGTGGTTGGTGTGTGGAGAGTTTAGATCACGCAGGATTGAAAGTATTATATTTTGATTTACAGCTTATAAACAACAATGAACTTATTTTGTCAGCTACCAAATATCACGTGTCGGCTTGGCGTTATTTACCTGCCTTACTGTTATTAAACACCCACCCCAGATTATACCCACAGTATAGAGAGATCCAATACAGCACCATGTACATTGATGGAGCTATATAAATAAATAAATAAATAATAATAATAATAATAATAATAATAATAATAATAATAAACCTGTTTCCCTCATAGCTAGGGGAAAGGTTTTTGTGAACCGCCCAGAGAGCTCCGGCTATTAGTCGGTATAGAAATGTAATAAATAAAATAAATAAATAAATAAATAAGGTTTTAATTACCGTATTTCTTCGATTCTAAGACACACTCCCCCCCAAAAAACATCTCTAAAAATGGGGTGCATCTTAGAATCGCGGGTCGTTTATTATTTCTTTGAATCAAAGCTTTTTTTTTTCTGTTGGTGGTACTGAAATTAGTGGGCGTCTTACAATCGATGGCGTCTTAGAATCGAAGAAATACGGTAACCCTAACCCTCAGGTTTTCAAGTGGTGGCGTTTGAGAAGGGTTTATGCGACGGGCCTAGCGTAAGGGGTCGGTGATGTCGCATTGTGCACCCAGGGATATATACAACAATAAATGTTAAGGTGAACATTTATTGAATACTCAACCATAAAGGACATTATTTTGATTCATTTATTTATTAAACACTGTAGACGCAGACGCCCTACTCCATCCATGTTTGGCTTGCCTGACCATGGGAGGGCCGTTGCAGGTGAGGGGGAAGGAATAAAGAGATGCTCCCCAAGGCCCAGCATTGGTGAGGATTTTTAGTGACACTGACCAGAGGAAGGACTTAAGAGGCGATATTAACCTTCAGGGCCCTTCCTCCTGTCCTCTTTGAACCGTGGCTCCCAGCAGAGCGATTCCTTTTCGTTCCTTCGGCACGCTGTTGGAGGCAGCAGAGCAGCTAGAGGGCCGCCAGAGGACTGCCCCTGCTGCGTCTGGAACCGCTTCTGGATCCCTAATCAATGGCCTCCCAATTCGCGCTTATTTATTTATTTAATTTATGTACCGCCCCATAGCCGAAGCTCTCTGGGCGGTTTACGAAAGTTAAAAACAGTGAACGTTAAAAAGTATACAAATTTAAAACCATCAAAAATATATAAAAACGACAGTGTAAAACAGTATCCATTTTAATCTTACTGCTTGAGATATTAGGGTGTGCCTGGGCACACCCTTTGCACACACCTATGGTGGACAAGCGGGTTGCCATGTTGAAGAGGAGGAGCCAGTGTGGCGTAGCGGCTAAAGTGTTGGACTGGGAGTCTGGAGATCTGGGTTCTAGTCCCCGCTCAGCCATGGAAACCCACTGGGTGACTTTAGGCCAGTCGCAGACTCTCAGCCCAGCCTACCTCACAGGGTTGTTGTTGTGAGGATAAAAATGGAGAGGAGGATTATGTATGGGTTCTTTGGAGGGAAAAAAAGGTGGGATATAAATGCAATAAATAAATTAAACAAATTCCAGGGGGTTCTTGCTAGTGGACCCCTCCTGGGGTGTGGGCCCTCGGCCAGTGCCCAACTATCCCTACCCCTGATGCCCGCCCTGCCCCTCCTGCTGTGTAGGGACCGAGTCTTGAAATATAGGCTCTGAGTTGGGTCACTTCATTTCCCTGTTTAGAGTATGACTTTGAGCCGTTTTTGAGAAAGTCAGCAAAGTTCTTAAAACAACTAAGAACCCCCAATACCATTTTTTTTAAAAAAAATGTATAAAATGGTTTAAAATATGACACACACACACACACAAACTGATGGTACTATTTGACACTAGGAAAAAGTGCCTGGAAACTGACTGTGTGTTGAGAGACTGTGCAAATGTACGGCAATCTACGATGTATGCAAAAGGAATATTTGACATAACTTTTGCCCTCATTTGCTAATTGCGAAGAGGCGCAGGGAGCTATTTAGGACAGGGGTGGGTGGAAGGATCTCTGGGTGATTCGCAGGAGGTTGGTGCGGGTTTGTGATTCCCGGTTGTTGAAAAGGCCCTTTAACGGCTCCTATTAAACCTCTGAAATGAAGAATGAATGGATGGTGGGGGTGAAAGCAGGGATGGGTTTGTGCGTAAAAGAATGGTGAATTCGGTTCTGGCACTGAAAGATTCCTCAGAGGAACCCTGTTCCTCTATTCGAAGTGAATATCTGCTCCCAAAGCCACTGTTTTTCATTTAGGTCCATTCCATTGATCTTGAGGCAAAGGCAAAAATCAAAATAGATCCGGAACACCACGGGCCCTTCTAAGTCATGGATGCCTTGGAAATACTGGGAATTGTATGACCCTTTTCTGTCTAAACATGCATAAGATTGCACACCAAATGCCTTTTATTTGCCGTGTGTGTATCCCACCTTTCCTCTAAGGCAAGGATAGGGAACCTGGCGGCTTTGAGATGTGGTTGGACAACAACTCCCATCATTACACTACAGCTCCCAACTTCCCTGACCATTGGTCCTGCTGGGTAGGACTGATGGGGATTGAAAGAGGGCCATAGGCTCCTTACCCTGCTCTAAGGAGTTCGTGGTAGCACACGTGATCCCTTGCGTGTTTATCTTTACAGCAGTTAGGCTGAGAGAGTGATTAGAATCATAGAATAGTAGAGTTGGAAGGGGCCTATAAGGCCACCGAGTCCAACTCCCTGCTCAATGCAGGAATCCACCCTAAAGCATCCCTGACAGATGGTTGTCCAGCTGCCTCTTGAATTTCTCTAGTGTGGGAGAGCCCACAACCTCCCTAGGTAATTGGTCCCATTGTCGTACTGCTCTAACAGTAAGGAAGTTTTTCCTGATGTCCAGCTGGAATCTGGCTTCCTGTAACTCGAGCCCATTATTCCGTGTCCTGCACTCTGGGAGGATCGAGAAGAGATCCTGGCCCTCCTCTGTGTGACAACCTTTCAAGTTTTTGAAGAGTGCTATCATGTCTCCCCTCAATCTTCTCTTCTCCAGGCTAAACATGCCCAGTTCTTTCAGTCTCTCTTCATAGGGCTTTGTTTCCAGACCCCTGATCATCCTGGTTGCCCTCCTCTGAACACGCTCCAGCTTGTCTGCGTCCTTCTTGAATTGTGGAGCCCAGAACTGGATGCAATACTCTAGATGTGGCCTAACCAGGGCCGAATAGAGAGGATTTGTGTGATTTGGAAGCTATACTTCTATTAATGCAGCCCAAAATAGCATTGGCCTTTCTTGCAGCCATATCGCACTGTTGGCTCCTATTCAGCTTGTGATCTACAACAATTCCCAGATCCTTCTCGTTTGTAGTATTGCTGAGCCAAGTATCCCCCATCTTGTAACTGTGCCTTTGGTTTCTATTTCCTAGATGTAGAACTTGGCATTTATCCCTATTAAATTTCATTCTGTTGTTTTCAGATTAGACCAAGGCCAAACAGTGAGTTTCAAGACCAAGTGGGGATTTGAACCCGGGTCCTCCTAATTGTAGACCAACGCTTTCTCCACTGCACCATGGAAATCCTATCTGCCATCCCCTTTGGCACCTGAGATTTTACCTAGCATAGTTAGTGGTGCTTACAGGCATTCTTCTTGTAGCCCATATGGACTAGAAACTTGCTCTCTCTTTCCCTTTTTTAAACGAAAAGTGATTCTTGAATTTTGCAGGCAGTACCATTTTCTGCACTTGTCCCTGATAATTTCTCAAACATACAGCCTTGACCATAACCACCTATTTATTCCGGCGTGTTGCTTGAGGAATTGGTCACAACTAACCCTTTAGTTATTTATTTTTACATTTCTATCCTGCCTTTTTTCCCTCTTGCAAGGAACCCAAGGGGCAACTTGGGTGATCCTCCTCTTGCCATTTGTTCCTCACAACAACCCTGTGAAGTAGGTTAGGCTTAGAGAGAGATAGCGACTGGCCCAAAGTCACCCAATGAGCTTCATGCCCAAGCGGGGGCTAGAACCCGCCTCTCCTGAGTCCCAGGGCCAACACTCTGACCACTGCACCACGCTGGCTCTAACTATCTGTCCTGGCTGATTTGCTTAGAAGACCTGCAGCCAAGCAGAAGCATCTCTTTGTCTGCGTCGACTCAGCCTTTGCTGCGGAGGAGGGTTTGGCTTGGCTACGGGAGGCCGCCTAGCCACAGCAGCCCACTTCCCCGGGCGTTCCTGCTCCTGAGGAGCCGAAGTGCTGACTCAGCAAAACAATTGCCTAATTCAATTCCTCCCCACACCCTGCTGCCAGGCCGCTCAGAACGCGCTTGATGAATTGCCATAATTACAGTCATTAATCGGGCTGGACAAATCGGCACGGAGTGCTTTTTGTGGGAACGCGGCGGCTGGGCTGGGCGGGGACCGTTGCGATTTAAGGCTGGAGAGGGGAAATGGGGAACTAGGGTGACCATATGGAAAAGAGGACCGGGTTCCTGTATCTTTAACAGTTGCATCGAAAGGGGGATTTCAGCAGGTGTCGTTGGTATGCATGCAGCCCCTGGTGAAATCCCCTCTTCATCACAACAGTGAAAGCTGCAGGAGCCCTCCTTTCCTGACCAGATACGAAAGAGGGCAGGGCTCCTGCAGCTTTCACTGTTGTGATGAAGAGGGGATTTCACCAGGGGCTGCGTGCATACCAATGACACCTGCTGAAATCCCCCTTTCTATGCAACTGCTAAAGATACGGGAGCCCGGTCCTCCTTTCCCAATGGTCACTCTAAGGGAACGCGACAGCTTAGGGCCAAGACAGAACCTCTTCTGTGAGATGTTGGCACGTTGCTTCTGTGCTGTGTTGAGGGAAAACCGGAAAGCGGAGGGAGACATTTACAAACCAAAACTACTCCTAAGTGGGTTGGGGATGAGTAGCCGGAACTACTGGGTTGAAATTGACTCAATGTCAGGTCACGCTTAGGAAAAAACATAGGAATCACTTTGCGGCATGGATGCAGAAGCTGGGCCCCCACTTTGGGGTTCCCAGACAGTTTCACCCCACTCCCCTGGCCCCATCCTTTCCCTCCGACCACCAATTTTTTTGTGCTTTCTGGCTTTTGCAGGATTCCTCCTCCCCCACATCTGAAGAAATCGAAATACCTCCCCTAAGACTTAGTTTCTTAAGCTACAATTTCCTGGTATTTTTAGGGGGTGTTGTTGTGTGGTTTTGGCCCCACTATGCCATTGGCCCTGCCCACTATGCATTCCCCCCCCCCAGAGCTTCTCCGAAATTGAATAAGGCCCTCAGGCTGAAAAACGTCCCGCATCCCTGCCCTGTGGCCCATTTCGCACATGATGCGACACTGTGGCTTTAGCGGTACAGCATCAGACACGGTGCGCTTCAGACTCGTGTGCTCCTTCGGCACAGAACCTCAGAGGAGACCAGAAGTTGTCTCTTCCAGTTTTAAAAAGCGCTCTGGTTACATCCGAAATGGATGGGCAGTGTGATGGGGACTCTCTGGTTAATTTAAACTACCGTTTGTTCAAACAAACTAGAGTCAAACCATGGTTTATCATCCTGGCTTGTTAACAAATCATCATTTAAAAAAGACGCAGAGTTCCCTGGGAGTAGCTGTAATGAGGGACTTGAGTTACTTTAGAATGGGGGTGGAGAACAATTTGGCCTTTTGTGGTCTGGATGAGATTGGGGGGATCCCCCCCCTTTCATCTCCAGGTGGTGTTTTAGCTGCGAACCAGCTTCACTGCATGCAAGCTTTCCCCATCCAAGGTGGTTGCTGGGTGCCATCTTGGTGGGGGTTACACTTTGCCTACACCACATCTTCCTCCATGGGGGAGGCACAGCAGAGGCAAATCCTCAGCTTCGTCCCTGTGGGGCACACCTGGTGCTCTTGTTCAAGGTTCCAGCCAGCCAGCCATACCTATTCAGGCAGACTCCATTTTATTTTTCCTCCCTGGTTTTTCGCCTCTCCTCCCCCCCCCTACAACAGACAGTCCATTTTCCATGCCCACTGAGCCTGCTCAGTCCATATTAAGCTGTTTTGTTGTCTCCCCCTCCTTTAGGGGTTCGCCCCACCCCAAAGTTTCTTTGTACTTCTGCAAACCTCAGGAGGCAGTGTCCAATGGTGTCCCTCCATTAGCGCCTCAAGACGTTGCGCTAGTATAAACTAAGTTCCGAACCGTGCGCAAGAGGAGAACCCAACTAGAGGTATGCATGGTGCAGAACCAGTTGCGCAATGGAAAGATTTGGAGGAGCTCCATTCGCACTATTTGACTTTGCAGAAAAACATACCATTTGGATAATGCCCAGGGTTCCCCTGGCCTGGTGACACCTCCTTCTTCTGCACGGGTGCTGCTGTTTTGGCTATATATAATATATAATGGCATTCACATTAGAAACATGTTGGAAATGGATGGGGATGATGGTCCCATCAAAACAGTAAGTATGCCTTTTTGAAGAAATATAGGAACCTAGGAAGCTGCCTTATACCGAATCAGTCCCTCGGTCTATCTAGCCCAGTATTGTCAGCATTGACTGGCAGCAGCTCTCCAGGTCGTCTATATGGCCTTTTTACCCTGCCGTAGCCGCGCAGTGGTGCTACGTTCTCTATACGACGCAGCCTCCAACACACATCAGGCTTTCACCTCCGAGACTGCGCTTTTTCGCAGTGTTGTCGTTCCTCTGAGATCACCACGCTGTTTCTCCTTCCGTCAGCGGTGGCCTCGGTTCGGGTTAAGCCAGTGGGTGTTGGTGGGGGCGGATCCAAGTCCAGGATAAGTGCAGGAATGCAGGACGGGGGGGGGGGGGGACACGTTGCGGTTTTTCTAGCCAGATAGCCCACTCTCCCTCCTGCTGTCTCAATTTCGCAGCAGCGGTGCTGTGGGGTTTTGAAGGAATCAGCTACATTATATAATAATAATAATAATAATAATAATAATAATAATAATAATAATAATAATAATAACAACAACAATAATAATTCTTACTTGCCTCTCCCTTTAGATCGAGGCAGGGAACAACATTAGTACAGGAATCAACACATTTAAAAATTCTTAATTTTACATTAATTTGGGTAGGCCTGCCGGAAAAGGCCAGTCTTCAAAGCTGCCTTAAAATCACAGAGAGTGTTAATTTTACGAATGTCCTCCGGCAGGCCATTCCACAATCTGGGGGCGACAGAAGAAAAGGTCCTCTGGGAAACTGATGTCAGCCTAGTTTTAGCTGACTGAAGTAAGTTCACCCCAGAGGACCTGAGTGTGCGGGAGAAGGCGATCCCGCAGGTAACCTGGACCCAAACCATTTAGGGCTTTAAAGGTAATGACCAACACTTTGTACTTTGCCCGGAAACTAATTGGCAGCCAGTGGAGTGATTTTAACATTGGGGTAATATGCTCACATCTAGATGTACCAGTGACCAACCTGGCTGCCATATTTTGAACTAGCTGAAGTTTCCGAACTAGGTACAATCGTAGCCCTGTGTAGAGCGCATTGCAGAAGTCAAGCCTTGAGGTTACCTGCGCGTGCACGACCGTCTTTAGGTCTTCTGACTCTAAGAAGGGGTGCATTTACATTTATATACCGCCCCATAGCCGAAGCTCTCTGGGCGGTTTACAAAAGTTAAAACAGTGAGCATTAAAAAGAAATGTACAAAATTTAAAATCATAAAAAGCATAAAATACAAAGAAAAACAGACAATATCCATTTAAAAACAACTATTCTGGGGTCAGTTATTAAATGCAGCATGTGCTGTTAAATGCCTGGGAGAAGAGAAAAGTCTTGATCTGGCACCGAAAAGATAAACATGTTGGTGCCAGGCGAGCCTCATCGGGGAGATCATTCCATAATTATCATAGAATCATAGAATAGCAGAGTTGGAAGGGGCCTACAAGGCCATCTAGTCCAACCCCCTGCTCAATGCAGGAATCCACCCTAAAGCATCCCTGACAGATGGTTGTCCAGCTGCCTCTTGAATGCCCCTAGTGTGGGAGAGCCCACAACCTCCCTAGGTAACTGGTTCCATTGTCATACTGCTCTAACAGTCAGGAAGTTTTTCCTGATGTCCAGCCGGAATCTGGCTTCCTTTAACTTGAGCCCATTATTCCGTGTCCTGCACTCTGGGAGGATCAAGAAGAGATCCTGGCCCTCCTCTGTGTGATAACCTTTTAAGTATTTGAAGACTGCTATCATGTCTCCCCTCAATCTTCTCTTCTCCAGGCTAAACATGCCCAGTTCTTTCAGTCTCTCTTCAGAGGGCCTCTCTTCATAGGGCCACCACTGAAAAGTCCCTCTCCCTTGTTGCCATTCTCTGAGCTTCCCTCGGGATAGGTGTCATATAGACATCTCACCCATACACCAGGGTTTTAGCTAGAAGATTTTCCAACCTTACCTGGAAGTACCAGGGATCGAAACTGGCACCTCTTGCATGCAAAGCAGGTGATCTATCACTGAGCTGCACCCGTCACAGATATGCGTATCATCCTCACACAGGAGGCACGCGAGCCTTCTCTCATTCTAATTTTACTAAATGTGTCACCAAATCAAACGCAAATATGAGTTGCCGGATATATCTGCAACCCCTGAAAGCACATCCCCAGCTTCTGTTTTCAGTATTATTATTTTTTCAATTCGGTTCGACGAAAACGTAGGTGTAATCATTAACACGTAAGCGCACTAATTGAATTTTGCTCTCCAGGCAGGCATCAAAATATCTTGAGCCCAGTGGGTAGAAATGTGCCACTCAGCCCTGCGGCGGTCGGGAACTTTTAATGAAGTTCTCTGCCAATGCGCAGAGGTGTCGACGGAAGGATGTTTCCCCCCCCCCAAATTAAAAAGTACAAATCCGAGGAGAGTGGGTAGCGCTTATATGTAACCATTCCCATCTCTGGCTTTGTCTGAAAGCAATTTTCATTACAGGAGAGGCTGCACGCTAAATGGTTAGTGGGCCTTAATTAAAATTATGGAAGGGCTACGAGGAAGCAGATAAATTTGCCTCCTAGGAGCTGAGAGTTATCTGTGCCCGGTCCAGCAGTTCAGCTGTGGTTTTAGCATCGGCTTTAGGTTACGGGGGTGTTGGAGAAGAAGGTGCAAAGCTTTGCAGCGGATAAGGCTGTACCTGATGGAGAGGGGCCCCCAAGAGAGAGCTCCCTTGAAAGTTTTAGATCCGAAGGGTCGAATCTCTTTCATCCAAATTCCATTTTGGAGAAGCCCTCAGAGGCTGCATTCCAGTGGGGGGAAATGTCCACCCAGTGTGCAGCCGCTGTAAAGAAGGCAAACTCCATGTTAGGCATAATGAGAAAAGGAATCGAGAATAAAACAGCCAGTGTCGTACTGCCCTTATACAAATCTATGGTGCGACCATACTTAGAATACGGTGGTACAGTTTTCGTCACCATACCTAAAAAAGGATGTTATAGAGCTGGAAAATGTGCAGAAAAGGGCAACTCAATTAAGGGGCTGGAGCATCTCTCCTACGAGGGAAGGTAATACCAACTGGGATTGTTTCACTTGGAGAAGAAGAGGCTGAGGGGAGACATGATGGAGGTGTACAAAATTATGCCTGGTGCGGAGAATGTGGAGAGGGAGACATTTTTCTCCCTCTCTCACAATACTAGGACCCAATGGGGTCATCCCGTGAAGCTGATTGGTGGGAGATTTAAGACTGATAAAAGGAAGGACTCATTCACACAGCATATAGTTGAAATCTGGAATTCACTGCCCCAAGATGTGGTGATGGCCGTCGACACCTCTGCGCATTGGCGGGGTTGGATAAATTCCTGGGGGAGAAGGCTAGCCATGGCTACCAGCCCTGATGGTGATGTGCTACCTCTAGTATCCGAGGCAGTAAGCCAGTATGCACCAGTTGCTGGGGAACATGGGTGGAAGGGTGCTGTGTTGCACCATGTCCTGTTTGTGGGTCCCTGGTCGACAGGTGGCTGACCGCTGTGTGACCAGAGTGCTGGACTAGATCATAGAATCATAGAATAGCAGAGTTGGAAGGGGCCTACAAGGCCATCGAGTCCAACCCCCACCCTCTCTGACTTCCACCATTGCTAGGAGCATGTGAGTTTGCTTTCTTGCTTCCGCCGGTGTAATGGAGCACAAAATGGACTGGACAAACTCTTTTGGAAGAAAGGTGTAGCCTCCTTTTATTGTTCTGAGATCACCTGTGTGCATGTGGGACTGGTAAAGGCTCATTCCCTTTTGCCTTTTTGTTTTTCTCTGCTAATTGCCTTTCTAACAGGAGGCATTGTTACTATATGAACCCATTGTTCAGCATTCATGATGGGCAACGGGGTTACTGAGGAAGGGCTGCTCAGTGGACCCCCTGGTAACAACCTCTCATCAGCAAAATTACATTTGTATGCTTGCGTTTATTTCATTTATATCCCACCTTTCTCCCAACCCGCAATCCCAGTATATACATAGAATCATAGAATAGCAGAGTTGGAAGGGGCCTACAAGGCCATCGAGTCCAACCCCCCGCTCAATGCAGGAATCCACCCTAAAGCATCCCTGACAGATGGTTGTCCAGCTCCCTCTTGAAGGCCTCTAGTGTGGGAGAGCCCACAACCTCCCTAGGTAACTGATTCCATTGTCGTACTGCTCTAACAGTCAGGAAGTTTTTCCTGATGTCCAGCCGGAATCTGGCTTGCTTTAACTTGAGCCCGTTATTCCGTGTCCTGCACTCTGGGAGGACCGAGAAGAGATGGATCCTTGGTCTGATGTTCTCAAAAATGCCTGCCTATTTTAGCTTCTAGTTCCAATAACTGCACCATAAGAGAAACATTTCAGCGATGAAAAAGAGATGCAGACCAATAGAGATCTTGTTAGAGGGCCCCTGATGGGATGTGGCCCCTTGGCGGGTGCCCAGTCATACCGACACTTGATGCTGGTCCTGGAATGGATAGTGCTCTTTCAGCTAAATAATAATTGGTACTTGAAGCAAGTGCTTGTTGATACGCTATATCAGAAATAGGGAACTTTTATTGCTGTCTAGGGCTGCATTCCCTCGGGAGTAATGCATCGAGGTTGCATGCTGATGACGGCTGTGGTTCAAGCCACTGGTGGGCGGGGCCAGAGTCAAAAGTGGGCGGGACCACTCCTTTCCTCTGTTTGTTTCTTTCTGACCTGCCTGTCTCTCTCCACCTGTCTCTCTTTCCCAACCCCCATCCTCCTCCCAAAGCCGACTTCTGGGGGAGGGACTGATTGCTCTTGCCAGAAGTTTGAATTGATCGCTCGCAGGAGGTTTTTGAAATTAGTCCAAGGGCTACAGGTTGCCCACCTCTGCTAAAAATATCGATGGACCTCTCATCCATGAGTTTCTCTAATCCCCTTGGCCAGTAGCCAGCACTACATTGAAGTTTGCCGGTGTCTGCTCACCTGCCATTGAGAGCTAGTGAGGAGTAGTCATTAAGGGCTCTTTCACACACGCACCTGCGTCGTTTGATCCGTGTTGCGGGTGTGAACCAACCCCATTGGAAAGCATTATTAGGCCACAGGAAGAATTGGCAAAAGTTCTGCCTCCAGCATTAGATCTGCCATGGCCCAGTCCCGTGTGCAAGTTGCCACCTGGCGCTGCAGTTGATAGTAGCGCATCCATGAACTACGCTTGTGTGATCTGACCACCAGGAAGTCCCTAGTTAATCCCTGCCATGAAATTACTTGGTGGCCTTAGGCAGGCTGCTCCTTATCAGCCTCAGGCCTCTCCCTTATCTGCAAATAGGGATAATAATACCAATCTACCCTATGGAGTTTATTTATTTATTTTATTTTTATTCTGCCCAATAGCAGAAGCACTCTGGGCAGTTGGCAAAAATCAAAAGCGCCAGGTACAGCATTAAATATAAAACACGGAAGCTTAAAAACACAATGTAAAAGTACAGTCAGAATGAAACCTTTGCCTTAAATATAAGGAAAAACTTCCTGATGGTGAGATCTGTACAACAGTGGCACAGTCTACCTACAGAGGTTGTGGGTCCTCCGTCTCCGGAGGTGTTTAAGAAGAGGCTGCACAGCCGCCTCTCATGGATGGTTGAATTGGTTTTCCTGCACATTGCAGAGGGTTGGACTAGATCAGCCTTTCTCAACCTGGGGCGCTCCAGATGTGTTGGACTACAACTCCCAGAATGCCCCAGCCAGCTCTGGCTGGGGCATTCTGGGAGATGCAGTCCAACACATCTGGAGCGCCCCAGGTTGAGAAAGGCTGATCTAGATGATCCTTGTGGTCCCTTCCAACTCCACCACCCTGTGATTTATTGATTTATTTATTAAATTTATATACCGCCCCATAGCCGAAGCTCTCTGGGTGGTTTACAAAAATTAAAAACAGTGAACATTAAAAAAGTATACAAAATTTAAAACCATCAAAAATATAAAAACAACAGTATAAAACAACAGTATCCATTTAAACAACAACAGTTCTGGGGTCCATTAAAAAACAAACAAACTTAGCATATGTTGTTAAATGCTGTTAAATGCCTGGGAGAAGAGAAAAGTCTTGACCTGGCGCTGAAAAGATAACAATATTGGCGCCAGGCGAGATCTCATCGTGGAGATCATTCCATAATTGGGGGGGCCACCACTGAAAAGGCCCTCTCCCTTGTTGCCATTCTCTGAGCTTCCCTTGGAGTAGGCACCCGGAGGAGGTTTAAAACGCAGATTTAATGCGGAGATTTAAAACGCAGATTTAAAATGGCGGCAGAGCTAAAAACCTAGGATGCTAAAAGACTGGGAAAATAAAAAGGTCTTCATCCAGTGCCAAAAGGAGTACAATGTAGGAGCCAGGCGAACATCTCTAGGGAGCTCATTCCACAACCGGGGTGCCACAGCAGAAAAGGCCCTCCTCCTGGTAGCCACCTGCCTCACTTCCTTTGGCAGGGGCTCCCAGAAGGTGATCTTAGGTTGTTGTAAGGCAGAGGTGGGGAGACCTCAGGTTTCTGAGATCTCCTTTGTTTTCTTCTTACTTCAACCCCAAAGTCCACCCACTGGAGCCAACGGCACAACAGTCATTCACAGGGAGGGGGCATAGGTGTAGACATAACCTCTTTCCATTTCAGAGAAACCCCTGGACTCCATATTCCCCTGGTGGGCAGAAACAAAGGTAAAAAGGGGTGGGGCCACAGTCAAAACGGGGCAGGGCCCCAAATCCAAGCCTACGTTAGCTTAGAGCTCTTCTTCTACGTAATGGTACCTTAGGAGAGGCCAATTTTTTTGTTGTTTATTCGTTCAGTCGCTTCCAACTCTTCGTGACTTCATGGACCAGCCCACGCCAGAGCTTTCTGTCGGCTGTCGCCACCCCCAGCTCCCCCAAGGTCGAGTCTGCCTCTGTTCCTCCCCAGTAGTATTTTGACCATCTTCTGACCTGGGGGTCCCCTCTTCCGATGGTATACCGACATATCTCTGGTTGTACTGATCCATTTAGTTTTCACGGCAAGAATACTGGGGTGGGTTGCCATTACCTTCCCCAGGGATCGCATTTAGTCTGACCTCTCTACCATGACCTTCCCGTCTTGGGTGTCCCTTCACGGTTTAGCTCATGGCATCCTTGAGGTGCTCAAGTGTATCACGACTCTTTTAGAAGAGGGGGGAAAGCCACAAAACTGGTGGAGGTTGAACATTCCCAAAAGTTAAGTCTATTCTTCACATCCGTAGCAATCTCTTACACATCTCCCTAGAGCTGTGGCATTTACACCAAGCACTCAACGCAGAGGGTTGGGTTTTTTTTTTTAATGCAAACATCTTTTGACAAATGGATAAAGTTTGTCAGGCTCGTTACAGGAAGAGCTCGTGGTGATTTTTCCCCAGAAATTTCCATTTTTTCCAGGTGTGGGGGGACTGTTCCCCCCCCCTGCCCCCAAGGCTTCAAAATTTCTGAAAATTTTATATCTCTATGAGCAACACAGGGGCAACATATCACCCCTGCCTCCTCCCGCCCCGTATCAGTGGGAAATAATTTGGAAGGGAAGGGGTAAAATGGTACCCTGTAGAAGCTACAGAGCACTAAAAGAGTCAGATTTGACCCCTTTCTACACAATTTTTGTGCAGTACCCCATGGGCCAGGTGGAGCCCCACAGTAGTGTGTCCCACAGGGAAGGAATACGGGGGGACCAAAATGCCCCCTGGAGCTCTCGCAGTTGCCCACCCCTTCTTTAGGGGGAGGTTCAAGAGGGCAGACTCCCCACACACACACACCATTTTGCTGCAGGGACTATTTGTGATTGTGAAATGGACCTTCCATATACAAGGGCAGTCTACCTGACACTGGAGATGGATTATTAAGGGGAAAACCACGAGTATTTAGTTCGGCTTCTGAGTGCTGCAGGACACCTCTCTCTGGCTGTTGCTGGAAACAGAGAGTTGGATCCAGACTTAGTTATTATACTCAGAGCAGACCCATTCAAATTAAATGTAACTTAAGCAGCGGAGGCTGGTGGCTCCGATTTCTGTGGGACTGGGAATCCATCCTGGGTTTCAGTCAGAACCAGCCAGAACTCTAAAGGAGCTATCCAAGGTACTGAACCAATCTGGGGGAATAGGGTTCAGCATCTTGGACAGCTTCTTTAGAGTTCTGGCTGAAACCCAGGATGGATTCACAACCCCACTTGAATCTGAGCCACCAGCCTCCACTGAATTTAAATCCCATTATTTCAATGGGCTGGATGTTGGAGCTTACTCTGGTTCAGGAAGACAGTTCCTACAGCCCAGGGATCGAATCAAAGGACCAGGGGCCAAATCCATCCCTCTGGGGCCCCCAATCCCACCTCTAGGGTTTCCCAGAATGGCCTCATTCGCCCACCCCCCCAAGATCGTTCTCAGCTTCTGTGCTGTTTTTCTTATCTGCTTCCAAAGTGTTGAAATGCCTCGCCTAAGGCTAAGTAATAGGCTGGTGTTCTTGGATATATCTTTTAGCCACACCCCTTTGCCCATCCCTGGAATGCGCCCCCTGCAGGCGCCTCTGAAATGGGCTGAAAGGCATTCTGTAGCCATGTCCTAGGTTTTCTCCTAGAGGAGTGAAAAGTATATATACAATATTAGCACTTTTTGCAGATTGACTTAGAGGGAATTCCCCCTGCCACCAGACACGCTCTGACACACGAAATACCGGAAAAGGGATTTCTGCTCATGCATGAATTCACACGGAGAAAAGGAGGAGGAGAAATGTGCAGCACATTGGTTCCATTATCTTGGCTTTAACCCTTCCCTTTCTGCCTTTGCAGAAAGGGGCATTAGAGGCAGTGGTAGGGTGACCCTATGGAAAGGAGGACAGGGCTCCTGTATTGTTAACAGTTGCATAGAAAAGGGATTTTCAGCAGGTGTCACTTGTATATATGAAGTATCTGGTGAAATGCCCTCTTCATCACCATAGTTAAAGCTGCAGGAGCCCTGCCCTCTTTTGTATCTGGTCACCCTAGTATAGCTCCTGCAGCTTTAACTGTAGTGATGAAGTATGGTATAGCTCCTGCAGCTTTAACTGTAGTGATAAATACTTAAAAGGTTGTCACACAGAGGAGGGCCAGGATCTCTTCTCGATCCTCCCAGAGTGCAGGACACGGAATAATGGGCTCAAGTTAAAGGAAGCCAGATTCCAGCTGGACATCAGGAAAAACTTCCTGACTGTTAGAGCAGTGCGACAATGGGACCAGTTACCTAGGGAGGCGGTGGTCTCTCCCACCCTAGAGGCATTCATGAGGCAGCTGGACAAGCATCTGTCAGGGATGCTTTAGGGTGGATTCCTGCATTGAGCAGGGGGTTGGACTCGATGGCCTTGTAGGCCCCTTCCAACTCTGCTGTTCTATGATTCTATGAAGAGGGCGTTTCACCAGGTGCTGCATGCATACCAAGGACACCTGCTGAAACTCCCTTTCCTATGCAAATGTTAACGATACAGGAGCCCGGTCCTCCTTTCCATATGGTCGCCCTAGGCAGTGGGGACTTGCGTAGAGCTTTGGAGAGGCTCCTTTTCCGTGGGGACGACTCCGGCACGTCGCCCCGAATGGCCTGGGCCAAAGCAGGCTGAGACGAGGAGGAGGAGGAAGAGGAGGAAGAGGACAACGATGGCTCATCTCGCAGTGGCTCTCGGATCGGCAGTGCCGCAAGGCGAAGCGACCAGCGGGATGCCGGCCAAGCCAGCCTGGCTGAAAACAAACACCGCGAAAACCACTGGCGTGGGGCCGTTTAGCTTTATGAGCCTCCGGGGAGGGATGTACTGTTAACGTAACACTTCAAACATAATTATTGATTGCGTGCACAGCCTGCCGTTCTCGATGCACCATTAGCAAGCGAAGGGAGGGGGGAGAAGCCGAGCAAGCAAGTGTGTGTGTGTGTGTGTGTGTGTGTGTGTGTGTGTGTGTGTCCGGCAAAGAGTGCCCTAGACCAGAGGGATGGGTCAAAGATCTCTGGATGATTTGCTAGTATATCAGCAAGGGGTTCCGACACCCAGGTTTTTTTTAACAATAGCAGCAACAAAATGACTCCCCACCCCCACCCACTTGCCCTGAATTATACTGCTAAAATTAAAGAAAACGTCAGGGTAACCGACATTCCTTTATAGACTGAGATCCTTACAGTTCTGGTGCTCAGAAGAAATTCTTGGGCTCAGAGTTCTGAGCATCAGAACTGAATGGATCTAATAATTGGTACTAGGTTCTGATTTTGGTGGATCTTGAGCTTCCAGGAAAAAGCGAAGGCACTACAGTTAAAGCTGCAGGAGCTATACTAGAGTGACCAGATACGAAAGAGGGCAGGGCTCCTGCAGCTTTAACTATGGTGATGAAGAGGGCATTTCATCAGATTCTTCATATATACAAGTGACACCTGCTGAAAATCCCTTTTCTAGGCAGCAAAATGACTCCCCACCCCCACCCACTTGCCCTGAATTATACTGCTAAAATTAAAGAAAACGTCAGGGTAACCAGGATTTTTTGTATGCAAGGACTGGGATCTGTTCAGTTCTGGTGCTTAGAAGAAGTTCTTAGGCTCAGAGTTCTGAGCATCAGAACTGAATGGATATAATAATTGGTACTAGGTTCTGATTTTGGTGGATCTTGAGCTTCCAGGAAAAAGCGAAGGCACTACAGTTAAAGCTGCAGGAGCTATACTAGAATGACCAGATACGAAAGAGGGCAGGGCTCCTGCAGCTTTAACTATGGTGATGAAGAGGGCATTTCATCAGATTCTTCATATATACAAGTGACACCTGCTGAAAATCCCTTTTCTAGGCAGCAAAATGACTCCCCACCCCCACCCACTTGCCCTGAATTATACTGCTAAAATTAAAGAAAATGTCAGGGTAACCAGGATTTTTTGTATGCAAGGACTGAGATCCGTTCAGTTCTGGTGCTTAGAAGAAGTTCTTAGGCTCAGAGTTCTGAGTATCAGAACTGAATGGATATAA
Organism: Elgaria multicarinata webbii; assembly: GCF_023053635.1. Classification (NCBI taxonomy): domain Eukaryota; kingdom Metazoa; phylum Chordata; class Lepidosauria; order Squamata; family Anguidae; genus Elgaria; species Elgaria multicarinata. The sequence continues at coordinate 16,301,287 of NC_086188.1, read as the reverse complement.
TAATTGGTACTAGGTTCTGATTTTGGTGGATCTTGAGCTTCCAGGAAAAAGCAAAGGCAATCCCCCTAGCCTGACATCTGCCGAGTCTTGCTCTAGACCAGCCTTCCTCAACCTGGGGCTTCACACTGCCTAATGGTAGAGCCGGCCCTGACCAGTTTGATCCAGCAGGGCCAGGATGTTTTTTTTGTTTTTGTTTTTTAATGGTCTTATGACATTATGCGAGATTTGATTTCTATATTTGATACCTGACATTTGCTAGGTAAATTTTATCGGCATACACAATATTGGACCAAGTAATGAAATTTCTTTCTTTTTTTTTTAAAAAAAAAAGTAACACTTTTATTTTGGTATATAAAATACACACAATTTTTCAAGAAATGTAACCTTTTTTATTTTAAAAAACCTGCTCTCTGAAGATGCTAGTTCTTAGAGTTGAAGTAGGATTCGATGATCAGAGTAGTTGTCTTCTGTACTTGGAATTGTGGGGTGGGGGGCATCTTTTCCGTCTTCTTAGGAAGGGTCTTACAAGGTCCGCTTTTAACCCTTTCAAGTCCCCACTGCCTAGGGTGCCCCTCTGAAAAGGCGGACAGGGCTCCTGTATCTTTAACAGTTGCAAAGAAAGGGGAATTTCAGCAGGTTTCGTTTTTATGCATGCAGCGCCTGGTGAAATCCCCTCTTCATCACAACAGTTAAAGCTACAGGAACCCTGTCCTCTTGACCAGGTACAAAAGAGGGCAGGACTCCTAAAGCTTTAACTGCTGTGATGAAGAGGGGATTTCACCAGGCGCTGCATGCATAAAAATAACACTACCGTATTTCTTCGATTGTAAGATGCCATCGATTGTAAGATGCACACTAATTTCAGTACCACCAACAGGAAAAAAAACCCACCCTAAGACACACCTGCGATTCTAAGATGCACCCCATTTTTAGAGATGTTTATATGGGGGGGGGGAGAAAGTGTGTCTTAGAATCGAAGAAATAGGGTAACTGAAATTCCCTTTTCAATACAACTGTTAAAGATACAGGAGCGCTGTCCTCCTTTCCATATGGTCACCCTACCACTGCCTCTGATGTCCCTTCAGCCCTAAGAGCGTGGTGCAAAGAAGGCGAGCATCAATTGTGCTGTGTCAGGATCCACCCTTCCCAAACGCCCGCCCTGAACCTGAGCCGCCTAGCCAATTTGGACTGGGTCATGGGATAGTCATACGATTTGGCTTCCCGGCCACATGGCCCAACCCATCCAAACCAGCCGTTGTTCTTGCTCCGGTTTCCCCTCGGAACGCCAGATCACCGCCTGACAGCCCTGGGCGAGCCGGCATCTTCCTGTGCACGTTTCCACAGACCCGATAGGGGGAGAAGCCCCTGGCCTTTGCTCGGGGACGTTCCCGGCTGAAGTCACCCTTCCGTTTGATCTCTTTTCCGTTTTGTGTCCTCCGCCCCTGAGCAGATTCCATTTGAGGTCATCACAGCTCTGTGTGTGTGGTAGTGAAAGTTTTTTTCTCTTTGTCCTGCAAAGAAACGTTCCGACTTGAGAAAGAGGATATTTCCATTCAGCTAAAGGGAATACATGGCACGTTAATTTGCTCGATGAGAAGTCTTGAGCAGGGGTGGCTCCTGTATTGTGGGGCTTGGTGAAGTGGACACCTGTGTGTATGTGTGTGGGGTTCCCCCCCCATTCCTCTAAGCAACATAAGCTTAGCAGGCAGCAACAGTAAGAACATCAGAAGAGACCGTCTGTGCACATAGTGGCCCAACCAGCTGTCAACCGGGGACCCACAAGCAGGACATGACGGCAACAGCACCCTTCCGCCCATGTTCCCCAACAATTGGTGTATATAGGCTTACTGCCTCTGATACTGGAGTTAGCATATAGCCTTCAGGACTAGTAGCTACTGATAGCCGTCCAGGTTACACGCGGGATCGCCTTCTCCCATACAGTCTGCCCCGCACGCTCAAGTCCTCTGGGGGAGAATTTGCTCCAGTCAGCTAAAACTAGGCTGACAAACGCTACCCAGAGGACCTTCTCTTCTGTCGCCCCCAGACTGTGGAAGGGCCGGCTGGCAGAGATGCATCTACTTCACACTTTTTCTGAATTTGAAAAAAAAGCTGTAAAGACTGATCTCTTCTGGCAGGCCTACCCGGTCGAATTTTAAGATGCCTGGCTGTTATTTTAATAATGTATTAGTTTTATATGTTTTTATCAGTTTTATGTATTTTATAGTATTTTTGTATTTGATGTTCCCCGCCTCGATCCAGAGGGAGAGGCGATTAAGAAATAAATTTATTATTATTATTATTATTACTATTATTATTATTATTATTATTATTATCATCCTCCTCCTCCTCCTCCTCCTCCTCCTCCTCCTCCCCAGTGTGGTGTAGTGGCTAGAGCAGTGGTTCCCAAACTTTTTCAGGTCACCGCCCCCTTGGTTCCACAAACTCATGCCCAGTGCCCCCTACCCTACACTATAAAAATCATTATTCAGAATAGTGGTGTACAACAACCCACTAAGGAAGATAATAACAATAAAATTCAAAACAGTAACAATTAATTGAATATGTATTCAAAATCCAATTACATTTTTTTAGTTTATTCAATTAAACATAATGGATGAACTTGATCCAGTGATATCATCTTTTCAAAGTCTGATAGTCATTTAGCAAGAATGTTAGATATCACATTTAATAACTAGGGTAGAGGACCTCACTATTCTGTAAATTCTTAATGCGATGGATGGGCTTGATGAAGTGATACCAGTTTCCCAATGTCTGGTTTAAAGTCACTTAACATGAGTCTTAAATCACCACGTTTAGTAATCTGGAGTCAATTTCTTTGCTTGGAGAGAAGTAGGCAGACCACACTAAAACCACGTTCCACCAAATATGATGTTGGAAATGCAACCAGGAGTTTCTGAACCACTCTCCATAATGCAAGACAGCGATCAGAAATTTCCTTCTGTAACCAAAACTCCTGGTACGGAAAAGACCACCTTGAGCGCCCCCCTGCCGCCCCCCTTGCCTCTTAACGCCCCCCTATGCAATCCCACCACCCCCTTTGGGAACCACCGGGATAGAGTGTCAGATTGGGAGTCGGGAGACCCGGGTTCTAGTCCCCACTCGGCCATGGAAACCCACTGGGTGACTTTGGGCCAGTCGCAGACTCTCAGCCCAACCCACCTCACAGGGTTGTTGTGAGGATAAAGTGGAGAGGAGGAGGAGGAGGAGGAGGAGGAGGAGGAGGAGGAGGAGGAGGAGGAGGATTGGGTTCCTTGCAGGAAAAGAGGTGGGACTTAAATGCAATAATACAAATCAATCAATCATCTCCTCTATCGCCATGAATTTGTGTAATCTCCTTTTAAAGCCATCCAAATTAGTGGCCGTTGCTACATCTTGTGCTAGCAAATCCCACAGTAACTATCCAGTGAGTAACTCGGAAGGTGGTCACCATTTACATTTCCAACAGTGCCCTGGAGCACTGAGAATGCATTGCTAAAAGGCATCGTGGGAAATTTAAAATGCCCCTCACCCCGGTCAGTGCCTCCCAGCCCCAAACGTTCCGGGAAACAGCCCCATGCCTGATCCTGTGATGCAAGCCTTCCTTCGAACCCTCTGGAGTTCTGATCTTGCTGGGCACTCATTTTCAAACTTTTACTCTTCCCGGAATCCCCATTTATTGCTGGAAAGGAAGAACATTAGCCAATGCAATAAAATCTGGCTAATCTGGAACAGGGTCTTCAAGTAAGTTTCCTGCTGAGAAAAATCCCCCTGGGCGGCTCTGGGCGCCCCAAAGCTGCAGTTTGTAATAAATTTTCAGCAGGCGACTGACATAAAAGCCCTGATCCATATGGAGGGCTCTGAGCTGGATTGAAACCTGCACGGCTACTTTTCTTTCAGCATAAAAGCAGCAGCATTTTAAAAGAAAAAGGGAGAGAGCTTCTCTTCTTGATCCTCCCAGAGTGCAGGACACGGAATAACAGGCTCAAGTTACAGGAAGTCAGATTCTGGCTGGACATCAGGAAAAACTTCCTGACTGTTAGAGCAGTACAGCAATGGAACCAGTTACCTAGGGAGGTGGTGGGCTCTCCCATATTAGAGCAATTCAAGAGGCAGCTGGACAACCATCTGTTGGGTATGCTTTAGGGTGGATTCCTGCATGGAGCAGGGGGTTGGACTCGATGGCCTTATAGGCCCCTTCCAACTCTACTATTCTATGATTCCATGTACTTCTGTCCTCAGGAGAGCTGTTCCCTGCTGCAGAAGATCGGAACGCTGCCTCCTAAAAACCCACCTGCTGACCATGATTTTGTAAACCCTCCTGTTAAAAACAACAACCACACACACCTATTTAAGCCATTTTGTTTTATTTACTGTATTTTCTAATGCTCTTTGGGCAGATTGCAAATGGTTGAAGGAATAAAATACAAGACAAATGGTTAAAGGCATGCAATGCAACATAACAAATAGCACAGGATGTTTAAGAATAGTCATAACATCTAAAGAACCTAGGTTATTATTATCCAATGTCAGTCCTATGTAGAGTACACCCATTGAAACAAATGTGACTTAAGATAGGGCGCAATCTATGCATGTTTAGATGGGGAGAAAAGTCCTACAATTCCCAGCATCCCCTAGCCTGCCATGCTGGTTAGACTTAAAATAGGCCTTGGAGGGCAGCTGGCATGGTTCTTTCTGTGCTGGCTGCAGGATGGTGGGTAGTGGTAGGTCAGTTCTCCTGAGGGAGACCAATATTTTAAAGAACATACCTTTTTTCTTTTTTTATTGCGGACACCTTTAAGTCAAATCAAAATATTTTTAAAATCATAGACTTTTATAGCCAGAGGGTAACTTAGAGGGCATCTAGTCCAACCCCCCTGCTTGGTGCCAAATGCAGCTATAGCCTCTGCTTAGAGTCTGCCAGCCTTCAGCTCAACACAACCATCTTACTTTTAGTTGTGTTGCTATTTAAGGGCTTTTCTACACGAGTCATTTATTATGCGCTCCTCATTCCCTAGTCACAATTGTTTACAGGTTCTTTAGATGATGTTGAACCTCTCCAGTTTCACTTCTGTGGCTAACGAGTACTTTCGCCAACGTTTTTTAGAGCAGGGAAAATGAGGCGTTTAGTTGTGAAAATGAAAGAAAGCGCGATTTCCTCTTGTATATTTGCACTACTCCCCTATACTGCAGTGCCACCTAGAGGTTGTGTAGTAGAAAAACGGGAAAGGTATTGTATTGTTTTTATTGCAACTAGGATTGCTTTTAATGTTGCATTTTTAATTTTTAATTTTAAACATGACTTTAATATTAATATTAATAATAATATCAATATCTTACCTGCCTCTCTCTCTGGAACTTCTTAGGGATTTCATTATATTTATTATTATTATTATTATTATTATTATTATTATTTATATAGCACCATCAATGTACATGGTGCTGACAGTATATTTGACAGTATATAGATATCACAAGCAAATAATTAGATGGTGCTTGGATCTCAATTCTCCGACCAGAGCAAAAGTAGATACAGCAGATTAACAACCTATTAACATTCTCGTATGGGCCTGCTCGTGGTGGTTCCATCTAGATCCATCCTCTGATTGGAGTCCACCAGGGGAAGAGCCTTCAGTGTGGTGGCCCCCCTCCTGTGGAATTCCCTGCCTCTAGAGGTCAGGCAGGCTCCGACTTTGTACTCCTTTCGGTGCCTCCTGAAAACATCTTTATTCCAAGAAGCCTTTCTTTAACATGCAGCCTTGGATTTCTAATTTTTGCTTCTTTTTTAATTTTGTTTTAACTGTTTTATTCTGTTTTTATTTTCATTTTACCTTGTACACCGCTCTGAAATTTTTCAATGGGGAGCGGTATATAAATATTCTAAATAAATAAATAATAAGACATAAGAAAAAGCTCCTAGTTTACCTGTTCCGTCTTTCTCCTTTGTTTTCCCCCAGGGACGATGCGTCCCGTTCGAAGGAACTTTTATGACCCGTCCTCTGCTCCCGGCAAGGGGATAGTGTGGGAATGGGAAAACGACAACAACTCCTGGACGCCCTACGACATGGACATTTGCATCACCATCCAGAATGCGTATGAGAAACAGCACCCTTGGCTGGACCTCTCTTCGCTGGGATTTTGCTACCTGATCTACTTCAATAGCATGTCTCAGGTGAACCGGCAGACGCAGCGGAAACGCCGTCTCCGGAGGCGCATGGACCTGGCCTACCCGCTCACCATGGGCTCCATCCCCAAGTCCCAATCCTGGCCTGTGGGCACCAACTCTGGGCATCCCTGTTCATGCCAGCAGTGCCTGCTAGTCAACAGCACCCGAGCGGCCTCCAACGCCATCCTGGCCTCCCAGCGCAGGAAGGTGTATTCGGGCAACGTCAACGGGACGCTGGCTGTCCGTCAGAGCAATACGTTCAATGGGACGGCCCTGTGGTCTTTGGGGACCGTGCCAGCTGGCGGGACAGCCAAGATCGAGCAGGTCCGCTCAGCCAATGGGATGCAAGTCGCCACCTTCTCGCGAAGTCAAAGTGCTCCCAGCCACACCCAGCTCCCTGGTCAAAACAACCTGAACCGGCCGGGTACACAACGAGTGGCCATTCTCAGTACCAGGGCTTCCATCCCACCAGGGTAAGTCTACAGAAGGCATTTGGTGCCCCTCTAAACAGGTGAGCGCTGTCTCAAAGTGTAAATCCAGAGCAATGGGGTGCTGAATTATTAGGGGTGAAGATCATTGGCATGGAAAATGAGATATTTGGGGAGCACAAAATCTTTACTGAAAATCCTGCCAGAGGGGTACCTTTTTAAAATGTCTCTTTGACTCTTGTCTGTGGCCCTGCCAGCAGCTGCTATCTTATATATATATATAAGATAATATAAATGCATGGCATTTATAAATATAAATATATAAATATAATATATATTCTTTCTGATTTCATGAGCCCAGCCAGTGAGGGACCATGAGTCCAGCCAGTCAGGGACATGAGCCCAACCAGTCAGGGATCATGAGCCCAGCAAGTCAGGGACCATGATTCCAGCCAGTCAGGGACACGAGCCCAGCCAGTCAGGGACCATTACACTGCATAGCCAAACTCAACTCTGTGACTGAAAACACATGTTCCATCAGATCTGATGAAATGACAACGTCACTGAAATCAAACCAAGCTTTCACATTGCTGTCTATCTGAATGAAGGGAGAAAGAGGGACCACGTTAGCCATTGTCGAGGCAGTGGGGATAAAGCTCCCTGCCTTGCCCTAGTGCACTGGCAGATAGTGAAACCACTGCTGCAGTGCAGCAAGAGAGGTGGCCCCAATCCAACTAAGACGTTCAGGGTTTGGAAAGTGCTGATTGAATCAGGAGCTATGACTTTAATCTGTTGAGGCGCATCCAAATGTGTGTTTGAAGTGAATGCTGTCCATTTGCACTGCATGGCGTTTTCAGATTTAAGCTGCAGTTGCGGATCTAGTACTCATTCATTCATTCATTTTTAAAATGTATAAACTGTCCACCACTGAAGTCACCCCTCCTTGTGAGGACATGCACCCCTTTTTTTTTACACAGCAGACATTTATCTCTTGACATTTATCTCCTCTAAAAACTGCACAGCAAATTAGAGGTCCGATTGTGACATCAGGCCTGCAGAATCTCTCCCAGAGAGCACAGCCTCACCCTGTGCCGCTCCCATAATTTTCCCTCTGTAACTTTGTCGTTCTATTTCCAGCGGCCACGAGCATCCATGCGTACACATGTGCGGGATAGGGGAAAAAAATCCCAGTGCACATCATCAAACGTGGATGCCACCATGCCTCTTGACTTGAGGTAGCCATCTTATTTATTTTTAAAACATACAGATACCGTTTTTTTGTTTTTTGGAAACCATGCCCCAAGTTCGTACAGCAAAACAGGAACAAGATGTGATGTTAATCATATGGTTAAAGAAGCGTGTGTGTAACCTGGTCGCTTTTATTTTGGAGAAGAAGCTGCTACCGGCCTCCAATCTGGGCCTTTTTTTTTCAATCCAGATTTGGGCCCAATTGTTGGTTTTCTGCTGAAAATCGCCCCGGACTTAGCTACTTTTTGCCCTCAAAAGTACTGTTTACTACAAATAGCGCCTTCGTGTGCAAAAAAAAAAAAGCAGGCAGGTTATGTGTACTTGTTTAAATGCATGACTAGGCCCGTGTGGTTTGGTTCTGAGATCGTAAAACAGCAAGTAACGGAAATAGAGGTCTATTATTGGTGCTTCTTATGGGCAGTAATGTAAAATAATAATAATAATATATATATTTTATTCTAGCAGGCTGTGCAAGTGTGTGTTTGTGGGTTAAGATAGTGCTCCTGGTTATGTTTTAGTCTGCCACTGCTGGTCAGATTTTTATATCTGTTTATTTTGTTTTATTGTTAGGATTGCTTTTACTGGGCCTGTTCAGACAATAATACTGCCTCTCCATTTTTATCAGAAATATTTCTGATAAATAAATGCATTATAATAATACTATCATCATTTGGCACGGCGCAGGGTGGAGGTCGGTTTCAGGTCAGGAGCCAGCCTGCCTGTCTATCTGATGGAATAATACTGTGTTATGCGATCACCAAAATTAATAATCATCTTGGATGAGGGGGGCGGGCGGGTTTCCATGTCAGAGACATCCCTGCCTGCCTCTCTGATGGAATAAGACTGCCTTATGGTAGGGTGACCCTATGGAAAGGAGGATAGGGTTTCTGTATCTTGAACAGCTGTATCCAAAAGGGAATTTCAGCAGGTGTCATTGTTATGAATGTGGCACCTGGTGAAATTCCCTCTTCATCACAACAGTTAAAGCTGCAGGAGCCCTGCCCTCTTTTGGATCTGGTCACAAGGGCAGGGCTCCTGCAGCGTGCATACAAATGACACCTGTTGAAATTCCCTTTTCTGTGCAACTGTTAAAGATACAGGCGCCCTGTCCTCCTTTTCACATGGTCACCCTACTTATGGTGTCACCAAATGCCAATAATAATAATAATAATAATAATAATAATAATAGCAGCTGCAGCAGCATTTGGAACTAGGATTTTCAGGTCAGGAGCCAGTCTATCTGTTTGATGGAGTAATAGTGCCTTCTGCTGTCATCAAATGTCAAAATAATAATGAGAAGAGGAGGAGGAGGAGGAGGAAGAGGAGGAGGAGGAGGAAAACGGCATTTGGGAATGGGATTTTCCAGGTCAGGCGCCTGCCTGCCTGTCTGCTTGATGGAGAAATACTGCCTTATGCTGTCACCCTTCATTTCCTCCTATCTTTCTGTGTCCTGCCTTCCCGCTGGTGCAGGCAAAAAGGAAAACAGGAAGAGGCCGCCGGAATAACGGCTCCCCCACTCTCGATGAGCTTTGTGAAGGATTTTGGTGTTCTTGCGGATCTTGGGCGGTGGGCAGAGGGAGAGCAGACCTCTCCCGTTCTTCCCAAATGCCTCGTGAGAGACCAGCGAGGGAGCTGTGGGGAAGCTGCTGTTTCGCTCACCGAGGAGGGTTTAGCCTGGCTAGGAACCCAGAGAGCAGGCCTTGTGTTGCCACGGCAACCAGGTAGCAGTATGGAGGATGCCCTAAGAAGAATGGAGCCCCCGGGGTGCGACGGCTCTCCCCACTCCGGTCCTGTCGTTCCTTCCTTCCTGTTTTACATCCCTCGCCTTTATTCCGAGCATCTTTCTTCTCTATCTATCTATTTTTATTTTTTTCATTTGCAAATACAACGATAATGACGACGACAACTATAGAAGAGAGGGGTGGGGAAAGAAGAAAGAAAAAGAAAAAGAAAAAGGAAGAACATATCATAAAGCGTTTCCATACACCAGGGGTCCCCGACCATTTTGGACCCATGGGCACATTTGGGAATTTGTGAAACTGTTGTCCCTTAACCAGGGATTTTAAAGGCCTGCTGCCCCGGCGCGTTAATAGCCAATCAAACACATGAGGCTGGAGAATACACTTAATCCATTTACTTCTGATACTGCAGTATGGGGGTGCTCTCCGGATGGAGGCACCCAGAACAAAGGAATCTCACAGTATATATAGGCCCTGACTACAAGAGGGTGTTAGTCTCTTTCTAACATTTCTATTGGTCAGTTCTGGATTAGCAAGTTAAGGTACATTCAATTTTCAAGTTCAGGTGCACAATTACAATGAGTCATAGGTTACATTCGATGTTCTATTGGTCGAAAGTTTTTCTCTTTGTCTGCTAGGACAGCGGTCCCCAACCTTTTTGGCACCAGGGACTGGTTTCGTGGAAGACAATTTTTCCACGGACCGGGGTGTGTGTGTGTGTTGAGGGGATGGTTTGGGGAAGCCCACCCACCCACTCCTCTCCAGCATTCTGGCTTCACTTCGGCTGGGTGGGCCCAGCCGAAGCGAAGCCAGAATGCTGGAGTGGGTGGGCGGGCAGCTTCAGAACGGCGCGCCCAGAAATCGCTCTCCCAGTGTCCTGGCTTCGCTTCGGCTGGGCAGGCGAGATGGCGCCCCACGCCCAGGTACACTGGGGGTGGGGTGGGTGGGGGAGTGAAAGCAGCTCACCTCCGCGGCCCGGTTCCTAACAGGCCACGGACTGGTACCGGTCCATGGCCCGGGGGTTGGGGACCCCTGTGCTAGGACGTGATGTCCATTGTCTACCATTAAGGAATGCAAATCTGGCATGTAGCCACTTATAGCCACCCTTTGGCAGAGAAGCCATCTTTTAACCCTTGGCACATTACATTCATCAGAGAGAGGAAATCTCTCCCTGGGGCCATCAAAACTGCTGTGGGCACCACCACAAAATGGCCCCAATGATGGATGCTGCTAGTCACATAATGACTGTTGTGGGGGCCCAGCTAGTCAAAAGTGAACTAAAGCAGGGGTAAGGGTGGGGAATAGTGACTTTAGAGTCTGGGGCCTGTCTATATGCTCTCTACACCCTGTCGTGACTACGCAGTTGCGCCCCATTGTTTCTAGGACAACTCGCAGCCTCATCGTGCTATTCCCTGCGAAACTCTGCTTTTTCAATGTGTTGTTTTGCATTGTTTTACATTGCTCCGATGTCACCACAGTTGTTTGTCTGTCTGTCTGTCAGTGGTGGCTTCAGTTTGGATTAAGAGACTGGGAGTAATTAGGGATAGATCCCAGGGCACGGTAGGCACGGGACTAGTGGGCAGGCAATGGCCTTGGCAAGACTAGTAATGGCCACCACAGTGATATTAAAGTCTGAGGAATGAAGGTAAAGACAGTTATGATGTATAGCGCATAAATTCAATGAACTATACCATCACGGATGCGCTGCTACAGGCTTTCGGAGTTGCGCAGTTTCCAGAAAACAAAAGCCTTTTGCGGTTTTCAGTCCCTCGATATTTGCTGCCCCTTCCCGCTGTCTGACAACGGTGCTGCAATTTTCCCTGGCTGGATAGGCAGCACTCACTCCTGCCATGTAACCCTGTCGACGCTGATTCGCAGCAGCGGTACTGCGGGGTTTGGGGGAAATCAGTTGGCAAAGTGCATCGTAGAGACGTCCCCTAGGAGGGAGGGGGAAATTCCAAGGCAAAGGGGTATAAGGGGAGAGAAAAAGCAAGGCTAGGGGCTAGAAAGGGAGAGAAAGGAGAAGGGAAGGGAAGAGAGAAATAGGGAAGGGAAGGGGATATGGGGAGAGAAATAGCAAGGTTAGAGAGAGGGAGGGAGAGAGTGAAGGGGAAAGGTCTGTGTGAGCTGAGGAAGGTGAAGCAAGGCCCGAAAAAACTGATCTGCAGCCTGTGCATGAACAGGAAGGAGAATCTTTTCCCATAACGTTTGCCAAAATTCGTATTAAAAATATTTTTTTGAAGGGGGCAGGGAGTCAGCTTTGTGGGCACTGTTGGAGATCCCACGGGTGCGCCCGTGCGTGCCGCCTTGGGGACCCCTGTCGTACAAAATCATCAGCTGGATAACCATCTGTCAGGGATGCTTTAGGGTGGATTCCTGCACTGAGCAGGGGGTTGGACTCAATGGCCTTGTAGGCCCCTTCCAACTCTGCGATTCTATGATTCTATGGTTGACATCACCCTTGATCTAAAAAAGAAAGAAAGGAAGAGTGAAAAAAGAATGATTTTACACTTTCCATACTGATGTTAATATAAGCAGCTTTTCAGGGTTGGGAGTGTGCACACCAGGGGCTTTGCAGATTACAGATTTCTGTTTCTGCCTGTGGGTTAGAAGTAAGAACAGAAGTGAAGAAACTTGCACTATTGACACCTTCGTAGCGAATCTCAGTCGTGCCCAGGAATAAGCAACCAGGCCATCAGGGCGAGGGTTTGTGGTCACAGTTTGCATAAGCTTCCTTCCTCCGTATGTAGTTGCATTTTGACTTTTTGGAGTTACTGCTGGGGTGGGTTAGAGCTCACGCATTGCCCACAGGCGGCCGCCCTGCAGAGTTTGTGCTTCCCATGGACAGGTAAGATAATTCTGTTGTTGGCGGTTTTAGCATGACCCATCTGTTGTCCGCCGTGGTCCATGGGGCAGCTTCAACTGCTGCCCAGGCCTAAGGCCAGAAGTAGGCCGATGATGGACCCAGGTAAGCCCCCCTCCCCCCTTCCCCACCAGGGCCGGTGCTACCATAGAGGCTTCTCAGGTGGCCGCCTAGAGCGCCAAGCTAAGAGGGGTGCCGGGCGCAGTGCAGCACTCACGCGCGTTGGCTGTGAGCTGGCTCAAGGACTCAGCTGGGCCTGGGCAGGTGAGATGGTGCCCCGTGCCCATCCAGCTGAAACGAAGCCAGGGACGCTGGGGTGGGTGGGCGGCTCCACGTTCGGACTTCCACCCGGAAGCCGCCCTCCAGGCTTTGCTTCAGCTGGATGGGCACGGGGCACCATCTCGCCCACCGAAGCGAAGCCAGGGATGCTGGGATGGGCGGCTCCACGTTTGGACTTCCGGAACGTGAATGGGGTGCATGGGGTCTTTGAGTGAATGCATGTGTTCATGCTTGTGTTTGTTTGGAGTGAGCGATGCTGAGTGTGTTTGTGTGCACACGCGTGTGAGTTGGGGGGGGATGATTTGGAGGTGATATTCCTATTAAATAATGCATTTTAGACCCATAGACGTTCCTTTCCAATTTGTTTGCTATAATTGGCATGACGTATTATTTGCACTTTAAAATAAATTTAGCAGTTTCAAGTTTTGTGCTACTTATTTTTTCCAGGAAACATCTGTTCTTAAAAATCAAAGTTGGCATTTTTTTGTGGGGGTGAAAGTAGCTCACCTTGCCTAGGGCGCCAAATAGTCTGGCACCGGCCCTGTTCCCCACTTACCTGGCTCTGCCACCGTCGCTGCACAGACCACGGCGGCAGTGGACAGGGGAGCCAGGTAAGCCCCCCTCCCCACTTACCTGGCTCCAAAGCTTCGGAACGCTTCGGACCATTCCGAACTGCTTCGGGCCGATCTGGATCTCCCCCGATCTGCTCCGGAACTGGGCTTTGGAGGTCCGGATCGGCCCGCTCCGCTTTGGATCCGGGGATCTGAAATGGAGCAGAGCACACACCCCTAGTACAGATACCAAAAGCCTCCATATAATTGATCTAAACTGGAAAAGTTCACACTCATATAATAAATATTTAACAGATGTTTGGCAAATATTTAATGACCGTTTAGCAAACGTTTAACAAACATTTAAAGGACAATGTGCATGAATCGCAAGGTTACATGTGTGTGCTTGGATACAAATATCTCACCGTTGTGGGATCTTAAGGGTTAAGCCAAAGAAATGTACATTCCCACGTAATTGGCAACCATAACATACATGCACAAATAGAAGTTCAGAGAGTTACTGGTGATTAGCGAGTACAAGAACCTGTCATTGACATGAGAGGTTATAAACAAGAGAAAACGTATAAATATTTCATTAAACGATGATTCCGGATTGTATACACCGTTTCCACCTTGGTCAGTAACGAACGTTTTCAATTTACAAAAGTTAGGAATTCACCATAACGTAAACATATAGGCTTGGTATAACGGCTGCGACTTCTAACCCCCGTGGTAGACTGTTGGCTTCCCGAAGAAAAATGTTGGACTCTACGTCCAAGAGTATAGGGAGTAGATTTCTAATCTGTAATTAACAGCTTCTGGAGATAGCATAAGTTTAAACAGACGAGGGTTCCTCCTTATTTCTTTTTTGTTCCGAGCGAGCAAGTGGTGGCAATGATGAGAAAAAAGTTGAGGAGCAATAGCAGTGAGTGACCATGGTGGGGAGAAGGTAGACTTTACTGAGCAAGGAGGGCCGGAGGGTGTCTTGCCCGTGGGTCCTCCAAAGCCTAAAGCCTGCTTCCCCATTCCACATACCAAAGCAAACTGGTCTAGCAATTTAATTTTGCTTCAACACTAGGATGACCATATAGAAAGGAGGACAGGGCTCCTTTATCTTTAACAGTTGTATTGGAAAGGGAATTTCAGCAGGGGTCGTTGGCATGCATGCAGCACCTGGTGAAATCCCCTCTTCATCACAGCAGTTAAAGCTGCATGAGCCCTGTCTTCTTGGCCAGATACAAAAGGGGGCAGGGTTCCTGCAGCTTTAACTGTAGTGACGAAGAGGGAATTTCACCAGGCGCTGCATGCCTACCAATGACACCTGCTGAAATTTCTCTTTTCTATGCAACTGTTAAAGATACAGGAGCCCTGTCCTCCTTTCCATATGGTCACCCTACACGGATGATGGCAGGACATTTTCCTCCACTGCACTCGAGGGCAGAGGCTAGTTGAGGATCGTCCGTAGCCTCCAAGGGAACTCTGTCCAACAACAGAGGAACAGTGAGGGAGCTCAGGAGAAATGCCCAGAGGGCTGACACTGCTGCCCCTCCACCCCTGCGGCACCTGCCGCCTGAGACGCATGCCTCGCTCTGCCTCATTGTAGAGCCAGCCCTGGACTCCAGCACGCTCACTGCCATTTTGTAGAAGAAAACGCTTGTGTGCTTCTCATACCAAAATGACTGCCAAAACTACTGCTTCTCTCTCTCTCTCTCTCTCTCTCTCTCTCTCTCTCTCTCTCTCTCTCTCTCTCTCTCTCTCTCTCTCTCTCTTACACACACAGCCAAAGGCTCTTCTCTTTATGGTGTAGGCTATGCATGTTTGTGCTTTGGATTAAAGATATACTAGCAAAAAAGTAAATAATAAAAAATACCGAGGCTACAATTGCCTTATTCTTATGATTATTGTTAACATGTTGACACACACATTTGTCAGCAGCTGCCTCAAAAGAAACACCAGCTGCAGGGCGTGAAACGGCAGGATGTGTGTTGGGTAGCACCTGAGCGTTCATGCATGTGAGTTTGGGGAGGGTGCAGGCCTTGCCGACGGAAGGATCTCCGGTTCAGTACTGAGATCCAGTACGGAGGCAAAGGCCACCCAATGTAACTGGGCGCGTCTCCACACGCCTGGGGACCAAAAAGTCTGGCCCAGCATTCCCTTGGGGAAGGGCTGCAGCTCAGCGGTTGAGCACATGCTTTGCATGTCAGAAGTCCAGATGTACACCAAGCAGGACACAATGCTTTGAAAACGACCGTATTTCTTCGATTCTAAGACGTACTCCCCCCCCCATATAAACATCTCTAAAAACGGGGTGCGTCTTAGAATCGCGGGTGCGTTTATTATTTCTTAGAATCAAAGCTTTTTTTCTGTTGGTGGTACTGAAATTAGTGTGCGTCTTACAATCGATGGCGTCTTACAATCGAAGAAATACGGTATATATGGAGTGTGTCCTGGGTCCCAACAGTAGGGTGACCCTATGAAAAGGAGGACTGGGCTCCTGTATCTTTAACAGTTGCATAGAAAAGGGAATTTCAGCAGGTGTCATTTGTATATGGTGAAATTTCCTCTTCATCACAACAGTTAAAGCTGCAGGTGCTATACTAGAGTGTCCAGATTTAAAACAGGGCAGGGCACCTGCAGCTTTAACTGTTGTGATGAAGAGGGAATTTCACCAGGTTCTCCATATATACAAATGACACCTGCTGAAAATCCCTTTTCAATACAACTGTTAAAGATACAGGAGCCTTGTCCTCCTTTTCATAGGGTCACCCTACCCAACAGTGGTCAATACCATTATAACCCATTTCAAAGCAGTAGTGTAGATCCTGCCCTGGTCTGATCCTCGGTGTCCCCAGATTAAGGTTGTCAAATGGGGGAAAGACCTTTGCCTGAGATTCCGGGAAGATGTCATGAATCAGAGTAATTTATCCTGGATGGATAAATCGGCTGTCTGATCTGGTTTAAGGAACCCCCCTATTTTTCTAGGGTTAGGGTTAGTGTTCATGCACTGCTGACACACTCACAAACACACACATGTGCCACACCACTGAAGGCCAAACAGAGCTAGTGACTTATTATTGTTGTAGTGGTGGTTTTAATTCTTGTGAACTGTTCAGAGTGCTTTGCCTATTTGGTCGTATAGAATTACAATAAACAAATACTTATTATATACCGCATTCTTATCTCGCAAGTGATCCACACGAATATAAGAGGAAGGGGGGGTCCCCCGCCATCTGGCTTACAAATTAAAAAGCCTAGACACCCAAGGGAAGGGAAAAGGAGGGGGACTGGTTTTTTCAAGGCCCGAACCAAATGGTGGGCTATAAAGCGTGGCCTGGATCTTCCCTTGCTGGTATTCTTGCTACAGCTAGGCTCTTGTTCCTTAGGTCAATGGATAGGGTTGGAGCATTATTTCCGACAGGGAGAAGGAAGTGAGCGCCCTGCAACTTTTCCTTCCTCTGGCTGATGGATGGAACAAGTTGGTCTCCCCCTGGGCTTGGTGTTATTCCTGGGAGGTAGGGAATGGATTTCTCTTTTGCTCTCCAGTCCCAGGGCAACGATCGTTACTATTTTATATAGCATACAATCAAGGCCATCACCCAGTAAACAGATATCCCTGGAGTCTCTTCCATAGTACATCAATCAGCTTGCAGTGTATTCTTACGTGGGTCTTGAAGGCTACACGGAGGAGAAATAAATAGCTCTCATTAAAGGATTACTCCAGACAGGAGAGCGTTCTGGGATGGGCCATAAGCTGGCACAAATCCGAGTACTGCACTTAAAGCCGATTTCACTCCTAAGACTACGCGGCCAACGCAAGGAATGTACATATCAGGAAGTGGAGAGTCACGTCAACCTCGTGGACACACATTTCTCCTGAGCGGTTGGAATATTCGTAAGCGTTCCGTCACACCTCGGCCGCTGAGCCAATATAGGGAAGTCACATTTCAGTATACTGAAGACAGCCAGCCAGTAGTAACTGGGGTTTCAAAAGCCACAGCTTATCTTTATCTCAAGATTTCTGGGGGAGGGGGAGGCAATTAACAACCACCCTATTTTCTGGAAATGTATGTGCTCTGTGCTATGAACTGGTACCCCGTTTGTCTAAGGCCATCACGCAAACAGGCTGCAACATGAAAAATAGATTGGACACAATCCGGTCCAAAGGAGGCACTTTTAAGGCCCTGTGGAAATGCCTAAACTCCTCCTATGGAAATAATGGAACTTTAACATGCTTCGCTTGGGCTGGATCATGCCCATAGATAGCACAGGCGAAAGGGACCACCTTGTCTCTCCCCATCAGCTGTTTTACGCCTCAAAGGAGGTCCATTCCCTTAGCCTCCTTCCACTCAATAACAACAACAACTC
The DNA here is from genome assembly GCF_023053635.1 of Elgaria multicarinata webbii. Lineage (NCBI taxonomy): Eukaryota > Metazoa > Chordata > Lepidosauria > Squamata > Anguidae > Elgaria > Elgaria multicarinata. The sequence continues at coordinate 16,283,651 of NC_086188.1, read as the reverse complement.
CTAACAATTTCCAGCCTTTCTTAATGACCGGGTCAACAGCTGGTCTTGCTCAAACACTCCCCCCTCCTTACACGGCCATGAAATTACCAGCAGGAGGGGGCGACGTGCTGTTCCGTCACTTCAGCAGGCGATTAAGCTCCTCTATAAAAGCCACCTGACCTGCCGGCCTGGTAATCCAGATCCAGGGAGACTGCCCAGCCTCTCTCTCCGGTTTGCGGTTTTTCTTTCTCAGAGGGTGGGGGACGAGCATAGAGAGCAGCCATGAAGACCAAGCTTGCGATGAGGTGAGTATGTGGTAGGGGGGCATGGTTGGGAACCGGCCGAGGGCCCACGCTTCCAGTAGGGGTCCATGGACAAGAACCTATCAAGCCTTACATGGCTTGGGACCACAATACCTGACGGAACGCCTCTCCCGACATGAACCTACCCGGACACTGCGCTCAACATCTAAGGTCCTCCTCCGGGTGCCTACTCCGAGGGAAGCTCAGAGAACGGCAACAAGGCAGAGGGCCTTTTCTGTGCTGGCCCCCCAATTGTGGAACGATCTCCTCGATGAGACCCACCAGGCGCCAACATTGTTATCTTTTGGGCGCCACATCAAGACTTTTCTCTTCTCCCAGGCATTTAGCAATATGTAATGAGCCTGGGTTTGTTTTTGTATGTTTTTGCGGGTTTAAATTTTTGTGTATTGTTTTAAACTTTTTTTATCCTATGTAAACCACCCAGAGAGCTTCGGCTATGGGGCGGTATACAAATGTCGTCATCATCATCATCATCATCATCTCCTGCAAGGGCTCCTCCTTTTCCCTATTGCCACCTGCTTGCCCACCTGCCTCTCACCTTGGCCCAGACAACAGTGGGGGTGAGAAGAAGCAGCAGCAGGTGCCCCAGCCTGCTTGCCCACTGGCTCTCTGCCTGTCTAGGAATGTGCGACTCAGCAAACCTTCGCGTGCCAAAGTCCTGTGAATTCTATCTCGATGCTTGTTTCGACCTGAGTCCGTATTAGATCGTGGGCTTCCTTGTTTTCTTTTCGCGTGAAAATTCCGTGCATATGGAACGTACAGATTCCGATGGTCAGTTGTGTCCGAATCTGTGTTCGGTCCAGAACGTGGCACCTGGGCAAAGTCCTGATAAAAAAAAACGAACTGAAAAGAATTCCTCATACATCTCACCGAGCAAGAAAGTTGTAGCCATGAAGAGAAAAAGGATGAGGAGCAGGAGTAACTGGTGACCACGGCATCAAGACGATAGAAGTGTGTGTGTGTGTGTGTGTATGTGTGTATAGGTCAATGTGCCTTAGCGCCCCGAGATGGTTCAGAACAGTGGAAGCTGGTGGCTCCAATGTTAGTGCAGCGGTGAATCCGCTCCGGGTTCCGCACCGCTGCACTTTTGGGTGGATTCCTGCATTGAGCAGGGGGTTGGACTAGATGGCCTTGTAGGCCCCTTCCAACTCTGCTATTCTATGATTCTATGATTCAGTCCGAACTGTAAAGGAGCTGTCCAAGGTGCTTCAGAGGCAAGCTGTCACTTCTCAGCCACGTTATGGCGATACAGCGTAATAATACTGGCCTACCTTATGGGGTTGTTGTGAGCATGGCTTAAATACTGGAAGCTCTTTGAAACTACTTTTCAATAGCTCAATGCTTTTATTCCTCTGTTATTTAGCTAGTTCCACGCGGATGAAGAAGGTGAGAGAGATTTTGGAGTGTGGGGGGGGGAGAGAAGGGTGTTCTTCAGCTTTAGTAAAGGGTCTGTAGAGTTTCCCCACTTTTGCAGGAAAATAGAGGTGTCAGAATGCTGCTCGACCAAATCCCCAAACAACCAAGGGTTATGCATGCAAACACCACTCCTGCTGCCAGGAAATCACTTTGCAACAAGCGGAGGTATGAAACTGGGGTGGGGAAGCCAGAAGTTAGCCTGTTGTTTGGGAAGGAGGGCCATATTTCAGTGGTAGATCCAGTCAGAATAGACAATACTGAGGTAGTACAGGGATCCCCAACATTTGGGTGTGTGTGTGGAGGGCACATTTAGGATGTTGTGAGAGTGCCCTGGGCACTCTCACAAAATGGCTACCACAAGGAGGGGCTTCCCTCTTCACAAAATGGCCACCCACACATGTGGAAGAGGAGGGTAATAGTACTAACAGTCTAATAAATGAAATTGTTTTTAATATACGCTGTCTCTGTGTGCGCAATCTGTTTTTATATAAATGGTTTTGCACGTTGTATAATGTATATTTAATGGTTTTTAATTTTTGTGAACCACTCAGAGAGCTTTGGCGATGGGGCGGTATAAAAAATATAATAAATGAATAAGGTAAGCCTTTAAGTAGGGTGACCACATGGAAAGGAACTCCTGTATCTTTAACTGTTGCATAGAAAAGGGAATTTCAGCAGGTGTCATTGGTATGCATACAGCCCCTGGTGAAATGCCCTCTTCATCACAACAGTTAAAGCTGCAGGAGCCCTGCCCCCTTTTGTATCTGGTCAAGAGGGCAGGGCTCCTGCAGCTTTAACTGTTGTGATGAAGAGGGCATTTCACCAGGGGCTGCATGGACCCCTGCTGAAATTCCCTTTTCTATGCAATGGTTAAAATATACAGAAGCCCAGTCCTCCTTTCCATATGGTCACCCTATTTTAAAAATTGCTGATGGAACGTAGGCAGTGGATTTTGGGCTCTTGGATCCAAACTGTAGTTGGGGGGAACTAGTATACAATGACTCCCTAATGCTGAAGTCTGGCTCATGACAGCGCACCAGTGTTTTTCCATTTTGGTGGCTCCATGCCCAAGCACAACCCATGTGCTGCTTGTAAGCGCTCCAACCTAGTCAGCCAAAGTTGCGCCCAGAGTAAACAAGGCTCAACAGATTTCTGAAGCGTTCTGTGTTTTGGCTACCGGCCAGGACAAATAGAAGGTGTCGTGTGTGTAACAGCAACATTGTCGTCTTCTCAATGCAGGGCAGGGCAAAAAGGAAGCCAGCCAGATCCCATAATGCCCTTCTTCTTTCTCCACGTGTGATGGAACCCCAAAGGTGGAAGAGCTTAACTTCCATGTGGCGGAATTTCGAAACAGAAACACACATGGAAGCTATCATGCAAGAGCAAGGGACCTGTGCTGCCATTGGATTACAACCCCCATCATCCCTGACCACTGGCCATGTTGACTGGGGCTGATGGCAGTCGGAGTCCAAAACCAATCTACACCACTGCTGAGGACCTCAGAGATCAGATGTTTTGTTCGTCTAAGAGCTCAGATCCCACCCTCTGCGAAGTACTTCGGATCTAGGGAAACTTCCTTTTCTTTTTTCTTTTAGTCTCAGTGATTTGCCTTCTGGGAAATGAGTGTTGTGTCTGGCCTTGCCCACCATGGCAGCCATTTTATGAATGGGCAACCCCTCGGCAGCCATTTTGTGAGAGTGCCTGTGACCCTCTCTCAAAATCCCCAAATCCCACCGACCGAAAAAGGATAGGGTTCTTTGATTTAATCGAATGACAGTCCTAATAATGATACGGAGGTCACATGTAAATAGACACTGGTTTTATGATCTTATTCTTATATTTCTATCATAATGGAAAGGCAGTGTGGTGCAGTGGTTAGAGTGTTGGGCTGGGAGTCAGGAGATCTGGGTTCTAGTCCCCACTCTGCCATGGAAGCCCACTGGGTGACTTTGGGCTGGTCACAGACTCTCAGCCCAACCTACCTCACAGGGTTGTTGTCGTGAGGATAAACTGGACAGGAGGAGGATCATGCGTACTGCCTTGGGCTCTTTGGAGGAAAGGCGGGATATAAATAAAGCAAACAAACAAATAAACATTTCCTGATTCACTCCATCTTCTCTTTTCTTGCAGGGTCCCTGCCCTCCCAGTTAAGAACCTGAATGGAACTGGTCCAGTCCACCCTGCCTTGGCAGGTAAGGAGACCCCAGATGCTGCTGCGGGGGTGAAACCCATAGATGTGGGGCTGGGGGAAGTGGAGTCCCTTGCTCAAAAGGGGCTGTTTGGGCAGCTGTCATGCGTAGCGCCACAGCAGGGCTCACCAATGATGCCTGAATCGGAGGACCGTATAAAATCAAATACATTCCAGTGCTCCGGACACTGCCATATTAATTTCCCACAATGCCCCAGATGTAGAATTGTGCAGGGGCATTCTGGGATATATATTCTTTTTAAAAAATGGCCCCCAGGGACCCAGCTTACTGGCACTGATCAGAATGCTGCTGCTGCTGCCAGCCAGTGCCAGGTAAGCCCATCCAGGCCCAGTAATGGCCCCCTGTCCCGTTCCTTGGGGAAGGCTGCAGAAGACAGTACAGGACTTGATGGGCAAGCTGACCTGGTTAAAAGGCAGCTTCTGACATTCTTCGTTCCAGGAGCATGACGTGGTTCTTCTGGGGCAGGGATGGGGCACCTCTTTCAGCTCACAGGACGAGTTCCATTTCAGAGAAGCTCCAGTTGGGGCCAAAGCTAAGGGGTGGAGCTAAAAGACCCCGACAGACGAGCATAGGGTAGCTGAAAGCTCTTCCTGGCAGTAACTAAGCCATGGGAGAGGCATTTCAACTTTTTTGAATGGGGGAAAGGAAATCACCAAATGATAGGTAGTGAGGGGAAAGAGGGTGGAGCCAGAGGAAAGGGGTGTGGCCATCTAAGAAACCTGGGAGGGCTGGATTTCGACCCCCAGGAAGCACAGATTTGACTCCCAGGGGGGCCAGGGTGTTGTGATTCTAAGCCCTCCAGCTGAGATGAGAGACAATAAGGAGGTCTGCTTTGCAATTCACAAGCTTTATTCAGTAAATAGATGTCTCTTCTAGGAGGGAGTATGAATGCTAGGAGCTATCCTCTAAGCTTAATTAGCCTAACAAAGCAAGGCACTAGCCTGTCAACTGTCCCCAACATGCATGATATGCTTTTACCGGACTCCTCCTTCAAGGAGGGTCTTCAAGATGTAACCTCTAGCGAGTGGGTAGCCTAGCAACCACCTCACATCCTCTCAACTCTGCTGACTTGTCCCTGTGGTGGACTCTGGGATCTATCAGTTCTGATGCTCCCTCCCACACCGACAATGACTGAGTTCCCAGGGGTAGGGAGGATGATCTCGGAGCCTCCTGTCTGATAAGCTCTTGGGAAGATTCCTCCTTAACTTCTGAAGAGTCTTGGAGAATTTCCTCCCCTGCTTCCTGTCTTTCCTCCTCCTCCTCCTCCTCCTCCTCCTCTTCCTCCTCCTCCCCCTCCTCCTCCTCCTCCTCCTCCTCCTCCTCTTCTTCTTCTTCTTCTTCTTCTTCTTCTTCTTCTTCTTCTTCTTCTCCTCCTCCTTCTTCTATCTCCTCCTCCTCCTCCTCCTCCTCCTCCTCCTCCTCCTCCTCCTCCTCCTTCTTCTTGCCCAAGTCTTATTCAGGGTACACACCAGGGAGACTCAGCCGGATCTTGACACCAGGGCATTGCTAGGCACTTAAAAGATTTGGGGACCAGGCCTATAGGACAGAAACATTTGTAAAAGCTGCATATGTGTGTATTTAGAAATAATTACTATGATGTATTTAAATTTGCAGGAGGTAAAGCCAACCAGTTGATTTGTCATCCAAACCATCTTCAATAAAATAAATACTTCAATTAATTTGCACGCTGACCCAAGTCATCCTAAATGAATGGAAAATGTTTTTTTTAAATCCTAAACTACAGGGGTCATTTAGGGCACGTGGGAAGGCGAGAACTCACTCTCCCACCCCATCTGCAATCCTGCTTGAAATTTTTTCCCTGAATGGCAGTTAAGCAGAGAGTGCAAGACAGCAGAAACACACAAAAAACTTCCTAGTTCTCTGGAATAGTTCTGGGAAATAAGATTTCATACCTAGCAATGCCCCTGCCCAGGACCGAGTTCCCCCACCCCTGCTCTGGTGGCTTCTACCACCAGGCCCAGCCCAAGATATTTTGCCACCTGAGGCAAAGAGCAAGATAGCACCCTCTCCCATTTCATGTCCAAAAGCTGACTAGACTGTTTCTTTAACCCCTAGTGATGGAAGTGTATCCTCCATTGAACCTTAGCTAACTTAAATTGCATAGGGCTGGCTCTGACAGACAGAGGTCTAATCCTAAAAAACTTTATTGCCACCTCCCAGCAACTGCCGCCTGAGGCCACAGCTTCACCCTGCTTAATGGTAGGGCTGGCCCTGTCTACCATAGACGTACTAGAATCTACATGGCAGAAAGGTCTCAGCACCGGGACTCTGAGTCTCTTGATGAGGCAGGGCTTGTTCTCAATGGCATATACACAACCTTGTCCTTGAGTTTCTTCAGTTGCAATCTCTCTCTCTCTGGCCTAGGGATGACCGGCATCTTGATGTGTGCTGCGGGTCTGCCCGTTTGCCTCACCCGAGCCCCAAAGCCAATCCTGCACCCGCCACCTGTCAATAAGAGCGACATGAAGCCGGTGCCAGGCATCGCCGGGATTTGCCGGAAGACTAAGAAGAAGCATTTGAAAAAGAGTAAGTGGCTTTCTCCGCATCACACACACTCTCTCTCTTTTTTTTAATTGGTTATTATTATTTTATTAGTTACATTCAGGGTCGGCGCCAGACTATATTGCGCCCTAGGCAGGCGCGTTCTGAAGCCTCACCCCCCCCTCGTGCGCGCACGCTTGCCTGCTCCCAGCTTTGAAGCCAGGATGCTGGGGTTGGGGAGCGGGGCGGAGGCTTCGAAGCAGCGCACCCGGAAGTGGCTTCCTGGCACGCCGTTCTGAAGCCTCCGCCGCGCGCCTGCTCCTGGCTTTGAAGCCAGGACGCTGGGGTTGGGGGGCAGGGTGGAGGCTTCGAAGAGGCGCGCCAGAAGTGGCTTCCTGGCGCGCCGTTCTGAAGCCTCCGCCTCCAACCCCAGCGTCCTGGCTTCAAAGCCAGGAGCAGCTTCCGGCCGGGCACTTGCTTCGAAGCCAGGACGCTGGGGTTGGAGGGCAGCTGGGGGGGCGGCTTTGGAACAGCACGCCCGGAAGCCACTCTAGGAGAGCGGCTTCCGGGTGCGCCGTTTGGCGCCCTCGTTTGCTTGGCGCTCTAGGCCACCGCCTGAGTTGCCTCTATGGCAGCGCCAGCCCTGGTTACGTTACATTAAGATAAAACAACAGTACACCCATCACCGGGACCATCTACACCTTCATCCCTTTCCCCAAAATTGTAATATTTCTTGTACAAGTATACATCCTTTCCCTTTTAACAAAACAAATTCCAAAAACGGTTTCCATATAATCTCAAAGTCATTATAATTACACCTTCCTTTTTCTATTTTAATATTACATGTCAATTTATCCTTGATAGCTACATTAATTTTTGTGAACCGCCCAGAGAGCTTCAGCTAAAAATGTAATAAATAAATAAATAAAGCTATATCCCATACATCTTTATACCATTCCTCAGTCTGATATTCACTTTGTATCTTCCATTTCCTAGCTATTATTAATCTTGCTGCTGTTAATAAGTTCGTAATCAAATCCTTAATAGGTTGTATGCAGTTTCACCCTATCATATATTGACAACAGTGCTACGCTTGAGGATAACTCTAAACTTATTCCAGTTATCTCTTTTATCTCTTTATACACCGATTGCCAGAATTTTTGTACACATTTACATGCCCACCACAAATGAATGCATCATACTCAAGGAGCCGCCTTGCCCTGTAGCGGCCTGATCCCTCAGATGTCTAAATTTAGGGCCAAGGCCGGTACTTGGCACATGCAGATGACTACCAGGGCCCCAGCAGGGCCTATCTTGGGCCCCGGTGTGGGTAGCTGACCTGAGGGCCGCCCACCATTTAGAATTTCCCACAATGCCCCAGAGTGATGCTACGTCAGGGGCTCTGAGGCATTGTGGGAACATTTAAAATGGCGAACAGGGGCCCATTGATACAGGATGGAGTCCACTTTGAGTCAGCCTTATCAACAAAGAAAAATACACACCCACACCCACAAACACACACCTGAATGTGCGTTGGTTATTGTTGACCTTTTTGAAGCTCCCTGGCGATTTGAAATTTGGTGTGAAACTGCCAGTTTTTTTTCAGCCTCTGCCACAGAGGAGAATGTGGGGGTGGGGAGGGCATGAAGCCCACAGGGTCCATGTTGACCACCCGTGACGTACGATGGACATATCTACGCCATTCCACGTAAAGAGGCCTACACTAGGGATGTACGGATGTTGTAAATTCCATTCCATCTCTATTTCTCAGATTATTATTATTATTATTATTATTATTATTTATATAGCACGATCAATGTACATGGTGCTGTACAGAGTAAAACAATAAATAGCAAGACCCTGCCGCATAGGCTTACATTCTAATAAGATCATAATAAAACAATAAGGAGGGGAAGAGAATGCACCAAACAGGCAGTACAAAAGTCAGAACAAAATCAAGTTTTAAAAGCTTTAGGAAAAAGAAAAGTTTTTAGCTGAGCTTTAAAAGCTGCAATTGAACTTGTAGTTCTCAAATGTTCTGGAAGAGCGTTCCAGGCGTAAGGGGCAGCGGAAGAAAATGGACGAAGCCGAGCAAGGGAAGTAGAGACCCTTGGGCAGGTGAGAAACATGGCATCAGAGGAGCGAAGAGCACGAGCGGGGCAATAGTGTGAGATGAGAGAGGAAAGATAGGAAGGAGCTAGACTGTGACAAGCTTTGTAGGTCAACAGGAGAAGTTTATATTGGATTCTGAAGTGAATTGGAAGCCAATGAAGAGATTTCAGAAGTGGAGTAACATGGTCAGAGCGGCGAGCCAAGAAGATGATCTTAGCAGCAGAGTGGTGAACAGAAACCAACGGACTGATGTGGGAAGAAGGAAGGCCAGTGAGAAGAAGGTTGCGGTAGTCCAACCGAGAACTGTCAGGTGCTTGGTGTTCCATTATCTGGCGGAATCCAATTTTTTCCAATTTCCTGAATTTTTGCAAATTCGCGTTTGCAAAAATATGCAAATCCCCTGCTTTAACCTATGGGGGAAATATGCATTTTCGGCCAGTGATTTTTTTTTAAAAAAAATATTTTTTGAAGTACATAATTTTCTACAACTTAATTTGCATAAAATTCCAGAAAGCAACAACAACAACAACACCCGCAAAAACACTTCTTTTTAAGACACAAATGTGCATCTAAACACACTCACAAAAACAATCAAATGTCTGATTAAAAATATTTTTTATGCACAACAGCAAAGCACTGTTGTGCATAAAATGGATCCACTGTGGAAGTAGTCAGACTTAGGCCGTAGCTAGACCTAAGGTTTATCCCGGGATCGTCCCGGGGTCATCCCTGTTTATGTAAATTTATTTATTTATTTAAGGATTTTTATGCCGCCATTCAGCCAAAAAAGGCTCTCACGGCGGCTTACACAAGTATTTCTTGACAGTCCCTGCCCACAGGCTTACAATGTAAAAGACATGACACAAAAGGAAAGGGGATTGGGAGGGAGGAGGAGGGGGGGAAAGGAAAGGAAATTCAGGCACTACAATCTTAGTTGCAAAGTTCAGCAGTTACAGTTGACAGCAGGAGGGAGGGGGCTCTCAGCTGGAGCTGGACCCAGGCCCGATGGAGAGGTGCCTGGCTGCTGCTTCCTCCCTCACTGGTGGCCTCTGCAAAGACAGTTGGTAGCAGGAGGGAGGGGGCTCTCAGCTGGAGCTGGACCCAGGCACGGTGGAGAGGTGCGTGGCTGCTGTTTTCTTCCTCACTGGTGGCCTCTGCAAAGACAGTTGGTAGCAGGAGGGAGGGGGCTCTCAGCTGGAGCTGGACCCAGGCCCGATGGAGAGGTGCCTGGCTGCTGCTTCCTCCCTCACTGGTGGCCTCTGCAAAGACAGTTGGTAGCAGGAGGGAGGGGGCTCTCAGCTGGAGCTGGACCCAGGGGATCCCGGGAGCAGGTAGGGACGACCCCGGGATAAACCTTAGGTCTAACTAAGGCCTTAAGGTGAAACGTATAAGAAAGATAGAAAGACCAAAAGCAGAGAATTAAAACACAGCTACTAATGCTTTAATAGTCTGTTCTTACTCCTGTCTTTCATATATTCATATATAGTGTTAACTACATCAAATGAAGCAACCCAAAATTCAAATACTTTCCCAAGAATTTCAATCAGCATGATCCTAGACTCTGTACTCTGAAGTAGGTCCCATTGAGTTTAATGGAGCTTACTCCCAGGTAGGTGGGTATAGGATTGTAGCCTTTACTAAATAGGATTGTAGCCCTAGCTAATAAGGAGACCCTATAGATGAATGCTTTCTTTTCCCAAAGGAGAGCCCAGACATCCTAGCATGTTCCACGGCATGTGCAACTTCATTTGGGTTTGCAAGCCGAGTTGTGGGCTTTTCCCTGGGAACTTTTTTGTGCAATTTCTCCCATAGGTACCTCAGTTTGTGCAAATTTCTGAGCAAATTGCACAAATTGCTCCGAAATTTGCACAAATTGCGGAACAGGCGGGGTGCCCCAGTGGAAACCAGAATGGAGTCTGGGGGAGGGGGGGTGAACCTAGGCAAACTCATTGAATTCCACCCCCACCCACCCCCAAATGGATTTTTCTGACTTCCCTAATTTAAGCAGAGGCTGGACAGGGCCGTGAGGCTTGCATCCTGCATTGTAGATCCTGCCTTCAGCAGGGGGTTGGACTAAATGACCTTCAGTACCCCTTCCAACTCTAGAATTGCCTCACAAGGGCACAGCATGTGAGGACAGGTCAGCATCCATAGAAACGCATCTCCAAGGAAGTTGACAATAAACCACATCTGTGGATTCATTCAAATCTCGGCATGATTTTAATTAAAAAAGGGGTGGGGGAAATCTCCACACGAATTAAATTGATGCAGCAATCTAATTCAGCCTTCCCCAACCTGGTGCCTTTCCAGATGGCTTGGACTAAAACTCCCATTATCCCCGGCCAGCATGGGCCAACGCTAAGGGGTTACAAATATTCCCTGAGCAATGGTCTGATGGCTGGGAGTGTATGTTGACGTGCAAACGGGCATGACTGGTGTGACCTGTCTCCATGGCACTATCTTGTGGGGGTGGGAGGTGTACAGCAGTGGCCGAAGGAGAAAAAAATTACGCTTTTGACTGAGTCTGAGGAGAGGCGGACGCTGCCTGCCCTCCCACCTCTGTGCGGTGCGAAATCGCAGGACGTAATGTAAATCAAAATGTAAAGCCATAGGAGACCCTGGAAAAAAGGAGGCTGAGGGCAGACCTGATAGAGGTGTACCAAATGATGCATGGTGTGGAGACAGGGTGACTGTGGCGTTACCCACATTTCTATTCCCTTAGGTATGTCTGGAAGAGTATGTTTAGAGAGTGCGGAATGTTGGACTGAGTGGGTGTGGCTGGTGATGCGGTGGAAAAGGGGGAGGAGTCTATATATATATGGGGGAGCTGAGTGGTTTGAGGGGTTCAGTTGGTGATTGGGTCTGGAGGGTAGATGTGTTTAGCTGCGGGATTCCTTGTCAGGAGTTGTGTGAGGAGTGAGTGAAAATAAGATCACAGGGACTAAGGATTGTTATTATTAGCTTGGTTACTACCAGTATGATTAAGAATAGGCAGGATTGGAATATATTTATTTATTTATTTATTTAAGGCTTTTTATGCCGCCATTCAGCCAAAAAAGGCTCTCACGGCGGCTTACAAAAGTATTTCTTGACAGTCCCTACCCACAGGCTTACAATCTAAAAGACATGACACAAAAGGAAAGGGGATTGGGAGGGAGGAGGAGGAGGGGGGAAAGGAAAGCAAATTCAGGCACTACAGTCTTAGTTGGAAAGTTCAGCAGTTACAGTTGACAGCAGGAGGGAGGGGGCTCTCAGCTGGAGCTGGACCCAGGCACAGTGGAGAGGTGCCCGGCTGCTGCTTCCTCCCTCACTGGTGGCTTCTCCAGAGACAGTTGGTGGCAGGAGGGAGGGGGCTCTCAGCTGGAGCTGGACCCAGGCACGGTGGAGAGGTGCCTGGCTGCTGCTTCCTCCCTCACTGGTGGCTTCTCCAGAGACAGTTGGTGGCAGGAGGGAGGGGGCTCTCAGCTGGAGCTGGACCCAGGCACGGTGGAGAGGTGCCTGGCTGCTGCTTCCTCCCTCACTGGTGGCTTCTCCAGAGACAGTTGGTAGCAGGAGGGAGGGGGCTCTCAGCTGGAGCTGGACCCAGGCACGTAATGGAATATAATTCAAAGGAACTAAGGACTGTAAACAACAATAAACATTTTCTTTATTTTGCCAACATAAAACCACGTGTCAGTTGGGCTGTGTCTCCTGCTCTATTAGTTCATAAATAAACACATTACATTAAACCTTCAGCCTGCTATATTCACAGAAAAGCCTTTTCCAAATCTCCTTACCTTTTCCCTCTGCTTATAAGGGAAAGGTTATACTTTTCTTTTTACCCCTTCCTCTGGTATCTAAGTGGTGGTGCTTAGCCTGAAGGAGGTGTGCACGTCAAGGCCTTGTGTGAGAGGTGGTGGCATCACAGAGACCTTTTTCTCCCTCTCCCATAATACTAGAACCCAGTGGGGGTCATCCCTTGAAGCTGATGGGTGGGAGATTCAGGACAGATCAAAGCAAGGACTTCTTCACACAGCACACCGTTAAACTGATGGCTTTAAAAGGGGGTTGGATACGTTCCTGGAGGAGAAGGCTATCAATGGCTAGTAGCCCTGATGGTTATGTGTTACCTCCAGTATCAGAGGCAGTAAGCCTGTGTACATACACCAGTTGCTGGGGAACATGGGTAGGAAGGTGCTACTGCACCATGTCCTGCTTTGTTGGTCCCTGGCTGACAGCTAGTTGGCCACTGTGTGAACAGAGTTCTGGACCTAGATGGACCCTCACTCTTCTTATGTTCTTATGATGTAGTGGTTAGAGTCCTGGACTCAGGTTCAAGTCCCCCATTTGTCCATGAAGCTCACTGGCTCAGCCCAAGCTATCTCGCAGGGTTCCTCTTCTTCACAACCGGCAGGGCTGGAAATGGCTCATAGAATCACAAAAACATAGAATAGTAGAGTTGGAAGGGGCCTACAAGGCCATCTAGTCCAACCCCCTGCTCCATGCAGGAATCCACCCTAAAGCATCCCTGACAGATGGTTCTCCAGCTGCCTCTTGAAGGCCTCTAGCGTGGGAGAGCCCACAACCTCCCTAGGTCACTGGTTCCATTGTCGTACTCCTATAACAGTCAGGAAGTTTTTCCTGATGTCCAGCCGGAATCTGGCTTCCTTTAACTTGAGCCCGTTATTCCGTGTCCTGCACTCTGGGAGGATCAAGAGGAAGAGCCGAGCATTGCTGGTCACTCAGCTGAGCCAATGCAGCGGCCCTGATTCTGGTCTCTCCCTCAGCTGCAGCCTGATGGAATGGTTGGGAGAAAGGCAAAGCCAGAAGAAGCTGTGACTTCTCAGCAGGGCTGATGTTGGCCCACCCTGCTTCCTCTCCAACCTCTGCAGCCCGATGGAATGGTTGCTGGCAAATATTTTGAATAAGTAAGCAAGCAAGCAAGCAAAGAAATGAATCAGAAATGGCTGTTGGTGTGTCCCCCACGCAAAGAGACAGACATCAACAGCCCTGTTGGAAGGAAAAAAGGAGTGAGGGAGACAGGAGCAGGCAAAGGGAACATCAGGGCCTCTGCCAATTGGACTGTCCCCTCTCCATGCCTGAAAGAGAGGAGAAAGTAGCACTCCACTAGTCCTGCTGAAAGTCTACTTAACTTTTTCCTCTTCCCTCCCCATTTGCTATTTCCTTGTGTGTCGTGTCTTTTTTATTTATTTATATTTATTTATTTATTTATTTATTTATTTATTTATTACACTTATATACTGCTCCCGTAGCCAGGGCTCTCTGGGCGGTTTACAGAAATTCTAAAATTGAGATAAAAACAAGTATACAAAATTTAAAACTCTATAACACAGAACATACACACATGAAGCATTAAAAACAGTTAAAAAACTAAACATGTGGGTGATTAAGATGTGCCGCCATATGCTTGGGCAAAGAGGAAAGTCTTAACCTGGCGCCGGAAAGATAGCAGCGTTGGCGCCAGGCGAGCCTTGTCAGGGAGATCATTCCATAGTCTGGGGGCCACCACCGAAAAGGCCCTATCCCTCGTTGCCACACTCCGAGCCTCTCTCAGAGTAGGCACCCGGAGGAGGACCTTAGATGTTGAACGTAGTGACCGGGTATATTCATGTCGGGAGAGGCGTTCCGTCAGGTATTGTGGTCCCAAGCCATATAAGCCTTTATAGGTCAAAACCAGCACCTTGAATTGGGCTTGGAAACATATTTTTTAGATTGCAAGTCGGTGGGCAGGGGCGGTCTTATTTAATGATTCATTGTAAGCCCGCTTTGTCTGGCTGAGGAGCGGGATTAAAATATCATAAATGAATAAACCATGTCTAGTTCTACCCTTCTTCTGCTCTGTACAGGCAAGAACCCCGAGGATGTGGTGCGGCGTTATATCCAGAAGGTGAAGAACCCTCCTGATGAGGTGGGTCTTCCACCTGCTCCCACGAGCCCATTCCAAACGTAGCGCCAGTCAATGCGGCATGCTGACTGGAGTATCAGATAAGAGGGGGGAACACTCAGGTTTGAACTGAAGAGTTGCATGGAGAGGAAGGCAGGTGGAAGGGAGATGGAAGAAGAAGAGGAGGAGGAGGAGGGTGGCTGAAGAAAATGAAGAGGTTAGATTGAAGCAAGGGTGGTCATGGTGGCAGCGGTGGGATGGGTGTGGGAGAAGCGAGGGGGAAGCAGTGGTGGCTAGGGATGTTACGGGTGCCCAACTGGGTATGGGTGTCCAACGGACTCTTTCACGTCTGCCCCCCGACCCTTTCGGGCACCCTTGGTGCGTTCACTGGCCCGTGGGTCGAGCGTCAGCACAGACCAAGAACCACCTGGGTAGCTGTCTGCCCTCGTCTGGAGCCTCCAATTGTGCGCAACGGCGGAGGCTCTGGAAATTGTAGAATTCCCTCTGCTGTGTAAATGGTGGCTGTAAAGGCCCCACTTACGCAACAGGGGAAATGCGCCATGTCCGGAGCCTCCGTTGTGCACCTGGGTAGCTGTCTGCCCTCGTCTGGAGCCTCCAATTGTGCGCAACGGCGGAGGCTCTGGAAATTGTAGAATTCCCTCTGCTGTGTAAATGGCGGCTGTAAAGGCCCCACTTACGCAACAGGGGAAATGCGCCATGTCCGGAGCCTCCGTTGTGCACCTGGGTAGCTGTCTGCCCTTGTCTGGAGCCTCCAATTGTGTGCAACGGCAGAGGCTCTGGAAATTGTAGAATTCCCTCTGCTGTGTAAATGGCGTCTGTAAAGGCCCCACTTACACAACAGGGGAAATGTGCCATGTCCGGAGCCTCCGTTGTGCACCTGGGTAGTTGTCTGCCCTCGTCTGGAGCCTCCAATTGTGCGCAACGGCGGAGGCTCTGGAAATTGTAGAATTCCCTCTGCTGTGTAAATGGCGTCTGTAAAGGCCCCACTTACACAACAGGGGAAATGTGCCATGTCCGGAGCCTCCGTTGTGCACCTGGGTAGTTGTCTGCCCTCGTCTGGAGCCTCCAATTGTGTGCAACGGCAGAGGCTCTGGAAATTGTAGAATTCCCTCTGCTGTGTAAATGGCGGCTGTAAAGGCCCCACTTACGCAACAGGGGAAATGCGCCATGTCCAGAGCCTCCGTTGTGCACCTGGGTAGCTGTCTGCCCTCGTCTAGAGCCTCCAATTGTGCGCAACGGCGGAGGCTCTGGAAATTGTAGAATTCCCTCTGCTGTGTAAATGGCGTCTGTAAAGGCCCCACTTACGCAACAGGGCAAATGCGCCATGTCCGGAGCTTCCGTTGTGCACGGCAAGGCGCCTTTGCTCTTGCATAAATGGAGGAAATGACGAAATTTCCGGTGCCTCCACCGTCGCACACAACGGAGGCTCCGGCTGAGGGCTAAGGCTGCCAGGTGGTCATCGGACGCTCTACCGGGGCAGGGGGCGGGGTGAGCGTCCGCCGAAATGGAACCAGGTGAGTTTGCCCATCTCTAGACTGGTGCCACGTCGATCAAGGTGCTAAAATACCTGGGGACGGGCCCGCCTGCGTTTCTATAAACTCCCTGGGTTCAGCAAGTTTCTCTCCCTGCAACAGGACTGCACAATCTGCATGGAGAGACTGGTGTCTTCGTCAGGTTACGAGGGCATCCTCAGGCACAAAGGCGCCAAGCCGGAGCTGGTGGGCAAGCTGGGGAAATGCGGGCACGTGTACCATCTCCTCTGCCTGGTGGCGATGTACAACAATGGCAACAAGGTGAGACCCGAGGCAGGCAGGCCTCACATGAACCCTCTTTAAAAAAAAAAGCCAAATTATACAGAATATAACATCATGCATGGTTCCAAAAAATGCAGGCAGCTTGGGGGTGGGGGTGGGGAAACCATATCAGCAAACCAGTTCTAAGAGTTTTCATCTCCAGTAGGAGCGGATCTTTCGTAAAGCGAATGGGTCTTAATGGCCCATTTAAGTCCAGGAAAAGGAAAGGAACCTCTCGTGCAAAGCACTTGAGTCATTGCTGACTCCTAGAGGGACGCCTGCTTTCGCTGACGTTTTCTTGGCAGGCCTTATAGGGGGGTGGTTTGCCGTTGCCTTCCCCAGTCGCGGTTACCTTTCCCCCAGCTAGCTGGGCACTCATTTTACCGACCTCGGAAGGCTGAGTCGACCTGAGCCGGCTGCCTGAGAACCAGCTTCCGCTGGGATCGAACTCAGGCCGTGGGGAGAGTTTCGGCTGCAGCAACTGCCGCTTACCACTCTGCGCCGCACGAGGCTCTATTTAAGTCCAAGCCATTCCCAAATATTTCACATCACAACAAGGAACCATATATTTTTGCTGGGGAAATTCATTCCTCCCCCTGCTCCAAGTGCTGTGGGGATTGCCGCTAAACTCAGCCGTGTCAGGGAAGTCAGAGGGGTGGGTGGGTGGAGGATGTCAGCGTCCCCGCTCATAAAAAAGTGCTGGTGCGGCATCCCTGTGAGACCCTGTTTCTGTTACACCACCGGTCTTTGGGGGATTGAAATTGGCCTGAGTTTCTGCATCCCTGTTTTAAAGAAGCATCTTGAAGTCTATGTCTGGGAAATAGCTAAAGCATGAGTGTTCACCCCTTACCCTCTTTCTACCCCCCACTCCGCCCCACCCACCCACCCCGCTTTCTTCTGCCTAACAGGATGGCAGCCTGCAGTGCCCCACTTGCAAGGCCATCTATGGGGAGAAGACTGGGACTCAGCCCCCTGGGAAGATGGAGTTCCACATTATCCCACACTCGCTCCCTGGCTATGTGGACTACAAAACCATTCGCATTGTGTATGACATTCCCACGGGGATCCAGGTGAGAGAGAGAGAGAGAGGTGTTTGCAGTGCCAAACTGCCCAGGGAGCTTTGGCTATTGGGTGGTATAAAATGCAACAAATAAATAAATAAATAAATAGCTATGGGGATGCATATCAGGGAGGGAAAGGTACCTAAGAAATTATGTTTCAAGACCTCTCTGTGTTGGACGACTCCAGGCCCCCTTAAAGACCACTTGCTTGCCTGGAGAAGGAGAATGATTTCCCGGGGAGAATTCCGGCCTGTGCCACTTCTCCCATCATTGTAGCACAGATTTGGGAAAAGCTACACCCACTAAAATTCTCCCTTTTCGGCAACAATCCAAGCCGCAGGGACCCCTGATCACCCTCTTAAGGTGAGGGAATGGGTATTTTCCTCAGCTTATGATTTCTGTCAGTGGAACACCTAACTCTGACGTCTTGCTTAACCAGGGCGCAGAGCACCCAAATCCTGGGAAGAAGTTCACTGCGCGAGGCTTCCCACGACACTGCTACCTTCCTGACAACGAGAAAGGCAGAAAGGTAGGTCACTGCTGGGGCCGTCCGTGCATCCGTTCGAATTTATGCTGAACCTGGGCTCCTCGCTGTGAAGGCGGCATTTCCAAACTCCCCTCTGGAAATCCTGCTTTGGACTCACACTGGGCTTCTGAGATCGCGCCCCGTGTTTTCAAGCTTATCTCTGGGGTCACGAGGACTAGAAACCTGCCGATTTTTAAAGAAGAAGAAAAAGCAGAATGCGTGTTCTCAGATTCTGCAGTGGGAAGGACAAAAGCAGATGCAGTCCATGGGTTTGGTTAAGTAGAGCAGGCTAACATGGTGCATGCGTGCATGCATGTATAATATGCAGTAAATGCCTGTCCCTGCCTGACTCCCCAGGGTCAAGATCCTGCTACTGGCAATGTAGTTTTTAATTCATAGAATAGCTGGCCCAAGACATTTTGATACCCAAGGCAGAACATCGTACCACCACCCAGTTTTCCCACAGTGGGGGTGCTTAAAATCTAAGCCAATAAATCAAACTATGCATGATGCTAAATGTTTTAAGAAAATATTCATTTTTTTCTTAAAATACCTCCCGCGAAGGATAGGGCAGGGAAGCATCACCCTTTTCTGTATCTGGTCAAGAGGGCAAGGCTCCTGCAGTTGTCACTGTTGTGATGAAGAGGCAATTTCTCCAGGTGCTGCATGCATACAAAAGACACCTGCTGAAATTCCCTTTTCTGTACAACTGTTAAAGATACAGGAGCCCGGTCCTCTTTTCCATAGGGTCACCCTAATGCAGCGTGGCCATCCGGAGAACACAGAGAGGGCAGAACTGGGCTGCATTTGGCCACCAGATGTAAATTTCTGCACACTGAATTTCCAATCACATTTGGTGGTCCATCAAGAAGCTGCTATGCAACAACTTGAAGTGACACATTTAGCATCAGGTTTAGCTCTAAGGAAGACAACTCCATCACTTGGTGGTAGAGATGCCTTGGTTGTTTTGTAGAATTTTTAGCATTAACATTTAAAGCCTTAAACGGCTTGGGGCCAGGCTATCTGAAGGAGCGCCTCCTCCCATATGTACCTGCCTGGACCCTAAGGTCATCCTCAGGGGTCCTTCTCCGCGAGCCCCTGCCAAAGGAAGTGAGGCTGGTGGCTACCAGGAGGAGCAGGGCCTTCTCTGCTGTGGCACCCCAGCTGTGGAATGAGCTCCCTAAGGAGGTTCACCTTGCACCTACTCTATATTCTTTCAGACGCCAGGTGAAGACCTTTTTATTCTCTCAGCATTTTAACAGTCTATAAATTCAATTTTAACTTGGCTGTTTTAAATTTGTATCTTCAGTTTGTATTTCTGTACTGCTGCTGATTTTATCCTGGTTGGGCTTTTATATTGTATTTTATATCATGGTTTTATACTGTAGTTTTATACTTTGAATGGTTTTAATTTTTGTGAACCGCCCAGAGAGCTCCAGCTATTGGGCGGTATAAAAATGCAATAAATAAATAAATAAATAAATAAATAAATCTTCGCTGCCCTCTTCCCCAGATCCTGAAACTGTTGATCGTGGCTTGGGAACGCCGGCTCATCTTTACCATCGGGACGTCCAACACGACGGGGGAATCCGACACGGTGGTGTGGAATGAGATTCACCACAAGACCGAATTCGGCTCCAACCTCACAGGCCACGGCTACCCCGACTCAAACTACCTGGACAACGTCCTGGCCGAACTGATGGCCCAGGGGGTCTCGGAAACCTACCTGAAGGACTGAGGAGGCGTCTCCGCTCTGCCCCTGTTTATCCCGCCTGCACTTTGCCACGTGCTGCGTGGAAGCGTGAATACTGCCTGCCTCCGCCCGTCCTTCCGTCCGTCCGTGTGTGCGTCTGTCTGTCGATTTGGCTCTCCACCAGCATTCAGGATAGATCCCTTCACTCTCCCGCGTTTGCTTCTGCTGCCTTGACTCCGGATGACCTGCGCGCAGCATCGCCCAGTGTGGCTAAAAGAAACCCGCCGGGACGCACTTCTGCTCCCGGAACAGGACTGTTTAGATCCCCTTCTGTTTTCCCTGCTGGAGGCGTGGCAGGAAGACCACACGAAACGGCGCAAGTGAGCAACTGATACAAATACTCCGCTGTTCTTTTCTTTTTGATATATATATACACACACACACACATATATATATATATTCTTGGCAGTCTGCAATATTCCTCTTGCCCCGACTGTATATGCGCTGCGCGTAAGACACTCTGTGTGACGTCTCTGCAGCTCTTGCATGGGATTTCTGACGCACTAGAGGAGAACGACGGAGCCAATCGCGCTTCGTCCAGGCCCCACCTCATTGTCTCGCCTCCCCTCTTGGAACCTTCTACGCCTCTCCCTCCCGGCTCCCTGTTTCTTCCCGCGATGTCTTTGCCACTCTGCCGGGAGGCAGCAGGAAGGAACCGCCGTTTGGGAGGCTCGAAAGGGTGAAGACCGATGTAACGTCGCAGCGGCGGGTTCCCTCCAAACGTTTATCGCTCTGTCCGCAGACCATTGCAACAGCGTCGGGTTCCCATTTGCACCTCAGCTTTGCAAATTGCCTTACACACAACCATGCCGATGGCTGCTTCTTGCCCCTAGGAAGAGCAAGAAGGAATCGCGGCGAGGCCAGGAACCACAGCTTTCTCTTCTTCCCCACAGCCAGTTCCCCCCACCCAGCGCTGGTGCCACGCCACCGATTTGGCTGCCGAAATTCAGTGGTGCGGCGGTGGCGCCAAACATCGCCCTGCCCTCCATTTTTCTTTAAACCCAAGCACCCCCAAAAAAAGCGCAGCTTCTCGGGAAGCAAATTTGCAACCTCCCAGGAAACTTCGCCAGAGCGCTGCTGTGCTTCTCAACTCCGCTGCTTCATTTGAATGGAAAATCGCAGCAGGGGGGGTAGAAAAAGTGCCTGGGGCTGCATGCGACCCTCTCTCTCTGGCTTTTGGCCCAGGTAGATGCGATGCTTGGTGCGTTGTTTGCTGTTGCGTCAATTGGTTTTATTAAAAATAAATAAACAGCCAGCACTGGAGAGGGTCGGGGAGGTTCTGATTGGGGGCTGTGGCAGAGGCAGAGGCTTAAAACTCATGCTATGGGTTTATTTTTTAAAAGATAAAATACTGACGCAAGCAGGGTGCCAGTTCAACTTGCCCACCTGCCTGCATCAGCATCTTGTCTTCAAAAAACCAGCCAGGCAAGGACACGCAAGGAGACAAACGTGATGCCTAGTTTTGCCCTTAGTCGTCCAGCTTCTCCTGCACCCAGCTGCTCTAACAAACCATGGCTTGTTAACCACGAGCAACCCATGAAGAGAACCCATGGTTTGTTGTTGGGTTGTGAAATTATTATTATTATTATTATTATTATTATTATTATTATTATTATTATTATTATTTTTATACACTACCCCATAGCCAAAGCTCTCTGGGCGGTTTAACAAAGATTAAAACACTGAACATGAAAAACCAATATACAAAATTTCCAAACCATAAAAAGCATAAGAACAGATTAGATAATATTTGATCCCAGCAGAAGCTGGTTTCAGGCAGCCGGCTCGGGTCGACTCAGCCTTCCATCCTCCTGAGGTCGGTAAAATGAGTACCCAGCTAGCTGGGGGAAAGGTAATAACAGCCGGGGAAGGCAACGGCAAACCACCCCGCTATAAGGCCTGCCAAGAAAACGTCAGCGAAAGCTGGCGTCCCTCCAAGAGTCAGTAATGACTCAGTGCTTGTATGAGAGGTTCCTTTCCTTTCCTTTCTAAAAACTCAACCTGTGCTGTTAACTGAGGGTAGTTCATGGTTAACAAACCATGGTTTGTTACCGTGGCTGGGTTCACACAACACAACGGCCCACGGTTCAACGGCAGCCCACGGTTCAACCCATACTCAACCTGGAGTGTGGGTTATGTCGCGTGAAGCCAGCCTGTGTGGTGGCATGGGGAGCATGGCTCATTGTTCTGGCGGCCAGAAGGTTGCGTTCCCTGAACGGGCTCCAGCCGCACCCTATCAGCCACCACATCCTTCAACATATTTTTGAAAAAACATTGAATACATTTTTAATAGCATTGCAGTCGGGGACAGAAACATTTCAACTCCCCCATCGTGCTCCAACTGCTCTTAAAATGTTATGTCTGCCTTCATCCAAGTTTACACCTCATACATTCTAGGACAGCAGTCCCCAACCTGATGCCCAGCAGATGTGTGGGACTATAATTCCCAGAATCCTCCAGCCAGGGATTCTGGGTGTTGTAGTCTGATCTAGAGCCTGCCAGTTGGGCGAAGGCTCTTATAGGATCCGCCTCCCCAAGAACTTTCACGCGGTTTGCCCTCGCTGCGACTGGTTGTCAGCAAAAGTCTTGCCTTGCCGGGACAGCCCCATAGATTTGACTCAGCCCTAGAGCTGCTAGCCTCCTGTGCCTTACCCAGCACAGCAGAGAGGGGAATTTTGCCAGTTGCGGGTTTTCCTGCCGCACTGCAGGGCACGGATGGGAAAAGCTGCTCCCAAATTCTCCCCTTGGGACAATGGCGAAAACTGTGCAGGCCTCGGATTCGGAAATCCGAATCACAGAGGCCATTTTATGGCGGATCCTCCGTTTTTTTCTTGCACAGCCCTAGGCCTCCGAGGAGGCAGAGCGGGCGATTGCGGTAGACGCAAGGACACGTGTGGCCACCGTTCGGTAAGTGCAGTCCCGCCCCCCATGCACTGCATGCTGGGAGTTGTAGGCTGTAACTTGCTTACGGAGGCCTAGAGCTGTGCAAGAAAATGGCGGATTCGCCATAAAATGGCCTCCGCGATTCGAAGTTCCGAATCTGAGGCCCGAGGCTTGCACAGCCCTGGCGAAAAGTACAAGAATCTCTTCCTGTATGGAATCTCTGATGCCCTCTCGTGGTTGCACTGTGGGGAGAATTTTGGCTGGTGCATCTTCTCCCACGGCCTTCCCATCCTAAGTAGCTTGGCACCGATCCGCAAGTGTCCAACTTACTGCTCTTTCTGCAGATCGAGGGAGGGGGAGGTGCCATTTAGGGATGGATTCATAAATACGCTCTGCGCGCTTTCCTGGGCACAATCTGTGCCCATCTTGCTCCAAACTAATTTCACATGCCTACCGCTCACAATTCAGTGGCTGGCCTGTGTTGAAAGACAAGGAGGGAGGAGCAATGGTTTGTTTGTTGGCAAAGGCAGGTATCTGCTCCAGTGAAGCGTTGATGTGGATTGGGGTGGGGTGGGGTGACATTCCCTGACCACACGCACCTGTGGAGCAAGGGTCCTCGGTTTCATTACCTGGGAAGTTTTAGTTCTCCAGCTGCCAGAACTGAATTGCATCAAGAAGCCACCCACCACCACCACCACCACCACCCAGCAGGAAGGGGGAAATTAATTTAGGAATGCATTACATCTGTGAGCGTGGCTTCGGTCCGCAGCAGGCAGATGCAATGCAAAAAAAATGAGACAAGAGCAGAGCTGAGAATTGGTTTCCTTGCAGGAGGGACCCTAAACACAGCAGGGCTGGCTTACCATGTGTCGAAGTAATAAGATACATGCGAGGGGGGTGGGGGCACATATGACCATTCCCTGTCTAAATTTGCCCAACTGGCTGTTGGTCAAAACTCTATAGGACGGACACCTGGTTGGAGAAGAAGCTCCCCTTGGGGCAAACTGAAGTCTTCCACCTTCTCTGACCGGGGGACCCACCCTTAGCCCAGACATGCATTACAGGACCCGTAGATAGGTATGATGGCAGTGCCACTGGCCCCATTCCCCTTGGCTCAGGCCACCCACTTCTGAGTCTCAAAGACCGGTGATTTGACAGAGCGCTGACTGAGTATCCTCTGCCCAAAATGGCAGCCGTGGTACACCTCCCCTCCATAACGCTTAGCGCTACTTATGTCATGACTTCACAGTGCACCATGCTTACCCACAATGCACCATGTTGGCCCACTCCTTCCAACAGCAATAGCCAGTCATGCAAGGAAGGGAAGCGTAGAATTCGGCGATGTCCCAACCAGATGGGTAGTACTAGACCGGGGGTGGGGAACCTAAACCCATTGGCCAAATTCAGCTCACCCTGAGTCCCAATCCAACCATCCAGGGTTCCTCTGACCCCCCACCCCTTTCCCCCCAACCACCAATCTTTGGGTTGTCCCCCAGCTTTTCTGCCTCCCCCCCCCCATTCTAAAAGTTTGAAATCTTTCTCTTAAGGCATTAAATGATACTGGCAGTAGCAGCTTTAAGCTAAATAGGTTGGGGGGCTGTTTTTGGGGGGGTTGTACTTTTTTACCCCACCCACCACTGGAATATGTGTCCCCACAAGTTTCTCTGAGATGGAATTCAGACTGAAAGTCTAAAGACTTTCCCCAGAAGTCAGAGACAGCCTGGACACGCAGCTGCCATTTTCAGCGGTGGACATGTGGTTCACGTCACCGCTAGTAACAGCCTCGGAATCAAACTAAAATAACTGGTCAGAGATGGGTAGAACAAGTAGGACTAGTACGTTGGCATAATTCACCAAGAGTAGTTTGATATAGGATGAATGCTAGACGCCGTGGAAGGGCCGTATGCTTCCCAACTTACCAGAGATTTGTGCCGCGCCTTTAAATCAGCCAAAGCAGCTGACGTTTCTCCTGCCTCTTTCGTTCCTTGCTCCTGCTGGCTGCTGCACCTGGAGCCATGATGATTCCACTCCACGCTGTCAAAAGGGCCGCCTCTGGCGCTGTGTCAAACCCTCCCCCACCCCTCGCCATCCTGCTCCGGCCGTTCTCATTTGGCGTACGGGACTCCCCAAGGCTTAATCTGAACCGGAGCCCAGCACGATGCGTTCTCTCCCCACCCTAACCCTGCCTTTGGTAGTGGTGGGATACCAGTGGCAATTGACCCTGGAGCCAAGGGGGAAACACAACAAAGGAGAGTGCCTCTGAGGGTGTGCAAAGTGCCTTTCTCTCATCACTGTGCAACCACAACATGCCGTGCATACCCACATCCTGTACGGAGCCACACATCTGTGGGTTAGGTTGGAAACCGCCCTGGTATAGGGGTCCCCATTAATAGCCCTAGTTTGGGGGATGCTGCACTGAGAATTGGCTTTGGGTAACGCCCCTTAAGCTGAATGAAGATTTCATCCTTCTCTCTTTTCTCCGTTTCTCCATCAGTCTGTCCCTTTTGTTATCGGGAACAGATGCAGCAGCGTTTCCCCAACTCGGGCGGGTTGAGAAACCCTCTTTTTCGTGGAATTAAAACGGCAGGCCCAGTTCCGCTCCTCCATCCGAAAAGGGTGGATTTTTAAAGCGCATCAGAATTGCCCAGCTTCAAAGGAGTCTGCCTGTTGTGACAATGGGTGAGTCCCTGTCCTAGGGACGCTGTGTCACTGCAGTGGGGAAGGACTCCATGATCCTATCAGATGCTCAGTACAGAGATATGACAGAGGTATCTGCCCCTGGTGGCGGCTCCCTGAAAAGAAGCCAGTGACTCGTTCAGAGAGGTGGCCGGCAACCTCCACTAATTGTGGATACTTCGAGCTCCTGGGAACCTTGATTGAGTCAAGATATGCCCTGAGCCACACTTTTTGGAATTCTCCATTTCCTGCAGCACCATGCGACTCGTGGGTGTCCAAATGTTTTCGCCTCCAACCATTGGCTATGCTTTCTAGAGCTGATCCGAATTCTGGGCCAAAACATCTGGAGTGGCCACAAGTTGCCCACCCCTTGCAGTCACAACCCCGCCCCCCCCAGCTTCCTTTTGGGCATATTGTTCACATTCAGCATCACATGGTAAGGTTTTTCCTAGACTGTACCATTTCGGGCTCTACACCAGGGGAGGAGTGGAGGCAGTTGCACATTCGAATGCTCCCTCACGGAAATAACTCCTCGCATGGAGAAAAGCAGCATATCAAGGAGAAGGGTTCAGCTTTCTCTCTGATCGTGCTATTTTTCTACCTGTAAGACTTATTTTATTTGGGGGGCTGTTCAGACAACACACTAAGCCATGGTTAGGGCCGCTAACCCTTTTGCAAGCAGTTGGTGAGCATGGTTAAACTGTGGTTATGTAGCCGCCATGGTTATGGAAAACGCACTTTGCACAACACGACTTTGCACGACACAGAACACTTTACCATCATGGCTTAACGTGACGTCTGAACAGAGCCTTTATGTTATTGGGGAGGGAGCAGTGAAGAAGCGTTCAAGCATGCAATCTTCCCATTGCAGTGAGAAGTGATGTATTTTCAGAACTGGTTTTGTTCCAAAAATTGCTTCCCCCCAGCTGGTGTCCCGGCTCCCAACCGGGATGCCAGCTGGCTTCGAATTCAGCTCCTTGCATCCGTGTGATGTATGTCAGTAAGTAACTCACCGCACGCATCATCAAGAGAGCTGACAGAATAATGATGAGGCTTCAGCCTCACGCGGAAGATTCTTTTGGGGGGGGGTGTCGATAAAGAGCAGCAAATGGAAATTCTTTGTTGCTGTTCTTCTTTTTGAACTTTAAAAGCTGATCCTATGCTTAGATCTGTCATGCTCCTGATTGGGACAGATAACACCCTTTGCCATCATTGAATGGATTTTGCTGTGTCGCGGTTGTGGGAAATAATGAAACCGGTAACTCGATAAGGTGCTGCAGAACACGGCCCGGCTCCAGGAACAGTTGGCAGCATGAGAGACCGTTTTCTACGAGGTCAGACTAGTTGTCTGTCTTGTCTACTCTTCAGGGCAATGTAGCTTAGTGGCTCCGATGTTAGTGGGGCAGTGACTCCGCTCCAGGTTTCAGTCAGAACTCTAAAGGAGCTCTCCAAGGTGTGAAAGCACCTTGGATAACTCCGTAGAGTTCTGAGTGAAATCCGGAATGGATTCGCCGGCCCACTGACATGGGATCCACCAGCTTCCATTCTTCCAGGATCTCAGGTGGGGAAGGGTTTTCCTTTTAACTGAGATGCTGGGATAGAACCTACAACGTTCTGCATGCCAAGTAGGTGCTCTACCATTGAGCGATGGGCCCTCCCTGAGAGAGATTTATGCGTCTCATGAGTTTTGGGGGAAAACAGGCCCTTTCCAGTAGATCTGCCAGGAGACCAAAAATTCTTGGAAAAGCCCTGATGCTCCATCCCATATGGAGTCTCACTGCTCAGGACTGGCTCAAGACGATTTGCAGCCAAAGGTGCGCAGTACCCCTGAACATGCGCAAAACTGAAGTCAGGGAACGGGTTGTGATGCACTGCAGGTCCTGCGCTTTTAACCACACAAGGGCATATCAGGCCTGGCCAATCAGAAAGCTTCATGTTGCCCCTGACAGAGTCTCTCTTCCGGGGGGATTGTGGGAAGTGAAAATGGCAGCCCCAATTAAAATGGCAGCAACTCGGCGCCAATTGGAGAAGAACGACTGTGACTGGAGAACCCCACCAGTGTGGTTGCTGGCAAAGGAAGGGGTCCAGTGTTGAGGAACCCTTCGAGACCGGAGCTGTCCCAGAGTGCAAAAAGCATTACAAGTGAAGTGACTCCTGTACAAAGTGACCTTGTCCTAGTAGCTATGTGGGTTGCAGGGGAATCTTGACTAGGCCGAAGCCTCCTTCCTGTTATCTGAGAGCCATGCTAAATACCTTTGTCACCCTCTTTATTGGACCCTGTTGGTGTAGGACGGGGGCAAAGAGACTCTGGCCTGGGGCCAACGGTCGCCTTCTTGGGGTCCCAATCCAGCCTTTCGTGGTTCCCCAGACAGCCACCTACTTTCCCCCTGGCGCTTACCTCCTTCCATCGTTGGGTGGCTTCCTGGCTCCCCCCTCCCCCAATTCTAAAAGGTTTGAAATGCCTCTCCTAACACTTAGTTACCGGTAGTAAGAATTTTAAGAAAGAATATGCTGGCGATTGTGGCATTTTGACCACGCCCCTTTTGCCTTTAGCTACGCCTCTTCTTGCCTTAGGATCGGCCCACTGCTAAAATGTGACCCTCAAAAGCTTCTTCAAAATGGAATTTGCCCCTCCATGGGCTCAAAGAGGTTCTGCACCCCAGACGTAGCGTGGTGTAAGCTTGCCTAAGTCTCACAGAACTGCTCACCACAGGCCCAGTTTGCGTAGGAACAAGTACAAGTTTCACATATTCCGTTGGTTTTTTCCTCCCATCATTTGCTCTCCTGCCTTTCTCTGGTCTTCGATCCACTTTCCCCCCTCTAAACCCTGGTTGCTCCTTTGGAGTTCATCCCTGCCCCCCAACTCTTTCCTCCTCTGCAGGGTGCAGGGCTGCTCCCATGAAAACAAGAAGCATCCATCCTTTGTGGTGTTGGAAGGTTGTGGGTAGATATCTCTTAGGGATATTGGAGAACTCTACGATGAATATGACCTGTAAATTCCATGTCGTGTTTCTCAGAAAACTCCTGCTTTCGGTGGGAGGCAAATGACGAGGCTTGCTAAGTAATCCACAAAGCTTTTATTAAGCAACAAACATCTCTTCTACCTGAAGAGAGTCTAACCTCTTGGAAACATCCCCCTAGGCAAAGCTAGGCAAACTAAGCAAGAAAATTGTCCACTCAAGGAGAATAGGAAGCCACTTCCCAAACATCCGTAATTTCAGAGAGCCTGGTGCGGAGGCAGGTTCTGGCATAATCGAACTGGCTTTCTCACGCCTTCCTTCCGCCCCATACATTTAAGCCTCTGGCAGACTCTAACATCAGCTAGGTTGTCAGGACGCTCACCTCTGGAAGAAGGCTCACTTCCCACTGAGTGTGTAGGATTTGGCCTTGAGGAGATAAGCTCTGGAGAGGGCTGACTCCCAGCTGGGGAATCCTCCATGACAGCTTCCTCCCCCACTGGTCCAGGCTGGCTGGTGTCTGGCGCTGCATCTTCTAGTTCTGAATCTGATTGATTACCTGAAACATCTTCTCCCAAAACAGGGGCAGAAGGATTAGACACGACATTCCATAGCAGACTGGCTTTTTCCGAGCCATGGAGATGTCATTGACACGGTTGGATACTGTGGAGGAGGGGAAATTACGCTAATTTGTATTAGTGCCAAAGTACGCATCAGCGCAACTGCGCATTGGGTAATGCGCTGATGTGAACTAGTGCTATTGTGGATTAGTGCAAGTAGAACAAAATTCTGGTTAAAAAAAAATGGATTCTGTCAATGAGTGGATGATGGAACAAAACACAGCCGACGATCCGCAAAACACAGACGGAATGGATTTAACAAAATCCGTACATCCCAATGGTTTGTTTTCTCCTAGCAGGTTTTGTTGTCTGCAGACGGCAAGCGGTAGGAGTCTAGAGGAACTTGGGATATCTGGATATCATTGAGATGCACAAATCTAATATATTCCAACCTCTACTTCTTGTTGGCCTTTCTCTAGAGTAAGAAATGTGGAGGCCTAATGAGGTACCTATTATGGACACAAGTTTTAACGGCGGTATCGGCCTGAGCTCGAAGTGTTTGCTTTTTAAAGTCTTGGAAGAGCCGCATGGCCCAGGGAGCATCGTGATTTGGGCTGAGCGGGGGAAGAGGGCACCATTTTCTAAGTGTCTTGGGAGAGTCCATTGCTTCTCTCATTTGGAATCACGCTGCGCTTAAAACCACCTGTTCCTTTAAAGAAGGGGCATGGGCAGAGATGGGAGGTGATGGTGGTAAATAGGTGGGGTTCAAGACCAAGACCGCGTGCACCTATGGAAGGTTTTCTCCGTCCTTACATCATGGATCTTTTCAAACTTTGAGAGCGATCCTCTGGTCCTTGGGCGAGCATCCCAGGGACCGTCGGACAGCTCAGGAAATCATTCTAAGGTCAGAGATAGTCCTCGGAAGGGGGACTCGGAGATCTGACCCCAGACCTCTACCCCTTGCAGCCAACATGGAAAGGAACGTGCTGGTTGCTTCTCCGAGGTTGGAGACATGAACTCAGAGGAGGAAAGAAGACATTCCGGTGGGCAAAGAGGGGAGGAGACAGGAGAGGCCAGGATACAATTTATCCTGAACCTTCTCTCGTCCCCTTCCCTCTGGAGTTCTTTCACTGCACAGGCTGAAAAGCCCATCTAGTGATGATAGAAGAGATTGCCTTCCCCTGGCCTGCTGGTTTCACCCCGATAGTGTATAGGAAACGCAGAAGCCCCTGAGTTTGAGAGCTTCCGAACTGCAAGGGTGCAACTGATAGGCTTGCACCCCTAGGTTTGACTAGGGCAACCGCAAAGAGAAAAGCCTGTAGTCTAAAACCAGGCATTTATTTATTTAGTTAGTTAGTTTAGCATTTTGATCCCGCCCTTTAGCCAAAAAGGCTCTCAAGGCGGCTTACCAAAATATTTCTTAAGACAGTCCCTGCCCACAGGCTTACAATCTTAAAAACAACAACCATGACACAAAAGGAAAGAGGATTGGGAGGGAGGGGGGCTGAGTCTGAACAGCCCAGGGCGGGACAGGTTGTGTTAGCTGTATCTCCTGGCATGTCCGGCTCTAGCTAGAGCTACTGGTGGAGTAGCGGAGAAAGTTGTCACAACAAGAGCATGGTCAATCAAGGTTCCTGTCTGGAGCTCCGTAAGGGCTTTGTAATTTCCTTTGTGTGTGTGTGTGTGAGTGTGTGTGTGAGTGTGTGTCTTTCTCTCTTTCTCTGTGTTCATGCTCAGCATGTGTTGATATCTTTACAAATTTATGCAGTAAATGTGGAATCCAAACGTTCCCGGTGTGTTGCATTTTATTGTATTACTAGTGAAAAAGCCCGTCGTACGACAGGGGTATTTATTTTGTTAAAGCACAAATTAACACGAAACGTTAAAGTAAAAGCCTTGCTAACATTTTTATAACTGGTGAGGAGGTTAGCCTTCTGTCAAATTTACCCTCATGAGACAAATGACTTACTGAGAGTGGGTTTTGGCCCGTCTGCTAGGCTGGAAGGTCCAGGTAGTTATTTTTTTGGAACTTCCCTAGAAGGCCGCAGTTCCGAGACAGCGCCAAAGGGCAAAAACTATAACTGTGAGGAGGAGCACTCTGGCATTTTATATATAGAGACTAATGTAAAGTCCGTCCATGTCCCCATCTGTCTTCCAAAATTTGGATGCGGCATGGTGAGTCCCCTCCCCCTCCCTCACGCCCCTCCCCAATTGGCCACCTCTGGCCTTTCCCCCCTCCTCACTGGTGGCAACAGCTTAACTATGCAGCTGTGCCCAGGGCCCACCTTCACGCCAAACAGATTGGCCAAACAGGGCTGTCTGTCATCTCGCTGTTTGGTGTGGAGGGGATTATTTGCTATTAAAACTCGAGCTTTGAGCTTTTTTGAACTTTCAAAATTTTCTGCACGTCTGCACTGCTCAAGCTTCCATTTAAAACAAAAATGAGCAAAATCGGTCTGGTAGATCTCGAGTAATAAGCCTTACGATATTGTATTCTTATATAAGATTATTGTTTTTGATTCTCTGAGCCAAGAAGCACCTTGCTAGATGGAAGTTTGATTCGATTCGATCCACTTTCTTGGTTTTCGACCACTGCTGGCAAAGTGGCTGCTGGAAGTTCATAAGTTGGGTATGTTGGCTGGGAATTATGGGAGTTGTAGTCCAGCACATCTGGAGAGCACCAGGTTGGGGGAAGGTTGCTCTGTTCCTTTGTGTTCCGAAAGAGGATTCATTCCCAATTAGCCCTGTAGGCCAGGTGTGGGCCATTTGTGTGGCCCTCCAGATGTTTTGGCTTACAACTCCCCAACAGACCTAGCAAGCATAGCCAGTGGTGAGGCAATCATGGGAGTGTATCCCTGATTTACCATTCTCACATCACCCGCGCCACATGGTAAAGCTTTTCCTGGACTGTACCATTTTGGGTTGCAGAATGGAGTGTTTGGGTTGCGCATTTGAATGCTTGTGGAAACAACTCATTGCACGGAGAAAACCAGCATATCAAGGAGAAGGATTTGGCCTTTGCTCTGATCTTGCTACCTTTCTACATGTAAGATTTGATGTTATTTTATGGGGGAAGGGGCAGTGACGAAGCATTCAGACATGCGTTCTTCCCATTGCAGCCCAACACAGCTGAAGTTTCCGAACACTCTTCAAAGGCAGCCCCACGTAGAGCGCATGGCAGTAATCCAAATGGGATGTAACTAAGGCATGTGTCACCGTGGCCAGGTCAGACCAGGAATGAGAGATGTTTTTAACAAGGGAAAACTTGCAGGTTTTCCAGTCCCTCAGGCAAGCAAACTCACACAGCACACCCAAATCAGTGTGCTTCATTGCAGGACATCTCATGGCAAAAGCTTATTGGTTACCCTCTTCAGAAACCATATAGGTGATGGTCAGTAGCTATAGGCTCTAAGAAAGTCCAGAACTGTCAAAAATTGGTCACTTTCGAGCGTGGCTGAGATCCTCATCAACGTGGTTTCATTGCCCTCTCCACGGTTCCATTTCTAAACCCGGACAAGGATGATTCTTCACAGCTCCCTTCAGAACAGGGATGGGGGTGGGAGCAGATAAAACTCCAGATGTTTTGGACTTCAACTCCCAGAAGCCCCTGCTAGCATGGCCAATGGGAGTTGCAGTCCCAAAACATCTGTAGATCTTTCTGTCTATCCCTTCTCTAAAAGGAAAAGTGATGTTAGGCTTCTGCCAGGGCCCTCAAGACCAGCAAAGAATACCATTTATGTAGCCATGGTGTCTAACGCTGCTTGTGAAACAGCTTCGGGCTTGCTGGACGATTCGGAACGATGCAAGGTTTGGGAGAGATTCGTACGTGATTGAGGGGGACGGGGACTCATTCCCCCAGGGCCCAAGGCTTCCTCAAGAGACATTGTTGCACATGCACCTTGGCATAAGCTCATGATTTATGGGGCCTCTTTAGCGCTGCTGCAGCAGCCCTATCCCTGGGGAGCGGAGTTTTACGGCTGTCGCTGCACTCGAAAATAAATGGAAATGGTTTGTGAAGCAAAGCTGGTGTCCTATCAGCCCCAAAGAAGCCACCCAGTGAGCCAGACGCCTGGCAGCCTCTTCACTGCCCTCAGTCCAGAAGATCGGTCCAGTGATAGGGTGCATGTGCGCGCATGCCATGGAGCAAAGCCACCGTTCAGGATTCATCACGATGGGCTGGCAGCCAACCTGCTGGCCGGCATAAGCCCCCCATGATGCCCTTCGTACGACAACCCACCCACCCCCACCTGCTTCTGTTCGCTTGTCCTAGCCTGCCCTCAGCCCTCTGGGGGGAAAACCTATTTCAGTCCTTGCTCTGGACTACACATGAGTCACACTTCTGCCTGCATTACGGCAAAGATAGACGGAACGCTTTTCAGAGCGATGAACACCATCGATGCTTTTGGAAGACGCAAACCTTCCTTTCTCCTGGGAGAAATCAATTATCCAGTTCGGGAGGTTTGCAGCAGGATTGAGGTTAAGCCAGCAAAAAGCCACTTCGGACTGGTTGGTGTCTATTGGCTAGTGCTGAAAACATCACCAACAGCTGTAGGAGTATAGGAAACTGCCTTACACCAAGTCAGGCATCTGGTCCATGTAGCTTTGGGGTTTTTAACGTGCCTGCAGGATACCTCACTAGGCTCTACACCCCTCCCAGTTTTTGTTTTATTTCTTAAGATTTATTTATTTATTTATTTATTTTGCATGCTGCCGCCCTCTTTATTTGGGTTCAAAAGAGTGGTTTTGTGTTTTAGAACTTAGACCCCCCCCACACACACACACACAACTCTGCCTTGTACTTAAGTTCTTGGAGAAATTACTTTTCTTTGCATCATTTTAGCTTCTGGGAAATGAGTGGTTTGAGACAGCCCATGCCTGCCATTTTGTGAAAGTGCCCATGACATTCTAACAGTTGCGAAGCTTTTCCTGATGCCCAGCCGGAACCTGGCTTCCTGTAACTTGAGCCCATGATTCCGTGTCCTGCACTCCGGGAGGATCGAGAAGAGATCCTGGCCCTCCTCTGTGTGACAACCTTTCAAGTCCTTGAAGAGTGCTATCACGTCTCCCCTGCTCCACTCTGGAGTGCGGGTGGCACTTGCATGGCAAAGGTGAATACAGCAAGGAGGAACAGGGCACTATGAAACCGGGGTAGGGATGGAGCATGAATCCCATGCTTTTTTAAAAAAAAAACACTAAGGGAAATTCATTACGCAGGAAGCAAATCCAACCTCTGTGTCAAGCGCAGCTGGCTTCTGTGAGCTTGAGAAATTCTGCCAAACGTTGCCATTTCATTTCATATAATTTATTCTGCTTTAAAAGAAACAACACCCACTTTGCACAATTTCATTACCACGGGGAGTGGCAAAGGAGCGGTACGGGGCGCCAAGGAAGCTTCACGCCTGTGCCCAGTGACGCTCCAATAAAGACACCCGCCTGGCTGCCGGGATTTCAAATGGCCATCGCTCCTGCCCTTTCGAGCCTGTGGGACTGGAAACTTGTCGTTTGGCGAGATTGTCAGGAGGCTAAACGTTGTGCGCAACGCCGCAGTGTGTGCTCCTGCAGGTTCGCAACACGGACCGACGCGCTGCCCTGGGCTTCCTCCCTGGTAAACAAAAAGAGGTCTCACGCTTTGGGAGGTTCTGCTGGAACGCACCCTAACAACGGTCTCAAAGAGGACACGGACTGGGTGCAGCCACACGGAAGTGAGAGGCCTCCGTCGTTACTTTCTTCCGCCTCCTCTTTTTCTCTTCGTCCGAAGCTGTAGACTTGCTGTGGCGGCCCCACGACCGCCTCAAAGGCCATGCCGCTGGCGACAGACGTGAAGGATCCCAACACCCCACTCCCCTGACAGATGTAAATACATCATTACAATACGGAGAAAACACAACTGGGGGCCCGAGCGGAGGAATCCATCTAGGTGTGGGGCGCCACGTCGGCCGCACCCTTCTCGCCTTCTGCTACCCGGTGCTCAAAGGCTTCGTGGGCCCGCTCCAGATCCTGAATGACTTCTAAAAGGCGGCTTGCTGCTCTCATCCTCCGGCCATTTGTGTCTGGGGGGGGGCAGAGAACAGAAGGAGAAAACATGGGTGGAAGGCAGCGGAGGCTGGTGACTCCAAGGTCACTGGGGTTGCGAATCTGCTCTGGGTTTCAGTCAGAACTATCCAGAACTCTAAAGGAGCTATCCAAGGTGATTTGTGGTTCAGATACTGCCTTTCCAATGCATTACATAATCTTTATAAACCACCCAGAGTGCTTCAGCTATGGGGCGGTATACAAATGTTGATAATAATAATAATAATAATAATAATAATAATAATAATAATAATAATAATAATAATTCCCAGTGGTGCAGATAGGGCTGAACCTTGGGCCAAAGTCCAGGGCCCTGTCGCCCAGCACACACCCCAAATGACCCCCCAAACTCCCAAATTAGTTTATGGTTATTGTGAAATAAAAGGCAATTGATTAACTGGGCACAGCCTGGACCTGATGGTTTACCCAACAACCTGTACTTTTCTTTTCTTTTTAATGAAATTAAAACAGAAACAAAGCAACAGTTTTTAGAGTTGGTAAAGGGAAGCCGCCGTTGACACAATGGCGTTTGGGGCTTTGTTAAATATTTGACAATATTTGCCCAAGGCCAAATCAGAGGTCAGCACTTGACCAGTTCAATTGACCAGCAGGACGACCTTACAGGGACGTGTTGCAGTATGTTAGGGTCACTTCTTTGCAGAGGCTCAGCCTTTTACCCTTGCCAAACCCGACAGAGATACGACGGAAGAAAGGAAACTTCCTTTCTTATTTTCTTTCTGTTTCGATCTGCGAAATGACCTTCTCTCAAGGCTTTGGTGCCGTTCGCTTGCTTGGACATGCTGACTTAATGGCCTTCGACGTCTGGTGTGGTCATAGCTAGGAAACATGCCCTGCCTACTCCTTTGGGGGGGGGTGTGAAGACAACACTATTGAAATTTGAAACACACACACACACACAGTGAGATAAAGAGATGGCGTGGCCGAGCGAGACAGAAAGGAGAGAGGGAGGGTGGCAAAGAGAGAGAGAGAGAGGAGGGAAGGAGGGAGGGGAGAGAGAGAGAGAGAGAGGTGTGGGTTGACAGAGAAAAAAGAGAGGGGAGGGAGAGAGAGAGAGAGTGCCAGAGAGGAAGAGCAAGACAGAGAACAGGAGAGAGAGGTGAAGTGGCACAGAGAGAGAGAGGGAGGGATTAGGGGAGAAACAGACAGACGAAAAACGGGAAGGGAGGGAGATAGAGAGAGAACAGGAAAGAGGTAGGGTGGCACAGAGGGGGAGAGAGAAAGATGAAGGAGGGAGGGAGGGAGAGAAAGAGATAAGGAGAGGAGGGAGACAGGGAGATGGTGTGGCAGAGAGAGAGAGAGAGAGACTGGTTTGCACCTAGCAGGCAAGACGTGGTCTCGGAAGGCTGCACAACAAACGTTTGCTTCTCAACCTTGCATTTACAAGGGGGGTGCATTGGCAAAGAAACAGATGCCACCCAAAGGCCAGAAGCCTCCCGTGCCGTCTCCTCACCAGGGAATGTGACCTTGTAAAAGGCTCTCTCCTGCCACTGAGGATCTCCACCACCTGGGGAACTGGGGAGCATGAAGCAATACATTCAGGGCCGGCCTCAAGGGTAGGCATGGTTGGGCACCTGCCGAGGGCCCACGTCAAAGCAGGGGTCCACTGTCAAGAGCCCCCCTGGAGATGCGCCTCCTCTTCCCCACTGCAACCCGCTGGTCCACCTGCCTGTCGCTTTGGCCCAGACAACGGTGGTGGCGAGAAGGAGGACCAGCAGGTGCCGCGGCCTACCTGCTCCCTGTCTCTCTGCCTATCAAGCAAGCAGCTGGTGGCAATGATGAGGAAGAGGAGGAGGAGGAGGAGCGAGAGCAGCTGGTGACAATGGCGGTGAGAAGATCGACTCCCTGCGGGCAGGAGCCCATTGTGCGTGTCTTGCTCAAGGGCCCTCCAAAACCTGAAGTCGGCCCTGAAGAAGAAGATGGAAGAAGACCTGAAGGCACCACCTTTGCCCACAGACTGGGGACAGGTGTGTCTCTCCACTGTAGTGCTGCCTGTCAACCCACGGCTGGTCAGATGGGCAGAAACTGGGTGGAGAACGGTGGATCTCCCTAAATCTGGATGAACGGATGACTCATGGAGACCATAAAGCCTACATCTTATAACCCAGTGGGGACGTGAAACGGGGTACACAGCCTATGGCTCCCAGCCCAGACTCGCTTCCTGCTGGGCTCCTACAGCAACCAGAAGGTCTGACTGGACCTCAGAGAAGATCCCATCCCATTGGGTTATTGTTAAGCCAATCATCTGGGCTCTCCCATTTCATCCCTCCTTATGAGCTCAAGGCATTTTTTTACTTTCCGGCATGGTGAACATCGGTCATCCATCCAGGAGAAGGAATCATTTACACTTGATTAAGGATGTACAGAGCCTTTATTGTCATCTGACAGCAAAGAGGAAGGGAACTCCTATTCCCATGGGTTTGGGAGATGGTGTGGGTGGAAATGTCCCTATTTCCATCTTTTGGAAGGATGAAGGCTACAGCTGGCCTTTCACCTTGGAAATTCTATTGGCTGAGCTGCTGTGATGTCATGCAACGTTCACAAACGTTGCTAGCGGCTGGGGAAGAAGGTTCAACTGTACTGTTGGCAAACTGCAGCTTTTGTCAGGAAGGTGAATGGTCAATTTGCTGGGCGTGCATCAACACGCATC
The DNA here is from genome assembly GCF_023053635.1 of Elgaria multicarinata webbii. Lineage (NCBI taxonomy): Eukaryota > Metazoa > Chordata > Lepidosauria > Squamata > Anguidae > Elgaria > Elgaria multicarinata. Next base: position 16,246,255 of record NC_086188.1, on the reverse strand, counting down.
TATGCGCTGGGAGCCCAATGGCTCTCAAAAGCTGGGCGTTGCTGCAAGACCAGAGACAGGGAAGAGCACATATTTTCATGGAAGAGGAAGGTCATTGTAACACTGGCCTCGCTTCCCTGCTTGTGCTCACATGAGCAAATTTGGAATAGCTTTGCGGTCACTTGCTCCCGCCCACCATCACCCCATATCTGTGGGGCTTTGAGATTGCACCATAGGATCTGCTACATAAATGCCCCCCCCCCACGCTGCAGATCATGCAGACATAGGCAATATCCCAGGAAGACAGTTCTGCAACTTGCAGCACAATTGCACATATTCTGACTCATTTGACACTTCTGCCCTCTCACCGCTTCAGATTCTGCCAACCGGGGGTGGGGTGGGGGGAATAGGGTGACCCTATGGAAAGGAGGACCGGGCTCCTGTATCTTTAACAGTTGAATAGAAAAGGGGATTTCAGCAGGGGTCATTTGTAGACATGCAGCCCCTGGTGAAATTCCCTCTTCATCACAGCAGTGAAAGCTGCAGGAGCCCTGCCCTCTTTCATATCTGGGCAGGGCTCCTACAGCTGTGACGAAGAGGGGGTTTCACCAGGGGCTGCATGCATACCAATGACCCCTGCTGAAATCCCCTTTTCTATACTGCTGTTAAAGGTACGGGACCCCGGTCCTCCTTTCCATAGCCCCCCCCCCCCCGCCCCCCTAAAGAAAAGGTCCTACCTTTCTGAGCTCTGTTGCCCTGCTCCTGCACAGCCGCTGTGCTCAAAAACTCCTGGTGCTTCTCGCTGTAGAGGGAGAAGGACAGTTTGTTATGGGCCTCCAAGCTATTAAAGTCAAATGACTGCTGAAATCAATCTGTCACATTGTTAACTGCAAGTTCTAAAAGCACAGCCTCTTAGAAAGCAACCCTTCTCTGCACCAAGAATTTCCTTTACTTAAGGCACAGAAACACGGTGTTTAGACACAGGAATCCCTTTTTCTTCCTAATCATTTAAAAAACAAAAAGAACTCTTATTTATTTTTTGCATTCCAAAGGGACTTAAGGCCAAATCTGGCCAAAACAGCCATTAACTTATGGACATTACTGTAGCAAATCAATGCTATCAATTACGCAGCTAATTCAGTGGAGAGCCGTATCACAATAGACAAACAACTCAAACGCAAAATCCCAAAAAACATTATTCATCGCCTGAATCCAAAAAAACATTATTCATCGCCTGGAAGACCTTGGCTGTCTGATTATCCATAACACTTTTTATTGGAAGTGACAGGCAATGATTAAACTCAAGAACAGGAGGAAATCGGCGTTTATTATATCCGCTGTCTTTCATCCGGGTGGAAGGTGAATTCTCAGCAGGCGGCTGCGACTCAGGGGAAGGGCCCCTGCTTTGCATGCAGGCAGGGCCAGGTTTGATCTCCAGCGATGTCTCCAGTATTGAGAAGGACTTTGGAGAGTCGCTGCCGATCAAAGTAAAAAAAAATATTGGGCTAGATGGACAAAAACTCTGACCAGGTATAAAGTAGCGTCCTATGAGGAAGCTGGGATGCTCTCCTTGATCCACCCAGAGTGCGGAACAAAGAATAACAGGTTCAAGTTACAGGAAGCCAGATTCTGGCTGGACATCAGGAAAATCTTCCTGACTGTTAGAGCAGTATTGGAACCAATGACCTAGGGAGGTCGTGGGCTCTCCCATACTGGAGGCCACCTGTCCGGGATACTTTAAGGTCGATTCCTGCAATGAGCAAGGGGTTGGACTCGATGATGTTATAGACCCCTTCCAACTCTACTATTCTATGAGGCGCAAGACTTCTGCTGAAAACAGAAGCTCCGCTTTTGGTCCTCCACTCTCCTCAGGTAACCTGGGACAAAGAAATGCAAGACACTACATTACCGCGCTCTACATTTCCCTATCCTCCACAGCAGGGGTGCAGATCATCTTTGAGCCCAAGGGCTGGATTCCATTTTGGAGAAACTCTTGGTTGGGGGATGGATTTCATTGGTGGGTGTTGCCAAAGCAAAGGGGGTGAAGCGAAATGTACCAAAACATCCAGCATATTTTAGGTTATCGCTCTTCCTGCCAATAAGTAAGCCTTAGCTGCATTTTGCTACTTCAGGCGAAGAACAAGATGGCACTGTCTCCCATTTCGTGTACAAAAGCTGACTAGATTGTTTCTTCAACACAGGTGATGCAACAGCATCCTTCATTGAACCTGAAGGCATCATCCTAGCTTAGGGCACGTAGCGCACGCCATGAAGCACACAGCTCTCTCCCCCAACATGCCTTGCTGCCACCTCCCAACATCTGCCGCCTGAGGTGACTGCTTCACCCTGCCTTGTGGTAGGGCCGGCCCTGAGCCTTAGGAAAGGCAGTTCCACTTTTCAGAATGGGCCGGGGGGGGGGGAATGGAAGTACGGTACAAAAGCTGGAAAACGACCCAACCATTGATGGTTGGGGGGAAAGGTGTAGGGCTGGGGACATAGGAAAGGACAGGGCTCTCTGGAGAATCCTGGAGCTTGGATTCCCCCTCCCCCCGCTGGGTCTTTGGTTCTGCACCCCTGCTCCACAGCAATGGATCTTCTGTAATGTGCTGTTCCAGCCAATGACCCATAAACACACATCCCCCCTCCTATTCACATCCCTTGTGAAAAAGCAAAGCCAGTCCAGACCAATGTAGCTGGTGCATTAAGGCCAGTAGAGAGTAAATAAGCATATAAAGTGGGTTTAGAACCTCTTTCAAGCCATGAGCCGAATCCCATATCTGAAAAGCTCTCGGGGGGGGGGGACATTGTAGTGGTGGGCGGGCCAAAAGGGGGTAGGCCCCAAAATACCAGCCTTTTGTCTTAAGGCTCTTACTGCCAGTAACAAAGCCTTAGCGCAGGTATTTTGAACTTTTAGAATGGGAGAAAAATCCACATGAAAGCTGGGGAGAAACCAAGCTGGATGGGGGAAAGGAACAGCGAGCCTGGCTTCTGGGGTGGGGGACGGACCCAAGAGAGATTCTGCATCCCCAGGTTTATACCATGGATGAGTCCAGATGAGGCTTTTATTGTGCCTCATTCACGGAATTTTGTGGGAGGGCCCAGACACTGCTGTCTTCAATTAAAAACCCTGCCAGTTTTTCCCATTGCTCCTTCTGTCTTTGTTTTAATTTACACACACACACACACACACACAAATCCGTTAAGGAGGAAATGGTGGAAGGACAGCACAGTGCCTTGTGAGTGGTGGCACCTTCATCTGCAAGCACCCAGAGTCTCGCTCTGCTTTAGGCCGCAGCAGGTCTCTAGGCGCTCAGGAAGAAAAGAGTTATCCATTGCCGGCGGACTCTCCCTTTTAACTGGGGATGCCAAGAATTGGACCTGGGACATTATGCATGCCAGGCCTGCACTTTAATACTGAACTATGACACTTCCTCCAATGTTTCGGCCATGATGCCATCTTGGCCCTTAAGAAGCGTAAATCTTGCCTTCTCTTCTTAGCAAACGCAAGATTGCCTTGTTGTTTTGTGCTGAGCCTGTGAAAATTCCTTAACGCCGGGTGTCCTCTGGTGGGAACAGTTGGTAATGCAGGACAGATACCTCCAGATAGGGCCTTTCCGGCATTGGCACCCATCTCCGGAATGTGTTCACCTGGGAGGCTTGTCTGGTGCCAGCTTCCTTATCTTATTGGCAAGAGATAAAGGCCTTTTTTATTTGCCCAGTTGTTGTTTTAAAAAAAGTCTTCTTTTTTTAGATATTGTCTTAAGTGCTTTTAAATGATACCGGCTCTGTTTTTAATATTGGTTTTACTGTTTTAATTTTCAGTGCACTGGCAATTTAAATCATACTTTTAATGGGTTGGTTTTTAAGTCGCCCCAGGGACCCCTTTGTGGTGGAGAAGTGGAATGGGAACGCATGAAATTAATAATAAGTTGCCCCGAAGAACAGCTGAAAAGGCCAGGGCAACCTGGGTGCTGTAATTTCATAGGAACGCAGAATAGCTGCAAAATGTGCAGATTAAGATTGCAAAGAATCTCAGCCTTTTTTTAAAAAAAAAAGGCGGGGGAGTTTCTATCCCTAATGATTGTGAAGACAGATCTGGGAAGGTGTGCAAGAGACACATAGCGAAAGCTCAGAAGCCAGATGGGTTGCTGTATGTGGTTTTCAGTGATTGGAGGGGGGGCAGTGCCTTATATAACTCCTTGCCCCTCCTGGTAAACAAAATCAATTCTGTGCAACAAGAGAAACCACGCAGATGTGTTTAATTGGCATAATTTTTACAGGTCACAGAATCCCGCATTTGCTGCTGTTGGCGGATCTTGGACGCCTGCATTGTCATTTTGTTTTGCTTTTCTTCACATGTATCCCTGCTCAAAGGTCTACTGCAACTGTCTACTGTAGACCAGTTAATACAAAGAAGTGGTTCTTCAGAATCATAGGAGCATAGGAAGCTGCTTTATGCTGAGACAGCTGTACAAAATGAAAAGGATGAAGTCTCCAATAAAAGTATCAATACAAACACTCCAGTTGTGAGACACCTGCAACACAGCTCTAGGCCAGGTAGTTACAAAATGTATTATTTTATTTATTTATTTATTTATTTATTTATTTATTTATTTATTTATTTATTTCACTTATATACCGCCCCCCCCATAGCCAGAGCTCTCTGGGCGGTTTACAGAAATATAATAATATATAATAATTAGAGGTATAATTGTGACAATTGGTTTACATTATAAACTGTCAGTCAGGATTTCAAAACAACTATATCAGTAACGCTGGTTTATTTTGAAACAACTATATGGGTAATGGTGGTTTATTTCAAAACAATTATATCAGCATTGCTGGTCTCTTTCAAAACAAATATATCAGTAATTGTGGTCGATTTCAAAACAACTATATCTGTAATCCTGGTCTATTTCAAAACAACTGTATCAGCAATGCTGGTCTATTTCAAAACAATTATATCAGTAATGCTGGTCTATGTCAAAATAACTATATCAGTAATGCTATATCAAGTTATGTCTACAGAACTCAGGTATATTTTTGTTTCGACTCTAATAAGTCTTCATCAGGTACTCCTGTAGATCTAACATGGTCGGTAACAACTTACAATTGCTGATAACATTACAATGTTAGTTCGAAATAGACCGGCATAACTGATATAGTTATGGATATATATGGATATATCCCAGGATACCTGAGAGAGCGCCTTCTCCCTTACCAACCTGCCCAGTCACTGAGGTCATCCGAGGGCCTGCTCCTGGTGGTTCCACCTAGATCCATCCTCCGATTGGAATCCACCAGGGGAAGAGCCTTCAGCGTGGTGGCCCCCCTCCTGTGGAACTCCCTGCCTCTGGAGGTCAGGCAGGCGCCAACCTTGTACTTCTTTCGGCGCCTCCTGAAAACATCTTTATTCCAAGAAGCCTTTCTTTAACATGCAGCCTTGGATCTCTGCTTTTGCTTCTTTTAAATTTGGTTTTAACTGTTTTTATTCTGTTTTTATTTTCATTTTACCTTGTACACCGCTCCGAAATTTTTCAATGGGGAGCGGTATATAAATATTCTAAATAAATAAATAATAAATAATATCGTTGTTTTGAAATCCTGACTGTTTATAGTTGTAAAAAAAAACTTGGCACAATTTTACCTCTAATTATTGTAATTTGTGTAACTAACTGGCCTAGTGCTGCATTGCAGGTCACTCACTCACACCCGAAGGGTTTGTACTGATATCATACTGAGTCAAACTCTTGGTCCATCTGGCCCAATATTGTCAACACTGACTGGCAGCAGCTCACCAGGGTTTCAGGCAGGATTCTTTCCTCGCCCTACCTGGAGGAGCCAAGGATTGAACCGGGGACCTTTTGCATGCAAAATACGTGCTGTACCACTGAGCTCCGGTCCCTCCACATGGTACATTTAATATTCTCTTAACAGCCATAACTGATCACGTCTCTTCCATCCACCTGAGCCAGCCCCGCTCACCACCACTGTCCACATCACCATCCACAAACCTGAGCTTGTCTCTGCCTAGCAGAAGCTGCCTGTACACCATCTGGGCCTCGGTGTCCGGGTCCAAAGGGTCGCTCCAGTCTCCGAGGGTCACGGCAGAGTGCGTGCGGCTGCAGCCGCAAACTGTAACCAAACCACAACCACGGATGGTCCTGTAAGGCGAAGGGATGGACGGCCCCATAGAATTGGGTGGGATCTGGGTTTGGGCCACGGTCAGGAGCGGAGCTGAGAAAGGCGCTCCTTTAAAACAGGGACGGGAAGTTCTTTCAGCCTGAGTGCCGAATTCACTTTTGGAGAAATTCTCGCGGACTGTATTCCAGGGGTGGGTGTGGCCAAAGGCAAAGGGGTGTGGCAAAGGGGTGTGGCCAAAGGCAAAGGGGCATGGCCAAAATACAAAAAATATATATCAGCACATAATAGCGTAAAGCTCTTACTGCCGGTAAGTAAACCTTAGGCGAAGAATTTAGACATTTTAGAATGTCGGGTGGGGATTGTGAATGATATAATGGCAGCTTGTAGCCACCTGGCCCAGGCCTGGGGCCAACGCCAGTGGTCTTTGCAAGATGCAGGGCTCCCAATTGCTGCCCTTAAGGGCGACAGGCGCTGACCCTGCGCCTGCAAGGATGGGATGGCAGGCGATAATCCCAACAGATGGGTCATACCGGAACTGGGGGCGTTTCAATCCATGCCTCTTAACCGTGCAGCCAATAAAAGACTTCCGTCGACTTTGTTAAGAAACCACTTGTGCAAAGAGGCGTTAAGGATGGCTCTGAAGTAGCTACAAGAGCCACCTTGGCTACTATTTCTTTGAGGCCCACAGCCAGCCAGCCAGCCAGCCAGCCTGTGTTACACAGCGCTCGCAGGCTCCGTTCCCCAACAATATGCAGGGAATCTTGAGTTGCTGGGTTACCTGTGCGGTCAGTCTGCAAGCAGCAAGTCCAGCGATTACCCCGGAAGGTGCCCGGATGACAGAAGGGCAGCATGCACTCATTCGAGACGGTCGCTTTCCGGATGGCCGAGAGCCACTGGTTGAGCTCATTGACGTTCTGCCGGAGGGAGGAAGGAAAGGCCGGGTCAAGAAATAGCAGCGTTGCAACCCAATTATGTCTTTATTGCATTTCTATCCCGCCTTTCTTCCAAGGAGGTCAAGGTGGGGGACGGGGTTCCCCCATCCCCAAGCTGATCCTCCCGAAAACTCCCTGAGGTTTTCAAGAAAGGTGGTCAACCAATGAATTTCATGCTTGCCTGGGGACTTCAACCAGGTCAGTCCTAATCTCACGCTATGGGCCTTGGTTAAGCTGCTAACCCTTTTGCAGCAAAGGGTTAGTGAGTGTCTTTAAACCATGGTTATGTAGCCACCGTGGTTAGGAATCCTTCACGTGACACGCTAAGCCGTAATGTTGAGCTCAAAAATGCTTTAACCACCATGGCTTAGTGTGATCTCTAATGACTATACCAGGGTTCGGGCAGCAAGTAGATCTCCAGATGTTTGGGACTTTTCCCAGCATTCCTGACCACTGGCCATACTGGCAGAGGCTTCTGGAAGTTGAAGTCCAAACCATCTGGAGATCTACCTTCTCTCCGGCCCTGCAGTACACCAATTTGGCCCTTCCCTGCCTTACCTTAGGCAGAGAGGCAAGATTTGGATTTATATATTTATTTTGGCTACAATCCTATGCATATATAGGCAAAAGAAAGTCCTACAACTTCCAGCATGCCCTAGCCCTTTATGCAGGCTGGGACATGCTGGGAGCTGTAGGACTTTTTTTCTGTCTAAACATGCATAGGATTGTGCACTTAGTGTATTTTTAAATCACTCACAAGAGTCCCCTGGAGTCCCCTGGAGTGATCCTCCTAATCTTATTTATTTATTTATTTACATTTATATACCACCCCACATCCGAAGCTCTCTGGGCGGTTTACAACAATTAAAAATAGGAAACATTGAAAGTATACAAAATTTAAAAAACATCAAAAACATAAAAAACAGTAAAAAAAAAGTATCCATTTAAAAACAACAATTCTGGGGTCCATTAAAAACAAACTTAGCGTTGTTAAATGCTGTTAAAATGCCTGGGAGAAGAGAAGAGTCTTGACCTGGCGCCGAAAAGATAACAACGTTGGCGCCAGGCGAGCCTCGTCGGGGAGATCATTCCACAGTGGGGGGGCAAACACGGTCTTGTTTGTTCACCTGCTTTTCGGCCTGGCCCAGGTAATGTTGATGGTGTTCCCTGGCTCTTCCTTGCTCCCTGGCTCTCTGCCTGCCAAGCAAGCAAGTGGTAGCCGTGACGAGAAAGAGGAAGATGAGCCGTCACAGCTGATGGTAATGGTGATGAGAAGGTAGACTCACTGAGTGAGGAGCTCCATTGAGGATGTCTCGCCTGACAGCCCTCCAAAACCTGGAGCCAACCATCCTGGTGCCCCCTAGCTATGTTGGACTACAATTCCCATTAACGCCAGCTGGCATGGACAACACACCCGGAAAGTGCCAGGTCAGAGAAGACTGCTGTAGAAGCTGAGCTATTTGGGCTTTGTCAAAGGTGGAGCGGTTTTGTTGGCACGCGGTGGTGTCCATCATGTTCAACAAGAACTTAAGAACATTAGAAGAGCCCTACTGGATCAGCCTGATGGTTAATCTATCCCAACGCTCTGTTCACACAGTGGCCAACCAGCTGTCGACCAGGAACCAACAAAGCAGGACATGGTGCAACAGCACCCTCACGCCCATGTTCCCCAGCAATTGTTGTATATAGTCTCACTGCCTTGGATACTGGAGGTAGCACCTAACCATCAGGGCTAGTAGGCCTTGATAACTTTCTCCTCCAGGAATGTATCCAACCCCCTTTTAACACCATCCAAATTGGTGGCCATCACCACATCTTGTCAATGATGGAAATGCTTGATGTCTGGCGGTGCCGTAGCAGCGTCGCCCCGCAGCGAGCAGACAGGAAGACGGAGTTGGCAGCAGGTTTTTCTGTCTCTATTTGCTGGACCAAAGCTGCTGGAAACCATCTACTCCAGGCTAGGAAGCTGGCTGTAAGCCAGGGCCGGGTTGCTACCCAAGGCGCGTGAAAAATATAAAGGCTGTCACATATTCGTTCACATACGAATAAGGGGTGGCTTGAACATGTGAAAATGGGAGAATCTAATCAGCACTGGTAAAGATTTAGACAAAAAAGGATAAGGTTTCTTTTTTCAGGACTGTACCACTTTCTCTGCAGGGAGGGAACATGGGAAGGTATTGTCTAGACTAATGGCAGCTTCTCTCCATGGCCATTCCTATCACCTCTAGCCTTATCCTATTTTTTTAAAAAAAATGCCAGGAATTGCACCTGAAATCTTCTGCTTGGAAAGCATGTGGTTCTGCACAAGGTGGTGAATAAGCTGCTATTAAGGTTATCATTGCATCATCCGTTATCACTGCATTTGTACTCTGACTATTATTATTATTATTATTATTATTATTATTATTATTATTATTATTATTATTATTATTATACCGCCCCATAGCCAAAGCTCTCTGGGCGGTTTACAAAAGTTTGCAAAGAACCCAAAGGGGTAGACATGGTCCTCCTCTCCCTTTTGTCCTCACAACAGCCCTGTGAGGCAGGTTAGGCTGAGAGTCAGGCACCACGAGACGTGGTGATGGCCACCAATTTGGATGGCTTTGAAAGGGGGTCAGAAAAATTCCTGGAGGAGAAGGCTATCCATGGCTACTAGCGCTGATGGCAATGTGCTACCTCCAGTATCCAAGGCAGTAAGCCTATATGTACTGGTTGTGGGGGAACATGGGCGGGAGGGTGCTGTTGCACCATGTCCTGCTTTGTTGTCCCTGGCTGACAGCTGGTGGGCCACTGTGCGAACAGAGTGCTGGACTCTCAGTTTGATCCAGCAGGGCTCTTCTTAGGTTCTTATTGTAAAGGAAGTCAGGGTCCACCTGACAACCCTGCAAGGTAGGCTCCTGGACCAAACGTCCCAAACTCCCAAGTAACCCACCTCCCTGTCCCCAATCTTCTTGCCCTGGCCCCGTTTTTCTTCCCCCCCATCTGCCATGTCTGATGCCCCCCTGCCCGATCGCTGGCCCGATCGCCATGCCCGCCCGATCACCCACCCGCCATATTTATTTATTTAAGCATTTTTATGCCGCCATTCAGCCAAAAATGGCTCTCACGGCGGCTCACAAAAGTATTTCTTGACAGTCCCTGCCCACGGGCTTACAATCTAAAAAGGCATCTGGTTGACCACAGTAGGGATTTATTTATTTGTTACATTTCTATCCCACCTTTCCTCCAAGGAGCCCAAGGTGGCTGACATAATCCTCCTCTCCATTTTATCTTGGCAACAACCCTGTGAGGTAGGTTAGGCTGAGAGTCAGTGACTGGCCCAAAGTCACCCCGTGAGCTTCCATGGCCAAGTGGGGACTAGAACACGGCTCTCCCGACCCTCACTCCAACACTCTAACCACTACACCACACTGGTACACCATATCCGATGCCCCCTCTGCCGGCCCCCCGTCCATGATCTCCCCACCCTGGCTCCGCTCTTCCCATAGAGCGCTTCTCCGCTGCTTTCTATGGAGCGCTGTGCCCAGTGCGCGGCTTCTCCCGGATACTTGCAAGTAAGCAAGCAACCAGGAAAAGCCACAAAACCAGCTAGACCTTCGGCTGAGCCCGGGGCTGCGGAAAAACTGGGCCACAAGTGGATCCGGTTATCCCGGGTCAAGGGAGGGTTTAGCCTGGCCTGACCCCGGGATCCCCGTGTGTCATCTGCACACACAGCAGGGAGCCCGGGCCTCGCACCGGGCTAAACCCTCGTCTAGCAACGGCCTTAGACACCCAGCAGTTTTACTCATTCTGCCTCCTCCAGCAGAACATTCACAACATAGGAATTACACAATCTAGGCCCGAATATGACGCCAGGCTTTACCTTACACTGAATGTACATGGTGAACAGCTGCCCTCCATTGTCACGTGTCGTTATCTGCATCATGTGTGACTGCTGGAAGGCGTTTTCGTCCACACGCTCCACGGCGCAGATCCGCTGGACAGGGATGGATGTACGTATCTGGGCATGGGGGAACAACGCAAACCCGCCGTGTGATTCTCAACTGCCCAACCTCTCTTTGGAAAACATTTCCCAAAGCATCCCAGCTCTGTTATACTAAGGTGATGAATTGACACACCACCCTCTCTCGACCCACGATTATAGGACCAGCTGAATCGTAGAGGAAAACAATTCAACAGCCTTGGATATCAATTTTTTAGAGACACCTGCCACAGCTATGGAAATGTCTTGGAAGGGAGAGGTGCTGCCCATATTTTCGGCAAAGGTGCACTCAGACAGCTTGTCAGCTGGACGATATTAAAGAAAGAAAGAAAGAAAGAAAGAAAGAACCATTCCATCTAGCTCTTGATCATTTAGGGCGTAATCCAATGGAGATCGACAACAACAGAGATAGCCTTCTTCCTCCAGGAATTTATCCTACCCCCTTTTAAAGCCATCCAAATCGGTGGCCATCATCACATCTTGAAATCACGGCTTTGGTGCTGGATCCAAACCCCCAAGCAATGCAGCATGATTTGGACTGAATCAGCCCGAATCGGATCAGTCCGAAGCAGTCCAATTGCTTCGGATCACTTTGGAATGATCCAGACAATTCAGAGCCCAATAGGAATGGACGGATTCACCACCATCCAACGTAGGCAGCCACCCACTCTTCTATGCGAGATGCCATTTTTTACGGAAGATGGGGGATCTGTATTTTTTGTAGATCTAATGTTGTGCTGCGAAGGGCCATTGCTGGAAACCTGCCCTTGGAGAAACTGGTGTTCTTCAAGTCAAGGGTCTCCAAGCTTTGGGGGCTGGTGGGCACATTTGGAATTTTGAGTGTCGCAGCTGCTTTCACAAAATGGCTGCCATGGGATCTTGCCCATTCACAGAACCCTTGCCATGGTGGGCATGGACAGTCACAAAACATTCATTTCCCCGAAGACAACTGGTGGAACTAAAAGAAAAGTAATTTGCACAAGAACCCAAGTTGAAGACAGTGAAACACAAAACCACGCTTTGGAACCCAAATCAAGATGGTGCATCATGTCAGCATCCCAGTTTAATTTTTTTTTTAATCTTAAGAAATAAAATGTAAATCGGGAGAGGCAGCGAGCCTGAGGGGCGCCAACAGAGTTGTCCATGGGCATAATGGTGCCCATGAGATCCACACTGGGGACCCCGGTCTTAAATATTTATCTCTTCTTTTTTTGGTAACACAAGGTACGTTTGTCCACAACTCTGATGGCTCCAATCCCCGCTAGATCTGCCCTCCTCCTCTCCCATGAGAAGTGACCACCTGCCAGTCGGGCGATTTGGAGTAAGAAAGGGTCTCGTTGCTCAGCCAGAAATAGCGTTTTTTGAAGGTGAATCGTGAGACCAAGTGGAGGCCTTCTGCCTTGCGTTTCTGGAGGTAGCCCTCTTTTATGATGGCCGAGGGTTGGAAGAGTGTCCAAGGCTGCTTCTCGCTTGCTTCTAAGGAAAGAAAAAGAGAGATTTTGAGCTCTCACTAGGGCTAGCCCAAGTCATTTTGCTGCCTCGGGCAAAGATGGCACCCTCTCCCACTTGATGTACAAAAGCCGACCAAACTCTTCGACACAGGTGATACAACAGCATCCTTTGTTGAACCTGGAGGCAGCAAGCTGGCTTAAGGAGCATGGGGCAAGCTTTGAGACACACAGCTCTCTCCTCCAACACCTCGCTGCCACCTCCCAGCATCTGCCACCTGAGGCACCTGCTTCACTGTACCTAATGGTAGAGCTGGCCCTCTCTCTCAGATCCAGTAGAAGCACCGAATGAATGTGAACATTCCTCCAATCATTGCTTTGGCCAGAGCTAAAGCCCACTTGCACCCATGTCCTGCTAGTGGGTTTCCTGTGGGCAGCTGGTTGGCCACTGTGTGAACAGAATGATGGAGTAGATGGACCCTTGGTCTGATCCAACATGGATCTTCTTCTGTTCACGTTCGTAGTTTCACAGGATACACCACTCCACTGCTTCCAGGACAGCAAAACATGGGAGCTCACCATTCTCAGATTCTACATCAATGAGCTTGTCCAAGAACTCCTTGACTCGTCCAATGCTTGACAGGATGAAGGGGTGCAGGGGCTCCATCCATTGCTCCTTGCCGTGACCCAACTGCAGCCCTAGGTTTCCAATGCTCTGCACCGCCTGGCAGGGAGAGAAGCAGGCAAGGAAATGACAACAGAGGAAGAGAAGGGGAAGAAAGATCTTGTGCTTTCTTGAGGTCCAATTTATTTTATTTATTCAATCTCTCTTTATTCCACTTTTCCTCCAATGTACTCAGCAGGACTTTATACATTTCTTTGGGTGGGTGAAGGCTTCATAAGAGCATCTATTGGGCAAGGCCTGAGATCCTTCTAAGGCCCGGCTATTGCTATAGAAACCACGACCCTTCCTTTCCCTGTGGTTGGCAATTACCATGGCAACGGGGCCTAGGCCTGACACAAGCCTAGCAAGGCCCAGACTAGAATCAGATATGCTGGACCCTACATGGATCCCATATTGACCAAAATTTCATGGATGCAACATGCTAATTCTCTTCTCAAGGACACCTCTTCCCCAAGCCGCTTTGGGAATCATGTGGTGGGAAGGCTGGGGTGAAAAGAAATAGGGGTGTGTCATGTAAATTCACCCCAATCCCATTGCATTAATATAGGGTGACCATATGAAAAGGAGGACAGGGCTCCTGTATCTTTAACAGTTGCATAGAAAAGGGAATTTCAGAAAGTGACATTTGTATGCAGACAGCACGTGGTGAAATTCCCTCTCCATCACAACACTTAAAGGTACAGGAACTATACTAGAGTGACCAGATTTAAAAGAGGGCAGGGCCCCTGCAGCTTTAACTGTTGTGATGAAGAGGACATTTCACCAGGTTCTCCATATATACAAATGACACCTGCAGAAATTCCCTTTTCAATACAACTGTTAAAGATACAGGAGCCCTGTCCTCCTTTTCATATGGTCAGCCTAACTAATATGGAGCCCAACCCTATGGCAGTGGCGGATGGTACCTTGGCCAAGAGCAAGAGAGTACGACTAGTCTGTGTGTCAGCATGCTGGTCTCGCAGGTTGAATAGCTTTGGGGTCAGGATGGCGGGGGCGAAGAAACGGAGGAAGAGGAACCCGCTGATGGCAATGTATTTTGCATCCTGGATGGAAAACAACAAGAAGAGAAACTGAACCTCAACATGATTATGCAAGAAATTATGGCAGATCGCAGCTGCAAAAAGTTCTGTACCGCAAAACATCAATTGTAAAAACAAAACTCTGAAATGATCGTTCATGTACATCTCATCAAGCTGTGTTTTTGATGAATTGCTGTAAAAATGGTCAAACGTCTTTTAACTCCATCACCTGCTTCAATGGCTTCTTGTTGCTAGAAGACCATTTTCCACCAGGCCTTCTAAAGTTTAAAATTTTATACGAGGGCGTGTTCGACGAAAATATTCGCAGATTGTCGAACACGTGCTCGCTTTCGTCTCATTCCCAATTCCCAGTACAGTTTGCGCAAATTTCCTAAGTCGACTTTAGCCTATGGAGGAAATTTGTGTCAATTTGGGGAGCTTCGTGCAAATTTGGGGAGATTTGTGCAAATCTGCCTTTTGATCGCTGCTCAATCTGTGCAAATTTCCTGTTCGTGCAGAGCGTGCAGCGAGTGAAAATGCAAATGGGAATTGGGCACGAGTGACCATGTTCAGAGAATTCAATCTATCTCAAACATTGCTTGTTCATCCATCCCTAGTCTAAACCTGTGCATTGACTTGAGTAGCCGCGCCAGTTAACAAAATCTGCTAAATGAGACGTGCAGCTACAAGGAGGGCCTTTTCTGCTGTGGCACCCTGGCTGTGGAATGAGCTCCCTAGAGAGGTTCGCCTGGCACTGCATTGTACACTTTCCGGCATCAGGTGAAGACCTTTTTATTTTCCCAGTATTTTAGCCACTTAGCCTTTTAACTTGGCTATTTTAAAGCTGCATTTGAAATCTCTGCATCTCTGCTCAGTTTTTGTCTGGTTGTTCTTTTGTGTTGTGGTTTTATATTGTGGTTTTAAGGTTCCAGATTAAATTTTGTGCTGTATTTATGGTTTTAACTTTTGTGAACCACCCAGAAAGCTTCAGCTACAGGGCGGTATAGAAATGAAATAAAATGAGTGAACGAATGAATAAACAAATCAAGCTCAGCTCCATCTTGGCAATTTTGTTTGGGTCACAAAATGGAACAGGGCATAAAGTCCCAGATGGATGATGTTCCCAAGCCCTGCTGTGCAAATACTAGAATTCCAGAAGTGCAGAACCTTAGGACCACGGTCCCAATCCAGCCCTCTGGGGCTGCCCAGAGGGTCTTGGCCCTTCCCTTCCCATCAGCCACTGATAGTTTCGTGGCTTCTTGACTTTTGTGCAACTTCTTTTGGCCTCGTCCCTGTGGCCATGCCCACCATGGGAATGTGGCAGCCAAGTGCTTCTCTAAAACGGAATTTGGCTGAAAAAGGTTCTACATCCTCTTTGTGGCTGCAAAAAAAAAAGCAAATGCTATTTTGGGCTGCATTAACAGAAGTATAGCTTCCAAATCGCGCAAGGTACTGGTTCCCCTCTATTCGGCTCTGGTTAGGCCTCATCTTGAGTTCTGCATCCAGTTCTGGGCACCACACTTCAAGAAGGAGGCAGACAAGCTGGAGGGGGTTCAGGGGAGGGCAACGAGGATGATCAGGGGTCTGGAAACAAAGCCCTATGAGGAGAGACTGAAAGAATTGGGCATGTTTAGCCTGGAGAAGAGAAGATTGAGGGGAGACATGGTAGCACTCTTCAAATACTTGAAAGGTTGTCACACAGAGGAGGGCCAGGATCTCTTCTCAATCCTCCCAGAGTGCAGGACACGGAATAACGGGCTCAAGTTAAAGGAAGCCAGATTCCGGATGAACATCAGGAAAAACTTCCTGACTGTTAGAGCAGTACGACAATGGAATCAGTTACCTAGGGAGGTTGTGGGCTGTCCTCACTAGAGGCCTTCAAGAGGCAGCTGGACAACCATCTGTCAGGGATGCTTTAGGGTGGATTCCTGCATTGAGCAGGGGGTTGGACTCGATGGCCTTGTAGGCACCTTCCAACTCTGCTATTCTATGATTCTATCCCCAGCTCCAAAACGTCTCACCTGGTCCTCCACTTCCCTGAAGCGGTCGTCCACTCGCTGGTGCAGCTGCTTGAAGGCGACTCTCATCGTGGGGGGGCACTTCTCCATCGAGCTGACGATGGACTCCACAATGTCCCCCAGGTACCCCTTCAGCACCCCCAGGCTGCTCTCCCGGATCTGGGCCTCGGACAGGGAACCTTTGAAGGATATCCGCCTGAGAGAAATACAAGACCAGGGGGAGAGGGAGGAGACTTGGGAAAAAGCCAGACCCAACCCATCGCATCCCCATCCATCGGTGAACCAGCAAGTTCTTCCTCTCCAACTTTTGGCTAGGAAAAGAGCCCAAAGGGTGCAGAAAGAGCCTCAGCAAAACACCCTGTCTTAAGACGAATTTGCAAAAACAGAGCCGCCGAAACGGAACACCAGCACATCTTGGGAGCCTCCTTGTCCGTTCGGTTTTGTTTCTACTCTAGCAAATTTGTGCTCCGCTGTTTCATCGGAGAATGCTCATGGCTGCAGTTAACCATGTTTGTTAGCCTTTAGATTCAGCCCCGTGGCTTTTACTACCTCGGAGTCCCCTCTGCTCTTGGAAACTCTTATTGGAGTTGCTGTTTAGGAGCACTCGTTTCTGTGCCTTGCGCCTCCTGAACCATGCCTGTGGTCGATGCCCTGTTTCCTGGCTTTTTGGGTTGCCCGGTGACCCTGCTTCTGGGCTGCATAACAGCCCTGACTTATTTGCTGTGTTTGAACACTTGCCTGTCATCGTGGTCACTTCTGCTGTTGCCTGATCCTCTTCTCTGATGTGCTCTGGCCAATGCCTGGACTTAAACCGCCTCTGTTGTAGCCTAAACTCCATCGGCTAATTGCCTGTAGGCTTGACGATTTACTGATCCCATTGCATTTAGAGTTTGCTACAGCCAAAGCAGGAGAGCTTTTGACCCTCCGCCTACCTGGCCCTTGTCTGCTCTGTTGCCAACCTCACTGGCCGCTACCTGGACTGGACTCAGACCCTCCACCTGCCTGGCCCTTGTCTGCTGTGCTGCCTTGGAATCTCGTTCCCTGTTAGAATCAGACCTTTTGCCTGATCCCTGTTTGTGCTGATGACCATGGAACCGTCAACTGCTAGACTCAGGCTCTGAAATTGTGACCTAACCCCAGGTCAGATACCCGGGGAGCAGCCCTTGAGACTCCCCGCCACCATGATTCACCTCCAATTTAAGTAATTTGAGCTAAGCACTCAGTGCTTTTCTTTGCTCCTGAATTCACGGCTGCAAATTGCTTTGCTTTCTCACATACTCCGGCAGAGTACCAGGTTACCCCCTGTAGGTAGATTGCTTGGTGGAGGGGGGGGCTCTTAGCTCCTGGTGGGCCTAAAAACAAGGCAGCAACCTAACAAAATAAGAGGCTGGAGCATCTCCCCAAAAAGGGAAGGTTACATCTACTGGGATTGTTTAGCTTGGAAAAAAAGGAGGCTCAGAGGAGACATGATAGAGGTGTACAAAATGATGCCTGGTGTGGAGAATGTGGATAAGGATACATTCTTCTCCCTCTCTCATAATACTAGAACCCAATGGGGTCATCCCATGAAGATGATTGGTGGGAGATCCAGGACAAACAAAAGGAAGGACTTCTTCACACAGTGCAGAGTTAAATCATGGAACTCACTGCCACAGGATGTGGTGATGGCCACCAATCTGGATGGTTTCAAAAGGGGGTTGGATAAATTCCTGGAGGAGAAGGCTATCCATGGCTACTAGCCCTGATGGTTGTGTGCTACCTCCAGTAAGCCTGTGTGCACCAGTTGCTGGGGAACATGGGTGCACCAGTTGCTGGGGACCAGTTGCTGGGGAACATGGGGAACATGGGTGGGAGTGTGCTGTTGCACCATGTCCTGCTTGTTCATCCCTGGCTGATGGCTGGTTGGCCACTGTGTGAACAGAGTGCTGGACTGGATGGACCCTTGGTCTGATCCAGCATCAGGGCACTTCTCGTGTTCTTATGTCTCCCAGCACCCCTAGTAAGAGATACCTGTGAGGAATAATAGGGGTGTGAAACACCAGCATGGGGCTGGCACCCCACATTCTCTCTATGGCAGGGATCAGCAACCTGCAACCTTCCAGATGTTGGACTACAAACCCCATCATCCTCACCCATTGGTCATGCTAGCTGGGGCTGATGTGAGTTGGAATCCAACAACGTCTGGAGGGCCGCGGTTCCCTCACCTCGTCTCTATTGCCAGTGATGCTGTAGGACATTTGGAAATGCAGACGCTCATTGTAACAGTCCCCGAAACCACCACCACCACCCCAAATGCAGGCAGCTGCGTTGGTCCATATCAACAAACCAGGTCTAGCCATTTTCCTCTCCACCAGGAACAGGTATTTGGTAAAGCTCATGGGTCTAAATTGCCCATTCCAGCCCAAGCAACCCAAGAAAAAAATTGCCTTGCAACAAGGGACAATGTTTTGTTGCTGGGAAAATTAATTTCTTCCCAGTTAGTGGGAGGATTGCAGCTAAGCTCAGGGGGAAAAGGAATTATGAGGGGGTGGGTGGCAGATGAGGTCAGCACCCCTGCTAATCGAAAAGCCCTGGGTCTTCTTCATCTCTCTGAGCCTTGGCTCTGGTACACCGCTACGTGTGTCGAGGAACAAAAAATCTGTAACTTGCCCAGAAAAATCTGTTCACTCCCCCAAAAGCCTTTGCAAATGGCTTCTTCGATGCTACAGATCTGGTCCCCGAGATGCTTCCCCATGGCCAAGCTCTGGTTGAACATCCCAGCCCCATGCTGGTCCTGATGCAGCGCCACGCTCTCCCCGACAGCATCCCAGAGATGGTGTTGCCTAGCAACCTGCGCGGACACCGCATCTCTCCCAGGAACGCTGCTATCTTTGGAGCAGCTGACCACACGCTCTTCTCGGCGCTAATGCTCCATTCGCCGTTTCAGCAGAAAAGTCCCATTCTCAGTACGTCACACTTCTGTAGTCCCAACCGAGGCTGCTGCTCCTCACATGAAATAAGCAGGTGCGCACGCACACACACATACACACACACTGATGCTTATCCTCTTATCAAGGTGAGATTTTTGCCTCTTCCTGTGTCCCCTTCCTTGGGCTGAGTTCCGCATTCTTTCACATGGGGAACTGACGGCCTATTGTCACTGTTGGTTGCTAGACCTGTTTAACTGGGATAGCTAAAACAGGGTTGGAAAAGTAGATATCACCCACCTTAGAGCGCCAGTAATATTGGCAGCAGGAACACTATATAGTGAGCTCTCGAACATTAGACAACGGAACCAGTTACCTGGGGAGGTTGTGGGCTCTCCCACACTGGAGGCCTTCAAGAGGCAGCTGGACAACCATCTGTCAGGGATGCTTTAGGGTGGATTCCTGCATTGAGCAGGGGGTTGGACTCGAAGGCCTTGTAGGCCCCTTCCAACTCTGCTATTCTATGATTCTATGATTAGAGGCATTGAAAATGCAGCTGGACAGCCACCTGTCAAGGATGCTTTAAGGTGGATTCCAACATTGAGCAGGGCATTGGACTTGATGGGTTTTAGGCCCCTCTGTTATTCTATTATTATATTTTTATTTATTTTATTATTGCATTTATATCCCGCCTTTTTTCCTCCAAGGAACCCAAGGCGGCATACGTAATCCTCCTCCTCTTCTCCACTTTATCCTCACAACAACAACCCTGTGAGGTAGGTTGGGCTGGGAGTCCGTGACTGGCCCAAAGTCACCCAATGGGTTTTCATGGCTGAGTGGGGACTAGAACCTGGATCTCCCAACTCCCAGTCTGACACTCTGACCAATACACTACACTGGCTCTATGATTCTATCATTCTATGAACACTCAGTAGACTGGGGAGAAAACTGCTCTCCCTCCCAGTGTCTGCTCTCCCTCCCAGACACTTAAGAACATAAGAAAAGCCATGCTGGATCAGACCAGCTAGTCTAGCACTCTGTCCACACAGTAGCTGACCAGGGACAAACAAAACAGGACATGGTGCAACACCTTCCCACCCATGTTCCCCAGCAACTGGTGTATATAGGCTGACTGCCTCTGATTGTGGAGGTAGCACAGAGCCATCTGGGGGGAATCCGCACGTCGTTCTCGGTGCGCTTGCATCCGCCCCCAGCGCACCCCGAGAACGATCATGTAACTTGCCTGTAAAAGAAACGAGGAAGAGATGCCAACGCCGACGACGCCACCCAGCTTCCTGCTCCTCCGCCCGGGACGGAGCGCTCGGCGGAAGAAGGCGGTGGAGAGAGCGGAAGAAGCTCTCTCCCCCACCTTCTTCAAAAAGAGCTCTCCGAGCCGGTCGGGGAGCAGGAAGCTGGGTGGCGGCGGCGGCGGCTCTTCGTCGTTTCTTTTTCAAGCAAGTTAAATGATTGTTCCCGGGGTGCGCTGGGGGCGGATGCAAGCGCACCGAGAACGACGTGCGGAAGGGCCCCAGGACTAGTAGCTGTTAATAGCCGCCTCTTCCAGGAATTTATTCAAACCCCCCCCCCGCCCCCTTTAAAGCAGTCCAAATTGGTGGCCATCACTAACGTCTTGCGGTAATGAATCTAATCCAGCATGGCTCTTCTTATATCCTCTTTGGGCAGGGTTTTAGTGTTTGATTATTCTCTTCCTGTCTCCGTTTTAGTCTTAATATGTACTGGATTTCTGAGTTGCTGCTTGAAGTTTTAATGGGATCATTTAACTGCACTTTATGCTGCACTGTTGTATTTTTGGTGTAAGCTGCAGTGGCTGTATTCGCATGTCACACTAAGCCATGCATGACATCTGGAACAAATCTGAGCTCTGGGTTGTTCTCTCCCCCACTCCTCCTGCCCTATGGGCAAGGAGAACTTTGGGACCATTTACTTCCATTTCCACTCAATCTCAGCTTGTCATTGCACGGGAACTAGGCAAATGGTTTATAACAAACACTGCTTAGCCTAATAATTCAGCTTCATAAACCATGGTTTGAAATTGGCTTAGTTTGAAACCGACTAGAGCATAGGGGTGTGCAAGGGGTGTGCCGGGTGTGCCCAGGCACACCCTAATGTCTCAAGCAATAAGTGCTGAATTGAGGGGCCCACTGAGTAGGGATCCAGAGGGGGATCCAGACACAGCAGGAACGGCCCTCAGGTTGCCCTCCAGCTGCTCCACTGCTGCGCCAGGGAACCACTGTTCCCAAAAAAGCGTCGTTGCTCCCAGTTGCAGGAATGAAATGGCCAGTGTCACCATAAAGCCTACCAATGCTGGGGATTGAGGAGCGTCTCCTCATCCACCCTCCCTCACCTGCAATGGCCGTCCTACGGTATATATATATATATATATATATATATATATATATATATATATTACAAATATTGTAAAAATAAATAAATGCATGGTTTCCCCCAAAGAACTCTGGGTATTTTGCTGAAGAGATCCTTAGCCCCCTATAATTCTCAAGATTCCCTGCAATGCAGGAAAGATTGAGATGCAAGTATAAATCTGGAATGTATCCTTATTTGTCCAATGGTGGAGTCACATTCTCTAGAATTCTGCTACTATCATCCCTGCAGACCAGAAGGGTATTGGGCAAATGATTCTCAAAACGGCAATTCTCCCAGTTTGCAAGACAGCATGTAGATGTGGCCAAAGGCTGGGCGGGATAGTGGTATTCCATGAAAACCAAATGAAAAGTCCTGCCTGTACTGAAATATGACATCACACCCACCCTAATCCCACCTCATAGTGGCCCAGGACAGCACCAACCACATGGAACTCCATGGCTTATGTAACTGGACTGCAGCAACTGTCAGTACCATAAGGCAGTGGTTTGAATCCTCCCATTATTCCCAT
Source organism: Elgaria multicarinata webbii (assembly GCF_023053635.1). NCBI lineage: Eukaryota > Metazoa > Chordata > Lepidosauria > Squamata > Anguidae > Elgaria > Elgaria multicarinata. Next base: position 16,224,228 of record NC_086188.1, on the reverse strand, counting down.
TATGTTTACTGCAGTGGTGTCAGAGCTGTTTTCCCCCCATGATGACGATGGCTCAGTTCAGACAACACATTAGTCAACGCAGTGTGGAAACTCCACTCAACGGCGGAGTTTTTAGGAGATACTCCCCACACAACATGTTCTAAGTTCATCGTTTTGTGGCTGTGGGCTACTGTGGAGTTGAGTAGAATCCATTGGGACGCTTGATTGACAGTTCCTCTGCCCTCTCTCCTCCTCCAGTCCTCCTGATGGTATCCCATCAGCCACTGTTGCAAAAAACAACAATCCTGGAGGTTCTCCTAGAGCGGCACTCCATCCTTTCGCCACTCTTGCCAGGGAACTCTGTAGCCAGAGGGAAAAGTCAACTCAACCCAATGGGAAACTCCACGGAGCCCTCCACACAACATGCGACACAACGGTTGTACAGGAACTCTCCTCTACACAGCGTGGATATTCTGCGTGGAGTGTTTTCCACTAAAAAACCTCCACCGTGGGGTGGAGTTTTCCCATCACACTTTCCCAACGGTGGTGTAAAAACTCCACCGTGGTGTTCTAAAACCACCGCATAGAAACGTGCTGTTTGAACTGAGCCGATCCCGTTCTTGAAAACCTGCAACCATAGGAGCAGGACCAATTACGGTAGATATTGAGCAACCAGGCACCTGGTCTCCCTTTTCCTCCTGGACCTCTTCCCTGCTCCACTTCCTAGAACTTCCAGGCATTACTGCTGACACAAATTAGACCCTGAATCGTTGTTGATCTTGGCTGGCAACATTCTGCCTAATTATTTTTAGCGTCATACATCATCCCCCAAGCAAGCCTTGCCATTTCTGCTTTAATTAGCACCGATGAGTGAGAAAAGCTACTTGCGAATGACACCGCTTCCCATGTGCCACTGTTTTAATCGTTTCTCGTTGCATTTGGCACTCCTCAGGGGGATTCGGTGTCTTCTGCAGTCTTCTTCCAAACTTATGACTCAAGTCACGCTCTCTCACACACATATATAAGCTTTTTGGCTTACATTTCTGATCACTGTGATGCCGTTCTCTTTTCCCTACCAGTTTCCACCCACCTTTGAGGATGACTTGACAGGCAACGTCTCGTAGACTTGTATGGCGCATGCCCTGATGTCTGGACATGTCTTAGTTCCATGCCATCACAAGACCCCTTGTAAGATGTAGGGAAGGGCAAAATCTCCCAAGTTCTGTTGGTACTCTGCTTACTGGAGTATCATCGGTGTCCCAACCCCGATGTGCACGCAGGGTGAGCTGCCAGATGGTCTATGGGCGCCCGGCAAGAGATTGCATTTCCCCCCCTTTTTTCCTTTTGTCCATGAGCTGCGATTTGCGCAAATGGGGAGCCAGGAAATCACAATTTGTGCAAAATTACAGCAATAAAATAGCACAATGCGTGAAAAGATGTAGGCACGAAAGACCATTTCCACATGCAATTTTGCACAAATTATGCTAGTTATGGCCACGGTTTTGCGCAAATCATGATTTCCTTGAATGTTCCTAGCCCCAAATTTGCGCAAATTGAGATTTGTAAAAAAAACAAAAAAAACCACCGGGAAACCACGACCTTGCATGACTTAGTGGGCGCAGAGGTGAACCAGCTCAGGAATCTGCAAGCTGGTGTCCGAGGGGCCAAGCTAGCAAAAACTTGCTGAGCTGCACACCCAAAACGGATTCCTTCGACATCCCTAGTAAGATGTACCCACACAGAGAGAGTTGTATTTTTTCGTCTAGCCCTAGAAGAAATCCATCTTCCGGGTGCAAATCAGGATATACTTGGGTTCATTCTCCTGACACCCAGGAAGGTCCTTCCGATAGAAATCTGCCTAAGTGAAGGATGCCACCATCCCATCTTCCTTCCCTCCTGGTGCTCCGTCCCTCACCTGGTCCGGCTTGGTTCAATCTTGCAAGGATCCAGCTCTACGTACTTCTTCTCATCAAAGATCCGGTTGATGATGGACTTCAATACTTCATGGAGATAAGGCATCCCCACCACCTGGAAGAGCAGAAAGAGGACATGTTGATTTGGAACGAAATAAAGAAAGACTTGTTTTCTGGTGTGTGGGGGATTAACCCTCCCCCCCAAATTTTTTTTATTGTGCTGGCATACTCAAAAGGGCATGCGATTATGAGAAAATAAGAATCCATAAATATTCCCGGGGCAAATTTGCGCAAATCCGAAGTTGCGCAAATTGGGATCTGCACAATTTTTTTAAAAAAGCAGGAGGTAGCTCACGGATCTGCAAGCTGGCATCCGGGAGTCCGAGCTGGCAAAAACCCGCCATGCTCCACCCTCCAATGTCCCTTGTAGGAGGTTTGCCCCACTGCCCCACCTGAAATGTGTGGTCTTTCACACCAGGCATCAACCCCCCATGAAAATTCAGCTCAAAAAAGCTCTAGATGCTTTCTTATTGTGGACTTCTTTCCAGAAACTTTGGGATAATCCCTTCTGCTTCTCCCCGCACCTCACTCACTTTCATGAACTGTGAACATGCGATTACTACAAACATACTTGGGTTTTGTACCTCCTTAGCTGCCTTGGCCTCCTCCAAAGAATCCTGAGAATTCTACTTTGATAAGGGTAAAGAATTGCTATGAGATCCCCATCTGTCGCCATGGGAACTTCAGTCCCTAGGTCTCCCTGGGAAGAACGGATGACCATGAAACCAGAAGCGTTTTGACGGCTTTCGCTTCCAATTCAGACCATGTCAAGCAACTGAGGCTGATCAACCTATAAGGGATTTCTACCAATTCCAGAGCTCACAGCTATCGCATGCCTTGCTCCAACCACCAGGCTCCTAATATTTAGGGATGTGCTCCACTTCTCCTCGGACCGGAGAAGCAGGAGCGGATCGGGGGGCTTCGCCTCCCCTTAAGGTGGAGGCAAAGAGGATTGGGGGAGCCGTGGAGCGTATCGAGGTGAAGGCAAAAAAGGTAAGTGGGGTTTACTTGGCCCTGCCGCTGTCGCTGCTGCCCATGCGGCGACGGCGGCAGGGCCAGGTAACCCCCCCTTCTCTCCCTTACCTGTAGGCCACAGCAATTTGCGGATCGGGCGCGAAGAGGATCGGGGGGTCCATGCACACCCCTGCTAATATTACAGTGAGTTTTAGTAAGGATTCTATGGCCCTGAAAAATCTCTTCAATACTTGGAGCCCGCAAAAGAAAAAATGGGCTCTTCAGAAAGCTGCAGAAAACATTTCTCATAATCACCTTCAGAGTCGCTTCTCTCTTTAAGGTGCTCAAGAAAAACACTTCAGCAAGTTTTTAACATTGTTTTAAAGCCAGTGAGACTCTTACCTGATAAAGTATATATTTACAAAAAATCCTGCGAAAAAGACAACCCAGGAGTTTTTATGGTATCTTTTTAAAAACAACAAACAAGGCCTTCTTTCTGATGCAATCCCAGCCAAGTAGGGATCACGGATGTGATACCTTTGTGCCACACTGTAGCCAGAATCGGTTGCATGATGGTGCAGCAAAACCAAAATAAGAGTGCACTATCTCCCTGTCTTTAAGCGAAGTGTTTGCAAAGATAGGGGAAAGACTGTGCATCCTTTGGAAAGAAAAGATGCTTTTTATAAGGGGTATCTTGTCTTGCCTTCTGGCAGGCGGTAGGGATGGGCAAACTCCCCTGCACTCTGTTCGTGCTCTGCTTGTTGGGCTCCCACCTGTTGCACAACCATGGTGTGCATGCAGGGCGAGCTGCCAGATGGTCCACAGGTGTCCGCATCTTTTTTGGTCCATAACCTGCGATTTGCGCAAATTTGTGGCTGGGAATATTTACGGAAATCAGGATTTGCCCAAAAACATGGCCTAAAATAATGCAATTTGTGTAGAAATGCAGGCATAAAGGACCATTTAGGCCTATGGTTTTGCACAAATAGCAATGTCCATAAATATTCCCAGGGGGAAATTTGCACAAATTCTAATTTGCGCAAATTCGGATCTGCACAAATTTTAAAAAAGCGGGAGGTAGCTCAGGGATCTGCAAGCTGGCATCCGGGGGTCCAAGCTGGCAAAAACTTGCCATGCTCCACCCTCCAATGTCCCTTGTAGGAGGTTTGCCCCACTACCCCATCTGAAATGTGTGGTCTTTCACACCAGGCATCACCCCCCCCCGAAAATTCAGCTCAAAAAAACCTCCAGATGCTTTCCTATTGCGGACTTCTTTCCAGGAACTTTGGGACAATCCCTTCTGCTTCTCCCCACACTTTATGCCCTTCCTCACATGGACTCCCTAGAAAACCCCCAGCCCCTCCCTCCACTCCTCACTCACCTTCATGAACTGTTCCATGGATTTGGAGGCCAACGAATTAGAACGGAACAGGGTGTTTGGATCCGCTGAAAGAAAACACAGGGGATTCACCGTTCTTGCTTTAATTAGCCCGGAGGAGTGAGAAAAGATACCTGCGATGACACAGCCTAGTGTGATGGCAATGGGTTGCTGCAACCTTTATGAAGCTAAGCAGGTCTAGGCCTGGTCAGTTTCTGGAAGGGTGACTATCAGGGAACCCCATGTACATTGATTCCTGCACTGAGCAGGGGGTTGGACTTGATGGCCTTGTAGGCCCCTTCCAACTCTATGATTCTATGATCATTTCTCATAGCATTGACAAGCCAGCCCCATGACTCAGTGGAAGGAGTCCCTTCCACGGTTTTGCTCAAAACAAATGATTCAAGCGAATGTGCAACACAAAATATAAGCCCGCTCTCCTGGGCTTATATTTTGGATTCTGTGATGCAGCTCCCCTGAGGTAGCTCTGCTCTTTCCTCTGAGTTCCCACCTACTTTGGAGACTGACCTGATGGGCCAACATCTTCTACACCAGTGGTGCACAAACCTTTTGGTCCCACTGGCTGCATTTGATGCCTGCTGGGGCAGAGGGAGCCACACACAGAGACTTTAAGACAGAGATGGAAACTTGTGGAGCATTTCCTTGGGGGGGTCATCTCTCAGGTGGTGGGGGTCCCTCTATGCCCCCCCTTTGCACACACAAACTACCTCCACTCATATAATCCACATCCACTCACCTCTCTTCCTACTCACCCACTGGCCAGGTTCTCACAACACACTAATCCACACTCAGTGGTTGAGCGTGGGTTGTTGTTGAACCGCGGGTTGTTTGTTCAAGCCTGGGTTAGCGTGTCGTTTGAACCCAGGACATTTTCCACAGGGTGGCTTGTTAACCGCCCTAAATGACCCAACGACAAACCATGGGTTCTCAAGGTGGCTTGTTCCAGAAAAAGAAGCCCCACTTCCTCCCCAATCAGTGGCTAGCATTAAAAACAAGTGGGCTGTGAAAGAAGGTAAACCCCGCTCTTCCTGACCCACCATACAAATGTAGTGAGATGCTGGATTGGAGACTCTGTTTCTCCGCTAGCTCCCAACAGGCTAGCTTAAAAAAAACCCCAAACCTTTTGTCATCTTATTTACAAGGCTGTATTTACCCAGCACACTTTCAAACATCTTCTGTCCCTCACCTTGTGGGCTAGAAACTTGTCTCTTACTTGAAAGCTAAAAGATGAGCTTTTCAGGAACCAGAATTCCATGCAGGATTCTGTGGCTTGTGTTCATTCCCATCGAACTGCAGCGCTCGCACCTAGCCCTGGACCATGCTCAACCCGCAACTTGATGTATGAGGGAACTTACTCGTCCGCGAAACCTCACGGAGGTTCAGGTAGTCCAGGAAGGGCACCACCAGGCCTTGCCCAAGGAAGATCTTGACTAACTTGGTAGCTACATCTTGGCGACTCTCCACTGAGCACACGTCTTCCAGCAGGGTCAGGGGTGTGACGTCGTCCTTCTCCTGCAGTGCAGCATAACATTCACAAGTAAGGTATGGAGGAACGTATATATGCGTTTAAAATCTGCCTTCTCTAGTGCCAAAGATGGACTTATGTGTAGATACTGGTGCTGCAACGATATCTGTGACTAATTTGGTGGGAGCGTAGAAAAGGCTTTTTGCGCGATTCGGTGGCTCTGGGATGGAAATAGCTCTATTAAGCTTTGGACTTTGTAAGAGCAACTCCTGCTCTACACAGTAGCTCTCCAAGGTCCTGAAATCTCTGATCATGGATGCATAGAACCCTGGTTCTTTGCTGTCCACATCCCACCTGTCTCCTGATGGTTGCCTGCCAGGACTAAAACTAGGAATCCTTGGCTCTGTGTGCAACTGAGCTGCCCCGTGTGGTGAACTACAATTATTGCAGCTTGGAACATCTTCCTGGCATATTCCCAGGCTGGCCATTGGCCCATACTGGACAGGAAGGGCTATAAAGAGCTTCCTTTCTGGGGTTGGGACATTGCCTGAACAACATGGTCTTCCTGGCTCTGTGTCACCCAGGGGTGGGAAAACCTCTCTCAGCCGTAAGGCAGTGGAGGCTGGTGGCTCTGGTGTCAGTTGGGCAGTATGTCCACTCCGGGTTTTAGTCAGAACCAGTCAGAACTCTAAAGGAGTTATCCATGGTGTGAAGTATGGAGGGCAACCAGGATGATCAGGGGTCTGGAAACAAAGCCCTATGAAGAGAGACTGAAAGAACTGGGCCTGTTTAGCCTGGAGAAGAGGAGATTGAGGGGAGACATGAGAGCACACTTCAAATACTTAAAAGGTTGTCACACAGAGGAGGGCCAGGATCTCTTCTCGATCCTCCCAGAGTGCAGGACACGGAATAAGGGGCTCAAGTGACAGGAAGCCAGATTCCGGCTAGACATCAGGAAAAACATCCTGACTGTTAGAGCAGTACGACAACGGAATCAGTTACCTAGGGAGGTTGGGCTCTCCCACACTAGAGGCATTCAGGAGGCAGCTGGACAACCATCTGTCAGGCATGCTTTAGGATGGATTCCTACATATAGGCCCCTATTCTGTGATTCTATGATACTAAGTACCTTAGATAGCTCTTTTAGTGTTCTGACTGGAACCCAGAGCAGATACACTGCTCCGCTGCCTTCAGGCCGATTCTATTTCAGAAACGTTCCTGGCGGGCCTGCTCCACCCTTTAGCTGCCTTCAGCTTTGGCTCACCACCCGATCGGGACCAAACGCCCTGCTTTTCCTCCATCGGAAATGCCTCCCCTGCTGTACCCATTCATTCCACCGCGTTCAGATCCCGCCTCTTTCAACCCTGCTCCCATCTCACAAAGCAGGCTAAAAATCCAACCCAGTTTCTCCAGCTTGTTTGCGTCGCTTCGGGCCCAAGTACCCACCTCTGGCGGGCACAAGATGGACTCCACCAGCAGGTCTATGAGTGGCTGGTAGTACCTGGAAGGCAGGATCCTATCCTCGGCGAGTCGGACCCGCAACCTCAGGGTTCCCAGCTTCCCCCTGCAAGCAGAGCACAGTGGCACACCCGTGGTCCCAACACACAAGGGTGTACGGTTTTGACCTGCCGGACTTACGCTGTGCAAAGAAGCTGAGAAGGATTGCAGGAACAGGTAGAGTTTTAAAAACGATGGTACAGCTCTTGGCCTAAGAACAGGAAAAGAGCCCTGGTGGATCAGGCCCAAGGTCCATCTAGTCCAGTGTTGTGTTTCTTACAAGGACTAACCAGAAGCCTATGAGAAGCCCAGAAATACATGCAACACCTGGTGAAATTCCCTCTTCATCACAACAGTTAAAGCTGCGAGAGCCCTGCCTAGCATGACCCGACGTGAAAGAGGGCAGGGCTCCCGCAGCTTTAACTGTTGTGATGAAGAGAAAATTTCACCAGGTTCTTCATATATACAAATGACACCTGCTGAAATCCCCTTTTCTATGCAACTGTTAAAGATACAGGAGCCCTGTTGTCCTCCTTTCCATGTGGCCACCCTACTCTACATGGAGTGGGGAGAGGCACCGTTGCATCCTTTCCTTCAGGCAGCACCATGCCTTGGGCCAGCTCTGAAGCTACTTGCCTCTAGATCCTCAATTGTTGTTTCTGGAACCCGGACCTCTTGCTTGTCTTGAACTACGGTGGATGCTTCTGGGTCCCCCTGACCACAATTTGCCCTAAGCCCACCTTTGAGCATACTACTTGCCTCGGGCTCCTTGGACTCACAATCACCATCCCAAAACCTGACCGCCTGGGAGGCCTGACCCCGTTGGGCTCCGACACGCTGCGACTCCAAATGCTTGAGAAGAGGTGGCACGCTTACCCAGCATCCTCCTCTGCGCTGGGGAAGGGCAGCAAGCGAAACCAGTCCTTGGGAGGGGCCTTCTGCAGGTCATCCGAAGAGAACTCCACCTGCACGGAGCAGAGAAGGAGGCAGGTCAGTGCAGAGGGAGGGGCTATCAAGGAAGGAGGTGGACAAGAAGGAGAAGACCTGAGCATCAATGGTCCTTGGAGTCACCCTTGATGGTGACTCCAAGGCAGAGGCTACAGCAGGGATGTCGAACCGCTTTCAGGCCAAGGTCCAAATTCCATTTGGGAGAAGTTCTCAGGGACCACATTCCAATGATGGGCTGGGCCGAAGGAAAAAGAGGCGGGGACAACCCCCTACCCCAAATGCCAGCATACTGTAGCTTAAAGATCTTACTGTCAGTAACTAAGCCGTAGAAGAAGCGGTTCAACCTTTTGGAATGGTGCGGGGGTGGGGGAAGAGACTGCAGAAAAGTTGTGAATTACAGGAGTTGCACCCAACACATCTGGAGAGCACTAGGCTGGGAGTTATGGGACTTCAAGCCCAACACATCTGGAGAGCAACAGGCCAGGGATGATTGCAGCCCAACACATCTGGAGAGCAACAGGCCGGGGTGATTGCAGCCCAACACATCTGGAGAGCAACAGGCCAGGGTGATTGCAGCCCAACACATCTGGAGAGCAACAGGCCGGGGTGATTGCAGCCCAACACATCTGGAGAGCAACAGGCTGGGGTGATTGCAGCCCAACACATCTGGAGAGCAACAGGCTGAGGTGATTGCAGCCCAACACATCTGGAGAGCAACAGGCAAGGGTGATTGCAGCCCAACACATCTGGAGAGCAACAGGCCAGGGTGATTGCAGCCCAACACATCTGGAGAGCAGCAGGCTGCGAGTTATGAGACTGTATCCCAAAAACTTCTGTGGGGCACCTGGCTTGGAATTACAGACGTTGCCGCCCAACGTACCTGGAGGGCAGCCCCTGGAACCTGCACGGTCCCCCAGTTTGGATTGGTCTCCTCCAAGCCAAGTGCATGTCCCACCCCACCCTCTAGCCTACCACTCACCCGACCCAGGAAGTCATTCTTGCCCACCATGTCCCAGTCCCACACTTCCACAACGAGGGAGGTCTCCCCGGCAGCCCCGTCCTCCAGGAGAAACTCGAGCACTTCGTCCCAGTGTGGAAAACGAGTCTTCTTGATAATCTGTAGAGACACACAAGAAAGTGTCAGCAGCTGAGCAGCCCACTGACTGCCACCTTGGTTGCCTCCTGCATCCCACCGCCACACGGGAGCATAGACACGTCCTCCAGCGTTGTACTTTGGGGAAAGGTGCAGGTATCCGGGCACGGAATATGGATTAGGGGAGGAAACTGGAGGCCCGTGGAAAATTAAGGGGGTGCCAGGTTAATGGAGCAGAGAAGGGGGAAAGGAAGAAAGAAACTGACCTAGAGAATCATTGGTTTCCCTGCTTCTTCACTCAGCACAGAGTTAAACTATGGAACTCACTACCACAGGATATAGTGATGGCCACTAATTTGGATGGCTTAGAAAGGGGGTTGGATAACTCCCTGGAGGAGAAGGCTATCCATGGCTACTAGCCCTGATGGCTCTGTGCTACCTCCAGTATCCGAGGCAGTAAGCCTGTGTTGCTGGGGAACATGGGTGGGAGGGTGCTGTTGCACCATGTCCTGCTTCGTTGATCCCTAGCTGACAGCTGGTTGGCCGCTATGTGAACAGAGTGCTGGACTAGATGGACCCTCGGTCTGATCCAGCAGGGCTCTTCTGATGTTCTTATGTACTTACGTTTGTGTAGTTTTGTGCAGCTTTCCTAAGGAAGTGAGAGCTTTAGAGAGCAATCCTATAGCCCCTAGGGACCGTGGGAGTATTTGGATTCCCCCTTCTGAGGTTGGAGACAGACCTTCGACGGGGGTAGTTGGTGATCCGTTCGTCCTCTCCGCCCCCTTGCAGCTGGAAAAGTGACCTCAGAGGTGGGGAAAAGGGGCTGTTTTCATGGGCCGGGCAGGAGCCTAGAGAGTGTTGGGTTATTGTGCCAGAACTTTTCTCTTTCTGGAACTCTGTTTTGTGCTCAGAAACAAACACACATCACGCAGGTCTTACACAGCAGAGCTGGTTTATTTCCTTCAGGCTTCTGTGCAGTCCAATTCAGATCAGTTCAGATCAGCACACTGAGGCATACACAGAGAGCAGTGATCATAGAGCAGTGATCATAGAGCAGTGATCAGTCAGCAGTGATCAGAGAGCAGTGATCAGTCAGCAGTGATCAGAGAGCAGCGATCAGTTCCATTTTACACAAGTGAGAAACTATATACAGATCTACACAATTCTTATCTACATTACATACAGCTGTGATGAGGTTCATAGGCTATTAGTAAAGCTCTATGAGAAACCTGTTTGCTTTGGTATTCATCTGAATAACGAATTGGAGCTTTGCGTTCCCTTTCTGGTCGCTTTGGCATAGTTACAGGTACAGTTTCCTCCTTTACAGTTTCTTCCCCCTCCCTCTCTTGCTGAGATTGTTCAGGAACTTCTTCTGTTTCTGCAGCTTTCTGTTCCACTGGCAAACTTACATACTGTTTTGTTTCCTGCATTTGTTCATGAAAAACTACATCTCTGCTCACAATTACACTTTTGTGATATGGAGACCACAAACGATAGCCTTTTGTTTGTGTATCATATCCCAACAGTTTACATTCCAAACCTCTTTGAGCTAGTTTTCCTTGTCTGTTTTCTTTCTGAATATGAGCAAAACATTTACTTCCAAAAACTCTTATATGTGACACTCTAGGTTTTCTTTTGTAAAACATTTCATATGGGGTTTTTTCATGTACAGAGTGGTAAAGCCTGTTTAACAAATAATTTGAGGTGGACAAAGCTTCTGCCCAGAACAGGTTAGACAATCCTGACTCTTTCAATAGAGCTCTTAACATGTTCTGCAAGGTTCTGTTTTTCCTTTCTGCAACTCCATTTTGAAATGGTGAATATGGAGCAGTAAGGTTATGTTGTATACCCTCATCACTGAGGAATTTTTTAAATTGGTTGCTAAGAAATTCACCTCCCCGGTCCGTTCTTAGATTAGCTATAGGTTCTTTAAATCTATTTTTACTCCACTTAACAAAGGCTTTAAACTTTCCAAAAGTTTCACTCTTCTGTTTTAACACATACACAAATCCAAATCTACTGTAATCATCAACAATAGACAAGAAAAATCTGTTTCCTCCTTGACTTCTCTCAAAAGGACCTGCAAGATCTGCATGAATTAATTCAAAAATTCTTTTTGTTGTTCTCTCACTATGTTTTGGAATGTTTGACTTATGACACTTGGTTTCACTGCATACATTACATTCTACATAGTTAGAACATGGTTTGATTTTCACCCCTTCACACAATTCTGGAATCTTAGAAATTGTTTTATAGTTAGCATGACCAAATCTTTTATGAGTTAAATGGATACACTCTTGGTGTGGTTTGCAATTGGCTATTGTTTTTATTGTGACTTTGCTGGCTACAACTTCATTTTCTGTACAAGTATTAATCACATACAAAGATTCTTTCATTATTCCCTGCACACACACCTTGTTTCCCTGTTTTATAGTACAATTTTCTTCAGTAAAACAAACCTCATACCCCATTTCTGTTAACTGAAACACACTTAGAAGGTTTGTTTCTAATTCTGGTACATATAAAACACTTTGTAGTTCAACTCCCAGACAATCAAAATATACATTACCCACACCACAAATCTGGATTTTTGTTCCATTTGCAAGGGTAACACACTTTTGCTTTGAAGTAGAAGTTTCCAAGGTTACAAATGAAAGTTTGTCTTTTGCCATACTTATTGAAGCCCCAGAGTCCAAAAACCAAGGATTCATTGTTTCTTTGACTCTTGCTAGAAGACACTTCTTTGTTGATTCAGCTTCATTCATGTTGTTTTCTTCTCTCCACTTTGCTGTTGACTGCTTTTTCTTCTTGTTGTTGCAATCCCGCCTTAAGTGTCCTGTGGAACCACAGTTAAAGCATTTCCTTGCCTTTAATGCAGCCACCACGTCAGAAGATTTATGGCTTTGTTGAAATTCAGCCACAGGAAGTTTAAGGCTCTGTTGTTTTGAAGCTTGTCTTCTTTCATAGGTTTCCAGTAGTTTTCCAGCTACATACTCGAGGGTTAAATTTTTCTCCTCTTGACTTTCCATCATGGTGACAACCGCGTCGTACGATGAATCAAGACTTGACAAAATCACATAGACTTGGTGTATAGTTGTAAACTCCATCCCTCGTGCCCTGAGTTGATTGAAGATTTCTCTCATGCTTTTCAAATGGTTTGACATAGACTCCCCTGGTTTCAGCTTCATTCCATACAGTTTCCGGGTTAGAATTATTTTACTGCCCGCTGTTTCTCTTTGATATACAGCTTGTAGCGCATTCCAGCACTCTTTTGATGTATTCAAAAACTGAATGAAGGAAATTTGAGAGTCTTCCACAGCTAATGCAATAACTGCCATTGCTTTTGCATCGTCCTTAAACCATTTAGCATTCTGTGGATCTGCTCTATCTGGTGGATCCTCTGTGACTACATACCACAGTTCAGCCTGAATCAGATACATTTGCATTTTGTAAGACCATAATGCATAGTTAGAGTCATTCAGCTTTTCCAACAATTGATGCAAACCAGACATATTAGCTCCCGCCATTTCCTCTGCTTTAGGAATTGGTATCTCACCGTCCTCCTGCTCAGAGTCCTCCTCAGAGTCAGCCGACTGAGATTTTTCCTCACTTTGCAGCACTGGCTTTAGCTTGATGTCTTCCTTCATCAACAGTTTTCTGTTTTAGCAGACTCCTGGTTCTGATACTGATACTGCACCGTTCCCACCAAGTTCTGGTTCTTCTGCCTGGGTTAAGCTGGCGTAGGCTTGTCTAGGCTGGCGTAGGCTGCCTGGACTGGACTGGGCCCATAACCTTTGTTGGGTTATTGTGCCAGAACTTTTCTCTTTCTGGAACTCTGTTTTGTGCTCAGAAACAAACACACATCACGCAGGTCTTACACAGCAGAGCTGGTTTATTTCCTTCAGGCTTCTGTGCAGTCCAATTCAGATCAGTTCAGATCAGCACACTGAGGCATACACAGAGAGCAGTGATCATAGAGCAGTGATCATAGAGCAGTGATCAGTCAGCAGTGATCAGAGAGCAGTGATCAGTCAGCAGTGATCAGAGAGCAGCGATCAGTTCCATTTTACACAAGTGAGAAACTATATACAGATCTACACAATTCTTATCTACATTACATACAGCTGTGATGAGGCTAACTTAGAATCTTGGCAAGGTTCCCAGAACAGCCTCTATCTCAAGGTAATTGCCCACAGATAGACTTTCTCTGTTTAACCCTGAGATAGCCATACACACACAATTTTAATGACTAAGCAAGTATTTCTTTCATATACTTAACAGAGAGGCCAGGATCCAAGATATCCTGAGCCTCCTCCAGTCTCCTTTCTTCCCCCTCCGAAGCACTGATGATCAGATGTCTCCACGTTCAGGGGCTTCCAACCACCGAGGGTGCAATTGATAGGACTGAGCCCTTAAATTCAAATTCGGTGGGATTCTTCTCCTATTCCTTAAGCCTTTGCTCCCCACGTTCACTGGAATGCGCTCCCCAAGACCTCCAGAGAAGATGGGATCTGGTCCTCGGACCAAAAGAAGCACTGCACCCGCGCTACAAAGGTTTCCTTTTCCGGCTGCGACTTTGCCCGGACAACAATGACTCAGTCCTGGCTTGGTCTCTTGGCTTGGTCTCGACTTCTGGGCTCCCCCTTGGAGGCTCAGCACTGAAACTCAGCACGCGTCATACTCACCGCTGTTTCCAGGGTCTGTCCATTCCAGTGGACGCGGGCAAAGGGATCCGAGGTGCCGGAGAGATCACGCGGAGCGAGGTCTCTAAGAGGAAGAAAAGGGAAGCTAGGATACATTTTTTTGGGTGGGGGGGGGGATGCATGGCTTGTTGTGACATTTGACAAAGGAATGCCATTCCTAGAAGCGGGCTAGTTTCCGCCTCTGTGGGGGACGGACACTCAACTTCCATAAGGGATGTGCGCTCCAGTCTCTCCATCCACCATATAAACAAGGAGTGGGGGGCTTCAAGCTGGGCTCCCAATAGAGCCCACTTGGGGGTCCCAATCCTGCCCTCCAGGTTCCCCAGAAGCCCCCACTCCCTTCAACTTGCTCCACCCGGATCTCTCCCCCCCACCCCGGTTTGTTTGATGGTCAGTGAGAGGTCATAGAATCATAGAATAGTAGAGTTGGAAGGGACCTATAAGGCCATCAAGTCCAACCCACAAAATCATCCAGCAAGCTTCATGGCTGAGTGGGGACAAGAACCCAGATCTCCCGGGTCCCAGTCCAACACACTCTAACCACTACACCGCACTATCTTTCTAACCTGTTCTCCATACAGATGTACTTAGAGAGGCTAACAGTGTAGGTCATCATCAAATACAAGGCAAATAAGCAAAAATTAGCAGGTTTAGACAGATGGAGGGGAGAGGGGGATCGGGCCCATTCGACCAGCCCGTCTAAAACACCGCTTCATTTCTTCCTCTTCCCTCCCCATTCCTTTTTCCTCGTCTCTCGTATCTTTTTAAATTGTAAGCCTGCAAGCAGGAGCAGCCTTGTTGAACCGTTTGTTTGTACGCTGTGCCGGGAACCATTTCAGTAGAGGAGCGAGCTAAAAATACTTTATATAAAAGCAATAATAAAAACAGAAAACGGGGGCCAGCATCTGTCTGGTCATCAACAATGTTGTGAAAATAATAATCGGAACAAAGGTCCCCTGAGCATGTTCAGAGTGCCTTTCCTCCTCATCACTGATTAAAGTGACCATATGAAAAGGAAGACACGGCTCCTGTACCTTTAACCGTTGCATAGAAAATTAAATTTCAGCAGGTGTCCTTTGTCTGCACGCAGCACCTGGTGAAATTCCCTCTTTGTCACAAGAGTTAACGCTGCAGAAGCCCTGCCCTCTTTTGGATCTGGTCAAGGGGCCAAGGCTCCTGCAGCTTTAACTGTTGTGAAGAAGAGGGAATTTCACCAAGTGCTGCAAGCATACCAATGACACCTGCTGAAATTCCCATTTCTATACCACTGTTAAAGGTACAGGAGCCTGGTCCTCCTTTTCATTAGTGGCCGTCACTACATCTTGTGGTAGTGAGTTCCATAATTTCACCCTATAGGGTCACCCTATTAGTGAATCAACTGTAACCTGTGCCCCACACAGCCGCAATGAAAGAGCAGGGTGTCCTGCCAGGCCTGAAACTAGCTATCTCTTTTTGCAATTAAGCATTTCCTTCACAGCGTTTTGAGAGCTTGTGGACCAAAACAAATATAAACCCACCCACCCCCGGGGCAGGGGGATTTTTAAAGCTTACAGTGGCCCACCCACACCACCACTAAACCTTATGCCAGCACATCCTTGACCGCACCCGCTTCACTGGTCTCCTTCCCCCCCACCACAGTTATCCACTTTCCTATTGGCCGCTCGGTTGCCTAGGTGCCCAATTTCGGTTTCTAGGGAAAGCAGGATGCTTACTTCACGCTGATGATGAGCTGCCTGGCCACAGTTCCTTTTCCCAGCCCTCTACCCTCGCCCACGCACACACACACGCACGCACACACTGTATCCTCCACCATCGCACCTGCGAAGCAGAGTAGTGAGAAAAAGAGACTTCGACCAAGGTGGTACCTAGCACTTCATTTCGAAAGTGTGCCTTCTTCTTCTCCTCCTCCTCCTCTTTCGAAGGCATGCTTACTGAACTCAAAGCGCATGGCTTAAATCCCAGGCTTGTGGCATTTGAAATGCAAACACCGCCACCTCGCAAAAGAGGCGCGGCAGCGTTGCTGCTGTGTCAACTCAGTGCCGACAGAAATTCGGCCGTGTGGTGCAAAAAGCTGCCTCACACGCCTACTTAAGAACATAAGAACACAAGAAGAGCCCTGATGCTAGATCAGGCCAAGGGTCCATCTAATCCAGCACTCTGTTCACACAGTGGCCGACCAGCCATCGGCCAGGGATGAACAAGCAGGACATGGTGCAACAGCACCCTCCCACCCATGTTCCTCAGCAACTGGTGCACACAGACTTACTGCCTCGAATACTGGAGATAGCACAGAACCATCAGGGCTAGTAGCCACTGATAGCCTTCTTATCCAGGAATTTATCCAACCCCCTTTGAAAGCCACCCAAATGGGTGGCCGTCACTACATCTTGTGGTAGTGAGTTCCATAATTTAACTATGTACTTAAATGTTTTTCAAGGGTACTGGATTCCCCAAAGAGCAGAAAAGGTAAAAAGAGAAAGAAAAAACAAGATCAACAAACCCAGTTGCACGTTGAGTTTTCCCTCCAAACTTTTTTTTTAAAAAAATCAAGGGCAGTTTGCTGGTTAATAATAATAATAATAATAATAATAATAATAATGGAAAAATAAAACCCAGTTTGCACAATCGAATCCTGGTTTAAGCCAGGGTATGCATGAGATTCATGTCCCTGCATCCAGCCCCTTTGCTCTTCTCTTTGTGCAACCAGCAAAACACACCGGAAAGCCGCCGTTAACTAAAGCTTCTTGTTATGTGCAAACGTGGAACTGTTGTTCATGGCTTCCAAACAAGCCCAGATTCGGAAGCCATGGCTTCATATCCTGGCTTGTTTGGAAGCCGCCTCATGAAAAGCGATGTTTACATGAGGCATCCTGACTTGTTTTGCAGCTTTCATGGAGCAAAGTAAAAGCCAAAGGGGCACGTGTGAGCGTGTGAAGTTCGTGCATATCCTGTCTAATTAATTAACTTAGGATTTGATCATCCTGATGCAGCCTCTGAAAAGGAAACACCCAATATAATAAATGGTCTTCAAAAAAATATTCAGTACAGGGCCTCTGGCAGGATCTACACGACTGCTTTATAGTGGTATTTTGAGTAGTCCCACCGAAATCAATGGGGCTTACGTTCATTGCCAACTGATCAAGGATGATGGGGAAGCTGCAACCTGTCTCCCAGGAATAACATCATAGCAAGGGGGGAGACCAACCTGGACCGATATATCAGCCAGCAAAGGGGTGGCTTGCTTTGCCCAGTAAAAACACCATTTTGATCTGAGCCTGACTTCATCCCATCCACCATCCAGAGAAGGAGCTGCTGTTTTCCTCTTCCCTCCCCTGTCTTCTCCCCTTTTGTATCGGGTCTATTAGACTGTGAACCTGTGGACAGGGAGTGTTTTATATGGCAGTGTCTGTACAGCACTTAGAAAATTTTAGGTGCTTTATAAGTGATGAGGAGGAAGATGAAGAAGTTAGCTTTACTAAGTTAATTCCCATTGATTTCAATGGCTAACTCAGTATCTAACCCAACGTGTGTTCAAATGCAATTTATTGTATTGCATATTGCTTTTCTGAGTGCACTGATTTTTCTCACGTTTTTGATTTTTACAGACCAACGTGCTTTAATAAAGAATGCTTTCTGAAATATGTCAAGGATCGCCCAATGCGTGCTGTTGTCCTTTTTATTTCTTGGTGTGTGCGGTTTTTTCCCCTTCTACTTAGATCTAGACCCATTTCAATCGGGCTTCAGGCCTGGCTTTGGAACAGAAACTGCCTTGGTCGCCCCACCAGGATGAACTTTTGCCTTGCCATCAACCACGGTATCCTTCTAGATATGTCGTCCGGGTTGAGAGGCACAGGAGGTTAATTGAGGGAGTCTATATATAGCTGCACAGACCCTAAGATCTTTAATGGTTCTTCTCTGGGAGCTCCTGTCAAAGGAGGTGAGGTGAGTGGATTCTAAGAAAGGGGATATTTTCTTGTAGCATTCTCAGTTGTAGATTGAGCTTCCGAGGGAGACTGACTTGGCACCTACATTGTGCTCTTTTCAGCGACTGGTGAAAACCTTATTTCCCCCGGCCTTTGAGTCTTTCCATTTCTGTTGTTTTAAATCCCTACTGAAACCTTTAACTGGAGATACTGGGAAATGCCTTCTGCTTTTGGCTCAATAATTAAGACCTGAGGATGACACCTACCATCACTCTGCCCCACACACCTGTTGATCTTGCCTATACGTCTGTGAGCTGTGTATGTTTTGTCACGGAAAATAAAGTCTGCATTGAAACTTCAGCCAAGACCACAGACGTTCAAGATAACTTTTGAGTTCTTTCCCCCATCTCACCCACTGCCAAATCTCTTCACACTTCTGTGTTGGGTTTTTTTATATATATAATTCATGATCTGTTAATTATCTCACTTTCTAAGGGACAGGCGAGGGTGAGGGGAAGATCGCAGGAGAATTCACACTCGAATTTCACAGGCGCAACACCTTTTTATTACAGCACCGTCTACTCTCTCTGGCGGGGTGGGTGGGAGGGAGGGACCCACTCGGGATCCTAAGGGCTCACAAAGCTTTAAAAAGAAGACAAATTTGCACACAACAGCAAAGAAAATGCTCCACCGTCGTTTATGGCCATTTTGTGACCTTCTTGCATTTGATTCTCTGAAAGCGTAGTTAAATTATGGAATTTGCTAACACAAGATGTAGTGATGGCCACCAATTTGGGTGGTTTTAAAAGGGGGTTGGATAAATTCCTGGAGGAGAAGGCTGTCTAGGGCTACTAGTAGTGATGGCTCTGTGCCACCTCCAATATCTGAGACAGTAAGCCTGTGTGCACCAGTTGCTGGGGAACATGGGTGGGAGGGTGCTGTTGCATCATGTCCTGCTTGTTCATCCCTGGCCAATGGCTGGTTGGCCACTGTGTGAACAGAATGCTGGACTAGATGGGGCCTTGGTCTGATCCAGCCTGGCCATTCTGTTGAATTTCAAACTTGGGTTTGAATGTACCCAGGGCCAGTGCTAGGCTTTTTTGTGCCCAAGGCAAGGTGAGCTGCTTTCACACCCACCCACACCCCACCATATTCCCCCCCACCCCAGGTAGGCGGAGACAGGTTACCCGTCCCTCGCCCAAAGTCCTCCTGGCTTGGCAGGACGCTGCAGTGGGGTGGGTGGGTGGGCAGCTCCTCTTCTGTCCGTTCGCCGCCCCCCTCCCCAGCATTCCGGCTTGGCTTTGGCTGGGAGCACCCAGCCGGGAAACTGGGGGAGGGCGGTCAGACGGCTCCACGTCCTGACGTCCGGCGCTCTCCGGAAGTCAGAACGTGGAGCCACCCTCCCCCACCCCCACCCCCCAGTGTCCCGGGTTGGCTTCATCTGCTGGGCCGGTGCCCAGGTGAAGCCAAGCCAGGGACGCTGGGGGGGGGGGGCGGGCGGAAGGCTTTAGAATGGCGCGCCCGGAAGCTGCCCTCACTTGGCCAGAGCGGCTCTGGGAGTGGGAGGGTGACTTCCGGGCGCACCGTTCAGCGCCCCCTAACCTTGGCGCTCTAGGCAGCCGCCTAACTGGCCTCTATGGAAGCGCCGGCCCTGAATGTACCACTCCAAGCTTTGTGACCTCAACTGGGATAATAAAAATGTCTGTCAAAACGCAGCGATTACGAGGTGGGAAGAAACTTTCTATTGCTGATTATATTTCTGTTCAGGTTAAAGAGAGATTCAGGACAAATCAAAGGAAGGACTTCTTCACACACTGTACAGTTAAACTTTGACACTCACTACCACAAGATTGAGGGAGACATGATAGCACTCTTCAAATACTTAAAAGGTTGTCACACAGAGGAGGGCCAGGATCTCTTCTCCATCATCCCAGAGTGCAGGACACGGAATATACGGCTCAAGTGACAGGAAGCCAGATTCCAGCTGGACATCAGGAAAAACTTCCTGACTGTTAGAGCAGTACGACAATGGAATTAGTAACCTAGGGAGGTTGTGGGCTCCCCCACACTAGAGGCCTTCAAGAGGCAGCTGGGCTACCATCTGTCAGGGATGCTTTAGGGTGGATTCCTGCATTGAGCAGGGGGTTGGACTCGATGGCCTTGAAGGCCCCTTCCAACTCTGCTGTTCTATGATTCTATGAAGATGTAGCTATGGCCACCAATTTGGATAGCCTTAAAAGGGGGGTTGGATAAATTCTTGGAGCAGAAGGCTATCAATGGCTACTAGTCCTGATGGCCATATGCTACCCCCAGTATCACTCGTGTCCTGCTTGTGGGTTTATTGTGGGCAACTGGTCTGTCACTGTGTCAACAGAATGCTGGACTAGATGGACCATTGGCCTGATCCAGCAGGGCTCTTCTGATGTTCTTAGGGCTGACAGCTCTCCTTCTTCAGTGGTGGGATACATAGTTATGTGGATTTTTTTGTAAGCCAACAGTAAAATTTATTCGCCCTCTGGGCGTAACCAGACGTTTGAAGTAGGGATGTACGGGTTTTGTTAGAACTGTTCTGCCTGTGCTTTCTGGAAAGATGACATCTTTCAGCCCGTTGTCCGCTCATGGACATTTGTGCAAATAGAATTTTGTTCTAGTTGCACTACTTCGCATTAGCGCAGATGCGTACCTACGCATTAATGCACCCCACAAAAACCCGGTCCACAAGTCCGTGGAACCTGTGTGACTTGGAAAAAGCCGGTGGAATGCACAGGTCAAGCTCATAGAAATCTGAACTCATTTGACTCTGTTGCAGATTTCTTAGACATCCCTAGTTATAAGAGATACTGCTGTTGCTGCGTCTTCTGCCCGTTTTGCTCATGGTATTCAGATCAGGGGTAGTCATCATTTTTTGCACATACACAGCTGCCATTCCCAACTTGCTACCGCCTCCCCAGCAAATTTTGTTGTCAAAAAAACCCAGCTGCATTTTCATCTTTAAAGCAAGGCACGCGTGGAACATGTGCCCCGTTTTAATGCAAAATTGCACTCCCCGGGGCTTTGTTCAAATGACTTGAATTAATGTGAGTTGCGGGAAAATGGCTGCTTTGATAGGAGATCATTGTTGTTCATCTTGAACGGGAGAGTCTCCTGATCATGGAGAGGTATGGTATGGAGTATCCCTAAGCTTAGTTTGGGTTCATTTAAACATTAGGTTTACTGACAGAGCTCTCTTTCAAAGGAACTGAGAGCTCCTCCCCCCAGGGCTGATGGCAGCCTTCTGCTGTGCTGATGCAATCGCGTCAGTGCAGCAGAAGGGATAGATCATCCCTGGGGGGAGGCAGGGGCTGGGAGACACTGTCCCGGAAGTCCCCGGACATGTCTTCCAGTCCCCACCCCCAGCACCGATCTAGCCTTCTGTTGCGCTAGATCGGCGCTGGGGGAGGTCTGGAGGACCCGTTCCTGGAAGTCAGGGAATGGATCGTCCAGCCCTTTTCCCTGGTGAATTGGGGGCCAGTGCCGGTTGCCCCGGTGACTTCCATTTCTCCGGAGGTCTCCGGGGTTTCCCGGTGCATCCGGTCACCCTAATTTCTGTGAGCTGCCCAGAGAGCTTTGGTTATGGGCCGGTATAGGAGTGTAATAAATAAATAAATAAATAAATAAATAAATAAATAAGCAAACAGTGTCTGCTTCTACCTGGCTTCGATGACATGGCAGCAGAGCACCCGTCTATTGGCTTCCTCCACCACTCGCAGCTCTAGCGAGAGCTCCCCTTGCACCTCTTCCTTGGGGTCAACACGGCTCAGGTTGATCCAGCTGTCAATTCCTGCAGCAAGGGCGTGGGAGGGGTGTGGGGAGGGGAACACATCAGAGCTCTGTTCTGGTCAATATCCTGCAGACCATCATAAGGACATAAGAAGACCCACCCACCCCTAAAAAACAGCACCGCGGTTTGCATTGGGTTGTTTCATGCCCAATGCAAAGTCACCAGGTAGCGGTCCATAAACAAGCCTTCTTAGTGGTGGCACCCAAGTTTTGGAACACTCTGACATAAGAACATAAAAAGTAGGGCTGTGCATGGACGACCCCCACCAAATTCACCTTGGAGGCCATTTTGGAGCCCCCGAAACACCCCCATTCATCTCGGTGTGCTTCAGGGGTTGCCCGCCTTGCCTCAGTGCTGAAGCCGAAGCGAGATTTGGGCCCTCCAAGGTGATTCGGCCTGTGCAGAAAAGCCTCCCTTTTCCCACTCTCCCTGCTTACCTGCTGCCATTGACGTCAGCGCCTCCTTGCTCCTGCCACCATTGAGAGAAGAACCAGGCTGCAATTTTAAGATATCGCAGGGGCTAGGATTAGTACCTCTATGGCCATAGTGGTGGCCATAGAGGTACTAAACTTAAAATCACGGCCTGGTTCTTCTCAGATGTGGCGGTGGTGATGACCGCAGCTGGCAGGAGCAAGGAGGAGGAGGTGTGGCAATGGCAGCAGGTAAGCCACCCAATGCCACTCCGAAGTGGCCCGAAGCACCCTGAGGCTTCAGAGTCGATCGGCTTCGACTTCAAGGCGCCTTGGGCTGACCCAGAACCGCCTCAGAACCAAGGCGAGGCAGGCCGAATCAGCCAGCCTCACCTCAGTTTTGGAGATTCGTCCAAGGGTCCATCTAGTCCAGCATTCTGTTCATACAGTGGCCAACCAGCTGTCGGCCAGGGACCCACAAGCAGGACATTGGTCAACAGCACCCTCCAGCACCCTCTCACCCATGTTCCCCAGCAACTGGAGTATATTGGCTTACCACCTCTGATACAGGAGGTCACCCATAGCTATCAGGACTAGTAGCCATGGATAGCCTTCTCCTCCAGGAATTTCTCCAACCCCCTTTGAAAGCCATCCAAATTGGTGGCCATCACGACATCTTGTGGTAGCAAATTCCGTAGTTTAACTATGTGTTGTGTGATGAAGTCCTTCTTTTTATCTGTCCTGAATCCCTAGATGTACCAGTATATAAAACGTAACATTTTTTTTTTTTTTAAAGAATCGGGTAGCAAAGTTGTGACTAAGAAAGGGTTGGTTGAAATGGGGCAAAGTATGACGAAAGAGTAGGAGAGGGGAGTTTAAAACAATTTCTGGAGAGTTGTGACGTACTTTATAGACAGCCCCTTTATAGAACGAGGGGGGGAATTTCCTTCCTAAACTCACCAGGGGCCACACACACACACACCCGTCGGCTGAATTTGCTGCAGTGGTGGCCAGAAACTTGCGACTTTGCACAAAAGCAAGGCTCAGGAAGTACAGGTTTGTTTAGAAGGAGAAACGCCCTCCCTGGAGACTTCCAGGAACATGATTCCGCTTCTAAAAAGGGCACACGCTCCCTCTGCGCCTTGTTCGGCTGAAAAATTGGAGGGCTGCGTTTTCGTTTTGGTTTTTTTGGCCGCCGCAGCAAATTCAGCAGCAGCGGAGGCTGCAAAATTGGCACAGGAGGGGCACAGGCTGCCCACCCCTGATCGAACGGAAGGTGCTGCCCACAGCCGAAAGCACTTGCCCAGCAGAACACTAGGGGGTGCCAGATTCTACTGTAATAGCTCTAGTGCACGAAGTCAAGGGTAGTCATGTTGGCCCATCAGGGGAAAAAAACCCTTTGTTAGTCCAACCAAAATTCCGCAA
The DNA here is from genome assembly GCF_023053635.1 of Elgaria multicarinata webbii. NCBI lineage: Eukaryota > Metazoa > Chordata > Lepidosauria > Squamata > Anguidae > Elgaria > Elgaria multicarinata. Next base: position 16,200,639 of record NC_086188.1, on the reverse strand, counting down.
AAAAAGTGAGCAAGCTTTAGAGTTCTGCAGAGCTCTTCATCAGGACAGATGTTAAATGAAGTGGAAGGGGTAGGGTAGAATGTTAGGCAAAGTGGGGAGGGAAAAGGGGGGAAGCTTGCAGATGTTGAAGCCATGAAAGTCTGCATTTAGTCACAGTCTTAAGATGTGGGAGAAAGGAGCAGGGGATCAGGGGTCTGGAAACAAAGCCCTATGAGGAGAGACTGCAAGAACTGGGCATGTTTAGCCTGGAGAACAGAAGACTGAGGGGAGATGTGATAGCACTCTTCAAATACTTGAAAGGTTGTCACACAGAAGAGGGCCAGGATCTCTTCTTGATCGTCCCAGAGTGCAGGACACGGAATAACGGACTCAAGTTACAGGAAGCCAGATTCCCGCTGGACGTCAGGAAAAACTTCCTGTTAGAGAAGTATGACAATGGAACCAGTTACCTAGGGAGGTCATGGGCTCTCCCACCCTAGAGGCCTTCAAGAGGCAGCTGGACAGCCATCTGTCAGGGATGCTTTAAGGTGGATTCCTGCATGGAGCAGGGGGTTGGACTCGATGGCCTTATAGGCCCCTTCCAACTCTACTATTCTATGATTCCATGATTCTATGATTAGATCAGGAATGGGTGGGGGTAGATCAGACTCTAGAGCTAGATTTCTGGGAGATTTGCAATAGATCATCCAGGGTTTCTAACTTCCTACTACATAACAGTAGCAACAAAATGATTTTTCACCACCTAAGTTGCGCTGCTGAAATGCAGAATGTTTTGGTAACCCGGAGAAAGAACCATGTGCTCAAATCTGGGACTGGAAATTAGGAAGAGCGAAGAGACTTGTTTGGTTCATATGTGAACCGAACTAATTTGCACTTCCTGAAGCAATATGCAAACCGCAACACAGTAATCCATCAGAAATCTCACCAGATTTTGCGATGCAGTTCTCTGATCCAACACTGAATATAAAAATGGGAGGGGGAAATGCATGCAGAAATTCATCTAACAATAAAAAATAATGTAGAAAAAACGCATACTTGGGTAAACGGCTTGCAAAAAATGTGCGCACTCCGTAAAATTGCGTAAAAAAATGGGACAACAGGACCTGCTTTTTAATATTTTTAATCGCGTGTGTCCACATTTCTTTTTCCTTTTCACTTTTTCTCCCAGTCTGTCGTTCCCCTTCTTCTCCCTCCCATGTTCCCTGTCTTTCTCCCTCTTTTTCCTTCTCTTTAAAATGTAAACCTACACAATGGTGTGACCCAACATAGATCAGGGCGTGAAACTCACCACCTACCTGTTGAAGTCCAATACTCTATATTCCAATGTTTTTGATTATATTTCAGTACAATGTTCCCACCAGTTTTGACTGGTGGTCACTTAGCCTTTACCTGGTGTGTGAATAATCCAGTGTGGGAGAACTCAGAGCTCTCTGAGTTCAGGTCACCAGGATCCTGAATCAGGCCTCCTCAACCCCCTTCTAGTAAATTGCAAGTTGGCACCAGTTAGAGATCACATTACGCCAGTCCTTTTACAGCTTCATTGGCTGCCAGTCCAAGTCCGGGCCCGATTCAAAGTGCTGGTATTGACATTTAAAGCCCTAAATGGTTTGGGGCCAGGTTATTTGAAGGTACGCCTCCTCCCACATGTACCTGCCCAGACCTTAAGATCATCTACAGGGGCCCTTCTCCGTGAGCCCCTGCCAAGGGAAGTGAGGCAGGTGGCTACTAGGAGGAGGGCTTTCTCCGCTGTGGCACCCCGGTTGTGGAATGAGCTCCCCAGAGAGGTCCGCCTGGCGCCTACACTGTACTCCTTTCGTCGCCAGCTGAAGACCTTTTTATTCTCTCAGTATTTTAACGCTTAATTTTAACTTAAATTTAAATTTTACTGTTTTAACTCTGTATTTTAATTTTATATCAATTTTGCTGCGTGGTTTTTATCCTGGTTGTGCTTTTTATACTGTATTTTGTATTTGTGCTTTTAACCTCTTGGTTGTTTTATTATGGTTTTAATTTTTGTGAACCGCCCAGAGAGCTTCGGCTATTGGGCGGTATAAAAATGTAATAAATAAAACAAACAAACAAACAAACAAATAAATAAATAAATAGATTCAAGGTCACCCCGGCCACCCCGGTGTTAGATGCAAGGTACCCACCACCAGCACCTACCTCTTGGATGGGAAGAGATGACCTCTTTGCTGAGGGAGACCTTGCCAATGACATCATCATGCCTGCAAGGACAGAAGAACAGAGACGTGGCAATTTGCTACCCAAGACAAAATGGTGCCCTTCAGACTGGGCTTCAGAGCAGGCCACACAGGACACAGAGTTCTGCCCACAACACTTTCCCCACTGTTGTACAACCCCTCCTGGAATTCGCCACCTAAGGTAGATGACCCACTCTGCCTAATGGCAGGGGCTGAAGGAAGACAGTATCTGGAAAAAAGCCCTATGAGGAGAGACTGAAAGATCTGGGCATGTTTAGCCTAGAGAAGAGAAGACTGAGGGGAGACATGATCAGACCCTTCAAGGACTTGAAAGATTGTCACACAGAGGAGGGCCAGGATCTCTTCTTGATCCTCCCAGAGTGCAGGACACAGAATAACGGGCTCAAGTGACAGGAAGCCAGATTCCAGCTGGACATCAGGAAAAACTTCCTGACTGTTAGAGCAGTATGACAATAGAACCAGTGACCTAGGGAGGTTGTGGGCTCTCCCACACTAGAGGCTTTCATGAGGCAGCTGGACAACCATCTGTCAGGGATGCTTTAAGGTGGATTCCTGCAATGAGCAGGGGGTTGGACTCTATGGCCTTATGAGCCCCTTCCAACTCTACTATTCTATGATTCTAAGATTGTAGTATGGAGGTTGGACGAATCCAGTTGGGGGACGGAGCTCAATGATCTGCCCCCTCCGGACATCACCTCACCTTCTGCTAGCTGGCCCAACTCGGTCCTCAGCACACTGCACCACCTAGCAAATTTGCCATTTATTTATTTGTATTCACCTAAATACAGATTTGTGCAAACTTGGGAGAAACTACTACAGGCACACAGAGGCATCTCCCCTAAATCAGAGGAGAAAAATCCCTTTAACTACAGGCAGATTACGAATCCGTCCACATACAATTAAAATATAAAGAAGGATTCAGTAAGTTTTTATTTATTTATTTATTTTGTTTAGGGTTAAAAATGATGTACATATATCTGTTCTTTGACATATCTCTTTGGGGTCAACTACATGCAATGTTAAATTCATATCACACAGCTGATCCTCACCCTTTTATTTACTTCTGTGTAAGAGCGTGGGCCCCCCATCTTGATTGGGACCACTGCTTGTAGGCAATGGTGGTTTAAAACTTCCCACCCAGTCTTCTTTTCCCCTTTAAGTTTGCTCATGGAGAATTGGCACCAATGAAGGTCCTCTCTCTCTCTCTCTCTGCACCTGTGGGGTTTCAATTTCCAGGGACAGCAGGCTTAGAAAAGTTCCCCCCTTCTATCAGAAACCTTGGAATGCTGCTGCCAGGCAGAGTATGCATAACTGAACTTGATGGACCAGGGCCAGATGTGAGCAGAAGGAGCCCAGTCTAGACAGAACAGTCAAGTCTAGGTAGGCGAGGTTGTCAGATAAATAGGTAAGTACAGCAGGCTAAGTAAACACAGAAGCCCTCTTGTGTAAAGGACAGCTGGAACAGGACCGCAGATAGCTCCTGGCCAGCACTCTCCCCTAGTAGAACCATAGGAGAATGTTGTCTCAGCGGAAAGCAAAAGCCAATGGAAGCATTATGTAGGTGGCCACAATCTGTAGTGCTCTATTCCCTTTGGAGTCAGTTCTACCTCTCTGAAGCATCTGGCTGGATTTTTAAAGGACCCTTGCCTGATTTTGTAGTCTCAGATTAATGCAAGGCTGGGGAGGTTGAAGTTCTGCTGTGGGTTCCTCCAATGACTCATGGTCATGTCTTCTGGCAGGGGGTGGGGGTGTTGTCTGTCCTGCTTCTGGAAGAGCAATCTGATCCTCATCTTTGTCTGAGTCTTCTCCGGTACCCTGAAAAGGTGTGGGGTCATAACAGATTTCTACCATATGAGTCTGCCTAGTTTGGAAGATGCTCAGGGCAGGCCCTTCTGTCTATCCTCCCACCGTCAGAAGCACATTTGGTAGGGACACAAGTATCATGATCAGGCCTGTTCCCTTTAGTATGTGGGGAGGAGTTTCAGGCTATCAATCAGAATCAGATTCTGCACCAGAAGAAACAGGACTAGAAATGTAACAGTCTACACAGGAAATGGGGCAGAGATTCTCCCAGGCTCTTCTACAGCCAGGGATGAACCTTCACCAGACCTTATCAGTGAAAACATTAACAACTCGGAGTCTGTGGGAACTCAGCAATCCTCAGAGGAGGAAGGGACTTCACTGATCCCAGAGGCCGTTGCAGATTCAAATGGGTGGAGCTAAAAGAAGGAGATTGGAGAGAGGATTGGCTAGCTTCTCACCAAAGGCTTCTTCAGAGGAATCCTCCCTGAAGTTAAGGGACCCAGGGAAAAGTCCTTCCCTTTTTTTGAAAGGACAATTGTCTCGCTTAGTTAGCTGAGTTAGCAAAGTTCCTAGTGTTTAAACTCTCTTCAGGTGCGAAGAGACATTTATTTGCTGGATAAAGTTTTGTGGATTACTTGGCAGGCGTCTTCAATGAAATAAAATTGTCTCGCTCTGCAGCGGACGGCATAGAAATACGACCGCAAGAGAGGGTCAGGGGCTTCTCATTGGCTGCTCCCAGTCTCTGGAACTCCCTGCCAAGAGGGAGAGCAAATTAGCTCCATTTCTGTTGTCCTTCTACCTGCAGGGAATGACTGACTTGTTTGCTAAAGTAGGTTATAACTGGTGGGTTTATTTCTGTTTTCATTAGGACCACAGGAAGCTGGCTTTTATCCTTGGTCCATCTAGCCCAGTATTGTTGACACTGACTGCTAGGGGTTCTCCAGGATTTCAGGCAGGATTCTTTCCTAGCCCTACCTGAAGAAACTGGGGATCGAACCCAGGAATTTCTGTATGGAAAGCAGATGCCCTAGCGCTGAGCGACAGCCTCACCCTTTCGATGTCTTTTAATTGATTTTATGATTTAATTTTAAAAACCTTCACTTTATCTGCATATTATTAATATTAGTCACTCTGCACATTATTTTTTTAATGAAAAGGGTGGGCTATAAAATTAATCCATCAATAAATAAGGGTCCTGCAGTTTCCCCTGCAAATCCCCTAGCGGTGGAGAGCAGCACGCTGAACGCCACTTATGCTCTGCCTATCACAAAAAGCTGTACGTCTCCAGTACCTCCTTCGAAGGAAACTAAAATCCTGGTAAATGATCACACCCGTGGCGTTCTTGCTGGGGGCTTGGGGTGTGAAGGCATAACCCCACGCACCCTTACACTTAACTAAATCCCACTGAGCACCGTGGGATTGATTCAAGAGTCAACATACGCAACATTGCACCACCCTCAGAGTTCCTGTCAACATGATGTTCTACGCCGCTTCGTCCTGAAAATAAGCAACGTGACTTCCTTCTCACACAATAGGATTACCTTCCCGGCCACCCCTCCGGCGCACAACGAAGGCACCTCCGCCTACCCACCTGCCCGACAGAAACAATTCTTCTTGCCAGAAGATCAGAGAAGAGGATTAAACTAGCAGCCAGGCCAGGAAGGGCCTGCTCAGAGCCTGCTTGTCTAACTTGTACCCTAGGGCCTTATAATCCCCTACAGTCTTGTGCAGGAATGGGATTTAAGGGGGAGGAAAACCCCACATTAAACTAAAACAGAAGGTTTGGGATTATGTTTCACGTGTGTGGAATTGGATTTGCTTACGTGAATACCTCTCTTGTACAATCCTCTGTGGTTTCCAACAGGCCAATGCCAAGTCTGAAGGGTGTAGTGCCCAGTGGACTCCCTCCTACGCCAGTAGTCTCCCGGCATCAGTGGAACCTGACAGCCACCATTTTAATTTCCCATAACTCCCCTGTTATAGGGATGCCCGTCACTGGAACATCTAGTTCTTTTTTGGCTCAACAGAATTCTGCAGTGTGTATGACTCACTTTTCATCAGTGAGCTGAGCCACAGGCTGTTCCCTGAACTCTGGGAGCTTTTTAACTTTTTTTGGGAAGGTTTTGCAGTTTGCACTAATTTCTGGGCAATCTATAGCCAATTTTCTGCAAATTATGGCTGAATTGGGGGAAATCATGCAAATCTGCCCATAATTTGTGCAATTGTGCAAATTTGGCCACAGTTCACGCCAATTACGCAAATTTGGTTGTAATTCGTACAAATTGTGCAAATTCTGAAACAAAGTCAATGGGGCCGAACTGGAGAAAACTCATCCAACTCCACCGACCCTCGTGTGGATTTCTCCAACATCTTACCCTGACATAGTACTACTCTGAAGCATTGTGGAAAATCAAATGGCTGCCCCACTGGGCATTGTGGGAAATTAAAATGGTGGCCAGGCAGCGCAAAGCATCAGAAAAAAGAAAACTTTTCAAGGGAGATTCAGCGTAAGTATCAAACTTTGCTGAGGTCCTGCTATCCACATAGTGAAGTCAGACCTAATTCCATCCCTACGTGATCTCAGGAGCAAAGACCTGCCATTTCCACATATTACTGTGTACACCATTTACAATGACGGCCTTATGAAAATATTTTAAATAAATACATTATTATTATTATTATTAACAATAAGAGCAACTTCCTATAATAACCTAGGCTGAATTGCCCTCTCTCTCTTACTCACCCGATGGTGTCTTCATCCAGAACGTAGAAAGACAGGTTGTGGAATCCCATTGGGAGGTGCAAGGTATATTCCTCACCCCAAAAAGGGTTGAGGTTCTTCCACACAGTTGCAGTCCTGCAGAGTGGAAGCAGAGGAGATCTGAGTGTCAGCTGAGTAAGGTGTGCTGTGATGGCACCAGGCCAGGCCCTTAACTTTTATCCCAGGGTCCAGCCAATACAAAGGCTTCACACTGCCTGCCAATCACAGATGCGGATGCTTCGGAATGCTGTCCCTCTCTCACGATACTAGAAATCGGGGCCATCCGGTGAAGCTGAGCAGTGGGAGGAGGCGGCCAGCCAAGAGGAAGTACTCCTTGACACAGCTCGTAGTCGAACTGTGGAATTCACAACCGCAAGATGTAGGGCTGGCTGCCAACTTGGATGGCTTTAAAGGGGATGAGACAAACGCATAGAGGATAAGGCTGTCAGTGACTGTTAGTCATGATGGCTATCTATTACCTCCCAGTATCAGAGGCAGTATGCCTCTGTGTGCCAGAGGTAGGGGGACACGGGTGGGAGAGCACTCTTGGGTTCATGTCCTGTTTCTCATGGCCATTTGATGGGCCGCTGCCATTTGTCTGATCCAGCATGGCTTTTCTGAAGTTCTTATGCCCAGAGATAGGCTTCTCAGGGCACAATCCAATCAATTGAGCCCTCGCTGCTCAAAATCTTCCGAACTTGGAGGCTTCCAAGATTCCTATGCCCTGCAGGCTGAAGCTGTTAGGGCAGGAGGAGCGGTGGAGGTGATCATCACCTCCCTGTCCTATGCAGTTGGTGGGTTTAGCTAGGGCTGTGCATGGACCCCTCGATTCGCTTCGGATCCTGATTCAGACCTTTCCGAATCGAGCCCGATTCGCTTCAGATCATGCTGATTTGCTTCAGACTGATTCAGACCTGTTTCGATTTGCTTCGGATCTGTTTCAAAGCCTTCTGAATCACCCTGATTCACTTCGGATTCGGGATTTGTATCCGAAGCGGTGCACAGCCCTAGTTTTAGCTAGACAGTCTTTTCAGCCCATCTAGAGACAGCACTTCAGATGGGGAGGGGAGGAGGCTCAGGATATTTCGTACCCTGGCCTCTCCATTCTCCTCCCTGCCCACCAGAACACCCCCTTTCTTCCTCCAAGGTTCCTTTCCGACCTCAGAGAGGCAGCCAGCATGGCCCTCTCCACGCTGGCTGTGAGGGGGCAGGATCTGGGATCAGATTTCTGGCTCCCCCTTCTGAGGTTGGAGTGCTGTCTCTGACCTCAGTGGGGTTTCCTGAGCAATCCTACGGTCTTGGGACACTGCCCCAGGAACCTTCTCTAAAAGTACTAAACAGGCAATTCTGACTGGAGATGAAACTTCCCAGTAACTTTTGACACCGTTTCACCCTCTCTCTCTTTTGCCTGCAGGGTAAACGTTAGCTGACCACTGGAAAACAGTGGAGAAATACAGGACTTTAGCCCAGCTGTGATGAAGCAACTGAAAGGCAGAAGCAAAGAGTGCTCTTTATAATGGGTTTTGTATGGAAAATGTGGGTTTTGTTAGCGTGGGGGAGGGTTCAGACATGTTTAAAACTGCGATGCAAATTGCAAATACAATTGGTTCTGTGGCTGAGGGACTGGCTGACAATACTCCTGCAATTTCGTTCCATTGTAATTAGTCCCACATTGCTGGTAGGGTGGAGCTGAGAGATCGTGGGCTACAACAACCCTGCAATGTAGCCCAGTGTTGTTATCTTATATGAGAATACAGTACTGTAAGGCTTATTAATCGAGAGCTACCAGACTAATTTTGCTCATCTTTGTTTTAAACTGAAACTTGGGCTGTGCAGACGTGCAGAAAATTTTGAAAGTTCAAAAAGTTCAAAGCTTGACCTTTCACAGCAGTTAATTTCCTCCGCACCAAAGAGGAAGGGCAGCCCTTCCACTAGCAGGATGACGAACAGCCCTGCTTGGTGTCATTTGTATGCATGCAGCACCTGGTGAAATCCCCTCTTCATCACAACAGTTAAAGCTGCAGGAGCCCTGCCCTCTTTTCTTCTGGTCACAACAGTGTACCTCCTGCAGCTTTAACTGTAGTGATGAAGAGGGCATTTCACCAGGTGCTGCATGCATAACAATGACACCATCTGAAATTCTTTTTTCAATACAACTCTTAAAGATACAGGAGCCCTGTCCTCCTTCCCCTGTCCTCTTCCCCACCGACAAAGCCGGGGACCATAACCCATGCCCTCAGCACCAACTCTTCCTTACCTGGTTAATCGTTTACTCATCCGAAGATAAATCCTTTTAGCTCACTCTTCCTGTGGTCAAGCCTCTTGAAATGTCATTAACTCGCTCTTGAGCAAATATTTGAGGAGGGATAAGATGAGAAAGGAATGTCGAGGCTGTGGAAGGCCTTTGCTGAGGCTCAGAGAATCCTGCCAGCATCCGACACAGGAACAGCAGGACAGAGCTCCTTACACCCTGGGGCACTGTCCCATATCAAAAGACTGCCAAACTGTCATTCAGGTGGCCAAGCTTCCAGTAAAGTGAGCTTCCACGCCCATTTTGCAGACGGGAAAGTGAAGGCAGAAGAAATCCCCATTTCATACACTCTATTGCAGGCATCCCCAACACAGCACCTGTGAATGGATTCCAACGTGTTGCCTTGATCTATTTCCCCCCCCCCCCATTTTTTGACTCTACGTCTATGGATTTATGTGAAATGCATACAACTTTTTATCGATTATAAGAAGACGGCAACAACAACAAAATGGATCAAATGTCCAACTAAGTATTGATTAGAAGGTGGTGTCAACATGCCACCCTTTTAAATATTGAAAGTCTGGTAAGGTCCTCAATCCACTGCATTATAGGAGGTGAATGTTTATCCTTCCATTGTTCTAATATCAGTCTTTTAGCTGTGAAAAGGACGCGCAGAATCCATTTACGCTGACCGTTTGTCACTTTCCATGAAGCAGGTAAATAATTTAAAAGAGCGTGTACATCAGTGAATATTAAAGACTGTTCCAGTACAAAAAAAAAATCTGTGTAACCTCCCTGCAAAAAGAAGCAACTAAGCAAAATCCAGTGGGGAGACCTTTCGATACTCGGGGGGGGGGGGCACCACTGATAAGGTCCTCTCCCTTGTTGTTGATCGTAGTGTCTGGCTAGGGTCAGGTCAAAAGAAGCACTCCATCGTTTATTGAGGTCCCATGCAGTTTAGGGTTTTAGGGATTAAAGGCTCAGAACCATACAGGCAGCCAATGCAAGAATGCTAGAATGGGTGTTATATGCTTCAAGCTTTTGGTCGTGTTATTAATCTGGCTGCAACTAGGGATGTCCGGCAGGGGCTCTCTGGATTTCCCTCAAGCCCCTGGCTTGGCTTGCGTTAGTGAGACGAGCCCTGAGCTCTCTGACCAAACTTGCAGGTTCCTGCCACTATGGGTATCATCAGGCGAGCGTTTTATTGCACACTCGTTACTGGGTGCCCCCCCCGCCAAACGGTAAGTCCGATTTATTTTTGAGACGGAAGTTGCCGCTCTCTCCTGCTGTGTGCAGGAAAAGCAGCGCGATCCAAACGGCCCACCGAATGGGCCAGGTGTGGGCTGTTTACTTCCTCTTTCAAAAGTGGAAGTAATGAGGGACAAACGCACGGGCGGAGAAGCGACGGTAAGGTAACGCGATTTCCTCCTGTGTGATGGCGCTCTGACTGGAACTCTGACTGAAATGGATCCAGATAATCCATCTAATCTAAGAGTGCCTTGTGTAGGTTGGCCACCGCCAACTCCAGCCCCTTGCCCAGAAAAGGAACATTTGCCATTGGCCTAAAATTATTAAGATGTTCCAGGTCCAGGCGGATTTTTTCCAGGTGTGATCTCACCGCCACCTCTTTCAGATGGCTCAGGACTACTGCTTCTCACAAGGAGGCATTAATCACCTCCCTGGCCCAGCTGGCTGCTCCCTCCCTGCCGGTTTTTAGAAGCCAAGAGGAGAAGAATCTGATACGGAAGTGGTTGCTTGAACCTGTCCAAGCTCCTTGTCAACATGCTCGAGCTGTATGAGCTGAAACTCATCCAACTCATCCAACTCATCCAACATACCTTGGCCGATTCACCTGTGCTGTAACACAGGCCTCTAAGCCCTGGCGGATGCAAGAGGTTTTGTCTTGGAAGTGCCTTGCAAACATATCACAGCAGGCCTTTGATAGAGTCATGACGGCCTTAAGACAAGCATGAAAAAAGCTCCAGACGACCCTGGAAAGCTCAGTTGGGTGACACATAAAGGACATAACAGAGGCAGAGAAATGGGTGGGTGTTTCTTGCTGCCTCAACTGCCCCAGAGTCTGCTTGAGTATAGTCACGTACCAACTATCGATTACACCTGCAGGGCGTTTCTCTCCATCTGAACTCAAGCCATCTCCTATTTTGTACACTATCAAACCGGAAGGGATGGACGTACTCAGCTTCATCCAGTTTCTCCAGGGGCTCAGCACGCCACTGCCCCACACGCTCCCCCCGGACCCGCTTGTGACCCCCCCCAGGCCCACTGGACCTGTCCGTGAGCATCCAGCAGCTGTCCATCTCTTCAACAAGTTGCCATTTGCGCAAAATGTTGCGTAAAGGGCTGCTTTATTTTATTATTTTTCATTTATTACATGTATATCCCGCCTTTTTTCCTCCAAGGAACCCAAGGCGGCGTACGTAATCCTCTTCCTCCTCTCCATTGGATCCTCACAACAACAACCCTGTGAGGTAGGCTGGGCTGAGAGTCTGAGACTGGCCCAAAGTCACCCAGTGAGTTTCCGTGGCTGAGTGGGGGACTAGAACCTGGATCTCCTGACTCCCAGTCCAACACTTTAGCCACTACACCACACTGGCTTTATGGCCATCAACAATCCATGCAGGCCTCCTAGAGCAGCACTCACTCCTCACTCACTGCCAGGAAACTCTGTAGCCAGTGGGAGAAGTCAACGCAGCGCAACGTAAAACTCCACGGAGCCCTCCACACAACGCGCAACACAACAGCTGTGCAGGAACTCTCCTCTGCACAGCGTGGATGTTCTGCTTGGCGTCTTTTCCCCAAAACACTCCACCGTGGGGTGGAGTTTTTGTGGATGGCTGGTGTAAAGTGACCTAAGTAGATCAGCACCCCCTGAGGATATGACTACTGGCTTGTTGGCTATTCGTCTGAACCTCTCTGTTGGCTGCCAGCATGTTCCAGCTGCCACCATTCCGCCTGAACCGCCTTGTTGCTCACAATCCCTGTGGAAGTGAGTTTAATCTTTGACTCAGAGGGCCAGTGGTGTGCGTCATGGACAAATCCTGGATTTGGAGGCCTGGCGACGAAGAACTTTCCCTAAGAGACACAAGTGGTGCAGACGGAGCCCTGATCCAAGTACATTTTGTAACAATATATGGAGGGATCTTAAAATGCATGTGAAACCTGTAAACTTCTTCTTCATCATCATCATCATCATCATCATCACTACAGCAAAGCTCAAGTCATCACAGGCGCTAATAATACTCCTTCTTTCCTTCATTTTTGCTCCACAGTCCACTTACCACAGAGAGGCTCATGAATGACATAACTGTGACCCATGAATAGTGAATTCCCCCATCCTAAATTGGTGCCATGTCTAACCCTACTGCCTCTGTTTTGGGAGAAGGTGTTTCAGGTAATCAATCAGAATCAGATTCGGAACTAGAAGACGCAGCGCCAGACACCAGCCTGCCTGGACCAGTGGGGGAGGAAGCTCTCGCGGGCGATTCCCCAGCACTGGAGAACTTATCTCCTGAAGGCCAAATCCTACACACTCGGTGGGAAGTGAGCCTTCTTCCGGAGGAGAGCGCCCCGACAAGCTAGCTGATGCTAGGGTCCGCCGCAAGCTAAAACTCACAGAGTAGAAGGAAGGCGTGAGAAAGTCAATCCAGCTAGAATTGCGCCAGAACCTGCCTCCGCACCAGGCTCTCTGAAGTTACAGGCATTTGGGGAAAGGCTTCCTGTTCTCCTTGCTCGGACAATTGTCTCACTTAGTTTGCATAGTTTTGCCTAGGGGGACGTTTCCAAGGGATTAGACTCTCTTCAGGTGGAAGAGATGTTTGTTGCTTAGTAAAAGCTTTGTGGATTACGTAGCAGGCCTCGTCATTTGCCTCCCATCGAAAGCAGGAGTTTGCAGAGCAACACAATAATTTGCATACAGCGCCTCCCTCACACACCCCAGTTGCCCGCCTCCATCCCCTTCCCCTTCCACACCGGCAGTGATAGACTAAGTGAGGCTGCTGAGCCCGGGGCCCACTTTGCTCCACACTGATTGGCTGAGCAGGGCTGCCCATCATCTTGTAAGTGAAGGGACTGCCCTGCTTGTTTGGTGCGGAGGAAATTAACAGGGGTGTGCACGGACCCCCTGCTCCACCCCGCGGGCCGATCTGAAAATTTTGGATCGGCCCGCACCGCTCCGCCCATACTCCGCTCCTCTTCGCCGCGGAGCTCCAGCTCCGAATCAGAGCTCCGCAGTGGAGGGGAGTGGTGCCAGGTAAGGCCAGGAGAGGAGGGCGGGGGGGTGTTACCGGGCCCTGCCACCATCGCTGTATGGGCAACAGCGACAGCGGCAGGGCCCGGTAAACCCCACTTACCTTTCCGGCGGAGCTCCGAATCGAGGCGAAGGATCTGCCTTCACCTCGATCCTCTTCGCCACGCTCTGCCGGCCCCCCAATCCTCTTCGCCTCCGCCTTAAGGGGAGGCAAAGCACCCCGTTCCGCTTCTAATTCGCCGGTCCGATTAGAAGCGGAGCACATCCCTAGAAATTAATTGCTATCAAAGTTCACGCTTTGAACTTTTTCAAACTTTCAAAATTTTCTGCACGCCTACCCTGCTCAAGCTTCAGTTTAAAACAAAGTTTAAACTGAAATGGAATTCAGTTGAAAGTCAACGTGACGCGTGCTGTATATTTTCCGAAGGGCGGATCACGTCGTGTGTCACTTGGCCCCGAGTAAAATAATTTGGGGTAGACGGGAGGAGAGATTTGGAAACATGAGACCTCCAAGCTGTAACTTTGGCTTACCTGGCCACCACTTCATTGTCCACCTTGATGATGCAGTAAGGATCACTGGTGCCGGACCTTTGGGGAACCAAACAAAACCTGGGTGAGTATTAAGCCATCCGCCCTGCATTCTGTACACACAAAAAACACCTGCTGTGCTGGCATCAAAGCTTTGTAAAAATGCCAAAGAGGTTCTGGCACCGGGTGGCCACATGGACGCCAATTTCACTGCATAAGCCCAGATGGGATTCAACCCCCAAGGTATTACAGCCTCCATGTTGCAGTGCAGGGTTACAGAACCTCAGGCCTGGGGGCCAAGTCTGCCCTCCCCATGAACCTTCCCCTAACTACCGATAGCTTGGTTTCCCAGCTTCCGTTTTTCCCCATTCTGAAAAGATGAAACAGGTCTCCCGAGGTTTCATTACTGGCAGTAATAGATATAAGCTTTACTATTTCGGCCCCACCCCCTTTTGACTTGAGCTCCGCCCACCACTGGAACGTGGCCCTGGAGAGCTTCTCTGAAATGGAATTCAGCCCTTAGGCTGAGAGAAGCTCCCCCACCTGGGTGTAGTGGGTCGCTTCTGGGGAGAAGGACGGGAGAAGCGTTCTGCCCCATCAGAAGGAGCTTGTGAAGCCCCCACTGCTGTTGGTTAATGGGAGGGGCAAGATCTAGGAGAGGGGCCATTCTAAAGGCACTCCGAAATGAAAGCTGCCGGTTGTGATGGCATCGGAAGAGCAGAAGCGCTTCTAACAGAAGAGCCACTGCATTGCTGTAGCTCAGTGGTATGTCAGGATCAGGCATGGTCTCTCTGGTGTATGTCCCGAATTGGATTTGGAGCCAGGAGGAGGAGGAGAAGGTGGAGGAGGAGGAGGAGGAGGAGAAGGAGGAGGTGGAGGAGAAGGTGGAGGAGAAGGAGAAGGAGAAGGTGGAGGAGAAGGAGAAGGAGAAGGTGGAGGAGGAGGAGGAGGAGGAGAAGGAGGAGGTGGAGGAGAAGGTGGATGAGAAGGAGAAGGAGAAAAAGAAGGAGAAGGAGAAGGAGAAGGTGGAGGAGAAGGAGAAGGTGGATGAGAAGGTGGAGGAGAAGGAGAAGGAGAAGGAGAAGGTGGAGGAGAAGGAGAAGGTGGAGGAGAAGGAGAAGGAGAAGGTGGAGAAGAAGGAGAGGGAGAAGGTGGAGAAGAAGGAGAGGGAGAAGGTGGAGAAGAAGGAAGAGGAGGAGGAGGAGGAGGAAGAGGAGGAGGAGGAGACCAGCCAAGACAGGAAGCGGGGGAGGAAATTCTCCAAGACTCTCCAGGAGTAAAGGAGGAATCTTCCCAGGAGCTTATCGGACAAGAGGCCCAGGCTAGAGATGTAAAATTTCTGGAAATTTTGAAGCAATGGAAAAAAACCGTTTTCGGGGCGGGGGGGGAACACGAAAATTTTCGGAAAAATTGAAATAATGCAATATTAGCACTTTTTCCAGATTGAAAGTCACTTTGTTACTTTAGGAACATAAAATGTAATTATGTCCAAGTTGGTTTGGCATAAAATTATTACATTTGGTATATTAAAAGTAGTGTATTCAAATAATTATTACAAATTTAATTTACCTTTTTTTGGTAAGAAATGGAGCTACAAGCTCCTGAAGTGTTAGGAACACCTGAACTGTAAGGAACCTCTTTGGTTCTGCCAGTTTATGAGGAGCAGGCAAAAAAATAAATTTTAAAAAACAACAACTGAAAAAACCACCAACATTAGTAACAATGAAAGTTATTTATGTCTCCGCTAGTCCTCCAGTGTCAAGACATAAAGCCCCCATTCCCATAAAAAGAACTGAGAAAAATGGGGGGACGGGACCAAGATTCAATGAATATGCATGAAATTTAATCAGACTCATTTCCTGACCTATAGCGATCACTATTAGTTTCAGTCTCTGCTTCCATGGCAGTGGTGCCCCCTAGAGGCAGAAATGCATCTTCCTCTTGCATTTGAGAATTGTAGTCTCAGTTTGCAACCTTGGACTTGCTCATCCTTGGTGCACAGACATTGTAATAATCTTCAAATACTTGAAAGGTTGTCACACAGAGGAGGGCCAGGATCTCTTCTCGATCCTCCCAGAGTGCAGGACATGGAATAACGGGCTCAAGTTAAAGGAAGCCAGATTCCAGCTGGACATCAGGAAAAACTTCCTGACTGTTAAAGCAGTACGACAATGGAATCAGTTACCTAGGGAGGTTGTGGGCTCTCCCACACTAGAGGCCTTCAAGAGGCAGCTGGACAACCATCTGTCAGGGACGCTTTAGGGTGGATTCCTGCATTGAGCAGGGGGTTGGACTCGATGGCCTTGTAGGCCCCTTCCAACTCTGCTATTCTATGATTCTATGATTCTATGATACTGTCCAGTTTTTAGAAATCATTTGGAGAAGTAGATATCTGAACACCTTGTCTTAAACATTTTATTCATCATGCTAAAATAAAACATCCCGTAATCCATTTTTTTCTTCATTTTTTTTCAATTTTTTGGAAAAACAAAACAAAAAAGGCTTCAGGGAAAAACAGAAAAAAAACATTTCCCCCCCCAAAAAAAATTGGTTTTTTCCCGGGCCTTCACATCTCTAGGCCAGGCTCAGAGATCATCCTCCCTGCCCTTGGGAACTCAATCTTTTCTGGAGTGGGAGGGAGCATTGGACTTGACAGATCCACAGCAGGGTTAAGCAGGAGGAGTTGAGAGGAGGTAGGAAGCTGAGGAGCCTTATGACGAAGGTGAAAGAAGAAAGTGCAAAAGCTGGGTTGCAGTTAAACCTCAAAAAACCCAAGATCATGGCAACCAGCTTGATTGATAACTGGCAAAGAGAGGGAGAAAACGTGGAGGCAGTGACAGACTTTGTATTTCTGGGCGCAAAGATTACTGCAGACGCTGACTGCAGCCAGGAAATCAGAAGTCGTTTACTTCTTGGGAGGAGAGCAAAGACAAATCTCGATAAAATAGTTAAGAGCAGAGACACCACACTGACAACAAAGGTTCGCATAGTTAAAGCAATGGTATTCCCCGTAGTAACCTATGGCTGCGAGAGCTGGACCATAAGGAAGGCTGAGCGAAGGAAGATAGATGCTTTTGAACTGTGGTGTTGGAGGAAAATTCTGAGAGTGCCTTGGACTGCAAGAAGATCCAACCAGTCCATACTCCAGGAAATAAAGCCAGACTGCTCACTTGAGGGAATGGTATTAAAGGCAAAACTGAAGTACTTTGGCCACATAATGAGAAGACAGGACAGCCTGGAGAAGATGCTGATGCTAGGGAAAGTGGAAGGCAAAAGGAAGAGGGGCTGACCAAGGGCAAGATGGATGGAGGATATTCTGGAGGTGACAGACTTGACCTTGGGGGAGCTAGGGGTGACGACGGCCGACAGAAAGCTCTGGCGTGGGCTGGTCCATGAAGTCACGAAGAGTCGGAAGCGACTGAACGAATAAACAACAACAACAAAGGAAGCAGCTCATGAACCTAGCCACTCGGCAGAGGTTACAACTTCAAGAACTTTCCTGAAGGAGGGCTTTGGTAAGAGTTTGTGGAGCAATGCCAGGGGAAACCGTCCATTTGTTAAGCTAATCAAGCTTCGAGAATAGCTCCTAGCATTCACATTCCAGGTGTGAAGACATGACCGTTTAGTGAATAAAGCTTTGTGGATTGCAGACCTCCTTATTGTCCCACGTCTCAGCAGGAGGCCTTGAAATCACGACATGGTAGCGCGTGTGCTTTGCACACCAAAGGCCCCAAGTTCAATCCCTGCTGCCAGTCCGTGTCAACTATACTGAGCTAGATGGGCGAAGGGTTTGACTCTGTATAAGGCATTTTCCTAGATGCAGGAACTTTTCTGCACCATTTGGATAATATCAGGAGCTCTAGACCACATGGGAGGAGTCCACGAAATGTCTCGGCCTTGTGCCATGCCAGCCGAGGGTGCAGTTTGCCATCTGCCCCCAAGTGCCAAGGTGCGAGTTTTGCATTCAGGATGTGGCGCCAGAACCTGGCATCCCAAGGCAGTCGCCAGGGTGCCATTGCTCCAGGAGGGCGCAATGGTGCTGATACTTTCCTCGAGGACGAAGGATGTTTTTGTTGTTCTTGTTCAGAAAGGAGGGCCCGGTTTACCCTTCCATGGGATTTCTTTTAGTTATCGGTAAAATGCCACTCAAAATTTTAAAAGAATCATTCTATTTACAGGACGCTGGTTTGGAAATTCTTGAACGAACGCTATTTGAAAGATAAACATGAGAGTGATCTTTCGTATCATTATAAACATGAGAGTGATCTTTCGTATCATTTTAATTCCTTGCCTTCTTCTGCACTGAGACGAGGAATAATTGTGGAATTATGTTTCCAGGCTATGCCTTCTTATCTTGATTGGGAGTATGTAAATATTCTCATATTCCAATGTCTTTATGTATTGGCAGGAGAGAGGGGAAAATAGAGGCTGTTATACATTATGTATTTTGCATGTGTGTGTGATTTGTATCCCTGGAAAAGATTGCTTATACCTTTTTTTGAAAGGAATATCTGATAGAACACCGCTTGAGCAAACTGATTGCGGATACATATCCTTATGTAACGAATCAAGTCGCTTTATTTGCTATTGCTGCCCGAAAGATTAGACCTACGGTTTTAAAAGCTACTACTATCAGTCCTGTGTATAATGGGGATTGCTTTGATCAGCATGTTCGTTTCCCCCCTCCCTCGGTTAAAAAATTATTTATTTATTTTCTCTACTTTTAACCTGCCCAATAACTGAAGTCCTCTGGCGGTGAAAAATGCATTAAAAACACAAAATACAAACATTAAAAACAAAGGAGGAATGCTGTTTTTGTATATGACAACAGCTGCTAGACTCCTCTGTGTGCAAAACTGGAAAAACACAGAAGTACCATCAACAGAGGAATGGCTGCTGAAGGTTTTGAAGTTGGCGGAGACGGCGAAACGTACGGCGTTAATAAGAGAAAAATCGACAGCTTCGTTTGTATTGGACTGGAAACCTCTGATAGAGTATTTGCAAGAGTTGGAAAAAAAACCCATTTCTATGTCTGTGGATTCAATATATAATGTCGGGGGAATTAATACACAATACTGTGCTGGCTAGAGAGAAGGACGAATGATATAATGTTACTGAATTTAGGAAACTGACTAGTAAGAACGGATAGCCCGTATGTCTGACATGAAGAATGCCTTGTATGTTGTGTACGGGTGTTTTTATAAGTAGTATTGTCTTGTTTGTTGAGTTTTGTCTTTTAGTGTAGAAAACAAAAAAGGTTGAAAGTGGAAAACGGACGATTCTAAGAACGTAATGTCTGTAGACCATAAAACTGACTTGGACACCCGCCCCGGGCCGACTGTGCTGGGCGTCTGAGTTTGCGAGCCTCCATTTTAATTTCCCAGAATGCCCCCCAGAGTGACACTATGTCAGTTGCTTTAGGGCCAGCCTACATTGAGAGGAGCTGTCATCATTGCCAAGTAAGCCAGAGGGACCCACTGAGGGGCCAGCAGAGGAACTTTGCCCAGGGCTTCCCAGAACCTAGGGGCTGCCTTGAGGGTACCGTATTGGTGCCGCGTTGCCCATAAACCCCACGGTTTCCCTCCTGTGGGGTTGCGTTTGGCAATCCCCACACCCAGGGCCGGTGCTACCATAGAGGCCACTCAGGCGGCCGCCTAGAGCACCAAGCTAAGAGGGGCGCCGCGCCACGCAGCACTCACGTGCGTTGTTAGCTGGCCTGGCCCAGTCCGAGGATTCAGCTGGGCCTGGGTGGGCGAGATGGCTTGGTGCTCTATTATTATTATTATTATTATTATTATTATTATTTATTTATTTATTTATATAGCACCATCAATGTACATGGTGCTGTACAGAGTAAAACAGTAAATAGCAAGGCCCTGCCACATAGGCTTACAATCTAATAAAATCATAGTAAAACAATAAGGAGGGGAAGAGAATGCCAACAGGCACAGGGTAGGGTAAAACTAACAGTATAAAGTCCGCACAACATCACGTTTTAAAAGCTTTAGGAAAAAGAAAAGTTTTTAGTTGAGCTTTAAAAGGTGGCCAGCCTCTGCCTTACTCCCAAGGAAAGGGCACTGGGTCGCCTCGCCTCTCTCCTCAAACAGGCCGCGATGTCCAGGCAGGCGGGCAAGCGGGACTCCCTCTCCCTTCCTCCAGGAAAGCCAGGGACTTGTGGACTCCTCACAAGGCAAACTCTCCTGCTTCCCGATCCTGCGCGCGTGGATCAACGGGACTTGCATCCGAGAAAGCGTTGCACCGGGAGGCACCAGTGTGGCCCGATCCGCCTATGCTTCCTTACTCGGAAGCCTTATTCCCCCGAGTAAACATGCGGAGGGGATCGGGACGCCAGGCTGCATAGCGGGTTGCGTTCGCACGGAAGTAAGTCCCAGTGAATTCCAGATGGCTCGGTCCCAAATCGAAGTGAGCCAATCCCAGCTCTCCACTCGGGGCACACGTTCGGACCTCTGCGCAATTTGTGGGTGTGGGTGTGTGTGCAAGTAGCTCGCCTTGCCTAGGGCGCAAAATAGTCTGGCACCGGCCCTGCCCATACTAAGGAGGGAATGTGGAGTTTCTGGAGGTCATCCGGGTACTGGAGCTGCCCCCCCTTTAAGGCAGGGGTTACCAGAGCCCCATGCTCAGGGGACCTATCCCTGCCCTCTAGGGGTCCCTAGAAGTCCACGCCCCTTCTCCAGGCTCCAACTATCAATGGTTTGATGCTTCTTTGCTTATCTGCAATTCTCGCCCCCAGTTCTAAAAGATTGAAATGTCTCTCCTGAGCCTTAGCTACTGACAGTAAGAGGTTTAGGATATGTGGGTATTTCTGGTATTTTGGCCCTACCCTTTGGCTCTGCCCACCACGGGCCCCAAGACCTTCTCCAACATGGAACGTTCAACTCCCCTGCTTTAAGGTGGGAAAGACAGAGTAGCTGCTCAGTGGCTTTCGGCTGGTGGCGTTAGGAGCCCTCCAACCAAGGGGCCAAACAACTCATTGTGAGCATTTCCTTTTTCAGGGTTTTTCGCTTTAAAAAAAAAAAAGCCTCGGGACTTCGATTGAGCTGAGGGAGAGATGGTATCCCTCACCCTTTGCCTTTCGGGCGGTTTGTCCCTTCAAAATGCACTCTCCCCCAAGCAGTTTTCTTACCTGTGGAGAAAAACAATGGGGCCTCCATTATCCTTTTCCCCATGGAGAGAAAAGCAGCTAGAGGAAGATTTTGAGGGGACAAACAGCAGGAAGGTAAGGTGACCATATGAAAAGGAGGACCGGGCTCCTGTAGCTTTAACAGTTGCATAGAAAAGGGAATTTCAGCAGGCGTCATTTGTACATATGGGGAACCAGTTGAAATTCCCTCTTCATCACAACAGTTAAAGGTGCAGGAGCTATACTAGAATGACCAGATTTAAAAGAGGGCAGGGCACCTGCAGCTTTAACTGTTGTGATGAAGAGGAAATTTCACCAGGTTCTCCATATACACAAATGACACCTGCTGAAATTCCTTTTTCAATATAACTTTTAAAGATACAGGAGCCCTGTCCTCCTTTTCATATGGTCACCCTACCATAAATCTTCAGCCTCCCCCAAGCCTGTTGAGACCTTGCCACTCGGAGGAAGAGTTTTCTGTTGGAATAGGATCTATCATCATCATCATCATCATCATCATCATCATCATCATCATCATCTCTTTTCTCGCTTGTGGCCGTTTTTCCAGACAGACATGACGGGCTTTGTCAAGTCATGCTGTCTTTTACTGATTCAGGAATTCCCTGACTATTGAGCATGTTTTAAGTATGACTGCTTTCTGGATGTTGCTGTGGACGTATTTTGGTAGGCCCAGTTTCTGAAGGTCTTCTGTAAAAATAAATAAATTATGTGATGCTGGGGAGTGATGTGACTAATGGAAGAATTGTGACCTTTTCCTGTTGCCATAGTTCTTTAACTTCCATAGCCGGTGGTGTATATGTTTTCCTCTCTTTTCCTCTTCCTTTTCTACATTTTTGTCATTGGGTATTGCTGTGTCAATGAGGTAGGTGTGTTTTTCATTTTTTGTCTATAACTGTTGTGTCTGGTCGATTGCAAAGTATTGTCTTGCCCATATGAATTGTTCTGCCTTAGTATATTTTATGGTCTGCATTTTCCAAGGTTGTTTCAGGTGAGTACGCACAGTACGGTGTAAATTATTTGATGAGTTTGATTTTGATGGCCAGTTGTTGGTGAATCATTTTTGCAGCTGTACTGTGTCTATAATCTATTCCTGCCAGAATTTTACATCCTCCTGTTACATCGTCTATTGTTTCTTGGAATTGAAGACATTTCCTTCCTGAATCTGTTGTTACACTGTTATCTTTTATGATGTGTTTTTAGTAGTTCTTGGTTGCTATAACTTGACCCTTTATGGCTATTAGGAATCCTTCTGTTTTATATCCCCCCTTTTTTTTTCCTTTTGCAAGGAGGCCCCTCCTCTCTATTTAATCCTCACAACCAATGCCAACCCGTGCCATGGCCGTTAAAACACCCCATCCTCTTCCCTTAACGTGATCTCTATGTATAACATGGATTTATTTATTTGTTACCTTCCTGTCCTAACTTTCCTCCAAGGAGCCATAATTCTCCTCCTCTCCATTTTATCCTCACAACAACCCTGTGAGGTAGGTTAGGCTGAGAGCCAGTGACTTGCCCAAAGTCACCCAATGAACTTCATGGCCAAGGCCGGCGCTGCCATAGAGGCCAGTCAGGCAGCCGCCTAGAGCACCAAGGTAAGGGGGGTGCCGAACGCCGTGCCCAGAAGTCGCCCTCCTGCTCCCAGAGCCGCTCTGGCTGAGGGAGGGCAGCTTCCGGGCGTGCCGTTCTGAAGCCAGCCTTGGGCACCCAGCCAAAGCCAAGCTGGGACGCTGGGGTGTGTGGGGCGGATGGACGGCTCCACATTCCAGCGTCCAGGCACGCCAGACATCAGAATGTGGAGCTGTCTGCCCGCCCGCCCCACCCCCACCCCAGCGTCCCACCCAGCTGAAGCCAAGCCGGGACATACGTTCCGACTTCGGGTGAGGGAAAGGTAACGCGGCCTCCATCCCTGCCTGTCTCCGCCTACCGGGGGTGGGGGTGAGGGGGTACGGTGGGGTGGGCAGCTCACCTTGCCTAGGGCGCAAAATAGCCTGGCACCAGCCCTGTTCATGGCTGAGTGGGGACTAGAACCCGGATCTCCCAAGTCCCAGTCCGACACTCTAACCACTATGCCACTTTGGCTCTACACAAAGGAGAAAACCAGCATCTACTTCCCTCATGCTCCCTGGTGCACGAGTGGCTGAGTTTTTGCCTGCTGGCATTGCCACACAACATATTATTATATCCAGCTCCTTCTCCCTCCATTATTTATACATTAATATCAGCCTGAATTGTAACTTGATATCTAATAATAGTAACTTGATTCAGCCTTTAGGGCTATAATAGGACAGGCCTGGCAATGCCAGATCGCCGTTCAAAAATACACGGATTGCTGCACAGGAATAATAAACCACAGCCACAATAATAATTTCGTGCAGAGCCTTCGAGTGGTCAAAGCTTTGCACGTCCCTGCTCTAGTTGTGGTCCTGCACTTTTATCGCTGCTGGTTTTACTTGGGTATTACGTGCTGCAGCGTTTTCCCTCTTCGCTGTCGAACTGATCTGGGTTTTTATTATGTGCTTTTCAGATTCATTTTTTCATTGTTTGCGTTTTATGAGTTGGAGCCAGTATCTGCCTTCTGCAAAGGGAAAGGCCCTGTTCGCGGAAGGGCCCTCTGTCCGATTTTGTGGGATTCCCCCCTCACCTACCCACCCACCCACAGCTCACCCCATTCAGCAGGATCTCTCTGTAGCATTTTCAAGGGTCTGCCATGGGAAGGAGGAGGCAGGGAACTCAAATTCCACCAGCGCAGTTGATCCAGAGTAAATCTGGATCAAACCCCCAAATTTTTAACATATTGTACAAAGCCCAGGGAACTTAGCAGGAAGTTGAAAAAGTATAATAAAGAGAAACAAAGGAAATCCTTACAACAGCCCTGTAAGGTAAGCCAGTATGACCAACACTGAGAGATTTTAACATATAAATGCCACAAGTAAATAATAAATAAAGTAAAATATGGGGGGGGGAACCCACCCCAGTATTGCAGATGAGGTTCCTGAGGCTGTGAGTGAGCAGAGCTGTAAACCTACGGTGACCATATGAAAAGGAGGACAGGGCTCTTGTGTCTTTAACAGTTACATAGAAAAGAGAATTTCAGAAGGTGTCATTTGTATGCATGCAGCACCTGATGAAATTCCCTCTTCATCACCACAGTTAAAGCTACAGGAGTCCTGCCTTCTTTTGTATCTGGTCAATAGGGCAGGGTTCCTGCAGCTTTAACTGTGGTGATGAAGAGGGAATTTCACCAGGTGCTGCATGCGTACAAATGACACCTGCTGAAATCCCCCTTCCTATGCAACCGTTAAAGATACAGGAGCCCTGTCTCCCTTTTCATATGGTCACCCTAGTAAACCAGGAAATCCCAGATTTCATGGCAGAGACCGGTTCGCAGGTCTGTCTCTTCTTAGCCTCTGCATGACACCAGGTCAGACCGTTCCATGGAATTCTAGAGGGACACACCACTGCCACGCTTGAATGATTGGTCCTTTAAAGGCAGGGTTTTCTGCTCCTTCCTCTACAATCTGGTTAACCAGCCTGTGAAGCCAAGCAACACAGAGAACTGTCACTACATCCATGGAAACAGCAAAATGCCACAAGCCAGATTCAACTCGAAGCAGGTTTCCACTTAGCTGACTTGGGAGAATGTGTGCGTGTGTGTGTGTTTGTGTGTGTGTGTGTGCATGTGTGTGTGTGCTCGAGACAAGCCATTTGTTCTGGTCCAACCAAGCTGTGGGTTTTAAATGCTGTCCGTAAAAACATAAGCATTGCCTTATGTTCGCCAGCAGCGGCCATTCGGATTTCTTAGCTAGGTGGCTAAGTGCTGCAGATAGACCAATTCCCCGCCATGGAGTTTGATTCAAAGCCATCTATGCGCATAGTTAAATTATGGAACTCACTACCACAAGATGTAGTGATGGCCACCAATCTGGATGGCTTTAAAGGAGGTTGGATAAATTCCTGGAGGCAAACGCTATCCATGGCTACTAGCCCTGATGGTTGTGTGCTATCTCCAGTGTTCGAGGCAATAGGCCTGTGTGCACCAGCTGCTGGGGAACATGGGTGGGAGAGTGCTGTTGCACCATGCCCTGATTGTTCATCCCTGATCGATGGCTAGTTGGCCACTGTGCAAACAAAGTGCTGGACTAGATGGACCCTTGGTCTGATCCAGCAGGGCACTTACGTTCTTATGCTTTAAAACTTGGGCAGGGTGCATTAAATTGTTTTTTTAAAAAAATAAAAATAATAAATTGAAAAATTAAAATTTTAAAAATATACAAAATATACAAAATGGGGCCCTGATGCAGCATTAAAAAGGTCAGATTTAATTTACAACAAGCTAAATGTAACCCTTTTCTCACTACAGAGCATGGCAGAGCAGTTTGCAGCCGAAGTTCGGAGGCCAAAAGTCTATCTGGCCCAGAAAACTGTCTCCAACGCTGCCCAGACAGACGCTTAGAGAACTCATATGAATAGCATGATGGATATGAACATCTATAATACCTTTTCCCCCCTCCCCAAGTCCCATAATTAGAGGCACTTCACGATTATTATATTCCTTGCCATCATAGCTGTTTGCCACAAATAGACAATTAAATTTATGCAATTAATCCTCCCTTTTTTAATTCCAGTGGCAATTAGTTCCATAGGCCAATTATGCCCGTGGCGCCATAGTTTCCTGTTTTGAATGAGCCACATCTCAAATGATTACTATGTTGATCTAAGATCCAGAGAGCACCTTCAGTTCATGGTGGAGGTTTGCATCAGCCCAGGGGTTTTCAAACACTTACTTTCTTCAAACGGTCCCTCCTTTCTATACCACACCCCTTGTCAATTTCAGAAGCAGCTTGCTATATGAATCAGAAAATGTTCTGAGTGAGATAAACACATCTCAGGTTCTTTCACTCCTGTTCCTTATTAGATTGTTCTAATATAATATTAGACTATTGCACGGCATTATAAGCAAAATATTCTAGCTTTCCTTTCTGTCTTCCCTTTCCTGGAGAATCTGTTGAGCCTTTTCTGTTCCGTGTGCCGTGCTTAATGTACATTCAGTGCTATAAAAGTAATACTAAAGTTTGCATCAGAAGACCACGGAGGGCACAGAACTTTTCAGTCCCCACAAGGAGAACAAGAGGGCAGGCCTTTTGATTTTATCCTCACACAACAACCCTGAGAGGTGGGTTAGGCTGGAGGAAACTGACTAAAGTTCTCCTGGTGATCTCCGCGGTTGATTTTAGATTTGAACCCAGGTCTCCCCATCCAGAAGCCAAACACTGTATCCACTACCCCCAGACTGAGATAAGAGAAGGGGCTAACCTTCCAGGATGTAAGCATAAAGGGGGAAGCCTCATGGATCAGAGTAAACACTGGTGGAACCCAGTATACTGTTTCCAGCAGGAGGTAGCCAAACATTTCTAGGCAGACCACACATGCTGAGCACGAAAGTAACAGGCTTTTTTCCCCTTTCAATAAAGGCTGCTCCACCCTCAACTGTAACTAGCAGCAGCCGGTATGGAGGGGGATGAGAGGGGGAAACATGGCCATTCTACCACTCCTGCTGAAAGACTTAATTCTTTTCTTCTTCCCTCCCCATTCCATTTTCCTTGTGTGTCGTATCTTTTCAGATTGTGAGCCTACAGGCAGGGGGCATATTGGCTAATAGGCTTCTCTTCTTAACATAAATTTAGCTAATCCGGCCTTACCTGACCTGGTACTCTCCAGGTGTGTTGGACTACAATTTCCCTGATGCTCAGCCAGCATGATTAATTAAAGTTGTAATATCGAACACATCCGGAGAGCAGCAGGTTGGGCAGGCTGCTCTAAACCCTTTTAAGGGTCACATAAGTCAGTATACCTCACTGCGTCTAGTGGCAGAGAGTTCCACAAGTGAATGCCATGTTATGTGAAGACATCCTTTCTTTGACCTGCCCTGAATCAACGGCCTGTCTCTTTCACTGGGTGATGCAGGTTGGTCTGACTGTTATGAGAGAGGAAAGGGAAAAGTATCTCTGTCCAAATTCTCCTTGCCATAGTTTGACCCACTTTCCCCCTACTATCTCTCCCCAACCCTCCAACCCACAAATTCTATAAATCCTCAAACATATTAGCTTTTCATATAAGGGAAGATATGTGCCCCAGTACATTTTAGCATCCTGATTATCCACAGAATCATAGAATCATAGCAGAGTTGGAAGGGGCCTACAAGGCCATCAACCCCCTGCTCAATGCAGGAATCCACCCTAAAGCATCCCTGACAGATGGTTGTCCAGCTGCCTCTTGAAGGCCTCTAGTGTGGGAGAGCCCACAACCTCCCTAGGTAACTGATTCCATTGTCGTACTGATCTAACAGTCAGGAAGTTTTTCCTGATGTCCAGCCGGAATCTGGCTTCCTTTAACTTGAGCCCGTTATTCCGTGTCCTGCACTCTGGGAGGATCGAGAAGAGATCCTGGCCCTCTTCTGTGTGACAACCTTCCAAGTATTTGAAGAGTGCTATCATGTCTCCCCTCAATCTTCTCTTCTCCAGGCTAAACATGCCCAGTTCTTTCAGTCTCTCTTCATAGGGCTTTGTTTCCAGACCCCTGATCCTCCTGGTTGCCCTCCTCTGAACACGCTCCATCATCATCATCATCATCATCATCATCATCATCATCATGCCCAGTTCTTTCAGTCTCTCTTCATAGGGCTTTGTTGCCAGACCCCTGATCATCCTGGTTGCCCTCCTCTGAACACGCTCCAGCTTGTCTGCATCCTTCTTGAATTGTGGAGCCCAGAACTGGACGCAATACTCTTATCCAGTATGAGATAAAGTCAGTACATTAAGAATATCAGAAGAGCCCTGCTGGATCAGACCAAAGGTCCATCTAGTCCAGCATTCTGTTCACACAGTGGCCAAGCAGTTGGCCATGAGAAACCCACAAGTAGGACATGGTGCAACAGCACCCTCTCACTCATATTCCCAGCAACTGGCGTACATAGGCCTACTGCCTCTATCCTGGAGGTGGCATAGAGCCACCAGGACTTGTAGCCCTTGATAGCCTTCTCCTCCAGGAATTCATCCAACCTCCCTTTAAAGCCGTCCAAATTGGTGGCCATCACCACACCTTGTGGTAGTGAGTTCCATAGTTTAACTCTGCGCTGTGTGACGAAGCCCTTCCTTTGATCTGCCCTGTCAGCTTTGTGGGATGACCCCATTCTAGCATTATGAGAGAGGGAGAAAAAGGTCTTCCCATCCATGTTCTCCACATTACCACCACTGGTGGGCCATTCCAACCCAAAGTCAAGGAGAAGGAAAAGACCCTTCAAAACAGTGGCTTAAAACCTTCAGCCCAAGTAAGTGTGCACAAAATTGCTGCTATTGTCCACTAAGGTGCCAGAGTGTTTGGTGGCAATGAGGTAGGGTGACCATACGGAAAGGAGGACAGGGCTCCTGTATCTTTAACAGTGGTATAGGAAAGGGAATTTCAGCAGGTGTCATTGCTATGCATGCAGCCCCCGGTGAACCACCCAGAGAGCTTTGACTATTGGGCGGTATAGAAATGCAATAAATAAATAAATATGGGAAAAAAGTCCTATAATTCCCAGCATTACCCAGCCAGTCATGCAGGTTTGGGGATGCTGGGAGTTGTAGGACTTTTTTTCTGTCTAAATATGCATAGGATTGCACCCTTTAAGGTGCACGAGACACGTTGATATTTTTTGCTGCAACAGATTAAAACAGATTTCATTTTCAAGCCGCTTTTAATTGAGGCCCTTTTACTGGGTGCAGCGCTGCTAATCTAATCCCCATGGGTATTTTTTTTTCCCGAGGGTGGGGGGACTCATACCTCAATGCACTATTGTACGTATTTTTGCATTTAATTTTAATTTAAAAGTTTTAACAGAATGGGACACGCTTGCCATTATATGTTTAGATTGCTGTCTTCTACCACAAAGGAGACTTGGTTCAGAAATGTGGCTTGTACGGTATATTTTTCTAACAAACAAATCAATTATTGTCCCAGTGCCCTCCCGCCCCCTAGAAACTGGAATTGCAGAGGGGCAGCGTGGATGTACCTCCTCTTCTAATTCTAGTCTGACCCTGTCTCTTGTCTTCACTTGTGGTCAGCAAAATCCAGTGGAGGCTGGTGGCTCTGGTGTTGGTGGGGTTGTGCATCTGCTCTGGGTTTCACTCAGAACAAGTCAGAACCCCAAAGGAGCTATTCAAGTTCCTAAACCCAATCCCCAGAATAGGTTCAGCACCTTGGATAGCCCCTTTAGAGTTCTGACCAGTTCTGCCTCCACTGGCGAAATCCGTCCCTGTCAATGGTCGTGGGAATGGGAGCGCAGGCAAAGGGCAGGTCCGGCTGGAATTATAGAGCTGGAATTACAAAGGGGCGGTGTCGATGGACTCTCCCTCCTAATTACGGAGCTTTCTAGCCCTGACCCCGTATCTAATCTAGGCTAGTGGTCGTGGGAATGGGGACACGGGCAAAGGGCAGCGCCGTTGGACTTCCCCGTCCGCGCCGTCCCGGAGATAAAGCGCTCTGCTTTGGACAGCAGCGCCCGGGCGCCACGCGGCTCTTTCCCGGGGCGCAGACACGCGTCGGGGGTTCGCGAAGCCAACTCACACGTCCTTGGCGGGCAGGTCCTTTCCCTCCACCACGCGGAAGTGCAGCGAGGCGTTCTTGGCCATGGCGAGCGAGTCGGGGCGGTTGGCTAGCTAGCTGTCCCCGCGCGGGGGGCTCATGGAACGCCGATCCTCGACGGCTGGGAAGCCGAGCCGACGCCGCCGACGCCTCCCTTTTGGAACGCCGGGAAGTCGCCAAGCCAAGCAGGTAGGCGAGCGAGCCAGGGAGCAGGCGAACCGGTCGGCCCAGGTGGCGATCCTCGCGGAGCCTCAGCGCCCGCCCGCCTGCCTGCCTGCCTGCGCGCCCGCCCGCCCGCCTCTCTAAGCGGCTCGCTCTGCTTGCCTCGTGCCAGGCGAACTCCGGCGCGTCTGCTGCGGCTACAGGTTGCCCGGGCGAGGGAGGAGTGTGGAGCTGGCCCGCCTCCTAGCGGCCGCGCGGGGGAACCGCCCTGGCCGCCGCTCGGGGGCTGGGTGCGTGGGGCGGAGTTCTTCGCAAGATGCCCCCGCTCCCTCCCCAGGGCCGGTGCCAGACTATTTTGCGCCCTAGCCAAGGTGAGCTACTTTCACCCACCCACCCCACAAAAAAATGCCAACTTCGGTTTTTAAGAACATACGTTTCCTGGAAAAAATAAGAAGCACAAAACTTGGAACTGCTAAATTTATTTTAAAGTGCAAGAAATACGTCATGCCAATTATAGCAAACAAATTGGAAAGGAACGTCGATGGGTCTAAAATGCATTATTTAATAGGAATATCACCTCCAAATCATTCCCCCCCCAACTCACACACGCGCGCACACACACACTCCAAAAAACACACACGCATGAACACATGCATTCACTCAAAGACCCCATGATGCACCCCATTCACCCATACATTCTCTCTCTCTTTCTCTTCCGGGCGCGTTCCGGAAGTCCGAACGTGGAGACGCCCCACCCCCACCCCAGCGTCCCTGGCTTTGCTTCGGCCGGGCGCAGGGCACCATCTTGCCCGCCCAGGCCCAGCTGAAATCTCAGGCCGGCCCGGCTCACAGCCAACGCGCGTGAGTGCTGCACTGCGCCTGGTGCCCCTCTTAGCTTGGCGCTCTAGGCAGCTGCCTGAGTGGCCTCTAGGGTAGCACTGCCCCTGCCCCTCCCGCTGCTCCATCCCGCTGGTCGAAACCCAGAGTTCTGTTTCCAAGGGCGGACAGCCACATGCCTCTCGGAGCAAGCCCGCAAGCTGAGCGCCCGTCAGCCACGGGCTGAAGATTGATTGACCCAGCCTGTCATCTCCAGTTTTGGAGATGCGGGTGAGTGGGTGGGGTGGGGGTGTCCTTGGGCAAAATGCCAAGTAGGGGGCTGCTGCCATAGATGCATGAAGGGGGACTCAGGTGCATTCCAGCCTCTCCAGGTGGGGCTGGAAACAGTGGGGGCTGGTGGCCCTGATGTCAGTGGGGCTGTGAATCCGCTTTGGGTTCCAGTCAGAACTCTGAAGGAGCTACTCAAAATGCTGGGTTTGTTTTGGGAATAGGCTTCAGCACCTTGGATAGCTCCTTTAGCATTCTGACTGAAAACCAGAGTGGATTCACAGCCCCAGTGCTATCGGAGCCACCAGCCTCCACTGCCTGTGAAAGACACCTGTCTGACTCCCAGCTACATCATAGAATCATAGAATAAGTAGCGTTGGAAGGGGCCTACAAGGCCATCGAGTTCAACGCCCTGCTCAGTGCAGGAATCCACATCAAAGCATCCCTGACAGATGGTTGTCCAGCTGCCTCTTTAATGCCTCTAGGGTGGGAGAGCCCACCACCTCTCTAGGTCATGGGTTCCACTGTCGTACTGCTTTAACAGTCAGGATTTTTTCCTGATGTCCAGCTGGAATCTGGCTTCCTATAACTTGAGCCCATGATTCCATGTCCTGCACTCCGGGAGGATCGAGAAGAGATCCTTGCCCTCCTCTGTGTGACAACCTTTCAAGTACTTGAAAAGTGCTGTCATGTCTCCATCATGGATGGAGGAGCTCAGGATTTGGATCCAAGTCTGGCCCACCTGGGGCCCTCCAGGGGACCCTGCCTCCTTGACCCAACCCAGCACCTCTTCCAACCACCAACCAATTGATGGTTTCCAGGTTTTTGCTCCAACCCCCACCCCACCCCCACCATTCTAAGGGTTGTAATGTTCATGACTGTAAGAACTTTAAACTACAAGAGGCTGGTATTTTGGCCTCACCCCTTTCAGCTTTTGTCGTCCCCCTCCCTGCAAAATCCCCCCCCGAGAGCTCCCCTGAAATGGAATCCCACTCTCGGATTGAAAGGCATTTCACCACTCCTGATCTAGATGGACCAAGGCTTTGCAACCCTCTTTGCCATATTCACACCAGCAGCTATTTTATGAATGAGCAAGCCCCCGCCCCCACCCTCACCCCACGACAGCCATTTTGTCAAAGTGCCCACAGCTCTCTCTCCAAATGTCAAATGTGCCCACCAACCTAAAAAAGCCGGGGATCCCTGTCCCAGACAGAAAGCCCCGAAGTGTGATTGAAGACAGTCTTCTCCAAACACATCTACTGCAAGAAATTAACTGAAGGCCCCGGTTAGCTCAAGTGATCGCTCGCTGAGGAGGCTGCCCACTGGGCCTCTGTCTGGAGCCTGCCTCCTTCCAGATAGGAGAGGCAAACTCAAGAACCGTGACTCATGCAATAGTTTGCACAACACTGCCGTCGGGCTTTTCTTAGGATGTGCCAGTCATCACCTTACGCCCTCTAGAAGTAAAACCGTTACAGGTATGAAAGTGGAGTATGCTTCTGGATTTCATACGGATTTAAAAAGTGCGTTTCGCTTTTCAGAAATCTGGGAAACACTGCTTTAAAATTACCATGTGGGCAGGGTTCCAGCCAGCCATGCCCTTTCCAGGAGATTCCATTTCATCCCCCACTATGGCCACTGAATATGCAGTCGGGCTGTTTGATCATGCCACTGAGTTCCCCCCCCCTTTTTTTTCCTTTTTTATTTATTTATTTATTTATTTTATTTTTATTTATTTAAGGATTTTTATGCTGCCATTCAGCCAAAAAAGGCTCTCACGGCGGCTTACAAAAGTATTTCTTGACAGTCCCTGCCCACAGGCTTACAATCTAAAAGACATGACACAAAAGGAAAGGGGATTGGGAGGGAGGAGGAGGAGAGGGGAAAGGAAAGCAAATTCAGGCACTACAATCTTAGTTGTAAAGTTCAGCAGTTACAGATGACAGCAGGAGGGAGGGGGCTCTCAGCTGGAGCTGAACCCAGGCACGGTGGAGAGGTGCCTGGCTGCTGCTTCCTCCCTCACTGGTGGCCTCTGCAGAGACAGTTGGTAGCAGGAGGGAGGGGGCTCTCAGCTGGAGCTGGACCCAGGCACGGTGGAGAGGCGCCTGGCTGCTGCTTCCTCCCTCACTGGTGGCCTCTGCAGAGACAGTTGGTAGCAGGAGGGAGGGGGCTCTCAGCTGGAGCTGGACCCAGGCTTTTTTTAATTATTATTATTTTTCTTTCTGAAGCCTTGGGGATCTCTTGATGCTATCCCCTTTGATGCTGCGGCTGTTTGTATTGGATCCAAATTTGCTATATGCTTATTAGTATGTAGGACGTCCCTTTGAATGCGATCCTGTCTAGCCCTCTCTGTTTAAACGCATCAAGATGAAGGTGCAAGGACGTGAGATTCTTGCATCTCTCTTAGTGACTGTTTACCCTTCCCTAGGGAGGCCCTACCAAGGCACTGTTTTACAGGGATAAAAGCTATTTACATTTCAGGCTTTTGAAACAGGTGGTGGCGGGGAGAAAGACCACAGAATTACGTCAATGAGAAGGCTTGCCGGTGAAATTTTCCTCCCTCTCTTATAACTTCAGACTCAAGGATTCCCCCATTCTCGATAAAATAGACGAGCAAAAGCAAGGACTTCATACAACCACACAGTTCACTTGTGGGACTCTCTGCCACCAGAAGCGATGCTGATCTTTAGCTGAGGGGTGCAATCCTATACATATTTACACAGGAAAAAGTCCTACAACTCCCAGCACGCCCCTGCTGGGAGTTGTAGGACTCTTTTTTTTCTTCCTAAACATGCAGAGGATTGCACCCTAGATCACCCTAAAGGGGGAATTAGACCAATTCATGGAAGACACGTTGATCCAAGGCTATTAACTGAGAGACCTAAATAGATCCTCCAGGTTTAGAAGTACTGTACCTTTGAATACTAGTTGTGGGGCAGGACAGGCAGGGAGTGGTATCACTTTCATGTCCATAATAATAATAATAATAATAATAATAATAATAATTATTCTCACCTGCATCTCCATCCTAATCGAGGCGGGGAACAGCAATAAGTATAAAATACATAAAATATTGATTAAAAACACCGTATACATTGTCAAAACTTCTTTAAAAACATACTAAAAAAGCATCCTAAAATTCTACTGGATAGGCCTGCCGGAAGAGATCAGTCTTTATAGCGTTCTTAAATGCTAAAAGACTGTTAAGTTGACGAAACTCCTCCGGCAGGCCATTGCACAGTGTGTCAGCCTAGCTTTGGCTGGCTGAAGGAAGTTCTTCCCAGAGGACCTGAGTGTGCGGGGCGGATGGTACGGGAGAAAGTGATCCCGCAGGTGGCCTGGACCCAAACCATGTAGGGCCTTAAAGGTGATAGGAAAGAAGGAAAGGAACCTCTCGTGCAAGCACTGAGTCATTACTGACTCTTGGAGGGACGCCAGCTTTCGCTGACGTTTTCTTGGCAGTCCTTATAGCGGGGTGGTTTGCCGTTGCCTTCCCTGGCCGTTATTACCTTTCCCCCAGCTAACTGGGTACTCATTTTACCGACCTCAGGAGGATGGAAGGCTGAGTCGACCCGAGCCGGCTGCCTGAAACCAGCTTCCGCTGGGATCGAACTCAGGCCTTGGGGAGAGTTCCAGCTGCAGAAACTACACTTTATACTTCACCTGGAAACTAACTGGCAGCCAGTGAAGAGATTTTAAAACTGGTGTAATGTGGTCCCCCCCTAGGTGTACCAGTGACCAGCCTGGCTGCCATATTTTGAACTAGTTGAAGTTTCCGGACTAAGCACAAAGGTAGCCCTATGTAGAGCGCATTGCAGAAGTCAAGCCTCGAAGTTACCAGCGCATGCAGTGCACTACCATCATGGCTTTCTGGAAGCCTTTGGCCGGCTCACTACTTTCAAAAGAGGATGCTGAATGAGATGGACTTTTAGCCCCATGCAAACAAGGCTCTGTCAGCTGCTGATCCTCCAGGTTCTAAAGTTTACTGTCCATTCAATCACAGATTTATTAGATGCAATATGAAATCTTGCATCTATAAATGCATCTATAATACATACATACATATCTCAAAATTCTCTCTACACCACTGAACCAGAGGCCCTTTCTACTCCTGCCTTTTCCCCTGGGATCTTCCCGGGATCATCCCTGTGCATCCAAATAACACACAGGGGATCCCAGGAGCAGGCAGGGATGATCCCTCCATTTTCCTAGGATACTCCTTAGGTACAGAAAGGGCCCAACTCTGCAGCATCTTTTGCATGGCAGACCTTCAGGTACTTGAAGACACCTATCATATCCAGATTAAACGAGTTGTGTAATTGATACACTTTTTCAGTGATCTAAGAAGAAGCAGGTAATAGCAGGCTGCTATGATTTTGGCTGGATTTGACTGTCCTGGCTTGAGGTACAGGAGGGGATTTTAAATGCAACAGTGATAATTAAAGTATTTACTTTCTAGTCTTTTGAAACTGGGGATGATCTGGAAAGAGGCAAGAGAAAGCCACAGAAGGGGGAATGCATGCCTTGTGAGTTGCTAACAAATCTTCTGTTAGCAGAAGTCTCATGCTTGGGTGCATCTTCTGAAGTTTGACACCCACCCACTGCAATTAAGAGTGCCACTAATGATGAGTGAGAAATGGAAGCTAGCCGGAAAACCAAATTTAAAAAGAAGAAAAGAAAAAAGGAAAAGAAAACCACAGGATATTTGTCCCCTTGTGTCTTCCTGCTGCACCACATCACAGGGCTAAATATGGAGACGGGTGTAAGCAAGCAAGAGTGATTTCAATCAACACTTCTTCTTTCACACCCAGACCGTGTTGGGTAAGTCCAAAACAGCTCTGCAGGTGGGCAAGCTATTTGCGTGCGCAATTCGATTCAGGAGCATAAAAAGGCAGCAGCTCTACCTACATAGCAAAAATCGGCTTCCTAAGAATCCCACTTTCAATGGGAGGCCTTCTCCCACCAAAACCTAACTGCAGTGCGCGCACACTGTATGAATGTGCATGAACAGAGTGCTGGACTAGATGGAGTCTTGGTCTGATCCAGTAGGGCTCTTCTGATGTTCTTAATTGTCCGGATATTCTAACATTCATCTTAGGCAAAACAAACTAGAAGTCTCTTGCATGCACACGCACACACACACACAAGGCAGAGAGGAAAGGTCAACCAGAAAGTTAAAGACTACGCCAATATGGTGTAGTGGTTAGAGTGCTGGACTGGGGAGATGAGGCTTCCATTCCTCACTCAGCCAGAAAGCTCAGGATGTGACTTCACCCAATCACTACCAATAATAATAATAATAATAATAATTTTTCTCGGTTATTTCTCGGTTGGACTACTGCAACCTTCTTCTCACTGGCCTTCCTTCTTCTCACATCAGTCCGTTGGTCTCGGTCCACCACTCTGCCGCTAAGATCATCTTCTTGGCTCGCCGCTCTGATCATGTTACTCCACTTCTGAACTCTCTTCATTGGCTTCCAATTCACTTTAGAATCCAATATAAACTTCTTCTGTTGACCTTCAAAGCTTTTCAGGGTCTAGCTCCTTCCTATCTCATCTCACACTATTGCCCCACTCGTGCTCTTCGTTCCTCTGATGCCATGTTTCCCACTTGCCCAAGGGTCTCTACTTCCCTTGCTCAGCTTCGTCCATTTTCTTCTGCTGCCCCTTACGCCTGGAACGCTCTTCCAGAACATCTGAGATCCACAAGTTCAATCGCAGCTTTTAAAGCTCAGATAAAAACTTTTCTTTTTCCTAAAGCTTTTAAAACCTGATGTTGTTTGGACTCTATACTGTTAGTTTTACCCTACCCTGTGCCTGTTTACCCTACCCAGTGCCTGTTTGCATTCTCTTCCCCTCTTTATTGTTTTATTATGATTTTATTAGAATGTAAGCCTATGCGGCAGGGTCTTGCTATTTACTGTTTTACTCTGTACAGCACCATGTACATTGACGGTGCTATATAAATAAATAAATTAAATAATAATACTAATAATAATAATAATAATAATAATAATAATTCTTACCCGCCTCTCTGTGTTTGGATCGAGGCGGGGAACAACCATAAGTATAAAATACATAAAACTGAATTAAATTCATAGTATACATTATTAAAACATCCTAAAAACACCCTAAAAATCCACTAGATAGGCCTGCCGGAAGAGATCAGTCTTTATAGCTTTCTTAAATGCTAAAAGTCTATTAAGTTGATGAGTCTCTCTTCCGGCAGGCCATTCCACAGTCTGGGAGCAGCAGAAGAGAAGGACCTCTGGGTAATGGTTGTCAGCCTAATTTTGGCAGGCTGAAGTAGATTCTTCCTAGAGGACCTGAGTGTGCGGGGCGGATTGTACGGGAGAAGGCGATCCCAAAGGTAGCCTGGACCCAAACCATGTAGGGCTTTAAAGGTGAAAAACAACACTTTATACTTCGCCTGGAAACTAATGGGCAGCCAGTGAAGAGATTTTAAAACTGGTGTAATGTGGTCCACCCTAAGTGTACCGGTGACCAATGTGGCTGCCATATTTTGAACTAATTGAAGTTTCCGGACTAAGCACAAAGGTAGCCTGATGTAGAGTGCATTGCAGAAGTCGAGCCTCAAAGTTACCAGCGTGTGCGCTCTAACTGCCCTATCTCACAAGGTTATTGGGAGGATGAAAATGGGACTGGCGGTGGCAATGGCGGGAAAACTATATTTCTTTAGAGCTCAGAGAGGTGGAGGCTAAATTCCATTTTGGCAAAGCTGGGGGTGGGGAGGCACATTCCAGAGGTGGGCGGGGCTGATGGCAAAGGAGGCGGAGCCAAAATGCCAAAAAATAATAATCATGTTTTATCTTAGAGCTCTTGCTGCCAGCAACAAAACCCTACAGGAGGCTTTAGAATGGGGAAAAAATGCACAAGGGCCAGGAAATCATCCACTCATTGGTGGTTAAGGGAAAGAGGGCGGGGCCAGGGAAGGAGGTGTGGCTATTTGCACCCTGGCCTGAGGATCCCTAGAATCATAGAATAGTCGAGTTGGAAGGAGCCTATAAGGCCATTGAGTCCAACCCCCTGCTCAGTGCAGGAATCCACCCTAAAGCATCCCTGACAGAGGGTTGTCCACCTGCCTCTTGAAGACCTCTAGGGTGGGAGAGCCCACGACCTCCCTGGGTAATTGATTCCATTGTCGTACTGCTCTAACAGTCAGGACGTTTTTCCTGATGTCCCTACCCCAGTTTTAGAGGAAAGTCGGTATAGGAATATAATACGGAATCCATCAATCAAATCCAGGTAGGGATGAGACAGAGACACTTCTTTCTCTCCCGTTGTAGGTACCAGGCAGGCTAGGTGGGGTTTTGCACGCGCTTTCTCAGCCTCCCGGACGCGGTGGCCATGGCAACAGAACGTTGTGCTGGCCGTCTCCACGGCAACGGATGGGCGGGGCTCCCGGGATCGGAGAAGCCCTGGCAGCTGTGCTTGCCTTCGACCGGCGGAGGGAGATTTGGGGCGAGCCCGAGAGACGATGGCTTCGGACCTGGAGGAGAGGGTGCGCGCGGCTTTCAGGGACAAGCTGCAGCTGATGTGAGATTTGGGGAAGGGGGGCGGAGAGGAGGGGGGCGCAGGCTTGGAGAACCCCATCCACCTCCCTAGGGCTAATGGCAGCCCAGGGGTGGGTGATTTATTTGGGCAGGCGGTCCAGACAGTGGTGCAGCGAGGTCATTGTAAACCCTGGACAAGTTTTATTGGGGGAAGGGGTGTATGGGTTTTGTGTATTATTTCCTTGGGGAAGCACACAACTCATATTTCTCTCTCTCTCTCTCTCTCACACACACACACAGAGTTGTTCTCCCTCGCTCAACAACTGCTTTTACATTGTTTTTCTACCTTGGAAAGTTCTTCCAAGAATTTATCCAACCCCCGTTTTTAAAGCCATCCAAATGGGTGGCCATCACTACATCTTGTGGTCAGGGCCGGTGCCAGACTATTTTGCGCCCTAGGCAGGTGAGCTGCTTTCACCCACCGACCCCCACCCCAGCGTACCTGGGCGCGGGGCGCCATTGCGCCCGCCCAGCCGAAGCGAAGCCAGGATGCTGGGGGGGGGGGGTTGGCTTTGGAACGGCGCGCCCGGCCGGTAGCTGCTCTGGGAGAATGACTTCCGGGCGCCCACCCAGCCAAAGCGAAGCTAGGATGCTGGGGCGGGGGGGCAGGTGTGGCTTCACTTTGGCTGGGTGGGCTTCCAGCCGAAGCGAAGCCAGGATGCTGGGGCAGGCAGGCGGCTTCGGACTGGTGCGCCCGGAAGCAGCCCTCTCAGAGCCGCTGTGGGAGAGTGGCTTCCGGGTGCGGTGTCCGGCACCCCCCCCCCCTTACCTTGGCGCTCTAGGCGGCCGCCTGAGTGGCCTCTATGGTAGCACCGGCCCTGCTTGTGGTAGTGAGTTCCATAGTTTATGAGCTGTGTGAAGAAGACCTTCCTTTGATCTGTCCTGAATCTCCCACCCGTCAGCTTCATGGGATGACCCCGTTGGGTTCTAGGGTTATGAGAGAGGGAGAAAAAGGTCTCCCGATCCACATTCTCCACCACAGGCATCATTTTGTAAGCTTCTATCATGTCTCCCCTGAGCCTCCTTTTGGCGAGATGTGCGCATGTGTTGCAGTAAGCATCATCTTAAAAGTGACCAACCGCCCCCCCCAAAAAAATCCCACCACCGCCTCTCTTGCACAAGAGGGAGAATGCCTCTTTTAAGATAGTGCTTGCACTCCACATTGGATTAATTTATTTCCTTAGCTGCTGCTGCCTGATTAATTGGGGCATGTTTTCTAGTCGATCAAAATGTCCTTTCATCAATGCATCTCCTAGATGAATTGATTGAAATCTTGCACAACCCCGGATGTAATGGGCTGTAGGTTCTTGGCTCTTTGGGGTTAAGCGCTGTCATCGAAGACAAAGTTGGCTGGAGTGTGTGTTTGCCCCCCCCCTTCTTTAAATCTCCTTTCTTGTTTCAGGAAAATCCCTGAAAAAGAAGGTGGCTTTTTGCCTCCTGCTTGTTGCCTGTTGGAGAAAAGGAGAGAATTGGTTCAGGTGGAACAGGCTCTCCTAGCCCAGAAAGAGGTAAGTGTCCTGTCTAACCCTACTGCCCCTGTTTTGGGAGAAGATGTTTCAGGTAATCAATCAGAGGGCATTTCACCAGGGGCTGCATGCATAATAATGACACCTAATGAAATCCTTTGTCCTCTACAACTGTATTATTATTATTGTTATTATTTATTTATATAGCACCATCAATGTACATGGTGCTGTACAGATTATACACAGTAAATAGCAAGACCCTGCCGCATAGGCTTACAATCTAATAAAGTTGTAGTAAACAATAAGGAGGGAAAGAGAATGCAAACAGGCACAGGGAAGTGTAAACAGGCACCGGGTAGGGTGAAGCTAAACAGTATAGAGTCAGAACAAACTCAATATTTAAAAGCTATAGGGAACAGAAAAGTTTTTAGCTGAGTTTTAAAAGCTGTGATTGAGTTTGTAGTTCTCAAGTGTTCTGGAAGAGCGTTCCAGGCGTAAGGGGCAGCAGAAGAAAAAGGACGAAGCCGAGTAAGGGAAGTGGAGGCCCTTGGGCAGGCGAGAAGCATAGCATCAGAGGAGCGGAGAGCACGAGCGGGGCAATAGTGTGAGATGAGAGAGGAGAGATAGGCAGGAGCTAGGCCATGGAAAGCTTTGAAGGTCAACAGGAGAAGTTTATATTGGATTCTGGAGTGAATTGGAAGCCAATGAAGAGATTTCAGAAGTGGAGTGACATGGTCAGAGCGGCGGGCCAAGAAGATGATCTTAGCGGCAGAGTGGTGGACAGAGACCAGCGGACTGATGTGAGACGAGGGGAGGCCAGAGAGAAGAAGGTTGCAGTAGTCCAACCGAGAGATAACCAGTGCGTGAACGAGAGTCTTGGCAGAAGAGACAGACAAAAATGGTCGAATCCTGGCAAGGATACAGGAAGAAACGACAGGATTTAGCTACTGCCTCGATATGAGGAATAAAGGAGAGCGAGGAATCAAATATAAAGCCAAGACTACGAGCTTCCTTGACTGGAGTAAGCGTGACATCGTTGACAGTAAGAGAGAATGAGGGGTGAGGAGAAGGTTTAGGAGGAAAAACAACTGTTAAAGATACAGGAGCCCAGTCCCCCCCCACACACACACTTTCTATATAGCTGCCCTAATTCAGCCTCCTCAACTGACCTTCTCTTCGACTCTCCCAGGAGTTTCAGATGAAGATGGAAGATTTGCAACGTCGTCGGCAGGAGCTAGAGCGCAAAGAAGGAAAGCTGAAAGAGGCCATCTTGAAGTTTGACAAGTTCCTGAAGGTCCGTAGGCATAAGACGGGGGGCAGGCCACTTCTTTTAGTCTGGAGGCCAGATTGCGGGCCAGAGAACATCAAGCGGGGCGACCCGGGGACGGCCTTAAGGGTTGGCATTGGCTAGGCTGCTGCGGAGGGCCACCAGGGGGTGGCCGTGAAGGTAACGGTCCCCTAGCGTGATCCACAGTCCCTCTCTTGCAGGAAAACGACGCCAAGAAGAGCCGGGCGCTGCGCAAGGCCGGTGAGGAGCAGCGGCAAGCGGCCCAGAGAGGAGCGGAAGCTGAGCGCCTTCGCCAGGAAATTGCCCGGTTGCTGATGGTGAAAGAGGCATTGCATCAGCGCCTGGTGGCCCACAAGGCTTTCCCCACGTACCTGCAGAAGGTCCTGGAAAAGTCAGAGCAGGTGAGAGGGCGGGAGCCAAGCCCAGGTGCTTGGAAGCAAAAAAACCAGCAAGGTTTTGGGTGTGCAAGTCAAGGCCTGCAGCTGAACTTTTGTGGCTGTAGGGCTGGAAAGAAGGAGGCAGCATAAATCTAAATGGCCAAGGTTGCCAACTAACCAACACACACACCCCAAAAAATCTGACCAGGCCTCCTATTTTAATTTTTTTTTAATTATTATGTTGGATTTGGGGCTAATTGTCAGAAAAGCAAGAGTGGGGCAGCTCTTGATATGTTTTTTTAAGAACGTTAGTGTATCTTAGACTACAACTCCCATCATCCCCAGCCAGGCAGGCTAATGGCTATGCTGGCTGCAGGAGCTGGGGGTTACAGTTCAACACACATGGACCGGAGTCAATTCACCTTAGGAAAATGGACTGCTTTTGCAGTGAGCTCAGCCTTCAGGCCCCAGCAAAAAACACTGGCTCCCCGTGCCCCCACACACACCTAAAGCGCTCCATCCCCAGGCCTAACTGTTTTTTATTACCAGACTGGGCTATTCTTAATCATCAGACCCTAAATATAAGCAAGTATAATGATTTGTTAAACACATTGTGTATTTGAAGCGTTTTTACCCCACTGTTCAACTGAAAAGGCTTCCAGAACAGTTTCCAGAAGTGCAATAATAAACAAAACAGCCCTTGTCAGCTTATGTTGTAAAAGGCATGACACAAAAGGAAGCAGTGGTGAGGAGGGAAGAGGAAAAGAAGAAAACTCAGGCACTGGTTCTTAAAGTTGCAATGTTCTTGTAATTACCGGCTTGAATGGAAACTGATTCAGGGAGAGGAAGGGCTAAATGGAGTGGGCCCTACTTCCGCTCTTGCTCCTAATAAATCATAATCATAATCATGATGTAGAGTTGGAAGGGGTTGAAAAGATGAGTGTGTTGGCAGGAGTTCCTCCTGGAAAATGAAGCAGCAACAGCAGCAATATCCCTCTCTTGTCCAGGATCTCTTCTCGATCCTCCCAGAGTGCAGGACACGGAATAACGGGCTCAAGTTAAAGGAAGCCAGATTCCAGCTGGACATCAGGAAAAACTTCCTGACTGTTAGAGCAGTACGACAATGGAATCAGTTGCCTAGGGAGGCTGTGGGCTCTCCCACACTGGAGGCCTTCAAGAGGCAGCTGGACAACCATCTGTCAGGGATGCTTTAGGGTGGATTCCTGCATTGAGCAGGGGGTTGGACTCGATGGCCTTGTAGGCCCCTTCCAACTCTGCTATTCCATGATTCTAGGTCTAACCACACCGTATCTGTGAACTGTCATTTTCTCTTTGTTCCGTTTTTGCTCTCTCAACCGCTTATTTATTTATTGCACTTATATGCCTCCAGGGCTCTCTGGGCGGTTTACAGAAATTCTAAAATTGAGATAAAAACGAGTATACAAAATTTAAAATTCTAAAACACAGAACCGTTAAAAAACTAAACATGTGGGTCATTAGGATGTGCCGCCATATGCCTGGGCAAAGAGGAAAGGCTTAACCTGGCGCCAGAAAGATAGCAGCGTTGGTGCCAGGCGAGCCTCGTCAGGGAGATCATTCCACAGTCTGGGGGCCACCACCGAAAAGGCCCTGTCCCTCGTTGCCACACTCCGAGCCTCCTCCCGAACCGCTTCACTCCGAACCGCTTCCCATCCTGCAGTTTCATGAAATCCCGGAGCTGATCAGCCGGTTCCAGGCTCTGTTGGCCACGCAGGCCGCCTTGGTCCAGAGGGAGCTGGCTGCCCGCGAAGCCGTGGAGGAGGAACGCGCCTGCCTGCAGCAGTTCGTGGAGGAGAGCAGCAACCAGATCTTGCAGCAGAACAACCTGGTGGCCGAACTGCAGGGCCAGCTGGAACAGAACCGGACCAGGGTGCATGAATTGGTAAGGTGACGGTTAACCACGGTCGTTAACCATGATCAGGACACGCCGGGGCGGGGGGAGGGGGGAGGCGTTGTGCCTGGGGGGGTGCGTCCAATGTGGCTCAAATGTGGGTCCCGTATTGCCATGAAATGTTTCAGGTTTTGCATGACCTCTGTGTTGAGTTTGTGTTCTGGTTCTTCCTGTGCAACCAGCCTGGACACCCAGCCATGAAAGCTCGATTAGCTGGAAGGAGGCGCTGACTTTCTTTGCACGTATATATCCTGCATCTATTTTCCGTCAATAAACCGTCAACTTTTTGCACGAGTGGCTTGTTTTCACCTTGATAACCAAAAGGACCTGATCGATGACTTGGACCTGGCAGAACCAGAACCCAAACTCAACACACCCTCAAAAGTGTGGGGACGGTTGGCTTTGAAAGGACATGAACCCCCGCCCCCCATCCTTCATAGCAGAATGGCAGGTACATACTGACAATTGGAGGGATTTCATTGCTGACTCTCCAAGCATCACCTGCTGATTTTGCCTGCGACAGGGCTGTTGAATCATGTACAGAATCCACTGGTGTAGTGGTAAATGTGGAAGTGCAGGCGGCAAATCCCCATAGCCATGACCCAAAGGAAAGGAAAGGAAAGGAACCTCTCATGCAAGCACTGAGTCATTACTGACTCTTGGAGGGACGCCAGCTTTCGCTGACGTTTTCTTGGCAGGCCTCGTAGCGGGGTGGTTTGCCGTTGCCTTCCCCGGCCATTATTACCTTTCCCCCAGCTAGCTGGGTACTCATTTTACCGACCTCGGGAGGATGGAAGGCTGAGTCGACCTGAGCCGGCTGCCTGAAACCAGCTTCTGCTAGGATCGAACTCAGGCCGTGGGGAGAGTTTCAGCTGCAGAAACTGCTGCTTTACCGCTCTGCGCCACACGAGGCCCATGACCCAAAGAGAGTCCAAAAATTCAGCCAGCTGCATTGATCCATGTCGCCAAGCTGGTTCTAGCA
This sequence comes from Elgaria multicarinata webbii, assembly GCF_023053635.1. NCBI lineage: Eukaryota > Metazoa > Chordata > Lepidosauria > Squamata > Anguidae > Elgaria > Elgaria multicarinata. The sequence continues at coordinate 16,156,140 of NC_086188.1, read as the reverse complement.
GTTTTCATCTCATAAAAGCCTTGCTGGATCAGGCCAAGGGTCCACCGAGTCCAGCACTCTGTCCACACAGTGGCCAGCCAGCTGTCGACCAGGGACCCACAAGCAGGACATGATTGCAACAGCACCCTCCCACCCATGTTCCTCAGCAACTGTGGTACATAGGCTTATTGTCTCTAATACTGGAGGTAGCACATAGCCATCAGAGCCAGTGTGGTGTAGTGGCTGAAGTGTCGGACTGGGAGTCGGGAGATCTGGGTTCTAGTCCCCACTTGGCCATGGAAACCCACTGGGTGACTTTGGGCCAATCACAGTCTCTCAGTCCAACCCACCTCACAGGGTTGTTGTTGTGAGGATAAAATGGAGAGGAGGAGGATTATGTACCCTGCCTTGGGTTCTTTGGAGGAAAAAAGGTGGGATATTATAATAATAATAATAATAATAATAATAATAATAATAATAATAATAATAATCAGGACTAGTAGCCATTGATTGCCTCCAGGAATTGATCCAACCCCCTTTTAAAGCCATCCAAATTGGTGGCCATTGCTACATCTTGTGGTAAAAGTACTTATCTGTCCTGAATCTCCCACCAATCAGATTCATGAGATGACCCATGAGGGAGAGAAAAGGCCTCCCTCACCACATTCTTCACAAGACGCATCAGTTTATATAGCTCCAGCACCCTCCCACCCATGTTCCCCAGCAGCTGGGGTAGCTCTCCACCAGGAGCAGACCTTTTGTGTAGCTGCTGGGCCCTAATTTGCTGTTCAGGATCAAACCGCCCCAAATGACATGACAACGGGCAACAATATATTGTTTAGAAAATTCGTCTCCTCATAGCTACTGTGAGGATTGCAGCTATTAAGGGAACAGGGAATTCTGAGGAGGGGATGACAGTGTCCCTGCTAATAATAAATCGTTGGGCTACGTCCCTGTGAGCCCTGAGTCCGCTACACCACTGACGGACTCCAGTGATGATCAGGGGTCTGGAAACAAAGCCCTATGAAGAGAGACTGAAAGAACTGGGCATGTTTAGCCTGGAGAAGAGAAGATTGAGGGGAGACATGATAGCGCTCTTCAAATACTTAAAAGGTTGTCACTCAGAGGAGGGCCAGGATCTCTTCTCGATCCTCCCAGAATGCAGGACACGGAATAATGGACTCAAGTTAAAGGAAGCCTGATTCGGCTGGACATCAGGAAAAACTTCCTGACTGTTAGATCAGTACGACAATGGAATCAGTTACCTAGGAAGGCTGTGGCCTCTCCCACACTAGAGGCCTTCAAGAGGCAGCTGGACAACCATCTGTCGGAGATGCTTTAGGGTGGATTCCTGCATTGAGCAGGGGGTTGGACTCGATGGCCTTGTAGGCCCCTTCCAACTCTGCTATTCTATGATTCTATGACTCTCTGTGTGATGCAGCCCTAAGGGCAGTAGGATGCAACATAAGAACTGCATGTCAAAGGTGAGTTTCCCCCTTGACTCTCTCTACTGCCTCCTCACCACTACAGGAGTCTAGCTGGGTCTGCATCCAGAACACAGCTGCCGACAAGACGCTGGAGCTTGGCAAGATCAAGCTGGCTGCTTTGAACCTCTTCCAGATGGTGGCCAAGCACAGGAGGCTGCCGGCCGACGTGCCGCTGGAGGACACGGAGGCCCAGCTTGATGCGGTCAGTAGCGATAGGAATCGATTTAAAGTCTTTTTATGCCGCTCCTCAACCGGAAAGGCTCCTGGAGCTGTTTACATACAATGAATGACCCAAGACAGCCCCCGCCCACCAGCTTACAATCTAAAATTCCTATCCTGTGGAATTTTGGGATGTTTTTAGGATGTTTTAACAATGTATATTATGTTTTAATTTAGTTTTATGTATTTTACATTTACTGTTGTTCCCTGCCTCGATCAAAATGGAGAGGCAGGTAAGAAAGCTTCCAAATCATGTGAGGTAGTGGTTCCTCTCTATTCAGCCCTGGTTAGGCCTCATCTAGAGTATTGCGTCCAGTTCTGGGCTCCACAATTCAAGAAGGACGCAGACAAGCTGGAGCGTGTTCAGAGGAGGGCAACCAGGATGATCAGGGGTCTGGCAACAAAGCCCTATGAAGAGAGACTGAAAGAACTGGGCATATTTAGCCTGGAGAAGATTGAGGGGAGACATGATAGCACTCTTCAAATACTTAAAAGGTTGTCACACAGAGGAGGGCCAGGATCTCTTCTCGATCCTCCCAGAGTGCAGGACATGGAATAACGGCTCAAGTTAAAGGAAGCCAGATTCCGGCTGGACATCAGGAAAAACTTCCTGACTGTTAGAGCAGTACGACAATGGAATCAGTTACCTAGGGAGGTTGTGGGCTCTCCCACACTAGAGGCCTTCAAGAGGCAGCTGGACAACCATCTGTCAGGGATGCTTTAGGGTGGATTCCTGCATTGAGCAGGGGGTTGGACTCGATGGCCTTGTAGGCCCCTTCCAACTCTGCTATTCTATGAATTCTATGAAAAATATAATAATAATAATAATAATAATAATAATAATAATAATAATAATAATAATAATAATTTATTATTATTATTATTATTAAAAAGACATGACACACAAGGAAAGAGGGATGGGAAGGGAAGAGGAAGAAGTAGTAGTAATTCTTTCAGCAGGGCTTGGAGAATGGCCTTGCTGACCCTCTCCTCTCCCTCTGTAGAGCCTGCCAGGAAGAGCGTTAAGGTACAATAGACTGATGTTTTAGCTCCACCTCTTTCCACCTTTGGTCCTGCCCATCACTGGAACCCAGCCCCCAACTGCTTTTCTGATATTGAATTTGGCCCTCGGGCCGAAAGGAGTTTCCCAACATGCTTAACTACATGCTGAGGATGGATTTTTTTTCTGGCTTAGGTGGATGGAAGTGCCAAGAGAATGCCATCCTTTACCCCTTTGATTTCCATCTTTCTTCCATCATGGAACTCAAGCCAGGGAACCTAGGCAGTCTCCCATCCAGGCCCTGACCAGGCTCAGGTCAGCTTAGCTTTAGCAAGGTTGTGTCACCCTACGCCTTCAGGCCATGCCTTGGGGCCGTATCAGCGCCAGCTTTTCACAGGCCCTTGCCCGACTCCCTTCATGGGTGCCCTCCCTAGGTGAGTCTACCTTCTCACTGCCATGGCCACCAGCTGCTCTTGACCCTCCTCTTCCTCATCATGGGTACCACTTGCTTGCTTGACAGGCAGAGAGCCAGGAGGCAAGGAGGCTGTGGCATCACCTGCTCATCATCACCACTGTTGTCCATGCCAGAACGAGAGGTGGACAAACAAACAGGTTGAGATACTACACTTGATCTTAGCCAAAAGGCCGAGAAGCGAGGCCAAGGATGAGATTTCTAGAAGGCTGTATGACTGTGATATTCTGACATCTAGGGCAGCGGTCGAAGTGAGCCGCTCAAATGGGCTCTATAAAAGTATCATTACTGCTCTGGGAAAGGCTCCCCTGTATTTAACTTCTGGAATGCCGCAAGAGCCGAGATTTTACTCGGTGCAGGTTAAATTCACTCCAGCTGATAGAGGTGAAGGCGCGCTATAAAAATCACCCTAGCGCCAATGTAGATTGCCCAGCAGGGTGCCCTACAGCTGAGGATATGATTCATCTCCTAGTTGAGTGCCCAAGGTATGCGGAGCTGAGGAAACATTACCTTGAGCCTTTAATTCCCAGGTTTAATTTCACGATCGTATCTCAGCATGTCTTTCAGATATCTCAGCTTGGCTGCTTCATCGTCGTTTGAAACTTAATATGGCAAAGACTGAATTGCTTGTTTTTCCTCCTAAACCTTCTCCTCATCTCTCATTCTCTCTTACTGTCAATGATGTTACGCTTACTCCAGTCAAGGAAGCTCGTAGTCTTGGCTTTATATTTGATTCCTCAACTCTCCTTTATTCCTCATATTGAGACAGTAGCTAAATCCTGTCGTTTTTTCCTGTATAATATTGCCAGGATTCGATCATTTTTGTCTGTCTCTTCTGCCAAGACTCTTGTTCATGCATTGGTTATTTCTCGGTTGGACTACTGCAACCTTCTTCTCACTGGCCTTCCTTCTTCTCACATCAGTCCGTTGGTTTCTGTTCACCACTCTGCTGCTAAGATCATCTTCTTGGCTCGCCGCTCCGACCATGTAACTCCACTTCTGAAATCTCTTCATTGGCTTCCAATTCACTTCAGAATCCAATATAAACTTCTCCTGTCGACCTACAAAGCTTTTCACTGTCTAGCTCCTTCCTATCTTTCCTCTCTCATCTCACACTATTCCCCCGCTCATGCTCTTCGCTCCTCTGATGCCATGTTTCTCGCCTGCCCAAGGGTCTCTCCTTCCCTTGCTCGTCTTCATCCATTTTCTTCTGCTGCCCCTTACGCCTGGAACGCTCTTCCAGAACATTTGAGAACTACAAGTTCAATCGCAGCTTTTAAAGCTCAGCTAAAAACTTTTCTTTTTCCTAAAGCTTTTAAAACTTGATTTTGTTCTGACTTTATACTGTTAGTTTTACCCTACCCAGTGCCTGTTTACCCTACCCTGTGCCTGTTTGCATTCTCTTCCCCTCCTTATTGTTTTATTATGATTTTATTAGATTGTAAGCCTATGCGGCAGGGTCTTGCTATTTACTGTTTTACTCTGTACAGTACCATGTACATTGATGGACCTATATAAATAAATAAATAAATAAATAAATAAATAAATAAATAAAAATAATAATAATAATGTCATCTAAAGGTGTAGTTCAAACACTTTTGGCTGGTACAGACTATTATATATCATTTAGGACTGCCAAGTTTGTACACCGGGCGATGGAGGTCCGGAAACTATTGATTGACTCAAACGATTAAATTCTTAGAACCAATATTATATGTTGGTTAACTTTGTAATTATAACCTGGGTGATTGTTATCCTAGTAACTCTCTTTTTTGTAGCACTTTTGCTGGCTAGTGGCCAGCTCGCGGCGGGTATGTTATTGTCTCATCTGTTTGCGAATGGCCCATGCGGCTAATGTGCAATAAAGTTTATTATTAAAAAAACAAACGGGTTGAAGTGGTGAAGAGGAGCAACGCTGGGGGGATTTTGTTAGGGGGCCCCTACTGTGGTGTGGGCCTTTGGCAGGTGCCCAACCATGCCTACTCTTGGTACTGGCCCCAGTCCTTATTTATTTATGTGTTATTGCATTTCTATCTCGCCTTTTTTCCTCTTAAGGAACCCAAGGCGGTGTACCTTGTTTTTATACTGTTTTTTATGTTTTTGATGGTTTTTAAATTTTGTATACTTTGAAGGTTTACCATTTTTAATTGTTGTAAACCGCCCAGAGAGCTTCGGCTGTGGAGCGGTATATAAATGTAATGTAATAAATAAATAAATACATAATCCTCCTCTCCATTTTATCCTCACAACGACAACCCTGTGAGGTAGGTTGGGCTGAGTCTGTGACTAGCCCAAAGTCACCCAGTGGGTTTCCATGGCCAAATGGGGACTAGAACCCAGATCTCCCGACTCCCAGTCTGACACTTTAGCCACTACACCACACTGGCTCTCCGCATACCTCCCAGACAGAATCGTTCCACAAGGTTTCCTCGATTTCACCAGGTCCAGCTCTGTGTTGTCGACTTAAGTGATATCCTTGCTGACTTCCGCAAAGGGGAGCCGATGCCACTTCCACAGCCGGGACTGACGACAGCGCCCCAGTCTGAGCCGGAGACCAGCTAAGCCACGTCCACTATCTGGGGTGAGTTTAGACCCACCCATGGGCTCATTCTGTAACTCCTGATATTCTCACTTTGTCTTGGCAGAAAATTGGCACATGCCCACATTGTCCAGTGAGCCCCCATTCCATTAGTGGGTGGGGCATAAGGCAAAAGGAACAGGACTAAAATACCAGCCTATTTTAGCTGAAAGCTCTTCCTGTTCCTGAGCTTACTTCAGGTGGTAGCAGCGGCACATCTTACAAAACTGTCTGTGCCCCACTGTGGCCATTCCAATCTGGCAACAGTTATCCATACCTGGGTTAATCAGCTAGACGACTGCAATGTGCTCCACGTGGGGCTACCCTTGAAGAGTGTCCAGAAACTTTAATTGGTGCAAAAGTAGGCTACGAATCAGTGCATGGGATTATGATTACACCACCCCAATACTGAAAGATCTGCACAGGTTGCCAATTATTTCCCAGGTTCACTGTTAAGCTTTAATCTTGTTATAAACCTGCTGCAAAAGGTCCTTTTGAAGACATCTTTGCTTGCAGAAGCCCATTTGTCAGGGACGTGGGGAAAGTTTTTGTCTTGCATTGCTGCCGAACGTTGAAAGGCACTCATGCTGACAACCATCTGTCAGGGATGCTTTAGGGTGGATTCCTGCATTGAGCGGGGGGTTGGACTTGATGGCCTTGTAGGCCCCTTCCAACTCTGCAATTCTATGATTCTATGCAGGTGTTGCAAGTGATCCCTGCTCTCTCTGCCTACAGGAAGGGGAGGACAAGGCACATCTTTTTAATTCGGCTTTATGAATGGGTTTGTTATGGTTTGTAAAGATGCTTTTAAAATGTTACTAAGCTTTTCTTTCTTTCTTTCGTCCTTCCTTCTTTGTTTCTTGCATTTTTATACCGCTGAATAGCCGAAGCTCTCTGGGTGGTTTACAAAAATCATGATACTTGTTTTTTGGATTTCTGGAAACCTGCCTTGATTGGTTCCAGATCGGTTCTAGAAATACAACACATACATTTTGTGGTCCCAAGCCTTACACGGCTTGGGATCACAATACCCAGCGTAACGCCTCTCCCGACATGAACCTACCTGTACACTGCGCTCAACATCTAAGGTCCTCCTCCAGGTGCCTACTCCGAGGGAAGCTCAGAGAATGGCAACAAGGGAGAGGGCCTTTTCTGTGGTGGCCCCCCAATTATGGAACATTCTCCCTGACGAGGCTCGCCTGGCACCAACATTATCTTTTCAGCGCCAGGTCAAGACTTTTCTCTTCTCCCAGGCTGTTAACAGCATACGCTGAGTTTTTTAACTGACCCCAGAATAGTTGATTTAAATGGATATTGCCTGTTTTTGTTTGTATTTTATGCTTTTTATGATTTTAAATTTTGTATATTTGTTTTTAATGTTCACTGTTTTTAACTTTTGTAAACCACCCAGACAGCTTCAGCTATGGGGTGGTATATAAATGTAACAAATAATAATAATAATCAATAAAGTGGGTGCAATGTTGAGTTAAATTTGGCTGGTAGGCAACACCTTTGACCGGGCGTGTTCTAATGCAGTACGGCATGATTCCAAACTGAGCAACTGAGAGGCAGGACAGAAGGTAGGGGTGTGTGTGTGTGAGAGAGAGAGAGAGAGGGAGAGAGGGAGGGAGGGAGAGAGGGAGGGGGGAGAGAGAGAGGGAGAGAAGGAGGGGGGAGAGAGAGAGGGAGGGAGAGGGAGAGAGAGAGAGAGGGAAGGAGGGAGAGAGAGAGAGGGAGAGGGATAGAGAGAGAGAGGGGGGGGAGGGAGAGGGGAGGGGGAGGGAGAGAGAGATCTCACATGACAAATTGCAAGAAATGAGAAGGCCAAAAATGGTTTAATCTTTCCTTCCGGACCCAGAGTTTACACAGTAAGCAATCGGCAGGTGGGTACTGAAAGCTAGCGCTGTGGGCGTCGCACGTGTTACATCCTCTTTCTCATCTTGCCTTTCTTGGCGGTTCCGCGCCCAAAAGCCGACCGGCGCATTTCTTGGACATGCTGGCGGTTGTGGGACTTCATGCGTTTCAACCCTCCGCCCTGCAGGAAACGTTGCTTGGCCATCTTCTTCCGCTGCTTGAAGATCTGCTGCTTCGTTTTCAGCTCAGAACGGACCCGGTCCTGCTGGGAGCCGCCTCTGCCGTGGGGGAACGGCGCAGGGTGGGCACCTTTGGGGGAAAAACAGAGTTGCATGACTGGAAATGTCCTGTCTTTTTTGCTGGGTCGTTTGGAGAGAGTATGGGTGCGTTTTAGGCAGTGAACGGCCGTTGTGTCGTTCACCCCATCCACCCGGAGAACAAGTACGGAACAAGGTATCTGCTCAAGATTTCAGCAGCCTGTTGCTCGCTTTTTTCTTATTATTTTTTTAAAAACAAGTTACCAGTTCTCATGGAGGTAGTGAACTGTTTGAGAAGAACACAGCAATTGGAAAAAGGTTCCATCGTGCAGGGAGTTTCTCCCCACCCATGATTTCAAGCTTCTACTCTGGGATAGGCAATGAAAATTATACTAAATTCCAGCAAACATTTATTTTTATGTGTATGAACTGCACACAGTGTTTCGGTAGATTAAACGACTCCCCCGCACCTATTTCTCTCCACAGTGACCTCTGCAAAGAGACTCCGTCGGCCAGAGAACCAAGGGTCATTTGGAAGCTGCAGCCCGCTTCCTCCCAGGATAAACTTCATGGCAAGGGGGAGACTGCCCCCACACCAACCCATCAGCCAGAGAAGGAACAGCTGCAGGGAGCTGGCCTCACTCTTCCATGCCAGGAAAAAAAAAACCACCTAGAAGAACTTTGAAACTAAGAACTGGGCCTGAGTTCTGCTTTTTCCTCCTCCCTCCCAATGCCTTTTCCTTTTGTGTCGTATCTTTTAAATTGTAAACCTGAGGGCAGAGACTGTCTGGTTAGTCATCTTTGTAAGCCGCTCTGGAAGATTATTTTGGGCTGAAGAGGAGGGTTAAAATTCCACTAGGGAAGACTTCAAATTGTGCCAGTTCTCAGTCTGCAGGCTTAGGTGGTACAATTTGGGATAGGCAGCGGACGAGGGAAACGGTGTGCGCATCCTTGCTTGCGGCAACACTCACCTCGGCCTCTCCATGGCTTCCTGCCCCTGCGCTCCCCTTCAGCCTCTGCGTCCGAGTCCTGTTCGTCCACCTTGTTCTTCTTCTTCCATTTCTCGTAGCTGCAGCGAGCACGGTCAAGGAGTCCAACATGCCCACCTTTCCTGAACAGCTTCGATATTCATGCATCCATATCCCACCTTTTTGCCTCTTGCAAGGAGCCCAAGGCTGCTCACATGGTCCTCCTCTTCCCAATTGACCTTCACAACAGCCCTGTGAGGTAGGTCAGTGACTGGGCCAAATTCACCCAGACCCAGTGGGGACTAGAACCCGGATCTTCTGAGTCCCAGTCCGACACTCTAACCACTATGCCACAGGGGCTCTTTCATACCATGCTTTGTTATTATGCCTGAGCCACATCAGTGTATGGAGAAGTGAGAGTGCTGTATTCTCCACTCCAGTTGCGTCCCTACTCCACAGCTGGTTTGGGCCTACACTGGCTCTTTACCTTTTGCCAGGACACCCTTTACTCCCAAGCTCCTGGTTGAAAAGCATGCTGGGAAGGAATGGTGGCTGGTCTCACGGCTGGCCACCTACAGAACCAATGGGGGCCTCCGTTCATGAGGCGGTTTGGAGGCCATCAAGTCCACCCTGCTAATCACAGCAGGACAGCCACAAGTAGTACATGCACCAGAGACAGCTGTCCAGTCTCGGCATGAAACCCTCCAGCGAGGAAGAGCCCGCCCACTCCTCTAGGAAACTGGTTCCATTCTCAAACTGCTCTCACTACGAGGCGTCCAGCATGGTGTAGTGGTTAAAGAGTCGGACCGGGATGCAGGCGAACTGAGTTCTAATCCCCACTCAGCCCCGAAGCTGAGTGCCTTTGGATCGGTCACTGACTCGCAGCCTAACTTACCTCACAAGGTGGTTGTGAGGATAAAATGGAGAGGAGGAAGACGATGTAGACCTCCTTGGAAGGAAGGCGGGAGAGAAATGCCGCCACTAAATAAATAAAATCAAAGTTGTTTCTCCTAATGTTCAACCGAAATCTACCCTTCTGTTGTTTCTCCTAATGTTCAACCGAAATCTACCCTCCTGTTGTTTCTCCTAATGTTCAACCGAAATCTATCCTCCTGCAGCTAGATCTAACCCTGCCCTCTGTGAACAGAAGAAAATAGATCTTTGGCCTCTTCTAAATGTCAGCCTTTTAAAGGGCTATCAGGTCCCCCCAATAACGGGGGGGGGGGGAGCTCCTCTTTTGGCCCGAGAGTTGAACTCTGTGTCAGAGAAGTTCTCGGGGGGGGGGGGCACTCTAGTGGTGGGTGTGGCCAAAGGGGCGGGCCCAAACATAACAGCATAATTTCGCTTAAAGCTCTTCCCACCAGTAACTAAGGTTTAAGGGAGGCATTTCAACCTCTTTGAATGGGGGAGGGGGGAAAACTGCACAAAAGTTGGGAAATCACCAAATGACGGGCAGTTAGGGTAAAGGGGAGTGGGCCCCCTGCCCTATCGTGTTCTCGTCTCCATACCCAAGTCCCTTCCTTTTCTCTGTCCCCTGAACCAACAGCTAAGACGAAGCGTTACGTGCTCACTGCCTGTCCGTCTCTCCCCCGCTGCTACCCTACCGGACCTGGAAGGATACAGGTTCCTTTTGTAGGAGCTGTTGATGTACGCCCCACTCTCGGTACGGATCTTCTTCTTATCCTCCTGGCCTGTCTGCCCCACAAACCGCTTCTTCTTCCGGTCCCTGGAGCAGAGAGAGAGAGTGTGTATGGGGGGAACAACAGAGCGTTAAGCAACCTAGGAGTTCTTGCAGGAAAGGTCGCCCACTGACTGAGCAAAGAGCAACTCTTTGGGATCAACGTCCCCTATTATTCAAAGAAGGGTGGAGACAAGCAGAGAAGTACACAGTGTATGTGCACTGTGAGGAGGGATCTGCAATGCCAGGCATTCTATTCCATTTAAGCCAGCTGGGATTTCACCGTGTTTCCATTCCAATACATGGCTGCATAGTGTAGCACATTCCCCCGCCCCATACCAGAAATGCTTTGTGTTTTGGGGGTGGGGGTTGTCCTGTGATTTGCACAAATTGGATGTTCTCTTTCTTTCTCCCCCCGGATTAAACTTGTACAAATGGGGTTGTAATTTTATATCAGCAATCTTGCACACATGCGCAAATCTTCCTGCCCACTACGTAGCCCTGCAGAGGCACCGTCCCCTCTTGTAAAAACCCTTGTCAGTTTCACCCTTCCGCACACACTACATTGTTCAGCCCAATTTGTCAAAGAACGTGTCAGTTTCATCCTCCCCTTTCCTGGGGAAGCCCTGAAGAGCGGAATACGGCTCTGCGGAGTTCTGCGCAGCAAATGGAGAGAATGAAGCTGACAAGGCATATTTACAAGAAGGGAATACATCTCCGCAGAGCTAAGTAGCGGACAGACAGCCTTGCAGAAGTGCCTATTTGCACAAGAACCCCAATAAAAATACTTTTAAAAAAGTTACGCCCGCGTGCCTGAGTTCCCCACCCCTGCTTCAGAGATTTCCGAAACGAACTCATCCACAAACTTTTCCTGTCCGTGTCAGAATACAACCACAAAAAATCCTTTCTAGTGGATACTGACCATTTCAGGAGCTGCTTGTTTTTGTTCATGTTCTGATTCTCGTCGCCCATCAGATCCAGGATGGCGCCCGACGCCTGCTGCTCAAAAGCGCTGCCTTCTCCACTGATGCATAGCCTGGGTATCGAGAGAGGACAGGGATTAGGAATGCGGGAAGCTGATGGACTGCAAGTCCAACCGTTTGCTTCTCCGGCCCGGTACTATCTGGTCTGAACGGCAGCTGCTCTCCAGCGCCTTTCCCCATTACCTGTTTAAGCAATTTACTATCCTAGCCTTTTAACTCTGCTATGTTAAATCCGTATTTTAATTCTCTGCGTTGCAGCTCAGTTTTATTCTGGCCGTACCTTTGCATTGTGGTTTTAAGCTTTCAGGTTATATTTTAGGCTGTACACGGGTTTTAACTTTTTTGTGAACTGCCCAGAGAGCTTCAAGCTAAGGGGTGGTGTAGAAAATTAATGAATAAATTCCACTGTTCCTTTTTAAGCGGAGATGCCCAGATTGAACCTGGAATGCCTGCATGCAAAGGTTGACTGGGATAGGGGTCCTCCCTTAAAGAAAAGTCTCCCTCTGCTCAGGTTGGAGACTAGCCCTCCTGGACCACCTCCCATCACGTACCCACGCTCGGAATCAAAGTCTTTGGGCCGGTAGGGGATGTAGAACTCTTGGTCCTGCGGTGCCCACGGCTTTCTCTTCTTGCTATGGCTCTTATCTGCTGGGTGCTGCTGCTGCTTCCGTTTTCTTCCCACCACACTGGAGAAGACATCCTGGGGCAGAAGAATTAAGACCGGTTAGTGACCCCCGTCCCCATCAGGAACATGCACCAGCACGACTCAACTCCCTGGGCGTTTCCAAGTGGGCTGTCAGGAGTCTTCACAACAAGGCTGTATATTATTATTATTATTATTATTATTATTATTATTAATAATAATAATAATAATAATAAATTTATTTGTTACCCGCCTCTCCCTCTGGATTGAGGTGGGGTACAACACAATTAAAAACAACATAAAATACATAAAACTAATTCAAACATTTAAAACCAGTGTATCATTAAAAGCATCACACCATTAAAAAAGGCATCTTAAAATTCAGCTGGGTAGGCCTGCCGGAAGAGATCAGTCTTTATGGCTTTCTTAAATTCTGGAAGACTGTTAAGTTGACGAATCTCTCCCAGCAAGCCATTCCACAAACTGGGAGCAGCAGAATAATAATAATAATAATAACAACAACAACAACATTTGTATACCACCCCATAGCCAAGGCTCGCTGGGCGGTTTATGTAGGATAAAAACACTTAAAAACAATATACAAAAAATTAAAATCACAAAAACGTAGAATTTAAAACCACAAAAACAAACCCAGGCTCATTACGTATTGCTAAATGCCTGGGAGAAGAGAAAAGTCTTGACCTGGCGCTAAAAAGATAACAATGTTGGTGCCAGGCAGGCCTCGTCAGGGAGATTGTTCCATAATTGGGGGGCCACCACAGAAAAGGCCCTCTCCCTTGTTGCCATCCTCCGAGCTTCCCTCGGAGTAGGCACTCGGAGGAGGACCTTAGATGTTGAGCGCAGTGTACGGGTAGGTCCATGTCGGGAGAGGCGTTCCGTCAGGTATTGTGGTCCCAAGCCATGTAAGGCTTGATAGGTTAAAAGGTATATGCAGGAGAATCTCAGAAAACAGCACTGGCTCTCAATTCTTGAAAATGTCAGCTCACATCCAAAACAAAAAAGAGGCCAGTTTTCTAGTCCATTTGATTTTGAGCTGCAGAGACAAGGGATAGGCAGGCTTCAAAGAGCCTTGTCTGCCTAAACTTTATTGCACATAGCCATAGGCCTTTACAATATATAAAAAGAGACCTTTCCCAATGCAAAACTTGGTTAAAATTAAAATTGCACACTCGACAAAGCTGTTTAGAACAAACCGTGTCTGACTCCGCTGGGCTTGACCAGTCAAATCTAAAAAGTTAAGATTTATAGTACATCATATTTCTCGATGTGGCGGGACCGCAGCTTCTTGGCTGCCAAAGCAAACCGGGCTACCGAGTATGTGATCAATCGATCCTTATTGGCTAGGAGTTTATTACCACTTCCTACGATGTTTAATCTGAATACAGCTGAATAACAGATGACAAAAAGCGACCTCTAGGATCCGCATCCAAAGGACAGAACATCAAGTAACGAACTGTGCCTTCAACCTGATTGCAACCAAATATACATTTCCATTCTGCGACTGGGATTCTTAGGTATTTATTTATTTATTTATTGCATTTCTATACCGCCCAATAGCCAGAGCTCTCTGGGCGGCTCACAAAAATTAAAAACATTCAAAGTATAAAACCATCGTATAAAATACATATAAAATACAATATAAAAGCTCAACCAGATAAAAACAGCAGCAATGCAAAATTACAAATTTAAAACATCAAGTTAAAATTTATTTACAGACTGTTAAAATGCTGAGAGAATAAAAAGGTCTTCACCTGGCGTCTAAAAGCATATAATGTAGGTGCCAAGCAAACCTCCTTATGGAGCTCATTCCACAGCCGGGGTGCCACAGCAGAGAAGGCCCTCCTCCTGGTAGCCACCTGCCTCACTTCCTTTGGCAGGGGCTCGCGGAGAAGGACCCCTGAGGATGACCTTAGGGTCCAGGCAGGTACATATGGGAGGAGGCGTTCCTTCAGATAGCCTGGCCCCAAGCCGTTTAGGGCTTTAAATGTCAATACCAGCACTTTGAATCGGGCCCGGGCCCGGACCTGGACTGGCAGCCAATGAAGCTGGAAAAGGACTGGCGTGATGTGGTCTCATCGGCCAGTCCCTGTTAGTAACCGGGCTGCCCTTTTTTGTACCAGGTGAAGTTTCCAGACCGTTTTCAAAGGCAGCCCCACGTATAACGCATTGCAGTAATCCAAACAAGAGGTTATCAGAGCATGGATCACTGTAGCTAGGCTATCTCTGTCCAGATAAGGGCGTAGTTGGTATATCAGCCTAAGCTGATAAAAGGTGCTCTTTGCCACTGAGTTCACCTGTGCCTCAAGTGACAGTTCTGGATCCAAGAGCACCCCCAAACTACAGACCCGATCCTTTAGGGGGAGTGCAACCCCGTGCAGGACAGGGCAAACATCTCCCATCAAGGTATGCAGAGGGCGTCAGCTGGAACCTAAGTTCTGTAAAAGCTCTTCAAAGCTCCATGCCTCAAAGTAATGTGGTCTTGCATGACTGACCTTCAAGGAGCGACTTTTTTTAACCTAAGATCTACCTGTTGGGGCCAGAACTTTTCCTTGGGAATTCTGTTTGTGCTCAGAAACACAGCTCACAATGCAGGTCTTACTTAGCAGAGTAAGTTTATTAGCTTCAGACTTCTTAACAGTTCCGTGTCATTGTGCAGAGTGACAAAAGCTATACATATATACACAGTTCTTATCTATATTACATACGGCTGTGATTAGGCTAACCCAGCCTCAAGGATCTTTGGTATATTCATATCATTAACACCATGATATCTTACAGAATCCTGGCAAGGTTCCCAGTACAACTTCTATCTCAAGGTAATTGCTCACAGATAGTCTTCCTCTGTTTAGCCTTGAGATAGCCACACACACAATTTTAACGACTACGCAAGCCTTTTACTTTCTTATACTTAACACTACCAACTAGAGAGTGGAGCAAAATAAGCATTGGGACCGTTCACACAACACGCTAACCCACACCTAGATGTTCTGACTTGGCCTTTAGCTACTTTCAGTTGGTACATCAATTTTTCTATGTTAGTTCGTTAGTTACACTTTTATACCGCCCAATAGCCAAAACTCTCTGGGCGGTTCACAACAAAAACATCTTGAAGGCACAAGGTTAGATCTTTGATCCTCCGCATGGACAGCAGAAACAAAGTTAAGCAAACCAAGGAGTGGTTCCAATGTCCTAGATTTGTGAAATGGATCGCAGAATCCCGCTTTTTAAAGTCGCGGAATATGGGCTGCCCATTGTAAATGCACAGAGTATCCCCCAACACTCAGCGGCAGGCATACCTGAATATGTTCTTCCTCCTCCTCCATTTCTCCTTCGTTGGCAGCTGGTGCAGCCTGGTCTTCGGCCTTAGCTGCTGTCACCACCGCCAGACACAGCCTTTCCTGCTGCTTCCGTTGGTGCCGGTCAATGAGCGGGCGGTCCCGGCTACGCTTGGCACGCATGACGTCGCTGGCCAGCGTCTTGTTGGTGGCGTTGATTTCGAAGATGGTCTAACGCAAGACGGAAACAGATGAGTGACGTTTGGAGGGGCAGGAGCTTGCCATGACAATTCTCAAGGACAGCCCCAAAATGCGGGCAGCTGTGCGGATCCGTATTTATTTATTTATTTATTTATTACATTTTTATACCGCCCAATAGCCGAAGCTCTCTGGGCGGTTCACAAAATGGCATTATGGTAATTGTGAGCAAGGTTAGGTCATCCTGGTATTTTTTTGGAGGCCTACCAAAGCTTGCTTTTGAACTGCGAGTAGCCCATTTCTGTCGCTGCTGGTATCAACTAGCGCTGTGCACCGACCCCACCCCCCCACCCCGATTCAGCTCGGAGGCCAATCCAGAGCCCCGAAACAGCCCTGATCCGCTTCAGGGGTTGCCCGCCACAGTGCCGAAGTCAGATTTGGGCCCTCCGAGGCGACTCGCCCTTTTCTGGGTGCCAGCTGCGACAAACCAGGCCGCAATTTTAAGATATCGCAGGGGCTCTGATTAGTACCTCTATGGCCACAAACTACGGTGGCCATAGAGGTACTAAACTTAAAATCGCAGCCTGGTTCTTCTTGTGGGCGGCTATGATGGCAGCTGGCAGGAGTGAGGTGGCGGCGGCAGCAACGACAACAGGTAAGCGGCCCAGTGCTGCTCCGAAGCGGCCCAAGGTGTTCCAAAGCTTCGGAGCCGACCAACTTCAGCTTTGGGGCACTTCGGGCTGAAGCAGAACCACCTCAGAACTGAAGCGAGCTGAACCAGCCCGCCTCAGCTTGGATTTGGACATTCGTCTGAGGCGAATGTCCAAATATCAATGAACCTGTTCTACCCCCGTTCTCATCTCCACCAGGAGAAGGTTTTTGGTAAAGCCAATGGGCCGTTGTACTGGATTTGGTTTTGGAAGCACGGCGAGAAGTCAAATGAGAACTTTCCCAGAGTCATGTGCAGTGTCAAGCAGCATATGCATACTTATTTGGCAACTGTTAGGAAGTTAGAGTTGGTTCTTAGAGTTGTAGTGAAGGGCAGTGCTGTTTCCTACTAACAAAGCTTAGATACTGCACCGTTCACCTTCCAGCTGATAAGAATATTCCTTTCTCGGCTGTGAAAATAATTATTATTATTATTATTATTATTATTATTATTATTATTATTATATTTATTTGTATCCCGCCTTTTGCCCAATGCTGGGCCTCAAGGCGGCCTTACAAAGTTTAAAATATACATGGGGGGGGAGGGAAACAAAACCATAAACAATTAAAAAAAATACACCACAAAATTATAAGACGTTAACATAGATGGAGGGTTGGATTATTCTCCAAAGGCCTGTTTGAACAAAAAAGTTTTTGCCTGCTTCCGAAAGCCCATCAAGGAGGGAGCCAGCCTAGCTTCCCCGGGAAGAGAGTTCCAGAGCACCGGAGCAGCCACCAAGAAGGCCCTCTCCCGTGTTCCCACCAAGCGTGCCTGTGAAGAAGGTGGGACTGAAAGAAGGGCTTCTCCAGAAGATCTCAAAGCACGAGCAGGCTCATCAGGGAGAATACGGTCTTTCAAATAACCTGGACACGAGCCATATAGGGCTTTATAGGTCATAACCAGCACTTTGAATTGTGCCCGGAAACAGACTGGAAGCCAGTGGAGCTGTTTTAACAGGGGAGTTGTCATCTGCTCCCTGTAACCAGCCAGAAAATCTTTCTTTCCTGCGAAGAAATTAACCCCCCCCTTTCCCCTCCTTGCTGAAGGGAGGGAGAGGTGTGTGTGCGTGCGTGCGTGTGTGCCTTCTGACAGTCTGAAACTCGGGGAAAAGTCCTATAAATTTCTGGGCAGATTGATCTATTACTTGTTCTCATCTGGGATGGGTGGGGGAAAGTGCACCACCTGCTTAGGTAAACAGCCATCCAGGACAATGCCTGTTGCTTCCAGCAAACCGGAAGTAACTGCAGCTGCGAGCTGAGTTGTGCGTGTAAGCTTTTGTT
This sequence comes from Elgaria multicarinata webbii, assembly GCF_023053635.1. Taxonomy (NCBI): domain Eukaryota; kingdom Metazoa; phylum Chordata; class Lepidosauria; order Squamata; family Anguidae; genus Elgaria; species Elgaria multicarinata. The sequence goes on along the minus strand of NC_086188.1, from coordinate 16,138,539 downwards.
TGGTTTGATTATCTGCATCCATTTTCCATCAGTGGGCTCTCCCACACTCAAGGCCTTCAAGAGGCAGCTGGACAGCCAACTTTCAGGGATGCTTTAAGGTGGATTCCTGCATTGAGCAGGGGGTTGGACTCGATGGCCTTGTGGGCCCCTTCCAACTCTACGATCCTGTGATTCTATGATTCTATGAACTATATCATTCTTTCAGACAAGTGGACGTCAATCCTCGTCCTACTGAAATTGGAGCCAACACTAAAGTTACGAACAGGGCAAGCCTGGATGATTTGCGAACTGAAACGGAGTTCTCATACATCGCTAGAGCTACTGTTGGTGTCTCCTCAACCAAGCCTCCTGGCAGGCGGCTGCTTGTGGCAGGAAACAGGGGACTCCCAGGTCAGGAGGCCCTGGGGAAATTGAGGCAAACACCCTGGAAGGCAAAGAATTGTGGAGCCATAAAAGGAAGGCGGAAGCAAGGCCCAGCGGCGCGTTTTCGCTCTCCGCCGCCTTCCCACGATGCCAAGATTAGCAGGAAGGATGGGCTTGGGATACTTACGGCCTTGGAACGGTAGGTTTTGATGCTGTCCACGAATCTTAGACGCTCCATCTCCTCTCCCTCAAAGCGCAAACCTTAAAAAAAAAGACAGGGAAACAAAGAGTGTTGAGAAGTTTGTCAATGAGAATAAAGGAGAACTATTACAAAATTTTGTGGAGGTGGTACCTAACCCCGATTAGATTGAATAAGATAAATGATCAGCAGTCAGCAAATTGTTGGAGAGGTTGTGGGGAAAAAGGAACGTATTTACATATGTGGTGGGAATGCAAATATGTACAAAGATTTTGGAAGATGGTGTTTTCAGAAATTGAAGAAATAGTGGGAATGAAAATAGAACAAACACCAAAGATTGCATTACTGTCACTATTTGAAGATATAAAGTGTGGAAAAGAAAATATAGAGCTGATATCGAGTTTGCTGGTTGCAGCACGATTGATGGTAGCTAGGAACTGGAAGATTCAAGGGGAATATTCTATTGAAGAATGGTATAAAGAAGTATGGGATATAGCCATTAATGATAAACTGACATGTAATATTAAGTGGAGAAAAGGCGTAACTAAAATTAATGAGTTTGAAGGAATCTGGAAACAGTTCCTAATATTTGTGTTTACTAAGGGAAGTGGGAAACCGCCAGCGGAAGAAACGATAAGATTTTGGATTCAGGAATAGATCCCGAGGTGGGGGGTGCACTTTTACGTTAAGAATGATTATGTTGTAGTATGATAATGTATAGGTAATATTTACTCAACACATATGTACTCAACATTTATTCAATATTTATTTAGAAGTTGTTTGATGTTTTTCATTTGATTATTATTATTTTTGTAATGTTGTATGTTTATATAGTGTGGGGGGGGGGAAATTAAAAAAAAAAAAAAGACAGAAAGCAAAAGAAGAAGAAAAAGTGGTCACCAGGGGGGTGGGGAGGCTAGTGGCCCGACGAGTTCATGTTCACGTTACAGATTTTGTAAACCGCCCAGAGAGCTTTGGCTATGCGGGCGGTATAGAACTGTATAGAACTGTCGCTGCTGGTATCAACTAGCGCTGTGCACCAATCCCTTACAGTATAGAACTGTAAGTAACGACAATGTAATGTGGACATTTGACACATTCAGGCTTCCAAGCAGTGGAGGCTGGTGGCTCTGATATCGGTGGGGCGGTGAATCCGCTCCGGGTTTCAATCAGAACCAGTCAGAACTCTCAAGGAGTGATCCAAGGGGCAAAGGATCCAGGCGTGTTGGACTGCAAAGCACCTTGGAGAGCTCCTTTAAAGTTCTGGCTGAAATCCAGGCCCACTGATATATGAGTCACCAGCCTCCACTGGTACCATGCCCATTCCAGGACACGCAACTAAACCAGGGGTCCTCGTTCCACCTCCCACCGCAAAACCACCACCCCACACACACGCACGCACAGACACCCTTTCCCAGCGAGGATTGCACTCACTGAACAACGGGTGAATGCCCAAAAGGCTAAAGTCCATCTCTTTGACCCTCTTGATGGACTCGGGCGACGGAGCAGGCCGTGACTTCTGGTACTGCTTCTGGGCGTTGTCGGAGACCCGGCGGAGGTTCTGCAGTTCCAGCGAGCGCTCGTGATCCGTCTGCAGCAAGCTCTCCTCGTCGTCGATGACGCTCTGGGGGACGCGGCCAAACACGCCATCCGAGTCTGAAGCGGGGAAAGAGGAACGGTCAGGCGTCCAAGGGGAAGGGCGGGTTGCAAGGGGACCATCGTGGGAAAGGCCTTCTCGGTGGGGGCACCCTAACTGTGCAATGCTCTCCCCAGGGGCCTACCTCAACGTCATTCCAGCACTAGGGGGAAAAAAACCTTTCCCGGGCTTTTTAAATCTGATCTACTCCCTTGGAATTGTTTTTTTTTAATGCTCCTTTGTGTTTTTTTACATTTCTGCTTGCTGATTTGATTTCCTTCTCCGAAAATGGTGCTATCAGTGGTTTTTAATATGTGTTTTATTAGGGTGACCATATGAAAAGGAGGACAAGGCTCCTGCATCTTTAACAGTTGTAGAGGAAAGGAAATTTCAGCAGGTGTCCTTCGTATGCATACAGCAACTAGTGAAATTCCCTCTTCATCGCAATAGTTAAAGCTGCAGGAGCCCTCCTCTCTTTTGTATCTGGTCAAGAGGGCAGGACTCCTGCAGCTTTAACTGTTATGAGGAAGACAAAATTTCACCAGGTGCTACATGCATTCAAATGACACTTGCTGAAATTCCCTTTTCTATGCAACTGTTAAAGATGCAGGAGCCCTGTCCTCCTTTTCATAGGGTCACCCTAGTTTTATAGTAAATTTTGGGAACCTGTTGAAGAGTGAGGGAGAAATCCCTGCCAGAAATAAAATTAAGCCAGGCAGAATTCTCTCACGACAATGGGCATGCTCAGACGACACGCCAAACCGTGGCCAGGCCGCTACCCCTTTTGCAGCAAATGTTAGTGAGCGGGTTTAAACCGTGGTTATGGAGCCACCATGGTTAAGAATGGTTCACCCGACACGCTAAGCCGTAATGTCGAGCTCAAAATGCTTAACCACCATGGCTTAGGGTGTCGTCTGAAAAGGGTCCATGGCTAGGGTGACCCTATGAAAAGGAGGACCGGGCTCCTGTATCTTTAACATAGGGTGACCCTATGAAAAGGAGGACCGGGCTCCTGTATCTTTAACATAGGGTGACCCTATGAAAAGGAGGACCGGGCTCCTGTATCTTTAACAGTTGCATAGAAAAGGGAATTTCAGCAGGTGTCATTTGTATATATGGAGAACCTGGTGAAATTCCCTCTTCATCACAACAGTTAAAGCTGCAGGAGCCCTGCCCTCTTTCAAATCTGGTCACTCTAGTATAGCTCCTGCACCTTTAACTGCTGTGATGAAGAGGGAATTTCATATATGATGTTCTTAATTCAGTTTTATGTATTTTATGCATATTGTTGTTCCCTGCCTCGATCCAGAGAGGTGGATAAGAAATAATTTTATTATTATTTATTATTATTTATTATTATTATTATTATTACCAGAAGAAACACCTAGACGAGCAGCCCTGCAAATGAGTCTACAAAATTTAATAAACTCACTGGCCTACCCCCGTTGCACCCATCACCAGTCATGTGTGACCTAAAAGAAACAACTTTTGTAAAGCTTCTCTACCTACTCGCCTGGGGTGAATTCATACTCGCCATAGGCGACCAAGTGAGCAGGAGTTTACAAGGCTAGCACGCACTTCCTCCAAGGATGCAGCAGCTACCAAGCAAGAGGGGTTTTCCCTGGCACACACAGCATCCGCTTCAATCCCACAAGAGTTTGGATGGCTTTACCTGCAGGCTTGTCGTGAGGACTGGCGAGAACCAGCGGCCGTCCTAGAAATAGGTGCAAGTCAAAAACGTAGGGGGTCTCGTCCGGTGCCACCAGGGAGTAGGCGGTGCCACTCCTCCCAGCCCGAGCCACTCTGCCTGGAGAGCAGGAGAGAAGAAGAAAGGTACGAAAGTTCATTTAATGTAAAGGAATAACACCCCCGGCAGGGCTGCAGAAAACAGTAACAATACGGGGGAGAACTTGAACAGCAGACTGCAGTCAGAGTCCCATTCTCCATGTGGTTTGATGACCACCAGTTGCTGGGGAACATGGGCGGGAGGGTGCTGTTACACCATGTCCTACTTGCTCATCCCTGGCCGATGGCTGCTTGGCCACTGTGTGAACAGAGTGCTGGACTAGATGGACCCTTGGTCTGATACAGCAGGGCTCTTCTGATGTTCCTGTTTCTAGTTGTTGTCCATTTGGGGGAGGGGGGGGCAATGCCAGGCAAATCGGGCTCGCCCCATAGAGAAGAGCGGGTAAAGCATCTTCTACTTGTCGCGTTCCCCACATGGTGGGTTGGAGGCAGGCCCCGGGGTGACCTGCCCGTAAGGATTAGGCCTAACATCATTTTAAAAAAAGAAAATGAGAAAAGAGAAAACAAACTAATAAAAGGTTTAACGAGCGAAATATATAGAATATTAGTGGGAAAGGGAGAGACGGAAAGTGTAGGCAAGATGGTTTGGGAAACTGACTTGAAGGAACAAATACGGCAACAGAGTTGGGAAGGGATATGGAAATGCCTGTGAGGATAAAAGAAAATTATTACAAGCTTGTCTGGAGGTGGTACCTAACCCCTGTGAAATTAAATAAAATAAATAAGATGAATTCAGCAACATGTTGGAGAGGTTGTCAAGAGAAAGGAACGTGTTTACATATGTGGTGGGAATGTGAATTTGTACAAAAATTATGGAAAATGGTGTTTAAAGAGATAAAAGAAATTTTAGGAATGGAGATTGAAGAGACGCCCATAGTGGCATTGTTATCAGGGTATGGAGAATTGAAATGTAATTAAGAGACAAAAGAATTGATAACGAATTTGTTGACAGCAGCAAGACTAATGATATCTAGGAACTGGAAGGTTCAAGGGGATTATCATATAGGAGATTGGTATAAAGAGATCTGGGATATTGCTATTAATGATAAATTAACATGTAACATAAAAGCTAGAAGAGGAATGATAAAAATGAATGATTTTGAAGGAATATGGAAACAGTTTTTAGAATTTGTACTATTAAAGGGGAGAGGGAAAACACCTCCAGAAGAAGTAATGAGATTTTGGAAATATGAATAAGATCCCATGGTTGGAGGGAGCACACTTATGTTAATTATGATTATGTTAAAGGGAATTAAGTTAGAACATATGTTTATTAAATTGTTTACTTTATATTATGTGTATTATGGGGTATTGTTTTATATTGTATTGTTGGTATTGTTTGGATGTATTAAAAAAATAATTTATTTATTTTTAAAAAAAGGATTAGGCCTAACATCTTTGCAGAAACTCTCCGAGAAGGCATGGGAACTGATTCAGAGTCAGATGAGGAAGAGGGCAAAGGATTTACTGGTTCCTGCAACGCTTTGATTGTGTCCGCAGGGCTCAGTTCCCCTGCGTTCAAATAGGTTTCGTCGGCTATTTCAAGCAGTTGAGTTCTGGACAGACGTCACGGCTGCAGAGATCGCAGCGTTCCCAAAGTCGTGCGCGATCCGGCTGAAGCGGGTCAAGCAGCCCCAGAAGCCAGGGTCTAAAATTGGGCCGGGCCTCCTATCACCAAGAGACGTTCTGTCCTGCGTGAGGACGTCTGTGAAGTCTTAACAGACCTGTTTTGCGGCAGGTGCTTCCTGGCGGCCATCTCATTACGACCCAGATGGGGCCGGGTTGAGGATTCAGCCACAGCTTTAGAAGGCAATCCAGTTTTGCACATGTAGCCAAAATCCCTGGCAAGGTGCACCGCTTCGCCTGCCACCAAGGATGCCCAGTAATGTCACATTTGCAGTTTTCTTTCGCCTCGGTCTCCAGCGACCTTTGTAGCACTGAGATAATGTCGTGTCTCTCTGAACGCTCGCACTTTCGATGGGAGGCAAATGACAAGGCTTGCTAAGTAATCTACAAAGCTTTTATTACGCAACAAATGTCTCTTCTCCATAAGGCATCCCCCTAGGCAAAACTATGCAAACTAAGCAAGACAATTGTACGTTCAAGAAGAGAAAGAAGTTACTTCTCAAATGCCCGTAACTTCAAAGTGCCTGGTGCGGTGGTAGGTTCTGGCATAATCTCTCCGGCTTTCTCACGGCTTCTTTACGCAACGTGCATTTCAGCTTTCGGCGGATCCTAGCATCAGTTAGTGTCTCGGAACGCTCACCCCCGGAAACACACTCACTCCCCACTGAGTGTGTAGGATTTGGCCTTGAGGAGATAAGCTCTGGAGGGGGCTGACTCCCAGCTGGGGAATCGCCTGTGAGAGCTTCCTCCTGCACTGGTCCAGGCTGGCTGGTGTCTGGCGCTGCATCTTCTAGTTCTGAATCTGATTCTGATTACTTGAAACGCCTTCTCCCGAAACAGGGGCAGTAGGGTTAGACATGACAGATAAAGGAGGTGAACGGTGGCAGAGAAGAGCCTTTCCTGATGCCGGCGGAGCCCTCTCCATCCATGGGAAGGCAAGATCCAATGGTGGTAGAGGAGTGGAATGTGGCAGACCCAAGAACCAGACGTCAGGTGAGGAGGGAGGAGAAAGACGTGAGGCGTTCTAAAAAGTGGGCGTCTCAAGAGGTCTCTGGGGGAGACCCTCCCTGATGGAGGGGCTAGAAAAGCTACTCAGGTTTTTTATGGTCAGCGGTCGCCAGTTTTCCTTGCAGCTTCCTATCACGGTGTATTCATCCCAAGTCACTTCCTGAAGTCTAAGATCATGCAAAGCTGACTGAAGAACTTACCGTATTTCTTCGATTCTAAGACGCCATTGATTCTAAGACGCACCCCATTTTTAGAGATGTTTATTTGGGAAAAAAGGGCATCTTAGAATCGAAGAAATACTTCCCTCGCCGCCCAGCCAACCTCCTCCCCCCCCCCCGCGCTTTCTTCTAATGGTTGTGTCCTTTTCTTTTTTCCCTCTGTGAGAGAAGAAACCGCCGTTTGCGTGGGAAGAAGGGGGGGGGCGTTGAAACAAAGAGTAAACAATATTTTCGGGCGGGGAGAGAGAGGAGAAGACGCAATTAAGGAGCTAAAACGCTTAACTCTCCAGTCCCGCTCTTTACTTGTATGTGCACCAGGGGACGACGACACGCGAGTAAGTCCCATGGAAATCGATGGGACTTACGAATAAATTTGCCTAACAAAAAACCAGGTGCTTACCCAACCAGCTCCTCCTCGCTCGCATGGCTCGAGGCTGCTGCAGGAGCTTCCTCTTTTCCTCTTACCGTATTGCTTCGATTCTAAGACGCACTCCATTTTTAGAGCGGTTTATTATTATTATTATTATTTATTTATATAGCACCATCAATGTACATGGTGCTGTACAGAGTAAAACAATAAATAGCAGGACCCTGCCGCATAGGCTTACATTCTAATAAAGTCATAATAAAACAATAAGGCGGGGAAGAGAATGCACCAAACAGGCAGTATAAAAGTCAGAACAAAATCAAGTTTTAAAAGCTTTAGGAAAAAGAAAAGTTTTTAGCTGAGCTTTAAAAGCTGCGATTGAACTTGCAGTTCTCAAATGTTCTGGAAGAGCGTTCCAGGCGTAAGGGGCAGCCGAAGAGAATGGACGAAGCCGAGCAAGGGAAGGAGAGACCCTTGGGCAGGTGAGAAACATGGCATCAGAGGAGCGAAGAGCACAAGCGGGGCAATAGTGTGAGATGAGAGAGGAGAGATAGGCAGGAGCTAGACAGTGAAAAGCTTTGTAGGTCAACAGGAGAAGTTTATATTGGATTCTGAAGTGAATTGGAAGCCAATGAAGAGATTTCAGAAGTGGAGTAACATGGTCAGAGCGGCGAGCCAAGAAGATGATCTTAGCAGCAGAGTGGTGAACAGAAACCAATGGAGTGGTGTGAGAAGAAGGAAGGCCAGTGAGAAGAAGGTTGCAGTAGTCCAACCGAGAAATAACCAATGCATGGTTAAAGAATAACCAATTCTTTAAACATACTTGCATGGCTGGCTAGAATAAAGAAAACTAAAGCAATTACTCTGAAAGTTACTGGTGCTCTTTGTGCAAAGCTTGGCTGAGTAATTGCAATTGAAAAAGGCTTATAGTCAGGGGGCTTTACTTTCCATTCTTTGGACTGCAAGCTAAGGACACTCTCAGCTTTAGTTAGGCAAATGCTATGCTCTGTCTTGGTGTCTTGAAGGGGCTCTCCCCGTGCCCCACAAGGGTCTACCCAATGCGTGTAACCCCTGTCCACTCTCTAGTGGCTGCACTCCGAGACCACTTAATAGATTAGAGAGGTTTATTTACGGAAAAAGGTGCATCTTAGAATCGAAGAAATACGGTAGCTCTGTGTTGTGGTATGAGGATTATGACTATAACCTAGACAACTGGGGACCAGGATACCTGAGTGGGCGCCTTCTCCTCTATCAACCTGCCCGGTCACTGAGGTCATCAGAGGGCCTGCTCCTGGTGGTTCCCCATGGACCAATGGTCCAATTGGAGTCCACCAGGAGAAGAGCCTCCAATGTGGTGGCCCCCTTCCAATGGGATTCCCTGCCTTTGGATGTCAGGCAGGCGCCAACGTTGTGCTGCTTCCGGCGCCTCCTGAGAACATTGTTATTTCAGGAAGCTTTCCTTGAGTGATCAGCCACAGACTTATCAGAACTCTTGTTTTATCAGAACCGTTTGTTTCTTTTTCAAAAAATATTAATTATTTTAACATGGTTGTTTTTATTCTGCCGTTCAACGCCCCAAAATCTTTGGATGTGGAGCAATATACAAATATTGGAAATAAATAATTAAAGTACACCTGAACTGCTTCTGACTTGGCGCTGGCTTGCATAATAAAAGGGATTTACTAAGAGATCGTCTTCAATGCGTAACTACAAAGAAGACCAGAGGCTTAGCACTTGACAGTTCGCCATCCCTGCCTTAGATTCAGAGCAGACAACGCTGGGTTAGATGAACTGGGTGTCACAAGTCAGCTTTGCAAGTTAAGCCGCGCAAGGTGCCAGACCTCAAGAACTCACCCACGCGGTGCAGGAAGAGCTTGGGTTTGGCCGGGAAGCTGTAGTTGATCACGTTGTCCAGCAGGGGGATGTCGATTCCACGGGCCGCCAAGTCGGTGACGATCAGCACCGAGCACTTGCCGTGGATGAACTTGCCGACGTTGATCTTGCGAGCCGTCTGGTCCAGAGAGCTGTAGACGTGCGTGCAGTTCACGCCCTGTGCCGTCAGCAGCTGCAGAAGCAGCGAGAAAGGAGGCGGGATGGACTTCAGCAAGCCAAGAGAAAGTGACGCACGGCTCAACATTCCCCAAACCTCCATAAGGCACAGCACGAAAGAACATCAGGAGAGCCCTGCTGGATCAGACCAAGGGTCCATCTAGGCCAGCACTCTGTTCACACCGTGGCCAACCAGCCGTCGGCCAGGGACCAACAAAGCAGGACATGGTGCAACAGTACCCTCCCGCCCATGTTCCCCAGCAGCTGGTGTAACTAGGCATACTGCCTCCACTACTAGAGGTAGCACAGAGGTATCAGGACTAGTAGCCATTGACCTCATTCAGAAGACACCTTAAACCATGGCTTTCACCACGGTGGTTAAGCCAGAAAGCCGGGCCGTGTTCAGAAGACACCTTAAACCATGGCTTTAACCATGATGAATATAGCAAAAAGCCTTATTTGCTGTGGTTAAAGCCATGGTTTAAGGTGTCTTCTCAACCCGGCCTGGCTTTCTGGCTTAACCACCATGGTGAAAGCCGTGGTTTAAGGTGTCTTCTCAACCCGGCCTGGCTTACAGGCTTAACCACCGTGGTGAAAGCCATGGTTTAAGGTGTCTTCTCAAACCGGCCTGGCTTTCTGGCTTAACCACCGTGGTTAAAGCCATGGTTTAAGGTGTCTTCTCAACCCGGCCTGGCTTTCCGGCTTAACCACTGTGGTTAAAGCCATGGTTTAAGGTGTCTTCTCAACCCGGCCTGGCTTTCTGGCTTAACCACCGTGGTGAAAGCCATGGTTTAAGGTGTCTTCTGAACGGGCCCATTGATTGAACAACGTTTTTACTTACCCTCCCCCTCCACACACACATACGCATTTTCCTTCCTTTTTTTAAAAAAATAGTGTGTAAGTTTCTAGCCATCGTGGTGACACAAAGAGGGAAAAATCATTTGGGAAGCATGCCCCTCCAATCCTGTGCAAGCCCCCCTTAACAGGGCCGGGCCCCACAAATGTGGCCCCTGCTGCCCCCCTGAATTTACTTATTTATTCAAACTAACAAAGCGATCCTTCATCACAACGACAGAGCGCTAAGAGGGTCAAATTCAGCTTGGTCGCAAGCGAAAGTTGTCCAGTTCAAAGTTCCGCAATGGTGACAAAGAGCTAACAGGGTCAAATTGAGCTGGCAGAGAAGCTAAATCTAACGGGTTTTGCACTACTGAGTGCAATGGAGCGGCAAACCAGAGATTTATTTTAATTCTTGTAGTCGTGGTTTTTAATCTACAGTTGTCTGCAGGGGGGCAAGGCAGATCCGGTGGAGGGGCGACAATGGTCCCCAGAACTCCGGGAATTGTGCACCCCTGCCTTAAGAACAGAGGGTGGGCACCGAGGGATTTAGTCGAAGGAGCTTTATGAAAAATGGGACTGGAAGAGGAATTTGGAGTGGTAGAATTGAGCAGGGGGGTTGGACTCGATGGCCTTGTAGGCCCCTTCCAACTCTGCTATTATATGATTCTATGAAGTGCACTGATGACCCGGGAGGGAGGCAAAAGCGGCAACACACCCTTGTCCTTCCTTGCCCCCCCCCCCCGAGGAACGCACCCCCACGTACCTCTCTCAGATATTCCGTGTGGTGCTTGGTGGAGACAAAGACGATTGTTTGGTCCTGAGGTCTTACCACAGTCCTCAGCAGGTACAGCAGCAGGGCCGGCTTGTCGTCGGCACGCGCATGGTAGAAGGACAGCTGGGGAAGGCGAGACGTTTATTTGGGGCGCATGTTTAGGCAGGAAAAAAAGTCCTACATTTCCCAGCGTTCCCCAGGCAGCATAGCAGAGGGCTGCGCCCTCACTGGCCACAGATCACGCCCTCACTGTGTTGGAAAAGAGCCCAGCTCTGAACCAGAGTAACCAACAGTAGTTGCTATGAGTAGCTAAGGAAATGTTGCAAAATGTCTAAGAGAAGCCATTCTTAAGATAACCAAAATCAAGTGAATGTTCTCCAGGGAACAGCGAGTACTGTAGATGCTTGCCGAGAAAATGTATTTCCATGTATTTTCTTTTCAGCTAGAAATTTCCTGTTAAATACTGCGTACGTATGCGGCACCAGGGAAGATAGTGTAAAAATACCTAGCCACCTCCCTTGCGAGGTAGGCACATGCTTTGCAGCAATTAAGAAGGAACATCATGGCCTGCTCCAGTTGGACTCTCTCTCTTTACCTCTTCCCTCCTGGACTCCTGTTCCTTGTGTGTCATGTCTTTATTAGATAGTAAGCCTGAGGGCAGAGACTGTCTTTTTTGCTAAGTGTAAGCCGCTCCGAGAGCCTTTTTTGGCTGAGGAGCGGGGTATAAATATGATAAATAAAGAAATAAAATAAATTAGCTCTTGTGGCTCTTTATTCTGTAGAATAAACATTGTTTGACCCATACTTCATCTCTTCTCCTCCTTGTGTGCTGAATTGGACTTGGTACACCAGGGAACGAGCTATTTTTTGCAACAACTGGCCACAGATTTGGCCCTCACTGGCCATAGAAGGGTTCCAAGGGCCTTTTCAGTGGTGGCCCCCCAATTATGGAATGATCTCCCCGATGAGGCTCGCCTGGCGCCAACATTGTTATCTTTTCGGCGCCAGGTCAAGACTTTTCTCTTCTCCCAGGCATTTTAACAGCATTTAACAACGCTAAGTTTGTTTTTAATGGACCCTGGAACTGTTGTTTTAAAATGGATACTGTTTTTATACTGTTTTTATGTTTTTGATGGTTTTAAATTTTGTATACTTTTTAATGTTCACTGTTTTCACCTTTTGTAAACCGCCCAGAGAGCTTCGGCTAGGGGAGGGGGGGCGGTATATAAATGTAATAAATCAAATCAAGCCATCCTCCAGTGATAGGGAAAGGTGATAAGGACTTTCCTGTTTCCTCCCTTCCTGAAGCGAGTTGGAATCTAAAAACATCATGGGAGAACCAAGAGCGACCCACCCGCCCCCAAAACTCAGTGGATTCCAACGCACTAACACCATCTCCACCCTGAATCAGCGTTTCAAGGACTTCACGGCTTCCCCCACCTTGAGTTGCTCACTGAGCTTTGACTCCACATCCAGGCGGATCAACACCGGCTCTGAAAGACCTGAGCAGTGGGGAGAGGGGGGGGGAATAAAAAAGCATGAGCGTATGGGCCTGTTCAGAAGACATGCTAACCCATGGCTAGGCCGATAACCTTTTTGTGGGTAGTGAGCGTGTTTAAACCGTGGTTATGTAGCCACCAGGGTTAGGAAGGGTTCCCACGACACACTAAACCATGGTTCACACGACGCAATAAGCCACAATGTTTAGTTCAAAACGCTTAACCACCGTGGCTTAGAGTGTCATCTGAACAGGGTCAGTGTGTCGCCAATGAGAGAAGAATCTAAGATGGATGAGAAAGTGGAAGGATTTCAGTCTTATGGGGTGGGTGGGAATTGTGCTACGACCAGAGCTGCACACTGCAATCCAAGTGTGGCCGCACCATAGATTTGTATAAGGGCAGCACGAACTTGGCAGCTTCGTTCCGAATTTCTTTTGCCTTTTTCACAGCAACTGCGCACTGGGTGGACATTTTCATCGAGCTGTCCCCCACAACCCCAAGATCTCTTTCTTGGCCAGTCAACGCCAGCTCAGATCCCATCAGGTTCTGCTCGAAGATGACCACAACACACACTTCCACCCCGCACCCCGCCCCTCCCAAAAGGGCCAACCCATTGACACCGCCGACCAGGTGCCCAACACCCTTACCGGCTCGGGCAAACTCCACCAGAAGTTTCGGCAGGGTGGCAGAGAAGAGCACTGTCTGGCGGTTCTCGGGCAGCCGGGAGATGATCTCTTTCAGGTGCTCTGCAAAGCCCATCTCGAAGAGCCTGGCGGGGAAAAGCGGACCATGACATTGAGCAAGCAGGAAAAGGAGAACACACTGCATTTCCCCAGGGGCAGCAGCCTCAGCCTTCTCCGACCCAGGTTACTACAACTCCCATCACCCATTGGTCAGGAATACTGGGAGTTGCCATCCAAAACATCTGGACTTCTCCTGTTAACCTTCAAAGCTTTTCACGGTCTAGCTCCTTCCTATCTCTCCTCTCTCATCTCACACTATTGCCCTGCTCGTGCTCTTCGCTCCTCTGATGCCATGCTTCTTGCCTGCCCAAGGGTCTCTACTTCCCTTGCTCGGCTCCGTCCATTTTCTTCGGCTGCCCCTTACGCCTGGAACGCTCTTCCAGAACATTTGAGAATTACAAGTTCAATCGCAGCTTTTAAAGCTCAACTAAAAACTTTTCTTTTTCCTAAAGCTTTTAAAACCTGATGTTGTGCGGACTTTAGACTGTTAGTTTGACCCTACCCTGTGCCTGTTGGCATTCTCTTCCCCTCCTTATTGTTTTACTATGATTTTATTAGATTGTAAGCCTATGCGGCAGAGTCTTGCTATTTACTGTTTTACTCTGTACAGCACCATGTACATTGATGGTGCTATATAAATAAATAATAATAATAATAATAATAATGGACGGCACCAGATTGGAGAAAGCGGCTAGAGGGAGTGAAAATTAAAATAAACCGGGTGCTGAGACTTCCCTCTAAAAACAGGGATAACCAATTCCGTGGACACCGTTGTACCAATCCAGGCAGGGCTGCGTCCCGGTCGGGCACCTGCCAAGGGACCACACCCCAGCAGGGGCCCACTGGCAACAGCCTCCGGCAATTGCTCCTTCTCTTCGCCATCGCAACCTGCTTGCCCCCCGGCCTTGTGCTCTGGCTCAGACCACAGCAGCGGGGGGGGGGGGGGAGGAGGAGGAGGAGCAGGAGACGCTGCCGCCTCCTTGCTCATTGGCTCTCTCTGCCTGCCAAGCAAGAGAGTGGCGGTAAAGAGGAGGAGGGGCAAGGGCAGCTGGGGACAGTGGCAGCGAGAAGGTAAGAACCTCAGAAGAGCCCTGATGATGGATCAGACCGAGGCTCCATCTAGTCCAGCACTCTGTTCACACAATGACCAACCAGCTGGCGACCAGGGACCAACAAAGCAGGACATGGTGCAACAGCACCCTCCCGCCCATGTTCCCCAGCAACCGGAGTACATAGGCTTACTGCCTTTGCTACTGGAGGTAGCACATAGCCACGTTTTAGCTTTGTTGTTTATTCGTTCAGTCGCTTCCGACTCTTCGTGACTTCATGGACCAGCCCATGCCAGAACTTTCTGTCGGCCGTTGCCACCCCTAGCTCCCCCAAGGTCAAGTCTGTCTTTAGAACATCGGATTCGTCGTTCACCACCAGCTACCGTCGGCCGCTAGCCGTCCTTTCGGCTTTGAGCTAGCTGCGTCACCACATCTGGGGCTAGTTGAACTTATCCTCTGTTCCTCCCGTATTCGGACCTTCCCTGACTTCAGTCCCAAACCCAAGCGGTGCAGTTTGCAAATCACAGAATCATAGAACAGTAGAGTTGGAAGGGGCACAAAAGGTCATCGAGTCCAACCCCCTGCTCAATGCAGGAATCCACCCTACAGCATACTTGACAGATGGCTGTCCAGCTGCCTCTTGAAGGCCATCTTCATCAACAACATCATCATCATCATCCATTTAAGAACATAAGAACACAAGAAGAGCCCTGATGCTGGCTCAGACCAAGGGTCCATCTAGTCCACCACTCCGTTCACACAGTGGCCAACCAGGGATCAACAAGCAGGACATGGCTGCAACAGCACCCTCCCACCCATGTTCCCCAGCAACTGGTGCACACAGGCTTACTGCCTCGGATACTGGAGGTAGCACATAGCCATCAGGGCTAGTAGCCATGGATAGCCTTCTCCTCCAGGAATTTATCCAACCTCCTTTTCAAGCCATCAAAGCTGGTGGCCATCACGACATCTCTTGGTAGTGAATTCCATAATTTAATTATGCGCAGTGTGAAGAAGGACTTCCTCACCAGGGGTATTGAGGCGCCTTGCCCGAGGTCCCTCAAAAACCCAGAGCCAGCACTGAACCCAGGAGCCAGAAGAATATTGTGCCGGAAAGACTGGCCTCCTCTGTAATAAATTTGGGACCATCTAGCTAAAAAAGCAATGCAAATGATGGGCTATGTGTGCCCAGGTTGCAACAATCCCATCACTAGCACATCCATAAACGTTATGCAGTTTTGAAAAATTTTCTTTTTTAAACAGAGGAAGAAGTACGCGGGACGAGAGAAATCATGTCGACGTGCTACTTTTGCACAATTCGCAGGTTGCAGAACCCGGCTCACAACCTCGGCACGGAATTCGGATGACTTTGGCACAGAGTTTCTCGCCTCTCTCCATGGGGAGAGGATACACCAAGAGTCAAAGCCCCTAAAATAAACAGCCACGTAAACGTGGGTGCTTCTGAGGTCTCCGCCAACCCCCAAATATGGATGTGATTTGTCCAGATCGCTGTTGAAAAACCAATACACTGTCCAAATGGGTGTACCTGTCTGCTTCGTCGAAGACCACGTATTCCATGCTTTGCAGCTTGAGCTTCATCTCCACGGCCACGTGCATCAGCCGGCCAGGAGTGGCAATGATTCTGGGGGTAGAAAACAAAGGTGTGTGTGTGTGTGTGTGTGTGTGTGTGCAGATCAGACACGGCAATTGCTCGCAGCAAGGAAATGGAGCGTCCTTCAGTTGCCTGCCTATGAGGATCTGGGCTACTTTAAGCAAAGTTGGGCAACCCAAGAGCCAAACGTTGAGCCGCAAGGGTCTAGTCCTCATTAAGGTTATTATTTATTTATTTATTTATTTATTTATTTATTTATTTATTTATGTAGAGTATTTTTATCCCGCACCTCAGCCAAAAGGCTCTCGGAGCGGCTTACAATGTATCAATAAAGAAGACAGTCCCTACCCTCAGGCTTACATTCTAAAAAAAGTCGTGACACACAAGGAAAAGTGGATGGGGAGGGAAGAGGGAGAAAATAAAAAGAAATTAAGGAGACTGTTTAGGCTGGTGGGAAGGCCCTGCTCCGTCCTCTCATCTCCCAATGGAGGGGCAAACCAACAGCTCCTTCTTCCCCACAAGGTGAAGATGTTAGCCCTGTTGGGGGTGGGGGTCCAAGTGAAGCAGGCCCCGATGGTGCCTGCCTGCTCCAGTCTCCCTCGCAAGCTGCAGACTGAACCGTGCTACTTCAGGGTGGTGGACTACTGGAGAGCCAGAATGGGAGACCAGGAAGGCAGGATTTGGGTCTCTGGGCCTAAAGCTCCCCACAAGACAAGGGACTCAACCTAAAAATTGACACGGAGCAGCTGTGAGCTTGACTCAAAAGGGAGGTATTCAACAGGGGCAGATTGCAAAGGGAACCCGCTCACCAGGACCGGACCTGACAGCCAGTGATCGATCCCCATTCAAAGCCCACCCACTCCCCAAACTCCCTGCATTCAAAGCCCGCCTCCCCAGCCTCAAGCACCAGACCATCATCTTCATTATTATTATTGAAAACATTTATATCCCACCCTAGATCATTAAGATCTCAGGATATCTCAAGATACCATTAAGATCTCATCTATAGAGATAAAAGCATACAGTATAAAACAATAAATATACACAGTTAAAAACAAACTAAACCATGTATCAAGTTAAAACCAGTATATAATTTAAAAGCAGTAAAAGCAATTAAAACTGTTAAAACAATGTGAAAACTTGGTGAATTTAACTATTAAAGGCTTTGTTAAAGAGCTAGGTTTTCACTTGGCGCCAGAATAAAATCAGCGTTGGCGCCAGTCGGGCCTCCAAGGGGAGGGCATTCCAGAGTCGGGGTGTCAGCACAGAGAAAGCCCTCTCCCTTGTCCCATCATAGCGAATGTGTTGTGCGGGTGGGATGCGGAAAAGGGCTCCTCCGGCCTGCGCTGTCAGACTTACATGTCCGGGTTTTCGTGTAGAGCCGCAAACTGGTCCTCCATCCTGGAAGAGGAAGGGGAAATCTAAGTCTCATGGGAGACAAAAACCCCAACTCGTAAACACCCCCCCCCACCTTCGATGTTTAATCCCAGATTCTGTGGCCATGCAAAGCTTTTCAGAGGATGTGGGGCACTCGATCTAGAAAATAGCAAGCAGGATTCTCCTTGCACAATGGGCCTGCTTTGCTCCTGACCCACACGTCAGCCCCCCTGTACCAACCCTCCACGAAAAGCCACTCCTGAGAGTCAAGGGATGAGGGCCACGGGAGCAGGTGGGTGGATAAATCAGGAGAAACTGGCAAGGTTGCCCGGCCAAAGGGTCTTTCTGCGTTGCGCAAGAGCACCTTGGATCCAAACCTAGTATCGCAGTCAGGAAGTGGCATTATTATTATTATTATTATTATTATTATTATTATTATATTTATTTGTATCCCGCCTTTTGCCCAATGCTGGGCCTCAAGGCGGCCTTACAAAGTTTAAAAAATACATGGGGGGGGGGGGGGGAACAAAACCATAAACTTTTAAAATACACAACAAAATTATAAGACATTAACATAGATGGAGGGCCGGATTATTCTCCAAAGGCCTGCTGGAACAAAAAAGTTTTAGCCTGCTTCCGAAAGCCCATCAAGGAGGGAGCCAGCCTAGCTTCCCCGGGAAGAGAGTTCCAGAGCACCGGAGCAGCCACCGAGAAGGCCCCCTCCCTCTTCTTTATTTAAGTCCTGCACGCTTGAGACAGAGCAGAAGGAAGAGATGGGCAAACGCCTTGTGGGGTTTCAATGGCCACCCTCTCTTTTAAGAACACAGGAATGGAAGAATTCTGGTGGATCTGGCCCAAAGCCTGAATAGTCCAGCATTCGGTTTCCTGCAGTGCAGAACCAGAAGCCTACAAGTAAGTTTATATGGTTGGTTTTACTCCATTGCCTTCCCCAATTTGGTAGCCTCCATATTTTTATTTTTTTTGAGGGGAGGCAGGACTACGTATTCTCTCAGGCCTTTTTATCTTGCTATTTTTTGGCTGCTGTTGTTTTAATTCCACTATTTTATTATGTACATCTTGTTTATTTCACATGGAGTTCTCATTAAAAAAAAAAAGATATAATTATTGAAATGGGGGTATACACATGTATTAAATAAACCAACCGAAAAAAGAATAGAGCTTCGGTGTGCAGCAGCAGTGTACCTCCAAATGGCAAATGCTAGACGAGGAAGCTGTGTGTTTTCTGGGAACATATGGCTGCACGCTCTTGGAAACTAGAAGCTAGACCAGACAGATGTTTGGTTGGATCTACAGACCTCTTCTTATATTCTTGATGTGTTGGGAGCACAACTCCCATAATTCCCTGCCTGCCCACTGGGAATTATGGGAGTTGTGGTCCCAACACATATGGAAGAGGCCCAGTTGGGGGAAGGTTACTGCAGAGGCTGTTGGACTCCAACTCCCACAAGCCTCCAAGGACTTGCGTTCTCACAACGTTTGGAGCACCGTTCAGAACTCCGAAGGGCAGAAAACTTACTTGTCTCCTCCAAGGATCAGGGCCGTTTTCAAGCCTGTGAATCGGCCAAGCTGGGAGACAAGACGAAGGAGAGTTAAACACCAGCACGCCATCAAAATTTGCACCCAGTCCTGTATGACCTCCGTCTCCCTCCTAAGCAAAACTGAGGCAAGAGCCTCAGACTAAGATCCCTCCTGCTCTGTCCCAGCTAGGAATGTAAAATTCATCGCATCTGCGTTGAGCGGATTGTCAGGGGCCTTCCATTCTGTCTTCTGCTCGTTGATGGGATTGGATTTTATTCCAGTTTCCCAAATGTGTGCAAATGCGCACTTAGAAAATGCGCAAACCTCCCCCGCCCCCCATCCCCCATCTGCATTTTCATGCTTTAATCTATGGGAGGAAATGCACATTTTCAGCCGTTTTTCTTTTTTTTAATTTTATGTATTTTTCTATGACAAAATTGGCGTAAGATTCCAGAAAGTAAAACAAAAAAACAGCCCACAAGGCCACGGAATCTGTGCGACTTAGGAAAAGCTGGTCAGCTGCAGACTCCACAAGTCGGATTCGTATAAATCCAAACTATCTAATTCGGCTGCATATTTCTCTGACATCCGTAGACCCATCGCCCTGGAAACTGCCCCGTCCCCCCTCCCCTAACAAACACTTTGCAGCAATTGCGCTTTAGGAAGTGTTTATCTGCTCACAATTATTTATTGTTATTTATTTGCTTATTGCATTTTCATCCTGCCTTTTTCATAGAATCATAGAATAGCAGAGTTGGAAGGGGCCTACAAGGCCATCAAGTCCAACCCCCTGCTCAGGGGGAACCCTAAGGCTGCATACATAATCCCCCCCTATTTTTATCCTCGCAACAACCCTGTGAGGTAGGTTAGGCTAAGAGTCTGTGACTGGCCCAAAGTCACCCAGTGGGTTTCCATGGCCGAGTGGGGACTAGAACCCGGATCTCCTGACTCCCAGTCCGACACTCCAGCCACTACACCACACTGGCTCTCTCAATTAAGGGTGCTTGCCTCCATGGGGCCAAAATCTTGTACCAGGATGTTCCACTGGTTACTCGCACATCAACCCAGGCTCTCAACAGCCTCAGAATTGGCACGAATGTTTGTAGAACCCCGCTACGGAAGATCTTTCTGTTACTCTTCAATCCCAGAGTTCGCCGCCCCCTCCCCATAACTTTGAAATACCTCCTTGGTGAACTTGAGTGTTTGCAAGGCAAGCTCCCGGGTTGGCGACAGGATGAGGGCCCGCGCTCCGGTCTTGGCGCTGTGCGCCTTCAGCTTCTCAAACATGGGAATGAGGAAGCAGGCCGTCTTCCCGCTTCCGGTCCTCGCCATCGCGACCACATCTTTGCTGTCCAGGATGAGCGGAATAGTCTGCAAAAAGCAGCCAGCAGCACATCAAGAGGAGAAAATGTAGCCACGGGCCATAATGGCTTTCAACGATGATTAAGGCTAGTTCCTTATGGCAGGGATAGGCAGGTGGTTTGGACTTCAGCTCCCAGAAGCCCTTGCCAGAATGGCCAGCGCTCAGGAATGATGGGAGCTGAAGTCCAAAAGAAAGCTACCTTCTGCTCATCTTTGACTTATAGTACCGTATTTCTTCGATTCTAAGACGCCATCGATTGTAAGGCGCACACTAATTTCAGTACCATCAACAGGAAAAAAGCTTTGATTCTAAGAAATTATAAACGCACCCGCGATTCTAAGACGTGCCCCGTTTTTAGAGATGTTTATATGGGGAAAAAAGTGCGTCTTAGAATCGAAGAAATACAGTATGTCCTGCCCCAGAAGGTGGCAAAGAAAGTTTCCTACTATGGGACAATACAGAAGTAGCGGCAACAAACAAAAGAACAAGTGAACATTTGAATTTATTTATTAATTTGTCATATTTATTCATCATTTTATTTCTAATTATTTATTTATTTATTCATGGCATTTATATCCTGCCTTTTTCCTCCAAGGAACCCAAGGCGACATACATACTCCTCCTCCTCTCCATTTTATCCTCACAACAACCACCCTGCGAGGTAGGACGGGCTGAAAGTCCGTGACTGACCCAAAATCACTGTGTGAGCTTCCATGGCCAAGTGGGAACGGGATTCAGCCCGTGGGCTAAAAGCGGTCCTGCACCCCCTGTTTTAGGCAGTTAGCAAATGAATCAAATTGATATAATCTCAATAAAATTTGCATACAAGAAGAAAACCCCTTCCATACGTGTAAATAAAAAGCAAAGTGTTGACTTAGACAAAATCTTGCACTGATCCGGCCGGGCTCTTCCTGCGTTCTTACCTTCCTTTGAATAGGGGTAGGTATTTTGTATCCTTTCTTCATAACGCCTTTGAACACCGGGTAGCTCAGACCTGGAAGAGAAAGCAATTCAGAGAAGTTCACCGCCATTCCTGTTCAACTTCAGGGGGCTGCAGGGCAGCGTTACTGCTTAGCGACTGTGAAAATCTAAGCCCCTGGTCAGGAAAAGAAATGAAAAAATAATCCTGACAATGCAGGGTTGCCCTCTGGGGTCCTCCTAAGCATCCTGTAGGCAACCTGGGGCACTTCAGCTGTTGTGGACTACAACACCCATCATTGGCCGTGACTGCAGGGGCTTATGGGAGTTGTAGCCCCAAACATCTGGAGTGCAGCAGATTGGGATACAACCTGCCTGACTACTAGGCTTTTGGAAGAGGACGGCCTTGCCATCGTCGTCTCGTGCATCAGGCCTGTAGCATCCTCAGGTACTTCCGGGAGTGGCAGTACCCTACCCCAGCGGGGGCACCCTGGGTCCTGCCCACCCTCAGGCTTTGCTGCCTCAGGGGACTTGGCCACAACATGGACGTATATGAGGTGGTTGTAGCGGGGAGAGAAAAGAGGTACCAAGAGCGGGCCGCCATGTTTTTGTGGTGGCCGCCATTTTGTTTTCCCCGCGGGAGCATGAATTTGGCATCAGCCTGGAGCATTGTGGGGGAAACAAACCTGCCATCCAGAGGGCCTCCGCTGCACCTTAGAACAGTTTGAAAGAGAGGGGAAAGAGCAAAAGCCAAAAGTGTTTTGTTGCACTACAATATACGGTTGGGGAACACGGAAGGGACTTGGCCCACCCTTAGACTACAGGGTAAGCCTTCCGGCACGGACTTTAAGAGAGCCAATCCACAAAGAATACTTTGCTAAGCACCCCTCATCCCCCCAAAATCTGGAGCCAGCACTTCCCAGCAAAGCACATCAACAACCAAAAACCATTCAAAGAACGCCCTCCCCCCCAGCACTCACCCATGGACTGAAACCCGCCTGATTTCTTCTTCTTCTTGTTCTGAGCGCGGACCATTTCCTGGGTATCCAGCTCGATATCGGAAGCACAGTCGGACGCCGGGAAAGCGGACACAGGCATCTCGTAGCTCTTTGAACATGGCCAGAAAAAAAGAGGAGGAGGAAGAATATGAAGCAGCAACCGGTGGAATCCTCCCACATCATGCTTCCAAGACAGTGTCTTAAGAACATCAGAAGAGCCCTGATGCTAGATCAGACCAAGGGTCCATCTAGTCCGACGATCTGTTCACACAGTGGCCAAGCAGCTGTCGGCCAGGGACCAACAAAGCAGGACACAGTGCAACAGCACCCTCCCACCCATGTTCCCCAGCAACTGGTGCATATAATAATAATATATTTATTTCTTACCCGCCTCTCCCTTTGGATCGAGGCGAGGAACAACATTAGAACATCTTAAAAATTCATGATTTAACATTGATCTGGATAGGCCTGCCAGAAAAGGCTAGTCTTTAAAGCTGCCTTAAAATCACACAGAGAGTTAATATTACGAATCTCCTCCGGCAGGCCGTTCCACAATCTGGGGGCGACAGAAGAAAAGGTCCTCTGGGAAACTCATGTCAGCCTAGTTTTAGCTTAATGAAGTAAGTTCACCCCAGAGGACCTGAGTGTGCGGGGCGGACTATATGGGAGAAGGCGATCCCGCAGGTAACCTGGACTCAAACTATTTAGGGCTTTAAAGGTAATGACCAACACTTTATACTTTGCCCGGAAACTAATTGGTAGCCAGTGGAGTGATTTTAATGTTGGGATAATATGCTCACCCCTAGATGTACCGGTGACCAACCTGGCTGCCATATTTTGAACTAGTTGAAGTTTCCGAACTAGGTACAATGGTAGCCCTATGTAGAGCGCATTGCAGAAGTCAAGCCTTATATAGGCTTACTGTCTCAGTTACTGGAGGTAGCACATAACCATCAGGGCTAATAGGAATTTATGCAACCCCCTTTTAAAGCCTAACAAATTGGCGGCCATCACTGCATCTTGTGGTGGTGAGTTCCAGAGTTTAACTCTGTGCTGGGTGAAGAAGTCCTTCCTTTGATCAGTCCTCAATCTCCCACCAATCTACTTCTTGGGATGACCCCATTTGTGTAGTCATCCAAACAATTGCTGGACGACAGTCCCCATCATGCCTAATCACAGTCTATGGGCGCCTGGGGGCAATGGGAGTTGGAATCCCATCAGCCCCAGCTTGTCATGGCATGGATTGGGGCCATGGCCCAGTGTGACAGAGCACCCGCTTTGCATGCATACAGACGGTCCCAGGCTTCCCCGGGTAGGGCTGGAAAAACTCCTGCCAGAAAACCTGGAGAGCTGCTGCTGCCAGTCAGTGTCGACAATACTGGGCTACATGGAGCTTCCTATGTTCCCGGGCCTTTCTGGACCCGTCTCTCTTCTCCTGGGGATCTTCCCAGTACCTGTGGCTCGTCCTGGTCCCGATCCTTGCACCGCCGCTGCCTCTTCCTCCTCCGGCCCGAAGCCTGGGCTGGAGCCATGGGGACTAGAAGCTTGAGGTCGAAAGAAGCGACTCCCTTCCAGGAAGGGAAGAGCCACGTGCGACGAAAGGGACAGCCCAGGGGCGGGGCTTAGGTTGGATCACAGCTAGAGCTGGCCATGGATTGGTGGGGCGTTCCCTAAGTCCCGCCTCCCTCTTAGCCACTGCGCTCGGAATGGCTAGCTTCTCTGCTACTCACGGCTCGGACGTCGGTGGCTCCATAGAGAAAAGAAATATAGAACAACACAACCTGGTCCTTTCAGACGGAGCTTCCGGGTTCAATTCGTGCGCCAACTTTGTGGGCTTCATTGGAAGGTGTGGGTTGCCTAGAAGGTGTGGGTTGCCTTTTCAACCTCCGCCCAACAAAACTCCCCTTAGATTGCAGCAATAGAATTATTATTATGTTGTTGTTTTTGCAATTAGCAATAAATTAAGTCCATGTCTGTAAATGTCCCCTCTGATCGCCTCCTAGCCCGACTCTAACTTTTCAGTTGCATTCTGAAGTCTTTTTGCTCCATTGCTCTGCATGCAGAAGCGTTGCGCTTTTAAAGGTGCAATCCTGTGCATGTTTGGCCGGTGTGTGTGTGTGTGTGTGCTTACAACTCCCAGCTGACTTTTCTGTATCTAAACATGCATAAGATTGCACCCTAAATGTTCTTATTAAAAACCTTTTTTAAAAAATCAGATTCTTAAAACTCGAGATAACAAAAGCAGGAGCCTTTATGGCTGTTTTTGATGGTGTGGGACTGGGGAATTGGCCGGTGGGTAATCTCACCCACCCTAAAACTTTGAATGGGGTCTCCTTTCACTTTTATGGAAAGCTCCCACTTCCAGCCTAAGTGAGAGAGCCTCGTAAATTAGGGGAACTCATCCAGGTAGAGCCAATCTATCCATCAATTCTAAACTGAGGTCCTCTTGGGACGTAGCACCCCCCCCCCCATCCCAAGAATGGTTTCGCCCAATCCGGGTTTTCCCCCCCCCGGTCGCAAGGGGTCTCAGTCTCATCAACGTTTTTGACTTACTTCCGGTTCTGAATTGCAAGTCGTTAGAATTCTCCATGTGCGTGGTAAGAGGGGAGTGAAGCAAGTACGTATGCATGCGTGTCGAGAGTCAGGGTCGGAGGTGCCTTCTCCTTGCAGGGCTTTGAAGCGGTCAGTTTTCAAAAGGATATTATTTCGTGCACCTTTATCACCGCCTTTCTCAAAGGAAGGGCATAGCCCCGCCTCCCATTTGAACCTCACAACAACCCTGCAAAGTAGGACACCCTAAGAGAGCAAGTAGTCCAAGACGGCCCAAGTGAGTGAATCTGGTGACAGAGGGCAAAATCCAAGACAAGTCCTACTTGAGTTAAACCCATTGAAATAAAGACGACTTAAGATAGTCATGTTTAGCCTGGAGAAGAGAAGATTGAGGGGAGACATGATAGCACTCTTCAAATACTTAAAAGGTTGTCACACAGAGGAGGGCCAGGATCTCTTCTCGATCCTCCCAGAGTGCAGGACACGGAATAACGGGCTCAAGTTAAAGGAAGCCAGATTCCGGCTGGACATCAGGAAAAACTTCCTGACTGTTAGAGCAGTACGACAGTGGAATCAGTTGCCTGGTGAGGTTGTGGCCTCTCCCACACTAGAGGCCTTCAAGAGGCAGATGGAAAACCATCTGTCAGGGATGCTTTAGGGTGGATTCCTGCATTGAGCAGGGGGTTGGACTCGATGGCCTTGTAGGCCCCTTCCAACTCTGCTATTCTGATTCTACTCAAGTTCCATTAATTTCAATGGGTCTATTCTACGTAGGACTTATGTTGGGTTTTACCCAGAGCCAGGCTTTGAACCCAGCCTGCATCAAACACTCTTGCTATGCTCTACCTTCTCTCTCTCTCTCTCTCCCCCCCCCCCCTCCCGCGTTTCCGGCAATGTAGAAAATAACTGTCTTCCTTTCTTTTCTTTTCTTTCCTGGCAAGGCTACTGTGTCCTTAAAACCTCCCTGGCAGGCAGAAATCCAACAGATCAATTCGAAATTAACCTGCCTGTTTCATCTGAGTGGCTGTTTGTTTGTTTGGGGTTTTTTTATGAACTGTTAAATTACCCAGTTTGTTTCATCTAAGAGGTTGTGTCTTTTTTTTTTTGGAGTTTATGAACTTCCAAAATAGCTTGTCTGTTTCATCTGAGCGGCTGTTTGTTTCTTTTTGGGGTTTATGAACTGCTAAATTAACTGGTTTGTTTCAACTGTGAAGTTGTTTGTTTCCTTTTGGGGCTCATGAATTGTTACATTAACCAGTTTGTTTCATCTGTAGGGTGGTTTGTTTCTTTTCCAGGCTTCTGAGTTGCCAAATCAACCTGTGTCTATTTCATCTGATGAGTGGTTTCTTTCTTTTGGGGGGGGTTATGAACTGCCATCAGTTTTGTGTCCCACCCGCAGAGAATTCTCCTTGAAGGGCGGTCCATAACCAGCAGTGTAGTTGAACCAGGGCTCACAGGGGTGCTGCCCTGGGGACTTTTTGATTAGCAGGGACTCTGATGTCATCTGCCACCCACAGAGACAATATATTGTTTTGAGTTCCCCCTGCTGTATTGCAAAGAATTTTGGGGCGGCTTGGTCCTGAATTTTGGGGTGGCTTGGTCAAGATGAGGCCCAACCAGTACCGAATGGCCTGCCGGAGGAGATTCGTCAACTTAATAGTCATAGAATCATAGAATAGCAGAGTTGGAAGGGGCCTACAAGGCCATCGAGTCCAACCCCCTGCTCAATGCAGGAATCCACACTAAAGCATCCCTGACAGATGGTTGTCCAGCTGCCTCTTGAAGGCCTCTAGTGTGGGAGAGCCCACAACCTCCCTAGGTAGCTGATTCCAAACTAACAGTAGAAAGTAACAGTAGAAGTCTGCACAACATCAAGTTTTAAAAGCTTTAGGAAAAAGAAAAGTTTTTAGTTGAGCTTTAAAAGCTGTGGTTGAACTTGTAGTTCTCAACACTCTTCCAGAACATTTGAGAACTACAAGTTCAACCGCAGCTTTTAAAGCTCAACTAAAAACTTTTCTTTTTCCTAAAGCTTTTAAAACTTGATGTTGTGCAGACTTCTACTGTTACTTTCTACTGTTAGTTTTACCCTACCCAGTGCCTGCTTACCCTACCCTGTGCCTGTTTGCCTTCTCTTCCCCTCCTTATTGTTTTACTATGATTTTATTAGATTGTAAGCCTATGCGGCAGGATCTTGCTATTTACTGTTTTACTCTGTACAGCACCATGTACATTGATGGTGCTATATAAATAAATAATAATAATAATAATAATAATAATAATTGTCGTACTGCTCTAACAGTCAGGAAGTTTTTCCTGATGTCCAGCTGGAATCTGGCTTCCTGTCACTTGAGCCCGTTATTCCGCGTCCTGCATTCCTTGTGCAGAGCCTGGATCCTCTGCTCACAGGCGGCTGTGGGGTTCTTGTTTTTTTAATTAACAGATGCCACCTCTACCTCCCTCTCTCAACCTTAGTGGCCTTTGAAACCAAGCCGAAGAATACATAACTGAACACATTCTGTCCCCCTTCACCCAATTACTCTCAGCTCACATTTTCCTCTCCTCCCTCTGCAGCAGGCCTATCCAGTGGAATTTTAGGAAGCTTTTAGGATGGGTTTTTTTAGGAAGTTTTAACAATGTATACGATGTTTTTAATCAGTATTTTATGTGTTTTATACTTACTGTTGTCCCCGCCTCGATCAGGATGGAGACGCGGGTAAGAATTATTATTATTATTATTATTATTATTATTATTATTATTATTATTATTATTATTATTATTATTATCTCACACGATTTGAAAGCTATACTTCTATTAATGCAGCCCCAAATAGCGTTATGATTATTTTTTACAGCCACATCACACTGCTGGCTCATATTCAGCTTGCGATCTACAACGATGATCAGTGAGTCTGTATTGGTTTTGCCTCAGGCAGGTTCTTGCGTTTGCATTTCTGACCACGGCAAATAGGAACCGGAGGTGGGGGCGGTGTGGTCCTCTTTGGTTGGACAGTTCTCTTTGGGTGCCCTACGTGCAAGGAGGTGGAAGCCAAGGTGGAGGGAGAGCAAAACGGCTGCAACTCTGTAAGAAGGGGGAGATGGAACGGTTTGCAGGGGGTAGGTGGTGGCGTGCCCTTGCAGTGTATCAGGAGCGTGCAGCTTACCACCACGGATGCCTTTATGCATGCAATACTATTTCTTCTGCAAACGCATTTTGCCTTCAGATGAGGTTGTGTTGCCTGCGTCTCCAGGGAGGCAAGATGCAAACAATAAAAAAAAAAAGATAGACTGGTCAATATCCAGTCTGATCTTACGCATGTTTATTTGTAGGGTGACCAACTGTCAGGATTTCCCCGGATTTGTCCTGGTTTTTGTTCTTTCCATGGTGTCAGGGGGGATTTTCTATAATTTTCAATAATGTCCTGGAATGACACACCTTCCCCTTTAAGGCTGCCATTAGCATGGCAGGAGGGAATGACATGCTTTCTTGAGGCACATCATTCCCCCACCCCGAGCTCCAATTGAGGTCTTAAAGGGGAAAGTGGGTCATTCCTTGACATTATAGAAAAGGCCCCAATTGGAGTGGATGGTGGTGGTGCAGAATGAAATCCTTTCCCCTCCTCCACTCCAATCGGGTTCTTTAAGGTGGCGGGGGAATAAAGTACTTTCTGCAGGACTCAGAAAGATGCTTCCCCACACACACACTAGGTGTCCTCATTTTTGGTTTCCCAAATATGGTCACCCTATTTATTTGGAAGTAAGCTCCGCTTGGCTTGGGTGGGGTTTACTCACAAGCAGGGATGTTGCGACACACTCAAAAGATTCGGTTTCCCCAGAGGACACCAATATTCATAAAAAGTGCAGATGCTGATGTACATGTCGAGATGCAAACATAGAAAAGAAGGCTAGGATTTATTGAGATTTCTCAGGAGGAAAATCCGGCTGATTGATTTCTTATCCAAATCATTTCATATAAAAAGTCTTCGGTTCTTTTTGCTACAGTTCATCCCAAACCAATGTGAAAAAGGGGTTTTTTGTTGTTTTTAATCCACTAAGATGAATTGCTATGGAGGGATGGTGGGGTTTTTTTGGCAGGGGGGGGAGTATGTGGCGAGGACAGTGTTAACCCTTACCTCCCCAGGTGGGATCCTTGAAAATTGCATGAAAATTAAGCTAAAAACTGGCCTTGGTTTTGTGCTGCTGTGATCTGAGGACTACTAAGAACATCAGAAGTGCCCTGCTGGATCAGACCGAGGGTCCATCTAGTCCAGCACTCTGTTCACACAGTGGCCGACCAGCCATCGGACAGGGACTAACAAAGCAGGACGTGGTGCAACAGCACCCTCCCACCCATGTTCCCCAGCAACTGTTGCACACAGGCTTTCTGCCTCGGATACTGGAGGCAGTATGCAATAAATATTATTCATTCATGGGCCGGTAGGGCTGATGTAGATTTCTACATTTGTCAAGCACGACAGCGGCCTTGTGTTACCATGCAGCAAAGATGGCTGCAGTTGAGTCAATTTGGCTGCGCGTTCATCGTTCAATTGTTTGTGCAGGTCTGTCTTTCGCACTCCAGGCGTGAATGGCCCTTCTTGCCGCTGCTCGGCACAATCAGATCCATGAAGGCTTCTGCAGAGCTGGGAATCCAGGCCCTCCAGTTGCAACGTAGGGGGAAAGGCTGCCGGGTCAAAGCCCAGGCCTCCTACGTGGATGAGTCACTTTTTGGCAGCCCAGCTGGGCGGCCGACCACGATAACGGAGTTCGATCCCCCGTGGGTGGATAATAAAGCCCGTTCCCAGAGACCCCTGCTATGGAGTCCGGCAACGCCACAATGGGAGACCGACGCCAGTCCCTCGGAAGTCTCTCCGCCATCAAGCACTCCGAGAAAGAGACATAAATACAGGTATGGGACGTTTTGGAAGAGATCCTCTCGCCAGCAATGGTGAGGTTGCCACGTGACGCAGTCCTCCAATGAAGCGTTGCTCCGATATATTGTTTGTTTATTGATTTTAAATTTTTATTGATTGATTGATTTCATTTTTATACCGCCCAATAGCCGAAGCTCTCTGGGCTGTTCATAAAAATTGAAACCGTAAGTACAGCGTAAAGTATAATATGAAAGCTTAAAGAAGAATTTCTTTCTTTCTTTCTTTCTTTCATTCATTTCTATACTGCCCAATAGCCGGAGCTCTCTGGGCAGTTCACAAAAATTGTGAACTCCTTCTTCCTCTTCCTCTTCCTCTTCCTTTTCCTCTTCCTCTTCCTCTTCCTCTTCCTCTTCCTCCTCCTCCTCCTCCTCCTCCTCCTCCTCCTCCTCCTCCTCCTCTTCTTCTTCTTCTTCTTCTTCTTCTTCTTCTTCTTCTTCTTCTTCTTCTTCTATAAAAGCTTAAAACCACAATAGAAAACCACAATACAGAAGTACAACCAGAATAAAACCGAGCTATAATGTAGAGACTTAAAATGCAGGTTTAAAACAGCAGAGCTAAAAGGCTGGGATAGTAAATTGCTAAAATACTGGGGCAATAAAAAGGTTTTCACCTGACGCTGGAAGGTACTAGGCACACCTCTCTAAAGAGCTCATTCTACAGCTAGGGTGCCACAGCAGAAAAGGCCCTCCTGCTAGGAAAAGGTGATCATATTTTTGAGCTGAAGACACTTACTGGGGCATGTCAAGGAGATGCCTTGGACAAGTTAACTGAGGCTTCAATATTATCCAGGAACTGAAGGATTTCGCTCAGTACTTTGGTTTCCTTTCCTTTTGGCATTTATATTGAATTTAAATTTGCTCAAGTTCTTGTCTGAGCGTCTTTAAGAAAGGTTGCTCCAGGTTGGCTTTTGGGATCAGAGTTGAACCCACCAAGGACACGTTCCAACAATACCTTAATGGCCCCGTTCAGAAGACACCTTAAACCACAGCTTTAACTATGGTGAATAAGGCTTTTTGCTATATTTACTGTGGTTAAAACCGTGGTTTAAAGTGTCTTCTGAACGGGGCCAATGTGATGTTTAAATACTCCCCTGTCCCAAACGCCTTTGCCAACATGAACCTACCCAAACAATACAGTCAACATCTAAGGTCCTCTTCCGGGTGCCTACTCCAAGGGAAGCTTAGAGTGTGGCAACAAGAGAGAGGGCCTTCTCTGTGGTGGCCCCCCAACTGTGGAATGAGCTCCTTAGAGCCGACATTGTCATTTTTTTCGGTGCCAGGTCAAGACTTTTCTCTTCTCCCAGGCATTTAGCAATAGGTAATGCCTGTGTTTTTTTTTGGCTCATCATTTCTAAAGTTCATATAGTGGTTTTAAATGCATGTGAATTTTGCATGTTTTTGTGGTTTTTAATTTTTGTATATTGTTTTTAAATGTTTTATCTTATGTGAACTGGCCAGAAAGCTTCGGCTAGGGAGCAGTATATAAATGCAATAAATAAAATAGAAATAAATAAATCCTCATGATGGAGCAATAAGGCAGCAATCCTATGCATGTTTAGACAGGTAAAAGTACTACAACTCCCAGCATTCCCTGGTTGGGGAATGCTGGGAGTTGTAGGACTTTTATCTGTCTAAACATGCATAGGATTGCGGCCTAAATTGATCATTTAAGGTCATGGTCTTTAGAGTGATCTGAAGTAATCATATCTTTCTCATCTTCTGCCTCCTCCTTGTTTCTCAACGAAGACTGAAAAGCCACACTCCGTCCTATTGCGATGAGACCCTGTTTGGGCCAAAGCCAGTGGGGCAAGAATGGGCAGCTCCCTGGATGGCGAAACGGGATGCGGCTAAGCTCCGCCCTTTGCTTTGGACTCCGCCTTCTGCTCCGAGAGACCGGTCAGTCCTTTCCCTTCCTCCGAAGGAGACACCGCTGAGAGCCATTAATCAGGCAACGCCAAACTTGCAGGAGAAGGAAAGGTTTGGGGCACAGTACAGAGGAGGACACTCTTTTCGGAAACATCCAGAGAGCTACTCAGATCCGGCCAGCCGGGGTGTCTCCAGAAGGCCACGTTCCCAGTCCCTTACAAGGCTGTGTAGCAGTTCTGATCAATTTCAGCCCTGGATAAGCAAACCAAGGACAGGTATGCCACAGGATCCACTCCTCCCAGTGGCCTCCACGGGGTCTCTGTCCAGGTCATGTTCAAGAGATCTTTCTGGGTCATCATCCGCCAGGATAACCAGAGCTGCAAGCATCTGTAAACCCAAACCTCCCTGGAAATAAAATTGCTATTCTCACGTATGCCGCTTGCGTGTAGGGGATGAAAGACCACCAATATACTACTACTACTACTATAATTTTGTTGTTTATTCGTTCAGTCGCTTCCGACTCTTCGTGACTTCATGGACCAGCCCACGCCAGAGCTTTCTGTCGGCTGTCGCCACCCCTAGCTCCCCCAAGGTCAAGTCTGCCACCTCCAGACTATCATCCATCCATCTTGCCCTTGGTCGGCCCCTCTTCCTTTTGCCTTCCACTTTCCCTAGCATCAGCCTCTTCTCCAGGGTGTCCTGTCTTCTCATTATGTGGCCAAAGTACTTCAGTTTTGCCTTTAATGCCATTCCCTCAAGTGAGCAGTCTGGCTTTATTTCCTGGAGTATGGACTGGTTTGATCTTCTTGCAGTCCACGGCACTAATTATTTCTAATCAAATATATAAAATTAATTAAAAGAGCATATAAAACCAATACAATATCAAAATAACATCTTCAAATTCTTGGTTTAAAATTCATCTGGGTAGGCCTGCCGGAAGTCTTTATAGCTGTCTTAAACTCAGAGAGAGAGAGAGAGAGAGAGAGAGAGAGAGAGAGTCAGCCTAGTTTGGGCTGACCAAAGTAAATTCTTCCCAGAGGACCTGAGTGTGCGGGGCGGACTGTATGGGAGAAGGTGATCCCACAGGTAACCTGGACCCAAACCATGTACGGCTTTAAAGGTAATGACCAACACTTTGTACTTCGCCTGGAAACTATTATGAGTTTGCGTTGATGCAGGGACCTGGAAGACATGGGATCAGATTTGAGCCCCACACATGATGGCTATTATTGGATGGCCGTGGGCAAACCCCACCCTCTCTCTCAGCCTATCCAGTCCTGAGAATAAAAAGTTGAAACAACTTGAAGGATAAGGATAGGGAACCTCCAGCCCATGTGCTGGGTACGACACACAGGGCTTCCCCACCTAAGGTCCTGACCCCTGTTCCCCAACTTCCCTTTCCTGTTGCTTTCCTTTGCTGCCTCTTTCAGCCGGAGCAGCACGGAAATGCAGTGAGCTGCCATGGGGGGGAGGGGGAGAGAAAATCTCTCCCTCCTTGGGCAAGTAAGTGCCTTTCCGTGTGTCCTGCCGAGCCAAAAGTTTATTGCTGCTTCGCAAATTGCCATTATTGTGTCTTTGCAAATTGTTCCGCCAAGCACATTGTGTGTGTGCCAAAAGTGGGGCTAGCCCCACCCCCTATGGGCATGTGGCTGCACCCCCTATGGGCATGTGGCTGCACCCCCTATGGGCAAGTGGCCCCCTGATGGGTTTGCCTAGAGCCAATGCGGCCCTTGGGCTGACAAAGCTTCCTCGCCTCACCCCGATCCTGGAGTTTTGCCTCTGCAAAACAATCAAACGCAGACGAAAAAGCAGCTTTTGTTCAACTCTTGGCTGATCGCCTTTATTAAGGAACAAACCTCCCTCAGGAGGATTAAATATCTCATCTGAGCTCCCTGGGGCCGTCTCAGCGGCCTGTGTCCAGAGAGGCAGGGATGGATCGAGGCTTCACTTCCTGCCGCCTTTCTTCCCTTTGCCCTTCTTCTTCCTTTTGGAGCGCAGCAGCGACCTCACCAAGTAGCCCTTCCACAAGGCCTGGATGAGCGTGGCGGCTCGGACCAGGATGGCCATCTCCTTCTCGGCCTTCTCCCTCTGCTCCTGCCTCACCCTCCGCTCCTCCTTGATCTGGCTGTACTCTTGATCCAGCAGCGCAAATTTCTCCCGCAGCTCCGCCAGCTGAGCCTTCTCCACCGTGTAGACCACGTCGATCTCCTCAATCTCCTCCTGCGGGGGAGAGCGAAGGCCCCGGTTATTTCAGGGTGGAGCGCTGCCCGGCCCGGCCTCATCACCTGTGCAGGGCGTGCGCCGTCTGGGCCCCGACAACTCCCAGCAGCTCTAGCCAGCACAACCAATGATGACGGCCGCAAACGTCTGGAGGGCCGCAAGTTGCCCACCCCTGATCTATGAAACGCATTTTAAATGGGCCATGTTTTGCAAAGGGAGGGAGGGCCACTGACCTGCTCCCATGCAAGTCGAACTGGGAAAACAGGCTCTTTAATGCTCTTTCTCCCAATGGGACTGTTTAGAAGACACCTTAAACCTTGCCAGTTAAGGCTTTTTTTGTTATGCAGTAGGGCTTAAGGTGTCTTGTGTGGTGCGCATTGCTAAACCCGGCTCACTCACTAACCACAGTCGGACCGTCAGCAGCTGGGTTAGTGGCTCAAACCATGGCTTAAAGAGTTGTGTGCGACAGCACAGCTTGTGGTTAGTGCTAACCCCAGAGAACCATAGTTTCGCTAACCCCCAGAGCCTGGAGTGTTGTCTGAACAGGCCCAACGTAAGCAGCATGTAAGGCCTTGGCAGAACTTTTCCTTGTGTACCTTGAGACAGCTTCCCTAGCGGGTCACAATTTTCAGTAGAGAAACGAGGCATTCACACATTTTGAAATCTATTCAGACTGAAATCTGTTCATCTCAGAGTGCAGGACATGGAATAATGGGCTCAAGTTATAGGAAGCCAGATTCTGGCTGGACATCAGGAAAAACGTCCTGACTGTTAGAGCAGTACGACAATGGAATCAGTTACCTAGGGAGGTTGTGGTCTCTCCCACACTAGCGGCCTTCAAGAGGCAGCTGGACAACCATCTGTCAGGGATGCTTTAGGGTGGATTCCTGCATTGAGCAGGGGGTTGGACTCGCTGGGCTTGTAGGCCCCTTCCAACTCTGCTATTCTATGACTCTATGAACGTGGTTTCCCTGTTAGCCCTCAGCTAAAAATGTGTTGCCGTAAGTAGAAAAGGCTGTACTGCTGAAACAAAGAAAAGTTCCATTCTTGAAACGGCCAGGTAATGCCATACATTTCGGAGGCTTTTGCTAGGTGGTTGTGAAATGACCTCTCAAGCGAAAAATTGACGTGGCAGGGGGAAAAAAGGCTCAGACAATGTCTGGGATAACAACAGTACCTGTTTTTCTATCATCTCGATATCGTACTTCTGAACCCAGTTCTCTATTTCCATCTCCACTTTGTATTTCTTCTAAAATAAAGGAGAAAGATTTTCAGCAGAAACCTGAGAGCGTCTTTTCTGTTTTAAGTCTGGGTTGCCTGGCCTACTGGTCTATGATCTTACCCTAAGTACGGGTTATCATAGCTAGCAAGCAGTCCCTCCTGCTGGCTTTAAGGGTTCAGGTATTCTGGGTCTGTTGAAAAGTATGTGGCCGGAGTCCAACTGGACAGACTTTTAGCTACACAGATGGCAACCGGCAGAGTTTCTTTGCCCGGGACAACTGTTGTTTTATCAAGGGGGGCCACCTTATGTACTCTTGAAATTTCGTATTTTTTCAGCCAACCGGCCAAGCTTGGAAGTCTATTTTGCCACGCAAACTGACACCCACCCACACCCAATGAGTGATCAAGTGCCAGCTAAGGCTTGCCTGTACTTGAGAATGCCCCAATGTGTTCCGAACATGTGAATACTTCCCCCCCCCACCCCGGAGAAACTATCTGTGTGAATTTCTCCAGTCACCCTCCACCTCCGTCAGATACCTTTCGGAGGTTAAGCTCCGACTCTCGATCCTCAGCAATGAGGGCACTGAGCTGGGCCCGGAGAAGTTGCAGCTCTTGCTGCAGCTTGGTGCATTTCGCCTGAGATCCGCGCGCCTCCCCCTTCTGCTGCTTCTCCGCTTCCGTCCGGGTGCGCTGGATCTGGCTTTCGGAGAACTTGGCGAGATTGTGTAAGTGGGTCTTGAGTTCCTTGATCGCAGCGTTCATCCTAGAGATCTGAACACCACCGGACTGGTCAACATGTAGGACGTTGCGGTCAAAGATAACGCAGGCAGAGTCATTGGAAAAAACAATGTGGATCCAAGGATTTGGGAAGTAGGGAACGCTTCTGGAAACATTTTCCCAGAGTTTCCCAGAGTTTCCCGAGTTTTACATTCCCAATCCAGTGCTGGCTGCAGGTTTGGGGTGTTAGTGTTGTCAGTAGGCACCTCACCAAGGCTCAGTTGCTTGGCCTTTCTGGGCCCTACAGCGGTGGCCAAAATTGTGGACACTTTTTGAATTTTTCATGTTTTGCAACTTTGCATGCTTATAGAAAATGTTTTGTTTCACGAAATTCAAATGCTTACATATCAACTGAAAGACCGGATTCACGTAATACAACCCTCCTGCTTCTTTTCCTGGGGTGTCCGATCAACTCTTTTCTTTGGCGCCATGGCTCTATTTATGAAGTACGTACGTACACTTTTAAATTTGAGAAATACTTCAAATATTCACATGATCTCCAATTGCGCTTCAGTTACAGAACAAACAGCAGAACTGACTTTCCCCAACTTGAAACATGATGTATCGCAGCTACTGCCATGTGATTGGTCCCCAGAACAAAGACTGTGATTGGCCAGGAGTAGGGTGACCATATGAAAAGGAGGACAGGGCTCCTGTATCTTTAACAGTTGTACTGAAAAGGGAATTTCAGCAGGTGTCCTTTGTATATATGGAGAACCTGGTGAAATTTCCTCTTCATCACAACAGTTAAAGCTGCAGGTGCCCTGCCCTCTTTTAAATCTGGTCACTCTAGTATAGCTCCTGCACCTTTAACTGTTGTGATGAAGAGGGAATTTCACCAGGTTTTCCATATATACAAAGGACACCTGCTGAAATTCCCTTTTCTATGCAACTGTTAAAGATGCAGGAGCCCAGTCCTCCTTTTCATATGGTCACCCTAGCCAGTAGGGTTTGCAATTCCAATCCGCTTCTTCACTCAGTCACACCTGTTTGTTTTTAGACTAAAGTAAGCATAACTTGTTTTGCACTGCAGATATTTGCATTCTATTTTTTTTGTATTGAATTCAGCATTAAATTCTCTTTCAATTGATATATAAACATTTGAATTTCGTGAAACAGAACATTTTCTATAAGCATGCAAAGTTGCAAAACATGAAAATTTCAAAAAGCGTCCACAATTTTGGCTACCACTGTAGGTCAAGTATAAGAGAAATGGCTGCTTTTGCTGCTCTATCTCTTCACTCATGGCATTGCTTGCATGCTTGGAGAGGGCAGACGAACAGGGAGGTGTAAAAGGCTCCAAATGGTGGCGGTTCCCCCCCCCCCCGCACCGCAGCTGTGGGTCTCAGCAGACGCCCAACAGTGCCTCCCTCTGACGCTGGTGCAATCCTATACCTATTTACTCATGAGCAAGGCCTGCTGTGCTCCATAGAGCTTACTCCCATAGGGTTGCTGCCATAAAAGCCCGGGTCCTAGAGTGTCCTAGGAAGCAGGCAGGAGCCTTTCAGTATGGCTTCCCGGGATGCTCTGGGACTGCTCTAGGAATGAAGTTTCTATGCCAGGAACCACAGATTCTGTTCAGAATGGGGTTGTTTCCTGGGAAGGGGGCAGTAGACAGGGCTTGGGGGGCCAGTTGTGGCCCGCAGGCAGCAGTTTTTGCACCCGTGATCTAAACCTTTCAGGTGAAAATCAGAGTCCCTCGTCGAAGGCTGGTTGATCTAAGTGCAGCTCCACATCTGGAGCTATCTACACAACCTGGTGTCTTGTAGAAGGAAAAGCCAAAACTTGAAGCTGGGAGACACATCTTTACTTTCTGGGGTAAACTCTTCTTCTAGCTCAGAAGGTGAAGCCTATCTTTTTCTTGCCTGCTACCCTACTGACTGAGCAAGAAATAGTCCAGGTGCGCTTGCATTTCATTTGATACGATATTGGGCTGCAAATTTGATCAGACGTGTTTGGACCGGTCGACCCCCAATTGAATTCCTTCCACCCCACCTCCCGGCTTCCCCCCCTACCTCATCGTCTCGATTCTGGATCGCTGCAGTCAGCTCCTCCATCAAAGCTGCAATTATCTCCATGTTTTTCTTGTCCCGCTGGGAGATCTCCTTCATGAACCGCCTTTTTTCTTTTTCTTCCAACGGAGTCGTCAGAAGCTTCTCAAACAAGAAGCCCCTGAGCTCCGAAAGGCTTTTAATGAACAAATTGGCATTGGGATGCCTGGTGTGGGCGACCTCTCTCACAGCCTGACAAGCCATGGGGTTGGCAAAAAAGAGGCGCACGATATTTCGGACCGAGCTTCTCAAGCCCTGTACGTGCAAGGTGAGGTAGCCTCCTGGATCCTCAGCCCCGTACAGGTCTCCTTTGGCTCCGCCGTTTTGCAGAACCCCTTCTCCTTCAAGCCGGGCAAGCGTGGCTTCCATAGTGTTTGAAAGCCGCAGGTGTTCCTTCAGAGCTCCCGTAAGTTCTGGTCCCAACACTGCGCTGAATTCCTCGAGATTTTCCGTGACGTGAGAGAAGGTACTGACAAGCTCCACTTTAAGGATGGTCTCGTCCAAGACGGATATAATCCTCTTCGTCTCGACGGTGGTCAGTTTTGACCGGCCAGGATCCAGAATCTTCAAGGGCATCCGGTACACTTGCCTTTTGCCCCGGTTCGGGTCAATACACTCGTAGGACTGATGGAGCACTTCGGTTGCCATCTTTCCAGCTGGATACGCTCCCAATTGTGAGTTGTCACGGCCGCAAGCAATCGTGGTCTTCTCTACCCGGCTTCTAGATGCGTTAACACTTCCAATATGTCGGTTTCTTTGGGCAAATCAGCTAACTGAAAACGAAACCAAACGAAAAACAGTGTAAGTCACAAAATTAGACCAAGAATCCAGTTTTATGCATGTTTAGACAGAAAGAATTCTACAGCTCCCAACATTCGCCATCCATCCATGCTGGCCTGGGAATGCTGGAAGTTGTTGTTGTTATTGTTGTAGTTGTTGTTGTTATTATTATTATTATATTTATTTGTATCCCGCCTTTTGCCCAATGCTGGGCCTCAAGGTGGCCTTACAAAGTTTAAAATATACATGGGGGGGGGGGGAACAAAACCATAAACATTTAAAATACACAACAAAAATTATAAGACATTAACATCGATGGAGGGGCAGATTATTCTCCAAAGGCCTGTCGGAACAAACGGGTTTTTGCCTGCTTCCGAAAGCCCATCAAGGAGGGAGCCAGCCTAGCTTCCCCGGGAAGAGAGTTCCAGAGCACCGGAGCAGCCACCGAGAAGGCCCTCTCCCGTGTTCCCACCAAGCGCGCCTGTGAAGATGGTGGGACTGAAAGAAGGGCTTCTCCAGATTTCAAAGCACGGGCAGGCTCCTAAGGGAGAGTACGTTCTTTCAAATAACCTGGACCCGAGCCATATAGGGCTTTATAGGTCATAACCAGCACTTTGAATTGTGCCCGGAAACAGACTGGAAGCCAGTGGAGCTGTTTTAACAGGGGAGTTGTCATCTGCTCCCTGTAACCAGCCCCGGTCAACAATCTGGCTGCAGCTCTTTGAACCAGTTGGAGTTTCCGAACACTCTTCAAAGGCAGCCCCACGTAGAGCGCCTTACAGTAATCCAATCGGGATGTAACTAAGGCATGTGTCACCGTGGCCAGGTTCCCGCCCCACCCCGCCCCGCCCGGCCCAAACATGCATAGGGTTGTACGCTTAAAGACTTAACTCCAATAAGGAATTGTTTGCATGTGAAGCCTGCTTCCCAATGCTCATGGTCCTCATGTACCCAAGGTAATTTGAAAACACTGGGTGTTTCCAGCAAAGGCTTTTATTGCGCCTTTGCCCAGCCACATTCACAGAATTTTACAAGAGGGTCCAGATGATGTCATTTTCCAATAAAAAGTACAGAAAACAAACCAATACTTTCCAGTACTTCCAAGAAGGAAGCAAGGCAAAGGCAATGCCCCCTCCTGCCTCTGAAGTTATTATTTATTATAGTGGGAGGTTTCATTTACCCATCATGGCTCATCGTAATTGACAGACCGCATTTGTCCCCTACAAGCCTGCGTAGGGTTTTAAGATCCTTTGGAGAAGCCCTTCTATCAGTCCTGCCATCATCAGAGGCACATTTGGCGGGGATACGAAAGAGATTTCCTTCGTGGTAGCTGCTCCCAGGCTCTGGAAGTCCCTTCCAAGAAAGGATAATCCAAATGGCTTTCAATCTAACGGCACACAAAAAATGGCAAAGCTAGCAGGCGCGAAAATAAGTTCAGGAACATTCAAGTTGCAGAATGACCAGGTGGGGATGTGAAGTGCTTTCTTTTGTGATCCTGAACCAACGGAAGACCAAAAGGATGGAAAGGTGGAATATATAAGATTGCAATCCAATTCACGCTTTGCAGTGAGTAAAACCCATGAACAAAGAGGGACTTCTTTCTGAGTGATGGATAGGGCTGTGCTGTACGTCTGTTACAGCTGCAATCCCATTGCACGCTTAACTCGGAGCAATTCTCCATGAACATAAAGGGAGTTACTTCTGAGTAAACATACATAGAATTGTGCTGCACATAAATAAAATGAATATAAATTGTGCATGGCCCCATGTCCAGGTATTATGAGGCAGAGAAAAATGTTCCTCTCTGCGCTACTTTATACGTCATGATCGCCCCTTTAAGATGAATTGGTACACAATTACTTGGGAGCAAATCCTGCTGAATTCAATGAGATTTACTTCTGAGTAGACATGTACAGATTGCACTTTTCCCTCCCCTATTGTTATTTATGTCTCATTTCTATGCCATCCTTTTTGTAAGGTTTTCAAGACCTCTGACTCCCTTTATTCTTACAGGCGAGGTAGATTACACTTAGAGAGAAAGAGAGCCAGTGACTAGCCCCAAATCACCCAGGGATCTTGTTTTGTCAATTGCCCAGGGAGTTTTGGGTATAGAAATGTAATAAATAATCCGCCTTGAGTGCCGTTTTTTGGTAGAAAAACACACAAAACAAATCAATATAAATCAAATACATTTTTTTAGAATGTAAGCCTGAGGGTAGGGACTGTCTTCTTTATTGAAACATTGTAAGCCGCTCCGAGAGCCTTTTGGCTGAGGTGCGGGATAAAAATACTCTAAATAAATAATAAATAATATAAATACTGACAGCCAATGTGGTGTAGTGGCTAAAGTGTCGGACTGGGAGTCGGGAGATCTGGGTTCTAGTCCCCACTTGGTCATGGAAACCCACTGGGTGACTTTGGGCCAATCACCGACTCTCAGCCCGACCTACCTCACAGGGTTGTTGTGAGGATAGAATGGAGAGGAGGAGGATTATGTACGCCGCCTTGGGTTCCTTAAGAGGAAAAAAGGCGGGATATAAAATGCAATAATAAATAATAAAATAATAATAAAAATAAATATAAATAAATCAAATACAAATAAATCAAATAATATGTCAACAAGCATGTAAAATAAATAAATAAAAACACATCTTCCTAAATTACAAATCAATTAAGTACATATATAAATAATAAATACATCTTCCTAAATTAAAAAGCCACAGATACCTTCTCCTTTCCTCATAGGGTTACTATTACACCCTTAAACTCACCCCCAGCCTCCCCCCAAAAAACAAGCCCTTCTCCAAAGGCTCATCAGCACCGTTTTCCTTTTGTAAACAAGGCCAAGTCCTCCTGTTGCTTGGCAACCGTGACACCATGGGTACGGGAGGAAGAGGAATCTATCTCCTTCGCAGGGTGAAAAGCATGATGGGAGGAAAAAGTCACCAATCAAAAGCTTCCAACGCTCCCTTTCAGCCCGCCCACCCTTCTTAACGTCACCAACCACGTTCCAAAAGCCTGTCCAATAGCAGGGCTGGAGCGGCTAGATGGTGGCGCTTACACGCGGAAACCGGAAGTCATACTCCCCCCCTTAACTCTATCTTAGCTCTGTAAGGACAGGGGTATTCTAGACCTATCAGAGAAGAGGTCACATGCGCATTCGCGGGTTGTTTTTGTTGGTGTTGCTGATGCAGCCATAAAGATATAGAGGAAAAGCGTCAAGAAGCACAAATAAAACTTCCGGTTTCCACTTACACGCCGGCCTATGCTGAATGGGGAAAATAATAGTTACAGACATTAAGGGATCCATCCTCCACGTGTTTAGATGGGAAAAAAGCCCTGCAACTCCCAGCATTCCCCAGCCAGTATCAACCAATCAATCAATTAATAAAGAACGAAGGTCAAAATGTAGGGTGAGGCAAGGCTGTGGGAAGTATTACAATTCCCAGCATTCTGGCTGGTTGGGGGATGCTGGAAGTTGTAGGGGATTTTCTGTCTAAACATGCATAGGATTGTGCCCTAAGAGTGCAGTCCTGTGCAGGTCTATTCAGAGATAGGGCTTACTCCCAGGTAAATGTGTATTGGACTGCAGCCTAAAAAGTAAAGACAAAAAATCAAAGAGTGTCCATGTGTGTACAGCTGCTATCCTATGCAACACTCCCAAGTAAAGGCCAATGGACTTCTGAGTATTCATGCCACGCTTGTCCTGCTCACAGAGTCATATTGAAAGTCGACAATGCACAGAAAAAATACATCAAATTAAATTGTTTACTTGCAGCTCTCCCTCAATCCAAGGTTCCATATTTATTTATTTGCCTTATGCCTCCCATGCAGACAGCATGCATCATCATCATCATCATCATCATTATTATTATTATTATTATATTTCATTCATTTCCAAAACCAATTAATGAACAGAAAAAAATGAAAAATGAAAAAGAAAGAAACAAACAAACTGGATTTAAACTGATTATTGACAAAGGGTAGTACATCTAACAAATATGTATATTTTCTCCCTTTACCAAGATATGGGTGGATTCTATAGGCTGCTTGGAAGTCTTTATAATTCTTCACCATAACAGATTATATTTATTTTATTTATATTTATTTATCGTATTTATACTCCGCTCCTCAGCCAAAAAAGGCTTTCAATCAATTAGCAAAGAAGACAGTTCCTGCCCACAGTTCTATAGGGAATAGTGTGTGTGAGAGAGAGAGAGAGAGGGAGGGAGGGAGAGAGGGGCAATTCAGTCTCTTTTCCATAGTCTGAGGGAAAGGCTTTGATGCCACTGTGGTGAATCTGTTGCATCTATGAAAGTTAAGGCCATAATAAATTTGTGCCATGGAACATTTAGGCAGCAAACCCACAGTCACTTATGTGAACTCAATGGGACTTAGTTCTGAGTATGTAAAACTGCAGTGTTCGTTAATTTCACTGCAACAGACGAATAGGGATCCCCTTTGGAAAATGCAGACTTATTGTGCTTTTG
Organism: Elgaria multicarinata webbii; assembly: GCF_023053635.1. Taxonomy (NCBI): domain Eukaryota; kingdom Metazoa; phylum Chordata; class Lepidosauria; order Squamata; family Anguidae; genus Elgaria; species Elgaria multicarinata. The sequence continues at coordinate 16,095,678 of NC_086188.1, read as the reverse complement.
CCACTTTCCCACTGCAATGGATTTACTCCTTAGGCAATCAATTTACCTTTATGCTAAGCGGGACATAGGGCTTCAGTCTTTCACACACTTACCTGAGAATATTGTACGGCTCATTGTATGAGCAGGCCTTTTCTGAACAAAGATGGTAATGTCAGGCTGCAATCCTATGCCCACTTACAATGCCATCCTATGCATGTTAAGACAGAAAGAGGTCCTATAATTCCCAGCACGCCCTCAGCCAGCATGTAGGCCTTTTTTTCCTTTTCTGTATAAACATATTTAAGATTGAACTCAAATCTGCCCAAGCCTATTTTTGCCTACTGAGCACAATGGGACTTATATCTGAGCAAACAAGCCTAGAACTGATCTGCTCCTGAAACTTTTTAAGTATTTGTATTTATTTATTTATTTTAAACAAGAAACTACACTTTCTATTCTATTTCCCAATGTACTGTAGGAGGGGGGAAATAATGTAAAGAAAAGAGCAGCAATCCCAGCTACACTTACAGTAAGAAGAAAGTCCCACAAAATGCCCATATCACGATGCTGAGGGTTGCACTGTCAGTAGAACTCAAAAATAACAATCCCAGCTCCGAAAAAGGGATGCTGAGGTTGGTTACCACTTCACAGTTCCTTGTTTGAAGTTCCTCATCTGAAGTTGTCCCAGGCTGATACAGGAACGTTTGGCATGAATGGGATTCAATGCCATCAGGCAACGGACACTCTTTGCGATTGGTGGGTATAGGATTTGGGATGACCCAGACCTTCTTGTAAGGACCAGAGCCCCACAATACAATTTATTCTTTTCCATGTATTTTGGCTATTATTGGCATTGTGCAGCATGCTTGTCAGTGCTCTGCACATACAGAAAGCTTTGGGCTGGATGGGGTTCTCTGCCATTGCGTGGAGGACACTCTCCTGGATATGTGGGTATATCATTTGGGGTGATGGTGACCCAAAATTTATTGTGGGGTTGATGCTCATTTGCAATTCTGGGGTTGAGGCTCATTTGCAGTTCTCATCTATGGAGTCATCAATGAGTGTTGTGCAAAAATTACCATTTCAACTGGAGCGAATTCTCGTTTATTTTGAAGGGGAGTCTCCTGATCACAGTATGGGGTCATCCTAAACTGAGTTTGAGGTGCATGGGCGCATAAACTTTTGATCCTTGTGAAGTTTAATTATTGAGCCCTGCTTAGGGTGACCATATGAAAAGGAGGACAAAGCTCCTGTATCTTTAACAGTTGCATAGAAAAGGGAATTTCAGCAGGTGTCATTTCTATATATGTAGAACGTGATGAAATTCCTTCATCACAACAGTTAAAGGTGCAGGAGCTATACCAGAGTGACCAGATTTAAAAGAAGGCAGAGCAGCTGCAGCTTTAACTGTTGTGATGAAGAGGAAATTTCCCCAGGTTCCCCATATATACAAATGACACCTGCTAAATTTCCTTTTCAATACAACTGTTAAAGATACAGGAGCCCTGTCCTCCTTTTCATATGGTCACCCTAGCCCTGCTTCAAAGTTACGTGCAAATGAGGAACTGGGAACCAATTTCAGCCCTGTATGTCAAGTATGCTGGCTTACTCAAAAGTAAGGCGCACTGTGTACAGTGAAGCTTACTTTCAGGTGATTAAAGGCACACTCCGATACATGTTTACGAGGGCGGGGGGGGGGGGGGAAGGCCTAGGACTCCCAACATGCCCCAGTCAGCTAGGCCCTTCTTCCCTGTCTAAACTTGTATGGGATTTCAACTTTAAAGACTGACACATTTCTTACGGCAGAAAGAATTCCAGGAAAAGCGCTCCTACTGTTACTGTTTGCGAAGTGGTGTGTGTGTTGTAAATGCCTACCCTGCTGCTCTCTTTGCCTGTCCTTGCCACAAACCTCTCTGGTCTTCACCAAGAAGGCAACAGGGTCATTGTGCGCGGGTCCAGGTTGACCCACTATATATGTTTTAAAAATCCAACCCCCTCCCCTCCATTCAAGCTGTGTTCAGACAAAGAGGGAAGCTTAAATTCAGAACTGAGAGGTGCTGGGGTTCAGGCTTGCGTATCATTCCGTTTAGCTAACCTGTTACCTAATCGGCTGGTGTGTGTGTGTACACGTGAAGATGATGCAATTGTTGCGGTGAGGGCAGAAGGCACTCTGTGCATGCTCAGAGGCACTTTCTTTTATTCGCAGCACAATCCTGCGCCCCTCTACTCAGAGGTATGTCCCACTGAGTTCAAAGGTGTGTGTGTGTGTGTGTGGAATTTGTAGGGAAGTGGGTTTAGGGCAATCCTAGGCCGGTCTACTCAGAAGGAAGCCCCACTGAGTTGAGTGGGACTTGGCTCCCTGATAAGGATAATTGCTTGGGGTGTAAAGGATGGCCATGGATGGAGTGTGCCCATGCATAAGCGGGAAGAGATTTTCATGGTCTATTGATTTTTAATGTCCAGTCTTTTAATCTTTGCAACCTGCCCAGCGTGCTTCGGCTCTGGGGCGGTAATATAAACCCAATAAATAAAATAAAATACTGGTCGAGGGGAGGGGAAGTTGGGAGGTGCAAAATCAAGATCCCAAAGTCACTGCAAAGGCTGAACACCCCACTCTCCCCCACCCTTTATACTCCTTCAATCAATCAATCAATCAATCCTTTATTTACAGTCAATAGCCCAGAAAAAGAAAGGTCCAGTTATTTCAAGCAAAAGGTCAATAAGATAACCTAGGCATGTAAAACATATCATTAGTAAAACATTTTAATCCATAAAAATCAAGGGTAAAAGGGAGTAAGATCAGAGCAAGGATGGGACATGGGTTAACATTAGATCTTGAACAGAACATAGGAGGAAAATTCAAGCAATCATAGGTGGTCTGATGAGAATGGCCAGATTCAGAAACCTTAAAAGAGGGGGAAATCGGGGCTGTGTGTGCAAAATCAAGATCCCCCCCAGTGCCTGCAAACGGGCCCCCTCCCTCTTATACATACGTGGGGTATGGGGGGAGATCAACTGTAATTGCAAGATGTCTTTGCAAGGAGCCCATCCCTCCCTTGCAAACCAGCGGGCTTTGCAGCAGCGATGGACTCCAAGCCCCCGGCTGGAGGAGGGGGCAGCCGGGCGCTGGTCCCGGGCCGGGGACCCACCCCTCGGGGCTGGCTTCCCCCGCGCTCTCCTCTCCTCTCCTCTCCCTCCCTCCCTCTCCCCTGCTGGTTTCCCTCTTCCCCGCCTCCCTCTCCTCCTGGGATCATCATCAGCCTAAGTCGGAAGGGCTGCTGAGGTCAGAGGCAGACGCCGGCCCGAGTTGGGCGAGCTCGGGCGCAGGAGTGGCGGCCGGCGGGGCGCACAGCCTTCCTCGCCACCGAAGCGCGCGCGGCCCCCCTCCCAAAAAACGCCCCCTGCCTTCTCTCCAGACCTCTCCGGGCTTGGGACTCCATGCGGGGCCGAGTCCAGCGAGGATGGGGGAGCTTTTCCCCGGCAAGCTGCCCAGTCTGGAAGCGCTGCCTGATCTTTGACCGAGCGTCGACGACCACAACTTGCATTTAAAAGGGGTGCGTGGGCCAGAGCAGCAGAGTGGGGGGGCAGCAGCAGCAGCATGGCTGTAAATCCGGATGAGGACGATGTGCCCCTCATTCTTACTTTGGAGGAGGGCAGGAGCCAGGGCTCCGAGCTGGAGGGGCAACCCTGTGAAAGTAAGTTCAACTTCTCTCTCCCCTTCCCTTCCCTTCCTTTCCCCTCCTCTCCCCACTCCTCTCTTTCCAGCCCCTCCTGGAATTCTGCTGCTTTTGCCCTGTATTCCAGTGTGGTGCAGTGGCTAAAGTGTTGGATTAGGATTTGGGAGATCCGGGTTCTAGTCCCCACTCAGCCATGGAAACCCACTGGGTGACTCTGGCCCAGTCTAAGGTGACCATATGAAAAGGAGGACAGGGCTCCTGTATCTTTAACAGTTGTAGAGAAATGGGATTTTCAGCAGGTGTAATTTGTATGCATACAGTATCTGGTGAAATTCCCTCTTCATCACAATAGTTAAAGCTGCAGGTGCCCTCCTCTCTTTTGTATCGGTCAAGAGGGCAGGACTCCTGCAGCTTTAACTGTTATAATGAAGACAAAATTTCACCAGGTGTTACATGCATTCAAATGACACTTGCTGAAATTCCCTTTTCTATACAACTGTTAAAGATACAGGAGCTCTGTCCTCCTTTTCATATGGTCACCCTAGCCCAGTTACAAACTCTCAGCCCAGCCTACCTCACAGGGTTGTTGTTGTGAGGATAAAAATGGAGAGGAGGAGGATTACTAGAGGCATTCAAGAGGCAGCTGAACAACCCTCTGTCAGGGATGCTTTAGGGTGGATTCCTGCTTTGAGCAGGGGGTTGGACTCGATGGCCTTGTAGGCCCCTTCCAACTCTGCTATTCTATGATTCTATGGGTTCCTTGCAGGAAAAAAGGTGGTATTTATTTATTTATTTATTCCATTTCTATACCTCCCAATAGCCGAAGCTCTCTGGGCAGTTTATCAATCAAATATCAAAAAAATGTATTTGCACTAAGCCATAGGCCATTGCAATTTAAAACAATTAACTGAACATGAAACAAAAACAAACAAACCAGACAATAAATAATCAGTGTTCGAGGAAAGTCAAAAAAATCCTTACCATAGAAAATTTGGCAAATAAAACATTAAATACCATTAGGGCTAAAATTAAATAATTTAAAACTCAGGGTGCAATTGCAGCCCTCATTTTAATGGCGATTGCGGGATGTTAAAAATGCAATAAATACATAAAATAAAAAATTCAGGGGCCTTCCGTGGCAAGCGTGATTTGTGGATGCCACACACACACGTATTTAATTATTCACAATATTTATATACTGCTAATGTCATAAAAATATATATCCCGAAGTGGTTCAGGCATCAATCTTAAAATCACCTTTAAAAGGCAATATTTTGAAAAGCACAACTTCAGAAAGAATGGCAAGAAAAGCAATACAAGGAGCGTGATTAATGTAAGGCACAATCTTAGGGGTGTTTAAACAGGAAAAAAGTCTTACAACTCCCCACATGCCCCAGCCAGCATCAAGCAATTAGTCAATAAAGATTAATAATAAAGGCTGTGGATGGTATAATTCCTGGTATTCTGGTAGCTGTAAGACATTTTTTCCTGTCTAAACATGCATAGGATATTCACCCTTAATTACAGTCTGAGTGAATAAGTGTTATTATTTTTTTTAATTATTTTGTATTATTATTTGTTTATTTTAAAACATTCTATCCTGCCTTGAAAGCAAGAGTAGAAACATCCAAAGAGGAAAGTGCTGTTGAAAACAACAACGCAAGACAGGTGAAACTGCAGAATGACAGTGAAGTCGTAATATGGAACTGTAGTGTTATGGGCTTGGCTTGGTCTCTAAAACTTCCCAGATTAGGGTTGCTTCCGGATGGAGGGCTCTGAGTCCTGATTGTCCAAAGGCATTGTGCAGCAATTCTGTCTTAAATAGATTTTTCCCCGGTAAGGAAAAAGATGGAAGAGGCAGTGGGAAAGCATGGGAGACTTACACGTTGAAGAGGACAAATCCAGGACAAATAAGAGGAAGGACTTCTTCACACAGCGCATAGTTAAATTATGGAACTCACTGCCACAAGATGTGGTGATGGCCACCCATCTGGATGGCTTTAAAAGGGGGTTGGATCCATTCCTGGAGGAGAAGGCTATCAAGGGCTACTAGCCCTGATGGTTGTGTGCTATCTCCAGTATTCAAGGCAGTAAGCCTGTGTGCACTAGTTGCTGGGGAACATGGGTGGGAGGGTGCTGTGTTGCACCATGTCCTGGCTGATGGCTGGTTGGCCACTGTGTGAACAGAGTGCTGGACTAGATGGACCCTTGGTCTGATCCAGCAGGGCACTTCCTATGTTCTTATGACGATGTCTGGACTTACTGGACCTACGTATGTCTGGACCTATGATGTCTGGACCTACTTCAATTCCATAATTGAAGCAGTACGGTCGCACAATAAAAGCATCGTGTGGAAGCACGCTAGGAGCCGTCTGCTTGTGATGGTGATGTGGGAACCCAGGGAAAGACCTCTGATGATGTGCTTGTCACACTGAAGCCATCGTGGGGGGAGTTTCCACACGGAATTCCTTGTCGCAGTGGCGGCCGCCATTTTGAATATTCAAGCCACGGTGGGGATGCACCATTGCTTGCCGTTATGTGTGAACCTGGCGAGGGTGGATTGGTTGGTTGGGTGCTTGACAAACCACCCGCAACCATAAAACAGCCCGTGGGTTTTGGGTGGCTTGTGAACCAGCTCAACAACCCAGCCAGCCCTAGACAGCATGGCCAAGGATCACGGGAATTGTAGGCCTCAATACCTATCGGCCCACGAGTTGCTCACTCCTGAATCTTTCACCAATCAGATGAACCCCATTGGGTTCTAGAATTATTATGAGAGCGGGAGAAAAATGTCTCCGTATCCACTTTCTCCACACCGTGCATCATTTGGTACACCTCTGTCGTGTCTCCCCTTACCCACCTTTTTTCCAAGCTGAACAATCCTGGTTATGCTGGCTGGGGTATGCTGGGAGTTGTAGTACTCCCCCACCCCCCTGCAGAAGATTGTACCCTGTGTGTTTCACAGACTGGAGTACTACTAAGCGAGTTGCGTCATGCGACGTTGATGGGAATGGGCATTCGAATCCCTTCCGTTCTATTGTGCTGTCTGCTCCCGGCAAGCATCTGCTCTGCTTGTCGGGATTCCCATGTGGGTGGTCTGTGCTTTCGGCAAGGGGGTTTCTGCAAGCTCTAAGACTTCTCCGGACCTCAAGTTTCACTTGCTGGTGGGCAAGACGCCACACAATGTAGCATAATGAAATGATTTCCGCCGAGCTGAGGTCGTCACAGCAAGAATCAATGGGAGTGCTTTGGCTCTGTTGCGTTGTCTGTTATATGCATTAGAGAGATGTCGATTTATTTTAAGTTAATTAGAATCGGAGGTTACCTGTAAGCCTTCCCAGGCTACGGAAGGTATTGTTGGCATACTTTTTGATGGGTAATGCAGCTAGACCTGTGTACAAGTGGCCTCTAAAAATTCTCCACCCTATTTGTGGGTAGAGAAATTGGGGGGGGGGGGACAATTTCACCGAATTTCTCCAGGAAGAGGAGAAATTCTCCCAACAATTTCTCACCATTGGCAAGGGTTGTAGAACAGCTCCTTTCTCTCCCCCCCCCCCTTAAGGTTTTTTGGGTTTTGTTTTCACTGCCAATGCTATTGGCAACAGCATCAACTGTGTAAACAGACTGGTCCCCATTTTTCATTCTCCATCAGGAGAGAGAATGCAGCCACCACAAAAAATAATGGCGAAGAATTCTGAAAAGTGTCCTTTTATTTCTAGGAGGTAAGAAAAGAAAAATCTCTGGACCTGAAAGTTTTCTTTCCCCATGAAACAGGCTTCTATTTTTCTGCCTCATTCTCAGGGCAACTTATAATTTATTTTGAATGTGTTTTTGTAGTGTTTTTATTTCTATTTATTTATTTTATTTATATCCCACCTTTTTTCCTCCAAGGAACCCAAGGTGGCGTACATAATCCTCCTCCTCTCCATGTTATCCTCACAACAACAACCCTGTGAGGTGGGTTGTTATTATTATTATTATTATTATTATTATTATTATTATTATTTATATAGCACCATCAATGTACATGGTGCTGTACAGAGTAAAACAGTAAATAGCAAGACCCTGCCGCATAGGCTTACATTCTAATAAAATCATAATAAAACAATAAGGAGGGGAAGAGAATGCAAACAGGCCCAGGGTAGGGTAAACAGGCACTGGGTAGGGTAAAACTAACAGTATAAAGTCAGAACAAAATCAAGTTTTAAAAGCTTTAGGAAAAAGAAAAGTTTTTAGCTGAGCTTTAAAAGCTCAGTTGGGCTGAGAGTCTGTGACTAGCCCAAAGTCACCCAGTGGGTTTCCATGTCTGAGTGGGGACTAGAACTCGGATCTCCCAACTCCCAGTCCAACACCTTAGCCACTACACCACACTGGCTTTTGACCTTAACTAATCACTGTGAGGTAGCTGAGGGCACGGCCTATATTTTTCTTTCTATTACACATCTCTCTATTGCTTTACTGCCTCCCAGTCTGCCTGCACTTCCTGATCTGAAAAGGCCCATGGGAGGGATTACCTCATGATGTCTTCCCTGGGGCAGGAAGTGCGGGAAGCCAAGGTGGCTGCAGGCCACCAGAGAGGTGACTGTAGGTTGAAAGACAGGACACTCACACACACTCCCGAGCCATCTCATAAGTAAACTAAGCACAAGAACTCTACATTGAAGCCATGGGAATTTCTCCGAAATTTCTTCTCCTTTGAATTTTATTTATTTATTTATTGCAATTTCAAAAGCAATTTCTTTTCTATGACATTGATTGAGAATGGTCGAAATTTCCATAGGAGAAATTTTCAGCACAGCACTAAATGTGATGGCCTGTGGAATGCAACTTGGCTGGCTTGCTGGAGCATTTCTGCTTCCTAGGTTAGAACCACTTCAGTTAGAGCAGTGGTTCCCAAACTTTTTCAGGTCACCGCCCCCTTGGTTCCACAAACTCATGCCCAGTGCCCCCTACCCTACCCTATAAAAATCATTATTCAGAATAGCGGTTTTCAATGACCCACTAAGGAAGATAGTAACAATAAAATTCAAAACAGTAACAATTAATTGAATATTTATTCAAAATCTGAAGCAACCGCCGCAGGCTTGCCGAGGGAGGGAGGAAAAAGAGAGCGAACGCCTCTGTTTTGCAGCCGGCGTGGCGGGGCACACCAAGCAGGGTATGTCTCTTCATTAACATTTTGGTGCTTTTGAAACATTACAATTCGCCATTAAAAGGACTCTTCTTAAACTGTATTAATACATGTGTGGATTCTTCCCCTATATGGCTTGGGACTAAACTACCTTCTCCCATAAAAATGTCCCTGGGTTTTAAGACCTTCTGGAGAGGTGCTTCTCAGAAAAGACCACCTCGAACGCCCCCCCCGCTGCCCCCTTGCCTCTTAACGCCCCCCTATGCAATCCCACCGCCCCCAAGGGGGTAGTACCGCCCACTTTGGGAACCACTGAGTTAGAGGAACCAGCATCGAAGGATTCTTCTGTGAATGTCTACCTCAACCCCAAAATACTACTATTAATAATAACAGAGAAGGGCCAGGATCTCTTCTTGATCATCCCAGAGTGCAGGACATGGAATAACGGGCTGAAGTTACAGGAAGCCAGATTCCAGCTGGACATCAGGAAAAACTTCCTGACTGCTAGAGCGGTACGACAATGGAACCAATGACCTAGGGAGGCTGTGGGCTCTCCCACACTAGAGACCTTCAAGAGGCAGCTGGACAGCCATCTGTCAGGGATGCTTTAGGGTGGATTCCTGCATTGAGCAGGGGGTTGGACTCGATGGCCTTATAGCCCCCTTCCAACTCTACTATTTTATGATTCTAATAATAATAATTCCTGTGCACAGCTTTAAATATCTGGGGCTAAGGGAGAAAGCACTTGTAAAAATTTTGCTTTAGGATGGTCTTGGCAAAGTTGTGCCTTGATCTTCAGCCTTCACTGTTTGAAATGACACATACACCCTTTGTGTACATTTTCACCCCAGCACGTGGTGGTACAATCAGAGTGAGAGAGCTTTCTTTTATTTCCCAGTAGTGCAGGCGTACTAGTTATTTTTGGATGGTGTCATTTTAGTAGCTGCTCGGCTGAACATAATGTTGTGAGAAACTCTGTGTTCAGGGCTTAAGAAGTGTGTGACATGATGACAGGAGCAGAAGAGAGAAATTATTTCATTAGAAACATTCTCAGAAGATCAGGACAGATCTTCACACGGCGTGGAGTTAAACGATGGAATTCGCAGCCACAAGATGTAGTGATGGCCTCTAGTTTGGATGGCTTGGAAAGGGGGTGGGATAATCCAGGACAAATAAGAGGAAGGACTTCTTCACTCAGCGCATAGTTAAATTATGGAACTCACTGCCACAAGATGTGGTGATGGCCACCAATTTGGATGGCTTTAAAAGGGGGTTGGATCCATTCCTGGAGGAGAAGGCTATCCAGGGCTACTAGCCCTGATGGTTTTGTGCTATCTCCAGTATTCAAGGCAGTAAGCCTGTGTGCACTAGTTGCTGGGGAACATGGGTGGGAGGGTGCTGTGTTGCACCATGTCCTGGCTGATGGCTGGTTGGCCACTGTGTGAACAGAGTGCTGGACTAGATGGACCCTTGGTCTGATCCAGCAGGGCACTTCCTATGTTCTTATGACGATGTCTGGACCTACTGTAAGATTCCATAATTGAAACAGTGCGGTCGCACAATAAAAGCATTGTGTGGAAGCACGCTAGGAGCTGTCTGCTTGTGATGGTGATGTGGGAACCCAGGGAAAGACCTCTGATGATGTGCTTGTCACACTGAAGCCATCGTGGGGGGAGTTTCCACACGGAATTCCTTGTCGCTGTTGACCATTCGACCCATCGCTGATTATTTAATCCACCGTTGGTTATCGTGTTGTCCGAACCCAATCAATGTCAACGCCCCTTCCTAGAGTTAGAAGACCTAAAGACGGTAGTGCACGTGCTGGTAACTTCAAGGCTCAACTTCTGCAATGCGCTCTACATAGGGCTACCTTTGTGCCTAGTCCGGAAACTTCAACTAGTTCAAAATTTGGCGGCCAGGTTGGTCACTGGTACATCTAGGAGTGATCACATTACATCAGTCTTAAAATCTCTTTGCTGGCTGCCAATTAGTTTCCGGGTGAAGTATAAAGTGTTGGTTATTACCTTTAAAGCCCTGCATGGTTTGGGTCCAGGTTACCTGTGTCATCGCCTTCCCTTGTACAATCCACCCCGCACACTCAGGTCTTCTGGGAAGAATTTACTCCCGTCAGCCAAAACTAGGCTGACAACTGTTACCCAGAGGACCTTCTCTTCTGCTGCTCCCAGACTGTGAATAGCCTGCCGGAGGAGACTCGTCAGCTTGACAATCTTTTAGCATTCAAGAACGCTATCAAGACTGATCTCTTCCGGCAGGCCTACCCAGTGGAATTTTAGGATACTTTTAGTATGCTTTTAGGGTGTTTTTAAACAGTGTATGCTATGTTTTTAATCAGTATTTTATGCTTGCTGTTGTTACCCATCTTGATCCAATCGGAGAGGTGGGTAAGAAATAAATTATTATTGTTATTATTGGAGACTGAGAGGTCCCAGGGACCAGCATGGCTAAATTCCAAATGGTACCCTTAGGATGAGCTTGCACTGAGACTATCAGCTTGTTTTAGCCGAATCCGTCACGCACACACACACATGTACCAAGGCCTCCCAAACTAATTCAACATCTGACCCCGGTAAAAAGCACAGAAATGGAGTGTTCTGGCTCATAAGCTCGGCTCTGAGAGAGTTTGAGCTTGGAACCCCTCAGGCGCTGAAAGGGGTGGTGGTGGTGAAATGCAATCAGCCGTTGCTCTAACCACTGCGCAGATGTTTCTGTTTAGTTTTATACAGTGCTGCTTATAGAACTGGGATGGGCAAAATGAGATTTCGAAGCAGGGGGGCTGGTGGCAGCAGGAGGAATCTTTTGAGAGGAGTTTCTCGCAGACGCCAGACTGCCAAAGACAACTGAACCCAGCGGGCCCGTTTTTTTCCAGAGTATTTTATATAAAATGCCCCGGAAATCTACAAAAAAGCAGAAATAATAGTAATAATAATAAAACCTTGCCAAACGGCTGCGTTCCCTGGGAGGCCATGAAAATCTAATCGCCGTTTGTTTCCAACGGTTGTTCCGCTTTGCGCGTCGGGCGTTCCGAGACGGCTGCGGAGAACGACCAGACGCAGACGGAGCCGTTGTCGTTTCAAAGCTGTGCTTTGAATGTCTCCTAGTGCTTTAAAAACGGTTTATAGCCCCATAACCACCTGTTCCCGTAAGAGAAGAGTTTAACGATAGCAGGCGTAGAAACTGCGCTGCCATCCCTCAGTGCAAACCAGGAAAGGGGAAAAGGTGCCACCTATTTCCAACTAAATAGAGGAAAGGAAATTGCGGAAGTATGGCATTCTGAAAGCATGGTGTAGAGAAAGTGGAGAGGGAGACATTTTTCTCCCTCTCTCATGACACTAGAAACCTATGGCATCATCTGATTGGTGGGAGATTCAGGACAGAAGCTGATTGGTGAGCGATTCGGGAGGGAGGAGTGAGGGGAAGACATGATAGAGGCATACGAAATTATGCCTGGTGTGGAGAAGGTGGATAGGGAGACATTTTCTTCCTGTCCTATAATACTAGAACCCAATGGAGTCATCCCTTGAAGCTGAATGGTGGGAGATTCAGGACAGATCAAAGGAAGGACTTCTTCACCCAGGGCAGAGTTGAACTATGGGATTTGCTACCACAAGATGTAGTGATGGTCACTGATCTGGATGGGGTTAAAAGGGGTTAGGCTACTTCCAGGAGGAGAAGGCTATCAAGGGCTGTTAGTCCTGATGGTTCTATGCTACCTCCAGTATCAGAGACAGTAAGCCTTTATACTTGAGTTGCTGGGGAACATGGGTGGGAGGGTGCTGTTGAACTTGTGTCCTGCTTGTGGGTTTCCTGTTGACAGCTGGTTGGCCACTGTATAAACAGAATCCTGGACTAGATGGACTCTTGGTCTGATTCAACATGGCTCTCCTTGTGTTCCTATTATGGGTGAAGGCCTGAAGAAAAACTTGATATTGAATTTTGTCGGTTGGATGAAAACCACAATCTGTCTGGTCAAACATCCCATCGCAGGCAGCTAAATGGGAACTGGATGCTTTTAGATTGAAGGCTCCTACTTCTCCCGATTCCACCTTTTTCTCCTTAATGGATTTTCTGCATTAAGAAAAAAGATGGAAGAAATGGTGGGCAAACATGGGAGCGTTATGAATGGAAGATGTCGTTGCCTGAATCCACACCCATACACCCCCTCGGTTAAATCCTGTGAATGGTGGCACGATAAAACCCTTGTCTGAACACTCCCGCAGAGATTTTATTCTGAAACGGGGATAGAAAAGGACAGAAATAGAGTTCAGAGCTTGAGAAATTTTGGGGAAACATTTTTGTACCTCCAAGGGTATGTAGAAGAAAGCCAGTTATTTAAATAATGAGATGTTGTTGGAGAAACCATAAATTGAAGTTCATAGAAGGTCACTGAAGCTTAGTAGCGTGATATTGATTGGCATTATGCATCTTCCATTTTTTTTTATTGTCAGGAGTTTTATCTACACCCACTTGTGCAGTGCAAGGGTGCAAAACCTCGGGCCCTGGGGCTAAATTTGGCCCTCCTGCCCCCCCGATCCTTTCCTCTGAGGTTCCTCAAGGTGGCCATGGTCTTTTACTGGACCACCCATCATTTAGTCTTTTCCTGGTGTTGGTGCAGTTTATTTCCCATTCTAAAACATTGTAATACTTCTCGTAAGGTTTCGTTACTGGCATTAAGAGAGTTAACCTGTATGGTGCCTTTTTTGGGCTCTACCTTTAGTCCCGCCCACCACTGGGATGCAGCCACGAGAGTTTCTCTGAAATAGAATTCAGTCCTCAAACTGAAAGGGTCTTCGTAGTTCCGGTGTAATGCTCGTGGTGTAGTAAAGCACTATACCAGGTGATATGGTTCAAGGTAAAAAGTGGAATGAAATGGCCCTATGGCCACCCTATTGCCAGGCTAGATGGCCTGGAGAAGAGAAGATTGAGGGGAGACATGATAGCACTCTTCAAATACTTAAAAGGTTGTCACACAGAGGAGGGACAGGATCTCTTCTCGATCCTCCCAGAGTGCAGGACACGGATAACGGGTTCAAGTGACAGGAAGCCAGATTCTGGACATGGAATAACGGGCTCACATGACTCTGGCTGGACATCAGGAAAAATGACTCTGACTGTTAGAGCAGTACGACAATGAAATCAGTTACCTAGGGAGGTTGTGGGCTCTCCCACACTAGAGGCATTCAAGAGGCAGCTGGACAACCATCTGTCAGGGATGCTTTAGGGTGGATTGAACAGGGGGTTGGACTCGATGGCTTTGTAGGCCCCTTCCATTCTATGATTCTATGATTCTAATATTGGTAAAATCTGGTCTGGTATAAAGCAGGATTGTGCGTTCTCATCAAGAAATCGATTCTTAGCAGCAACGGGAGCTTCCGTTACTTGTGATTATAAGGATGTTGGAGAAATCCCCAATGGAATTAAATGAGTTCAGATTTGTAAGACTCCGCCCCACAGATTCCATAGTGGACTGGCTTCTCCCATCTTGCTCAAATTCATCGCACTTGCAAACTGTTTCCCCTGCTTGTTGAATTTTACGCAAGTTTTGTTGTAGAATAATAATAATAATAATAATAATAATAATAATAATAATAATAATATTTCTTACCTGCCTCTCCATCCTGATCGAGGCAGGGAACAACGAGTATAAAATACATAAAATATTGATTAAAAACATAATGTACATTGTTATACTTCAAATAAACAAAAACCACACTAGATGAAAATGTGCATTTTCCCTCTAGGCTACAGCATGAAAATGTGCTTTTGGGGGGGATTTGTGGTTTTGCGCAACTATAATTTTGCGCAGCTGCGAATTTGCACAAATTTGGGAAATTGGAGAAATTTTCATCCATGGCTGGATGACAGAATGAAAGGCACCTGACAATCTACAAAACCCATATATCCTACTTGTGATGGCCAGGGGGTATAGAATAAAATGGTTGCACAAGTAGAGTCCAATGAGTGCAATGACCAGAAGCAAAACCAAAACAACTATCAACTCTAGGGCTCTCAGCAAGAAGGTGGATTTATTTATTTATTGCACTTATATACTGCTCCCATAGCCAGGGCTCTCTGGGCAGTTTACAGAAATTCTGAAATTAAGATAAAAATGAGTATACAAAATTTAAAATTCTAAAACACAGAACATACACACATAAAGCATTAAAAATCGTTAAAAAACTAAACATGTGGGTGATTAAGATGTGCCGCCCTATGCCTGGGCAAAGAGGAAAGTCTTAACCTGGCGCCGGAAAGATAGCAGCGTTGGCGCCAGGCGAGCCTCGTCAGGGATATCATTCCACAGTCTGGGGGCCACCACCGAAAAGGCCCTGTCCCTCGTTGCCACACTCCGAGCCTCTCCAATTCTCTTGGATGCTTTTCAATGTAGTTTCTTAAAATTTGAGGAAGGCGGTAGAAGGTTCTTTTCAGTGTTGTTGGCATCCATGATTCCTAAGAAGCCAAAGGGCGTTGGTAATTGGCGTCTCTGAAACTGCTAATAATAGGATGCTGTTCTACCAGCGTGAAAGTTATGCAAGATGGCAGAGTCCAGCGAATTTGCTTCTTTATGTTCAAGTGTGAGAGATGAGTTCATGAGAAATCGTCATTGATTTAGAACTAGTAGATCAAACCGAACGTGATATATGAAGGTGTGAAACCATGGCATTATACTGATGTGTAAAGATGCGATTGTGTGTGGTTGTGTTTTGTAGCGTGCATCGGTTTTGGAACGGTAGAATCTCGCTTCATAAACCTATGAAGTCAATTCGTGAGCTGAATCACCAGGGAGTGTCTTTCCAAAGATGAGGGTGTAGAATATTGAGTGGGTTGCTCCACGAGAATTTAAACCATGTCTGCAGACCAAGCTGCTGTTAAAGCACAGCAGGAGCTAGTAAAAAAGTTGGCAACCCTATCTGGAGGGCTCTTAAATCTTTAAAACAGAACTACAAGATATAATCTGCATCCCATCTCTCAATAGAATATGCTCAAAATTTCATTTAAAGAGTGACAACTACATTTTGTGGCCCCATATATGCACACAATACCCCCGAATTTCAGAGTGCAAGAAATTAATCCATCATACCAAAGTTCGAATTCTGTGAAAGTCTACAGGGAGATCAACAACAACTTCTTTTACAATGATCCAGAGTCTGCAAGGTACAAACATTTTGCAGATTTCCCCACAAACCTCTTGCAGTCTATTACTACTACTACGACTACATTTGTAATACCGTATTTCTTCAATTGTGCGACGCCATCGATTGTAAGACGCGCACTAATTTCAGTACCACCAACAGGAAAAAAATACCCTAAGACACACCCGCGATTCTAAGACGCACCCTGTTTTTAGAGATGTTTATATGGGGAAAAAAGTGCGCCTTAGAATTGAAGAAATACGGTAATAATAAAATAGTTATAGTGGTTTTCAATGTATGTGTATTTTGCTTGTTTTTGTGGTTTTTAATCTTTGCATATTGTTTTTAAGTGTTTTATCTTATGTGAACCGCCCAGAGAGCTTCGGCTATGGGGCGGTATAGAAATGCAATAAATAATAATAATAATAATTAATAATAATAATAATAGGTTGCCAGTGAGGAAAGAGAATATACTGGGAGGGAATAATGTCTTTGTAACTATGCCAAAGGAAGGATATGCACTTGCAATTTGCAATCCCTAAAGTTGCAGCATTTGATGGACTATATGAATAATGGTTTCTGCATAGAGAACAGAAATGTCTTCGAATGTTTCTCTCTGTCATAGTTCTGCCCAGCCGGACGGCGGGTTTTCTGGAGCGTCTGACGCTGTAGACTCATGCGAGCTCTTTGTTCCAAAGACTCCCGTCTCCACCACGCTGGAGGCGGCAATGTGATCTCTTTGATAGACCGGCCTGGGCTGTCCCTTTTACTATTGGGTGGAGAGAGTAGAAGCTCGACTCTGGTACACTTTAATTAGCAGCATATGGAAGGCAGGAATTTTTTTCCCTCCCCCACCTTGGCATTGATTTCTGCACGGGTTTGAAGAATTTTTATTTACCTTGGCTGCCAAATTCTGGCAACTCAGTACTCTCATTCATTTGTTTCAGATATGCATTCCTCTGTATGCTTGGGTTTGCTTTTATAATGATTCTTCTTTTTGTCAGGGAATTGTCCATAGCTTGGAGATAACAGCGTAAACTTTCCATGCCAAATGCCCCAAATTCAATCCCCGGGATCTCCAGATAAAAGTATAAAGTTGCAGGTCATGGGAATGACTTCTGGCTGGACCTTGGAGAGCCACTGCCCATTAATTGTCAGTGATTATACTCTCTAGACACATGTTCAAGCTTTCACACATTCAGGAATACACCTTTCTAAGGGATATTCGAGCTTTGATAGTACCACATCTTGCCACAAGTGACAGCAAATCGTGGGTAAATTAAGCCACGATTTGCCAAAACACATCCATGGCCATTTTGCATATTTGACTGTGTTGCTATGTGACATCTTAACCTCGATGCTATGACCCTGGTCAGACAACTGCTAAGCCTCAGTGGTTATTTTTTTTTTAATGTTATGGCTTAGCGTGTAATGTGAACCCGGATTTAGAGTGTTGTGTGAACCATTCTTAACTATGGTGGCTACATAACCACGGTTTAAAGACGCTCACTAACCATTTGCAGCTAAAGGCTTAGCGGCCTAACCATGCCTTAGCGAGTTGTCTGAATAGGCCCTTTATGTCAATCGTGGGTTAAACAACCCACAGTTAATCTAGCTACTAATTGTAGGTTAACCATGGCTTGTTTAATCCATGATTAATCTATAGTGTCTGGGTTTGGATGTCACATAGTAGCCATGGATCAGCCCGATCGCAGGTTGAATATCCAAAATGGCTGCAGAACGCACCCGGTGTGCACTGCGAAGAATCGTGGGTTAATTAACCCAAGATTTACTACAATAACATGTGAACCAGGTCAATGAAGTGTGTGCGCACGCGCGCGCGCGCACACACACACACATGGAAACGGAAATTCTATTGCAAATACAAGAATAAAAATATATACACAGTAATTTCTCTTGGCTAGATCAATTCTAGAATGGAAGTATATTATAAACACTACTGCACATGTTAAGCAAATAATGAAACAAAAGGCAAAATGAATAATGTAGACATCTATACCGGGTTCAAGTGGAAGGGAGATTAGCTAAAAGTCCCACTCAGCAGCTAAACAGAAGTTTGCTGAAGATTAGTCTGCGGACGTGAATTCATTCATTTTCTTTTTACAGTGCCCAATTGCCAAAGCTGTCTGGGCAGTTCACAACAATTACAATCATAGAGATAGTGTGGTATAGTGGTTAGAGCATTGGGAGATCCGGATTCTAATTCCCAGTCGGCCATGAAAACCCACTGGGTGACTTTGGGCTGGTCACAGACGCTCAGCCCAACCTACCTCACAGGGTTGTTGTTGTGAGGATAAAATGGAGAGGAGGAGGATTATGTACGCTGCCTTGGGTTCCTTGGAGGAAAAAAAAGTGGGCTGTAAATGTAATGAGTAAATAAATAAATAAACCTACAAATACCAGATAATAATAAAGATGTAATGTAAAATCTTTTACATACAAAATTTTAAACAAATTAAGGACTCAAGCCTCCGCATGTTTAGACAGAAAGAAGTCTTACATGTCCCAGCATTCCCAAACTATACTTGCTGGAGCGGGAATGATGGGAGTTGTAGGACTTTTTAAGACAGCTAAAAACAGGTACAATAAGGTGGCGTGACCTGATAAAACAATGGACAAAATGTCCCATTCGTATCTGTCGAATGCCTGGGACCTGAGATGTGCGTGAGATTTGGGTGGGCGTCTAGGTTGGACTCTGAGGGAGCTGTGGAGGTTGAGGCTAAACAAACAGAGGTCTGGATCCATTAATAAAACGTAGAAGACAACAAAGCGCAATGAGGTGGCTAGAATTCCTGAACAAATGACTCTTAGATGGCTGGAGACGTCTGCGCTGGGATTCATTCCTGATGTAATCCCTGGCGGCGTGATAATTTGTCTCTGTCCTCCGCCAACGTTTCTTGTTCTCTATCCTGTCTTCCGGCTCTGTCATGCGGACTGGCTTTTATTGCACCTCCAGCGCCGAGATCTCAATTGCGAACGGCGTGCCGAACATTTCCTTGCATCTCAAAAGGCACGGGTTGATCCGGCCTGTTAGCCAGCTGAATATGATAAGTTAGTAAACATTGGCTCCAGCAACTCTTCTCTTTATGACAGCATACGGGTGGTGTTCCCATTTTAAAGGCTTGCCAAAACAGCTTTGAGCCTCCGACGAATGGAAATGCTGGCGTCCCTGAACTATCATTCCACGGGCCTTGTGTAAGCGAGACAGCTGGCGTGGATGGGACCCTTGGGATCAGTCACGCTGGCGTGAAGGCAGCGTTACCATCTGTGCGACGGAACATCCTCTTTGCCGCTTCTTCCCGTGTACTGCAAACTTTGCAAGCTCTCTTGCAGAGGGTTTAACTTTCTGTTGGTCAGACCCCGCCCCCCCACGGCTGTTTCTCCGGGACTGCGGCGTTCCCTTAAAAAAGGTGACTTTAAAGGGGACACCAAGGAGGTCCGGACTCTCAGTGGTGCATTAGGAAGAGGAGGAGATTAATTTTTTAGGATGCAGTCTTCAAGCGCAAGGATGCAGTCTAAAAGTGACAGTCTGAAAAAGTATTCCCTCTCTGCTAAGAATATAAGAGAGAATATAGCTGCAGCTACACATTTGTCTAGAGATGCGAACTAACTAAATAAATGTGTGGCTACAATTCTGAAATGACTAAGAACATATGTGTATATGTTCTGTGTTTTAGAATTTTAAATTTTGTATATTCATTTTTATCTTAATTTCAGAATTTCTGTAAACCTCCCAGAGAGCCCTGGCTATGGGGGCGGTATATAAGTGTAATAAATAAATAAATAAATAAATAAATAATAAACCTTCCTTCTCTTCAAATACCTTGCATTTAACTTCTTTCACCCTGTTCAGACGACGCTCAAAGCCACAGTGGTTAAGCATTTTGAGAGAAACATTATAGCTTAGCATGTCATGTGAACCATTCCTAACCGTGGTGGCTACATAACCACAGTTTAAACACGGTGGCTAACCATTTGCTGCAAAAGAGTTAGCGGCCTAATCATGGTTTGAGTGTCGTCTGAACAGGCCCACTGCCTGAATGAAGGAGAATTAAGAATATCAGAAGAGCCCTGCTGGATCAGACCAAGGGTCCATCTAGTCATAGAATCATAGAATAGCAGAGTTGGAAGGGGCCTACAAGGCCATCGAGTCCAACCCCCTGCTCAATGCAGGAATCCACCCTAAAGCATCCCTGACAGATGGTTGTCCAGCTGCCTCTTGAAGGCCTCTAGTGTGGGAGAGCCCACAACCTCCCTAAGTAACTGATTCCATTGTTGTACTGCTCTAACAGTCAGGAAGTTTTTCCTGATGTCCAGCTGGAATCTGGCTTCCTTAGGGTGACCATATGAAAAGGAGGACAGGGCTCCTGTATCTTTAACAGTTGCATAGAAAAGGGAATTTCTGCTGGTGTCATTTGTATATATGGGGAACCTGGTGAAATTTCCTCTTCATCACACCAGTTAAAGCTGCAGGTACCCTGCCTTCTGGTCACTCTAGTATAGCACCTGCAGCTTTAACTGGTGTAATGAAGAGGAAATTTCACCAGGTTCTCCATATATACAAATGACACCTGCTGAACTTCCCTTTTCAATACAACTGTTAAAGATACAGGAGCCTTGTCCTCCTTTTCATATGGTCACCCTAGCTTCCTTTAACTTGAGCCCGTTATTCCGTGTCCTGCACTCTGGGAGGATCGATAAGAGATCCTGGTCCTCCTCTGTGTGACAACCTTTTAGGTATTTGAAGAGTGCTATCATGTCTCCCCTCAATCTTCTCTTCTCCAGGCTAAACATGCCCAGTTCTTTCAGTCTCTCTTCATAGGGCTTTGTTTCCAGACCCCTGATCCTCCTGGTTGCCCTCTTCTGAACATGCTCCAGCTTGTCTGCGTCCTTCTTGAATTGTGGAGCCCAGAACTGGACGCAATACTCTTATCCAGTATGAGATAAAGTCAGTACATTAAGAATATCAGAAGAGCCCTGCTGGATCAGACCAAGGGTCCATCTAGTCATAGAATCATAGAATAGCAGAGTTGGAAGGGGCCTACAAGGCCATCGAGTCCAACCCCCTGCTCAATGCAGGAATCCACCCTAAAGCATCCCTGACAGATGGTTGTCCAGCTGCCTCTTGAAGGCCTCTAGTGTGGAAGAGCCCACAACCTCCCTAAGTAACTGATTCCATTGTTGTACTGCTCTAACAGTCAGGAAGTTTTTCCTGATGTCCAGCTGGAATCTGGCTTCCTTAGGGTGACCATATGAAAAGGAGGACAGGGCTCCTGTATCTTTAACAGTTGCATAGAAAAGGGAATTTCTGCTGGTGTCATTTGTATATATGGGGAACCTGGTGAAATTTCCTCTTCATCACACCAGTTAAAGCTGCAGGTACCCTGCCTTCTGGTCACTCTAGTATAGCACCTGCAGCTTTAACTGGTGTAATGAAGAGGAAATTTCACCAGGTTCTCCATATATACAAATGACACCTGCTGAACTTCCCTTTTCAATACAACTGTTAAAGATACAGGAGCCTTGTCCTCCTTTTCATATGGTCACCCTAGCTTCCTTTAACTTGAGCCCGTTATTCCGTGTCCTGCACTCTGGGAGGATCGATAAGAGATCCTGGTCCTCCTCTGTGTGACAACCTTTTAGGTATTTGAAGAGTGCTATCATGTCTCCCCTCAATCTTCTCTTCTCCAGGCTAAACATGCCCAGTTCTTTCAGTCTCTCTTCATAGGGCTTTGTTTCCAGACCCCTGATCCTCCTGGTTGCCCTCTTCTGAACATGCTCCAGCTTGTCTGCGTCCTTCTTGAATTGTGGAGCCCAGAACTGGACGCAATACTCTTATCCAGTATGAGATAAAGTCAGTACATTAAGAATATCAGAAGAGCCCTGCTGGATCAGACCAAGGGTCCATCTAGTCATAGAATCATAGAATAGCAGAGTTGGAAGGGGCCTACAAGGCCATCGAGTCCAACCCCCTGCTCAATGCAGGAATCCACCCTAAAGCATCCCTGACAGATGGTTGTCCAGCTGCCTCTTGAAGGCCTCTAGTGTGGGAGAGCCCACAACCTCCCTAAGTAACTGATTCCATTGTTGTACTGCTCTAACAGTCAGGAAGTTTTTCCTGATGTCCAGCTGGAATCTGGCTTCCTTAGGGTGACCATATGAAAAGGAGGACAGGGCTCCTGTATCTTTAACAGTTGCATAGAAAAGGGAATTTCTGCTGGTGTCATTTGTATATATGGGGAACCTGGTGAAATTTCCTCTTCATCACACCAGTTAAAGCTGCAGGTACCCTGCCTTCTGGTCACTCTAGTATAGCACCTGCAGCTTTAACTGGTGTAATGAAGAGGAAATTTCACCAGGTTCTCCATATATACAAATGACACCTGCTGAACTTCCCTTTTCAATACAACTGTTAAAGATACAGGAGCCTTGTCCTCCTTTTCATATGGTCACCCTAGCTTCCTTTAACTTGAGCCCGTTATTCCGTGTCCTGCACTCTGGGAGGATCGATAAGAGATCCTGGTCCTCCTCTGTGTGACAACCTTTTAGGTATTTGAAGAGCGCTATCATGTCTCCCCTCAATCTTCTCTTCTCCAGGCTAAACATGCCCAGTTCTTTCAGTCTCTCTTCATAGGGCTTTGTTTCCAAACCCCTGATCATCCTGGTTGCCCTCCTCTGAACACGCTCCAGCTTGTCTGCGTCCTTCTTGAATTGTGGAGCCCAGAACTGGACGCAATACTCTAGATGAGGCCTAACTAGGGCCGAATAGAGAGGAACCAGTACCTCACTAGTCCAGCACTCTGTTCACACCGTGGCCAACCAGCTGTTGAGTAGGGACCAACAAAGCAGGACATGGGTGCAATAGCACCCTCTCACCCATATTCCCCAGCAACTGGTATATATGGGATTACTGCCTCTGTTTTTGTCTCTTTCGTCCGAGTTGCCTGTTTTTTCAGTGCGAGGTATTTTCAGGCCCAACCACACATCATGTTAAATATATGAGTGCATTTAACGTGTCTGCTGTTTACAATGAATAGTAACGGTAACAGTAACTACTACAACAACACTACTACCAGTAGTAGTCACTCTTTCTTAATTTTGGGCCCTATTGTATTCAATTTGATTTCTATAAAGTTTAGCAAATGGTTCTGAAATGCCAGGAGCCAGACAAATGGAAGCACCCTCTTTGCTGCTGTTCCCAAACTGGCATGTGGTCTTGAAGTGCTCCTGGCAGCTGGCCACAAATCTAGCACGCAGAGAAATACATTTAATGTAATTGACTTCAAATTCCTAGTGGGATGTACATAGCTTGGCTGTAGACATAATCTGTATAAGTCCTCATTGTAGCTTTTTTGAGTTTTTGAGACTTCTGCAGGCTCTGCCGGCATATTTCCCAAATCTTACTTCACAGTCGTAAAATAAGCTGAAAGCCAACACATTTGTGTGTTTGCTAATTTCTGGTCCCAAATTGTACATTAAACCAGAAAAACCTGCCTTGGCTTTAACACCAAAGAAGTGATAATATTTCTCTGGAGATCAGGACAAAATGCAACTGAAATAGCTGAATTTATTTCTTTGTGTCGTTTCTGGATTCCTCCTCATTTCTGGGTCCTTCCTCATTCCTACCTTGGGTGCTTTGACAGTCAAAGGACGTTCCGGAGCTCTTCCATCTTTTCTTCATGGATTTTTGTTGTGGAAACAAAAAAAGGCGGAGGAAGCAACGGGATGGTTACAAGTTGAAGACGATGACGTCTGGACCCTTGATAGGATTCCGTGAACAAGGCAGGCCGAATGCCCGGCAAAAGCCTCTCGTCTGGAAGCAACCTAAGGCTTAATTTGTGTAGAAGGGGATGATAATAAATGGGGACTTTTCTCTCACTCTTTCCTTTCAACGCAGATGGAGGCAGCTATGAAGTGGTCACCGACATGCCCAGCCCGGCTGCGGGGGACTGCTATCCGCGACGGAGCTGTGGAAGACACAATTGGGAAATGAACTATCAAGAGGCAGCAATCTACCTCCAGGTGGGCCTTTGTATTGCCATTATAGAAGAATCCTGGAAGAGAAAAGAAGGGGGGATGTAAAACAATAGGGGAAAACCTGGGGAACGAAATCACGTTAAGTCCCAGGCATGCGTGCTCACTTCTAGCCGTCCTAAGCAAATCTGCTGTTTTCCTTTAGCTGCTTCTGCCGTTTGTTCCTGCAAGGAAAACTTTTCAGTCGTGCTTCATTTGTAACTAGGAGATGTTAATAATGAGGCTGTTCACACAACACACTAACCCACACTCAGTGGTTGAGTGTGAGTTGGTGAACCGTGGCTAGTTTGTTGAACGGAGGGGTTAGCGGGTTGTCCCAACCCGGGACACAAGGTGGCTTGTTAATCACCCTGAACAACCCAACAGCAAACCATGGTTTCTCAAGGTGGCTCGTTCAAGAAAAATAAGCCACACTGCGGAAAACGTCCTGGGTTCAGACAGCACACTTAACCCACTGTTCAACAACAGCCCATACTCAACCACCGGGTGTGAGTTAGCATGTTGGGTAAACAAAGTCAGTATATAATTGCATAAGCTAAAGAAGATATTCACCACTTCAAAATTTCAAACGATGCTTATTTTAAGAGGTTGTTTATAGAAATTTGGCTGTGGATCCAATGGTGGAAATTACTCAGGAGTGCGTTGCTCCTCCCACTTTGCTCTGGAGGCAGGACTATGCAAATAACTTTTTGCTTGATCCCTTTTGGTGGAAGGATCCTTCAGGCCCCAATTTTGGTCCTGCCTCTTTTTTTATTATTATTGATGCGTTGGAAACGGCTCATTTTCTCCTGCCTAAGGTAAACTCTCTCATTACTTTTCAACAGGAGGAGTAATGGAACCGCTCGTAATTTCATGTGTACTTTATTAGATCACCTGTCTACAGCATAGCTATATGTTTGGTTTTGTATTGTGTGTGTTCTAAAATCCCAAAATAGGAAGGAGAAAACAATGATAAATTCTTCACGCACCCCAAGGACGCCAAAGCGCTGGCTGCTTACCTCTTTGTACACAACCATCTCTTCTACCTGATGGAGTTGACCACAGCCCTGTTGCTTCTACTGCTCTCCCTCTGTGAGGCACCTGCGGTACCCATGCTCCGCCTGGGCATCTATGTATGTACCTTGGGGTCATGGTGGATGGAGGATGGAGGAGGGCCCTAGCGGGTGGGGCAGAACATCGAAATAGGTCTACATGAGGAGATACCGGATCAATACAGTTGCTCTCCCAATCTTCAAACCATGGACGCCGGAGTGATCTTCGTGTGACACGGTGCCCTTGTGGGTTGGGAGAACTTAAAGATCTTGCCATTATGGACTCTACAAGAGTCCCATGTATAAAGCACTATTTGCCGTGGGTCTGACCAAGATGGCCAAATTACCAGCAAAAGTTTGACTGATCTTCAAGAGGCAGCTGGACAACCATCTGTCAGGGCTGCTTTAAGGTGGATTCCTGCATTCAGCAGGGGGTTGGACATGATGGCCTTATAGGCCCCTTCCAGCTCTACTATTCTATGATTCTATGACTTATGAAGCAGTATTATTCACTGGGTGAAGCTACAATTGAGTCATAAAGGGTAAATTGCAAGCTAATAGACATTGGCCCTGTTCAGACACCACGCGGAACCATGCTGCTTAAACACAAAATGCATTCCATTAACCATTTTGTGGTTAAGCAGCATGGTTTAGCGTGTTGTCTGAACAGGACCAGTAATGGAGACAGTCGTAATTGACTAGTATTCATAACATGTTTTTGATGTCTCAGTGAACCGCATTCTTTCTCATCATATGCTGCCAAGTGCCTGAGGAAAGAGACCTGGTGCCAAAAAAATAACAATCGTCAGGGAGATCATTCCAAAATTGTGGGGGGCCATCACAGAGAAGGCCCTCTCCCTTGTTGCCGCCTTCTGAGCCTCCCTCGGAGGAGGGACTTTGAGAAGGGCCTTAGATGCTGACTGTAGTGTACTATGTAGTATCCTATGTTGTAGTATACGACAAATGTTGTGTACTACATTATACATGTTTTCCAGTGCTGGTGCGTGAGGGAGCAAAGAGCAGGCCTCAACGGAGTCCTGGATTCTTATTTAAGCACAACATTTTTATGAACTGAATTGGTGGCAGGGAGAAAAGCTGGTGTTGAACTGATAATCCTGCGGCATGTGTGTCCGATTACATGGGTCATCCCATGAAACCGATTGGTGGGAGACCCAGGATCAATAAAGGAAGGACTTCTTCACACAGCGTATAGTTAAATTATGGAACTCACTACCACAAGACGTAGTGATGGCCACCCATCTGGATGGCTTTAAAAGGGGGTTGGATCCATTCCTGGAGGAGAAGGCTATCAAGGGCTACTAGCCCTGATGGTTGTGTGCTATCTCCAGTATTCGAGGCAGTATGCCTGTGTGCACCAGTTGCTGGGGAACCTGGGTGGGAGGGTGCTGTTGCACCATGTCCTGCTTGTTCATCCCTGGCCGATGGCTGGTTGGCCACTGTGTGAACAGAGTGCTGGACTAGATGG
Organism: Elgaria multicarinata webbii; assembly: GCF_023053635.1. Lineage (NCBI taxonomy): Eukaryota > Metazoa > Chordata > Lepidosauria > Squamata > Anguidae > Elgaria > Elgaria multicarinata. The sequence continues at coordinate 16,069,168 of NC_086188.1, read as the reverse complement.
ACCCTTGGTCTGATCCAGCAGGGCTCTTCTTATGTTCTTATGTACAGATCCACGCGACGCTGGAGCTGCTTGCCCTGACGGTCGTGGTATTTGAGCTCTCTATGAAAATGAGATGGTTGGGCTTCCAGACCTACATTCGCCATAAAAGGACCATGGTCAAGGTGAACTGCTGGTAACACTCTTGCTTGCTTGATCTGCTGTTGTAGCAGCGAAAGAATCAGACTGTCATGGCGTTCCTTTTTCCGTTCTTTCTTAAATGACATTTTATTTTATTTAGAAATAGAGTTAACAAAATCAAGCCAATGAAAAGAAGCAGCACCCGACGAATCGATGGACTCTCAATGTGACGAAGTAAAACTCAAATGGAGAATATTATTATTATTATTATTATTATTATTATTATTATTATTATTATTATTTATTTATATAGCACCATCAATGTACATGGTGCTGTACAGATTACACAGTAAATAGCAAGACCCTGCCGCATAGGCTTACAATCTAATAAAGTTGTAGAAAACAATAAGGAGGGAAAGAGAATGCAAACAGGCACAGGGAAGTGTAAACAGGCACTGGGTAGGGTGAAGCTAAACAGTATAGAGTCAGAACAAACTCAATATTTAAAAGCTATAGGGAACAGAAAAGTTTTTAGCTGAGTTTTAAAAGCTGTGATTGAGTTTGTAGTTCTCAAGTGTTCTGGAAGAGCGTTCCAGGCGTAAGGGGCAGCAGAAGAAAAAGGACGAAGCCGAGTAAGGGAAGTAGAGGTCCTTGGGCAGGCGAGAAGCATGGCATCAGAGGAGCGAAGAGCACGAGCGGGGCAATAGTGTGAGATGAGAGAGGAGAGATAGGCAGGAGCTAGGCCGTTAAAAGCTTTGAAGGTCAACAGGAGAAGTTTATATTGGATTCTGGAGTGAATTGGAAGCCAATGAAGAGATTTCAAAAGTGGAGTGACATGGTCAGAGCGGCGAGCCAAGAAGATGATCTTAGCGGCAGAGTGGTGGACAGAGACTCCGACAGGCCTTCCTGTTTTAGAATCTTGTTGCTGGCTGTTACATATCGTTTTTATGCTGTATCCTTTTATTGACTGTTTAATCTTGTTTAAATAGTTTTTAACTTTGTATGTCACCTAGGGTATTTTGTGTAGAGGTGGGATATGAATTGAATAAATAATAATAATGTATTTTTAAAAAAATAGATATATGCACAACCAACAAATATCTGTAACAGCTAGAAGTACAAGTTCTCAAAGAGCCAAGGACCAACGTATCAGAAAAAAATCAGTTCCTGTAGAAGAATAAAGGATGTAAACAAATTAATAATAGTGAGCATGAATCATTAATAATAGTTAACATGAAACTTGCAAATGATTCTGATTCAAAATATTTCTCAATATTAACAACAGCAAATGTACTCATACAAAAGTCTATATCAATCGTATTCTTATCTTTAGTTTTCTTTGTCACAATGAGGGTCCATTGATTTGAACAAGGAGACGCTCTTCTCCTTTTTGCCTTTTGTTTTAACAAAAAAAAGTACATACTAATAAATTAAGATGATGAAGGAAACAAAAGAATTTAGTAATTATAATTATAACCAATATATTTATGCAACATCTACAGTAAAACGGCCTAAGTAGGAGTTCGGTACTTCATGAAACAGTGAGGCTGTTCACACAACATGCTAACCCACACTCAGTGGTTGAGTGCAGGTTATTTTGAACCATGGGTTGTTTGTTGAACCATGGCTTGCCGTGTTGTCTGAACGCAGCACGTTTTCTGCAGGGCGGGTTATCGTGTTGTCTGAACGCAGCCAGGGTGGCTCGTTAACCATGCAGCACGGCTCGTTAACCACCCTGAACAACCCAACGACAGACCACGGCTTCTCAAAGTGGCTGGGTTAAGACAATAACCCGGAGTGTGGGTTAGCGGGTTGTGTGAACAGCCCCAGCAAAAATACAGTTTATGCAACGTATAAAAGGACCATGTGTGAGTGTATGTTGTTTTGTGTGTAGATGTGTTATTAGTCAGGGGGGAAATATAGCAACCGTATTTGGTTGGAAGAGCTCCAATACAGGAAATAAACGGAAACCACAGTGCCACGGTATCATTCTTAAAGCGAGGATTCCTTGCTTGCTGCACTTGACCAGTCAGTTTATATAGTCTCCCAAATCTTTATCAGCCTCTTTTGTTGGTTGCTTTGGAGACCTCCAATTACACACTATACACAACTTTGCTGCTGTATACAGTTGTTTAAGAAGGTCTTTATTATTTATTTATTTAAAACATTTATATCCCGCCCTATATCATTAAGATCTCAGAGCGGTGTACAGATAAAAGCATACAGTATAAAACAATAAATATGCTCAGTTAAAAACAAATTAAACCGTGAACGAAGTTAAAACAATATATAATTAAAAAGCAGTTTTTGTTGTTTATTCGTTCAGTCGTTTCCGACTCTTCGTGACTTCATGGACCAGCCCACGCCAGAGCTTTCTGTCGATTGTCGCCACCCCTAGCTCCCCCAAGGTCAAGTCTGTCACCTCCAGAATATCATCCATCCATCTTGCCCTTGGTCGGCCCCTCTTCCTTTTGCCTTCCACTTTCCCTAGCATCAGCCTCTTCTCCAGGGTATCCTGTCTTCTCATTATGTGGCCAAAGTACTTCAGTTTTGCCTTTAATACCATTCCCTCAAGTGAGCAGTCTGGCTTTATTTCCTGGAGTATGGACTGGTTGGATCTTCTTGCAGTCCAAGGCACTCTCAGAATTTTCCTCCAACACCACAGTTCAAAAGCATCTATCTTCCTTCGCTCAGCTTTCCTTATGGTCCAGCTCTCGCAGCCATAGGTTACTACGGGGAATACCATTGCTTTAACTATGCGGACCTTTGTTGTCAGTGTGGTGTCTCTGCTCTTAACTATTTTATCAAGATTTGTCATTGCTCTCCTCCCAAGAAGTAAACGTCTTCTGATTTCCTGGCTGCAGTCAGCGTCTGCAGTAATCTTTGAGCCCAGAAATACAGTTAAAACAAGTTAAAACAATGTGCCGTCTTAGTGAATTTAACCATTAAAGGCTTTGTTAAAAAGCCATGTTTTTACTTGGCGTCGAAATGAAATCAGTGTTGGTGCCAGTCGGGCCTCCAAGGGGAGGGCATTCCACAGTCGGGGGGCCACCACAGAGAAAGCCCTGTCCTTTGTCCCAACATAGCGTATGTATTGCGTTGGTGGGATGCAGAGAAGGGCTCCTCCAACAGAGGTTCAAACATGAAGAAGCAGCAATCTTAAGCATTCTTTCTTTACTCTGAACCCAATTCTGTTGAGTTCAGTGGGTGCACTAAGGGCGGTGCCCTGTACTACTATGTGTTGTGTAGTTTCTGGAGTTGCAGCATTGGTGAGAGATGCTTTTTGCCTTTTTCCATCTTCCGTTGTATTCTTGGCTTCAAACTTGGCTTATCGGAATTCGCTGTTTGCACCTGCCATTCTTTCTAATCCTACCCATGTTTGTGGGTTACTCCTTAGAACAGAAGGCTGCTTGTGATTAGTTATCAGTCTCCGGTGTAGCCTTATCTCTGATCCCCTTTTGCTGTTGTGCCTTTCTACTCCCCCAAACCACTGAAACCTTACTTTTTGCAGTTTATTTTCAAGAAGGGCCTTGCTAGACGAGGCCTTAGCACGCTTTGAGACCCGGTTTCCCTGCTGTGCATCCAGATGACGCACAGGGGAATCCGGGGTCAAGGTGCACTGAAGCCTGCCTTAGCGCGCCATAAGCGAAGTCGCTTATGGTGCGCCTTTTCCGCAGCCCCGGCCTGAGGCCCGGGCTGCGGAACGTCTAGGAAGGTCCGTGGCTTTTTGCGGCTACTCGCTCGCGAGTAGCTGGGAAAAGCCACGGACTGGGCACAGTGTTACGAGCACTTTGCCCATCGGGCCGGGGAGGTGTGGGGGGGAAGGCCGGACCGGCAGGAGAGGGGGGCGGAGGGCGACACACGGGATGGCGACACACGGGAGGGCGAGGGGGCGGAGGGCGACACACGGGAGGGCGGATGGGGGGGCTTAAGTAAAAAAAAACACGTACCTTGTCCGGAGTCTTCGGGGCGCACATGGCCCCTTTAACAACAAAAAAAAAATGGCCGACGCTGCAGGGCTTCCGTTGTCCCTGCGCGTTGGCCGTCTAGGAGGCGGGGCGGCGCGCGCTAAACTTAGTGCGCCGGCGCTCCGCCTCCATGCCGGCTTATCCGGCCAGGTCTAGTAAGGCCCGAAGATGCCACCTTGTATTCTTTTCTCCCTGGCGTCATTGTTTTATCATTTCCTGTTAATGATAAACAGACCCATTCAGACACAATTGGGATTTCATCCAAGTTTGGACTGGCAAATAATAATAATAATAATAATAATAATAATAATAATAATAATAATAATAGTAATATTTCTTACCCACCTCTCCCTTTGGATTGAGGCGGGGAACAACATTATTACAACAATACAATATGTGGCTAAAAGTGTTGGACTGGGAGTCAGGAGATCCGGGTTCTAGTCCCCACTCAGCCATGAAAACCCACTGGGTGACTTTGGGCTAGTCACAGCCCAACCTACCTCACAGGGTTGTTGTTGTGAGGATAAAATGGAGAGGAGGAGGATTATGTACGCCGCCTTGGGTTCCTTGGAGGAAAAAAGGTGGGATATAAATAAAATAATAAATAAATTATCAAGCTAACAATCAAGACATCTTAAAATTCTTGGTGTAAAATTCATCTGGGTAGGCCTGCCAGAAGAGGCTAGTCTTTATAGCTGTCTTAAACTCGGAGAGAGAGAGAGAGTTAAATTATGGTTTGCTGTAAACAAGGATCAGAAGTCTTTGATTGCGTTTCACTCCGTAGCTGCATTGCATGGCGGCATTGGTGGGAGGGCAGTGGATAAGTCTGAAGTTCTTCAAGGATTGTTCATGTAACACCAAACCGTGGTTTGGTCCTTTGTCTGAACGCTGTCTACAGTGACATCCTTATATCTTGTTGCTATTTAATGACTCTTTCTCACAGTAAGCTCAACTGGTGAGTGCCAACATGATTGTCACCAAAATGGGCCCCTGAGAAGGAAGAGGGAGGTCTTGGCATGTTCAAGGCCATTTCTACACTAGCCTGGTGTAGAGTGAGGGTGTGTGTGTGTGATCCCAGACTTACCTCTTTCCGGGATTGTCCCCCGTGTCCACATGGCCAGCGTGATGTCAGGGCTGGGAGGAGGGACGTCGTGCGAGTGGATGTGGCTGTTCTTTAGAAAGTGACAGGAGCTAGAGTGCACTCGTGCTCCAGTGAAAAATAAGGGGGGAAGCCCCGACCCCTCTCCCCCCCACCCCCTATTCCTCCTGGCCCATCTCCTTCCCTCTACTGCTTTCCGCTACTTGCAGGGAGGAGGGAAGAAGTCAGGACGGGTGACCACACCTCCCGCGGTCCCGGGACGATCCCGAGACCATGGGAAGAATTGGATTTTCCCAGGGATTATTTATCCCTGGGGAAACCTGTGCTCGTTCCCTCCCCCCACCCATGCCCCCGGGAGTCCCTGTGGGTCATTTGGACGCACAGGGACTCGGCCGTGATCATCCCGCATTTTCTGGCTGGTGTAGAAACGGCCTAAGGCTTGCAGAAGTATTAGAAACCTTTAGGGGGAAAACTGAAGGACTCTCCCTCTGCCCCCAAAGTCCAAAAAGGAATGTGCACGCTCAGTAACCACTGAATTCCTCAAAACGCTGTGTCGTTCTGGGTTGGGGGATGTATTTTAACAATCCAGATGATCTCACCGTTTCTATATCAGGTGATCATCTCGGCAAGGTAAAACCGAAGGTTCAAATCTGTTTACGCACCTTATCTTCTAGGCAGCTGCTGCAGATCAGGCTGTCTTGTTTAAGCATGGTTCCCCCCAAACCTCTTCAATGGAGAAAACGTCATTGTATGCCTGTTATAAAGTCCCCAACGGTCAGTAAAATGGATAGCACAGTACCATACGTAACGGGCGATAATCCATTGTTTCCCGTCCACAAGTACGCAGAGGCAAATGTGTAGATGGTTTAGTAGAACGGATGCCGAGGTAGGCTGAAGGCATTTTTGGAAGTGAATTGCTGGGAAGGCTTTTCTTGAAGGGTAGAAATGTGAGCAGATCACCAGCTGGATCGGATGCAGGGACCATCTCGCCCAGCATCCTGTTTTCCACAGTTGCCTGTCAGATTTTTTCGGGAAGTCCACGTGTAGGACATGGAGGAAACTGCCCTCTCTACCTTCAGTGAAGCCTCCCAGCCTCAGCAGGTGATATTCAGCGGCATACCGCCACTGCACATGAAGAGGTTACATTTTGCTCTCACAGGTCTATCAACAGGTACGAGCTGTTGCTTGATTTTTCCATCAGTGCAAAAAAGGCAAGTGAGGGGAGACATGATAGAGGTGTAGAAAATCATGCATTGTATGGGAAATGGGGACAGGGGGACATTTTTCTCCCTCTCTCATCATACTAGAACCCAATGGGGTCATCCCATGAAGCAGATTGGTGGGAGATTCAGGACAGATAAAAGGACGTCCTTCCCACAGCGCGTAGTTAAATTATGGAACTCACTACCACAAGACGTAGTGATGGCCACCAATTTGGATGGCTTGAAAGGGGGTTGGGCAAATTCCTGGAGGAGAAGACTATCAAGGGCTGCTAGCCCTGATGGCTCTATGCTGTCTCGGTTATCAGAGGCAGTACGCCTATGTACACTAGTTGCTGGGCAACATGGGTGGAAGGGTGCTGTTACATTCACGTCCTGCTGGTTGGTTTCTTGTGGGCAGCCGGGCAGCCGCTGGACTAGATGGACCCTTGGTCTCATCCAGCAAGGCTCTTCTTGGATAGTACAGATGGACCACCATCTGTCAGGGATGCTTTAGGGTGGATTCCTGCATTGAGCAGGGGGTTGGACTCGATGGCCTTGTAGGCCCCTTCCAACTCTGCTATTCTATGATTCTATGATTCTATGTATGTGAAGGTTACATTTTGCTGTCATGGGTTTCTCAACCGTTATGAGCCTCTTCGTCAACGTGTGCAATTAATCCATTTGACATGAGTGTGAGAAAGCGGCATCTTTACGTTTACTTCATTGACCCAAGTGTGTTAATTTGTTAGATAGTTCTAGATAGTTTCTACAATTGCTGTTTCCGGCTGTGATTATTCCCAAAGCAAGTTTGCCAAGGCAGGCGCACGTTTTTCCATGGTCCCTTCCAACCAGTACTTTGACAGAGGCGGGGTGGAAACAATGCCCTGTTTACTCCTAAAAGACTAGTAGAGGAGGACGTATACCTTTGCGCTGCATAGGACTCAAAAATCTGTGCCAAAAAAGGGAGAAACCTGCACAACCTGCATAAATTATGCCATTTAAGCTGACTTACATAGTTCCGTATATTTTGTTAAATTTCGTTACTCTCTGCTGGGAACAGCCATGCACTAAAGCGTTGACTGTTGGAAATCGTATGCAGCCTGTGTCTCTTCATCTTGCAACCCCCGGGGAGCAACGCTTGCTGAATTTGTAGACCACGGGGGTGGAGAGTGCCTGCATACCTTCCTCAGAGCGTCTAACCTGGCGCCTAGGTGGTGATCTTTTGAGCACCAGGTGAAGAGTTTATTATTATTGTTGTTATTCATTTATTTAGTAGGCTTTTTAGTCCTTTTTTTTTTAAAAAAAATGGTTTTAACGGGTTTTTCAGTATTTGGAGTCGGACAGAACTGGGGAACATCCAAATAATCCAATGGAATGAAGAGACAATGTCCAGGATGTTGGCAAATATATAGCCAGTGTGGTGTAGTGGTTAGAGCATTGGATTAGGACTTGGAAGATCCGGGGTCTAGTCCCCCACTCGGCCATGAAGCTTCCTGGAGGACTTTGGGCTAGTCACTGACTTTCAGCCTAACCTACCTCATAGGGTTGTTGTGAGGGTAAAATGGAGAGGAGAAGATAGATAGATAGATAGATATGGTTCCTTGGGAGAAAGGTGGGATAGGAAGGTAATCCACTTTGGGTTCCTTGCAAGAGGAAAATAAGCAGGATATTAATGGACTAAACAGTTTTAAAACAGTTTTATTCCTTGAAGTTATGGGACTCAGTACCACAGGATGTGGTGATGGCCACCAATCTAGATGGCTTTAAAAGGGGGTTGGATAAATTCCTGGAAGCAAAGGCTCTCAGTGGCTACTAGCCCTGATGGTTGTGTGCTATCTCCAGTATTCGAGTCAATAAGCCTGTGTGCACCAGTTGCTGGGGAACATGGGTGGGAGGGTGCTGTTGCACCATGTCCTGTTTGTTCATCCCTGGCCGATGGCTGACTGGCCACTGTGTGAACAGAGTGCTGGACTAGAAGGACCCTTGGTCTGATCCAGCAGGGCTCTTCTGATGTTCTTAAGTGGCCCTACACGTTTTGGCCCTGTATTATATATCAAAAGCAAAAACGGACAGGAACACATAAATATACATTTAGAATAAAACATTGAAGTTAAAAATCATTACAATAATCGCACTGCAATAATGCCTGTGTCTACTTACACAGTATTTTAATCAATTTTTATTGTGAATTTTTAACCAAAATAAAAACCATAAAATAAAAAAAAATAAAAAAATGAAATAATAAAAATTAGACATGTACAACTACATACTCCAAAAGCCTCTGTTTCAAATATGACAATTTCTAAATGAAAAAGAACAAAAAGGAAAGGAGCATATATTACACATGAACGTCTGTAAAGGCAGATCAAATGTCTGAGTGGAAGTCAATTCTCAAATGACGCCTGTCTGCCACTCTTTCAAATGTTGCTAATGTTGTTAAGTCTTCGATCCATTGCATTATAGGGAGTTTGGTGTTATCTTTCCAATGTTGTAGAATAATTCTTTTGGTGGTCAAAAGGGCGCGAAAAATCCATTTACATTGACTGTGTGTTATTTTCCGAGAAGCTGGAACGTAGTTTAAGATGACGTGTACAGCCGAAAATATTAAAGAGCTTTCCAATACAAAATTTATGTGTCTGATAATTTCCTCTCGAAAGGCGACAACTATTGGACATTTCCAGAACATAGGAAGAGAAAAAACATTAGCTGTGTAAACACTTCCAACAATTAGTCGATTTGTAGGGCTGTGCTCTGCTCCGCTCGGATAGGCAAATCCTGAGCAGAGTGACCCGATCCGCCTCTGCTAACGGCAGAGGCGGATCGGGTCAGGGGAGCTGCGGATCGAGGCGAAGCGGTTCGCCTCGATCCGGAGCTTTGGACGCAGGTAAGTGGGGGGGGGGGGGCTGGCTTCAACTGATGCCGTGGGCTCAAACCGGAAGACCAGGCCGCGGCCTGGTCTTCTGGTTTGAGCCCCCGGTGTCAGTTGAAGCTGGCAACGGAACAGGTAAATGGGGGGGAGGGGACTTACCTGCCTCCGCAGTCCGTGTGGCGATGGAAGCGGAGCCAGGTAAGGGGGGAGGGGGGCTTATATGGCTCTCATTTTGTCCCCCCTTCCCCACTTACCTGCCTCCACCATCCGCCGCAGAGGCAAGTAAGTAGGAAAGGGGGGGGGCAAAATGTCGATCCGCCCCTCTGGATCTCGCTTCGTGAAGCGGAGCGGGGGAATGGTGGATTGGCCTGAAGCGGATCAGCCCGATCCAAAAGTTGCAGATCGGGCCACAAAGTGGTTTGGGGTGTGTGTGTCCGTGCACAGCCGTATCAATTTGGACAAACGTTTATTAAACAGACGCTGTTTAAAATACACAGTATTTTTAAAAATGCATGCAGAAATTTCTGGAAAAGATAGGACTCCAAGACGAATCCGGCTGATATGCAGCAGTTTACATGAACCACTGTTTTATTCTAAACGTTTTAACCTAAAATGTGTATTTATGTGTTCTTGTCTCTTTCTGCTTTTGGTTTAGCCTCTGAGAAGGCCCATATATATTATACAGGTCCAAAATACCTTGGGCTCCTTCAAGGGATAAAACTTCAAGATTCGGAGACTTTTTTCTTTTCTTTTTTAAGATCTTTGCACTGCTGCTGGCTTTTATCCCGGCCTCTATTTTGCCCTTTATTTTGGTTTCATTCTATTTTAAACTTAAGATTTTTGTATTATGATTTCCTATGTTGTTGTAATTTATGGCTTTAAGTTTTGTTCCCTAAACCATCCAGAGAGGTTTGGCTCATGGGTGATATTAGAAACATAATACATAAAATAATACATAAAATAATAAAGGCAGTCACTGGGCATTGCTGATAAACTTTCAACTCAAGTCTCTCATCCATGCAGAAGAAAAACTTGATTTCCCCACTCACACCCCCTAAAGTTAACACAGAAATGCTGGGATGCTGAAAATGTGTTGAACACCAATTTCTGTGCATGAATAGCGCAATTCCAAAAAGCATCACATTATTGTATGTATGTGTCATATCTAGCCCTGCTCCCCCTGAGTTGGAAGAAGGTGTTTCAGGTGATCAATCAGAATCAGACTGTGAAGTAGAGGAGTCGGTGCCAGAAACAGGCCAGTCTGTACCAGTGGGAGAGAAAGCTCTCATGGGCTCTTCCTCAGCTGGGAGTGAACCCTCTCCAGAGCTTATCTTGTCAAGGGCAAACAATACACAGTCAGTGGGAAGCCAATATTCTTCTGAGGGGGAGAGCACAGAGAGGTAGGCCGATCCTAGAGTACGCCGCAGACCGAAATGTGCGGAGCTAAAGGAAGGCGAGAGAAAGTCAGCCTGGCTGGCGTCCCGTCAGAAGCTGCCTCAGAACTAGTCTCTCTGAAGTTAACACGTCTTGGCAAAGGGCTTTCCACTCTTCTTGAAAGGACAATTGTCTCGCTCAGTTTGCATAGTTTTGCCTAGGGGGAAAGTTCCTAGAGATTAGACTCTCTTCAGGTGGGAAGAGATGTTTATTACTTGAATAAAGCTTTGTGGATTACTTAGCAGGCCTCGTTATTGCTTCCCAAGAAGGCAGGAGGTTTTGAGAAACACGATAGCGCTCTGCATTCTGTTATGTCCAACTGTTTGGGCAACCCTGTTTTTTTGACCTCGCAAGATTGTTTTCCCTTTCCCAAACATCTTTAAAAGCTAAGATATAATATTGGTACAGCTTTTGTGTTGCTGGTCTGATGTTCTCCAGTGTCAGAGGCAGTAAGCCTATATATATACCAGTTGCTGGGGAACATGGGTGGGAGGGTGCTGTTGCACTGTGTCCTGCTTGTGGGTTCCTGGTTATTATTATTATTATTATTATTATTATTATTATTATTAATTTATGTAGCACCATCAATGTACATGGTGCTGTACAGAGTAAAACAGTAAATAGCAAGACCCTGCCGCATAGGCTTACATTCTAATAAAATCATAATAAAACAATAAGGAGGGGAAGAGAAAGCAAACAGGCACAGGGTAGGGTAAACAGGCACAGGGTAGGGTAAACAGGCACTGGGTAGGGTAAAACTAACAGTATAAAGTCAGAACAAAATCAAGTTTTAAAAGCTTTAGGAAAAAGAAAAGTTTTTAGCTGAGCTTTAAAAGCTGCGGTTGAACTTGTAGTTCTCAAAAGTTGGCCACTGTGTGAACAGAGTTGGACTAGATGGACCCTTGGTCTGATCCATCATCAGGGCTCTTCTGATGTTCTTATGAAGAGGCCAAGCGATAGTGCTAATCTGCCTGTTCTCCGCCATCTTTCCTTGCAGACCTGTGTGCTGTTACTACAGTTTGTAGAGGCGATAGTTGTCTTGGTGCGCCAGACGTCTCATGTCCGGATCACCAGGGCCTTGCGATGTATCTTCCTGGTCGACTGCCGCTACTGTGGAGCCATCCGAAGGTTGGTCTTCGTGACGTTCTGTGTGGCCTTCACGTTTGCAACCACAGATCTTCTGTCCCAGTTGCTCTTCTGCGCAGAATGGTGCTAAACCTAATGTTTGTTTTCTCTCGCAGGCCGAATGTTTACTCTGTAAGATAACTTGGCACGCGGATTGGCCTAATTTGAGAACTGAAGTACATAGAGGAATAGTGGGTGTGGGTGTTCCTCACAGTCTCTTGGGAATACAAATGAGTACCCTAGACTTGTAGGGCAGTATCAGGAAAGCTAGAACTCAGAAGAAGCTGAGGCTGGTGGAGAATGCTCAGAGCAACTAAGGGCACTAAAAACCCCAGCAATTAACCCGTGGTTTGTCGTAGGGTCAACTCCTGGGTTGTTTGGCCCCCAAACAACCCAGTGGTCCAGGTTTGGATGTCACACTCCATAACCTTTGAAAGAACTGATTGTGGGTTGTGTAAAAGCAGAAGTTGTGGGTCAGGCTGCAGGCAGCTTACCGACTCTTCCATGACATTATTATTTTTATTATTATTATTTATTTATTTATATAGCACCATAAATGTATATGGTGCTGTACAGAGTAAAACAGTAAATAGCAAGGCCCTGCCGCATAGGCTTACAATCTAATAAAATCATAGTAAAACAATAAGGAGGGGAAGAGAATGCCAACAGGCACAGGGTAGGGTAAAACTAACAGTATAAAGTCCGCACAACATCAGGTTTTAAAAGCTTTAGGAAAAAGAAAAGTTTTTAGTTGAGCTTTAAAAGCTGCGATTGAACTTGTAGTTCGCAAATGTTCTGGAAGAGCGTTCCAGGCGTAAGGGGCAGCAGAAGAAAATGGACGAAGCTGAGCAAGGGAAGTAGAGGCCCTTAGGCAGGCGAGAAACATGGCATCAGAGGAGCGAAGAGCACGAGCGGGGCGATAGTGTGAGATGAGAGAGGAGAGATAGGAAGGAGCAAGACCAATGGCTTGTCATAACGTGTGTCGATATCAATTGCAAATGGAGCAATAGGAGTAGCATTGGTGTGCCAGCCTTTACGGGGTATTTACCTCATTTTGGGAAAAGGAGGCTTCCTCACTAGAATGATAGGAAGTCGAATCAGCCTACAATAGGGCAAGATGGACGATTCTGATACATAATCCTGTTTACCATTCTTTTTTTCTTTAGGGCTTTCTTTTTTTTAAAAAAAAAAATCTCTTTCTAATGTTGAATTATAGACAGAAGGGATTATAATATCGGTTTGTTTAAATGGGTTCCCAACTTCTCAACAGTGCTGTTAAAGTGACTTTCAATTTAAAAACAAGAGCAGAGACCCCAAACCAAGGTCCCATCAAGACCTTTAAAATGATCGCTAACACCCATAAAACGCAAATAATGGCATAGTCGGAAAACCGTCTGAAATCGCTGTTTCCAAAGCAAAAGCAAAAGATCACAAACAATACAGAGTCTAGAGGTGGCTTAAAACAACAACAACTAACACATTGATTCTGGCATAAGGTTTTGTGAGCGCCGTCCTCTACATCGGATGCTTTGTGTCCACAAAATCCTATTCCAGAATAAATGTGTTAGATTTTTAAGGTATGCAAGCCTCTTAGTTGTTTTTGCTGCAACAGATTAACACAGCTACCTGTCTGGGGGGAAAAAGCTAAGTTAACTCTGGCAGTGGAAAAGCCCTCCTGCGGAGAACAGGTATCCCACCCCTAATGTCCTAAAGGAGGGTGATGAGCTAGCCAGATAAACAACTCTGCCAAGATGTCTTTAGCCCTTCTTGCCACAACACCTTTATTACAACCTCCCCTCACCCCCTCACTTGATCTTAAGGCATGGAGAGAAATACAAGAGTTAAAAGTTCATAGAATAGTAGAGTTGGAAGGGTCCTCTAAGGCCATTGAGTCCGACCCCCTGCTCAATGCAGGAATCCACCTTCAAGCATCCCTGACAGATGGCTGTCCAGCTGCCTCTTGAAGGCCTCTAGTGTAGGAGAGCCCACAACCTCCCTAGGTAACTGGTTCCATTGTCGTACCGCTCTAACAGCCAGGAAGTTTTTCCTGATGTCCAGCCGGAATCTGGCTTCCTTTAACTTGAGTCCATTAGTCTGTGTCCTGCCCTCTGGGATGTTCGAGAAGAGATCCTGGCCTTCCTCTGTGTGACAACCTTTCAAGTACTTGAAGAGTGCTATCCTGTCTCCCCTCAGCCTTCTCTTCTCCAGGCTAAACAGGCCCAATTCATAGAATCATAGAATAGCAGAGTTGGAAGGAGCCTACAAAGCCATCGAGTCCAACCCCCTGCTCAATGCAAGAATCCACCCTAAAGCATCCCTGACAGATGGTTGTCCAGCTGCCTCTTGAAGGCCTCTAGGGTGGGAGAGCCCACCACTTCCCTAGGTAACTGGTTCCATTGTCGTACTGCTCTAACAGCCATGAAGTTTTTCCTGATGTCCAACTGGAATCTGGCTTCCTTTAACTAGAGCCCGTTATTCCGTGTCCTGCCCTCTGGGATGATGGAGAGGAGATCCTGGCCCTCCTCTGTGTGACAACCTTTCAAGTACTTGAATGAGTGCTATCATGTCTCCCCTGAGTCTTCTCTTCTCCAGGCTAAAAATGCCCAGTTCTTTCAGTCTCTCTTCATAGGGCTTTGTTTCCAGACTCCTGATCATCCTCGTCGCCCTCCTCTGAACATGCTCCAGAGTACTAATTCAGTGTTTCTTTCAGAAACTTGCGACAGATCTTCCAATCTCTTCCTCCCTTCATTGACATTCTTCTCCTGCTGCTTTTCTTCATGGTCATCTTTGCTATCCTTGGTATGTACCATTTATTTATTTATTGAAACATTTATATCTCTAGGATCTCAGGGCGGCGTGCAGATAGAATTGTACAACGATATAAAGCAACGCTCTGCCTTTGTGCCCTTTTATCATTTTGTTGCTTCTTCTTCTTTTTCCTCTCCCTCTTCCCCCCACCCTCATTTCTTTAGGTTTTTATTTGTTCTCTCCTAACAAATCTGACCCTGTAAGTAAACCGTACATTCTCAGACTCTTCCACGGTGGGGATTCTTTGCGGGGCATTGTTTGGGCCGCTTCTCAGGTGGCTACTGCCTCTGAGTCTTGGCTGGCTGGCCCAGCAAGGGGGGCGGGGGAGAGCAAGGGCAAGGCTCCTGCAATCCCGGGTTTCCTGCTTCCACCTGTGGCTGGACAGGACTGGCGGTGGCAGCAGCTTTTGCTGCCGCAGGGTCTTCTGATCAGGGGACGGATGCTGAGATCCCAGCTGCTGATTTTGCATATCTCAAGGGGGCTTTCCTGCAGTTTGTCTAACTCCAAAAAATACCCCCCCAAACCCTTGACCAGTGGGTATGGTTGTAAGTGCAGCCTTCCTAGGCATCTGCAAGACTGGGAAGTAAGCAATGATAAAGGAGGAGGCCAACGCCGGTGCTGAAAGGAAGGAAGAAAATTTATTGTGCTCTACGCGTTTCGGAGAAGAAGGGCTCACCTACACCAAGCAGGATATTCCACTATGAAAGCAGTATATAAAAGGCAGGAGCCACACAACTGCTTTATGGCGGTATTGAAGTGCACTGCAGGGTCTACACGACTGCTTTAGGGCGGTATTGAAGTGCACTGCAGGGTCTACACTAGTGCTTTAGGGCGGTATTGAAGTGCACTGCAGGGTCTACACGACTGCTTTAGGGTGGTATTGAAGTGCACTGCAGGGTCTACACGACTGCTTTAGGGCGGTATTGAAGTGCACTGCAGGGTCTACACGACTGCTTTAGGGCGATATTGAAGTGCACTGCAGGGTCTACACGACTGCTTTATCGCGATATTGAAGTGCGCTGCAGGGTCTACACGACTGCTTTAGGGCGGTATTGAAGTGCACTGCAGGGTCTAAACGACTGCTTTAGGGCGGTATTGAAGTGCACTGCAGGGTCTACACGACTGCTTTAGGGCGGTATTGAAGTGCACTGCAGGGTCTACACGACTGCTTTAGGGCGGTATTGAAGTGCACTGCAGGGTCTAAACGACTGCTTTAGGGCGGTATTGAAGTGCACTGCAGGGTCTAAACGACTGCTTTAGGGCGGTATTGAAGTGCACTGCAAGGTCTACACGACTGCTTTAGGGCGGTATTGAAGTGCATTGCAGGGTCTACACGACTGCTTTAGGGCGGTACTGAAGTGCACTGACAACCCATGACACATCTACACCAAGCAGGATATTCCACTCTGAAAGCAGTATGAAAGCGGTATGTTGTACGTGTCAGGGGCCCCAACAGTTGTCGGTGCACTTCAATACCGCTATAAAGCAGTCTTGCGGCTCCTGCCTTTGATATACCGCTTTCATAGTGGGATATCCTGCTTGGTGTAGATGAGCCCAAAGTCTCCTTCTTCAGGAGCTATAAAAAAACAATTAATTTTAACCATAAGGGTAGTATGGGAACAATGTATATTATATTAGAAGTGGGTATTTACTTTTAAAGTTTTTTAAGAAAAGTTTTTTTTTTAAGGAAAATGTAGTATTGTGTAGAAAAGCCCCGAAAACTTTGTTTAAAAGAATGAGGGTGTTGTCTATATGATACTACTCTTATGGTTAATTTAATTGCTTGTTTTGTAGCTCCTGGAGGAGACGTCTTCTCCGAAACGCGTTTTCTTTCTTCCTTTGAGCTCTGGAGTTTGCCTCCTCCTTCGTCAATAGTTTTCAGGGCCCTTCCCCTCGCCATCCGTGCCTGGGAAGAAAGCGAGCCGTTTAAAGCGATGTGATCTTTATGAACTGGGGCAATGGGGAGAGTTGTGTGTGACAATGGGCAAAAGCCCCCATTTCTCACCAGTGTTTTTCTTCTGCAGTATTTCAACACCTTAGAGAACAGCCTTGTGAATCTCTTCGTTCTTCTGACTACTGCAAAGTAAGATGCCCCCTTCCCTGTCGAGCTTGAGAAACACTAGATATTACTTTTTAAACCGCCAGGCCTATCCTAAACCCAGGGCTGGCGCTTCCATAGAAGCCAGTTAGGCAGCCGCCTAGAGCGCCAAGGTAAGTGCCCCCGGAAGTCGCCCTCCCAGCCTTCCGCCCTGCTCCCCAGCGTCCCTGGCTTGGCTTCAGCTTGGCGCCCGCCCAGCAGCCAAAGCCAACCTGGGACACTGGGGGGTGGGGATGGGCGGCTCCACGTTCTGACATCTGGCGCGTGCCGGACGTCAGAACATGGAGCCGTCTAACCGCCCTACCCCAGCTTCCCAGCTTGGCTTCAGCTGGGGGCTCCCAGCCAAACCCAAGCCGGGATGCGGGGTGGGGGGAAGGAACGGCTCCACGTTCTGACTTCCGGCACGTGCCGAAAGTCAGAATGTGGAGCTGTCTGATTGCCCTCCCCCAGCTTCCCGGCTTGGTTTCAGCTGGGGGCTCCCAGCCAAAGACAAGCCAGGACGTTGGGGGGGGGGGGCGGCGAACGGACAGGAGGACTTCAGCCAGGAGGACTTCAGGCGAGGGACAGGTAACCTGTCTCCGCCTACCTGGGGTGGGGGGGATACGGTGGGGTGTGTGTGAAAGCAGCTCACCTTGCCTAGGGCGCAAAAAAGCCTGGCACCGGCCCTGCCTAAACGCCTTTGCTCCAAAGTAAATCCCATGCTGCTCAGCGGGGATTACTCTCTAATGAACAGGGCTTTGTTTTCGGTGCTGCTGTAGAGCCCTTTTGCTTGGTAGGGAAACGGCATATGCACATGAATATAAATACTTCGATTCTAAGACGCACTTTTTTTCCCATATAAACATCTCTAAAAATCGTGGGTGTGTCTTAGTTTTTTTTTTCTGTTGGTGGTACTGAAATTAGTGTGCATCTTACAATCGAAGAAATACGGTAACTAAAATATGGTTTGGACTGCAGCCTCAGTGGCATAAGGCGTTCGGAGCCTGCCAGGGTGTAAATTTAAACAAGAACATGATATAGGGATTTTAGAACGCCGGGGAGAGCAATCCTGTAGCCCCTAGACAGTTTCTGGGGTAGGGCAAAGGATAGTTTGGATTCCTTGATCCGAGGTCAGAGGCCCGGCTAGACGGGCTAAAAAAGCCAGTCTAGCAAAAAGGCAGAGTTGGAGGAGCATGGAGGCGAAGATCAGCTCAGCTCTGTGCTCTTCCCGCTCTGCATAGGAAGCCCATCAGCCTCCAAGTTTGGAGGCTGAAGGGAATCCCGATAGGATTGCGCCCTTACTGAAGCACTCAGATTTCTAAAATAGTCTAGAGCATGAGTGGGCAAATTGTGGCCCTACAGATATTTTGGTTTTCAATTCCCATGATCCCTCACTTTTAGCTATACCGCTTAGGGCTGGTGGCAGTCATGGGTCAAAGCATCTGGAGGACCACAAATATTTATGTATTTTATTCATTTATTAAAGCATGTGTATCCCGCCCTATATCACTAGGATCTTAGGGTGGCGTCCAGATAAAATCACACAAAGTATTTGGAGTTGTCGCTAACATGGAGGCCCAAAGGATGGTGTGAGGACACAAGACTCTGAAATGTTTAAGGGCACAATCCTATGTATGTTTAGATGGACAGAAGTCCTACAACTTCCAGCATTCCTCAGCCAGCCATGCTGTCTAAACATCCGTAGGGCATGCAGTGTGGCTGAACAACCCAGCAACAAACCATGGATTCTCAACGTGGTTTGTTTGATTAAAATAAGCCACTCTGCATGGTTAACAGGCTGCCCCGTGGAAAATATCCTGGGTTCAGACGACACACTAAGCCCCAGTTCAACAACAACTGAATGTGGGTCAGCGTGTTGTGCGAACCCAGTCGGTGAATAAATTGATCTATGACTATTTAGGGCCTAATGAAGGCTTAAGATTAGGGCCAGTTCTCAAAGGATCTCTTACAGTGCGTGGAAAGATACAGCTTTGGTTTTATGCCACGAAACTCCCGCGCTATTGATCTACCTTGTCAGAGAAGATGCGTACCGTGACTAGTGCTGATAAATTGGGTTTCTCTCTCTCTTGGGGTATAGCTTCCCAGATGTGATGATGCCCTCTTACTCCCGGAGTTCCTGGTCCTGCGTCTTTTTTATCGTGTACCTTTCCATTGAGCTGTACTTCATTATGAATTTGGTAAGTCACCCGGCTGCAACCATCAACTTCTCATTTCAATGCTTTTCTGCTCGCCACCTTGGAAGAATGCTGGAATGCCCAACGTGAGCTTCCCGTAGCGGTCGTTCTTGTGACACTCTCCGCAAATTGCGCACGGCCGCAATGGCGATTCACGCAAATTTAAAAAAAACAACGTCAGCAACCTGAAACAGTTTCCGGATTTCCGGATGAAAATGTGCGAACGCAAGCCGAGTTGGGGCGCCGTGGAAATTTGGCAAGCCCGAAAAGGGGTGGGTTTCCCAGCCCCGGACATCCCTAGTTCAGACAAGGGTCTTTCCCAGTCCTAGATGGAAATGCCACGGATTGAACTGGGAGCTTTTGCTTGCAAAGCGTGAGCTCTACCAGTGTGCTACCAGTGTAAACTTGCCAAAGGGCAAGTTTAATAGAAAGGATTTCAGCTGAGGCTGGCCAGCCAACCCTTCTCTGAACCTGCTACATCTCGGATCGGAGGACTCCCTTTAGAACAGGTGTGATTTCAGAGCTGGTCTTCAATGACTTTTCTTGTGTGCTGCATTCCGGTGGCCAAATTCGAGTGGCCATCTGCGCTGCTGGTCAGTGTCTTGTGGTAAGCTGCCAGTAGAATAAGAGCATTATCAGACATTTTATAGCAACGTTCGTTACTGGCCTCTTACGGATGTTCGTGGGCCCTTCTGACGCCGCCGTCCGTCTCCCGCTCCTTCTGGCCTTTTTTCTGCGACAAGAAAAGATCCAGAAAATAAGACTCTTTTGGGTTGAAGTGAAATGTGCCACCATTTCCTGCTGTGTGCAGGAGAAGCAGCGGGATAAAAATGCCCGCTGAATGGGTCACGTGGTCATTGTTTACTTCCTCTTCCTTCCCCATGTGAGGAAAGAGGAAGTATTGTGGGACAGAAGTCAAGGGGGGGGGGAACGACAGTAGGGAAATGCGATAACTCTCTAAGACAGGAGACAATCCTTTTGTTGTGAGAAACTCTGCAGGCTTTCTCTACCCCCATTATTATTATTATTATTATTATTATTATTATTATTATTCTTTCTCATAGCGGTTTTTCTAGACGGACATCACAGGCTTTGCCAAGTCATGCTGTCTTTTCTGATTCAGAAATTTCCTGACTATTGAGCATGTTTTAAGTATGATGATACTTAATTTTAACACTTAATTTTAACTTAAATTTAAATTTTACTGTTTTAACTCTATATTTTAATCTTATATCAATTTTGCTGCGTGGTTTTATCCTGGTTGTGCTTTTTATACTGTATTTTGTATTTGTGCTTTTAACCTGTTGGTTGTTTTATGATGGTTTTAATTTTTGTGAACCGCCCAGAGAGCTTCGGCTGTTGGGCGGTATAAAAATGTAATAAATAAATAATAAATAAATAATAAGATGATGTTGATTATCATAATCATTTCTATTATGCCCAGTAGCTGAAGCTCTCTGCGTGGTTTACAACAATTCATAAGGCAATAATATCCAGCATTAAAAGTGCAGCATAAAAAAATTAAATATCCAAAATTTAAAACAGTTTAGACAGCTAAAAACGGTTTCAGTAAAATACTAGACCCGTATAGATGACCCCATCAAATGCCATCAAATGCCTGGGAGTGGAGGGCAGTCTTGACCTGGCACTGAAAGGATGACAAGGTTGGTGCCAGGCAGGCCTCTGTGGGGAACTCATTCCAAGAGTTGGAATGAGGGGCCACCACTGAAAAGGCCCTCTCTCTTATCTCCACTCTCTGAGCCTCCCTTGGAGGTAGAATTTGGAGGGAGGATCTAGATGTTGATCGTAGTGTCTGGGTATGTTTAGGTTTGGAGAAGCATTCCATCAGGTATTGTGGTCCTGAGCCATGTAAGTCTTTATAGGTTAAAACCAGTACCTTGAATCTGGCTTAGGAAGATACAACCAGCCAAAGCAAGGCCAGAAGGCCAGAAGGCCTCGAAACAAGGGACAGGCCAGAATGCTTTGGGCTTCTTGTTAATACATTTATTCTTGCATCCTGAGAACTTGAGAACAAAGCCCTGTGAGTTGAGACTGAAAGAACTGGGCATGTTTAGCCTGGAGAAGAGAAGGCTGAGGGGAGACATGATAGCACTCTTTGAGTACTTGAAAGGTTGTCACACAGAGGAGGGCCAGGATCTCTTCTCAATCATCCCAGAATGCAGGACACGGAACAATGGGCTGAAGTTACAGGAAGCCAGATTCCGGCTGGACATCAGGAAAAACTTCCTGACTGTTAGAGCAGTATGACAGTGGAACCCATGATCTAGGGAGGTGGTGGGCTCTCCCACCCTAGAGGCATTAAAGAGGCAGCTGGACAACCATCTGTCAGGGATGCTTTGATGTGGTTTCCTGCACTGAGCAGGGCGTTGAACTCGATGGCCTTATAGGCCCCTTCCAACTCTACTATTCTATGATTCTATGACCCTTCATTTGATTGTAGGTGGTCTGTGATAGCACTCCTCAAATACTTGAAAGTTTGTCACACATAGGAGAGCCAGGATCTCGTCTTGGTAATCCCACAGTGCAGAACACAGAAAGCTAAATTCTGGCTGGCCATCAGGAAAAACATCCTGACTGTTAGAGCAGTACGACAGTGGAACTAGTTACCTAGGGAGGTTGTGGGCTCTCTCACACTGGAGACATTCAAGAGGCAGCTGGACAACCCTCTGTCGGGGATGCTTTAGGGTGGATACCTGCATTGAGCAGGGGGTTGGACTTGATGGCCTTGTAGGCCCCTTCCAACTCTACTATTCCATGATTTTTGATTCTTTTCTTGGTGTACCTGCTTTGGATGCTCACCTCCCTCTGCTTTTTTTAAGTGGAAGATGCTAACCAGACTGTTCTCTTCTTTGTTTAGCTACTTGCTGTTGTGTTTGATACTTTCAACGATATTGAAAAGATGAAGTTCAGGTCGCTGCTGCTTCACAAGCGCACAGCTATACAGCATGCCTACCGCCTGCTGGTCAGCAAACAGGTATGTGGCACGGGGCACGTGTCCATGCGGAAGGTGTGGCCATCTTTCTAGGTGAACCGGTGAGCCTTCTATCTGCCGAATTCTGTGCAAGTTGAAGCTTCCAAACATTTTCCAAGGGCAGCCCCACATCTAATCGGTTACAGTAATCCAACCTGGAGGTTATCACAGGCCATTTTGTATCCCTTTGGATAGAGATGCATACTTCTTCACACAGTGCGTAGTTAAACTGTGGAACTCACTTCCACAAGATATAGTGATAGCCCCCAATTTGGATGGCTTTAAAAGAGGGTTGGACAAATTTCTGGAGGAGAAGGCTATCAACGGCTACTAGTCCTGGTGGCTATAGGTTACCTCCAGTATCAGAGGCAGTATGCCTGTGTACACTAGCTGCTGGGGAAGATGGGCAGGAGGGTGCTTTTGCACTCGTGTCCTGCTTGTTTATTTCTCACAGGCAGCTGGTTGGCCACTGTGTGAACAGAGTGCTGGACTAGATCAGTTGTTTTTTTTTAGTGTGCAGTTGGACACAAAATGTGCAATTTGAAAAAAAAAAGTGCAGTTGGAAAAAGTGGTGAAAAAAATAAGACACGTGTTATGTGCATGTGTTTATTAAGAATTTAACAAACAATATTCAAAGTCAGGGATGGCATGTAACACAGATTATATAAGGATGCAGGTGAAAGAGCCCTTGATGCATGGTCTGGTCCCTCTGTCTGTGTCTCTGTCCTGTGTACTATTGCTGGTGAGCATCTGCTTCGGGTCGGGAGGTTGTCTGTAGGCCAGGACCGGCCTGCCTCCCAAGGCTTGTGAGAGAGAAGTGTCTGTGCTGATGATGGGTTGGAGTTCACTGATGATCTGTTGCAGCGGTTTCAATTGGGGGCTGCAGGTGACCACCAGTGGTGTCCTTCTCTTGGTCTGTCGTCCTTCCTGGGTATCCGTATGGCCCTGTCAATCTGTCTTTAAGCTTAAGGTGCTACTAGTGTTGGTGATAATCTGTCCAGTCGTGAAAGAGAAGTAATGTGTTTGGCTGGGGCGTGTGTGTGTGTGTGTGTGTGTGACAGGGCATTTGTGCAGTTGGAAAATTTGCTTTTAAAAAACCCTGGACTAAATGGATCCTTGGTCTGATCCAGCAGGGCTCTTCTGATGTTCTTATGATACCCATAAGGTTTTTAAGTTGAACGTTCCACATCTAAGAGTTGGCAACATCCACCATACTCCAGAGAGTCATTTCAACTCCAGAGTTGCTTGGAGATTGCCTCTCTTCGGTCAGGTCTTCCTTAGCACCTTCCGAACTCCAGCTACAACTCAGTACACTAATCTAACTTCGATGGGTGGCGAACGGTGAAAAGGGTTTACCGAGCGTTATCCGCAATCCAGCCAGGTCAGGCTTAGACTAAGGTAAGGCACTGCAGGTGGAAACGTGTTCCTTGTTTCTAGAGACCCTCCGGAATCCCCTTCAAGCAGTTTGATGGCCTGATGCGGTTTTATAAACCTCGGATGAATGCCAGGGACCGCTACCTTACTTTCAAAGCACTGAATCAAAGCAATACGCCTTTAGTCAGGTGAGGAACTTTTTCTTCTTCCTGGGGAACTGCAGGGGCTTCCTAGGATCTTTCAGGGACGCTCTAGGAATTAGGCTTCCGTGGCCAGCACTATAGAGTCAGCACCGACGGCATTCTCCCCCCTTTTTTTCTGGGGGTGCCGCCAGAATGTGGGGATGTGTGAGGGCACCTGCAGCCCAAGGGACGCACCTTTTGCACCCGGGGTTTAAACCGTGCAAAATGTGCATTCAGATGCCCTGCGCCTCTACGCCAGGGTGGGCGATATGCAGCCTCCACTGCCACCCCTCCCCCATTGAAAAAAATAATATATAGGTACATTTTTACATGGCAGCTCCATAGCAAACACACTTACTCTGAGCCTTTCGGTGTTCCATAGCTCCTTTGTAAACCGCCCAGAGAGCTTTGGCTATGGGGTGGTATATAAAAGTAAATAATAATAATAATAATAATAATAATAATAATAATAATAATAATAATAATAATAATTTGAATGCCATTCTGTGCCCCCCCCCAAAAAAACCTTTATTTTATTTTTTCAGCACTGGGTGTATGGGCGGGTGGGGTGGGGGGTATGGGTCACACCTCCCCCTGTGGGAAGTGGGGGGGGGGGGGCTAGATCTTCCAAAATTGCCCACTCTTGCTCTATACATCAGAAGCTTTCAGTTCTGGGGTGAGGGTGGAGGACTTGCCATTGGCAAAGCCTTGACAAGAACTTAAGCCTGCTTCATCCGAGAGCTCTGGCCTGTCTTTGAATTGGAGAATGTAGTGAAATGTGTGATTTCGCGTGAGCTGATGCCCTAAAGGAAAACCCACCTCTTTACGAAGGACACTTTTCTCTTTCAGTCTAAAGGATATGTACGGTTTCTATGAAGTTGTTGGCTTAAATTGGAAGGTACGTTTTGCGTGTTTGTTCGTTATGGTTCCTTGCTTGTTTGCTATGATCTCTTGAGAGCCAGCGTAGTGTAGCGGTTAGACTGTTGGACTGGGAGTCGGGAGATCCAGGTTCTAGTCCCCACTCGGCCATGGAAGCTCACAGGCACAGCCTCTCAACCCAAGCTACCTCACAGGGGTGTTGTTGTGATGATAAAATGGAGAGGAAGAGAAGTGTTATGTATGCCAAGAGGAAAAAAAGTAAATGTAACAATAAATAAATAAATGTAGGCGGTCTGTGGGGTGGCAGACTGGAAGGAGGTGGATGAGGGCACAGCTAAAGAATTGCTTGGGATTGGGGAACAGAAGGGTCTCTTGGAAGGGGCATCTTGTGAAATGCCATGTTTGCTCCCGTTGAAATTGACACTGCTGAAATTGACACTGCAGAAATTGACACTGCTGAAATTGACACTGCAGAAATTGACACTGCTGAAATTGACACTGCAGAAATTGACACTGCTGAAATTGACACTGCTTTGTATCCTGTTCCGTTTCCAGGCGAAAAGAAACCGTGAACATTGGTTTGATGATCTTCCACGGACAGCATTCCTTATTTTTAAAGGTAGGGTTCTGGGCTGTGATTGAGTGCGATCAGAGGCCTTTGCGTTGGCTTTTTGTGAAAGGCCTCATCTACACCAAGCAGGATATTTCACTATGAAAGCAGTATCAAAGCAGTATATAAAAGACAGGAGCCTTACCAAGCAGGATACAGTGGTATGAAATATGGTCTGTGTCAATGGACCCCAACAGTGGTCAGTGCACTTCAATACCACTATAAAGCAGTCGTGTGGCTCCTGCCGTTTATATGCCGCTTTCGTAACACTTTCAAGTGCAATATCCTGTAGATTAGGTCAAAGAGTGACCCCACATTCTCACACATACAAGACAAGTATTTATTTGGGGAGATCACATGTTGAAGAAACAAGGAAGAGTCTTGTGGCACCTCAAAGGCTAACACGTTTATTCTGGCGTGAGCTTTTGCAGAATATAGAGCCCTCCAATTCATGTTCCCCAGTATCCTGCCTCTGATCCTAGAGGTAGCATATAGCCATCATGACTAGTAGCTGTTGGTAGCCTTATCCGCCATACATTTTTCCAATCTACTTTTAAAGCCGCTGTAAGTCCTTTTTGCTTGGGGAAGGGGGACGGGCAAAGAGTAGGCTGAAGCCCCGTTTTGAGCCAGACCCGAATACGAACAGATCTGGGGCCAACCTGAAAATAGGGTGAAGCTTTTTAAACAGACGGAGTTCATACTTCGATCTTTCTTAATTGTGGTCATACGCCGTTTGTATTTCAGTGATGAAAGTACTCCTGCATGTGTGTTTCCGGTAGGGATGTCGGAGAAATCTATTGGGGGGTGGTTTCAATAAATTTCCCTCCCCCCCCCGACTTCTTATTGGTTTCTACTGTGGCACCCAACTCTCACCCTGTAGCTAGTCCAGCCAGTTCACAGATTTTCTGGAAATTTTGCGCATCTTTTAAGGTTCTGCAATTCGTACAAATCTCCGAGCGGTTTGTGCAAGCGACAGCCGAATTCCCCCAATTTGCAGCCCAATTTGCCCATAATTTGTGCAAATTCAAACACCGTGTGCGCAAATTCGACCGTAATTTGCACACATTGCAAACCTTCCCCCGCAAGCAGAAAAAAAGTCTTCAGAGTTCGTGGAAGAGCCTGCAGCTCAGCTCACTGACGTAAAGCCGGCCGTACATGCCGCGGAACTCCCATCGAGCCGAAACCAAAATAAAATAAAATATTGATTTCCCAATGATGGGACATCCCTAGTTCTCAGCCGCCATTTAGTCTTCTCTGTGACATCCCAGTGTGAAAATGCACTTGCAGGCATTGCCGTCACAGCCCCAAGCATTAATCCTCTCCTTAAGAATAAGGGTTCAGTTTTTTTTTTAACACTCACTTGATTTGAAACTAGAGAATAGCTCGGAAGTGCTCTAAAGTAGACGGTGCTACAGACTGGTTTTCCAAAGAAGCCCTGTGCCTTTATGGAACGTTGCCAGAACAGTGGGAAGGAAGGCCCTCCCTTCAGATCGTCAAGCTCTTAACACTGCTTTTCTTCCACGTTCCTCCTTCCAACAGGCATTAACATACTGGTGAATTCCCGAGCCTTCCAGTACACCATGTGTAAGTGTCACATTCTTTTAACTCTGCCTGTTTAGCTGCTCTCCTCCTTCAGCTCATTTGGTGCCCGTGAAGGGGCATTCTACAAGACATTGAAAGCTCTGGACCTGGTCTTTGGGAATCCACAAGAGGGCATGACTTGATTTGTGTGCTATCTGCAGCGCTAATGCGATGGACCAGGTTCTACGCATTGTTAGCCATGAACGAGGGCCTGTGATGTGTGTCGCAGAAGGGAACTTGGCTCTTTGCCCCCTGATGATATGAGAGCCAGCGTGGTGTAGTGGTTAGAGCATTGGACTGGGACTCGGGCGATCTGGGTTCTAGTCCCCTCTTGGCCATGAAGTTCACTGGGTGGCTTTGGGCCAGTCAGTGACTCTCAGCCTGACCTACCTCGTAGGGCTGTTGTGAGGATAAAGTGGAGAGAAGGAGGAGCATGTAAGCCAGCTTGGGTTCCTTTTAAGAGGAAAAAAGACAGGATATAAATGTGATGATGATGATGATGATGATGATGATGACGACGACGATGGGTCTTCAGCCTAGATAGTGTGTGTGCGGTCTCCATCTTAAGTTGAGACCAACAGAATCTGGATATGTCCTGTTGGGCAGGAACTCTCCAAAAGTAGTACAATCAGGTACAGTGTCAGTAAAAGAAGGGCTTCAGTAGTAAATCTTTTAAGAACGGGTGCCTGGTTTTGCTTATTTTCCTCTTCCCTCCCCTCCCCTTTTCCTTGTGTGTTGTGTCTCTTGGATTGTAAGCCTGAAGGGACAGAGGCTGTCCACGGGGACAGGGGCTGGAGACTGCTGCTGGATTGCAGTTTAGCCTGTAGAGCTCCCGATGTGCAGGACTCCAAGGGAGTTGTTCCCCAACATGTCTGGAGGACACCAGGTTGGGGAAAGCGACTGTAATATGCTGGCATTGATGATAAACCCAAAGAGGATTCAGTGGGCATAGGTTTCTACCCCTACATTCTCCTAGCATTTGTTCTAGTAAGCTTGACACAAGGGGGAAAAAGGAGCATATATACTATCCAGGCTGAAGACACCACTTCTATTATTATTATTATTATTATTATTATTATTATTATTATTATTATTATTATTATTATTCAGCTGGCCCTTTTCAGTTCAAGAGCGGGGTTAAAATACTTTTAAAAATTAATTGATATTTTTATTTCGATCTGTTAAAGATACAATTCCAATTGATGATGTAGAAATGATAATTTATTTAATGGCAGCACCCGTATGGCAATAAAACGTAGGGGGAAAGGAGTTAATCCTCCAACAATGAATGAATGAATGAATGGTGCACTAGGATTTGGGATATAGCCTCAGCGACGAAATGAATGAATATGACCAGAGCTGGAGAGGAACGGTCAGCAAAAAACCTTTTTAGTAGAAATTGAAGTCGATCTATTTTATATTGGAATGATAAAAGTGCAGTATTCGATACAACCTTATTTAGTGTTGGGGGCAATTTAAATCAATCATTCTGGGTTCCCGTTTGAAGTACTGAAAGAGCAACGTCTTCACTGAGTTCATGCGTTTGGGTGACCTTTTGACTGCTCGGTGCTATATCTGAAAGATACCTTGATGTTTTCGTTGTGTTATCTAGATACTCTGGTGGCAGTGAACGGCCTCTGGATCCTGGTGGAAACCTTCATGCTGAGAGGTATGGAATTCACTTCTTCCTCCTAATCCCACTGTCCCTCCCTCCTACATGGCTACAATTCCCTTGTTGAGATTGTGCGCTTTCTGCTTTTTCAGATGGAATCTTCTCCCGGGATGTCCCTTGGAGTTACATTGTCTTCCTTACAAGTAAGACTCGGTTTTGCCTTCTCTAACGTTCACATTTTATCAAGCTGAATTGGCAGTTGGCATGGGCCTATGATTTTGAGGGGGACTAATCCGAGTCCCCCTGGGCAAAGTTGTTTGGTTTTTCTGTTGTTGATGATGAATTTGCCCAAAGAGAAGCACGTAAAGCATTTCTATTGTTTATTTATTACATTTATATACCGCCCCACAGCCGAAGCTCTCTGGGCGGTTCACAAAAGTTAAAAACAGCAAACATTAAAAAGTATACAAAATTTAAAAACCATCAGAAACATAAAAACAACAGTATAAAAACAACAGTATGCATTTTAAAAACAACAGTTCTGGGGGCCGTTAAAAAACAAACTTCGCGTTGTTAAATGCTGTTAAATGCCTGGGGGAAGAGAAAAGTCTTGATCTGGCGCCGAAAGATAACAGTGTTGGTGCCAGGCGAGCCTCATCAGGGAGATCATTCCATAATTGGGGGGCCACCACTGAAAAGGCCCTCTCCCTTGTTGCCATCCTCCAAGCTTCCCTCGGAGTAGGCACTTGGAGGAGGACCTTAGATGTTGAGCGCAGTGTACGGGTAGGTTCATGTCGGGAGAGGCATCCCATCAGGTATTGCGGTCCCAAGCAATATGGTTGTCTAGCTAGGTTCCAGTGGCCACAGGACTGCTCCCTCCGTCTGTTGCAGCAAAACCATGAACATGTTTTGGAGCACC
The DNA here is from genome assembly GCF_023053635.1 of Elgaria multicarinata webbii. NCBI lineage: Eukaryota > Metazoa > Chordata > Lepidosauria > Squamata > Anguidae > Elgaria > Elgaria multicarinata. The sequence continues at coordinate 16,040,125 of NC_086188.1, read as the reverse complement.
TGAAATATTAACAGTTACTATCGCACAAGCTTTTGTAGACCGTGGTTCAGCTCTTCGGGATGGTGGGAATTGTAGGTCAAAACAGCAGTGGCCCACCGCTGGTGTATAGGACTGCAGCCTTAGGGTAGCATCTAATATTAGTCCTACCTAGAGTAGACCCATTGAAATGAATGGGACTTAGGTTAGTCATGACTAAGCTACGTCCCATTCATTTCAATGGGTCTACTTTACATTAGACACTACCCTTAATCCCAAAAGCGATATCTGATTTTCAGGTTGAAATACTTTTTTGACATTCTGTCCTCTTGTGTCTACAGTCTATGGGGTTGAGGTACTACTGAAGATCACTGGATTGGGGCCTATAGAGTACCTGTCCTCTGGTTGGAACCTGTAAGTGTGTCATTGCAAAGGGGGCTCAGGGGGGATGAAGCCTCACCAGTTGTGGTTACAACAACTGGGATTGTTTAGCTTGGAAAAAAGGAGGCTAAGGGGAAACAGCACAGAGGTGTACAAAATGATGCACAGTGTGGGGAATGTGGGTAGGGAGACATTTTTCTCCCTCTCTCAAAATACTAGGACCCAGCGGGGTCATCCCATGAAGCTGATTGGTGGGAGATCCAGGACAAAAAAAAAAGGAAGGACTTCTTCACACAGCAAATAGTAAAATTATGGAACTCACTACCACAAGATGTAGTGACGGCCACCAATTGGATGGCTTTAAAAGGGGGTTGGATAAGTTCCGGGAGGAGGCTATCATTGGCTACTAGCCCTGATGGCTATGTGCTACCTCCAGTATCAGAGGCAGTAAGCCTGTGTGCACTAGTTGCTGGGGAACATGGGTTGGAGGGTGCTGTTGCACCATGTCCTGCTTTATTGGTCCCTGGTCGACAGCTGGTGGGCCCCTGTGTGAACAGAATGCCGGACTGGATGGACCCTTGGACTGATCCAGCAGGGCTCTTCTTATGTTCTTATGTTCTGGCTTTGATCTTTCCAGCTTTGATTTTTCGGTCACCCTGTTTGCGTTCTTGGGTCTCCTGGCCCTGGCTTTCGACATGGAGCCGTTCTACTTCATCGTCGTTCTGCGGCCCCTGCAGTTACTCAGGTGAGTCGACGGTCGAACACGGAGAGAGAATGGCGAAGGGGAGCCGGATGGATTCCTTCCTCCTGAAGTGGGATGAAGGACTTGGCTCATGGACGGAGAGGCCAGGCTGAGGGTAGGAGAAAGCTGAGAACACTTGTGACACAGTCCCTACATTGCATGAAGAAGGCCCCAGGCCCAACCCCTGACACCTCCAGTTTATTTATTATTTCTTAGTCATATTCATATATTGCTTTTTATAAAAAAATCAGCTAAAGCGCGGGTGGGCAGCACGCATGGCCCACCCTCAACCCGGCTGCAAATCATGCTGCGTCACTGAATTCAAGGGGAAGTGACGTCTGTAGCGCTATGGAGCGCCAAAAGTTTAAATTTAGCTCTTTTGCAGGCTAAATTTCAGCCTTTTAGGAACCCAGGAAGCTGCCTTATACTGAGTCAGAGCATTGGTCCATCTAGGCCAGTATTGTCGACACGGGCTGGCAGCAGCGTCCGGCAGGATTCTTTCCTCTCCCTACCTGGAGAAGCCGGGGTTCAAATCTGGGACCTTCTGCAGGGAAAGCAGGTGCTGTATTACACTGAGCTATGGTCCCATCGCACTACAGAGCACCCAAAGAGTCGGCTTTAGCTCATTTGCAAGCTTGATAGCACTACGGATGCCAATTTTTTTTCTCTGGCACCCATGGAGTGCGATCGGGTGGTGGTGGGGGGAGAGCAAAAATGGCCTCCAGACCTCCCACAGTGGCTCACTCCTTAGTTAAAGGATCTGAGGTTGCAGAGTTGGGAAAGACCTCTGCTGATATCTTGGCTGCTGCTTTTACGTTGAGTTAGTTGGACGCCTCCTTTAGTTCCCTGCTCTGAGTGCTTTTTCCCATTGTGGCTTTTTACAAGTCATTCATTTATTACAATACTGTACCACCCAATGGGTGAAGCTCTCTGGACAGTTTACAAAGATTAAAACCTTAAAAATACATCATCATCATCATCATCATTATTATTATTATTATTATTATTATTATTATTATTATTACTACTATTTTAAAAAAACATTTATTTATTTATTTATTTTATTGCATTTATATCCCGCCTTTTCTCCTCCAAGGAACCCAAGGCGGCGTACATAATCCTCCTTCTTCTCTCCACTTTATCCTCAAAACAACAACCCTGTGAGGTGGGTTGGGCTGAGAGTCAGTGACTGGCCCAGAGTCACCCAGTGGGTTTCCATGGCCGAGTGGGGACTAGAACCCGGATCTCCCGACTCCCAGTCCAACACTTTAGCCACTTCACACACAAACATAAAAACAAGTTCACACAACATACTAACCCACCATGGGTAATTGTGTTTTCTTAACGCAGCATGTTTTCCTCAGGATGGGTTAACATGTTGTCTGAACTCAGTGCGGGTTATTAACCCTGCAGTGTGGGTTTATTTTTCCTCAAACAAGCCACCTTGAGTACCCAAAGAGGCCAGGTTCACACAACAAGCTAACCCATCATGGGTTATCGTGTTGTCTGAACTCAAACGTATTTTCAGCAGGATGGGTTATTGTGTTGTCTGAATGCAGCATGATGATTATTATTATTATTATTATTATTATTATTATTAATTTATTTTATTTATTGCATTTCTATACCGCCCAACCTCTCTGGGCGTTTTACAAATTTAAGACAATTCAAAACAAAACAATAGTATAAAACCATAATATAAAATACAATACAAAAACACAACCAAGATAAAAACAGCAGCAATGCAAAAATACAAATTTAAAATAGATTTGTGTTTTTTTTTAATTTTTTGATGCAGGGTGGCTTGTTACCCCATACAGTGAGTTTTCCCCCCTCAAACAAGCCATCTTGAGAACCCATGGCTTATTGTTGGGTTGTTCAGGGTGGGTTAATAATACACACTGCACGGTCAGGGCTGGTGCCAGACTATTTTGCGCCCTAGGCAAGGTGAGCTACTTTCACTAACATCCCCCCCCCAAAAAAAAATTTGCCAACTTTGATTTTTAAGAACATATGTTTCCTGGAAAAAATAAGCACAAAACGTGAAACTGCTAAATTTATTTTAAAGTGCAAGAAATACGTCATGCCAATTATAGCAAACAAATTGGAAAGGAACGCCTATGGGTCTAAAATGCATTATTTAGTAGGAATATCACCTCCAAATCATACCCCACAACTCACACACGTGCGCACACACGCACTCAGCATCACTCACTCCAAACAAACACATTGCATGAACACATGCATTCACTCAAAGACCCCATGCACCCAGACATTCTCATTCTCTCTCTCTCTCTCTCTCTCTCTCTCTCTCTCTCTCTCTCTCTCTCTCTCTCTCTCTTTTTCTTCCGGGTGCATTCCGGAAGTCCGAACGTTGAGCCGCCCCACCCTGGCTTTGCTTTGGCTGGGCGGGCGTGGGGCGCCATCTCGCCCGCCCAGGCCCAGCTGAATCCTCGGGCCCGGCCGGCTCACAGCCAACACGCATGAGTGCTGCGCTGTGCCCGGCGCCCCTCTTAGCTTGGCACTCTAGGCAGCCACCTGAGTGGCCTCTATGGTAGCACCGGCCCCGTGCATGGTTAGCGAGCCACCATGCGGAAAACGCACTGCATTCAGAAAACGTGATAACCCATCCTGTGGAAAATGTCCTGCATTCAGACAACACAATAACCCACAGTTAAAACAACAACCTTTGCTGGGTGGGTTCGCGTCTTAAGTGACCCAGCCACGGAGGCAGAACTATAAATGTTTTTCTCTCTCTCTTGTTGCAGGCTGTTTAAGTTGAAGAAACGTTACCGGAATGTCTTAGATACCATGTTTGAGCTGTTTCCCAGGATGGCCAGGTACTGAGAATGAAGGGAAATTCCTGCCTCTTTGCCTGTCAAGCAAGGAAGTGGTAGCAATGATGAGAAAGTTAAGGAGCAATAGCAGGTAGACTCACTGAGGGAAGGTGTCTTATTGAGGATGGCGTGCTCAAGACCCCTCCAAAACCCAGAGCCGGATCTGAGCCAGGTTAAAAATTTCAAAGTCCCCCTATTTGCTCTTGAGTGTGTTTGAAGTCAGATTGCTTTCAGAAAATGGCGGATGCCATTTTCAAATGTATTTTTATTTACTTAAATACACCTCGCTTTTATCGCAGTTTGTGTAGGAGGCTGATCAGGGTGGTCAAAGACAAATTGGAAGAATAAAATTAACAGGGTGCAGCAGTTAAAAACACAACAGCAGGCTCTATAAACAGAGGAAGAGCCAAGATGAACAGCTAAACCCAGTCAAAGGCTCAATGCAATCATTTTTACTTGGACCCTGTTCAGGCGACACGCTCAGCCGGGGTGTTTAAGCCTTTTGAGCTGAACATTATGGCTTCGCGTGTCATGTGAACCATTCCTAACCATGGTGGCTGCATAACCACGGTTTAAACACATTCACTAATCATTTGCTGCAAATGGGTTAGCGGCCTAACCATGGCTTAGCGTGTTGTCTGAACTCCAGGCATTTGTCTAACCCCCTTTGAGAGCCACCCAAATTGGTGGCCATCGCTACATCTTGGGGTGTCCTGGTGCTAGCAAGAAATGGAGTGAATTCCCATAGTGTACCATAAATTTCGTAATACAAAAGCCGTGATTTGGTTTTGCTGATCCATGGCTTTCTTTTCTCCAGCCTAGGCTTAACGCTGCTCATCTTCTATTACTGTTTTGCCATCATTGGCATGGAGTTCTTCTCGGGAAAACTCTACCCAAACTGTTGCAAGTAAGTATCTGGCACTGACCTTCCATCTGGCACAGGGCTGGGCAGAAGGTATGTGTAGATCCACTTGTGAATCTCTGGGTGGCTTGCAGTAGATCACCAAGGATTCCGGACTCCCACTTGTTCAATACCAGCAGCGGGAAAATGACTCTTCCCTGTCCCGAACAGTTGGAATCCAAATAGAACGACACCATCTTCAGCATCTTCCTTAAAGGCAACGAAGTGATATGAAGAAAGTGATAAACACTTCTCACTGAAATGAACAAAACTTGGGGTAACCAGGAGTAGATCTGGATGTTAAGGGGGAAGAAGCCACCTTTCCCTCGCTTTGGGCGTCCCGGTCACATGACCACAATTTCCTAAATTACCTGGAAGCTATAAAGGGTGCCATGTTGTGCCATGGGTTAGTGTGTTGTCTGAGCGGCAGGCCAGTTGAACACAGGAATAATTCAGTGTGGTGTAGTGGTTAGAGCGAAGGTGGGCAAACTGTAGCCCTCTAGATGTGGGGCTTCCTGCTCCCATCTGCCGCAGCCCACTCACCCCTGGGTCTAGGACAGGCCTGAGTTCAAATCTCCGCTCTCAGCCATGAAGCTCCCTGGGAGATCTTGGGCTACTCATAGAATCATAGAATAGTAGAGTTGGAAGGGGCCTATAAGGCCATCGAGTCCAACCCCTGCTCAATGCAGGAACCCACCTTAAAGCATCCCTGACAGATGGTTGTCCAGCTGCCTCTTGGCCTCTAGGGTGGGAGAGGCCACAACCTCCCTAGGTAACTGGTTCCATTGTCATACTTGCTCTAACAGTCAAGAAGTTTTTCCTGATGTCCACCCGGAATCCGGCTTCCTGTAACTTGAGCCCATTATTCCATGTCCTGCACTCTGTGCTGAATGAGAAGAGATCCTGGCCCTCCTCTGTGTGATGACCTTTCAAGTATTTGAAGAGTGCTATCATATCTCCCCTCAATCTTCTCTTCTCCAGGCTAAACATGCCCAGTTCTTTCAGTCTCTCTTCATAGGGCTTTGTTTCCAGACCCCTGATCATCCTGGCTGCCCTCCTCTGAACACGCTCCAGTTTGTCTGCGTCCTTCTTGAATTGTGGAGCCCAGAACTGGATGCAATACTCAAGATGAGGCCTAACCAGGGCTGAATAGAGGGGAACCAGTACCTTGCATGAATTAGAAGCTATGTTTTTATCAATGCAGCCCAAAATAGCATTCGCTTTTTTTGCAGCCACGTCACACTGTTGGCTCATATTCAGCTTGTGATCTACAACAATTCCACAGTGTCTCAGTCTACCTGACCTCACAGGGTTGTGGTGGGGCGAAAGGCAGGGCAGGGAAGAACCGTATACTCCGCCCCGAGCTCTTTGGAGAAAGGGTGGAATGGAAATGTTTTAACTCCTGATGACGATAACACAGCTCTTTGAAGCAACTGGCTTGACCTGACTCTTTGGCCTCCAGGACACAGCATGACACCCTTCGAGCTTCTGAGACATGGAAACAATCCCTGGGCAATTTCCTTTTCCCTGCTTCCCAAGGTGCCTTGCACCATCCCGCAATGTGCTGGTAATTGTTGTTTTTTCAAGCGACAGTCAGCCATTTTGTTCCTGCTTTTCCTTGCAGCGCCAGCACAGTGGCGGATGCCTATCGCTGGGTGAACCGCACGGCCGGGAACCGGACGGTGATGGAAGAAGGCTACTACTATCTCAACAACTTTGACAACGTTTTGAACAGTTTCGGTAAGAAGAGCCCCGCAGGGACCGCTGCGGGGGCACCAGGGTGTAAGGGTGACCTCTGTGGGTCAAGCATTCCTGTTGGGAACGTGGTGCACGGATCTATGCAAGAAACTAGGGTTGAGATAGAGATTGGGCCCATTCAGAAACATGGAGGGCCCTGTGGTTAGCTTAACCATGCTTCTCTGTGGTTAGCACTAATCGCAAGCCGTACGCTCGCTCACGACATTGTTAACCCTGAGGACTCAGTTAGATGAGCGCCTGAGTCCTCTGAAGGCTCCGTCCTGTATCCCATCAGCCCTTGTGCTAAGAGAGCCGGAAGTTGCACGATTTATGCTATTTAGGCCACTCTTTAACCACAGTTGCATCTCATAAGATACCTTAAGTCAAAGTTGGTACTACTAACCCTGCTACAGAACAGGGTTAGTGAAGCAGACCACAACGTGGTTAGCGGAGTCACCTGGTTAAGGAAAACACATGTCAGATACTACTACTACTACTACTACTAATAATAATAATTTATTTATTTATTTATTTCTTACCCGCCTCTCTCTTTGGATCGAGGCGGGGAACAACATTAGTACAACACATCAACGCATCTTAACAATTCTTGGTTTCACATTCAACTGGGTCGGCCTGCCAGAAAAGGCTAGTCTTTAAAGCTGTCTTAAATTCAGAGAGAAAGAGAGAGAGTTAAGTTTACCATTCTCCTCTGGCAAGCCAATCTGTGAAACACAGACGGAACAGATTCAACACCGTATGCACAGTGCCCTGTGCATACACTCGCAGTGCCCTTTTCTGCTGCCTCCTATTGCACTCGGCTGGTTCTCGTGGGCAGCTGGTTGGCCTCTGCGTGAACAGAGCGCCAGATTAGATGGACCCTTGGTCTGATCCAAGATGGCTCTTAACTTTCTTAACAATCATAGAATAGCAGAGTTGGAAGGGGCCTACAAGGCCATCGAGTCCAACCCCCTGCTCAATGCAGGAATCCACCCTAAAGCATCCCTGACAGAAGGTTGTCCAGCTGCCACTTGAAGGCCTTTAGTGTGGCAGAGCCCACAACCTCCCTAGGTAACTGATTCCATTGTCGTACTGCTCTAACAGTCAGGAAGTTTTTGACAATGACAATTAAAACGTTTTCTCTCTCCTCCCCTTCACCCCCCGTTTTTCTTTATCTAGTTACCCTGTTTGAGCTGACAGTTGTCAATGACTGGTACATCATCATGGTGAGTAGCACCTGGAGTGGGTTGGGTTGGTCCCTCCTGAGAGTTGTCCTCCGTAATAATGTGTGTGACTCCCTGATGTCTACATCCGCACTGCCCACTGTTTCAGTACCTTTCAGTTCCTCGGCATTGCCAAGCGTATGCCAAGCATCTGGAGATGAAAGCCAACAGATCCCACGTGGTTAGGGCAGTAAGAGTGTTGGATTATAAAGCCAAGGAGACACGCGGCAGTACCCAACTGTAGCATTCCATTAGCGTAAATGACGTTGTGCTAGAGGAAACTAGGTTCCAACCTATGCGCGAGAGGAGAGCCCAACTGAAGTTAAGTTTGCGGGAGCGTGGTTGCACGTGGTGGTACCCAACTGGCTGTGCGATATGCTTACATGACCCGTTGAGGACCCCTGTAATGCAACTCGTTGCGCAACGGAAAGATTTGGAGGGGTTCTGCTAGCGCTATTTGAGTTTCCAAAATGGTGCTGTTGGATACTGCCCTTGGGTTCGGATCCGCATTTGAGCATGAAGCTCTCTGGGGTTGTTGTGAGGATTAAATGGTGGGTGGGCAGTAGAGCTGTGCCCACTGCCCTGAACGTCTTGCAGGAAGGATGGGATAAAAATATAATTAGATGAGAGCCCGTGTGGCGTAGTGGCTAAAGTGCTGGACTGGGAGTCGGGAGATCCAGGTTCTAGTCCCCACTCGGCCATGGAAACCCACTGGGTGACTCTGAGCCAGTCACAGACTCTCAGCCCTGTTGAGTTATGGCTTTATAAGCTGTTTAGTTATTGTACAGACTGGGCTTCTGGCACATAACCTTTTGTGTTAAGTTTCTGTCTGGGCCCTTACAGAAACTAGCAGAGTTTACAGCGGTTCTCAGCCAAGTCAGCAAAGACGTGAATTAAGACAGAGATTTGTATAGGTTAAAATAAACCTTTTTACTGGCAAATAAATATAATTTAGTTATGGCAATACAGATACAAATGCTTACAAATGGTCAGTCAATACAGCTCACATGAGGGACATGGAAGTTAGAAGTTATACATGCACTTGAAAATACATTTACTTTTATAGGCAACCTGTACAATGATGCAACTCCCTGCAACCCTTAATTGAAGACAATCAGTTAAACAATTATTCAATTATGACACTCAATGTCCAGGTGTAGAGTTGACCTTTAAGTTTCTGCTGAGTCTTCTGTTCCTCCAGATCCTCAGCAATTAACAAATCAATGGAAAACATAACCAGGATCCATTCCAGGATCCAACAAGCCCAACCTACCTCACAGGGTTGTTGTTGTGAGGATAAAATGGAGAAGAGGAGGAGGATTATGTACGTTGCCTTGGATTCCTTGGAGGAAAAAAAGGTGGGATATAAATGCAATAATAAATAAATAAATAAATATTTTTTAAAAAATCAATAATAGATAAAAAGTTTTGGAAATTTGTTTATTTGTTAATTATTGCATTTATATTGGTTTTTTTCCTCCAAGGAACCCAAGGTGGTGTACATAATCCTCCTCCTCTCCATGTTATCCTCACAACAACAACCCTGTGAGGTGGGTTGGGCTGAGAGTCTGTGACCGGACCAGTCACCCAGTGGGTTTCCACGGCCGAGTGGGGACTAGAACCCGGATCTCCTGACTCCCAGTCCAACACTTTAACCACTACACCACACGGGCTTTCATTAAGTGCTGATCAGCCATACTTCTCATTGAGTTGAACCACCTCTTTTTAGCAACATCGCTAACTGATATTGTTAAGAAAGGGTCCATTTAGCGAAGGGTGGACTTTGAACGGTTGAACCGAGTGAACCCAAAGGCTAGCAGGACATGATGGATAAAACAACTTTCCTCTATTTATTTCGTTATTTATTTCAAGTATTTCTTGTACCGGCTTTGATATTATTTATCCCTGGGCAGTTCACAATGTAATTTAAAACAAAACAATAAAAAATGCGTAGCAAAAAACTAATTAAAGGTAAAACAGCACCATTAGCGCAGTGCAATAATTAGCACAATTAAAACAGCAATTCGAGGGTGTTTTTTTTAAAAAAAAAGATAGCAAATCTCCCAAAGGTATTTTAAAGTACGAACCATCAAAATGCCTAAAGGTGCAATTCTATGCATGTTTAGACAGAAAAAGGTCCTACAATTCCCAATATGCTCCAACAAGCCATGGCTGGCTAGGGCATGCTGGTAGTTGTAGGAATGCTGTGATTTGAAGGATTTCTTTCTGTTTGAATATGTATAGGATTGCGCTTTAAGGGTCTTAGGGAGAAATTCGTTTCATGCTTTCGAATCTTTAAAAAATGGTACAAAAATGTGTATATTAGGTAAATATGCAATCAAAAATGTGCATGTTGGTAAAAAAAAAAACTTTATAAAGATGTACCCAGTTGGGAAAATGGCTTCCAAAAGTGTGTGTATTGTGTAGGATCATGCCCTTAGAGAATAAAAATGTCTTAACCTGTTGCCTAAAAGATACTAAAGTGGGCAGCAGGCAAGTCTTGTTCGAACCACAGGGCGGCTTCTTAACCATGCACACTGCATGGTTAACAAGCCACCCTGCAGAAATTGTCCTGGGTTCAGACAACACGCTAACCCACAGTTTAAGAAATAAGACCACATTACGCCAGTCCTTTTACAACTTCATTGGCTGCCAGTCCAGGTCCCGGCCCGATTCAAAGTGCTGGTATTAACATTTAAAGCCCTAAACGGCTTGGGGCCATGCTATCTGAAGGAACGCCTCCTCCCGTATGTACCTGCCTGGACCCTAAGGGCATCCTCAGAGGTCCTTCTCCGTGAGCTCCTGCCAAAGGAAGTGAGGCAGGTGGCTACCAGGAGGAGGGCCTTCTCTGCTGTGGCACCCCGGCTGTGGAATGAGCTCCCTAAGGAGGTTCGCTTGGCACCTACATTATATGCCTTTAGACACCAGGTGAAGACCTTTTTATTCTCCCAGCATTTTAACAGTCTATAAATAAATTTTAACTTGATGTTTTAAAGTTGTAATTTTGCATTGCTGCTGTTTTTATTTGGTTGAGCTTTTATATTGTATTTTATATGATGGTTTTATACTGTTGTTTTATACTTTGAATGTTTTTAATTTTTGTGATAAATAAGCCACAGTTCAGCAACAAGCCACACCCGGTCACTGAGTGTGGGTTAACATGTTGTGTGAACAGCCCCATAGAGTAAAATGAGGATGAATGAAGGGCTTGTTCTGGAAGCAGGCAAATAGATGCTAGATTTAACCTTGAACTCTGTATCGTCCCTTGTCAAGCCCGTGTGGTGTAGTGGCTAAAGTGTTGGACTGGGAGTCGGGAGATCCGGGTTCTAGTCCCGACTCTTTTATGGAAACTCACTGGGTGACTTTGGGCCAGTCCCAGACTCTCAGCCCAACCTACCTCACAGGGTTGTTGTGAGGATAAAATGGAAAGGAGGAGGATTATGTATGCTGCCTTGGGTTCCTTGGAGGAAAAAATGCGGGATATATATGCCATAATATAAATAAATAAAGGCAAAACTGAAGTACTTTGGCCACATCATGAGAAGACAGGATACCCTGGAGAAGATGCTGATGCTAGGGAAAGAGGAAGGCAAAAGGAAGAGGGGCTGACCAAGGGCAAGATGGAGGGATGATATTCTGGAGGTGACGGACTTGATCTTGGGGGAGCTATGGGTGGCGACGGCCGACAGAAAGCTCTGGCGTGGGCTGGTCCATGAAGTCACAAAGAGTCGGAAGCGACTGAACGAATAAACAACAAACATAAATAAATAAAATAAAATATATGGTTTTCTCTTTCCCTGTGGCCAGTATTCCCTGTGGCCTTGAAGGAAAAAAAAAGCAGGCTAGAAATGCAATAACAATAACAACAACAACAAAAATAATACATTTATAGAAGTCTTTTTTCTTGAGCTTTTTGGTTGGTTTGTTCATTCATTTTGCATGCCCCCAACCCTTTTCCTTGCTTTCTCAGGAAGGGGTGACATCAGAGACCTCTCACTGGAGCCGCCTGTACTTCATGATTTTCTATATTGTGACGATGGTATGTGGAGTCTCCAACCTGGATATTTTGTAAAGCAGTTCCGTGAGTGCTTTGTGTGCGTGTGCGAGTTTAGGCAGGAGAGAACGGAAGCATTCTGCAACTCAGCTTGATGAACTCCGCCGTTGCGCCCATCCGGACACTTCTAATTCCGTCATTTTCGGTTTGCTCTTCTGTCCCTTTCTCTCTTTATATTTGAAATATTTAAGAGCTTCGAAAGGGAAACACACTTATTCAGCATTCCCCAACCTGTTGTCCTTCAGATATGCTGGGCTGAAATTCCAGGAATGATGGGAGTTGTAATCCAGCACATTTGGGAGACACCAGGATGGGGAAAGCTTTAATGAATCCATAAACCCACAAATGCCTTAAACCCTTGTTTTACCCAATCTCTGGCCACGAAAAGTCAGTTTGAGTAAAGTGCTAAAATACCGCTGCTTTCCTAACCTTTCCATGGCCTTGCAGAGATGCCATGCTGTCTGGGGATGATGTGAGTTGTAGTTCAACACATCTGGAGGACACCCAGTTATTAGGCTGAGCTGTTTTTCTATGTGGACTGGATGAGGGCCAAGAAACGGGGATTCAATCCAGACAAGACAGAGGGATTGCTAGTGGGTGATTTGTCTGTCCGGCGAGGTGATGGGCAGCCTGTTCTGGATGGGGTTGCACTCCCCCTAAAGGATCGGGTTCACAGTTTGGGGGCTGCTCTTGGATCCAGAACTGTCACTTGAGGCACAGGTGAACTCAGTGGCAAAGAGCACCTTTTATCAGCTTAGGCTGATATACCAACTGCGCCTTTATCTGGACAGAGATAGCCTAGCTACAGTTCTCCATGCTCTGATAACCTCTTGTTTGGATTACTGCAATGCGTTATACATGAGGGGCTGCCTTTGAAAACAGTCTGGAAACTTCAGCTGGTCCAAAACCAGCCAGTAAGATTGTTAACGAGGACTGGCCAATAAATCCACATTATGCTAGTCCTTTTCCAGTTGCACTGGCTGCCACTCCATGTCTGGGCCCAATTCAAAGTGCTGGTATTAACATTCAAAGCCCTAAATGGCTTGGGGCCAGGTTATCTGAAGGAACACTTCCTCTCATATGTACCTGCCTGGACCCTAAGATAATCTTCAGGGGTCTTTCTCCGTGAGCCCCTGCCAAAGGAAGTAAGGCAGGTGGCTACTAGGAGGAGGGCCTTCTCTGCTGTGGCACCTTGGCTGTGGAATGAGCTCCCCAGAGAGGTTCACCTGGCGCCTCCTTTTGACACCAGATGAAGACCTTTTTATTTTCTCAGCATTTTAGCATTCTAGTCTTTTAACTCTGCTGTTTTAAATCCGATTTTAAATCTGTAAAATCTCTGCATTGCTGTTTTGTTTTACTCCGGTTGTACTTTTGCATTGTGGTTTTATATTGTGACTTCCAAGTTGTACTTGATGGTTTTAATTTTTGTGTACTGCCCGAAGACCTTCGGCTATTGGTGGGTATAGAACCAAAATAAATAAATAAATGTCCACTTACCCTTTAAAAAAATAAAAATTCTTCCTTCCTTCCCAGGTGGTGATGACAATAATTGTAGCCTTTATATTGGAGGCGTTTGTGTTCCGCATGAACTACACCCGAAAGAACCGAGATTCGGAAGGTCCGTGAGTCATGTTTGCAACTTGCTGCATAGTGTGTCTTTCTGATCCCATGTGGCCAGTATCGTACTGCCCTTATACAAATCTAGGGTGCGACCACACTTAGAGTACTGTGTACGGTTCTGGTCACCACACCTAAAAAAGGATACTATAGAGCTGGAAAAAGTGCAGAAAGCAGCAACTAAAACGATTAAGGGGCTGGAACATCTCCCCTACAAGGGAAGGTTACATCAACTGGGATTGTTTGGGAAAAAGGAGGCTCAAGGGAGACATGATAGAGGTGTACAAAATTATGTATGGTATGGAGAATGTGGACAGGGAGACATTTTTCTCCCTCTCTCAATATACTAGAACCCGGGGTCATCCCATGAAGCTGATGGGTGGGAGATTCAGGACAATTTAAAGGAAGGACTTCTTCACACAGCACATAGTTAAATTATGGAATTCACTACCACAAGATGTAGTGATGGCCAGCAATTTGGATGGCTTTAAAAATGGGTTGGATCAATTCCTGGAGGAGAAGGCTATCAAGGGCTACTAGCTCTGATGGTTATGTGCTACCTCCAGTATCAGAGGCAGTAAGGCTGTGTGAACCAGGTGCTTTGGAACATCGGTGGGAGTGTGCTATTGTACCATGTCCTGCTTGTTCATCCCTGGCTGATGGCTGGTTGGCCACTGGGTGAACAGAGAACTGGACTAGATTTATTTTATTTATTTATTTAATTACATTTATATACCGCCCCACAGCCGAAGCTCTCTAGATGGACCCTTGGTGTGATCCAGCAGGGCACTTCTGATGTTCTTAACCCAGTCCTGCTGGAGCATGTTCAGAGGAGGGAAAGGAGGAGGATCAGGGGTCTGGAAAGAAAGGCGTATGAGGAGAGACTAAAAGAACTGGCATGTTTAGCCTGGAGAAGAGAAGGCTGAAGGGAGACATGATAGCACTCTTCAAGGACTTGAAAGGTTGTCCCACAGAGGAGAGCCAGGATCTCTTCTCAATCATCCCAGAGTGCAGGACACGGAATAATGGGCTCAAGTTACAGGAAGCCAGATTCCGGCTGGACATCAGAAAAAACTTCCTGTTAGAGCAGTGCGACAATGACCTAGGGAGGTGGTGGGTTCTCCCACCCTAGAGGCCTTCAAGAGGCAGCGGGACAACCATCTGTCAGGGATGCTTTAGGGTGGATTCCTGCATGGAGCAGGGGGTTGGACTTGATGGCTTTATAGGCCCCTTCCAACTCTACTATTCTATGATTCTATGAATCCTTCTTTTGCCTGTTGGGTAGGCCAGGCAGACCTAGCTCCTCCTTTGTAGAGCCCAACTCCATGTGTGTGTGAAATGTATCGGATCTGAGCCCCTCGGCACTTTCTTTCCCTTACCACTGTTCAGTAGCAAGCCTCGTCCTTGCCTTTCCCCTCTACAGAAGACAGTGGCATTGTATTCGAGAGGGACGTCTCCAAGGAAGAAATTACGGCCGTAGCAGAGCTGTACGGGAGGAACTGCAGTGCTTCGGCTGCCGGCCAGCTGCTCAAGGTCGTTTCCCAGATGGATCGTCACCGGGTGAGGAACGGGGGACGGAGGCTGTAGCATCTTGTGCTCGCACTTTTCCATGTAACTGCTGCCTTCTCCCTCCTGTTCACCCCTTCCCCTTTTGGATTCCCCTACAAGACAATACGCGGAACCGTTTCTGTGAACGTCAAAGGTTATCCCTGTGTGACGGCTCATCCTTGAGGATGATACTTGCTTCACGTATCACCTTTTTCCTGCACAGCGTAGGAAAGGATAAAATCGCCAGTCTGGGGAGCCGAGACTGGCGGCAATTTCCCATGATTGCTGCTTAGGGACAGGATAAATGTGTGCATGTGAGGGGTGTATAATGTTCACATATAACAGTGTACAGTGTTTCCACCCATGTACACGCTGGCATAGGAAAGCAATCACGTAGAGATGAACCCATTTGGTCTGCAGGTTCTGGTAGTCAGAAGTGGCAGCTGCCCAGAAAACTAAAGCCAGCCCATCTGTTGAAACGCCCTTAGGCAGGTCCCGGGGTCCTTGTGTTCTCCTGTTGCACCACATCCTGCTTTGTTAGTCCCTGTCCGATGGCTGGTTGGCCATTGGGTGAACGGAGTGCTGGACTAGATGGACCCTTGGTCTGATCCAGCATCAGGGCACTTCTGATGTTCTTATGGTTAAAACAAAAGTTCATTTATCCAGACTTGACCTGCACAGCTCTTCAAATAGAGGACTCTTCTCTGTAAAGGAAGACACATGGCCACCCTAGTTCAGCACTAGCTTGACACAAGAAATATTTATTTATTTATTTATTTATTACATTTTTATACCGCCCAATAGCTGAAGCTCTCTGGGCGGTTCACAAGAATTAAAACCACAATAAAACAACCAACAGATTAAAAGCACAAATACAAAATACAGTATAAAAAGCACAACCAGGATAAAAACCACGCAGCAAAATTGATATAAAATTAAAATACAGAGTTAAAACAGTAAAATTTAAATTTGTTAAAAATTAAGTGTTAAAATACTGAGAGAATAAAAAGGTCTTCAGCTGGTGATGAAAGAAGTACAGTGTAGGCGCCAGGCGGACCTCTCTGGGGAGCTCATTCCACAGCCGGGGTGCCACAGCAGAGAAAGCCCTCCTCCTAGTAGCCACCTGCCTCACTTCCTTTGGCAGGGGCTCACGGAGTGGGGCCTCTGTAGATGATCTTAAGATCCAGGAAGGTACATATGGGAGGAGGCATTCCTTCCTTCAAATAACCTGGCCCCAAACCGTTTAGGGCTTTAAATGTCAATACCAGCACTTTGAATCGGGCCCGGACCTGGACTGGCAGCCAATGAAGTTGTAAAAGGACTGGCGTAATGTGATCTCGCCGGCCAGTCCCTGTTAGTAACCGTGCTGCCCTGTTTTGTACCAGCTGAAGCTTCCGGACCGTTTTCAAAGGCAGCCCCACGTATAATGCATTGCAGTAATCCAAACGAGAGGTTATCAGAGCATGGATAACTGTAGCAGTGTGTGTGTGTGTTGTCTTTGCAGCCAACGTCCATTAGTGCTTAATCTTCAATGGGGAACATGGGTGGGAGGGTGCTGTTGCACCGTGTCCTGCTTGTTCATCCCTGGCCGATGGCTGGTTGGCCACTGGGTGAACAGAGTGCTGGACTAGATGGACCCTCGGTCCGATCCAGCCTCAGGGCTCTTCTTGTGTTCTGACGTTCTTAACAGCCTGGGCATGACTTCTTCCTCACCTCTTGCATCAGTCAGAGGTGGTTGACTTTTTTCCTTCCTCTTACCGTCTGTCTTCTCTTGCCTTAGCAAACATCGATGCTGTTCCTGGGGCGGAGATCAAGGACCAAAAGCGATTTAAGTATGAAGATGTACGAGGAAGAGATACAGGTAGGCTGTGTCAACCTGGGAGGGCGGGTGACCGTGTTGTGCGAACAGTCCCCAATAATTCTGCGGACCTTCCGTCTGTGGTTGGTTTGTTGTCATGGGCGGACCAGGAACAAAGGAGAACGTATGACTCTGGCTGATCTCAGGACACACATGACAATGTCCAAACCGCTGACAAAAGCCTCTCCAGCTTGCAGCGGGAGCAAAGGAGCAAAATGAAAAGGAAAGACTTCTTCACGCAGCATGTAGTTAAATTATGGAACTCACTACCACAAGATGTAGTGATGGCCGCCCATTTGGATGGCTTTTAAAGGGGGTTGGATCAATTCCTGGAGGAGGAGGCTATCAAGGGCTACTAGCCCTGATGGCTATGTGCCTCCACCAGTATCAGAGGCAGTATGCCTATGTAAGAACATAAAAAGTGCCTTGCTGGAGCAGACCGAGGGTCCATCTAGTCCAGCACTCTGTTCACTAGGGGTGTGCACGGACCCCCCAATCCGCCCCGCGGGCCGATCCAAAAATTTCGGATCGGCCCGCTCCGCTCTGCGCCGCTCCGCCCATAGTCCGCTCCTCTTCGCCGCGGAGCTCCGCAGTGGAGGGGAGTGGCGCCAGGTAAGGCCCCCTCCCTCCTCTCCCTTACCTGCGTCCGTCCGCGGTCCCTCGGCTTCTTCAATTGAGCCCGTGGCTCAACCAGGAAGTCTGGGCCGCAAGTGCAGCCTAGACTTCCTGGTTGAGCCGCGGGCTCAATTGAAGAAGCCGAGGGACCGCGGACGGACGCAGGTAAGGGAGAGGAGGGAGGGGGGTTTACCGGGCCTTGCCGCCATCGCAGCAGGGCCAAGTAAACCCCACTTACCTTTTTGGCAGAGCTCCTGATCGAGGCGAAGGATCCGCCTTCACCTCGATCCGCTCCGCAACATTCCGCCGGCCCCCCAATCCTCTTCGCCTCCGCCTTAAGGGTAGGCGAAGCCCCCCGCTCCGCTCCTGCTTCTCCGGTTCGAGGAGAAGCGGAGCACATCCCTACTGTTCACACAGTGGTCGACCAGGGACCCACAAGCAGGACGTGGTGCAACAGCAGCCTCCCGCCCATGTTCCCCAGCAACTGGTGCACACAGGCTTACTGCCTTGAATACTGGAGATAGCACAGAAGCATCAGGCCTAGTAACCATTGGCTGCCTTCTCCTCCAAGAATTTATCCAACCCCCTGAATCTCCCACCAATCCGCTTCATGGGATGACCCCATTGGGTTCTAGTATTTTGAGAGAGGGATAAAAAATGGTCTCCCTGTCCACCTTCTCCGTACCATGCACAATTTTGTACACCTCTATCATGTCTCCCCTTAGCCTCCTTTTTTCCAAGCTGTACTTCAGTTGCTGGGGAATTATGGGTAGGAGGGTGCTGTTGTACTCATGTCCTGCTTGTGGGTTTCTCGTGGGCAGCTGCTTGGCCACTGTGGGAACAGCGTGCTGGACTAGATGGACCCTTGCTTTGATCCAGCATAGCGTTTCTTATGTTCTTTGGCATTCCGGCTTGTTGTGCCATTGGAACACGGCTGTGATGCAACACCTGGCTCTATTCCTTTGAAAGGCCATTCCAAGGCTACCAGATGTCCGTGCTGCCGCTACCCTTCCATGGGAGGAAGGATCTTTGCAGTAGTTGTTGTTGTTGCTTTGATGGTGGCCTGTGAGGAAATGAAAGGATCACCCGTGTCTCTTCTGCCAAGACTCTTGTTCATGCATTGGTTATTTCTCGGATGGACTACCGCAACCTTCTTCTCTCTGGCCTTCCTTCTTCTCACATCAGTCCGTTGGTTTCTGTTCACCACTCTGCTGCTAAGATCGTCTTCTTGGCTCGCCGCTCTGACCATGTCACTCCACTTCTGAAATCTCTTCATTGGCTTCCAATTCACTTCAGAATCCAATATAAACTTCTCCTGTTGACCTACAAAGCTCTTCACGGTCTAGCTCCTTCCTATCTCTCCTCTCTCATCTCACACTATTGCCCCGCTCGTGCTCTTCGCTCCTCTGATGCCATGCTTCTCGCCTGCCCAAGGGTCTCTACTTCCCTTGCTCGGCTTCGTCCATTTTCTTCCGCTGCCCCTTCCGCCTGGAACGCTCTTCCAGAACATTTGAGAACTACAAGTTCAACCGCAGCTTTTAAAGCTCAGCTAAAAACTTTTCTTTTTCCTAAAGCTTTTAAAACTTGATCTTGTTCTGACTTTATACTGTTAGTTTTACCCTACCCTGTGCCTGTTTGCATTCTCTTCCCCTCCTTATTGCTTTACTATGATTTTATTAGAATGTAAGCCTCTGCGGCAGGGTCTTGCTATTTACTGTTTTACTCTGTACAGCACCATGTGCACTGATGGTGCTATATAAATAAATAAATAAATAAATAATAATAATAATCACCCGTGTCTTTCTGTACAGGAATGGTATGAGGAGCACTCCAGGAAAGAAGAGAGACCGCGTCTTTGGAAGCAGGATGATCCACTCCTTGGCCATCCATCACCTCCTCCAGGCCTCCGGCAGCGCTCTCAGACCGTCATCTAGGCCCAGCTAACACCAGCTGCTGCTTTTCCTCCTCTGCATTACCCACCTCCTCTTATGTAACTTTGCAGTGTATGCGTTGAATCTGATGCCTAGCGTAGCCTGGCGGTAGGACGGCCGGAGCTGTTTTGCATAAGAGAGTCTTGGTTCTCCTTTTCCAACCCCCCCCCTCCCCTGCTGTGCTAGAACCTCTCTGGCACACTAGCCCAGAGGGCCTCTAAGGCATAACCCAAGTCCCGCCTTGCAGCGCGGGCCATATTTAAGAGGTTGTCAAGCAAAGTAGCCACAGCTGACACTTCCAGCGTTCGTCTAGGACAAACTAGGGGTGTGTGTGTGTTAGATTTTTCTTTCTCCCCATAAACGATCTACCGGATGAAGCGGTCGGCTGGAGTATGGGAAAAGCCTGACACACCCACCCACCCACCCACACACCACTGTCTTAGGAGTTCATTGGCGTCCTGCAAAGACAGTTAGCGTTTGCCTTCGCTCTTTGCCAGTCTTTACATCACTGTAACAGGGCCGTCCGGTTTTGTAGCCGGCCTTGGGGGCCAGCTCTGCCTTGGTTCAGTAATACGCTACGGCTGTATAACACTCCCTCCTATCCACCCAAACAAGATTTGTTACCCATTAAGCATAGCGACTCTTTTAACTTCCTGGAAACTGTTGAAACGTAGGAATCTCCCCCTGGGAGCAATTTTGCGGGTAGGTGCTGTTGGTGAGGCATCCTAGGTATGTATTAAAGCAATAATAACTCTTTGATGGAAGAAATGATAATGTTCTTACATTGCAGACACTGCACAGGGGTCCGTGTTGGGACTGATCTTTTTTAAAAAAAATTCTGCAGAGAAATCTCAGCTCATTCTTAGCTTTGGGCCCTTTCTGACAACCTTCCACACAACCGGAGAAAGTAAGAAGTGACTGGAGTTGTGGCCAAACTTTGACGCCCTTTTTTGTTTGGAATATAAACCCTGCAATAGTTGCTTCAGAGACGAGATCCTTGTTGTTCGCTGGCTGTGATCTTAATTCTAAGCCACGGAAGAAATCCATGCCTTCCACCTACCAGCTTAGCCTGCTATAGAAATCTCCCCTTCCTGCTATTATGGCAGAGAGAAAGGTTTCACTGGGAAATCGTTTCCTTATAGCTCCTGGCTTTGCTGCAGGGGAAATAGATATACATGGTCAGCAGATATGGGAGTTTGGGATCTGTCTAATTTAAATTTGAGCCATTTCCCGATTTTGGAGGGGAATCGTTCTGCTTACTCCGAGCAAACCAGAGAACAAGATTGGGTTCGGGTATGCTGCCACCGCCAGCAAGGCAGATTGTACTGCGTTGATTTGTGTGCAGTACCTCCGAGGTTCACCTGATCCATCCCTAAAACGAGTGAGAGCTTTCGCTCAGATGGTCAGGAGAGATGCTACTGTCAAAATAAATATTGGCAGGACAAGATGTTTGTCTTACTAGCAGCTGGCGCTACGGAAGTGCTGAAATATCAGATAGCACCCCTCCTTCCTTTAGGAAGGCGTGGGTTTGCAGAGCGAGTTGGACTGGACAAAAGCAATACAATGGCATGTAAGATGGGAGGTGTTCCAGTTAGGGCAGTGGTGTCCCCTCTGTGGTGGTGGGGACATCCCAATGACTTTGAGTGGCCCATGTGGTCCCTTCCACCCACCCACCCCTCCCAGTCTTCGATGTGTGTAACTAGTTGTTGATAAACAACAAATTAATCCAGACCTCAGTATGGTGAAATGGAAGTTTCGGCTTCATCCTTTCTCAGACCACTAACTAGCCAAAGGAGCAAACCCGGGGCAGCTGATTGGAATTTGCAAACTTGGGAGGTCCGTTCTTAAAAGTTCTTCCCCTCCAACAGCTGACTACAGTTTCAGACCTTTACTCTATAAAGCATAAACTTGACTTAAAGCAGAAGGCTTTTAGGAACACACATACATTACTGTACGGTTTGAAGTCAATACTTGCTTCTTTGGCTGAATCGCTGATGGACTGCCCTGACCTTCAATTTGCACTGTTACCTTCTTTGTGTGTGTGTTTTTTAAAAAATATATAAGCTAGTGATAATTCCAGAAACTATTTTCTTCCAGACATCTTGCAGGCTGGAAGGAAAATAAACCTCAGAGTATGGGGCATCCCCTTCTAAGTGACGTCTCCTTTGCTTCTTTCCACACTCTTAACTCCAAAGACAATCACTTGTAAGGGACAAAACCGTTTGCAGGGTTTCGTACGCTGGGAGTTTGTATGGCAATTGTAATGATGTCTGAAACGGTATTATATACAGTAGATGTTTCCAGGCTCATTTAATAAACCTTTTTAAGCATTATATTCTTTGCTGTCTGCATTTTACTTTTTTAAAAGAAATGGTAGCCGTTAATTGTGGCAAAGAACCATTTCCTGTATGGAGAGTGCTTCTGTTCGGAGAAGTACACAGAGACTCATGTTTTACAGTTTCACAGGCCACCTATTTCAACCCTTGTAGACACACAGAGAAATCCAGCTTTTTCAACGTCTGCATTCCTTTCACCTTCACTTCCTATGTCAGCCTTCCTCAACCTGGGGCGCTCCAGATGTGTTAGACTACAACTCCCAGAATGCCCCAGCCAGTGGCTGGGGCATTCTGGGAGTTGTAGTCTAACACATCTGGAGCGCCCCAGGTTGAGGAAGGCTGTCCTATGTGATAGCCGACTTTTCCTCTTGGCTTTTCCTTCATTTTTATGCTTGCAGACCAAGCCGAATTATCTTCTCATACAGTATATAGTGGTGGCCAAAATTGTGGACACTTTTTGAAATGTTCGTGTTTTGCAACTTTGCATGCTTACAGCAAATGTTCTGTTTCATGAAATTCAAATGTTTATATATATATCAATTGAAAGACCTGATTCACGTAATACAACCCTCCTGCTTCTTTTCCTGGGTGTCCAATCAGCTCTATTTATGATGTATGTATGAACACTTTAAATTTGAGAAATACTTCAAATATTCACACAATCTCCAATTGCGCTTCAGTTACAGAACAAATAGCAAAACTGACTTGCCCCAACTTGAAACATGATGTATCACAGCGACTGCCGTGTGATTGGCCAATAGGGTTTGCAATTCTAATCCGCTTCTTCACTCAATCACACCTGCTTGTTTTTAGACTAAAGTAAGCATAACTTTTTTTTGTACTGCAGATATTTGCATTCTGTTTTTTTTGAATTAAATTCAGCATTAAATTCTCTTTCAGTTGATCTATAAACATTTGAATTTCGTGAAACAGAACATTTTCTATAAGTTTGCAAAGTTGCAAAACATGAAAATTTCAAAAAGCGTCCACAATTTTGGCCACCACTGTATATACCAAATAAAAGATGAATGTACAGCGGTCATACATAACACTCTGCCTACAGTTTGTACACTTCTGGCGCCCAAATTCTCTTTCTTTGTGGGAAATGTGGCAAAAGATTGAAGCGACTCTAGTTAGTTCTTGTACCTGTACAATCCCCTTGCTGAATGCTGATTTAGGACACTCCTTAGCTTAGGAATTCGGAGCGGTCCTTGAACTGAAAACTTGTAAAGCAAACCCACTCAAAAGCAAGCGCAACTGTATAGAATTTGACAACATGGTTTTGTTTTATTTTAATTTCGATCAGGGAAAGGTTTTACAGGAAGGGAGCAGGGGAGGCGTTACATAAATAGTAGCACTTAGCATAAGTGCTCTACGTGTAGTTTGAGGCTGTTTAAGGCTCCTTAGAAAATACTTTTAAGAAACTAACATCCCAAAACCACTTGCTGCCGCTTCATGAGGACTGTGCCTTTCCCTTTAAAAAGCCTAGCGAGGGAGACACTACAGCAGACATTGATTTTTAGTGATGCAAACAGTAGGGATGTGCTCCGCTTCTCCTCAGACCGGAGAAGCAGAAACGGATCGGGGGGCTTCGCCTCCCCTTAAGGCGGAGGCGAAGAGGATCGGGGGAGCAGCGGAGCCGGAGCTCCGCAGCGGAGCGGACCCGAGGCGGATCAGGGCGGGCCCAATCCGCAATTTGTGGATCGGGCGCGAAGAGGATCGGGGGGGGGGGTCCGTGCACATCCCTAGCAAACAGCTCACACCAGTTTTAGGTCTGTAGTCCAAAAAGCGTCTTTCAGCAATTCTTGGCTAGTTCATAATTCTAATCCTTCCCTTTCCACCCAGCACTAAGAATTTGTGGAAAGCAACTAGTTTACAACCGGTTTTCCAAGGAGATTCATGAAACACAGCTTTCTCATGCTTGGGAAAAGAACGGATATGTCAAGGATTTCCTTGTTTGTCTCCAGTAAGCAGTTAAGAACAACGACAGCAACTTGAAGTGCTAATTAGCCCTGTAGTATCTCCTGTCTATTATTATTTAGGTCAGTGGTCTTCAAATGGTCAAGGCTCACCTCAGAACCCCAACCTGCAACATGGGACACAATTTCACAACTGCCCAACATTGTGGCAACATCTTCGCCGTGATCCATCTGCGACCCACCAGTTGAAGACCACTGATTTAGATTACCACCCTAAACCTAGGACTCAGGGTGAGTTGAAGCTCTCATTTTATCTTTCTGAGGTAGATTATTAAATAGAGATAAAACTTGTCCAAAGCAATACTTCACTATACAGGAAAGAGCTGAAGCTGGTCTCGCAGAACGCTGATACCTCTCGGGCATCATTACGCTTAATAGAGACAAGGTCAAATGACGTGTAATGCAAGTTTGGCATCTCTTCACTGTTTTGCAAACAGAAAAAAATGTCCTCTAGCATTTTACCCTCATTTTACCTCTAGCGTTGTCATTTTCCACCAATGCCCCAGAACCATGCTAGGTTGGGGGCATTGTGGGAACCACATCTTTGTTTCCCGCTGGGAAGATTAATACCTCGGGGAGCGAGGGGGGGTATCGTGACATCTGTGGAAAGATTTGTTTTCACTTTGAGTTCTTTTGGTACAAAGGCTCTGTTCATAATTGACATTCTTTGTTCCTGTGTTTTCCCTGACACACGTTGCACAGCAAGGTTTCTGGAAGAACACAGCCCTCAGAATGTAGGAGGAACATGCTACATCTTCTGTTATTCTTAAAAGGTTGTCCCACAGAGGAGGGCCAGGATCTCTTCTTGATCATCCCAGAGTGCAGGACACGGAATAACGGGCTCAAGTTAAAGGAAACCAGATTCCAGCTGGACATCAGGAAAAACTTCCTGACTATTAGAGCAGTACAACAATGGAATCAGTTACCTAAGGAGGTTGTGGGCTCTCCCACACTAGAGGCCTTCAAGAGGCAGCTGGACAACCCTCTCTCAGGGATGCTTTAGGGTGGATTCCTGCATTGAGCAGGGGGTTGGACTCGATGGCCTTGTAGGCCCCTTCCAACTCTGCTATTCTATGATTCTATGAAAATGGCCTCCTGTTGCTGCCAACAGATAAATCCCACAGCCAGGCCCACTGGAAGGCACATTTGGAAGCCCCCCTCTCAAAATGGGAGCCAACCAGATGTAGACGCCTTGCCTCTAGGCAACTTGTATATATGACGTTATACATACAGTTCACCCAGACACAGAAGGATTCCTTGACAGAACATCTGTGAACAGAAAGGGTTCCATTGCAGGTACAAAAACGTAAAACCTCACTGTCCTACAACAGAGGATTTTGAAATTTGAACATGGCAGCGCTTCATTGCATATCTGTATTTCCTGGGGAATCCCCGCACACGGCACCCAGAATATTTCAATCCCTATAGGGCCTTGGCTGGGCTTTTGGACGTCTCATCACCCAGCAACAAGTCTGCTTTAGCCCAAAATTGAAAACTGGCAATGGTGGACATGGGACAAGATGTCTTTCAGGGATGTTCACATACGATTTCTGATCTTACTGACGGAACACCACCACCACCACCCCACACACACAATAAGCCTCCAAGCAGTGGAGGCTGGTGGCTCGGTGACAGTGGGGCAGAAAATCCACTCCGGACTTCAATCAGAACTCTCAAGGAGCTATCCAAAGTGCAAAGCTTCTTTAGACTTCTGACTGAAACCTGAAGTGGGTTCACCGCCCCACTGACACCGGAACCACCAGCCTCCACTGCTTCCAAGGATTTCCCCAGAACTGGCCACGCCCCCTTTCCCCCATCCACCAATCATTTCATGGTCTCTGCTTTTGCCAAGTACACACATATTCTAAAACACCCTTCCTAAGGCTTTATTGACTGGCATCAAGAGCTTCAAGTTAAAACATGCTGTTATTTTTAGCTCCACCCACCACTAGAATGTGGGCCAGGAGAGCTTCTGCAGCCAATCCCCATAGATGCCCCCCAGCTGATTCTAAAGCCAGAGTAGCTCCTTACATAACCTAAGTCTCTGATATCACCCCGGAGGGGTTCAAATAGACCTTTCGTTTCCTCCTGTAGGACCTTCTGCCATCAGATATATCTTTCATTAGGGCCCCCCTATGTGAATCTGGATGCCTTACTGTATTGATATTTTAATTTTAAGAATTTTTAAAAAGTGTTCAGTGCATAACAGAAATTTGCACTTGCAACGTGCACGCATGCAGGGAATAAAAATGTGTTTGTGTGTGGGGGATGCCTCTGAGAAATGCCCCCCAAGACTGGTTTGTTTAATGCTTCCAGTCAGTGGTATTTAAAGCAAAGAACAACACTACAGAAATTGATATTCTACGACTGCGATCCTAAACACACTTCTAGGGAGTAAAACTCATTGAACGAGGGACGTACGTTTGATTAAACTCACATAAGGGCACTTATTCCTGCCCCATCCTGATTCAGGTTGGGTTTCTGGGTTACATGGTGGACTTGTAAACAGCTCTCAAGCCCAGGACTTAAAAGTACTTTCCCTTGCTATGGTTCTCCACCAAAGAACTATCAATTTGAACCCGGGGGCAATTCTCTGCGGCTGCCATTCTGTCCCTGGGCCGGTTCGCACCATAGCTTAAAGGCAAGGTGGGCTGGGGCGCGTGCCAGAGTCCGTTTTGAATATTCAACCCCTGCTGAACACAACCCTCAAATAACCCGCGGTTTGATGGAGGGTTGTATCATCCTCCAACAATCCCTGCCGCCGGGTTCGGTCGACATGGCAAACTATGGGACACCCCACCGGGGGTTGTAATATTCAAAATGGCCACTAGATTGCACTGCAACCTACTGTGGCTTAAATAAGCCACTGTGTGCTACAGTGATCATGTGAACCTTGTCACTGGATATGGGACATGCTAGTATCCAGCTATGGAGTGCCATGTGTGTGAGAGAGAAAGAGAGAGAGAGAGAGATGGGGCGAGAAGGGAGAGGTTGGGATGGATGGAAAGAGAAGTCTAGTAGGTTTCCCACAGATCTGAACAAAACATGCAAGGATCAGCCACTTGTTAAGTGCAGAATTGCCCAACAATGTGAAATTAGCAAGGCCTTTTTGAGGAACTGCCATACAGGTTAAGACCCCTTTGATCTGCCCGCTTCCTGATGCACTGTCTGGGTAGATTACCCAATAGGAGTGCGCAAGTCGCCCAGCCTTCCTATTGCTCCACACGGATGCTGGCGATCCCGCCGAGTGAGGTCAAGTGCCGACTGTGGACTAAAACTGCCCCGTCACGCGTCTGACTCAGCGGCAACCGCTTCTTGCCGATTTGCGGTCCGGCAGCGAGTCAGCAAATCGGCCGCTTCTCAGAAGGCCGACGAAGCTCAACGTCTCCGTCAGCTCTACCCCGGGCTTGTGCAACCGGTGACTCACTATGCCAAACGCAGCGCCCAACAGCCCTGTGTGATGGAGGGCCGGGAGCTCAGTTAAATCCGTTTGTGCTTTGCGCTTGGTGCTGCTGCAAAACAACAACCCAGGAAGGAGACGAACACAGCACAACCGGTTGGCCACTCCGCTCCTGCTGCCTGCAGTTTCAACGTTTATACTCTTAGTTCTCAAAAGGCATTGCCAGCCAGTATTATTTTTCCTCCAAGAAAGACAGATTACCAAAGGCTGGAAAGTTGGGAGCACAAACAACCCACTCTTCTGAACGCTTTAAAAAAAAAAGAATGCTTCCGCAAAAGCATCGGTGGCAGAGGAAAAAGAGGGGCACAGATCAAGAATTTTAAAAAGTTTTTTTTTTAAAGGCTTCTAAAGTACCCAACAGAGTTTTGTAGGAAAACAAACAGTCCACAAAAGCACAGTGGCGGAAACTGCCCTGATGGAGGCACCGTATTGCTTTCGGCACACGCACCAGTTTTGACCCATTTTGGTAAAAAGGTTTTGACGCACTACCAAACACTCACCAAACCTGCTTATTAAGGGAAAGGAATTACTGTATTTCTTCGATTCTAAGACACACTTTTTTCCCCATATAAACATCTCTAAAAATGGGGTGCGTCTTAGAATCGCGGGTACGATTATTATTCTTAGAATCAAAGCTTTTTTTCTGTTGGTGGTACTGAAATTAGTGTGCGTCTTACAATCGATGGTGTCTTACAATCGAAGAAATACGGTATGTCCTTTGCCTTGGGAGATCTTCTGTATCCTTTATTTATTTATTTATTTATTTATCATACTTATACCCCGCTCCTCAGCCAAAAAAGACTCTCGGAGCAGCTTACACTTAGCAAAAAAGACAGTCCCTGCCCTCAGGCTTACAATCTAATAAAGACATGACACACAAGGAAAAGGAGTCAAGGAGGGAGGGAGGAGAGAGAAAGAGAGAGAGAGGGAGAGAGAGAGAGAGTCCAGCAGGAGCAGGCCCCGATGTTATGCATTTTTACACACACACACACACACACACACACACACAGAGGTTGGGACTCCATTCTGTTCCGCCTGCCACATTTTCCATTCCTCCCCACCCCATCCCATCAGCTTTTCTGAGCCCCTGAGCGCTCAGCCCTCACTGGGCCATTTTGGTTTCCCCCTTTGCGGTCCCCTAAGCAGGGGTGGGCTGGGTGCGGACACCTTCCGCTTGCAAGGATGGAACCATCTGGGCTAAATGAACAACGGCACTCACCGCATGAAGATCAGAAATAGAGGGAATCGTCTGATTTTCACGCAAGGGAGATCTTTTGGCTTTAGGTTGCTGTCACTTCTTAAAACGATAACGGCCGACGCACGTAAGCAACGAAGAATTAAGTACATACCAGAGGCGATCGACGCCTTAACACGTTCAGCCTAGTTAAGACAGGATCTCAAAACTGCTTCTAGTAAAATTCACCCCCTGAAAAATAAATCTTTTTTTTTAAAAAAAAGCTTTTCACTATTCCACATCTCTATGACACCTTTCCTTAGAAAAGTTAATACTGATTGGGGATTGATTTCGCCCAACAATCCCTGGATTACAAGAGGTCTGAACGCAGCTAAGTTTGTGATGCTTTTAACGTCTGCAGCAACTCCACGGTGGCTCCGATTTGGGCCGGTCTTCCTTCCTTTGGCAGCAACAATCAAATCCAACCACCAGGCCTGTTTCGCCAGTGATACCGGCCTGTAGGTTACAAGGCATTGTCTTTTAAGTTCAGCAGCCTGATCGAAAGGGGCCTGGCAACCCCATCACTGTCCTGTGGCAACGTAAACAAGGTCCGAGATGACAGGGCCCCTTTCGTCAGAAGGAGGAAAGACGGATCACCTTGAACTCCGTCAGCAGTGCAATTGTCAGGAACACCAGGTAGTAGGCGATGAGGCAGCAGCCGTACCCTCGGCTCAGATGGAAGCACTGGGCAGGCACAGAGACGAAAGAGAACACCAGGCTAAGACCCAGTGCCCCGGCCAGGATCCACACCAGTAGGCCCTCCGATTCCAGCTGGACAGAGAGATGGGGAAAGCAGATCATCATCAATCATCATCACTTTTTTCACACTCGTGGAAGTTTTTCTAGATGAACATGACGGGCTTTGTCTTTTACGGATACAGGAATTTCCTGGTTATTGAACATGTTTTAAGTACGGCTGCTTTCTGGATGCTGGTGTGGATGTATTTTGATAGGGCCAGTTTCTGAAGGATTCCTATATTATATTGGCCCTGTTCAGACAACACGCTAAACCATGCTGCTTAACCACAAAATGGTTAACGGAATGTTAACCATTTTGTGGTTAAGCAGCATGGTTTAGCGTGTTGTCTGAACGGGGCCAGTATGTTGTTCCTATTTTATGTGTCGCTTCTCTCCTCAAAAAGCAGTCTCAAACTGACTTACGCACATAGACACAAAGGCCCTTTCTACCCCTAAGGATTAACCCAGGAAAATGGAGGGATCGTCCCTGCCTGCTCCTGGGATCCCCTGTGGGTCATTTGCATTATTATTATTATTATTATTATTATTATTATTATTATTATTATTATTATTATTATATTTATTTATTTATTTATTTATATAGCACCATCAATGTACATGGTGCTGTACAGAGTAAAACAGTAAATAGCAAGACCCTGCCGCATAGGCTTACAATCTAATAAAATCATAGTAAAACAATAAGGAGGGGAAGAGAATGCAAACAGGCACAGGGTAGGGTAAACAGGCACTGGGTAGGGTAAAACTAACAGTATAAAGTCAGAACAAAATCAAGTTTTAAAAGCTTTAGGAACAAGAAAAGTTTTTAGCTGAGCTTTAAAAGCTGCGGTTGAACTTGTAGTTCTCAAATGTTCTGGAAGAGCGTTCCAGGCGGAAGGGGCAGCGGAAGAAAATGGACGAAGCCGAGCAAGGGAAGTAGAGGCCCTTGGGCAGGCGAGAAACATGGCATCAGAGGAGCGAAGAGCACGAGCGGGGCGATAGTGTGAGATGAGAGAGGAGAGATAGGAAGGAGCTAGACCATGAAAAGCTTTGAAGGTCAACAGGAGAAGTTTATATTGGATTCTGAAACGGCCAAAGACAGAAACCCCTTAATTAATATAACAGAAAGAAAAACGAATTCAATATAAACCACAATCAGCATAATAATACAAACACATTAGCTAAAAACAATACAATGTGAAAAGTGTTCCTCCCCGCATTGGGAGCGGATCTTGAGGACCGGGAAAAAAAAGGTGTTTCCCCATCACTTTCTACACAAATATCCTAACTGGAGATACCAAGGACTGAACTGAGGAACTCCATCATGCAAAGCAAGGGCTGTCCCACCAAGCTACAGCCCCTCCCAGAAATCTTATGGGAGACAAGATAGCAACATGTGTGCCTGCCAGATGGTCCAGAGGCCGTGTCTTCTCCTCTGCCTGTTTTCAGGCAACCAGGGTGGCAGAAGGTACTGGAGGAGGAGGACAATGAAGAAGAAGAAGCGGTGGCGGAGGAGGAGGAGGAAGAAGAAGAAGCAGCAGCAGCAGAGGAAGAGGAGGAGGAGGAGACGACAAAACAGACGAGAGTCCATACGTACCCTGACTACTAGTTTGCTGCTTGTAATCTGCAGCAGGCAGCCAAGTCCCACTCCTACAAGCATATCTGCAAGCAAGTTGAGGAGACCATCCTGCCAGGAAGAGTATTTGGGAGGGTGACTGACTGCCCAGCCCCTCCCCTGCCCAAGCCCCCCCACCCCCCACAAAAGCCAAGAAAACCAGGCTGAGAACAGATTATCACGAAGAGCGGCAGTGTATCTGAGCCAGCCGGCGGATCGTCAGGAATGGAACCATCTCCTGCAGGAAGTCCAAGCAGCAGGTTTTAAGACACTGAGCAAAAATCAACTGCTTTAAAGAAGATCAGGCTGGGCAGACTTCAGGCGGTGATGGAGGGGATGTGTGTGTGTTTTTTATCATGGGGAGGTGTAAAATAGGGCCTGGGTAGTGCTGAAGCCAGGTGCAAAGTAGTGGCCCAGTCAATTAGCTGCACAATATAAACCAGGGGGACGTTGAAGCTCTTTTGGCCCCAGAGCCAAATTCCCTCTTGGGGACGTTCTCAGGGGCCGCATTCCAGTGGTGGGCGGAACCAAAGGCAAAAAGGGGCGGGGTCAAAAATACCAGCATGCTTTAGTTCTAAAGCTCCCCTACTGCCAGTAACGAAGCCCTTAGGGGAGGCATTTCAGCCTTTTAGAATGGGGGGAGATTTCCCCAAAGCCGGAAAACCAACGAATGATCTGTGGTTGGGGAAAGGGGGCGGGGTCAGGGGAGGGGAGGGGAGGGGCCATCTGAGGAACCGGCTTTGATGAAGTTTCCCCCCATTCTAAAAATCTGAAATGCCTTCCCTAAGGCTTAGGGACCAGAGCTTTAAGCTACAACAGGCTGGTTTCTTCTGCATTTTTGACCCCGCCTCCATTGCTTCTGGGCCCGCCCACCAATGGAACGCAGCCCCCGAGAGGCTCTCCAAAATTGAATTCACTGGAAGAGGTTCCACACCACTGCTTTAGGCCATACTTGTGGGGCTTCCCCCGAGGCCTCTGGATGGCCACTTTCAGAAGCAGTGGATGGAACTTTGGCGTGATCCAGCCGGACTCTTCTTATGATAGGGCAAGAAGACGTCCATACAGCCAATCAAGAAGCTTTGTATCAAGAAGCTGACGTATCTAACCGGCCCGGGGACCCATGCAAGATGTAAGTCAACTCCAAGATGGAGCTGTGTCCACCACAGCCTTCCTGAGGTCTGCAACCCCTGGGCCGACTGGGAAACCGTGACCAGCCTACGTTATCATCCAAGGATACTGAAGATGATGCCTCCGAAGCAGGCTGAAAAGGCCATCCGGGGATATCCCTGCCGAGCCATGGTGAGGTCAGAGAAAGTGTCTGCAAGAACGAAAGGGAAAGGGAGTGCAGGAAGAGAATCGATGGATACAGGATAAGTCCAAGATATTGGATCCATTGGAGCAAATTCATTTCTGTCCAAACGTGGGTTGTTGGGTTGTGTGAGCCCAGCTGCACTAACAAACCATGGCCTATTCACCACAAATAACCCATAGTTCACAGCCCAGCAACAAACCATGGCTTCTCTTCATAGGTTGTTGTTGGTGAACAAACCATGGTTTGTTAGGCAGCTGGGGTCACACAACCCAAGTTTCAACAATAACCCAAACTCAACCCAATCCTCAACCTTGAACTATGCACACAGCGCAAAGCAAAATTATGGAACTCACTACCACAAGATGTAGTGATGGCCACCAATCTGGATGGCTTCAAAAGGGGGTTGGATCAATTCCTGGAGGCAAAGGCTATCCATGGCTACTAGCCCTGATGGTTGTGTGCTGCCTCCAGTATCAGAGGCAGTAAGCCTGTGTGCACCAGTTGCTGGGGAACATGGGTGGGAGGGAGCTGTTGCACCATGTGCTGTTTGTTCATCCCTGGCCGAAGGCTGGTTGGCCACTGTGTGAACAGAGTGCTGGACTAGATGGACCCTTGGTCTGATCTAGCAGGGCACTTCTGATGTTCTTATGTTCTTGAATTTGTTTGCACAGCTGGGTTCACACAACCCAACAACCCATGTTTCAATAATAAACCATGGTTCAACAACAACCCACACTCAACCTTAAGTACGGGCTGCTGTGTTGTGTGAACCCATCCTCTGAATGCCTCTAACACTTAGGAACTTGATTTGTAACCGGTATCGACCACTATGACTTTGTTGCTCCTCTCAAGCACAGCGTGGACTTTCCCATCACCTGCTGGTCAGATCCTTTTTTTAAAAAAACACAAAACCCCAAAAACTGGGAACGCTTTCGGCATAAAAAGCAAGTGCTCAACCACTGAACCAGAGTCCTCCCTCGACTTCCACTTCTCATACATTACCTCCTAGGAATCCTTTCAACCCTGTAAGCCTGGTCACTATCATCCCCGTATTGCAGGGGGAGCCGGAGTGAGGTTTGTCGCTGATACTCAGAGCAGAGACTTCCCAATTTGCGGCTCAGGCCCTCGGCTACACCAGTTCTGCTTGCTTCAGAGCTCCTAGCTCAGGCTTTCACCAATACGATGCATTAGTTCTACCACTGGCTGTCCATCTCCCCCCCCCCCTCAACCCCACTAGCCTTTGAAGTCTAGCTATGCCAGGAAGTCCCAAGCCAAATTTCCCCATTTGGTTGCCCAACCTAGAAATCCTTTATCCTCAAGAGCGGAAGAGCCTGCTTGCTCCAGGAAAGGGCATCACCGCAACCGGGCCAAGCCTGAAGCAACGACACCAACCGACGTGTTCTCTCTGCATTAGCCGCGACAGAATCCTGGGGCAGTATGGGACAGTGGTTAAAGCGGGGGGGGGGGGGGGGAGGGGGATTCCATTTCATGGGAGCTGGTGGGGTCTGCATTCCAGGGGGTGGCAGAAGGGTTGGGTCCCGAAATACCAGTGCGTTGGAGCTCAAAGCCCTTCTTGCCAGAAAGAAAGCCTCAGGCGAGGTGTTTTTAGTTTTCAGAATCGAGAGAAAACAGCAGAAGCGGCAGGAAATAGCCAAGTGATCAGCAGTTGGGGCCAACAGGCTAGAGCAAAGGGGGTGTGTGTGGCCGTCTGGGGATGGATTGGGGCCCTAGGAGGGCTGGATCTGGCACCAAGCAGGAGATACTGCTGGGTTATCATGCCGGTGCAGGACCTGCATTCAAATCCCCACTCAGCCAACAAGGTAGCTGGGCCAGAGCCCTCTCCCCCCCCCCTCCGCACACACGCCCTGCCAAACCTACCTTACAGGGTTGTTGTGAGGACAGAATGGGCAGGGAAAGAGAAAACCATATATTTTATTTTATTTATTTATCTTCATTGTTTATTCGTTCAGTCGCTTCTGACTCTTTGTGACTTCATGGACCAGCCCACGCCAGAGCTTTCTGTCGGCCGTCGCTCCCCCAAAGTCAAGTCTGTCACCTCCAGAATATCATCCATCCATCTTGCCCTTGGTCGGCCCCTCTTCCTTTTGCTTTCCACTTTCCCTAGCATCAGCATCTTCTCCAGGGTATCCTGTCTTCTCATTAGGTGGCCAAAGTACTTCAGTTTTGCCTTTATTTATTTATATTATTGCATATATATCCTGCATTTTTTCCTCCAAGGAACTCAAGGCGGCATACATAATCCTCCCTCTCTCCATCTTTATCCTCACAACAACAACCCTGTGAGGTAGGTTTGGCTGAGAGTCTGTGACTGGCCCAAAGTCGCCCAATGGGTTCCCACGGCCGAGTGGGGACTAGAACCCGGATCTCCCGACTCCCAGTCCAACACTTTAGCCACTACCCCACACTATACCACCTGTCTCCTTGGAGGAAAGGCGGGACGTAAACCTAACGAATAACACCATAGGTCTACGTGTAACCAGGCTTCCTACTCACCCCCAATGCTGTTCCCCCAAGCCAGCAGCGTCAGCCCCAGGACGGTGTTGCTCAGACGGAAGATCACACCCAATGTCCTCAGAATGTTCACCACCTCTGTGGCCGCGGCGTTGATCCACATGGCGCTGACCAGGAAGCCCAAGAAGGCAAAAAACTGTTGCAGTAGGGAAACACACACACAGATCAATGCATGAATACGAAAGGTTGCCTTTTGCTGGACCTGTCTGTCCCAGGGCTACCTGTTCCAGCCGGTGGTGGGTCCTCAGGATCTTACCTGGCCCTGCTCCCTAAAAATCTTTCGAATGTAAGAACATCAGAAGAGCCCTGCTGGATCAGACCGAGGGTCCATCTAGTCCAGCACTCTGTTCACACAGTGGCCAAATAAGAAGCGAGAGACGGGCTCTGGTGCTACTGAGACAGTTAAAATTCTTTAAGAATTCTTGTTTGTATGTAAAATGCTCAAAGATTTGTTTTTTACATATAAAAACGACAATTTTCGCAGTCAGAGTTTAATACTCAAACTAAATCATTGACTGTAGGCCTTTGCTGCAGATTTTATATATAAAAAACAAATCTTGGTTAGAAAACAACAAAGCTGTGAACAAAAGTTTAGATAAGTGTTGTTCTCCATGTCTGTTTGCATTTTTAATTCAAATTCTTTTTTGATTGTACAAATTTCATCTCTCGTAGCTCCTGAGGAAGGATGATCAAATCCGAAACGTTGAGCATTTTATATACAAACAAGAATTATTAAAGAATTTTAACTGTTTCAGTAGCACCAGAAGCCCGTCTCTTGTTTCTTACTTAATTTATTTATTTATTTATTTATTACACTTATATACCGCTCCCATAGCCAGGGCTCTCTGGGCGGTTTACAGAAATTCTAAAATTGAAGTAAAAACAAGTATACAAAATTTAAAACTCTAAAACACAGAACATACACACATAAAGCATTAAAAACCGATTAAAAACTAAAACATGTGGGTAATTAGATCTGCTATCATGAGATCTGCTGGGATATGCCGCCATATGCCTGGGCAAAGAGGAAAGTCTTAACCTGGCGCCGGAAAGATAGCAGCGTTGGTGCCAGGCGAGCCTCATCAGGGAGATCATTCCACAGTCTGGGGGCCACCACTGAAAAGGCCCTATCCCTCGTTGCCACACTCCAAGCCTCTCTCGGAGTAGGCACCCGGAGGAGGACCTTAGATGTTGAACGTAGTGACCGGGTATATTCACGTCAGGAGAGGTGTTACTTGTTCAGTGGTGCTTTTTCCCTGTATCTATTCATCTCACAGTGGCCAACCAGCTGTCAACCAGGGATCCACAAGCAGGACATGGTGCAACAGCACCCTCCCGCCCATGTTCCTCAGCACCTGGAGTACATAGGCGTACTGCCTCTGACTCTGGAGGTAGCACATAGCCTTTGGGACTAGTAGCCATTGATAGCCTTCTCCTCCAGGAATTTATCCAACCCCCTTTGAAAGCCATGCAAATTGGTGGCCATCACCACATCCTGCGGTGGCGAATTTCATCGTTTAAGCTATGCACGGTGTGAAGAAGTCCTTCTTTTGATCTGTCCTGAAACTGAGGAGCAACACAGGCTTACTGTGTTTGATACTGGAGGTAGCACGTAGCTATCAGGGCTGGAAACGCCAGTGACTCACGGGTCCTGCCACGGGCGTGTGCCACTAACCCATGCCACACTTCTCAACCGCCTCATTCATCCCATTTTCCAGCCGTGCTGCCAGAAAGTAGGACCAAAGGGTTCAACAAGAGAGATTCAACCAGCAGCAACAGTCCCCAGACCCTCCAATGCTCACATAGTGGTACCGGGGGGGTTCTTCGTTCCTTGTAGTGCAGAAGATGATCACAGCCACGAAAGACCCCCCCAGGATCACCAGGCCCCAGACCGGGAAGACGCCCTGGATCTTGTAAAGACCATCTGCAAGAGACATGGAGAAAAAGAGAGAAACGGGCCCGTTACTCAAGCCCTCTTAAGACAGGATCTGCCGCAGCCCATTCGGTTTTGTCCGTTAGGAAAAGGAGAGGGCAGCGGTGTAATAAGAAGCATTTACACAGCACTTTTTGAGTGCCTCAAACTCTCAGGAAGCCGTCGCAGTAACCGGAGCTGTGAAAAGGGGATGGAGTGT
Organism: Elgaria multicarinata webbii; assembly: GCF_023053635.1. NCBI lineage: Eukaryota > Metazoa > Chordata > Lepidosauria > Squamata > Anguidae > Elgaria > Elgaria multicarinata. The sequence goes on along the minus strand of NC_086188.1, from coordinate 16,003,373 downwards.
AGATCTCTCTGAAAAGATCTTGCTGGAAACTCAGGTAGGGGTAGAATGGAAGCAGGGGACATCCCCCCCCCAATGGTCAGTGCACTTATAACCCTGGGGATCACTTTGCTAAGGGGGCAATCTTGACCCTTTGCCCCACCTGTCAACGGCTGTCAAATCAGCCAATATGCAGCCATGTCTTTTCATTTGCCTTGTATGTTTCATGCTGCCCTTGGTTCTGCTTGACAGCTGAAACATACACGGCAATTGACCAGGCAAGCCTATTTATTTACCGTATTTCTTCGATTGTAAGACGCCATCGATTGTAAGACGCACACTAATTTCAGTACCACCGACAGGAAAAAAAACCCTAAGATACACACGCGATTCTAAGACGCACCCCTTTTTAGAGATGTTTATATGAGGGGGGGGAAAACGCGTCTTAGAATCAAAGAAATAGGGTATGTCAGGCGGAGGTGCACAGTTGCGCAACTGCGAAAACCCGACCCGAAGAAGAATAATTTAAAAAAGAACACAAAGATATTTCCACAAATTTTTGGGGTCCATTTAAAAAGGGGGTGGTGGTGGAGATTCCGGACTGAGTCAATCCTCCTGCCTACACACACAGTTAACAAAAGCCAGATTTGGGGGAAAATTGGACACTTACATGCTCCAGACTTCAGTGTGAGAATGCAGACAAGGGGGGCAGTGACCAGGTGGATGCAGTTCAGGGGCCGCTTCCAGTTTTGGTCCTCCCGGTCGGGGTCCACAATGGGCACTGTCAGCAGCAGCACGACCTCCACCGGCAACTGAGGAGGTAAGAGAAGGGGTTAAAACGGGGTACCCGTGGGCCACCTGTTGAGGTTTTATGATTGAGGTTTATGGGAGATTTTCCAACCTCATTAGTTATTGCACAGACTGGGCTTCTGGCTAATAACTTTGTAGCAGAGTATTACATTTAACAGCATTTAACAGCATTTAACAACATATGCTAAGTTTGTTTGGTTTTTAATGGACCCCAAAACTGTTGTTTAAATAGATACTGTTGTTTTTATATTTTTGGTGGTTTCTAAATTTTGTATACTGTTTAATGTTCACTGTTTTTAACTTTTGTAAACAGCCCAGAGAGCTTCGACTATGGGGCAGTATATAAATTTAATAAATAAATAAATATCCACCAAGGAAGCCAAATCCCTTTCTGGAGAATCTCTTCCGGCAGGCCGACCCAGTCGAATTAATATAAATGTAATACACCAATAAACTGGAGCAGGCCCTATTGTTTCCTCTGCCAGTACCTGTCCCCATGTTCTTAGCTTTGCCCTTTGTTAGGATTATAGCAAAGGTGTCTGCTATGAAAGGAGACCGGAGCTTTTAAGGGCCACGGGGGCGAAACCACAAACTGGTACTGGGCATGGGACCAAAGGCAGTGAGAAAGCCAGTGTGGTGTAGTGCTGAGAGTGTAGGACTGGGACTTGGGAGATCCGGGTTCTAGTCCCCACTCAGTTGTGAAGCTCACTAGCTGACTCTGAGCCTGACCTCCCTCACAGGGTTGTTGTGAGCTACCAATTGTGGAGCTTCTTGGTGCATTCTGGGCCAGTGGAGGGTTTTAGAGACTCCTCATAGTGGTGGACATGATGGACTGGGAATCAGGAGATCTGGGTTCTAGGCCCCACTGGGCCATGAAGTTTCCTGGGTGACTTTGGGCCAGCTACTGACTCTCATCTGTGCCCACCTCACAGGGTTGTTGTGATGATAAAATGAAAAGGAGGAGGACCATGTAAGCTACCTTGGGTTCCTTGTAGGGGAGAGGAGAAAGGAGGCATATAAATGCAATAAATAAATCGAAGGAAAACAAATAAAATACCTTGCAGGCCTTGAGCACCCTCCAGTAGCAGGGTTTCCTCCTCCACTTCCTGTAATCCAGGGGATTCATGGAGTGCGTTAAGATCTGGAGTGTACTCTCTTCCGAGGGCAGCAAGGGTTGGTATTCTTCTCCTGCACACAGGAAGGGAGAAATGAGCCTGATATGGGGACATCAGAGCATCCCGGCTCCTCACCTGACCCAGCCAGGCATTTGCAAGTTCCAAGGCACACGTGGTCAACCTGTACCCCTTGGCCACACTCCTTGCGGCCTGCTGAGCCCTGCCCGGCTAGGCATCAGCGGAGAATAGTCCTGTTTGCACACTTCTATTCAGTGGAGTCGGAATCATGGGAGAGTGGAGGATTTAAACTCCCCAACTCCAGGGATCCCAATGCAGCCAAATTGCTACTAGCAGCAAGGTCGTTGGGTGATTTTATTATTATTATTATTATTGTTGTTGTTGTTGTTATTTATTTATATAGCACCATCAGTGTACATGGTGCTGTACAGAGTAAAACAATAAAATAGCAAAACCCTGCCACATAGGCTTACATTCTAATAATACTTTGAGCTATCTATCACAGCCTTTCCCAAACTACTGCGTTCCAGATGTGCTAGACTACCTCTAACAGCATGCCCCAGCCAGCTGTGCACGTCCGGAGGGCAGCAGGTTGGGGGAAACAAATTTACCATCTCTCAGCCTACCCTAACCTACCTCACAGGGTTATCACGAGAATAAAACAGAGAGAACCACACATTGAAGATATAAACTGTCGTTGTCATATCATCATTTTCGTCTTTCAGCTCCTATTTTAAGTCTCTGCACTGCCACTAGCTTCTAGCTAGTTATTACTTTTTATTTTATTTTTATTCTGCAGTTTTAAACTTCTAAAGTTTGTACATTGTATTTTATGAACTGGTATTTTATGGCTGTAATGACTGCGAACCATCCCAGGACAGTGGTATAGAAATGGAATAAATAAGTAAATAATCAAAAATACTAAGAATATTTATTTACAATAAATATTGTGTGGTCGCTGCTATCGGTAAGACAACCGGGAGCCTGAAATCCGTGCCCGCTGACTGCAAATCACCGGAGAACTAGCAACAGATCTAACTTCCGCCCACGCCAGAGTTTAGGCAATGACCGGCAATCTTGCATTGGACTCACCGTAGTCACCTGCACTGACGCTGGAGGCATCTCCATCATCGGAGTCCGTTGGAAGCTCTGCCGAAAGACAAATACTGAGATTTAGGAAGTGCTGTTGGCGATGCAAACAACATGATCCTGAATTACTTAAGAGGAAGGGGGTGGAATACATTTGGAACCTAAGACGCTACCTTCTATGACGTCAGGCTACGACACTGTTCAGACGACACACTAAGCCTGTGTGTCGTCTGAACAGGGTTATAGCATTTAGAGCTAAACATTATGGTTCAGCGTGTTGTCTGAACAGGCCTTCTGGGTCTATCTAACCCACCATGGCAAGGGTGGGGAAATTCATACCTAGAGGCGAAATCCTGCCCTCGTGAGTTCCCAAACCAGCCACGCCCCTTTCCCTAGCTCCACCCATGATCGTTTGGTAATTGCGTGACTTTAATGCAATTTGAATGATTGATTGATTGATTGCATTTTTATACTGCCCGATAGACGAAGCTTCCTAAGTGGTTCACAAAAATTAAAACCATTCAAAGTATAAAACTGACAGTATAAAAGCATGATATAAAATACAATATAAAAGCACAACCAGGATAAAATCAGCAGCAGTGCAGAAATGCAAATTTAAAATTCAAATTTAAAACAGCAAAGTTAAAATTGAATTGACAGGCTGTTAAAGTGCTGAGAGAATAAAAAGGCCTTCACCTGGCATCTGAAAGAATATAGTGTAGGTGCCAGGCGAACCTCCTTAGGGAGCTCATTCCACAGCCAGGGTGCCACAGCAGAGAAGGCCCTCCACCTGGTAGCCACCTGCCTCACTTCCCCGCCCCCCATTCTAAAAAGTTGAAATACTTCCCCCAAGGCTTCAAATTTTAAGTTCCAATCCTATGCATGCTTATTTTTATTTGTTTTTAAATATGTTATCAGTTTTCCAAAACAAGATTGAACAAGCCCACAGAATGAAAGTAAATAATTAAACAGAAACACGATTGATATAAACCTACTTACCAGGCCTGTTCAGACAACACAAGCTAAGCCATGGCTAGGCCACTAACCCTTTTGCAGCAAATGGTTAGTGAACGTGTTTAAACCATGGTTATGTTGCCACCATGGTTAGAAGTGGTTCACATGACACACTATGCACTAATGTTTAGCTTAAAATGCTTCACCAAAGTGGCTTAGTGTGTTGTCTGAACAGGGTCAGAGACAGAGAATTCTTCACCATAACAGATTAAATGTAATCTCTTTTCCATAGTCTGAGGGAAAGGCTTATTATTATTATTATTATTATTATTATTATTATTATTATTATTATTATTATTATTATTACATTTATATACTGCCCCATAGCCGAAGCTCTCTGGGCAGTTTGCAAAGATTAAAACATTGAACAGTAAAAACCAATACACAAAATTTAAAAACCATAAAAAGCATAAAAACAGACAGTATTCATTTAAAACTACTATTTTGAGATCAGATAAAAACTCAACATATGCTGTTAAATGCCTGGGAGAAGAGAAAAGTCTTGACCTGGCACTGAAAAGATAACAATGTTGGCAACCGGGCGAGCCTCGTCGGGGAGATCGTTCCAGAATTGGGGGGCCACCACTGAAAAGGCCCTCTCCTTTGTTGCCTTTTTGACAAATACTGCTGTGTACAGCCCTGATTCGGACATAAAATAAAACCAATCCCATGCTTGTTTAGATGGGGAGGAGGAGAAAGTACAACAACTCCCAGCATTTCGATCTGTGGAACGCTGGGACGTGTAGGACTTTCCCCATCTAAACAGGCACAAGATTTTGAAATTTGGGCCTCACCCACCCCTGGGAGAGCTTTGCTAAAATTCATCCCTCAGGTTAAAAGAAGTTTCTGAGCAGCGTCAGCTCTTAGGCACAGCGGGGTCTTTACCCATAACCTCCAGCCTTATCCATTTAGCCGGAGACGTCAGGAATCGAACCTGGGGACTTCTGCATGCAAAACGCAAAGGCCTATGGATTCCTGGCGCCCTGCCCCTCACCTGGTTCTCCAGGACTGGGAGGGGCCAGCCTCTCCCTTCGCTGCCGCTTGTGGAGCCACGTAGAGATCACAACCGTTAGGACATAGAAGATGTAGAGTCCGAGATAACCTGCAGAGGGAAACACATTCTTTCACAATAGCCGATCTCCCGTCCCTTTGCACACCAACCGCTGCCACCGTGCCTTATCCCTAATCATTTTTCTCTCTCTCTCCCATAATACTAGAACCCAACGGGGTCATCCCATGAAGGGCAGAGAAAAGGAAGGACTTCTTCACACGGTTAAACTATGGAACTCACTACCACAAGATGTCGTGAGGGCCACCAATTTGGATGGCTTTCAAAGGGGGTTGGATAAATTCCTGGAGGAGAAGGCTATCCATAGCTACTAGCCCTGATGGTTGTGAGCTATCTCCAGTACCCGAGGCAGAAAACCTATATACACCAGTTGCTGGGGAGCATGGGTAGGAGGGTGCTAATGGGGAGGCCAGCTCAGGCTGAGGCCTTCGTAGCTTGTAAGGAAGCTAAATGTGCCCTTTGGCTCCAATTAAAAGGCTTTTCTTGGTGCTAGAAATGCTGAATCAAGATATAAGATAAGATGAACGAATTAGAGGAATAGACAGACCAAGAGGCGAACAAACCTAGGAATAGCATGTTCCGAGGCCTTTGCCAAAATTCATGGCAGCAAAGAAAAATCAATCCATGGATGAACTGAAGAACAGGCTAAATTTGACCCTTTTTTGCGCTCCGTAATGGCTTGCTGCCGAAATTCGGTGGCAAACCAGCAATTTATTTTGCGAAAGGGTCAAGGGATACAAAGTGGGCTACGGACCCCCTGAAGTTGTCCAAGGGCAATGGCAGTGAAGGAAGAGCCCTGGTTTTCTGGGGACATCCGCCATTGGAGGCCGGGCTGAGGTGGACCTTTGGACTTACTCAGGGCTTCCGCCAGCGTGACCTCCTCAAAATACAGTGCCACGAAGGTCAAGAAGACAGCCACCATGTAGAAGACGGCATCCCTGAGGAACGGCCTGGAGGCGGCCGTGAAAGGCCTCACCAGGGCGATGCCCCCTGCGACGATGGTGGTGACGAAGATGCCGGCCCCTGCAGGAAAAGAGAGGTGGGCGTACTCCCAGGTTAGGTTCAGGAAGCAACCCTCTCCCACACCTATGCACAACAGTGCCAGGAAGACAGGCAAGAGATCAACACAGGGGGGGAAAAATCAGGAAACTTGGTGGAACTCCCAGGCACTGTTAATCCTGACTCCTGATGTGCACAGCAATGGCACCATTGGGGTAGGATTTTAGGACAGGTGTTCAGGGCTCCCACGCAGCAAAACTGAGCAGGAGGGAGGCCCCGAACACAGCAGAGAGGGTTTACTACATTTTGAAGTGAAATAATACACATTACCATCTAAAGAGGGCTAGCGGGCAGAAGACTATTAAATCCAGAGTCTCTCCAGCCTGTCTGGCTGCAGTTATTCATGCATGCATCGCATCGAGGCTGGACTACTGTAATGAGCTGTACCTGGGGCGGCCTTTGAAGACAGTTCAGAAACTTGGACGTCCGAGTATTGGTGTGGAGGGTGGGGTGGCGAGGCAACTTGATTGCATGGTGCCTATACTGCGCCAGCTGCACGGCTAGCCGGTGCGTTTTCAAGCCCGATTCAAAGTGCTGGTTTTGAACTTTGAAGCCTTAAAACAGCTTGGGACCAAGTTACTTGAAGGACCGCTTTCGCTCATATCAGCCTGCCCACACTTTAAGATCAGAAAGAGAGGCTCTTCTCGTCTGCCCACCCGTGAGAGCAAGGAGGTGGCTGATCACATGTGACGGGGCCTTCTCTGCAGTGGCCCCACACCTTTGGAACAAGCTGCTATCGGAGGTCTGACCTGCTCCATCATTGCAGTCTTTCAAGAAGGCCTTGAAAACATATTATTTTACTCTGGCTTTCTCATGATATGACTACTTTCATTGCTGCTGATGTTGTGCAGACTTCTACTGTTACTTTCTACTGTTAGTTTTACCCTACCCTGTGCCTGCTTACCCTACCCTGTACCTGTTTGCATTCTCTTCCCCTCCTTATTGTTTTACTATGATTTTATTAGATTGTAAGCCTATGCGGCAGGGTCTTGCTATTTACTGTTTTACTCTGTACAGCACCATGTACACTGATGGTGCTATATAAATAAATAATAATAATAAATAATAATATTGTTGGCTTTTATTGCTGTTTTTATTGCTTTTTTATTGTGCTTATGTTTTTATCCCTTTTAATAATTGAGACAGTGGGGTGTAGTGGCTAAAGTGTAGAGCTGGCAGTTGGGAGAGTCGGGTTCTAATCCCCACTCGGCCACGGAAACACACTGGGTGATTTTGGGCCAGTCACAGACTCTCAACTCAGCCTACCTCACAGGGTTGTTGTGAGGATAAAATAAAATGGAAGAGGAGGATTTTGTATGCCGCCTTGGGTTCCTTGGAGGAAAAAAGGCAGGATATAAATATAATACATAAATAAACTGCTTAAGCCGCCCTGGGAGGGCTTCTGCCCTGAAAGGCAGCCAGCCCTCATTTTGCATTAAATTAAAAATTAAATTAAAATTACCTAATTGCATTACTGTAAGGTAATACGTAAAGTACCCCAAAGGGTCAACAGATTTCTTTCTTCCCGGCTGTAGGGCTGAGAGAAATTCCAATGTAACACGATTGCCCATCAGTTCAGATTAGCATCCGAATTTCGGCTCTCATTCGCACCCTCATGTGAAATTAGACAGGAGGGTCCTTGAACTTTTTCCAGCAGTGATGCCACAAGTGAGAAGCGCTTCCCTCCTGGAAACCCCCCATTCTTCCAATCTAAAGTTTGCTCCACCCCGTTTCCATTTCAGTGCCCACATTTGACAAAACAAACAGTCGGCATGAAAATTTGTACGGGTTTCTCCTAAAGGACGCGTGGTTTGCTACGCGTTTGGCAGTTGGAGAACTGGATCGCAATATCAGGCAGAGGGCAAATAACGAAGAAGAATCGCAAGCATTGATCCCGGAACTGGGAATGAGGAAGGTTTGCAATGGAATGTGAACCAAATCAATTTCTCCCCTGCCTGATGGCTGGAGAGAGACCCACGGGAGGAAGAGACAGAACAGACAGAGCCCAACCCAATCAGGCAGGACGTAGAGCGAGGCATGAGGAGGGCAAATCACGGGTCGGGCTGCCCATACCGAAGAGAGCTCCAACCGCTAGGCCAGCTGTCCGGGGGTCGGAGAAAGCCACCACGGCACTGAAGACATCGGGTGCGCCGTTCCCGAAGGCCAGAAAAGTGACACCATGGAGGACAGCGCTAAGGAAAACAAAACACGACAGCTTGTCCGGTACGGGGCGGGTGGTCCTACTGCTCTGGTGGAATTGGGCGGGGAGGAGGGGGTGTCCCCCAGGGTACATCTACCGTGCCTGGGTCCAGCTCCAGCTGAGAGCCCCCTCCCTCCTGCTGTCAACTGTCTCTGCAGAGGCCACCAGTGAGGGAGGAAGCAGCAGCCAGGCATCTCTCCACCGTGCCTGGGTCCAGCTCCAGCTGAGAGCCCCCTCCCTCCTGCTACCAACTGTCTCTGCAGAGGCCACCAGAGAGGGAGGAAGCAGCAGCCAGGCCCCTCTCCACCGTGCCTGGGTCCAGCTCCAGCTGAGAGCCCCCTCCCTCCTGCTGTCAACTGTCTCTGCAGAGGCCACCAGTGAGGGAGGAAGCAGCAGCCAGGCATCTCTCCACCGTGCCTGGGTCCAGCTCCAGCTGAGAGCCCCCTCCCTCCTGCTACCAACTGTCTCTGCAGAGGCCACCAGAGAGGGAGGAAGCAGCAGCCAGGCCCCTCTCCACCGTGCCTGGGTCCAGCTCCAGCTGAGAGCCCCCTCCCTCCTGCTGTCAACTGTCTCTGCAGAGGCCACCAGTGAGGGAGGAAGCAGCAGCCAGGCACCTCTCCACCGTGCCTGGGTCCAGCTCCAGCTGAGAGCCCCCTCCCTCCTGCTACCAACTGTCTCTGCAGAGGCCACCAGTGAGGGAGGAAGCAGCAGCCAGGCCCCTCTCCACCGTGCCTGGGTCCAGCTCCAGCTGAGAGCCCCCTCCCTCCTGCTACCAACTGTCTCTGCAGAGGCCACCAGTGTGGGAGGAAGCAGCAGCCAGGCACCTCTCCACCGTGCCTGGGTCCAGCTCCAGCTGAGAGCCCCCTCCCTCCTGCTGTCTCCTGTAACTGCTGAACTTTCCAACTAAGATTGTAGTGCCTGAATTTGCTTTCCTTTCCCCCCTCCTCCTCCTCCCTCCCAATCCCCTTTCCTTTTGTGTCATGTCTTTTAGATTGTGAGCCTGTGGGCAGGGACTGTCAAGAAGTACTTTTGTAAGCTGCCGTGAGAGCCTTTTTTGGCTGAATGGCGGCATAAAAATCCTTAAATAAATAAATAAATAAATAAATACATCTACTTGCCGCCAGGCTCACTGAACCATCAAGAACAGAGGGGGACGTAACGGAAGACGAGAAGAGGAAGCCCGTTTTGCGCTTCCCGTTCTCCACCTGCTTTTTAGAGCCTCTTCGTGAAGGTCCAAGTAACACCTTGGGCAGGGCTCGCCTGTGCCTCAGCTTCCCTTTCTGCAAAATACCCCCTTTTCAGGAGCCACGGGGCCACTACTTCACAAGGACCCATGTGCATCCCATCCTCGGCCAAACCGCAATGAACGCAGGGGCCCCGTCTTTGACACACAATTCAGCTGCCTGAGAATCGCATTTTACATAAACCAAGTTTCTAGTCCTTTGCCCCATCCCACTGGGTTTCTCCCTCCCAATCTAGTCCGTGGCCAGTGAGCATGCAGACTGTGGTCCGTTCAGGGGCTCCCCCAGTACTTCAGTAATACTTTTCCAAAGGTTTTGTTTTCGTACTTCCGAAAACTTTAGAGGTCCCCCCAAACTTGTGGAGAGTTTCCTCGTGTGGGTGGATGTCACCGTTTGCACTACAGAAAACCCGGCGCTCGGAATGAGTTCGCTTTTAGCCATGACGGAAACCTCAAGGACAGCACTCAGAACTCGGGAACGGGGTAATGGTTGCGGCGGCGATGTTCCAGTGGGCAGGGAAGGATTGGCCACGGGTCAGATCCAAATCATGTCCCCCGTTCCTGGGGAAACATTTATAAATGATTCCCTCCTATTGACAGCAATACGGGGGTGGTGGCGGGAATTATTTTTTCTCTGTCCGTGGACAAAGGAAAAATACAGGAAGCCGGGCCTCCCTGACTTCCAAAGGATAGAACAGATCCCCAGCTTTCAGAAGCTTAATTTTGAAAGCGCTGGATTGCTCCGTAAAAGTTGCTAAGCGATTAACAGATTCAAAGGGTGCAGCTCTAGATTCTAAGTGCCCCACCGGCGTGTTTCAGGCCGCATTCCAGGTTTGATACAGAAGAACGGAAGATTCCGCAATGAGTTTCTCCGTCCTGACAGCTCTACGTTGCGCCGGGAACAAATTCATGTAAGGATACTGCTACGTTGTGGGCTAACTTCAGTTTGGTGGAGATGGCGGATAAGTTAGGGCAGAAGCTTAAGGCGGAAGGAGAGAGAGAGAGAGAAGGTTAGAATTTTCTGCTGCATTGACTCTCCCCGCTCCAACAGACTCAGGCCAATTTCCCCTCCTTGCAGACAGCCCCCCAACTTAAGAGGGCAGGAAAACAAAACAAAAAATGGAAATGGAACCCAACAACAAAGGCAACAAAAAGATCACGTTGGGATACATTATATTATTATTATTATTATTATTATTATTATTATTTATTGCATTTTTATACTGCCCAATAGCCGAAGCTCCCTGGGCGGTTCACAAAAACTAAAACAATTCAAAGTATAAAACAAACAGTATAAAAACATGATATAAGATACACATTAAAACGGATTAAAACATACCATACGTGATTAAAACATCTTTAAAACATCCTGAAAACATTCTAAAATTTCACGGGATAGGCCTGCTGGAATAGATCAGTCTTTATTGCTTTTTTTAAATTCTAAAAGACTGTCAAGTTGACGAATCTCCTCCGGCAGGCCGTTCCACAGTCTGGGAGCAGCAGAAGTTGCGAAGCGATTAACAGATTCAAAGGGTGCAGCTCTAGATTCTAAGTTCCCCACTTAGATGCCAAACAAATAAATGAATTCTACAAATATTTACAAATATATAGACAATAAACTCAACAGTTAAAAGCAAGCCGCCAGAAGCCTGTGGCCCTCCAGGTATTTTGAACTGCAACTCCCCAAAACCCCCAGACAACAGAGTCAATGGTAAGGATTATGGGAGTTGTAGTCTGACAACATCTGGAGGGGGGTGCAGCACCACGTTCCCCACCCGAGATTTTTAATGTACAGAAGGATCCAAAAATGACATCCCTCCCCACACCTCCTCCACTTCTACCAGGGGGTGCAGAATCTCAGGCTTGGGGGTCAAAATTGGCCATCGAGGGTCGGCCAGATGACCACACCCACATTCTCTGGCCCCGCCCCTTTTCATCTAACCACCAATCCGTTGGTGGTTCCCCAGCTTTTGGGCAGTTCTTCCTCTTTTCTAAAAGACTGAAAATTATTATTATTAATATTATCAATATTTATGAAGCGCCATCAATTTTCATGGCGCTGTACAGAATAAAATAAAACAAGACAATCTGCCATATGGCTTTACATAATGCCTCTCTTATGGCTTAGTTATTGGCAGCAAAAGCTTTCAGCTCTAATACGCTGGGATCCTTTGTATTTTCGGCCCCGCCCATCCCTAGAACCCGACCCTGAGAGCTTTTCCGAAATGAAATCGGGCTCTGAGGCTGACAGGGGATTCCCCAGCCCTGCTCAAACGCTTCCCCAAGTCCTCTTTGAACGCCGGCACAGACAAGATGGCGGTGTTCCTTTTTTTAAAATACGGGGCTAGAAGCAGAATGGAGGCTACTTACAATTTCTCAGCTGTGACGCCAAGGATGACAAATAGGTAAAGGAGCCACAGAGCCTGCAAGAAACCAAAGAGTCGTCAGGGTGTCATGAAAAGTGTCACGGGACGCCCCCAAGGCCATCCAGTCTAGCCTCGAATTCATGGATCAAACAAAACAGTTCCCCCGCACTGCAAAAAAATTCCGTCTCATTTGAAAAAACCCCCGATTCTCAATCCTAAAACATTTCCAACGCCTTTGTTTCTGCCAGTAAGATCTTTAAGCTAAAATAGACTGTTCGTGTGGGGGCGTTGGGGACCACCATTTTGCCAGCACCAATTTTTCCTTTGGTCCCACCGCTGGATTATTACTATTTATTATTATTATTATTACTATTATTTATTTATTTATTTATTTATTTATTTCTGACCTGCCTCTCCCTCTGGATCGAGGCGGGGAACAACACTGAATACAAAAATATAAAATACATAAAACTGATTAAAAACATAAAACCAATACATTATTAAAATCCTAAAATCTTTTAAGACATTTTAAAATTCGACTGGGTCGGCCTGCCGGGTGAGATTCTCCGGAAAGTGATTTGGCTTCCTGGGTGGATATTTATTTATTTATTAAATTTATATACCACCCCATATCCGAAGCTCTCTGGGCGGTTTCAAAAGTTAAAAACAGTGAACATTAAACAGTATACAAAATTTTAAAACCACCAAAAATATAAAAACAACAGTATCTATTTAAACAACAGTTTTGGGGTCCATTAAAAAACAAACAAACTTAGCATATGTTGTTAAATGCTGTTAAATGCCTGGCAGAAGAGAAAAGTCTTGACCTGGCGCCGAAAAGATAACAATGCTGACGCCTAGTGAGCCTCATCGGCGAGATCATTCCATAATTGGGGGGCCACCACCGAAAAGGCTCTCTCCCTTGTTGCCATCCTCCGAGCTTCCCTCGGAGTAGACACTCGGAGGAGGACCTTAGATGTTGAGTACAGTGAGCGGGTAGGTTAGTGTTGGGAGAGGCATTCCATCAGGTATTGTGGTCCCAAGCTGTGTAGAGGTTCACCTTTTGTGTTTTAAGTACTTCTCCCTCCAAGCCGCGAAAGGCTTGAGGGATTCACGCCGGCCCCTTGGCTGGGTCATCGCTGAACGCCTGAAGAGAGCGCAGGACAGGTCTTGCCTTGGCACAAGCAGAGCGAGTGCAGCAGCCTCTGGTGAAAGCCACAAAAGGGCACGGCCTCCAACATTGGTGCTGAAACAGCAACTTCTCTGCCACGTGCTCGACCCTCCGAAAGCTGCTCCTCAGCCGTGGCAGCATCACTTCCTCCACACACACCCACCAAAAAAGAGCACTTCCTCTTCTAAGAGGTGAAACTAGTGTGGATTTTCTGCGCTTGGTACATCTCCTTCCCCATAGCAAGTGGTGTCTGGGTGTCACCCCCCGCACCTCAATTCTTACTCAAAATTCCCCAACCTATCGTTAGCACCATGTGCAGGCTTAGAGTTGAACTCAGCAGGCTTGGCGCCAGCATATGGCATCCTCGGGCATATGCCAGGGCCCCAGTAGGGGCCAGTATTATCGGTCCACTTGTTAGAGTAATGTATTTGATGCCGCTCCTAAAACAAAAAACAAAAAGGCTCCCAAGGCGGCTGACATTAAATCAGTCAATCGAGACTCTTGGCCCTCTCAAACTTGCAACCTAAAAAGACACGGCACACAAGGAAAAAGGAACGGGGAGGGAAGAGGGGAACAATAAGTTCTTTCAGCCGGGCTGAGGGAAGGGCCCTGTTCCTGCTTCTCCTTTTCCTCAGCCCAACCTGCTGGTGATGATAGCTGAGGGAGAAGAAGCCTTCATGAGGGAGGTTTTCTCAGGCAGGCTGGTAGAACGACCTGAATTCCCCCGCTCATCTCCCTCAGTGCAGCCTGTCTCGGGCCCTGCCATCAGCACAGGGCGGTGAGGCACTGTTCCCCCAACGCAATGTCACACCTGGGCATGTGGGAAATCAAAATGGTTGCCTCAGCATCTGGCGTCGATCAGAGCACTACCATTACCCACCACCGCTGCTAGGTAAACCTGCTGGGAGAGGGGGGCGGGCGGGTATTGGGGGGCTGCACTGGAAGACACTTCACCAAGGGCTCCTTCAGCACAATCAGTAACCCAAGACGCTCCCGGAAAACCCCTCTGGCTTACAATCTAAAAAGGCACGACACACAAGGAAAAAGGAACGAGGAGGGAAGAGGAATTTCAGCAGAGCTGATGCTGGGTCCCATCACGACTGAGCACAGGGCCCGCACCAGGGTTCGCCCTTCTCCGGCAGATGCCAAGTCCCCAGCACCTGCTGGAAGGACTCACTAGATTCGGAAGCCCCGGCGGCCGCTGCCACTTGCCCCTCACAGAGGCAATTCTGTCACCTTGGTCCCCCTGAAGACAGAGATCCCATCACATTGGCCAGACCTGCCTATGACCGACAGGAAAGGAACGGGGGGCGGCGACTCAATCCGCCCCCCCCCGCGCTCTGCTTTAGTGCTTACATAGAGGGTCACTGCCAGAGGTTGGAGAGCAGCTGAGAAGACACAATAGACGCCATTGAGGTAGTTGAGAAACCCGCCGTCCATCTGGCAGTCTGGATTGTTCTGGACAAAGGTGCAGCGTTCAGAGCGATTCCGTTTCACGACCTCCCTGCACTGGAGGACAGAGAGGAAAAAAGACCATTTAAGACCAGTGGGGTGGGGTGGGGTGGGGGACACAGAGGTATTTGCCTTCCACTGACAGAGTTCACACAACACAATCACCCATGCTCAACGGCTGAGTATGGGTTGGGCGGGGGTTGTTGTCGAACCGTGGCTTGTCATCGAAAAGGAGATGATTGTGCTGTCTGAACCCCGCCGCGCTGAGAAACCATGCCTTGTGAACCGCAAACCGCCCATGAAAAGAACCCACGGTTTGTTGATGGGATGTGAACTGTGGGTTGTTCGTGGTTAACAAACCGTGGCGCCTAAGATCAAAGAAGTAGAAGGCGCCAGGAAAGTGCTTTCCACAGTTGGGACGTCACCACCAAGGAGGCCCTGTCACTGAAAGCTACTCCAGGTTTCAGTCAGAACCAGGCTTCAGAGTAAGATCTTAAAACACGGGCAAACCCATACGAGAGAAGGCGATCCTTCACAGTGGGCCAGAGTCCAGAGATTGGGATTGGCAGGAAATTAAGAGGGGAAATACATGTTATGTGACCACGACGGAGGCAGGTAAGCCCCCCTCCCCCACACTTACCTGGGTTTGGAGCTCCGGACGAGGCGAAGTGATTCGCTTTGCCTCGATCCACAGCTCCCCCGACCTGATTCGGATCCACCCTTAGCGGATGTGGATTGGGTCGCTCCACTCCCAATTCGGGGATCCGAATCGGAGCAGAGCACAGCTCTAGAAAGAACCTCTGAACTGTATGCAGCATCGCAGAGGCGGAAGGGAAATCAAAGGAATCTTTTGCCCTGTTTGGAAGAAACTCCTTGCTGTTTCTTCCCTTCTCGAAACCCCCGGACGAATGACAAGAGATGCCGGCTCTCTCCCAAGTAGTTTGCACACGTCAAAATAACAAGAGGTCTTCAGAGATCACAAATGGCTAGAAAGCCCAGCCAAGACTTCGGTAGCAAACCCACCCACCCTGCATTTGCAGAGAATAACCAACACCTCGGTTGAGTAGAGAGGGAGCCAAGTGCAGATACCAGAACACTGGTGTGGTGTTATGTCCCCAATTGCCTAGCCCCATTATGAGGTGGGGCTGCTGCATTCTACGCCAGCTGGAGCTTCTGAACAGTCTTCAAGGGGAGGCTCGTGCAGAGCACAGAGCAGTAGTCTAGGCCTGGGAGGACACAGAAGCGCCTAAGAGGGTGGTCTGACCCTCAAACTGCTAACATAGCGTACATAATCTTCCACCTCACCATTTTATCCTCACAACAACAACCCTGCGAGGTGGGTTGGGCGAGAGTCTGTGACTGGCCCAAAGTCACCCAGTAGGTTTCCATGGCTGAGTGGGGACTAGAACCCGGATCTCCCGATTCCCACTCCAACACTTTAGCCACTACACCACACTGGCTCTCCATGGGCAGCTGGTTGGCCACTGTGTGAACAATGGTAACTCTGAGACTCAACTTCTGCAATGCGCTCTACATGAGGCTACCTCTGTGCCCAGCTCAGAAACTTCAATTATCGTATTTCTTCGATTGTAAGACGCCATCGATTGTAAGATGCACACTAATTTCAGTACCATCAACAGAAAAAAAAAAACCCTAAGACACACCCGCGATTCTAAGACGCACCCCATTTTTAAAGATGTTTATACGGGGGGGGGGGGGGAAGTGTGTCTTAGAATCGAAGAAATAGGGTAGTCCAAAATATGGCAGCCAGGCTAGTCACCAGTACACCTAGGGGTGACCACATTACACCAGTTTTAAAATCTCTTCACTGGCTGCCAATTAGTTTCCGGACGAAGTACAAAATGTTGGTTATCACCTTTAAAGCCCTACATGATTTGGGTCCAGGCTACCTGCAAGGATCGCCTTCTCCCATACAATGCGCCCTGCACACTCAGGTCCTTGGGGAAGAATCTATTTCAGTCAATCAAAACTAGATTGACAACTGTTACCCAGAGGACCTTCTCTTCTGCCGCTCCCAGGTTGTGGAACGGCCTGCCAGAGGAGATTGGTTAACTTGACAGTCTTTTAGAATTTAAAAAAGCAATAAAGACTGATCTATTCCAGCAGGCCTATCCAGTAAAATTTTAGAATGCTTTTAGGAGGTTTATGTTTTAATCATGTATGGTATGTTTTAATCAGTTTTTAATGTGTATTTTATACTGTTTGTTTCATACTTTGAATGGTTTTAGTTTTTGGGAACCACCCAGGGAGTTTTGGCTATTGGGCGGTATAAAAATGCAATTAATAATAATAATAATAATAATAATAATAATGGACTACATGAACCCTTGGTCTGATCCAGCAGGGCTCTTCTGATGTTCTTATGTACACTACAAATGTTTGTGAACTGCCCAGAGAGCTTTGGCTACTGGGAAGTATAGAAATGAAATAAATAAATAAATAAAATAAACATCTATTAGACTAGTTTAACTATCATGGTTTCACACATACACCAAATTCAAGCCCGGGGAAGGTATTGAGAGGAATCTGTTACAGATACCTAGACCTTGCTCACCACTGCATAGAATAACTCGTTCCCAAGGAAAATG
Organism: Elgaria multicarinata webbii; assembly: GCF_023053635.1. NCBI lineage: Eukaryota > Metazoa > Chordata > Lepidosauria > Squamata > Anguidae > Elgaria > Elgaria multicarinata. The sequence continues at coordinate 15,986,185 of NC_086188.1, read as the reverse complement.
GAATGCCTGCTAAACTGGATTAACAGTTGAACTGGTTTAAGCCTCTTGAGTAAGAGAGGTAGGGATCAGTCCAATGCTGTATTCTTACTTAAATAAAATAAAACAAATGAATCATGCACAGACTACAAACGTGTACCGCGAAAAGGGAACGTTCTTCCATGCCTGGAAGGAGACCGTGACGCTTTCGCTACTCACATCCGTGTCTGGAGCCGATTCCTGGATCCTGCCGGGCGGCGGCGCTCTGCTGTCCAAGCGGAAGGATGCTGGGCTCTTGACATCCCATGTCCCGGCACTGGCCTCCCCGGCAAGCAGCCAGGCCACGGCGAATACCCAGAGAGTCTGCATAGCACCCAGCCAAGAGATTCACCTCGGAACCGTCGATGCTGGCTGTTTAAATAGAATGTCCGCCCATCATGGCATGGTCTGTCCGGGAGCAAGGATGTGGTGGGAAAGGAAGGGATGGAGGCCGGGGAAGAGGAGTCCTCTGATCCAACCACCAGGAAATTTCGCAAATTTCAGCCGTTGGTGGAAATGGAGAAGTGGTCTCCCTTTAGCAGAAAAGTGGAGAATTCTTTGCGTCGGCTCCCTCTTGTAAAAAGCTGGCACCTGTGGACAAGCAAAAGAGGAAACATCAGGATGGTAAGTGTTTCCCCCCCACACACACACACTTTAAATGATATCGGTAGATCAGTTCAGTTAAAGATTTCGGCAATAAATGGGGAGAAATATCATTTTAACCGGAGAAGTCGGACGGAAAATTGAGCTCTTTTTCAAAAGGAACACATATTGCTCTTACAAACACCGAGCAAGCTGAAAACTGATTTTAGCAATGAAATCTTTGGCCACATCCATTTCCAAATTTCTCAGAATTTGGGGGGAGTAGTATTCCTTATCACCCCCTTTTTTGGGGGTGGGGACAAAGAGAAAGGAGTAAGCGTTTAAAGAAAAGAGTCATGGTGCATTTGAGCCAACTCCTAACAGGAGAATAGTTAGTAAATAAATAAATTGCAGTGACATTTCACAGAGTCAAGTCTGTTGACACTAAAAATAGCTAGTCTTTTTGTGCGGGGTGGGGAATCCCTTTATCACTACCCATCTAGCAAGGGCCAAACAAGCATGAAACATGAAACCATGCAGGAAAAAAACACACAACCCCACTGAACTCACAGAGTCAAATCTCCTGAAAGCACAACACCTACAATCTCTGGAGTTATTCTTTAAAATAAACCCCGAAAAGTTATCAATCACTTTGTTTACCCAGCCTGGCAGGTCCCAAGATAATTACCTGAAGAGATATGAGAACCGTTCCTCAGAAGGAGTTAGTCAATCAACCTTCCTCTTTCCAGTATTTTTAAAAGTCCGGATGGAAACCCGTCTATTTCCAATACGCGTCAATTTCACACAGGTGTGTTCATAATGCTAACCCCCCTCCTGTTTCTGTATCAATCTGAAATTTTTAAAAAATGCATGAAAATTGGCATTATTTTTATTATTTTCACAAAACATGTGCAAACACATTTTTGGGCACATTTTATCATATCATGCACATATTTATTTATTATTGCATTTATATCCTGCCTTTTTTCCTCCAAGGAACCCAAGGATGCATACGTAATCCTCCTCCTCTCCATGTTATCCTCACAACAACCCTGTGAGGTAGGTTGCGCTGAGAGTCTGACTGACCTAAAGTCACCCAGTGAGCTTCCATAGGTGAGTGGGGACTAGAACCTGGATCTCCCGACTCCCAGTCCAACACTCTAGCCGCTACACTACGCTGGCTCTCTTTTTATATGCAACTTGGTATGTTTTTCAACAGAGACCTGTAATGCAAAATTCAAAGAAGTGCAAAAACCAAAGGGTGACTCCTTTCTGATCTGCATATTAGTTGGGGAACTGCAAATCAGTCTGGTTTGCTTAAAAAATGCATACTGAGCTACATCCACGGGCATTCTCTATATTAAGGTCCTTACCCAAAAGCTGATCAAATCCCCTTTTACTTATTACATGTATATCCTGACTTTTCCTCCAAGGAACCCAAGGCAGCATACATGATCCTCCTTCTCTATCCATCCTCACAACAACCCTGTAAGGTAGGTTAAGTTAAGAGACACTGATTGGCCCAAAGTCACCCTGCGAGCTTCACAGCTAAGTGGGGACTTGAACCCGGTTCTCCCCAGGAGCAGTCCAACGCTCTCACCTCTAGGCCACACTGGCTGTATGGGGAGGTTTATTTGCAAAGGTCAACTGATTTGCTTGCTTTTTGCCCCCGTGATAGAAGGTTGCTGCTTCAATCGATCCTCGGTCTCCCGGTTCACCTAAAAGAGGATTTGGGAGCCAAAGGGCTTGTTTGTATAAGAATCATCACCCAATCCCCAAACCTTGCTTTCAGTGTTCTCGAAGACTGTGTGTTCAAAACCCTCAAACGGATTTCCTCTGTCCTTGTAGAGCGAAGACTCTCTACACTACATATCCTGTCGTAAGCAAGCTAAAATACAGTTGCTCGTTGTCATGCTTAGAATTTCGCTTCAAGACCTCAGCTCAGTTTTACAAGTAAGGACTCTTTATCCTTACTAAAAAGAAACCCCTATCCACAGCCTTGCCCTGTCTTATGTTTTGGCCTTCACTCTTGATTGATTATTGCTGGATGAGAAATACTGCAAGTTATAGGTCTTTTTTCCTGTCTGAACACACATAGGATTGTGCCTTACTGTATATTTAAACAGTCCAATAACAGTTCTCTGGGTGATGTACAATGCCTTAAAAGCATACGACACAAACATTAAAACAAATCATGAAGACAGTGTAAAACAAAACCAAGATAAAACGGGCAGCAGAATAAAGCACTGAAAACAATTCTTAAAAACAACTCAGTTCTTAGAACGCCAGGAAGAAGAATAAGGTCTTCACTTGGTGCCCGTAAGAGCACAATTTAGGCGCCAGGGGAGCCTCTCGGGCGAAAGCGTTGCACAAAGGGGTGCCACCACTGAAAAGGCCCTCTCCATTGCAGCCATCCGCCTCGCCTTGTTTGGCGCAGACACCTGGAGGGGGGCTTCAGATGATGTTATTAATGTCCAGGAAGGTCATTTTTGTTGTGTCTGTGCCACTGACTTCTGTTCACCAAACTCTAGCACCCCCAGATAACTAAAAGTCTCCCACTCCCAGGGCCGGTGCCAGATTATTTTGCGCCCTAGGCAGGTGAGCTACTTTCACCCACCCCCACCCACCCCAGCGTACCTGGACACAGGGCACCATCTCGCCCACCCAGCTGAAGCAAAGCTAGGACACTGGGGTGGGGTGGGGCAGCAGGCGGGTGGCTTCAGAATGGCGCACCTTGCCGGAAGCCACTCTGGGAGAGTGACTTCCGAGCGCGCCATTCCGAAACCGCCCGTCCCCCCTACCCCAGCGTTCTGGCTTCACTTTGGTGCCCACCCAGCCGAAGCGAAGCCAGGACGCTGGAGTGGGGGGGCGGGCATGGCTTCGCTTCGGCTGGGTGGGCACCAAAGTGAAGCCAGAACGCTGGGGTAGGGGGGACGGGCGGTTTCGGCTGGGTGGGTGCCCAGCCGAAGCGAAGCCAGGGCGCTGGGGTGGGCAGCTTCAGAATGGCGCGCCTGGAAACCGCCCCCTCAGAGCTGCTGTGGGAGAGTGGCTTCCGGGTGTGGCATTCGGCGCCCCCCTTACCTTGGCGCTCTAGGCAGCAGCCTGAGTGGCCTCTATGGTAGCACCGGCCCTGCCCACTCCTTTAAATGTTTCTACCCGTTTCCCCTCCTCGGAACTTCCTGGGAACAGAGACCAGTCTATGTTGCCTATATATCTCAGTGACCCAGTTCAAACGACACACCAAGCCACAGTGGTTAAGCATTTTGACCCCTTATGACTGAGCTTTTTGTGTGAACCATTCCTAACCTTGGTGGCTACGTAACGACAGGATAAACACGCTCATTAAACATTTGCTGCAAAAGGCTGAGCAGCCTAACCATGGCTGAACTCCCTCTAATACTCAGGCTGACCTTGCCACGGTGGCAGGTGGCTGGGGGGCAGGGGGGCTACAGGACTGCTTGGATAAAGGCCACGCTAGCTAGGAATCGTGGGCATTGCAATCCAGGTTGGGACACAGCTATCTGGGATTAGAATCTCAAGGAAGAAAAGCAGAAATGACAGAGACGTTGTTGTAACAGACCAACACGGAAGTGGTTCCGGCTTGGATGGGTGGATGTCCACAATTTGCTGTTTTAGACCTAAATTACTGAGAGCACCAAATAAACATTCAGACAGATGATCCTTTAATCTGAACCATAAATCAAGGGTGGGAAGACTTTGAACTCATGCAAGCTAGAACCACAAGGTGGGTATTTTTTCCACTAGAACCCCACAGTCCACTAATCAGAGGCTGCACATACAAATACAAATCTACATACACATTAATAGCTTTACTGCCGATTTTTCAAAAACCATTGCTTTGTAAATCTTAATTTCTGTTTCTGCGGAATTTATCAGATCAAGCTGTTTCCTCAATGCCTTTAATTCATAGATTCATAGAATCGTAGAGTTGGAAGGGGCCTATGAGAGCCAGTGTGGTGTAGTGGCTAAGGTGTTGGACTGGGGTCGTAGCTAGACCTAAGGTTTATCCCAGGATTGTCCTGGGGTTAAACCTGTTCATCTAAGTGCCATACAGGGCATCCAGTGCTCAGGCAGGGACGAATCCAGGATGATCCTGGGATAAACCTTAGGTCTAGCTACGGCCTGGGAGACAGGAGATCTGGGTTCTAGTCCCCACTTGGCCATGGAAACCCACTGGGTGACTTTGGGCCAGTCACATACTGTCAGCCCAGCCTACCTCACAGGGTTGATGTTGTGAGGATAAAATGGAGAGGAGGAGGAGGAGGAGGAGGATTATGTATGCCACCTTGGGTTCCTTAAGAGGAAAAAAGGCGGGATATAAATGCAATAAATAAATAAATAAATAAGGCCATTGAGTCCAACCCCCTGCTCAATGCAGGAATCCACCCTAAAGCATCCCTGACAGATGCTTGTCCAGCTGCCTCTTGAATGCCTCTAGTGTGGGAGAGCCCACAACCTCCATAGGTAACTGGTTCCATTGTCGTACTGCTCTAACAGTCGGGAAGTTTTTCCTGATGTCCAGCCGGAATCTGGCTTCCTTTAACTTGAGCCCATTATTCCATGTCTTGCACTCTGGGAGGATCCAGAAGAGATCCTGGCCCTGCTCTGTGTGACAACCTTTCAAGTATTTGAAGAGTGCTATCATGTCTCCCCTCAATTTCTTATGTATATATCCTTTGAACAGGTTGGCTCTATTCTAAAATTGTTATGTGAGTTGTAAAGTCTTTTGAAAGTTTCTCTCTCTGTTGTTTTTTTAATAGGTGGCCTTTTGCACAAACTCACCTCTGATTACAGCTGTAGGTGTTTCCTGGATTGTAACTTCAATAATATGCCCAGTTTGCTGGATGGGATAGCAAGGGGATCTATCGTTTAAGGGACTTTTTAGTCAAAGACCAAAAAATTAACGATAGTCAACTAAAAGACAAGTTAAAAGGAGTTAATCCCTCTTGGCTCCAACTGACACAAGTCAGAACATTCTTAAACCGCAGATTCAGTAACACGACAGATTTCCGCCCTCTCTCCCCCTTTGGGCATCTATGTGTGAGATCCAATGGGAAAGATAAAGGTGTGACCTCAGCAATTTATGACCTATTGCTTGAGAGGGGGCGGTGGCTTCTCCCTGGCTCTGAGGAGCATATGGGAAACTGATCTACATATACAGATTGAAGATACAAAATGGAAACAAATTTAGATAAATCCCCCCCTTTGAACAATATCATCCTGCATACAGGAGTCAGCCCTCAAGGTTATATTAAGACGGTATATAACTCCAATTCAACTCTCACATGCAACGACTTTAATCTCCCCGTTGTGTTGGAGAAGATGCGACGAAAAGGGCTTTTACTTACATATGCGGTGGGAGTGTAAGGCCCTGAAGCAGTTCTGGGAAACTATCTTCAATACAATTTCTAAGGCCACTGATCAGATCATCTTGCCAGAACCAAGCCTGGCCCTGCCCAATGCTGTAAACCCCTCCCTTACCCATAAAGAATTGGTATTTATCCTCCTTACAGCAGCTCGTTTAGAAATCGCCGAACATTGGAAGGATCCGAAAGGCCCTACACTCACTGGACGGAAAGGGAAAGTGTGGGATATAGCCTGCTCTGAAAAATTAATCTACCACCGCAGAGTTTCGTTGGGCCAACTTAGCTATGACCATTTCGATGAAATATGGTCTCCTTTTCTCGATTACATCAATGGTACAGATGCGACATCCAACTCTGGTTTAACTAATCTTCCTTTGACCACAGTAAATTGAAGGAAACAAGCTCAGTTCGGCAGCTACAGAAATCGTGAGGTCTCTGTTTGTGTCTTTATTAAGAAAGCTGTCTGAGTTGTATGTTATATATATATATATATATATATATATATATATTTTTTAACCACTTTGTTAAATAGAGTTTAATAAAGAATAAAAATATATATTTAAAAATAAATAAATAAAATAAAACTATTGGGAGTTAGAAACTCTTGCTGATCTGCTGAAAATCACCCAGGTGATCTCCTCCTGCCTGCTAGAAAGATGACAGAACATTTTTTTGTTTCAAGTTAGGAAAAAGACCAGCTAATAAAGAAAGACTATGGACAATTGGTAAAGCTTGCATAATCTTTTATGTCACTAGCTGGTTGAAGCAACTGGGAAAAGACATCAATAGAGAGAATGTCAGTCCAGTTCTTCAGTGAAGCTGTTCCTGGCAGACGAAAAGGAAATACATTATCTGCCTATCACGTAATGCATTATCTGCCTATCACATAATGCATTTATGGCATGTACAACCACAAGATGCAGCGATGGCCCATTAGCTTTAAATGACTGGGGGTGGGAGGTGGAATGTATTACAGAAATCCATGGATCAGTCTACGAACAGGTCATAGGCTGAAGGCATCTGATGATGCAGCCTCCTTGCTAAAGCTAAGCAGGTTAGGGTCTGGTCAATGCCTGGATGAGAGACCTCGTGGGAACACGATGTACGCTGCCCACATACGTCCTGGGTTCAATCTCTGCTGTCACCAGCCAAAAGTATCAGATAGGTAATGCAAAAGATCTCCACCCAAGCCCCCGGGGAAGATACTGCCTGTCAGAGCAGACACATATTAAAAGGGCCCCATTCTCATAGCCACTGAATACAAACGCTGCAACCTTTATAACGTAAGAGAGCCAGGCTGGATCAGTCCAAGGGTACCAGCCAGTCCTGCATTCTGTTCACACAGTGGCCATCCAGCTCTCGACCAGGGACCCACAAGCAGGCCATGAGTGCAACAGCACCCTCCCACCCATGTTCCCCAGCAACTGCACACATACTTGCCTCTGCTTCTAGAGTTAGCATATAGCCATGAGGACTAGTGGCCAATGACAGCCTTCTCTATGAATTCATCCAGTCACCTTTTAAAGCTCTCCAAATTGGTGACCATCATTACGACTTGCGGAAGTGAATCTCATAGTTTCACTACGGCTTTTTTTTATTGCTACATAGCAATAAAGTGCTCAGCGCAGGGAACAGTTCCCGCACAAGTCCTTTGGCATTACATCATATAGTGTGTGTGTGTGTGTGTGGGAGGTTTCAGGAGTTTTGGGAGCAAGGTCTTTTTATTATTATTATTTTCTCCTCTGTAATCCCTGAACGACCCTATCTATTACTTGTTTATTATTACATTCCTATCCCACTTCCCCCCCTCCCCTCCCCTCTTCTTGCAAGGAACTCCAGTTGGCTGACATGGTCCTTCGCCCCATTTATACCCTCACATCAACCCTGCAAGGTAGGTAAGGTTGAGAGTAACTGGCCCAAAGTTAGCCAGTGAGCTTCACGGCCGAGCGGGGACTAGAACCCAGATCTCCTAAACTCCAGTCCAACAACCTAGCCACTGTGTGCCTTGGCTTTCTTTAATGCTAACCTTCTCTTCTACAAGCCCTGAACGGGGCTATTTATTTATTTATTTATTTATTACATTTCTATGCCACCCTTTCCCCACCCACCCCTCTTGCAAGGTGTGTGGCTTGTTGCTGAACTGTGGCTTATTTATTTATTTATTTATTTATTACATTTCCATACCACCCAATAGCCAGGGTTCTCTGGGCAGTTCACAAAAATTAAAGCCATTCAAAGTATAAAACAACAGTATAAAACCATCATATAAAATACAATACAAAAGCTCAACCAGATAAAAACAGCAGCAATGCAAAATTACAAACTTAAAACACCAAGATAAAATTTATTTATAGACAGTTAAAATACTGGGAGAATAAAAAGGTCTTCACCTGGCGTCTAAAAGCATATAATGTAGGTGCCAAGCGAACCTCCTTACTTATTTATTTATTTATTATTACATTTCTATGCCACCCTTTCCCTACCCCCCTCTTGCAAGGAACCCAACGCGGCTTGCATGATCCTCCTCCCCGTTTGCATCATCACAATTTATTATTTATTATTTATATTTTTCTCATTTCTATACCGCCCAATAGCCGGAGCTCTCTGGGCGGTTCATTGACCAGACCCTAACAACAACCCTGCGAGGTAGCTTAGGCGAAGAAGTCAGCGACAGGCTCAAAGTCACCCGGGCGGTTTCATGGGGACTAGAACCCGGAACTCCAAAGTCACCACAACGCTACGCCGGCTCATGGAGTCCATCAAGTCCAAAACACGCTCGCCAATCCGGGGCTCCTGCAGCCCAAACGCAACGCCCACAGCCAGTCCAGCCCTGCCTTGGCATTGCCCCGGGGCTTCGCCGCGTTGGCCCCGCGCCCACCCCAACGCTAGGGCGACTTGGTGGAGCCACTCGCCTTTCAGGCGCCCGGGACGCGCCACAAGCAGCTGCCCAGGCCAGGGCGCGTCCTAAGCCGGCGTGGGCGCCCTGCCCTGCCCCGCCAGCGCGCCCACCCGGCACCAGCGCCCGCCGCCACTCACCGGCCCCGCGACCCGGCCGCCAGGTCCCCGCGCCGCCCGTCTCGCCTCGCCTATAGCCGGCCGACTGAGCCCGGACTCCGCCCTCCCTTTGCCAGCTCGGCCTTCCCTCCTCGCCAGCAGCTTAAAGGCGCAACGTGCTTTTCTCCTCCCAGGCCGGGAGCAGCTCTAGGCTGGGGCTTTGGAAAGAAACCAAGGGCGCGATCCGAGCCATGGGTAGATCCGGGGGTGGGGAGGAGCCCTACGATTCCCGGGATCCCCCAGTTAACCATGCTGAGACTTGTAGGGCTTTTATTTATGTTTTTGCTTTGGGCGCGTGTTTGGAGAGGGGGGAAAAAGAACCACAACTTCCAGTGTTCCCCAGCAAGTCATAGAATCATAGAATAGCAGAGTTGGAAGGGGCCTACAAGGCCATCGAGTCCAACCCCCTGCTCAATGCAGGAATCCACCCTAAAGCATCCCTGACAGATGGTTGTCCAGCTGCCTCTTGAAGGCCTCTAGTGTGGGAGGCATTCTGGTTAAAGAAAGCTAGGGCTTTTTTATTTTTTTTAGGAGGGCCAGGATCAATTCTCGATCATCCCAGAGCGTAGGACAAGGAATAATGGGCTCAAGTTACAGGAAGCCAGATTCCTGCTGGACATCAGGAAAAACTTCCCGACTGTTAGAGCAGTACAACAATGGAATCAGTTACCTAGGGAGGTTGTGGGCTCTCCCACACTAGAGGCAGCTGGACAACCACCTGTCAGGGATGCTTTAGGGTGGATTCCTGCATTGAGCGGGGGTTGGACTGGATGGCCTTAGAGGTCCCTTCCAACTCTACTATTCTATGTTTCTATGAGGGTGCAATCCTATGCATGCTTAGAGAGAGAAAAGAACCCCAGCAATTGCCAGTGTTCCCCAGCAAGCCACGCTAGCCAGAGCATGCTGAGAATTGTGGGTCTTTTTTCCAGTCTAAACATGCATAAGGATTGCATCCTAAAGAAAATAAATAAAGAGTTCCCCCCACTCACTCTCTTTATTGTCTGCCCCCTCTCAAGCTTGCATCGTAAATCATGCACTTCTTTACAGCATTTGGGGGAGGGGAAGCCCCTGACCATGCAAGTTTATTCAGAGATCCCCCCGAATTCAATGGGATATTTATAAGTATTGACTTATTTCCAGCCTCCAGATTGAAAGTAACCTCCAGATGTTTGACTATTTACTTATTATAGGGTGGTTTTTTTAAAAAAAATCCACCCAATAACCAATGTTCTCTAGGTGGATTATAGTTAAAAGACTAAAATTCCATATAAACGCTCAAAATATATATGATGCACATATTTAAAAGAAGGCAATAATACGGTACAATTCCCAGCATACCCAACCAGCATGGCTGGTGGTCAAGGATGCTGGGTGAAAGAGTCCAAAACATCTGTAAGGAAAGGGCGGCTTATTTACTGTATTTATAATACACACACACGCACACACATCACTTTTGTTATAGGGCTGCACACCTGCAAAGTGTTTCACCAGTTTTCACTATGCTTCTCCTCCCTTCATTGTGGCCACCCTACATGCTGCACTGTTGCTGGCATTTTACAGATGGGAAAACCGAGCTGAGCAAGAGCAGGGCCTACATAAGGGTACAAGGTGAAATCGTAACAGACGTGGGACTCGAATCTAGACTTTCCTGATTCGTGTCCAGATCTCTAACCAACAAACCAAACTACCTTACAAAGTTTGGGGTTGTTATATTTTTTTTCCTGTGGCCGCAATCTCATGCATATTTCTTCGAAATGAGCCTTGCTTCTGAGTAAACAGGCACACACCCTGGGATCACATCACACAGGGTAACAGAGGTTATTTGAGCAAGGTTATTCGACAAATCCCTTTAAGCTCCTGAGTTCAGTGCTAGAGTTTAACGCAAGAACATGTGAAATAAACGGTAGCGTACATTTCATCGTGCGCAGAATGCTTGAACCAGAATGCCCAACTTTTAGTATTGCTCTGAATGAAGCTTGGGCATTTGACCGCTCTGAAGATAACTTTGCCAATTGACCGGCTACACCATTGATAAATGCTTCCAATATTTGTCTGTTTCAGAGCACTGCGTCAGAGGAAAACCCCACCAATCAAAAAAGCCCAAGTCCACTTCTTTGTTAAAAGGTATCCAAAGGCTTTACCATTATAATCAATTACATTTTTGGAAGGAAAGAAAAAAAAAACACTTAGTTTATACGAATGCATGGCAAGTGACATTCAACCTGTTCATCAACCTGTTCTTGTCAACTGTATTTGGATTTCCAGGTGGAGCCTACAGAACTTGAAATTCTGTTTCAGCTGAAATCAAACACACACAGCGAAGCTATAAAAGGCAAAGGTCAGGTTTTAAAATGTGGAACAACTGCCCAGAGGTGTCCCTGTTTAAAAAAGAAAACCCGCTTCTGCCTTTACTATCAGATAACACCATAGAGAAACTTTCCAGATGTTCTGGACTGCAACACCCATCATTTCCAGCAACCTGTTGACTTTCCGCGTTTGGCATAATTGTTAGACTGTAAAAGAGCCCTGCAGCAAAGCTCTCCCATTCTTTCATTTTTATTTATTATTTTATTGACTGCGTTTAGAGCAGGGCTAGGAAACATTTGGTCCTCCAGACAGTGTTGGACTCCAGTTCCCATCAGCTCCAGCCAGTATGGCCAATGGTGAAAGATGATGTGAGTTGAGGTCCGAAAACATTTGGAGGGCCGCAAGTACTGCACCCTGCGTTGTCTGAACCCAGGACATTTTCCGGAGGGTGAGTTGTTAACCGTGCAGCGGGGCTTCTTTTTCTCAAACAAGCCATCTTGAGAACCCATGGCTTGTTGTTGGGTTGTTCAGGGTAGTTAACAACCCCCACCGCATGGCTCAACGAACAACCCATGGTTCAACAACCCACACACAACCCCTGAGTGTGGTTTAGCGTGTTGTACGAACCCAGTCCATATCAGGTTCAGGGGCAATTCTTCAATACTTTGGATCTTAAGGAGATCTGAAAACGTCCCTCGTGTGCTGCCCCCCTTTTTTGGGGGAGGGGAGCGCACCAGTGCTCAAATTAAAGGGGAACAGGTAGAGGGGCCCTTCGTGAAATCCACAAATTCCAACCTCTAACACCCCACCCCCAAATCAAGCTCCCTGTACCCTTATTCTTATATTATTTATTACAAAATAATAAAAGCGGCAACCAGAAAAATCAAACAAGTAGGATATATTCCTGGCATCCCCTATAATTCGAACACTGTAACCCACTGAAATAGAGCGGCTGGTTTTTGATTCCCCACCCAAAATATGGTCCTATGCTTCCCTTGTGTTTCGCTAGCCCCTCTCCCGGTTTGCACCTCCGCCCTGCTAGGCTAAAACACCCCAGGGAGAGATGGCCGGCCCCTGTTACCTGGCTAGCGACGTAAGAGCCTTAAGAGGTCAGTACGGCACCTTGTGAAATTGCCCCTCCAAGATCACATGCTCGGAGCCGAGAGGGCTTGAACTCAGCCACCCGGGCGTCAGGTTCATCTCACAGGAAAGTCCAAGACATTTTGCTGAAACAGCCGAAGGCCTCTTGCAGACTCGGGAGCGGCGTCCGCATATGTACTTTGGCAAGGCCCCGGCGGGGTCTCTAAGTCCAACTGTCCCTTAATAGCTGCATTGTTCACCTCAGGACATCGGTCAGAACGTTCCTGGGCAGCCCAAGAAGTCTCCCTCGGTACCGACACCGCTGTGCCCTGGGGAAAAGACACCCCTCCGTCAAAAACAATCCCTCTGCGTAGAGTTTAAAGTCGACATTGCTAAATGCTTTTCTTGTTGTGAGCTGTCTGGACTAACTAGGGTGACCATATTTTGGAAACCAAAAAGGAGGACAACATGGTCGCCCCCAAGGGGGCGTGTCCAGCACCAAGGGGGCGTGCCCACCCGAACATAGCCTTGGTCACGTCTGATTTTACAGCACACATTTAAGACAAATCTGTTCTACATAACAACTTAATGTTAAAATCACTGAAATAAAGAACAAGTGAGAGATTCAATGTATCTGAAATTAACTTCACTCACTCCTACTTTTGTAGGTTTTGCTATACTTTGAAGCTTTTGCTATACTCTGTGTGTTACATTCTCCCCTTCCCTCAAATATCTTTTCTGACTGCATCTTAACTCATTGCAAGCTGCTGTTGTTGTTAACAGGGTTTGCTACTGGCCCCAGATCTGTTTCAAATTTGGTGTGGCTAAAGCTCTACCTAAATCCTTTCATGGTGCAAAGTTTCATCTCTTTATCTTTAAAAATGACGATTTTAAAAATAATAATTTTAAAACCTCAATTTTTAAAAAATTCCTAAAAAAATCAATGGATGAACGTACCTGTTTCAAATTTGGTATGACTAAAGCCCTTCCTAATAGCTACCATTGTGCCAAGTTTCATGTCTTTATCTTAAAAAATGACGGAGTTATAAGCATTTTTGTTAATTCCCATTAGAGCTGCTCTTTGGAAAAAAGCCGGATTTCCCCTCCCCCTCCCGGATTTGCCATCAAAAACCCGGGCAAATCCGGTCATATGGTCACCCTAGACTAACACACTTGTGGGCAAGGGTCTGGAACAGGCCTGGCATCAGCGGGCAACGGCCTGGGTCCCCTCTGGGAGGTGGCTTAGGGCGACTATTTTAATGTCCCCTGATGCCGCCAATGTCGTATTTCTCTGGGGCATTGTGGGAAATTTACATGACTGCTCCAGGCCACCTGGCTTTGATCTCAGTGCCGGCAGGGCCAGCATCAAAGGTAGGCGTGGTTGGGCACCTGTCAAGGGCCCACCTTACAGCAGGGGGGCACCGACCAGAGGGCCCTGGAGGTGCTGGCGCTCTTCACCATTTCAACCTGCATCTTCACCTGCCTTTTGCTCTGGGCTGGCCAACAGTGGTGGTGAGAAAGTGGATCAGGAGACACCGCTATCAACTGACTCTCTGCCTATCAAGCAAGTTATGAAATGTAATGTAATGTAACTAGAACTGTCCTTCAAGGCAAAAAATAATTGGCTAGCACGGTCTCTTTAAAGACAGCGTCTGCAGCCCTGCCTTACTCAAGGCAAAGCAATTTGGGCCAAAGGGGAACTTGACTCCCACTGAAGCGGCCTTCTAACTGTACAGAAGTGCCTTGAGAATGCGCAAAGTGTTTCCTTCTCATATCCTAATACTAATACCTTGGGAGATCGTAAATCCCAATAATTAAACCCTGTGCCTGGGATTAGAGAAGAAGTGAGCCCCTGAACCTCTTTGTTGTAATGAAATTAAGCATTGATTAAGCAGGGATCAGCCTCCCTGGTTGATTCTAGGTCACTGCAGCATTACTAATGCCATGAAAGATAAGTGCTGGGGCTCATCTGTGCCTGGATGTCATGCCCATCATTGCAGTTCTATTCTAAAGATGTGTCTTTTGCATCTGTAATGCAGTTATTAAAGACACAGCCTAGAAAAAAGGGTGGCACTTCTGACTTTGCTTTTAACAGAGTGCCAACACTTATTTTTCAAGGGTCTTCTGCCTTTTAAAAAGAGTCTCGTGTGGCGCAGAGCGGTAAAGCAGCAGTTTCTGCCGCTGAAACTCTCCGCGGAAGCTGGTTTCAGGCAGCCAGCTCGGGTCGACTCAGCCTTCCATCCTCCCGAGGTCGGTAAAATGAGTACCCAGTCAGCTGGGGGAAAGGTAATAACGGCCGGGGAAGGCAACGGCAAACCACCCCGCTATAAGGCCTGCCAAGAAAACATCAGCGAAAGCTGACGTCCCTCCAAGAGTCAGTAATGACTCAGTGCTTGCATGAGAGGTTCCTTTCCTTTCCTTCTGCCTTTTAACAAAGCAAGCAAAATTGAACAGCTGATGAACAGCAAAACTGAACACCTGAAATAATCCTACATTGATGACACCAGGCAAAGACCTTATCAATTCTCCTCCTTTAAAAATACTTTTAAATTTAAAAGAATTTTCAACTCCCGCTTGTTATTATTTTTTGAATAATATGATTAATGCTGCATTTTAAAATCATCTTTCTTCCTTGATTTAGCTGCTTGGATATTTATCTTTTTTTCAAATAAATGTTTTAAATGATTGTTTCTGCATTTAAAACCTTTAAAGTCTCCTTTATTGTGTTTTATCACTGTTTTTACTGTATTTTTTTTATTACATACACCACCTTGAGAGCTACAGCTATAAGGGTGACTCATAGATTGAATAAATAAAATAAAACAATCAATAAACAAACTTTTTCTTAAAAGCTTAACCTATTGCCAGTGCGACTTGCGACAGTTTTTATGACAATAATAACAACAAAGTTATCCACAATTGAATTTCAGAAAAACTCTTTTCCTACGAGAACAGAGAGAGAGAGAGAGAGAGAGAGAGTTTTGGTTTTTCCCCAGATTATGCAGAGTATGGAGAAAGGAAAAAATATTTCCTCCCTTTCTCATAAAACTAGAACTCAGAGGTCAGAGTGACCCAATGAAATTAACTGGCAGTAATTCAGGACTGACGAAAGCAAGTACTCTTAGGCGGGGCAGAGGTGGAATTATCTATCACAAGATGTAGGGAAGGTCACTAACTTGATTAGGTGTTTTTTTTAAAAAAGGATTATTAGACAAGTTCTTAGAGCAACAGCTATCGGTCCTTCTAACAGCAAACTCAAGTAGCGAGAGGCAGCAAGATTGAAGGCTAAATTGGACAACTGAGAAAGAAGAGGCAGGCATGAGCCAGCTTGGAGGAATGATGCACTGGTTTAAAATGTTTGAATTAGTTTTATGTACTTTATGGTGTTTTTATTTGTATTGTACCCCGCCTCGATCCAGAGGGAGAGGCGGGTAACAAATAAATAAATATATTATTATTATTATTATTATTATTATTATTATTATTATTATTATTATTATTATTATTACTATTAGGCCCAGCAGCTAAATGGAACATCCCTGTACAGAGGCAGTGTACCAGAAGTGCAGGTGCTGGTGCATGCCAATGGGAAATTGTGACCTCCACACGTCCTGCTTGTTAGCTGGCATTTTTGGAAACAAAATATGTGAACTAGGTGGATCTTCTTAGATCAATCTGGCAAATTGGTCCCCCATCCCCTAGTTTCATTAGCCACAATTGTTAGGAATGAAACCAGGAAAAGGGCTTCAGAATTGCAGCCTTGAATTGCAAGCCTATATAAGCTTATCTGAGAGTAAGCTCCATTAAATTCAATGGACTGACTTCTGAATACACATGTAAAGGGTTGTGCTGCTGGTCAGCCTTCAGCTGCCAGGACAATGGGTGGAGAATTGGAGCCTTAGAACGCCATCCTCTGCTTATTTAGAAAGAGTGAAGTCCTACAACTCCCAGCATGCCCCAGCCTCGCTGGAGCATGCTGGGAGTTGTAGGACTTTTCTCCATCTAAACAGGCAGAGCATCAGCTACTGAAAATTTCATCTAATCCTGGGCTACGCAGCACTACTAGGTGGACCTCCCCGGTCAGATTTAGCAAGGTAGTCCTTAACCCTTTTAAGGTGGCAACTCAATTTCCCTTGGAGTAAACTAGGGGTAAATTAGGCCTCTCTTATGCGTAATTTAGGAATAAACCAAGAGTTCCTTATGGGTAATCTAGGAGTAAACTAGGAATTCCTTGGGAATAATCTAGGAGTAAAGTAGGAATTCCCTAGGCGCATTCTGGGAGTAAAGTAGGCTCTCCTTAGGAGTAAACTAGGATTTTCCTGGGAGTAAACTGCGAGTAAACTAGGAGTAAGCTCAGGACTTTTCCCAGCACCTACCTGCCTACCTACCTGCGCTGTCAGCCTCGCAGGTGCGTAACTGAAGGGAAGGGAAGCGGCGGAGGCTTACACACCGGCTCTCCACCCTTCTCCAAAGGGGCGACAGCGGCTCCGCTCCGGTTCTCGGGCTCGGAGCTCCCTCCTGGGGCTGTCGCAGGTACAGCGCCCGCCGGGGGCTCCTCCTCCGGCTGCATCAGCGGCTCACGTGAGACTGGACGGGCCCCGGGATCTCTCCGTCCATGGCGCTGCATCAGCTGCTGCTTCTGGTGGTCGCCCTGCCGGGGCTTCTGCAAGCCGCCGGCCCGCCGCCGCCGCCTCCCTTCCCCGGCGCCGGTTCGGAACCCACCCGCAGCTGCTCGGTGCTGCTGGACCCGCTCTCCGGCCAGCTGAAGGTGGTGAGCGGCTGGGCTCCGTCCGCCGTCGCCTGGGCCAACCTGACCGAGGGGATCCGAGAAACCGGGTAGGTGCCCAGCCGGATCGGGCTGCAGCCCGCTTTATTTGCAATCCGAACCCCTCCCCTCCCTTCCAGGAAGACCAGTGGGGCTTACTCCCGAGTAAACCCAGGCAGAGGGCTCTTGGTGCAATGCTAGCCAGCTCACTGGAAGCGAGGGCGAAGGGACCCCGCGGGGTTTACTTCTGCGTAAAAGTGCACGGGAGGGGAGGAGAGGGGAGGGGGGTGCGTGGCAACGGATCACGCCCCATGTCAGACTATTTTGCGCCCTAGGCAAGGTGAGC
Organism: Elgaria multicarinata webbii; assembly: GCF_023053635.1. NCBI lineage: Eukaryota > Metazoa > Chordata > Lepidosauria > Squamata > Anguidae > Elgaria > Elgaria multicarinata. Next base: position 15,968,649 of record NC_086188.1, on the reverse strand, counting down.
TACTTTCACCACCACCACCACCCCCTCCAAAAAAAAAAAAAAAAAAAAAAAAAAAATGCCAATTTTGATTTTTAAGAACATGTTTCCTGGAAAAGATAAGAAGCACAAAACTGGAAACTGCTAAATTTATTTTAAAGTGCAAGAAATACGTCATGCCAATTATAGCAAACAAATTGGAAAGGAATGTCTATGGGTCTAAAATGCATTGTTTAATAGGAATATCACCTCCAAATCATCCCCCACAACTCACACACGCATGCTCACACACACTCAGCATCACTCACTACAAACAAACACACGCATGAACACATGCATTCACTCAAAGACCCCATGATACACCCCATTCACCCATACATTCTCTCTCTCTCTCTCTCTTCCGGGCACGTTCCGGAAGTCCGAACATGGAGCCCCCCCACCCCAGCGTCCCTGTTTTCGCCTCGGCTGGGTGGGCATGGGGCATCATCTCGCCCACCCAGGCCCAGCTGAATCCTCGGGCTGGCCGGGCTCACAGCCAATGCGCGTGAGTGCTGTGCTGTGCCCGGCGCCCCTCTTAGCTTGGCGCTCTAGGTGGCCGCCTGAGTGGCCTCTATGGTAGCACCGGCCCTGCCTGTTGGGCACAGTAGAACGGGGACTGCCGAGGATATTGCAACAGGGTGACCACGCGGAGGCCAGCTGGCACACATTTCCCACTTCGGATCTGCCCCCCCCCCTTGCGCCAGCACGCAGGCCCCGATCCACTTCAGTTCCTGCAGGTCCAGAAGAGTGCTTTTGGGCGGCTGTGTAGATCCGCACCTCCCCTCCTCCTCCTCCTTTATTGCATTTGTATACCGCCCCATAGCCGAAGCTCTCTGGGCGGTTCACATAAGATAAAACACTTAAAAACAATATGCAAAGATTAAAAACCACAAAACCCAGCAAAACACACATACATTGAAAACCACTGTAACGGCTTGAAACTCATGATCCTAGAAGTGCACGTACCGTACTCATCCTTTTTCTGTGGGAGGGGCTGCTAGCGATCCCAAAGATTGCTCCATAACATACCGTCCTTCTAGAAGCCTATGGGACAGGTTTGTATGAGGTTGTGTATGCTTGAAATTGATGCGAAGCGTGACAAAGAGCCAGTGTGGAGGCTTAAGCAGGGGTATGTCTTGGTGCAGGGGCTGGGCAGAGGGCAGATCTCCAGATGTTTTCGACTTCAACTCTAAGGTGACCATATGGAAAGGAGGGCCGGGCTCCTGTATCGTTAACAGTTGTATAGAAAAGGGGATTTCAGCAGGTGGACTTCGTAGGCATGCAGCACCTGGTGAAATTCTCTCTTCATCACAACAGTTAAAGCTGCAAGAGCCCTGCCTAGAGTGACGAGATACAAAAGAGGACAAGGTTCCGCTGCTAGGGCTATGCACGGACCCCCCGATATGCTCCGCACCTGATCCGCAAATTCCGGATCAGGCCCGCTCTGCCCCGCGTCGATCTGCCTATGGTCCACTCCACTCCGCTGTGGAGCTCCGGCTCCGAAACAGAGCTCCGTATTGGTGGTGCCGGTACCAGGTAAGGCCCCCCTCCCTCCTCCCCCCTTACCTGAATCTGTCACAGTCTGGCGGCTGCTTCAACTGAGCTTGAGGACTCAAACAGGAAGACCAGGCCGCAGTCGCGGCCTGGTCTTCCGGTTTCAGTCCTCGGGCTCAGTTGAAGCTGCTTCCGGAACGCGACAGACTCAGGTAAGACCCTGTCCCCTTACCTGGCTCCGCCGTTGCCGCCGCATGGACCGCGTAAGGCCCCCTCCCTCCTCCCCCTTTACCTGCGTCCCTCGCGTTCCGGCAGAGGCTTCACCTGAGGCCGAGGCTCAAAGCGGAAGGGCAGGCCACGGTTGCAGCCTGGTCTTCTGGTTTGAACCTCAGCCTCAGTTGAAGCTGCCGGACCACGACAGGGGCAGATAACCCCCCCTCCCTCTGCCCCCTTACCTGGCTCTGCCGCTGTCGCCGCATGGAGTGTGCCAGCACCAGGTAAGCCCCCACTTACCTTTTTTCCGGAGCTCCGGATCGAGGCGAAGGATCCGCTTGGTCTCGATCCTCTTCGCCTCGATCCGCAGACCCCCCCCCAATCTGCTTCATCTCCGCCTTTGTCGGAGGTGAATCAGGCTGCCTCGCTATTGCTTCTATGCTCCGATGCGAAGCAGAGCACAGCCTTAGTTCCTGCAGCTTTCACTGTGGTGATGAAAAGGGTATTTCACCAGTTGCTGCGTGCCTACAAAGGGCACCTGCTGAAATTCACCTTTTCAATGCAACTGTTAACGATACAGGAACCCTGTCCTTTCCACAGGGTCACCTTGTTCAACTCCCAGAAGCCCCTGATAGCATGGCAAATGGTCTGGAATGCTGGGAGTTGAAGTCTCAAACTGTCTGTTCAGCCCTGTTTTAGAGCTAGCAAGTAGAAGTAACAGAGATGCATTCCTTTGCTGGACTCAGTCTCTTTCCTTTCTCGTTCTCTTTCTCTCTCGCAGGTGGGCTTCCCTGGAGCTAACCACCAATGAAAAGTATAATGACAGCATCCAGGCTTACGCAGCAGGGTTGGCTGAAGCAGCAGTATCTGACCAGGTGTGTCTAAGAAAGAGACAGTCCCCATTCCATATTTTTCAGGTTCTCTGGATCCTTCCTCTCGTTGCTTTAGCTTTCTAGGGAGAAAACCTGAGGCTTAATTTTGAGGCATGGGTTAGCCTAGAACAGAGGTAGACACACTGGGCAATTTGGGGAAAAAAACTCTCCTGGGCACTGCCACAAAATGGCTGCTGCGGGAGGTGTGGCCCCTCCCAAAGGACAAGTAAGCAGCCCAAAAGACTTGAGTACAAGGCAGAGGTTTGCTTTGAAGCCATCTCACCTGCTAGTAAAGAAATGTGTACATTTTTAAAAAACAAAGCAGGGGAAAGAAGAATTAAAAGTAGGAGGATTCGGGCACTGGATTTGGGGCGTGGGGGAGAAAGTTGCCTGAGAAGGTGGGGGGCATTGCCTGCCCCTGGCCTAGACCCTTGCCTTTGATGCTGGAAAAATATGCAGAGTGTCAGCTTCTGGTCAATGAAAGCTGTTTTACATGTTAACTGGAGCTTTGAAGAGTTTCCCCCCTGGCATTCTGGATAAGCTAAAGAAGTATTGCCAAGGTCTTCCAAAATCTCACTGAGCAGAAGACTGTAGGTCCCAATCCATGATTGTGACTTGGCACATGGCAGCGTCAGAGCCACCGAGGAGAGGGCCGACCGGAAAAGCAGGATCTTCAAACCAGGCCAATGTTTTTCGAATTCATAATTGTATTATTGTTAGTTGACTTCCTGTTGTTAGTTTTAATCAGTTCTTTGAGTAACACATACCATTAAACGAACCATCGTGCCCTCTAATAGCAAGCGAGCTGCTGCGTTCCGATGGGATTGTAGCCGAAATGGAATCACCAGGAAACAAGAGGGAGGTATCGTGTTTGAGGCATCATGTTTAAGCCTTGCAGAAATGCAACCCTACCCCCCTGCCCCAAAATCTCTTTAGGTAAAAAAAACCCACACAGAAATCCTAAGTGGGCTGTACAATTGCAAAACAGCCCATTGAGGATTAGGCATTCTGAATGGACATAGAATGGGGCGGGGAGGGGACGCAGTATTTTCTTCGTTTGTTTTTAACATTTATAAATTGCATTTCCTCCACGGGGTCCCACATCGGTGTATGCAAGCTGAAAAACAAATCCAAGATTTTTTTAAAAAATGATGTTACACATTATGGAACACCTTAAACACCAGCACCAGCCAGCTCCTACTGGATCTAGCACGGATCCCAGGCCCAGACACTCACAAGCTCACCAAGTGAGGTTTAAGACCTTTTTACAATCTGACTAAGGGTAGAGATACATGGGAAATGTACCCTACCAAGAACGGGTATGTCCTTGTGAGATGGGTAAAGTGGAAACAGTAGGCCATATTCTGCTGTATTGTTCCTTTTATCAAGATTTGCGCCAAACATTTATAACCTCTATCTTGCAGCGAACTCCCGGTAGATTAGATGAATATTACATAAAACATCTTCTGTCGGATCAGAATCCTCAGGTTACTCTAAAAGTGGCCAGTTTTTGTGCGGCTGCCATAAGCTGACGGAAACTGATGTTGAAGAATTTTATTGCACCTTAGACTTAGGCTGAGACTGCCGCGTTTTATGGATTTTATGTATGTATTTTATTGTATATTGGGGTTTTTAATATTATTGTGATGATGTTTTCTGTTGTGCTGGTCTATGACCGAAATAAACTAACTAACTAACTAACTAACTAACTAAACGTAGTAAAATATCATAAAAGCGTGCATAACATACGAACCCAGTAACAGGTAAACAATAAAACTTAACGCTAATATATCTCGCGCAAAGCTAGAGCACATTGTTTTCGTCACACCAGCTGACAACCACACCCCTTTCCTGAGGCAGGAATGTTTTAGACTTTCTTTTCCCACTCCTACCCCCCTCGCTCAGGCTTTGTCCTTCAAACCGTCCTCACAGCTTTCGGCTGGGTTGCTTAATCGCTCAAGGCCAGTTGACAGATATGGCCGGGCTGGCGCCGGTCTTTTCTCCCCCCGGCCAGACGTCATCCTCCCTTTGGTATTCTTATCATCCTACAAAACCATACAAATTAATTAAAACGACCCTTTTTCCATACTCAAATCCCCATGTGCCCCTATCCCTCTTCACATCCACTTTCCCTTACACGCCCCATGACTGTCTGGAGATTGTAGGACTTTTCCCCGTCGAAATATGCATAGGATTGCACCCTTATTCGTTTCTTTTTTAAAAAATGAATTCTAAAAGATGAAAATGTTAAAATTCCTGGGCAAAAAGTAACGTTTTGACTTGGCACTGAAAAGAAAAGAAGCTGGTGCCAAATTCATAGAATCATAGAATAGTAGAGTTGGAAGGGGCCTACAAGGCCATCGAGTCCAACCCCCTGCTCAATGCGGGAATCCACCCTAAAGCATCCCTGACAGATGGTTGTCCAGCTGCCTCTTGAAGGCCTCTAGTGTGGGAGAGCCCACAACCTCCCTAGGTAACTGATTCCATTGTCGTACTGCTCTAACAGTCAGGAAGTTTTTCCTGATGTCCAGCTGGAATCTGGCTTCCTGTCACTTGAGCCCGTTATTCCGTGTCCTGCACTCTGGGAGGATCGAGAAGAGATCCTGGCCCTCCTGTGTGTGACAACCTTTTAAGTATTTGAAGAGTGCTATCATGTCTCCCCTCAATCTCCTCTTCTCCAGGCTAAACATGCCCAGTTCTTTCAGCCTCTCTTCATAGGGCTTTGTTTCCAGACCCCTGATCATCCTGGTTGCCTTCCTCTGAACATTATCTCTTTTGGAAGGCCATTCCAGATCAAACAAATTCTATCTATCTATCTATCATATCTATCTATCTATAGGTAGATTTATCAGCATTGTAAAGCCCGTGTCACTATGGGTACTAGTAGTTCTGATCCTTTGCTGCTTTTTGACTTCTCAAGCCCCTCACTACAGAGGGGCTCATGATTAATTCAAATGTGGCTCATCCATAGTGAATTCCCCCTCTGAAATCTGCATGTGGCATGGCCCCTCCCCTTCCCTCATGCCCTCCAATTGGCCTCCTCCGTTCCCTTCCCTCTGGCGGCAACAGCTAACCACACAGCTGCACCCGGGGACTGCCTTCACGCCCCACTGATTGGCTAAGCAGGACTGTCCATCATCCTGCCGGCGGAGGGGCTGCCCTGCCTGTTTGATGCAGAGGGAATTATTTGCTATTAAAGCTTGAGCTTTGATTTATTTATTTTTGGCAAGTTTAAAATTTTCTGCGCGTCTGCACAGCTCAAGCTTCAGTGGAAAGCAAAAATGAACAAAATGGGTCTGGTAGATCTCGAGTAATAAGCCTTGCACGGCCGTCATCTTATACAAGATGGAATATCCTGGAAGGAGGCATAGCTGGCTGGAACACTGAAGAGGCCCAGCCCAGACTGCAACGTTGTGTCGTCAATCTCAATTGTACTTTTTGGAATTCTGGACCAGAGGTTCGAGGCAGTTGTGTGTTTACAAAGGATCTGCCTGGAAGCCTTCTTAATTTCCCCCATTTTGTGCCTTCCAGCTCATCTACATGCACTGGATGAATATCATGGTGGGCTACTGTGGCCCCTTCAAGTACCAGACGGACTACTGTCAGAAGCTGAAGAACTACATTGAAATCAACCTGGCCTGGATGGAAGAGCAGATTGAGGGAGGGAAAGACTCCGAATACTGGTACCAGGTGCGGTTTCCTGTGCCGAGATTCTGATGCTCACGTCAAATAGTGAACCCGGGGTGAGGGGGGGCAGGTTGACTTTTGTGGCACAAAATTTTCCCAGCAAGGAGTTTAAAAGGGATCAGATGGTTTTTTACTGTACTGTAGATCTTGGTTGTGCTGCTCCTGTATGCCAGAAGTATAGAAACTTAGGCCTGGCGACAAATTTATTTATTTATTTATTGGATTTCTATACCGCCCAGTAGCTGAAGCTCTCTGGGTGGTTCACAGAACTTTAAACCATCAAGTACGATTCAGTTCAAGCTATAAAACAAACCACGATACAAACACAATGGCTCAGATCAGACAACACGTTTCTCAATGGTGGTTTTAGAACTCCACAGTGGAGTTTTTACACCACCGTTGAGGAATGTGTTGTCTGGCAGGGAAACACCACGTCATGGTGGAGTTGTTTTTTTTTGGAAAACACTCCATGCAGAATATTCATGCTGTGCAGAAGAGAGTTTATGCACATCCGTTGTGTTGTGTGGAGTCTTCCGTTGTGTTGAGTTGACTTTTCCCAGTGGCTACAGAGTTCCCTGGCAAGAGTGGCAAAAGGAGCGAGTACCCCTCTAGGAGAAGTGTTGGGATTGGTTTTTTTTTTGCAGCAATGGCTGATGGGATACCATCAGGAGGACTGGGGGAGGACAGAGGGTGGAGGAACTTTCAATCAAACTTTCCTCAACTCCACGGGAGCCCACAGTCATGCAGTGGTGGAGTTAGAACATGTTGTGTGGGCAGTACCTCCTAAAAACTCAACCGATGAGTGGAGTTTTCACACTGCGTTGACTAACGTGTTGACTGATCTGAGCCAATATAAAAATATACAACAGAAAGGCTCCAAAAGCAGTGATGCACGGACTAGGGATTTCGTGGTGGTGCCCACAGCAGTTTTTCATATTCTCAAATGTGCCCACAGGTCCAAAAAAAGTGTCTGTGGGGTGGGGTGGGGCCTGGCTTAGACAATTGCAGCTCCTGTTGCCGTTTTTAATGCCTGAGTTTGGGAGTGATTCCTGTGTGTTGCCCACCTGTGTTTCCAGGTACGCCTCGCTCTGCTGCAGTTGAAGGGTCTTGAGGACGGTTACAATGACCAAGTGGCCTTCCCCACGGGCAAGTTCTCCATTGCCCCCTTCGGCTTCCTGTGAGTCTTGGTTTACATGAGAAGAAGGGTGGGGAAAGTCCATGAAGGGCCCTGGTTGTTGCGTAGGGCAGATGGACACATGATGTTAAGCGTGCACCTGAAAATGCAACGTGCAAGCAAGGGAGTCACACCGGAATGCTCATCAGAGTTGAGATTGGCTGTTGCTTTGAGCAGTATAGTCTTGGTATACTCCAGGCGTTTATGGCTGTGCAATATGAGTATGGGGAGACATGACAGAGGTGCACAAAAGTACGTATGGTGTGGAGAACATGGATAGGGAGGCCTTTTTCTTCCTCTCCCATAATACTAGAACCCAATGGGGTCATCCCAGGAAGCTGATCAGTGGGAGATTCAGGCCAGATAAAAGGAAGGACTTCTTCGCACGGTGCAGAGTGAATTTATGGAATTCGCTACCATAAGATGTGGTGATGGCCACCAATGTGGATGGCTTTAAAAGGGGACTGGACAAATTCCTGAAGGAGAAGGCTATCAGTGGCTACTGATCCTGACGGCTAGGTGCTACCTCCAGTATCAGAGGCTGTTTGCCTATCTATACCAGTTGCTGTAGAACATGGGTGGAGAGTGCTGCTGAACCCATGCCCTGCTTGTGGGTTTCCCAAGGGCCACTCTTTCATAGAATCATAGAATAGTAGAGTTGGAAGGGGCCTACAAGGCCATCGAGTCCAACCCCCTGCTCCATGCAGGAATCCACCTCAAAGCATCCCTGACAGATGGCTGTCCAGCTGCCTCTGGAAGGCCTCCAGTGTGGGAGAGCCCCATGGCCTCCCTAGGTCATTGGTTCCATTGTCGTACTGCTCTAGTCAGGGCGTTTTTCCTGATGTCCAGCCAGAATCTGGCTATTGATCTTCGAGTGCAGGCAGGCTGATATGGGTGAAGGTGGTCCTTCAAGTAACTTGGTCTCAATCCATTTAGGGCTTTAAAGGTCAAAACTAGCACTTTGAATTGGGCTCGGAAACATACTGGTAACCAGTGCATAAAAATGTAATAAATCCGGCCCTCGGGATTTCCCAGAAGACCACGCCCCTTCCCTGGGTCCCGCCCTCTTTCCTCCCACCACTGACCGCTTGGTCATCTCCTGGCATTTGTTCAGTTTTCCTCCCATTTGAAAAGGACGAAATGCCTCCCTTAAGGCTTAGCTACTGGCAAGGAGAGCTTTAAGCTAAAATAAGTGGGTGGGGGATTTTTGGCCACGCCCCTTTTTGCCTTTGGCTCTCAAGAGTTTCTCCAAAATGGAATTCAGTCCTCAGGCTGAAGGGGATTTGATGGCCCTGTGTTATAGTATCCAAAGCACCTCACACCCATCATGTACCTGATTTTTTTTGTTTTTGTTTTGCCACAGCCCTGTAAGGTAGACCGGCACTATTATCCCCCCAATGAAAGCAGGGGAGCTGAAGCTATGGGGAAAACACGAAGGAGTTCCCAAACTAGAGAAATGGGTCATCTCCAATGTAGGGAACACGGTCAGTTAGCATAACTGACACTTACAATATCAAACACTTTTGGCTGGCTTCTCACCCAAGCGTCTTTGATTTTTCTCTGCTAGCTTGTTCCAGCTCGGGGGTGATTTGGAAGACCTGGAATCGGCCTTCAACAAATCTGAAAGCCAGCGCGTCCTGGGTTCGGGGTCGTGCTCTGCTTTCATCAAGCTGTTGCCTGGCAACCGGGATCTCTTCGTCTCCCACGACACGTGGAGCACCTACCAGTCCATGCTGCGAATCCTCAAGAAGTATACTTTGCCATTCCGGACTTCAGACCGCAGTGAGTGGCAGGAAACGGGAAGAGGGTGGACCGGGGTGGAAGGGCAGTGGTGGTGCTACTAGTAGTAAACTGCCCAGAGAGCTTCAGCTATTGAATGGTATAGAAATGATGATAATGACAACAACAGCTGCAAAAATAATTGACCAACAACTGGCCATCAAATTCAACTTCCTCAAACAACCTACACCATACTATACATACTCTCCCAAAACACTCTTGGAAAATGCAGATCATAAAATATACTGGGGCAGAACAATTCATATGGACAAGACAATACCTTGCAATCGAGCAGACATAACAGTTATAGACATTATATTATAGTTTTAATTGTAAAATGCCCAGAAAGTCTCGGCTGTTGAGCATTATTATTATTGTTGTTGTTATTGTTGTGTTGGACTGGGACTCAGGAGATCTCGGTTCTAGTCTGCTTGGCCATGCATCTCACTGGGTGACTTCAGACCAGTCACTGATTCTTGGTCTAAGCTACCTCACAGGGTTGTTGTGAAGATAACATGGAGAGGAGGAGGACCATGGAAGGAGCCTTGTTTTCATGCAAGAAAAAAAAGGCAGGATATAATCATCATCATAATAAAAAATAAACGTAATAATAATAAAATATTATTGCACTTCGCATACATTTCTTCTTCTTCTTCTTCTTCTTCTTCTTCTTCTTCTTCTTCTTCTTCTTCTTCTTCTTCTTCTTCTTTTTCTCCTCCTCCTCCTCCTCCTCCTTCCCCTTCCCCCCCTCCTCCTCCTCCTCCTTAAGGCAGCAAATCTGATTCTGCTCCCCACAATTATATCCTCACAACAACCCTGTGAGGCAGGTTAGGTGGAGATAATGGATCACGCTGTTGGTCTCTGTGGAAATGAACTGACTTCCAAACTACTTGCAAGCACTGAGCCTTCTCAGGGAGTTATTCTTCTTCGATGCAGAAGACCTAGGGTGGGCAGATCTCACCCATCCTTCAAAATGGGGTTGAGGGGGGCATATATACGTTGCCGGATAAGTGCTGATGGCTGTTTGCTTTGGGCTCCCCAGGTGACAGCTTGATCCCCGGGTACGTCCAGGCTTTCTCCTCGTATCCAGGCACCATCTTTTCCGGAGACGACTTCTACATCTTGAGCAGTGGCCTGGTGAGTGACGTGTGTCCTCTTCTGCACTGTCCCTTGTGGCGTTACACCCCACAACTCAGTCCCCTAATGTATGACTAGGATTTGTAAGTCTATTGTGTTTAGGATGTTGACCTGAGTGGGTGCAGATTGAATATCTTAGGAGGAGGGAGGAGGGTATATAAGGGAATGACTGAGGTGATCGGGGCGGCGGGGTGTTTTTAAAGTACTTTAGTTCGAGGGAGAATTAGAGGATCAGGGTAAAGAGGGTGGTCTTTTGAGTGTAGTGTGCAGATAGTTGGTGTATATTAAACAATCCTGATAATAAAGGAAGTTCAAGAGTGAAGGTGTGAGAAAAAGGAAAGTGTGTATGAGAAGAGAGAAAGGATTGGACGAAAGGTTTTGACAAGGGTCTGAAAAGTTTTATGATGAAACAAAGTTTGTGAACATCGAAATAAATTTTTATTCAGTTTGTTTTGCTCCCACAAAAATCCCACGTGTCTCCTTGGCATTTATCATCTGCAGTTATATACATATAACACCCGTTCTGACATTAATTCACCATTAGCACAGACACAGCGCATTATTTTATTCCTGAAATCATTCCTGTTTAACCCCTTTCTCCACATAGTTTGTAGAAAGGTGGTGCTTGTCCCTCACCTCAGGCTCATAAAGTGGTGGCGCTTAGCTTGAGCAGGGAGTGTCCACGGACAGGCCTGTTGTAAAGACCCTGTGTCGTGGCACATTCCTCCTCCTCCACCACCACCACCACCACATGACCACCCAACAAAGATCCCATAGTGGCTGGATGGAAGGATGTAGCTCAATGGGAGAACACTAACAGGCATCGTGCACATAGAAAGTCCCGGGCTATGGAGGATTACATTCTGCTTGGAAGCAAGCAATATTGAACTATTGGCTCCATCCAGAAGACACCCTAAATCACGGCTTTAACCATGGTGGTTAAGCCAGAAAGTGCGGGCGCGAAAGAGACAAGCTCTGGTGCTTGGAGAATTCGTATAAAAAGTTTTCTATTAGTATCCAAAGGTGCTCAATGTTTTGGACAGGGAGTCCTTCATCAGGAGGTGAAAAAAGTTAATGAGCTGCCAAAGAGCTATTGCGTTGCAAGGTTTTTCAGATTGCAGTCTCCAGTTTATAATACCGTGATTTTCAGCGTTCTGTGCTGGAGCTACGTTTGTAAATTTTAAAGGGCCTGTTGCCAAGCCAGAAAGCCAGGCCATGTTCAGAAGACACCTTAAACCATGGCTTTAGCCATGGTGGTTAAGCCAGAAAGCTAGGCCGTGTTCAGAAGACACCTTAAACCATGGCTTTAGCCATGGTGGTTAAGCCAGAAAGCCAGGCCGTGTTCAGAAGACACCTTAAACCTTGGCTTTAGCCATGGTGGTTAAGCCAGGAAGCCAGGCTGTGTTCAGAAGACACCTTAAACCATGGCTTTAGCCATGGTGGTTAAGCCAGGAAGCCAGGCTGTGTTCAGAAGACACCTTAAACCATGGCTTTAGCCATGGTGGTTAAGCCAGGAAGCCAGGCTGTGTTCAGAAGACACCTTAAACCATGGCTTTAACCATGGTGGTTAAGCCAGGAAGCCAGGCCATGTTCAGAAGACACCTTAAACCATGGCTTTAGCCATGGTGGTTAAGCCAGAAAGCTAGGCCGTGTTCAGAAGACACCTTAAACCATGGCTTTAGCCATGGTGGTTAAGCCAGAAAGCCAGGCCGTGTTCAGAAGACACCTTAAACCTTGGCTTTAGCCATGGTGGTTAAGCCAGAAAGCCAGGCCATGTTCAGAAGACACCTTAAACCTTGGCTTTAGCCATGGTGGTTAAGCCAGGAAGCCAGGCTGTGTTCAGAAGACACCTTAAACCATGGCTTTAGCCATGGTGGTTAAGCCAGGAAGCTAGGCTGTGTTCAGAAGACACCTTAAACCATGGCTTTAACCATGGTGAAAAAGGCAAAAAGCCTCATTCACCATGGTTAAGCCATGGTTTAAGGTGTCTTCTGAACATGGCCTGGCTTTCTGGCTTAACCACCATGGGTTAAAGCCATGGTTTAAGGTGTCTTCAGTGTAGTGCTCAGTAGGCAATTTTGACTTTTTCTTTCCTGGCCGTATCTCCAGACTGCAGCCCACGTTGGGAGTGGCTGGACAAAATTGCCCCCCCCTCCACCACCTGGACCTCTGGACATTGCTCACGCCTGTTTTAATACCACCCAAAGCAGTTTTTAAAAAGTTGAAGGGAGCAGAGGGCCTTAGTAGGACTAAATGTGAGAAACCCATCCTCACCCAGGGATTTTGTGAGATGTAATATCAATATTTGGGGGGTGGGGGGGATTAGCCCACCGGATAATCACTCCCACTCAGTTTTCCCCAGAACAAGGTGTCACTAGGAAGTGCAGGTATTTACTCATTTCTGGTACTAGACACACAGAGTTTTAGTTCAGTAGCAACTCTCGGACACGCAACTTTTGCCTTTTACTTATTTCATAGAATCATAGAATAGCAGAGTTGGAAGGGGCCTACAAGGCCATCGAGTCCAACCCCCCGCTCAGTGCAGGAATCCACCTTAAAGCATCCCTGACAGATGGTTGTCCAGCTGCCTCTTGAAGGCCTCTAGTGTGGGAGAGCCCACAACCTCCCTAGGTAACTGATTCCATTGTCGTACTGCTCTAACAGTCAGGAAGTTTTTCCTGATGTCCAGCTGGAATCTGGTAGATCCCTAGTTCAGAAGAAACACAAAGCGCACAATGCTGACATTAACCAAATCGGTACAACAACATGGTACATTTCTAGCAATGAGGCTTAGGAAGAGCAAGACATCAGAGTAAATACGCCATCTTACCTGTCTTCCCAAATCAAGTCAAAAGGGCAAGTTCTCCCATGGGGAATGTAATCTACGATTGCTGGGCTGCCTTTTCATACATGTTAAGCTTTTTTGCACGTGTTGATCTGCTTACGTGGTTTTAGATTTCAAGTTTCCTTTCTGTACAGTGGAAATATCAACACGTTGCCGAATCTGGTCCAAAAATCTATAGCGCTTGGATTCAAATCCAAATAACTTGCTCCAAAATCGTGCCTATGAGACAACAATCATGGTCCTCTTGATGTGCAATTGACATGTCAGTGATAAATAGATCGATTATCTCAAAAATTCTGTTTCCCAGAATGTGAGGTTTCACAACAAGATTCCCAGATGGCTGTAGTTTGAAAAACTTTACTCCCAGCCTAAGAGAGATAGTTTATTTATTTATTTCATTTCTATACCACCCAATAGCCAAAGCTCTCTGGGCAGTTCACAAAAATTAAAACCATCATTACAGCATAAAATATAATATGAAAGCTCAAAACCACAATATAAAACCCACAGTATAAAACCACAATACAAAGGTACATCTAGCAATGCAGAGATTTAAAATACAGATTCAAAACAGCAGTGTTAAAAGACTAGGATAGTAAATTGGTAAAATGCTAGGAAAATAAAAAGGTCTTCACCTGGTGCTGGAAAGAGTACAATGTAGGCTCCAGGCAAACCTCTCTAGGGAGCTCATTACACAGCCGGGGTGCCACAGCAGAGAAGGCCCTGCTCCTGGTAGCCACCTGCCTCACTTCCTTTGGCAGGGGCTCCCGGAGAAGGACCCCTGAAGATGATTTTCTGGTTTAGCAAGGTACATTTGGGAGGAGGCGATCCTTCAAATAACCTGGCCCCAAGCCGTTTAGGGCTTTGAATATTAATACCAGCACTTTGCATTGGGCTCAGACATGGATTAGCAGCTAGTGTAGCTGAAAAAGTACTGGGATAATATGGACTTGTTGTCCAGTCCCCATTAACAATCTTTTGGACCAGCTGAAGTTTCTGGACCATTTTCAAAAGCACATAAAACACATTGCAGTAATCCAGACGAGAGATTATCAGAGCATGGATACCTGTAGCTCAGCGATCTCTGTCCAAAAAAAGGGGATTTGGTGCTGGAATAAAATCATGGCATCCTAATGCAGAATAACCTTTGACGCGATTGATCATAGAATCTCCTAACTGCTTAGCTAAGTCAGGCTGAGCAATATGGACCCCGATATTTGCCATGTAAGGGAGGCCTCTGGGGGGTGTTAGGATGCCAGTGGGACCCACTCCAGGAAAAGCAAGTCTCCCAGCACAGGACAATATACTGCAATAAGATAAGGTTGCTTGTATGAACTGGCTACAGCAACGTTATGAGAAGAATACTCTTGAATGCCTCTAGTTGTGGGCTCTCCCACACTAGAGGCCTTCAAGAGGAAGCTGGACAACCTTCTGTCAGGGATGCTTTAGGGTGGATTCCTGCATTGAGCAGGGGGTTGGACTCAATGGCCTTGTGGGGCCCTTCCATCTCTGCTATTCTATGATTCTATGAATCCCAAATTAGACCTGGTCCCTGTGATTCCCAGCAGTAGGACCTCGCTCAGACCTTTCCCACCTCTGCAGGTCACTCTGGAAACCACCATTGGGAACAGCAATAGCAGCCTGTGGAAGTACATCCAGGCCAAAGAGAGCGTCTTGGAATGGCTGCGCAACATCGTGGCCAATCGGCTTGCCAGGAGCGGGGCGGAGTGGGCGGCCGTCTTCCAGAAGTTCAACAGCGGCACGTGAGTGTATGCTTGTGTATGGAGAAGGTCCCCCATTCGAACCTCGGCACCTCCAGTTAAATGAGAAAGGCCCGGTGTTAGGATCAGGCCTATTCTCCCTAGTGTCGGGGAAGGGATTTCCGGGGCTGAATTGGGCTCAGAATCTGAATCTGAAGACGTTTATCAGCCAAGGCAGGAAGCGGGGGAGGAGATTCTCCAAGACTCTTCAGGCATCAAGGATGAATCTTTCTAGGAGCTTATCAGACTCGATGCTGAGAGCGTTCCCCACCCCACCACTGGGAACTCTGCCTCTGTAGGAAGGGGAGGGGGACATCAGAGTTGACAGATCCCAGAGTCTGCTGCAGGGTCAAGTGGGTGGAGAGGAGGTGGGAGGTGGTCTCTTTTGGAGACCCACCAAAGGCGTCTCCAAAAGGAACCTCCTTGAGATAAAGTGCCGGTTGGTCTGGGGGGAAATTTTCCAGTGTTAGTTGAAAGGCAACTACCTAGTTTTGCTAGGCTAATTAAGCTTAGAGGAAATCTCCTACCATTCATGCTCCCATCAGGTGTGAAGAGATGTCTATTTGTTGACTAAAGCTTTGTGGATTACACAGTGGACCTCCGTCTTGTCTTGCATCTCAGCAGGAGGACTTGATATCACGACACCTAATTAGTGTAGGCAGTTCTGGGAGAAACTGACGGGGCATGAAGTGGTTTTCTTGGTGTGTATCCATGCAAAAGACCTCATGGCGTGGTTGCATGGCTAGGCCCAACTCCTGTATTAAATAAATATGATAATAATGGGTAGTCCTGTGCAGCCTGTAACCATTTCTGTATATATCAGGGATGGACAAATGTTTGGTTGAGAACTCCCAACAGCCTTAGCCAACATAGCCAATGGTCAAGGATCATGGGATTTGTAAGCCAACTCTTCTCAAGTGTCACATGTTGACACCCCTGGGGTGTGCCTTGTTGGGTGTGTATCTGTACCCCCTAGATCTATTAGGAGGCTATCCACCCCAACGCTTCTGAGATGTCGGCTGGTATGGTCCATTTGAGCATTGGTTACAGAGCGATGAGGGCTAGAAACTTTGTTTTTTAAATGAAAGCTGGGCTTCTCGGGAAGCTGAATTTGGTAGTGCAACTTTTACATTTTGCTTTGCCTGCAACCTCTTTGGAATGGTGCTTCGAAATAAAAAACATGCAGAGCTGGAACTGTGGTTTTCTGAGCCGATGTGGGGCAACAGGGTCTCCCTGGAACCTGTTTAAATTAATGATGTGTTGAATCCTCCCCCTTATTTTGGGGAACTTTTTCTCTCCTTTCAAAAAAAGGCGGGTTTTTTTTGCCTTTTTCACAGGGAAGGGGAGAATTTTGGAGAATTTTCCACATATATTTTAAGTGCAGCAGGTTGTTGAGGGGGTCTTCTTTCTATTTCAAATTTTTAAAAATGAACAAACAAACAAAAAAGAAAAACATCACTTGGAGGAGCCAGGCAGTTCTCCCTGAATGCCTATTGGAGACCGTGTGACCTCTCCCTCTCTAGTAGGCATTCAGGAAGAACTTCTGGGCTCCTGCAAGTTCTGGGGGTGGTTTTTTGTGTGAAAAAAATATATAGAAAGGAGACCCCTCCACAGCTGCTTACACTTAAAAAGGTATGTGGAAACCCTCCCCCCCTCCCCAAGGAGAAAATTTTCTAAAATTCTCACCTCTCCTAGCCTCTTTTGCCAGAGTTTTTGTCCCCTCACCCCATGAAATGCCAAAAATGGAATAATCGAAATTTAGGTTTAAATGGCCAGCAGTTAGCTTTGCTAGAGGGCCCCTTGAAAAAGGGGGTGGAGTGGCAGTGGGCCCAACTGGCATTGGTCTGTTGCCAAATTTCTACTCTCCATGCCATCTTTTGCCTCTGGGGGTTGTCATTTTGGGGAAACAACACCTCTCAGGGCCAGATTTAGTCTTCTGACCTTCTAATTCCAATGCGGTCTGCTTCCCGGACATTGTCCCGATATATCTTTTTTGTTTGCTTGTTTTTGTATAGGTACAATAACCAGTGGATGATTGTGGATTATAATTCTTTCATCCCAGGCAAGGCGAGCCTCCAGGGGGGCGTGCTCACCGTGCTGGAGCAGATCCCGTAAGTGCTCCTGAGGGCAAATCCCAGAAGCGTGTGGCAACCTTAGAAGGGCTCTGTGGGCCACTGGGAGAAGCCAGTCTTGTGCCGCTACATGCTCCTAGTTCTGCTGTGCCCAAGATATATGACTGCCTGAGGCGAAAAACAAGATGGCGCCCCCCCCTTCCTCAGTCCCTGTACAGTAATTGACTGGACTGGCAGGATTGATTGATTGCATTTATATCCCACCGTTTTTCCTTTGTAAGGATGCATTATCCTCCCCCTCCTTTTTATCCCCACAACAACAACCCTGTGAGGTAGGTTGGGCTGAGAGTCTGTGACTGGCCCAAAGTCACCCAGTGGGTTTCCATGGCCGAGTGGGGACTAGAACCTGGATCTCCCGACTCCCAGGCCAACCTCTAGTCACTGCACCACACTGGCTCTCAGTGGAATCTTCCGTCAACACTGGCCGTGGAATATCACCCACCATGACAGCTGAGGTAGCGAGCTAGTTTAGGGCCCCCAGGAAAGGCTGTGAGGCATATACAGCTCTGACCTCCAGCAAAGGGGAACTGCCACTGCAGCATCCCCCCGCCTCAACATCTGCCGCCTGAGGCATTCGCCTCATTCAGCCTTATGGTAGGGCCGGCCCTGGCTGTGCTCCCTTAATCTGGTCAATGCATCACTAAGGTTAGCCACTAGCTCGTCCCTCTGTGCTATCTCTTCCCTGTTTACCTGTTACCTCCTGTGCTGCAGGTACCTCTCCACCTGGGGCTGGGTGGTGGGTGAGTGGAGGGTGGGGATTAGACCTTGCATCAATGCCAGCCCTCGGGATTGGGTACCGGATTTTAATGGCTATTTAAATGTTTCACCCGGCCCCTAGTCTCAACCCATCTTCCCTGCTGCTGTCTCTCTATCTCCATCTCTCTCTCTTCCCCAGGGGGATGATCATTGCGGACGACAAAACCGACCAGCTGTACCAAGACGGATATTGGGCAAGCTACAATGTGCCGTAAGAAGTCCCTTGGCTATTGCCACCTTTGCTTCTTCCGTTTGCTGTTGGGAAAGGGTCGTAGCTCAGCGGGAGAGCACCTGCTTCGGACTCGGGAGGTGACGGGTTCGAATTCCAGCATCTCTCAGGAGGGCAGGAAAGAACCCTGCCTGAAACCTGAGAGGGTTGCTGCTAGTTAGTGTAGAACAGGGGCTGGGGCTGAAATGCCCCCTCCCGGTCCAAGCCGGTGGACCAGATGATATCAAGGGGACCCACCCAGAAGCCCCTCCCTTTTCCATGACATCATCTGTTCCTACCCACTTTTCTTTTCTCTGTGCGCAGACAGACGAGGTGCCCTGTGCCTCTCTCTGCAGAAAGAAACCGACTTAGCCAGCACTTACAGGATTCGGGCTTCTCTATCCTATGCATTTGGCCCACAGCCATGAGGTTCTGCTACACCAAGTGTCCGACCTAGTAGAAGACGGCTTCTTGTGTGAAGCATGTTCATCGTGGCAATATTTATTGGGAGTTGGGAGGGCAGCTCCGTGGCAGAGCGCACGCGTTGCATGCAGACATTTGCCTCCCTCTCTCACAATAGTAAGACAGAAGGGTCCTTCCATGAAACTGATTGATGGGAGATACAGGACAGATCAAAGGAAGGACTTCTTCACGCAGCACAGAGTTGAACTGTGGAACTCACTGCCACAAGATGTGGTGATGGCCACCAATTTGGTTGGTTTCAAAAGGGGGTTAGACAAAGGCCTGGGGGAGAAGGCTATCCATGGCTGCTAGTCCTGATGGCCATATGCTAACTCCAGTATCAGAGGCAGTAAGCCTATATGTATCAGTTGCTGGGGAACATGGGAACGAAGGTGCTTTTTTACTCTTGCCCTTCTTGTGGGTTTCTTGTCGACAGCTGCTTGGCCTGGGGTCATCCCATGAAGCTGACTGGTGGGAGATTCAGGAAAGAGAAAAGGAAGGACTTCTTCACACAGCACAGAGTTAAACTATGGAACTCACCACCACAAGATGTAGTGATGGCCACCAATTTGGATGGCTTTAAAAGGGGGTTGGATAAATTCCTGGAGGAGAAGGCTATCAAGGGCTTCTATTATTATTATTATTATTATTATTATTATTATTATTATTATTTATATAGCACCATCAATGTACATGGTGCTGTACAGAGTAAAACAGTAAATAGCGAGACCCTGCCACATAGGCTTACATTCTAATAAAACCATGATAAAACAATAAGGAGGGGAAGAGAATGCAAACAGGCACAGGGTAGGGTAAACAGGCACTGGGTAGGGTAAAACTAACAGTATAAAGTCAGAACAAAATCAAGTTTTAAAAGCTTTTAGGAAAAAGAAAAGTTTTTAGTTGAGCTTTAAAAGCTGCGATTGAACTTGTAGTTCGCAAATGTTCTGGAAGAGCGTTCCAGGCGTAAGGGGCAGCAGAAGAAAATGGATGAAGCCGAGCTAGGGAAGTAAAGACCCTTGGGCAGGCGAGAAACATGGCATCAGAGGAGCGAAGAGCACGAGCGGGGCAATAGTGTGAGATGAGAGAGGAGAGATATGAAGGAGCTAGACCGTGAAAAGCTTTGTAGGTCAACAGGAGAAGTTTATATTGGATTCTGAAGTGAATTGGAAGCCAATGAAGAGATTTCAAAAGTGGAGTTACATGGTCAGAGCGGCGAGCCAAGAAGATGATCTTCGCGGCAGAGTGGTGAACAGAAACCAACGGACTGATGTGAGAAGAAGGAAGGCCAGTGAGAAGAAGGTTGTGGTAGTCCAGCCACAAGATGTAGTGATGGCCACCAATTTGGATGGCTTTAAAAGGGGGTTGGATAAATTCCTGGAAGGAAGGCCATCAAGGGCTTCTAGTCCTGATGGCTCTGTGCTACCTCCAGTAACAGAGGCAGTTAGCCTGTGTGCACCAGTTGCTGGGGAACATGGGCGGGAGGGTGCTGTTGCACTCAAATCCTGCTTGTAAGTTTCCCATGGGCATCTGGTTGGCCATTCTGTGAACAGAATGCTGGACTAGATGGACCCTTGGCCTGATCCAGCAGGGCTCTTCTTGTGTTCTGATGGTCCCCAGGCTCCGTCCCCAAAATCTTCAGTTAAAAACAACCCAGTTAAACAGTCTGGTGCTCCAGTCCCAAACATCCCATGCGTGGTTGTTCCTCTGCACCCAGGTATTTCAAAGAGATCTTCAACGCCAGTGGCCTTCCTCCGCTGGTGGAGAAGTACGGCGACTGGTTCACCTACGACAAGAACCCCCGGGCCCAGATCTTCCGGCGCAACCAGACCCTCGTCCGGGACATGGACTCTATGATCCGGCTCATGAGGTAAAGGGTTTGCTTGCGCTGCCCCCTGCAGGCAGGGAGTTGCTTGCGTAAAGATGGGACGCAACACAACATCTCCTTTCTTCTGAGACCTGGGCTGGGTGGAACAGGTGGAGCTGGGTGGGCAGACCACGTTTGGAGCCAAGAAGGATAAATGTTGCCTTAGAAATTGGGTAGGTCTTTCATGGGCAGTAGTGGGTTAGCTCAGTGGCTCACCTAAGTCCCTGGTCCAGAAGCTGAAAAGAGTGTTCCACTGATGTTGTAAGTAGCTTTTTTGCCTGGTGCTAGGCACCATTTTCCCACAGCAGAAGCACCCAGCTTAAAATGAGAGCAACACCCTTCCAAAATCCCAAGAAGACGCCTGTTGCTATTCATTTACAAGTGGGATCTGTAACGAACTGCTGCAGGATAGAGCGCTCCTGTTTAGACTGCCAGCCAGGATAGACTGCCTCTTGCAGGATATTCCATTCCTGCCTGTGTTTTTCCAATTTCCTCCCACTGGTCAGGTAGCACTGGCCACTGGCGGCTCCTGGCTACTTCAGGTTTGGCTTTCTACCTCTTTCTTCTTCTCTCTTTTTTTGCAGGAGCAGGGCTCCTCTAGCTTTGCCTTGTGCTTTTCTTTAGCAAAGGCTCAGCGGCTGTGCTCTGGGCTACTAGAGGAGGCGTCAAGGCTGGGGAATCAGCTGACCTGCCCCTCGTCAGCTGTACAGTGGCTAAGGGGAGGGGGAAAGAGGGAGGAGAAAGTGGCAGCAATTAGCCAATTAGTTGTGGCAGGGGAGGATCTCACGAGGCCAGGAGCGCCGTGATTGGCTAGCTGCAGTGATGCACTGCGTAGCTGCTGGACGTGGAGGGGAAATTGAATCATAGAATAGTAGAGTTGGAAGGAGCCTATAAGGCCATCGAGTCCAAACCCCTGCTCAATGCAGGAATCCGCCTGAAAGCGCAGGAGAAAGAGAGAGAGAGAGACCCATGAGAGACCTGCACTGGGAGCTACATCAGTGGCACTGCCTGGAACCAAACTAAGCAAATCATGAACAGAATGTGTGCAAATTATGCAATTTTCAGTTACAATTTGAGCAACTTTTTATTTATCGGGGGAGGATTCCTGGAATCCAAAACGTTTCGGGAAAAAGCTGAGGCTGGTGGGCAGCAGGAATCCGTCGGACCCCAAAATCGCCGGATTTGCAAATGATGGACGTCCCTAGCACACATGCATGCACACACAGGATGCCTTTTGGTCCGTACTGCCCTGGCTACGCTCAGTTCCTCTTCCTTGTTTCCACATAGGTTCAACGACTTCCCGAAGGATCCGCTGTCCCGGTGCCAAGCCTGCGATCCGCCCCAGAACGGTGAAAACGCGATTGCCGCCCGCTCGGATCTCAACCCGGCCAACGGCACGTACCCCTTTGGTGCCCTCCGCCAGAGGCCGCACGGGGGTACTGATATGAAGGTGAGCAGCTGTGAACGAAGGAGACGAAACCGATTTTGAGAGGAGTCTCAGGTTTCTGCAAAACGAGGAAACGTCTCTGGCTGGACACCAACGATAGTTTTTAATCGTTTATTAATAAAGAGGTTGCTTTGAAAGATGGTTTCGTTCTTCCAGTGCATGCCTTGCACTACTTGCTGTCCTTTGATTGGATGTGACCAAACAGGTTCAGCAGGTTTGGAAAGGCTCCTAAAACTTGCTAACCCTGTTTGACCAGATATGAAAAAGGAGGGTGGAGATGGTGTAACAATCCCACTTTCAAAGCGTCTTCAACTCCCTGCAGAATTCCCCCCCCTATAGATTTTATTAGAACAGAATATGATAAAATTATTTACCTACTTACAAATTCATCTAAGTCCATTCTATTAAGCATAGCTAGGTTCGCAGTTAAAGCAGCTCAGCTTAGAACTGCAATAGAGGACAGTGACCTGGTCTAGGATATGGGCCGCTATAATTTATATCCTGATGAATCAACGGAACTGTAATTAAAATATATTACTGTGACCGAACTACAATAATACTCTGTTTTATATTGTACCTTGTGGTGTGTGTTGTTGATGTTGTTGATGTTGGCTAAAACCTATTTTGGTTGCATAATAAAGATTTGGACTTGAATATGAAAATACAAAAAAGAGAGACAGGAAACGGAGACAGAAAACACATGCCCGTTACAGAGTTTTGGGAGAGAGAGAGGGAACAGGCAGCACAATAATTGCACTTAAGACAGTATTTTTATTCATAAATGTATTTTATTCATAAATGTATTTTTAATATTCATTTATGTCGCTCGGAAAAAAGAAGGGTCAGGGGAGACGAGGGCCCTGCCTTCATGGCACTGGGTTGGTGCCACTCCGCCGCTAAACCCTGCGGTATCGCTATTTTGGGATGATGACGAGTTCTCTAGATGAAAGGAGACCGTGCTGGGTCTCTGGCGGCCATTCGGCTCACTGGGCCTGCCTCCTTCCCCTCACCTGACTTCTGGCAACCAATGAGGGATAGCCTTCCCCCGGAAATGCCCCCCGGCACAAGGACAGATGGTAGAAGAGCCATGGTGACCTTGCTCAGGTAGGAAAGGTCAGGGTAAGTCCCTGACTTTCCCCCTGTGCCGTGTCTTCTCTTTGCCCCTGGCGATTCTGAGCCTCCATGGGGCAAAGACGACGTTTAGACAGCCCCATGACGGAGGTGTACAAAATTATACCCGGTGTGGAGAATGTGGATAGGGAGTCATTTTTTTCTCCCTCTCTCAAAGTACTAGAACCCAAAGGGGTACCCCCATGAAGCTGATGAGTGGGAGATTAGGGATGTGCTCCGCTTCTCCTCGGACCGGAGAAGCAGGAGCGGATCGGGGGGCTTCGCCTCCGCTTAAGGCGGAGGCGAAGAGGATCGGGGGAGCCGCGGAGCGTTGCTGAGCGGATCGAGGTGAAGGCGGATCCTTCACCTCGATCCGGAGCTCTGCAAAAAAGGTAAGGGGGGTTTACTTGGCCCTGCTGCTGTCGGTGCCGCCCGTGTGGCGACGGCGGCAGAGCCAGGTAAGGGGGAAGGGGGTCTTACCTGCGTCCGTCGCGGCCCATCCCAGCTTCACTAGAGCCCGCGGCTCAACCAGGAAGTGTAGGCCGCAATCTCCCACTCATCAGCTTCATGGGGGTACCCCACTGAGTTCTAGTACTTTGAGAGAGGGGGAAAAATGTCTCTCTATCCACATTCTCCACACCGGGTATAATTTTGTACACCTCCGTCATGGGGCTGTCTAAACGTCGTCTTTGCCCCATGGAGGCTCAGAATCGGCAGGGGCAAAGAGAAGACACAGAACAGGGGGAAAGTCAGGGACTTACCCTGACCTTTCAGAGCTGGAGCTCTGCAGCGGAGCAGAGCGGCCCCTAGGCGGAGCGGGCCCGATTCGCAATTTGCGGATTGGGCGCGAAGAGGATTGGGGGGTCCGTGCACACCCCTAAGGGAGATTCAGGACAGATCAAAGGAATGACTTCTTCACACAGCGTGGAATTGAACTATGGAACTCACTACGACAAGATGTAGCGATGGCCACCAGTTTGGATGGTTTTATCCAACCCCTGAGTGCGGCGGCTGTTGGCAATCCACATAGGATTACGCCCTTATACTGCAATTGTATGCTCACCCAATAGGGCTTACTCCTGAGTAGACTTGCTTAGGATTGCTCTCTTCCACAGTCTCAGGGAAGGCCTCGCTTGATGTTGCTGCACAAGTCCCTGATTTGTACAGGAAATAAAATCATGCCATACTGTATAAAACCCCCCAGATATTTTAACTTTGCCTTTAAGTAGATACATCCATTATCCTGCTGTGCCTGTTTGCCACGGAACCCGGACTTCAAGTGCTAACTTTTCTGTGGTTTTGCAGCCTTTTAACTCTCGTCTCTTTTTTCCCCAGGTCACTTCCTTTGAGATGGCCAGGAACTATAGCTTCATTGCCACCAGTGGACCTACCTGGGACAACCTGCCGGCTTTCCAGTGGAGTTCCTCTCCATATCATAATTTGCTTCACATGGGCCACCCTGACGTTTGGCGTTTCTCACCCATCCAGGTCCGCTGGGGTTGATGCCTCACAGATTCGGGCTTCTCCGGTCCCGCTGGGCTGGCGTGCTGGGCACCATTCCAGCTGTTGCTGCAGGGCTTTGTGGATCTGCATTGCAGCCTTAGCTTGCTCTCTTTTGAAAGAAGAATGAAGGTTTCCTCTCTCTTCTTTTAAATTCTTGAATGGCTGAGAGCAGTTGAGAATGAAGGAATACGATTGGGGGCGAGTTGTCAGCTGTGATTCAATGGGAGCACAGATTTCAGTTACCTGAGAACCTCAGCTTTCTAGAAGGGTATTATTATTATTATTATTTGTCTTAAGTTTCTAGTCCTTATGGGCACAAGGATATTCCTTGAAGGTGTGTGTAGGCAAATGGCTGCTGCGATCTCGGAAGCCAGACAGGGTGCTGAATCAGATACCTGGTGGGCAGGGATGGAGCAAATTTTGAGTTCTGTCTGGTTTTGACTGAAACCCGGAACGGATTTCCCGCCCCACTGACATCGGAGCCACCAGCCTCCACTGTAAGTTACCACTGTGTCTTGCCGTTATAGTGGTACTGGAGTGTACTGGCAACTGTTGGGGCTCATTGACACAGACCGTATACCGCTTTCATAGTGTTATATCCTGCTTGGTGCAGAACTGGCCTGAATTCTAGCTGATGCAGGACTTATAATGACAACCATGAAAAATGCAAAACAACAACAGCGTTTTGCCTTCAGTGCTAAGGTGTGTTATAAGGGACCTCCCCCCCCCCCACTTTTCCACCTCTCCTACTTGAGCCAAATCGAAATGATCCGTCTGTTGGCGGCATGTCTCCTGCCCTATCAGCAGGACACGCGGGTCTGCTGCTCAGACACATAAAGAATTTTCTGTCTGTCTCGTGTGATCAAAAGTTAAAGCATTTCATGATGATGATTTATCCTAATAAATAAGCTACGCTAACTTGTCTTCCCCTGTGACGTGCGTTTCTGAACTGCATTGAGATTTTCTTTCTTCAGCTCCCCACATTCCCATTATTTAATCAATACATTTCTGGATGGCACAGGGCCATCTGTCAGGGATGCTTTAGGGTGGATTCCTGCATTGAGCAGGGGGTTGGACTCGATGGCCTTGTAGGCCCCTTCCAACTCTGCTATTCTATGATTCTATGAATTGGGCCTGTTTAGCCTGGAGAAGAGAAGGCTGAGGGGAGACAGGATAGCACTCTTCAAATACATAAAAGATTGTCACACAGAGGAGGGCCAAGATCTCTTCTTGAACATCCCAGAGGGCAGGACACAGACTAATGGACTCAAGTTACAGGAAGCCAGATTCCGTCTGGACATCAGGAAAAACTTCCTGGCTGTTAGAGAGGTACAACAATGGAACCAGTTACCTAGGGAGGTTGTGGGCTCTTCCACACTAGAGGCCTTCAAGAGGCGGTTGGACAGCCATCAGGGATGCTTTAGGGTGGATTCCTGCATTGAGCAGGGGGCTGGACTCGATGGCCTTGTAGGTCCCTTCCAACTCTGCTATTCTATGAATCTAGGGCAAGGATTTTTCTCCATTTCCAGTTGATTGTGTATTGATCATGGGATGTATTTTTCTCCGCACCCCATCCCGATCCGATGGCGTACAAGACACATCAGGGCATTCCAGATTAGTTTTTATTTCTTTATTTATTAAAATTATAGGTCACCGAATTGGCAGAAGCACTGGCCCCAATCCAGTAAAAGCTGTGCAACTGTCTTTCTCTGGATCAGAACTAACGTGGGTAAAATCCAACATAAGTCCTAGTTAGAGTAGACCTGCTAAAATGAATGAGATGTAAGTTAGTCATGACTAAGTTCAGTCCCATTCATTTCAATAAGTCTACTCTAAGTAGGGCTTATGTTAGGGGAGACAGTGGGCAGTGATAAAAGAGGAGAGTGTGCAATCAGTAGTGCAGCTGGGTAATTTTTAAGGTTGTGCAAAGCCTTGGATCCGAACCCTGAATCCGAAGCAGATCGGGGTGATTCGAACCTCCGAATCACTTATCCGAGGCGGTTCGGGAGAAGACCGAGTGGCCCGAAGCTAATTGGCTCTGAAGCTTCGGCACATTTCCGAGCTGCGCCCCCTCCAGGTCTCCTAACCTGCTGCCTCCATTGCTGCCGCCATCTTGGTTCTGGTGGCTTCAGGTGCCGCCACCAGAAATGAAAGGGAATAGGCTGCGTGATTTTAAGGTATCGCATGGCCTCTGCTGTGTACCTCTTTGGCCACCATAGTTTGTGACCATAGAGGTACTAAACAGGTGGCCATGGAGGTACTAATCAGCAGATATCTTAAAATTGCAAGGCCTATTTCCTGTCATTTCCAGCGGCAGCGGCACTGGAAGCCGCCAGAAGAAAGATGGCGGCGATGGAGGCAGCAGGTAAGGAGACTGGTGGTGGTGGTGGGAGCACTCAGAAAAGTCCAAGGGCCCGAATCTCGCCTTGGCTTAGGTGCCGAGGTGGGTTGGGCAACGCCCGAGGCAGCCCTGAGGTGGATCGGGGCTGCTTCAGGGGCTCTGGATTGGCCTCTGAGGTGGATTGGGGGGTGGCTGCACAACCCTAGTACTTTTAGACCCTGGCCCTAATGATCTTACTGTGGGGAGGTCTTATAGATCTATGGATTTTATTAATGCTTTTCTGTCTGTGTTTCGTGGATTGTCAGGCGTCTTTATTCACTTGGATCAGTAAGAGGAGGTTGGTTGATCTATGTATTTCTACAATTATTATTATTTACCAAGGAAGGGTCCTGAAGTGACTTCTAAACAAACAAAGAAATCATCACAAAGCTCTAATAATAAACGAAGACATGTGTCTGTCTGTCTGTCCGTGCCCTAGCCCTGAGGTGGATCGGGGCTGCTTCAGGGGCTCTGGATTGGCCTCTGAGGTGGATTGGGGGGTGGCTGCACAACCCTAGTACTTTTAGACCCTGGCCCTAATGATCTTACTGTGGGGAGGTCTTATAGATCTATGGATTTTATTAATGCTTTTCTGTCTGTGTTTCGTGGATTGTCAGGCGTCTTTATTCACTTGGATCAGTAAGAGGAGGTTGGTTGATCTATGTATTTCTACAATTATTATTATTTACCAAGGAAGGGTCCTGAAGTGACTTCTAAACAAACAAAGAAATCATCACAAAGCTCTAATAATAAACGAAGACATGTGTCTGTCTGTCTGTCCGTGCCCTAGCGCCAAAACCATGTAACCTAAACATCTGAAACTTGGTATGTGTACGATGCAATCCTAGTGTTAAAGTTATAGGCCTGCCCCCCTCAGAGGAATAGAGTGGACAGATCCCTCCCTACAAGGCTATAGAAGTGTATCACCGTAGAGGCCTTGTCCAGAGGTGCCTGCAGGCCTGGCTTCATTCAGATGGGGGAGGCAGAATGTGTCCATCCCTGACAGCTGTATAAGTTTGCTTCCAGGAGTCATTGAATCAGACATAGGGCTGTTCCAACCCATCCATAATGGGGCCTGTTTCCTACTATATAATAAAATCACCAGCTAAGCGGACTAAAATCCCATCAGTCATGCACAGTATGAGCAAACGCTAAAATGCTAACGTGAAACATTGGGCAGAACTCTTGTCTTTATGACACATTCCGGCAGTGGAGATTGGGATCAGCAGCGGATGGGTGCACAGGGAGAAGCCAACACCAAAGGCCTCTGTTTCTACCCACACGGCGAAAGAGGAGGTTAGAAAGCTTGGCTTTGCGGGAATGAGTCAGGGAGCAGGGCAAATGTCATTGGCCTCCCAGCATTTGCTGGGTCCAAAATATGGTTCCTGCTTTTAAAAAAAAGGAGGGAAAAAAGCAAGTGTCAGGACTAAGCCATGGACAGCAATGAGTGGATCTAGGAGGCAGGAACCAGGAGGCATGGAAGAAGCCAGGAGTCAAGACTGACGAATAAGTCAGAACTGAAGGACAACTAAGTAGCAGGATCCAGGAGCAAACTGGAAGGCAGGACAAAAGAACAACTAAAGAATCCAGGAATACAGTCAGTATGGTGGTGGAGCCAACCAAACTAAATCCAGGAACACTCCTATTTAAACCTCAGTCTTGCTCTGATCGTTGTTGGAGCAGCATACAGATGATCCTGTAGCCCCAGGATCACTTGAAAATTTCCATGGTGCTGATCTTTTTCTACCTTGCTTCCTGATCGAGCCTGATCCCTGCTCAGGATTCCAATCCCTAGGAGAACCAAGCTACATCGCAGTGCATCATCAGAACCTGCAGCAATCCTATGCATGTTGATACAGAAAAAGATGGCTGGCTGGGGCATGCTGGGAGTTGTAGGACCTTTTCAGTCTAAATATGCATAGGATTGCACCCTTATACTACTTCCTATCTAGGAGGATCCAATGGCTAGCCTGAGTACACAGAGTCAGTCCTGGGCCAGAGATATTTTGTTGCCTAGGGAGATGTTGCAGCAGCCCGCAGCTCAGTGGCTCACCACATGGGGCAGCGCATGCAAGCTCAAAGGCTCTCAGTTCGAGTCCCTGCAGGTCCTGGAGGCAATCTACTGCCCCTTTTCTGCCGGCGATCCAAACTAAATCCTGAGACACCGCCTTTCTTCCCAGCAGTCCACTCCTGCTTCCCCCACCTGTGTGTGATACAGAGCTCGTGGGGAGGGCAAGGCAGCTGTGAGTTTTAATAAGAGCAGGGTTTCCAACAAGCTCGGAGCGAAGCCTGGGATAAAATGCCGCCGTGGCTTTGCGAAGAGACGTCCCACATTGACACGGCAAGCTGGCTCTCCTCCTCCAAGTCACGCGCCCTTTGGTCTTCGGCATGCTGGATCCCCAGCTGCTCTTTGAGGTGCTGTAGCTCTGCCAGAGTGATGTTGTTGCCCCCGCACACAATAACCACCAGAGAGTCCAGCCGAGGGCTCAGTTTGCCTTCCGCCTGCAGCCGTTTGACCACCCCACTGTAGACCGCTGTCAAGGCAGCCCCACACGCTGGCTCCACCAGGATCTTCTCATCATCTGCAAGAGAAGGACGGAGAGGTGCTGGTTTTGCCGTTCCTTGAGTCAATGGGAGAGGGGAGGGGAGATCAAGTCCTTCATTGTTTCGTCACTCCCGTTAATATCCGACCCAGGTGCTCAGTGCCAATAGGATTAGAGCTGAAATGGGGCCCGTGAGAAATCAGGGGGAGGTATCAGCCTGCTCTGGCAAACCCCAAAGTTAGCAGGAATACGAATCCTAAAAACAAACCAACACACCCTTAAGGCAACTGCCCCCACCCCCACCCCACAGAACAAACGCACAAAAACAGTGAAGGCTGAGTAAGTTCAGAGCCTCGTGTGGCGCAGAGCGGTAAAGCAGCAGTTTCTGCAGCCGAAACTCTCCCCACGGCCTGAGTTCAATCCCAGCGGAAGCTGGTTTCAGGCAGCCGGCTCGGGTCGACTCAGCCTTCCATCCTCCCGAGGTCGGTAATATTATTTTATTTATTTATTACGCTTATATACCGCTCCCATAGCCAGGGCTCTACCACCAAGATCTGCACCTGCGGCGGCTCCACCCGGGCCCGCGCCCTAGGCTTCAAGGCCCAGTTATGAGTACCCAGTTATGAGTACCCAGTTAGCTGGGGGAAAGGTAATAACGGCCGGGGAAGGCAACGGCAAACCACCCCGCTATAAGGCCTGCCAAGAAAACTGACTCCAAGAGTCAGTAATGACTCAGTGCTTGCATGAGAGGTTCCTTTCCTTTCCTTCCTGAGTAAGCTCAGCCATAGAATATTTAGAAAACTTTTGTTGGGGTTGCTCAATTTCAGAGTGTTCAGGCATGTGTGTCTGCTCATCGCACTTGATCAGGTTGGTGCAGGGAATATTTACGTGATGCTGGCCCAGCAGCAGGGCCAGAGGCCGTCACTGTGCTTTCTGCCCTGTTCCTCCGCTTGTTGTCCTCCTCCATGTCACCTGCTTAAAAGCAGTGGAGGCCATTGGCTCTGTTGTCAGTGGAGAGGTGAATTCAGCACCTTGGAAAGCTCCTTTAGAATTCTGACTGGTTCTGATTGAAATGTGGATGTGCTGCCCCATGACATTGGAGTCACCAGCCTCCACTGTTTAAAAGGGGATTGGATGAATTCATGGAGGAATGGTCTACCAACGGACTAGATGGACCTTCAGTCTGATCCAGCAGGGCTCTTTTTATGTTCAGTTTTGCCTGGATTAGTGTGTTGGTCTAGGGAACGGAGACGCTGCTTTTATCAAGTCAGACCAGTAGCCCATCTAGATCTTGTCTACACCAGGGTGGGCACCTTGTGGACCTCCAGATTTTTGGGAAAGATCCCATGATCCTTCACCATCAGGTATGCCAGCTAGAGTTGATGGAGTTGTAGGCCAAAAGGTCTGAAGGGCCACAAGTTGCCCAACCATGATCTCCACTAAACTGGCAGTGATTCTCCAGGGTTTCCAGACCAGAGTCTTTTCCTCAGCCCTATCTGGAGAGGAAACCTGGGGCCTTCTGAATACGAAACAGGTGCTCTACCACTGAGCAATGGCCGTTCCCCATGCCAGGACTGGAGAGACCTGGGTTCAAATCCTCACTCGGCCATGAAGCTCAGTGGGCGATCATGGGCCAATCACTTTCCATGGAGAGGAGCAGAACTATGTCCGCCATCTTGAGTCCTTTGAAGAAATGTGGGATTAAAAATGGGTGGCACTTTGCTGTGGAGATATCTGAGAGGGACAGGGACTTCTTCTACTGCTATCTCTACTAAGGATGTATTTAATATAACAAGTGGGTGTTGCAGTGTGGAATGTTTCTGGGTTTTCAGCTAGTCATGCTGTTTTTCAAGATACTGTATTTCATTTCCCCTTCATTCTGCTTTTCCATCTCCCACCCAATAGACTTCCAAAATTCTGTAGCCGCTGAGTATACTTAGTCCTCTTTGGTTAATTCCCCCCCCCCCGGTATTCCCCCCCCCCCAGTTGTTTTCGACTTCCACAAACCTTGGCATTCCTCCAAGCCAGCTGATATGGCCCTCTTGTGAGTGGGTGGTGCCATTTTGGCTATAAAATGATCTGCACTCAAACACTGTGTTTGCTGTTAGCGTGTCGAACGGGTGTGCTAGGGACTGGGCTACATACCCACAAACTTCTCAATGGCCACCACTGCTTCTTGATCGGTGACGACCACTGGAAAGACGGGGTGCTCTTGAGCGAGCTTCAGAGCCTCTGCTGCCACCGTGGCCGCCCCGAGGGTTGTAGCAACGCTGGGCCCGGAAGAAAAGAGGAGAGTTCTTGTCAGTGGTGAAGGGTGACTCTAAGGAGAACGACGTCAGCCAGGACATAGGGGAAATTGAACCGGACCTTATGAGGAAGGCACGTGGCTGCCGTCTTCAGCGGCAGCTCTGGGATTTTTGGACCATAGAGGTCTGCCTGGATTCCCAGCAAAGAATGCACGTGCCATTCGCTCCAAAGCCTTGAAATATGAATGCCTTTGTAAGGCTCGGGGAATGCAATGAAAGGTAATGCAAATAAATGAGTTCATAAAGACCATAGAAGGAGAGTTGATAATTATGACTTATAGCAGGTGTGTACAACCTCAGGCACAGGGCTAAATCCACTCACCTAGAATCCAAATCTGGCCCTCCGGAGTTCCCAGGATGGACACATACACCTTCCCACTGGCCCCCCTTCACTAATTGTCTGATCGTGCCCTGGCTTTTGCAATTTCTCCCTTTTCTAAAAGGTTGACATCTCTATATCTATCTATCTATCTATCTATCTATCTATCTATCTATCTATCTATCTATCTATCTATCTATCTCATTTATATACTGCCCCATAGCCGAAGCCCTCTGGGCAGTTTACAAAGATTAAAAGACTGAACATTAAAAATGGATATACAAACATAACATAAAAACAGCTAACATTTAAAATGATTTTTTAAACTCTCAACCAGGCCAAAGACAGTTCTGGAGTCAGTTAAAACTCAACATATGCTGTTAAATGCCCGGGAGCAAAGAAAAGCCTTGACATGGTGCCAAAAAGATAACAGTGTTGGGGCCAGGCGGGCCTCATTGGGGAGATTGTTCCATAATTGAGGAGCCACCACAGAGAAGGCCCTCTCCCTTGTTGCCATCCTACAAGCTTCCCTTGGACATGCTTCTCCTACGGTTTAATCTGGTAAGAGCTTTAAACTAAAATATGTTGATATTCTGTCCCCTCCCCCTTTGGCCCTTCCCCCTTTGCCTTTGGCCACGCCTCCCACTGGAATATGAATGTGAAAGTGGCCTGCCGAGCGGCATTCAAGAACAGAGACTTTTCTGTTGCCATAATTCTTTGTTGTTGTTATTATATTTCTACCACTGTTTTGGATGTTCTTCCTCAGGAACATGGACTGTCTCTGAGCACTGACAGCAATGTGGAGAACCCATGCCACATTTTGAGCTGCTGGCTAGTTGTACACTGTGCTTCAGGCTTGGACCACTTGTGGCTTTCCAGATCAGTGGAGGCTGGTGACTCTGATGTCAGTCAGGCGGTGAGTCCTCTCTGGGTTACAGTCAGAATTCTAAAGGAACTATCCAGTGCTTCACACCTTGGATAGCACATTTAGAATTCTGACTGGTTCTGACTGAAACCCGGAGCAGGTTCACTGCCCCACTGACATCAGAGCCACCACCCTCCACTGTTCCAGAAGATTTGGCCTACAACTTCCATCCTCCCTCGCCACTGGCTATGTTGGCTATGGCTGATGGGTGCTGTAGTTCCCTAGACCTTTTGGCCTACAAGTTGCCCACCTCTGCTGTCGTGGCTTATCTCCTGAGGGGAAAAAAAATCAGTATCGTCCCTATCATTAGGCAGAGTGAGGCAGCTGCCTCAGTCAGCATAGACTAGTGGATGGGGAGAGGGGACAGAGCTGAGCCCTGCACTCCATAAGCTATCTTGCTGCCCCCTGGTGGGGTGGAGGACAGCAAGCTGGGGTGCTCTTTTGACTGTTGAAGTAAGATTCATCTGGTTGGCTTCTGTGCATGGAAAAATGGGTTGGGTAGGTGGGTGCCATTCTATGCTTCACCCCAGGTACCAAAATGTCTTGGGCTGGTCCTTTGAGGGAAAGTCCTCTACCCTCAGAGCTGGCTCGAGGTTTTTGAAGGCCCTCGGTGAGTCTACCTTCTCACCAACTGCTATTGTTCCTCCTCCTCTTTCTTGCCACTGCTCACGCTTGCTTGCTTGACAGGCAGAGAGCCAAGGAGCAAGGAGGCCATGGCATCTTCTGCTGCTCCTTCTCACCACTGTCTGGGCTGGAGCAAGAGGCAGGTGAGCAAGCAGGTTGCAATGGTGAGCAAGTGGAACAAGTCCAGGGGGCCCCTGTTGAAGTGTGGGCCCTTAGCAGGTGCCTGACCATGCTGACCCATGACACCAGTGCTGCTCTACTCGATACTGGACCACATGCTCACCTGGTCGTTTTTGGAAGCGTCACCAACTTCCCGGCCACCAAAGCAGCATTCAGGCTGTGGCACCCCTTGGTCTCTATAGCAATGATGGGGACATCGTCCCAGCCCACCTCACGGAGGCCCCGGATCACCCCGCACAGCATGCCTCCTCCTCCTACCGAGAGTGCCAGCACTCCAGGTTTAGACTCCATCTGTTCCTTGATCTCTCTGACCAGGGACATGTGTCCTTCCCTGCAGGGAGAGAGGGACCAGCACATCAGTACCAGAGGCAAAGAGAGGTAGAACTGAGCCAAAACTTCTCCAAAAATAATTTTCTAAAGAATATTCTGACCTTTTCCAGGAATATTCAGATCTTTTCCACCAAAAAAACCAAAGAGGGCAATTGTGTGTGTTTATTTAATTTGTACTCTGCCTTTCCAGCAAATGTTGATCAGGGTGGCTTGCAATCATAGGACCCAAATTTTAAAATAAAAACTGAAAATCTCAGCCATTTCACCGCCCTCGCCCCCACATGCCTCAGACATGACAGCATGGCTGGGTTCATACAGCATGACAAGCCAGAATTTGGGTTGAGTATGGGTTCTTGTTGAACCATGAGTTGTGGTTGAATTGTGGGATGTTGTGTTATGTGAACCCATCCACGCTAACCATGAACAACCCACAAAGAGAACCTACGACTTGTGTTGTGAAATGGGTTGTTCGTAGTTAGCAAACCATGGCTTGTTAGCGCAGACGGGTTCACCCAACACAACAACCCGCCCTTCAAGTACAAGCCACTCTAGGCAATTTAAAAGCCATGGTCCTTTTAGGCATATCAAAGAGGCATGGCTAAAATGGCTGTCTGGATGAAAGGTTGCTTTTACTGGCAGGAAGTTTGACCTGAGGAAGAGAAGATTAGGAGAAACGTTCTTGCTCCTGCCCCAGACATGAGATCAAACCCACAAAGAACAAGTTAGGAAACTGTAGAAATAAGCAAAATGTCATCAGTTATGAGAGCCTCGTGTGGCGCAGAGCTGTAAAGCAGCAGTTTCTGCAGCTGAAACTCTCCCCACGGCCTGAGTTTGATCCCAGCAAAAGCTGGTTTCAGGCAGCTGGCTCAGGTCGACTCAGCCTTCCATCCTCCCGAGGTTGGTAAAATGAGTACCCAGTTAGCTGGGGGAAAGGTAATAACGACCAGGGAAGGCAATGGCAAACCACCCCGCTATAAGGCCTGCCAAGAAAACGTCAGTGAAAGCTGGCGTCCCTCCAAGAGTCAGTAAAGACTCAGTGCTTGCACGAGAGGTTCCTTTCCTTCCCTTCCATCAGTTATGAATAAATATGAAGTGGTGGGAACCGGTTTGTTGATACAGATCAACAGAGCAGCCTGCAATTTTTTGGACAGCCCCTTGGGGGCGTGGCTATGGGGACTGTCACGATGAGTATCTGCATTTCAAAATTTATGACTATGCTACCACAGCCTAATAATATTAAATATGTGTATCTCTCATATGGAAGGGGAAAAAAAAGACTTTCTGTCTCCTCCCTACCCTTCCTCACCCGTAGGTCACATACCAGATGAGAGGGTCATCAAAGGGTGGCACATAGACCCATTCAGGGTTGTTCTTTACCAACTCCTGGGCTGCTTTTGTGCTCTCAGCCAGCATCTGGGGGAAAGGAAGGGGCTTTATTAGACCCAGCTCCTTAGAAAGAGGGAAAGATGGCGGCAGCAGCAGCTTTTCTCAACCCAGTGGAGGCTGGTGGCTCCCATTTCAGTGGAGCTGTGAATCCATTCCGGGTTTCAGTCCAAACCAGCTAG
The DNA here is from genome assembly GCF_023053635.1 of Elgaria multicarinata webbii. NCBI lineage: Eukaryota > Metazoa > Chordata > Lepidosauria > Squamata > Anguidae > Elgaria > Elgaria multicarinata. The sequence continues at coordinate 15,933,016 of NC_086188.1, read as the reverse complement.
AATGTTCAAGGAGCTATCCAAAGTGCTGAGCCTGTTTTGGGGCCCAGGGATCAGCACCTTGGAGAGCTCCTTGAGCCTTCTAGCTGGTTTGGACTGAAACCCGGAATGGATTCACAGCCTCATTGGAATCGGAGCCACCAGTCTCTGCTGCCCTGCCCTGGTGGACTGCAGATATTTTGGGCTTCAGTTAGGGTTGCCATATTCTGAATCCACAAAACCGGGACAAATTTTTGGAGCGCGGGGGGGGGGGGGGGGGGCTAGGATTTTTTTTAAAAAAACTTAGCAATATGTAAAGGTCTAGGGAAAGCCCAATTTTCCAATTAAAACATCAACAGCTGTAAAACCAGACATCTTAAATTCACTGCCACTTACTTCCAAGTAACAGATTTGAGGCTTGCAAGCCCAATCCAAGGAGGTGGATTTTTGAAGGGCGATCTTTTGGGGAGTGACTTTCCTTTTCTTTCTCCCCTCTCTCCTTTCCTCTCCTTCACCCCCTCGTCCCCCACTCCCTCCTGTTCCCCACAAAATTCTCTTTCTTCCCCAACAAATAACCCAGGAGCTCTGCCCTGTGGTTACCCTAAAGGTCTGACCACATCCAGCCAAGCCCACCAAACTCCTTTGCATTGCATGGGACTCAGGTAGCCTGAGGAGCACACGTGCGCCTTTCCTCGCTGTTGTTTCTCTTCTATGCATCCGCAGGCACAAGAAGGTGAGTCATGGTGAGTGACTCAGATGAGCCTGTGGAGGAGCGGTGATGCTCCGGAAAAGACACCAGATTGATGCCTCTTTTTCTTTGCTGCTGCTGCTCCACTGAGCAGGCTCAAGACACCATTTTGGAGGTCAGAATTTCTCCAGCCAGCTGGGCCAGGAATCCGGGATTCTTGCTCAGCCAGTCAGGGCATTTCAGAATCTCCTGGAAATCGAGACGTTCCCGGTTTTCCAGGACGTATGGCAACCCTAGCTTCAGTGCCCATCAGCCCAGCCCAGCAGGGCCCACGGGCAGGAAATGGTGTAAGGGCGGCACAAGGTTGTGGAAGGCAAGTCTACAGTCTGCTGGGATCATCAAGAAAAGGATGAAAGCACATCAATGAAGGATTTTGTCCCTCTGTTTCATGACCGTGTTCCTTCTCCTTGAATCACCCTCTGGCCCACCAATTGCCTACTGTTTGGTACTTTCCCAACTCTTACAGGTCCTTCACCCCATTCCAAAAGGTCAAAACGTCTCTCCTAAGGCTTAGCTGCTGTTCAGATCAATCTTTATTTGCTTAAAACCAAAGGTCATTGGAAAACAGGAGAGAAGGAAGGGGGAAACCCCAAAATGAATTGGAGTATTTGTTTGTCTTTGCCCCTGCGGGTTCCAAGAATCTGAATCTGGCCTTTGGGTGAAAGAAGTTCAACGTTACCCATGCCCTGCTCTGTACCTACCTCTCCCTCAATGCATACGGCGCTGCCCTCATCTTTCAGGCGCTGTACGGTGAAAGCTGGTGTAGATGTGGGTACGTAAATGGTAGCTGGGATTCCTAACTTCCTGGCAGAGTAGGCAGCTGCCAGACCAGCATTTCCCCCTGAAAGAAAGTCCGTTCAGCATCGCATGACACAAGACCTCATGAGGAATGCTTCCTGTGCTCCACTACACTCTGCATTAAGGGGTGGGGAAACTTCTTCCTGTTGAGGTCAGCATCCTCCTCCTCCTCCTCCTCATTATTATTATTATTATTATTATTATTATTATTATTATTATTTACATTAATGTACTGCCCCATAGCCGAAGCTCTCTGGGTGGTTTACTTGCTGGGGAGCCATATTCCAGGAGGGGCGGGGCCAGAGCTAAGAGTGGGCGGAGTTACAGCTGTGACTATTACCTTTGTTCAGTACAAATGAAAGAACACAAACACATTTCCATCCAGGCGTTCTCCTTCCGCAGCTTGTGAAAGCTTCCTTCCATCGGCTTTGTAGTTGGGGAGCAGAGCAAGGCGGAGCAAAAAATATCAACAGCTCAAGCCCGGGTCTGGTGAGAACAGGGTGTTTTGGGAAGAATATGGGAGAAGTGGAAACTGGTGGTTTCAATTTTGCTGGGGCTGTGAATCCATTCTGAGTTTCAGTCGGTACCAGCCAGAACTCTTAAAGGAGCGATCCAAGGTGTTGTACATTGGCTTAGCCCCAATAGAGATTCAGCACTTTGGATAGCTCCTTCCTTTGCCCTGGAAGAGCAGACTTTACAAGTATTCAAAGCCTTATTGTGCATTGTTACAATAACCCTGTAACAGACCCAGCTCAAGACAGGTTGTCCCCTGAAGTAGGTATCGCTGTGCCACCGCTGCCACATCCTCCTCTCCCCAATCAGTGTGCCTGTCCGCCTCCAGGAAGCTTTCTTTTCCTGGTGCGGACATGCGCACCCACGTTGCCAGCGTGCTTCCTGTAAGGTTTTTCTGCCTTCAGGAGATGCACAGTGCCTGAACATCTGGCAAAGTATCACGAGAGATCCTGGATCTTCCACACTACAAGAAGGATGCAAAAATGCTGTGTGTGTGTGTGTCAGAGGAGGGCAACAAGGATGATCAGGGGTCTGGAAACAAAGCCCTACGATGAGACACTGAAAGAGCTGGGCATGTTTAGCCTGGAGAAGAGAAGAATGGGTGAGGCATGATAGCACTCTTCAAATACTTGAAAGGTTGTCACACAGAGGAGGGCCAGAATCTCTTCTCAATCATCCTGGAGTGCAGGACATGGAATCATGGGCTCAAATTATAGGAAGCCAGATTCCAGCTGGACATCAGGAAAAACTTCCTGACTGTTAGAGCAGTATGACAATGGAACCAATGACCTAGGGAGGTTGTGGGCTCTCCCACACTAGAGGCCTTCAAGAGGCAGCTGGACAACTATCTGCCAGGGATGCTTTAAGGTGGATTCCTGCATGGAGCAGGGGGTTGGACTTGATGGCCTTATAGGCCTCTATCAACTCATCTGTTCTATGATTCTATGATTGCCTGATATCTCCTGAAGGTAGAAAGACCTTACAGGCAGCACACTGGCGATGTGGGCACACGTGTCCACCCCAGGAAAAGTAAGTTGGCTGGCTAGCAGGGTTGGGGGGCAGGCATGCATGCAGGTGGGAGGCAAGGCGAGGTGAGGCGGGAGGTGTGTGGGTGAATGAGCGGCGGCTTCTTGGACCTGTTGGTTGTTTCTTGGCTTTGTAGGCTGCCTGCATGGCCAGCATGCAGGCAGCCAGAAGGATCAAGACACGACAGATCCTTTGGAGAGGGAAAGCGCCACTCTTCCCATACTCTGCTGTGTCTGCTTTCTAATGCTTCATGTTAAGGACAGGACTGCCCTATAAGGTATCAACCCAATTTTGCCCTGTATTGCAGATGGGGGTACAGAGGCTGAGAGAGAGAGAAGGAGCATCATCAGACTGGGGGAAAGTCCCGGTTCCCTATCATCACTTTTCCACCCCTGCTCCTGTCCCACAATACTACTTCTTTCTTCCCGGAGAAGAAAGCGGAAGTAAACAAAGACCACATGGCTCATTCAGGGGCCATTTTCACCGCACCACTTTCCCTGCACACAGCAGGAAATGGCACATTCTGTTTCCAAAAACAAGTTAGATTTTTTTTGGGGGGGGGGTCTATTTTGTGATGGAAATAAGGCAAGAAGGAGCGGGAGGTGCTTGGGAGGCAGACGTCATAATCTAAAGTACGCGCGAAAAACCGTGCGTGGGCAGTAGTAAGCGTGAGATAAAACGGTCATCTGATGAACCCCAAAGAATGTTGTCTGAAGTCTACCTGGTGAAGTCATGTCTGAGATGAGATTCGAACTGGAGATTCCCTGATTTCCTGCTCAGACTCAGGCACTTTGCTCCCCCAGCCCAGCCCACAAAGTGGAAACAGATGTGACCAAGGTAGTAAAATCTCCCACCCATCACCCCCCTACCCTGGAAGCCTCACGGCGTTTTACCTGAAGAGCCAACGAAATGCTTGCAGCCACGCTCAGCCCACTGAGGAAGCAAAAGAAGAGAAATGAGTGAGCGGCAGCCATCTTAACTCCATGGGGAAACCAGCGATTTGTGGGTCGTTCTGGGCCTGCTTTATGCATCCTGACCTCATGCTGAAAATGTATGGCTGCTTTCTTCAGCTTAGTGCCCCCTCCGGACTACAACTCCCAGCTTGCCCTGGCTGGGGGATCATGGGAGTTGTAGTCCAATCCATTTGGAGGGACTGGGCTACATGTTAACAAAATCAAGACGATTTGCTCAAACTAAGCAAAATGCGGCACATAATATCTGCATTATGAGTGCCGTATGCTGCCCAATTTTCAGAGAGATCTGTTGAGAAACGTACAAGATGCAGCAATTTAAAGAATTTCAGTTTTTTGGCAGATTTCTGCTTCCATTTCTTCCCTCTCATAACACATTTTCCGGGTCCTCCCACACCCACCTTACCCCTTTAAGTGCAGCCAAACATTTGAGGAAATTACAGGTCTCTTTCCCTTCCTATTTCTGTGAAAATCCATACTACCTTTGTAACGATATTAGCTTTTAAAAACACCATTTCAGTCCACGGGTTCATTTAAGGGCAACTCATCTTGCCAGACATGCTCAATGCCTAACTTGATGCTTTCCCGGCAGAGCCTTTTCCCAAAACAAAGATGGCCCCTGCCCGACTGAAGAGGAGCCTTTGGGGCTTTAAGCAATGGGTTCCATATGTTAATTAAACGGTGTAATATCTCCTCCCCACCAATAGGTGTTCACCCCATTGAATAAGGATGTTGAACCACTTTCAGCCTGAGGGCTGGATTTCATTTTGGAGAAGCTGCATTCCAGTGGTGGGAGGGGCCAAAGGAAAAGGGGCGGGCCCAAACAGAACAGCATATTTTAGCATCAAGCCCTTTTTCTGCCAGTAACTAAGCCTTAGGAGAGGCGATTCAGCCTTTCAAAATGGAGGTAAAACTGCATGGAAGCTGGAAAGCTATGAAATGACCGATGGTCATGGGAAATGAGGCCAGGGGAAGAGGCGTGGGCATCTGGGGAAAACAAGAAGGCTGGATTTGACTCTAGGCCTAAGGTTGCACACCCCTTCCATAGAACATTTCCCCTACCCATACCGTTTTACAGAAGTGCCCAATGCCCCGTATCTTAAAGGAGCCGGTGGGTTGCGCACTGTCGAGCTTCAGGTAGACTTTGGTGCCAGCTGACTTGGCAAGTGGGATGCTCTCCCGTAGCGGAGTCTTCACATGGAGGGTCTTGGAAGGGGCCATTGTGGAGGGCTGGGAGTAGAAGTGTGATGAGATCCAGAATATCTAAAGTCAAATAAAAGGAGATTATTAAGGACATAAGAAATGCCCGGCTGGATCAGACCAAGGGTCCGTCTAGTCCAGCTTTCTGTTCATGCAGTGGCCAACCAGCTGCCCATCAGGTCTAGTACCCCTAGAGGGATTCTGCCAGTCAGTGTTGGTGATACTGGGCCAAATGGGCTAAGGTTCTGGCTCAGTATACAGCAGCTTCAGACGTTCCTGTGTTGAAGCTTCTATTTGGTGTACAGGGGGAAAATACAGGTGTAGGGCTAATGCTCTCACGTATAACATCACTTCTGAAATGGATCTGACCTGCTCTCCCCTCATGCTTCCCTGCTGCGTAATAAATATAAAGAACCGACCATTTACAACTCTTGAATTATCATGGTAAATATATTAATGGATGATTGATTGATCGATTGCACTTGCATACCACCCCATAGCAAAACCCTTCTGGGCAGTTCACAAATAGTTACACGCAAGATGTTTGGTCCACTCCTGTGACCTTTGCACCCCCTGCCGCCACCTCGCTCCGCTGCCCAAAGGTCTCTTGCTCACCAAACATGACCCTGACCCATTTTCCCTGGCTGCCATATGGGCCTGGTACTCCTGCACTGAACACATACAGGGCACCAATGCTCTCTCTCCTTCCCCCTGTCTCCTTTCAAATTCCTCCTCAAAACCCACTTTTCCTGCAAGGCTTTTTGGTTTCACCCCTCGCTGCTCTCCTCCTCCCATCATCATCATCATCATCATCATCATCATCATCATCATCATCATCATCATCATCTTAAAACTGGATATCCCAGTTCAGCTGGGGCCTTCATATCTGCCGTAGCAGCTCCCCACCCATAGAGACCCCTAGCTGGATGGAGGAAGGCATGTAGAAATCAGGGCTGTGCATGCCATTCCCGACATAACAGCTGGGACTTTGCACATGTGCATACCTCTTTTAAACAAAGCTGAAATTCTACCCTTCAGCTGTCCAGGAAGAAGGAGTGGAGAGCTGCATTTAGCCCCCCCTCCCAAAACAGTGGAAAGGAGGCGTTTCAGCTCCCCCCACCCACCCTGAAAGGCACCACATCTCCATCTGTTTTCTGCCTGTCAATTTCCAGGTTGCAAACTGGCAATTTTGCTATGAGAAACTCCCAGCAGACGATATGTATTGTGTGTTGGTCCACCGGCAGTGCGGTTTGGAATGGGATGAGTGTAGCCTGCTGAAACAATCTCTGTCCCACACATTGTAAGGATCAGAAGGATCTTCTAACTCATTCTACAACAGGCTTTCCTTCCTGCCTGCCCTGTTCCCCTTCCAGATATTACTCAGGGAGGATAGGTCTGTCAATGGCTACTAGCTATGGTCATTTAAAAACGGAACCTCTAAATTCAAAGGTAGTATATCCCCGATTACCTGATGCTTAAGAACATAACAAGAGTCATGATGGATCAGACCAAGGTCCACCTAGTCCAGAATTCTGTTCACACAGTGGCCACAGAAGAAAACCCACAAGCAGGATGTAAATGCAACAGTGCCCTTCCACTCATGTTCTCTAACAACTGGTGTATATAAAGGCATACTGCCTCTGATATTGGGGGTAGTATATAGCCATCAGGACCAGTAGCCAATGATAGCTCCGTGAATTTGTCCAGTTGCCTTTGAAAACCATCCAAACGGGTGGCCATCGCTACATCTTGGGGAAGTGAATTCCATAATTTACCTCTGCGCTGTTGAAGAAGTCCTTCCTTTTATGTGTCCTGAACGTCCCACCCACCAGCTTCATGGGATAATGCTGGATTCTAGTTTAATGAGAGAGGGAGAAAAATGTCTCCCTATCCATTCTCCACCCCATGCGTGATGATCCCACGGAGGCTAGGCTGGCAGTTTCGGAAGCAGGCAAAAACTGTGTTGTTTCAGAAGGCTTTTGGAACTATACTGGACCTGTGTTAATGAATTGCATCCCCCCTTTTAACCCGTTACAGTTTTAATATTTTTTAACATGTTTTTAATTTTACTGTAGGTTTAATTCTATTTTAAACTTTTGTAATTTACGTTTATATGTTTTAAGTGTACATGTTTTAATCTTGTAAACCGCCTTGAGTCCCAGTACTGGGAAAAAGTCAGGATAATAATAATAATAATAATAATAATAATAATAATAATAATAATAATAATAATTTTGTACACCTCTGTCAGGTCTTCTCTTAGCCTCTGCCCCCACCCCCTGAGCTAAACAATCCTAGCTGTTGTAACCTTTCCTCATAGGGGAGGTGGTCCAGTCCCTTGATCATTTTAGTTGCCCTTTGCTGCACTTTTCCCATCTCTACAATATCCTGTTTTTGATGTGGTGACCAGAGCAGTACACCATACTCTAGGGGCTCATCTACACCAAGCAGGATATTCCGCTATGAAAGTGGTATGAAAGTGGTATATAAAAGGCAGGAGCCACACTAATGCTTTATGGTGGTATTGAAGTGCACTGACAAGTGTTGGGGCTCATTGACACATCTACACCAAGCAGGATATTCCACTCTGAAAGCAGTATGAAAGTGGTATATAGTATAGTACGTCAGGGGCCCCAACAGTTGTCAGTGCACTTCAATACCTCTATAAAGCAGTAGTGCGGCTCCTGCTTTTTATATACCGCTTTCCTCCTCCCTCCCAATCCCCTTTCCTTTTGTGTCATGTCTTTTAGATTGTAAGCCTGTGAGCAGGGACTGTCAAGAAATACTTTTGTAAGCCGCCGTGAGAGCCTTTTTTTGGCTGAATGGCGGCATAAAAATAGTGGAATATCCTGCTTGGTGTAGATGAGCCCTAAATGTGGTCGCACCATAGATTTTGTATGAGGGCAGTATGATATTGAGCAGTCTTATTCTCATTTCCTTTATGTTATGCCTAACATGGACTTTGCCTTTTTTGCAGCAGCCACACGCTGCTTGCAGGAGGTGAGCTGGGGAGCGACAGGTTAGGGATATTTCCCTCCTCTTATGAACTTGACTTCCCACTTCTGGTGACTCTCGCAGACAGAGTGAAGGGCCAGGGAGGCCCTGGGTTCAGTGGTACAGCCCTTGCTCTGCCTGCAGAAGGTTCCAGGTTCAATCCCCGAGACCTCCAGGCAGGGAAGGAAGAATTCTTGGCTGAAACCATGGAACTCCGGAAAGCCGCTGTTGCCAGTCAGTGTCGACAGTATTGGCCTAGATGGACCAATGGTCTGACTCAGGATAATGCAGCTTCTTATGTTCCTTAGACTAGACAAAACAATGATCTGATCCGGAAAAGGCAGTTGTAATGTTCATGTTATTTTTTTATTTATTTAGAAGAATAGCCACGGCTATTCAGAGGAATGCAACTTTGCATTAGAGCTTGATCTCAAGAGCTGGGAATTCCTAACTGACATTTCTAGTTAAAAAACTGACCTCAGCCAGCAGATTCAGGAAAGACCTCTGGTTGAAAAACCTGGAAAGCTCTTGCCTGCTTGAGTAGACAGTCCTGGGAATATAGGGACACGGGAAGCTGAGTAACTCCCTTGGTCCATCTAGCCCAGTTTTGTCGGCACTGAATGGCAGCTGCTCTCTAGGATTTCAGCCTTGAATTTTTCCAGCTCTACCTGGAGAAGCCGGGGATTGAACCCGTGACCTTCTGCATGCAAAGCAGGTGCTCTTACCACTGAGCTATGATTCCCTCCCTAAGACGGCATAGCCTCATTGTGCTCCAAATCAATACAAGGCAGCCTCGTGTATTCCTGTGTGTAACACTGCTTCAACAAACCTTCCCTCTGGTTAATTCTCCATCAGTGTGTATCAGTTCATTCTCCAACTGCCTTCATCTGAACTCACCTGATTATCAAGATTAGTTTATCCAGATTCTGAACTCTCCCGATTATCCAAACTCTCGTGATTACCCAGCCCCTTTTATCTGAACTCTCCCGATTATCCAGATTTGGTTATCTAAGTTCTGAAATCTCCCAATTATCCAAACAATCATGATTATCCAACCCCCTTTATCTGAATTCTCCCGCATATCCAGATTTGGTTATTATAGTCCACCTATATACAAAATATTCTAGGTGGCACTCCCGACGCCTATGCCAGTTCGATGGCTCAAATTTGATGATCCGAATAATCCTGAACCCTCCCGATTATCCAAACTCTCCTGATTACCCAACCCCCTTTTATCTGAACTCTCTCGATTATCCGACAACTCCCGATGCTCCAGATACACTGAGAAACTGCTCATCCTGAGTTCGAAGAAGTACCGCGTGGTGCGTATTTCTCGAACAAACCTCTGGTAGGAGTGGAGACACTTACTGCTGAAAGTCCTGGAGAGGTTACGATGGCTCAGTTGCAAAGCATGATGATCGTGGGATGCTTGACAAAGGAGGAAACTGCTGGCATTCTTCTTCTACTGGGAGGGGTCCCTTCCAACCTGATGTCTCCACTGGCTCATTGGGGAACGCTGATCTCTTGGTTCCACTTTATAAGCCTGTGGTCTTTGCTTGGTGGCCAATGAGGGGAGGGAGATGGGCACTGCCCACAACCAGCCCCCTTTCTATGATGTCATCACTCCCTTCCTCTGCCCCGACCGGAGATTCCAGCTAAAGGGGAAGAGAAGCAGAAGCAATACCAAAAGAGAAGAGGTCAACCAGAGGGAGGCAGGGGGGGAATTCGTTGCAAAAGGAAAGGAGCCTATTTCAGTCACTCCAATACCAAAAAGAGAGGCGTTCAGGCTGGACGGCGGAGGCAGGCAGGCTGGGGAGGGGGGCGATTGCCTCGGACAAAGGCCCCTTCACTCAAGCGGTACAGAACCGGCTCAAACCAGGTCAGCGGGCTGGATCTGGAATGATGATGAGGCAGGAAGCAGGGGTGGGTGCTGAGACCCCCTCCCACCAGATAAAGAGGCAAAGCAGATCCAGCAAGGAGGGGACAACTCCCCCCCCTCCACTCTCCTTGCTTCAAGACTGCCCCTTTCTCATTCGTGGTTTTAAACCTGCCAGACTCTCTTTTAGAGAACAGCTGTGCAAAAACACCCATAAGGAAGGTGTGTGTGTTTTAAGATATTCAACCTGTTTCGAAGAACATAAAAGCTGCCTGTTTTGGATCAGACTCAAGGTCTATCTAGTCCAGTACTTGCTCTTGCACATTTGCCAACCAAACGCTCTCAGGGGTGTTGCAAAAAAGCAGGTCAGCCGTGGGAGGAACCTGTCTGGCTCACCCAGGATGGAGCTGGATGTTACATTTTAAGAAATGGAGGACCGACCGGTGTTTCCTCCCACTTTAAAAGGTTGAAATGCTGTTCCTAAGACCTAGTGATGGCAAAAAACTAAAATGGATTCTGCCGTGGACCGGCTTTTTCCGAGTCGCATGAATTCTGCAAACTTGCGAATTTTTTTAAAAAATAATAATCCAGAATTTTGTGCAAGTTTAATCACAGAAAAAAAAAGTGTGTGTTTTTTTTAAAAAGAAATACCAGCTGAAAATATGCATTTTCCCCATAGGCTAAAGCATGAAAATGCACATTTTTGGGGGATTTGCGCAATTTGGGGTTGGTGTTATACATTTGCACAAATTTGAGAAATCGAAAAATTCTGATTCTGTCAATGAGCGGACGTGCGGATGACCGGCACCTGAAAGTTTGTGAAACACAAACAACACAGATTTGACAAAATACGTGCATCCGTATTTCAGACAGGAGTTTTGTGCAGTTTTGTGCAGTTGATGCTGGGCTGAACTTGGAATGTTTTGCATGTAAGCTCTTGAGCTATGACTCCTTCTCCATGTGCTGGTGTTCTGGGGTGTTTTGCCACTAAATTCTTTGGTGTCAGCCATGCCCACCATGGGAAAGCAGCCCCCGAGAATTTCTCTGAAATTGAATTCTGCCCCCAGGCTGAAAGAGGGTCAAGACCCGTGTTTAATGGGTGCGGATATTGCACTTCAGGGACACTGCTTCATTAATGTATGGATGTCATTGCTGAAAAGAGGGAATTGCTGAAAGAGAGAATTCAGTGAATATGACCTGCAGATTCTGTGGCAGACTGGCATGGATTCCGCGGTCTTGTGGACCATTTTTATGCAAATGTTATGCAAATTTAATCACATTTAAAAATAAAACCTGAAAATGAGCATTTTCCCCGTAGGTTAAAGCATGAAAAGGCACATTTTGGTGTGGATTTTTTTTTTTTGCAAATGCAGGGGATTTTCACATTTGGGGGGTTGTTGCGCATTTGCGCAAATTTGGGAAATTGGGAAAAAACCACCTGATTCTGTCAATGAGCCGACGACAGAACGAAAGGCACCTGATAACCTGCAAAATGCAGATGGAATGGATTTTACAAAATCTGTAGTACATCCTTATTTCAGACAGGAGTTTATTTATTTATTTATTACATTTCTATACCGCCCAATAGCCAGAGCTCTCTGGGCGGTTCACAAAAATTAAAAACATTCAAAGTATAAAACAACAGTATAAAACCATAATATAAAATACAATATAAAAGCTCAACCAGATAAAAACAGCAGCAATACAAAATTACAAATTTAAAACACCAAGTTAAAATTTATTTATAGACTGTTAAAATGCTGGGAGAATAAAAAGGTCTTCACCTGGCGTCTAAAAGTATATCATGTAGGTGCCAAGCAAACCTCCTTAGGGAGCTCGTTCCACAGCCAGTGTACCACAGCAGAGAAGGCCCTGCTCCTGGTAGCCACCTGCCTCACTTCCTTTGGCAGGTACTCATGGAGAAGGACCCCTGAGGATGTACCGGGCAGGTACATACGGGAGGAGGCATCCCTTCAGATAGCCTGGCCCCAAGCCATTTAGGGCTTTAAATGTTAATATCAGCACTTTGAATCAGGCCCGGACCTGGACTGGCAGCCAATGAAGCTGGAAAAGGACTGGCGTGATGAGTTTTGCTCAGCCCTTTGTGCAGATGCTGGGTTTGAACCTGGAATGTTTTGCATCTATGCTAATGAGCTATGACCCTTTCTCCATGGCTTTCCATCTTTGTTCCTTGATCAAATTGCTAATTCTGCTTCCCTGCCCAGCGAGAATGTCCTCTTTGTTTTCAGGACATGGACTGTGCCCTCAAAGCCCTCTCCTTCAGCTCATGCTCCACTGGTTAAGTGCACTGGCTGGTGCAACTGCCTAGCTGCCAGCTGGCACCACCTTAGCGGTGTAAGTGGTAGACAGCAGCTATCAGCTTTTATTTCTGACTTACCGCTGATTTCTGCTGTAAATGCAGGCAAGAGGAAGAGAGAGGGGGACAGAGGGCAGCCATTCCCAAAGGCGGAACTGCCATTCAGGGTCGGCATCTTGGGGTACCTGCCGGGGGGCTTACGCCAGCGGGGGGCCATATTGCTGACCTCCATTCCTGCTCCTTCACGCTATTGCTCTTTGCTTCCCGGCAACCTCTGAGCATGTGAGCCCTGACAAGAGCCAAGCAAACAAGCAACAAACCCCCATTTGCCTTGTCCCACTCTGTCTGGATGGTGGTGCAGACTGGGCTGTGATGGAGAGGCAAGCCAATTGGAAGGGTTGCTGATACAGGCAAAGAGAGCCCCACCACCACTAAGGCCCTGCCTCCAAAATGGAGCTGGGACCATTGTCACTGTGCTATATGAGCAGGGCTCGATTAAGACATGCTAAGGCCCTATATATCAAGATTTAGAGGCCCTAATCCATAAAAATAAAGAAAAAAGGTGTATCACATTATAATAGAAAGAATAATGAAAGGGTACCACCCAGAGTTAGGGGGTGCTTGTATTTAAATAATGTTATATAGCCGTCTCTGAAGTTGGGCTTAAAAGCATGAATAACGTAAGTCGCTTTGAAATTCTTCTAAACTGGCACCAGTTTACGCTTATTAATACAAAGTGCTGCATTGCCACGCTTTCTCTATTTGATGCAACTCTGCTGTAAGCCACACCAGACTCATTTAAGCCAAACTGATTTCATCTTACTCATCTCCAACATGTTTAGAGCCTCTTCGTAATAAGAGGCCCTAAGCCATAGCATACTTGGCTTTTCCTCAATCTGGTGCTGTATATGACAAACCCCAATCAATAAAGGTCTCCTAGCTGAGGTGTTGAGAGAGAATCTCCTGCTTGCTTGCCTCCTGCCACCACTGTATGCAAGAACCAAGGTCCCTCCTCAAGTAGGGCACCTGTTTGTGCAAATGTCAGTATACACGTAAAACACATTTACAGAACGGCAACTGTGTGGCAGCTAGAGAAGTCCACAATGGATTCAAGTGTGTTCAGATTTCTATGCATCCTGCCTATGGATTCTACAGTGAAACACCTTTTTCTGACCGGTGAGAATTCTGTGGACTTGCAGATCATTTTTTAACTTTTGGAGGAGAGGGTTGTGCACACTACACGCTAATGCACACATGGGCGAATGTGAGTTTGCGTGACTATGCAGTAGTGTTACGAATGTTGAAGAAATCTGCAAAGGAATCAAATGAGTTTGGAATTCTTTAAATCCAATCCATGGATTCCACAGCAGACTGGATTTTCCTGAGTGGCTCGGATTCTCCGGACTTGCAGACCATTTAAAAAAAAATATCTTCCTGGAATTTTATACAAATTTAATTGTAGAAAAATACATAAAATTAAAAAAAACCCAGCAGAAAATGCAAAATTCCCCCATAGGCTATAGCATTAAAATGTGCATTTGGGGGGAGGATTTGCACATTGGGGGGGGGGATCTGAACATTTTGGGAGGATTTGCGCAAATTCGTAAGTGTGAATGTGTGCAAATGTGGGTGACTGGAACCCCCCTCCTGATTCTGCCAATGAGCGGATGGTAGAAAGAAAGATACCTGACAATCCACAAAACACCCACAGAACTGATTTTACAAAATCCGTCCTTCCTAATTAGCAGTAATGCACCTTTGCGCAAGTGGAATGCATTCTCATACACACCGAAACATAAAAAACAAAACAAAACAAAAATCCAGCATCTATGGGAAGAAAAGACACTCAATAATCCACAAAAACCAGGTGGAACGAATTTAACAAAATCCATACATCTAGTGGCAACTCTGTTTTTGATGGTGGGCTGTGGCTGATCCCTACAACCCCACCCTCCAATGCAGGGGGGTGGGGGAATCGCCTGAACCCCACCAACGTATATTGCCACCCTCAACCATCAAAAAACTTGGGAAACTCCAGCCTTTTGTCCATTCATTCATTCATTCATTCATTCATTCATTCATTCATTACATTTTTATACCACCCAATAGCTGAAGCTCTCTGGGCAGACCAGATAGGTAGGGAGAAGAGGGTGGAAGGTCAGGGATTGAGAAACCAGTAACTAGATTAGGGAGATGCCAACAAAGGAAGGCTGGGTTCTTCCCGAAAGGCTTTGCGGGGGCTGTCCCTGTCCCTCTCCCTCACAGCCAACTCGAGAGCTGGCTAGAGAGCTTGCAACTAAGATTGTAGTGCCTGAATTTCCTTTCCTTTCCCCCCTCCTCCTCCTCCCTCCCAATCCCCTTTCCTTTTGTGTCATGTCTTTCAGATTGTAAGCCTGTGGGCAGGGACTGTCAAGAAATACTTTTGTAAGCCGCCGTGAGAGCCTTTTTTGGCTGAATGGCGGCATAAAAATCCTTAAATAAATAAATAAATAAAAAATAGAACTAGTGGACACTTTTGTATCTGGTCACTCTAGTATAGCTCCTGTAGCTTTCACTGTTGTGACGAAGACGGGATTTCACCAGGTGCTGCAAGCGTACAAAGGACCCCTGCTGAAATTCCCCTTTCAATACAACTGTTAAAGATACAGGAGCCCTGTCCTCCTTTTCATAGGCTCACCCTAAGAAATGTGCACTTTCCCTCATTGATTAATCTGGGAAAATGCATATTCGGTGGTGGTGGGGTGGAATTGCACATTCCGAAACATAAACACAATTTTTGGACACGACAACATATTCAGTCATTTGTGATCACTTCCTGAAAGAAGCTTCCCTGCTTGCTTGGGGCCTGCTGCCACTGGCCACGTTTGGTCTGGCGAGGGGGACACGATTGGAGGATGGCAACAAGGGAGAGGGCCTTCTCAGTGGTGGCCCCGCAATTATGGAATGATCTCCCCGATGAGGCTCGCCTGGTGCCAACATTGTTAACTTTTCGGTGCCAGGTTAAGACTTTTCTCCCAGGAATTTAACAGCATGTTGTGTGGCGCAGAGCGGTAAAGCAGCAGTTTCTGCAGCTGAAACTCTCCCCATGGCCTGAGTTCGATCCCAGCTGAAGCTGGTTTCAGGCAGCCGGTTTGGGTCAACTCATCCTTCCATCCTCCCGAGGTCAATAAAATGAATACCCAGTTAGCTGGGGGAAAGGTAATCACGGCCGGGGAAGACAACAGCAAACCACCCCGCTATAAGGCCTGCCAAGAAAACGTCGGCGAAAGCCGGCGTCCCTCCGAGAGTCATTAATGACTCAGTGCTTGCACGAGAGGTTCCTTTCCTTTCCAACAGCATATGCTGAGTTTTTAACTGAGCTGAGAATAGTTGTTTTAATTTAAATGGATATTGTTTTTTTTATATATACTTTTGGTGGTTTTAAATTTTATATATCTGTTTTTAATGTTAATTGTTTTAAACTTTTGTGAATCGCCCAGAGAGCTTCGGCTATGGGGCAGTATATAAATGTAATAAAATTAATTAATTAATTAAATTGCATGGTTTGCGAAGAGCAATTTACTCAGACATCCCTACCTGGGACAGCCCAGAGCTCCTGTGCAGGTCTAAACTGACCAGCAAATCTGCTTGGGCAGCTTCTAGGGCATCCAGGAGAACTGGATAATGTGGTGCTGCGGGAGACCTTCCCAATTTCTCTGGGCTTCAGTTCCTCATGATTGCAAAGGAGATTCCAGAATGTCCTACCACTGGACGGGCAGTGGTGAAGGGTCAGGCTCTAAGGATTGTGACACGTGGTGATATCATAGTAACAGAGCAATGCGCAAGAGGTGGCGGAGATAAGAATCCCAGCACATCTAAATCGCTCTTGGGGTGTACGGTGGAAATGACCAGAGGTCCCAGAGGCCTACAAATATATTACAGACACAAAATTGGACTGGATGAGGGCTAATAAACTTAAACTCAATCCAGACAAGACTGAGATGCTGCTGGTGGGTGGTTCCTCTGATCGGATGGGGGGTGTTCAACCGGTTCTGGATGGGGTTGCACTCCCCCTGAAGGAGCAGGTTCGTAGCTTGGGGGTTCTCCTAGAACCATCTTTGTCACTTGAGGCTCAGGTGGCCTCGGTGGCACGGAGTGGTTTCTACCAACTCCGGTTGGTGGCCCAGCTACGCCCCTATCTGGACAGGGATAACCTAGCTTCAGTTGTCCATACTTTGGTAACTTCCAAATTAGATTACTGCAATGCCCTCTACATGGGGCAGCCTTTGAAGACGGTCCAGAAGCTGCAGCTTGTGGAAAATGCGGCGGCCAGATTGATAGCTGGAACAGGGAGGTTTGAGCATATAACACTGATTCTGGCCCACTTGCATTGGCTGCCTGTATGTTTCCGAGCCCAATTCAAGGTGCTGGTTTTAACCTATAAAGCCCTACATGTCTTGGGACCGCAATACCTGACGGAATGCCTCTCCCGACATGAACCTACCCGTAAACTGCGCTCAACATCTAAGGTCCTCCTCTGAGTGCCTACTCCGAGGGAAGCTCGGAGGATGGCAACAAGGGAGAGGGCCTTTTCGGTGGTGGCCCCCTGACTGTGGAATGATCTTCCCGATGAGGCTCGCCTGGCGCCAACGTTGTTATCTTTTCGGTGCCAGGTCAAGACTTTTCTCTTCTCCCAGGCATTTTAACAGCATTTAACAACGTTAAGTTTGTTTTTAATGGACCCCAGAATTGTTATTTTTAAATGGATACTGTTGTTTTTATACTGTTTTTTATGTTTTTGATGGTTTTTAAATTTTGTATACTTTTAATGTTTACCATTTTTAATTGTTGTAAACCGCCCAGAGAGCTTCGGCTGTGGGGCGGTATATAAATGTAATAAAATACATAAATAAATAAATAAAATTGGCTGCACTAAAGGAAGCCAAGGGCCACATATGAGCCCCAGGTTGCCCATATATGCTATAAGCTAACATTGTTTTGGAGTGCTGGCTGTTTCCCTAGAGAACTGGTGTGTGGAGCAGCGGAGTTGGTCTTTGGGGTGTTGAAGCTATGACTCCTCTCCTCCTATGTGCAACTCATATAGTCGTAAATAAATGCAAATATTACCAAATGTCAATGAGCCTCCAGTAACCTCCTTCCAAAGGAAAACAAATCCAGATAAGCGCTGCACTTTGGAACTTCTCACTGAGAGCATCGAAGTTTTCTCTTGGATGGTATTAGTCTAGCAAAAGTCTTTCTCCCTTGAATGAAAGTTCATCCATGCAACCCACCCCTCAGTGCCGACATAATGTGGCATAGTCCAGGAAAGTCTTTACCACTTGCTTTTGCCAAATGTATAGGGTGACCATATGGAAAGGAGGACAGGGCTCCTGTATCTTTTACAGTTGTAAAGAAAAGGGAATTTCAGCAGGTGTCCTTTGTATGCATGCAGTACCTGGTGATATTCCCTCTTCATCTCAACAGTTAAAGCTGGAGGAGCCCTGCCCTCTTTTGTATCTGGTCAAGAGGGCAGGGCTCCTGCAGCTTTAACTGTTATGATGAAGAGGGGAAAACACCAGGTGCAACATGCATACAAATGTCACCTGCTGAAATTTCCTTTTCTATGCAACTGTTAAAGTTACAGGAGCCCTGTCCTCCTTTCCATATGGTCACCCTACAAATGTATAAATTAGATCTCAAAGGTGCTATCCTAAAGCAGGGTGTACACTACTGCTTTATAATGGTTTATAATAGTATTGACAACTATTTGGGATGCAGGACACATTCCGTATATCATTTTCAAAACACTTTCAAAGTGTTATATCCTTCTTGCAGTAGATCTGGACTCTCTGTCCAAAACCATATGTATTTTATTCAGGAAATCCATCCAGGAATGTTTCCTACGAGGCTTCAAAGGAGGAATGTTTGAAATAAAGAATAGCTAAATGTTGCCATAAGGATCCTATCTTGCATTTCCTGTTGGCTGAAATCACAGAGAAGTGATGCTCAGTTTCCCTACCTGAAATCCCTGCTAGGATGGGAGGTTTTACGTTACCCTATTAGCTTAGCAATTCATAAGAACATTAAGAAGGGCCATACTGGATCAGACCAAGGGTACCGTCTCATGCAGCATTCTGTCCACAGAGTGGCCTACCACCTGCCTGTGGGAAACCCACAAGCAGGACAACTTCCTGACTGTTAGAGCAGTATGACAATGGAATCAGTTGCCTGGTGAGGTTGTGGGCTCTCCCACACTAGAGGCCTTCAAGAGGCGGGTGGACTCCTGCATTGAGCAGGGGGTTGGACTCGATGGCCTTGTAGGCCCCTTCCAACTCTGCTGTTCTATGATTCTATGACATGAGTGCAACTGCACCCTCCCACCCATGTTCCCCAGCAACTTGTGGACATACTGACGGTAGCATATAGCCATCAGGACTAGTAGCCATTGATAGCCTTCTCCTCCATGAATTTGCCTAACCCCCTTTGAAAGCCATGCAAATTGATGGCCATCACTACCTCATGTTTATTTATTTATTTATTTATTTATTTATTACATTTTTATACCGCCCAATAGCTGAAGCTCTCTGGGCGGTTCACAAAAATGTTCCTATTGGCTTGGTGTTGCAGAGACCAAATGGAACAATGGCTGCTCTTCTGCTGTCACCTATTGGTCGGAGTCTATATTGCAATGCAGCCCAATTGTGGTGGCTGTAAATGGAATAATAATAATAATAATAATAATAATAATAATAATAATAATAATAATAATAATAATAATAATAATAATATACAATGCACAGTGCTTCTGGAAGTGGGAAATTTGCAATGCACCCCATTTGCTGCTGCCCCCCATCGCTGGAGCAGGGTATATTGCAAGACTCTCAAATGACTGCCATTTTATGGTTCATGCAAGGAGAATGCTATTCATTGGGTACATTCTTGAATTAACTGTGGGTAAGGCCAAAGGACATGGGCTTCCAATGGTACACCTAGACCTTGGGAGGAAGTGGGAAGGTTGGACTGCAGGGAAGTGATATGTGGCCTGTGTCAACGGGCCCCAACAGTGGTCAGTGCACTTCAATACCACTATAAAGCAGTCGTGTGGCTCCTGCCTCTTATATACCACTTTCATACCACTTTCATTGTGCAATATCCTGCTTGGTGTAGATCTGGCCATAGTGATGGCTAGGGGTGTGCATGGACCCCCCCCAATCCGCTTCATGGCCCGATCCGGAAAATCCGTATCGGGCCCGATCCTCTTCGCGCCGCTCCGCCCGTCTCCCGCTCCGCTCCGTGGAGCGAGATCCGGCTTCGCCACCGTCACTATATGGACAGCGGTGGCGGTGGCGCAAGATAAGCCATCCACCCACCCCACCTCCTTACCTTCCTCCGTCACGGGCTTCAACTGAGGCCCCGGTTGAAGCCGGAAGAGGCCTCGGCCTTCACTTCCGGCTTCAACCGGGGCCTCAATTGAAGCCTGCAACGGAGGAAGGTAAGCGTCCCTCCTCCCTGCTCCCTTACCTGGCGCCGGTGCCACCGCCGGTGCCAGGTAGACCAGGCCCCCGCCCCCTTACCTTCCTCCGTTGTGGGCTTCAATTGAGGCCCCGGTTGAAGCCGGAAGGGGCCTTGGCCTTCACTTCCGGCTTCAACTGGGGCCTCAATTGAAGCCCGCGATGGAGGAAGGTAAGCGTCCCTCCTCCCTGCTCCCTTACCTGGTGCTGCCGCCGCCGCCGCATGGATGGCAGCGCCAGCAGCACCAGATTAGTCCCCCTCCCCCCCACTTACCTGAAGGCGAAGCTCCGGATTGAGGCGATCCTCTTTGCCTCGATCCGCAGCCCCCCTGACTCTCTTCGCCTCCGCCTTTTTCGGAGGCGAATTAGGCCGCCTCGCTCCTGCTTCTCTGAACCAAAGAGAAGCGGAGCACATCCCTAGTGATGGCCACCACCTTGGATGGCTTTCAAAGAGGACTGGACAAATTCATGGAGGATAAAGCTACCAATGGCTACTAGCCCTGATGGCTCTATGCTACCTTCAGTATCAGAGGCAGTAGGCCTATGTACACCAGTTGCTGGGGAACATGGGCAGGAGGGTACTATTGCATTTGTCTCCTGATTGAGGGTTTCCCATGGGCAGGTGGTTGGCCACTGGGTGAACTGAATGCTGAACTAAATGGACCTTGTTCTGATTCAGCATGGCTCTTCTTAACATAATGTGATGCCTCATGGACTTTTCAAAACTTGCATGGTTTTAATTCATAGGAGGTGTGTTGCAAATCCTCGTATTCCTTCATTCCATATTTCCTTTTCATCTTTATACTGTCTCATCATCATCATTATCATTATCATGATTATTTATTATTGCATTTACATCCCACCTTTTTTCCTGCAAGGAACCCAAGGCGGCATACATAATCCTCCTCCTCTCCACTTTATCCTCACAACAACAACCCTGTGAGGTGGGTTGGGCTGAGAGTCTGTGACTGGCCCAAAGTCACCCAGTGGGTTTCCATGGCTGAGTGGGGACTAGAACCCGGATCTCCCATCTCTCAGTCCAACACTCTAGCCGCTACACCACGCTGGCTCTTCCCTCAGCATGCTTCTTAAATGGCTTTGAAGTGGTTAAAGGCTATGTTATTCTGTGTTTTCTGGTACTGGAAAGAGACAAAGAAATATCCAAAACGATCTGCCGTGCTCCTCGTGGCCTTCACTTCCAGTCCTCTGAGGAACAATGTGTAACCCCAGTTGAGGACAAAAGGCTTTCAGGCTCAAGAAGGATTGTGAAGGTGGCAGCTCGTCCCATTCTCACCCCACCCTCCGTCCGTCCTTGAGCGTCATTCTTGGCAATTTTCCTGCTCCCTCCTCCGTTATTCAACTTTGCTCACACAGCTGAGAGCGACAGAGGCTTTCTGGGAGAGACAAACTCCTCTGAAGCCCGAGAGAGAAGGTAATTGTGGTGGTGGGGTTTTAGGAGTTCTGAAAAAGGAGGAACCTCTGAACACGTGGTTGTAACTGCTTGGGTTTGGGGCGGAAAGGGGACCTTCTCTAGCAGGCTTAGAATTTCTTTGGTGCGACAGCGGGTGACTTCTGAGTTTCTTAGTTACGTGCACACTCTGGTGGCCCAGATCAAAAATGGCTGGAATCAAAGTTGCCAACTTGTTTCCTGAGAGGGAAAACAGAGGATTTGGAGGAAGTTGTTTGATTTGAAAATGGACTCCACGACAGCTATTGCTAAAAGATTCTGGCTTTCTATAGGCTAGGATGCCAAGTACATCTTTTGACATTCCAAGCTCGTGTAGATTTGACTTTTATTTTCTAGAGCTGAGCAGAAATGTCTCAGAAGACTCTCCCGCCCCAAGAAAATGCCTGAGATTTTTCTTTTCCCCACCCCCTTAGAAAAAGGAAGAGGCTCATTTTACAGATTCCACCGCCTCCTAATAGTCTCCGTAACTCCCACCATACCTGCTCAAACACCCTAGAATGACATGAGGTCTGAGGCATTGCGGAGGACGCAAAATGGGGACCAGGCAAAAAAATAACTAAGGCCTTAGCTAGACCAGGCTATATCCCAGGGTGAACCCCAGGATCGTCCCTGTGCATCCAGATGACGCACAGGGGATGCTGGGATCAAGGAGGGATCATCCCTCCCTTGCCCCGAGATACAGCCCTACAATTTGGGCCCGCTTTTTCCATGGTCTCGGGCTGAGGCCAAGACCACGGAGCATGTGGCCTGTTTCCACGGGTTTACCCGGCTCCGCACGATTGAGAGACTGAAAGAACTGGGCATGTTTAGCCTGGAGAAGAGAAGACTGAGGGGAGACATGAGAGCACTCTTCAAAGACTTAAAAGGTTGTCACACAGAGGAGGGCCAGGATCTCTCCTCGATCCTCCCAGAGGGCAGGACACGGAATAACGGGCTCAAGTTAAAGGAAGCCAGATTCCAGCTGGACATTAGGAAAAACGTCCTGACTGTTGGAGCAGTACAACAATGGAACCAGTGACCTAGGGAGGTTGTGGTCTCTCCCACACTGGAGGCCTTCAAGAGGCAGCTGGACAACCATCTGTCAGGGATGCTTTAGGGTAGATTCCTGCATTGAGCAGGGGGTTGGACTCGATGGCCTTAGAGGCCTCTTCCAACTCTACTATTCTATGATTCTATGATTCTGTGATTACTCACGCAGAGCCGGGAGCTGCGCCCATTGGGGTAAGGGGGGAGCGGGTAAATGAAATGAAATTTTTAAAAACCACTTACCTTTGTGCATGACTGTTCGTACGCTCCTCTCCCTTTAAGAAAATTTTTAAAATGGCGGGCACAATGCCTCTCTTCCTGAGGTTGTCGCACCTTACGTGTAAATGGGGGCAAGATCTCACATTAATCGCAACGCAAGGTCTCCCCACCTCTCCCCCGGACTTTCAGGTAGGTCTAGCTAAGGCCTAACATGGGTGGGGGGAGGAAGGAAAAAAGTTATGACACTGTGACTGTCACTGTCACTCCAACCAAAGAAACTGTAAAAGAGTTTCTCCGTCCACTAAATTTAGAGGTACTGCCCCCCCCCCCATATTTCTCGGTCCACAAATAGGATGGAGAATTTCACAGCTGTGGTTATATTAGTTTTGGTGTGCAATCATCTCCATTCTGTATAACAGGGCGGTTCCCCTTCCCCAAATGAGAGTTCTGGACTAGATGGACCCTTGGTCTGATCCAGCAGGGCTCTTCTAATGTTCTTATGTCTACATTTTAGCAAATCTCTACAACACCAATGGCGAAGCCATTTAGTAGCAATGATGGGAGACCATTCCATGTCGTGACGCCTGTGCTGGAGAGCGTGGCTCTTTCACAAGCTGCTGGCACTAAGGTCTACATGAAGATGGAGAATGTCCAGCCCACGGGATCCTTCAAGATCCGGGGTGTTGGCTACTTTTGCCAGCAGGTGAGTGGCTACAGGCATACTGAGAATTCGTTTGTTGACGAATGTTGACTTTGATTACAGAGGGATCTCCAGTCTAGAATGGCTTTTCTCCAGCACCAATAGGCCTCATAACAGAGACTCAGGCAGAGATATCTGCCCCTTCAACAAACCAAGTTGTCAACTCAGGGCTCCATCCAACGAGCGTTTTATTGCACGCTCATTACTGTTGACTCACGGATTTTTTGCAGGTCCCTCACATGACGTCATCCGCTCCTGTTTTCGTAGCTCAGTTACTTCCTGTTTCAAAACAGGAAGTACACAATAAGCATGAGGCCCATTCACTCGGGCATTCTAATGCACACAACAGGAGAGAGCCATAACTTCCGGTTTTAAAAATATTTCAGACTTTCTCAGGTTCTTCTTGTGGTGCAAGGAAGGCCAGGAGGCCTCCCCTCCAAACATGACCAGACTCAGACCTGCTTAGCTTCTGCAAGGTGGCTAACTCATGTGCTTTCAGACCACATCTCGGGACTTATAAAAGGACAGCTGGTCAGAAAGCCTCAGCACAGGGTTGGAGGAAAAATGTTGCAATAGTATGGCAGGGAAGTGCCAAAATAAAGGTGCAAGCTAAGGGATAATCTCTTCTTGGAATTTTAAAAGCAATTATTAGGTGCAATAGCAAGGTTCATTCAGGGTGCAGAGCTAATAAACAACTCCAGGTATATCAGAGAGCCTTGAGCACAAAGGTCACAGGGCACGGAGGTGTTGCTTAGCAGCCAGGTGGAGCCAAATAAGTTTCCTTTTTTTTAGACTGGGCTTCTTGTGGATAAAAAGACTGGCATGTTCACTATGTTCTGTAGTAGTGGTTTCAATCTGTTCAAGACAGCTGATATAAACGGACCCATCATATGCCCATTAAACTCCTAGGAGTAAAGCACAGTCTTAACCTGGCACTGAAGAGTGTGCATTGGTACCAGGTGAGCCTCAGAAAAGTGTGTTTTCCCATGGTACACTAGGGTGCCCCAGTCCATAACAGGAAAATAACTGCCTATTTTCCTTCCATTTCCAGTCCATCCAAGGCTCACCCCAAGGTCCCCTCTGCTTGGGTCTGAAAGTTTCTGCGACTCTTTTTCAGGGCTTCCTGTTGAGCCCAGAAGTAAAATATGGCAACAGGAAGTACCTGTTGCAAAATAACCAGATCTTCTCCTCTGTTGCTTTCAGGTTGCCAAGAAAGGCTGCCAACACCTGGTTTGCTCATCAGGTAAATCAGTGAACCCAACTGACTTCTAAATTTCCCTCCTCATCTGCAGATTAAACTGTTGGATAGCCGATAGTCGATTGGGGATGAACCTCTTTCAGTTTGGGGGTCTGAATTTGGGTTCAGAGACACTCTTGGGGCCCCCATTCAGCAGTGGGTTGAATGCAGTTAGAGTGTTGGACTCAGAAGACCCGGGTTCCAGTGTAGACGGCAAATCCTTCAGAAAGTACCCATAATGTATTTAGTTATGTGTTACATTTATATCCTGTTTTTTCTTACAAGCAGATCAAGTCAGAGTACACGATTCTCCTCCTCTCCATTTCTATCCTCACAACAACCCTGTGAGGTAGATTTGGCTGAGAGTCAGCAACTGGCCCAAAGTCACCCAGTGAGCTTCATGGCCAAGTGGGGACTAGAACCAAAGCCTTTTGAGTCCCAGTCCAACACTCTAAGCATTACACCACACTGCCTCCCCACAACTGCAGATTCTGAAGTCTTAGTGATGCTTTCTTTGGTCATATTGTTCATTCCTAGGTAACTGATTCCATTGTCGTACTGCTCTAACAGTCAGGAAGTTTTTCCTGATGTCCAGCTGGAATCTGGCTTCCAATAACGGGCTCAAGTTAAAGGAAGCCAGATTCCAGCTGGACATCAGGAAAAACTTCCTGACTGTTAGAGCAGTACGATAATGGAACCAATGGCCTAGGGAGGTTGTGGGCTCTCCCACACTAGAGGCCTTCAAGAGGCAGCTGGACAAGCATCTGTCAGGGATGCTTTAGGGTGGATTCCTGCACTGAGCAGGGGGTTGGACTCGATGGCCTTGTAGGACCCTTCCAACTCTGCTCTTCTATGATTCCTTTGAAGACTCTGTCCTGAGCCAAAGGTTCTTTTTGATAAAAAAAAAAGGTTTCCAGTGTGGCCCAGAAATCAGAGCTTGGTACCCTAAAAATTAAAACGCTCTCCTCCGACTCCATGCAGGTGGCAACGCTGGCCTTGCCGCAGCCTATGCAGCCAGAAAACTTGGTATTCCTGCCACCATAGTTGTCCCCAGAAGTGCCACGCAGTCAACGGTGAAGAAGCTGGAGCAGCTTGGAGCAGATGTGCAGATCTTTGGCAAGGTGAATGTGGGAAGGAGAATAAAATCTTTCAGAATCTTGGATAGGATTGCAGCAGGCCTTGCGCCGCCATGGAGGATTCTTGGACTCTCATGATCTTGGACTTGGGATGTTTTGGGAGGGGGGGTTGTGTGTGCTTATAACTATTGCCCTGCACTGCTGGCTAAGAATGAGGCAGGCAGTGGGTGGAGCAAACCCAGCAACTCTCAGAGAAGAGGGAGAACAACGAAAGGATTTAACAATGTGCCCTGCAGTAACGTTGCAGCTAAACGTAAGTCACGCTAGTGTGCCCCGTGATACAGAGAACCGACACAGAGAACCACGTTAGAAAGGGACACTAGCAATGTTATAAGACTAGTGTAGAGCCGGCCCTGGCTCCAAATCTGGTCCTCCAGGGTTCCCCCAAGAACCACACCTCTTTCCTGGTTCCACCCTCTTCCCTGAATCACCAATAGTTTGGTGTTTGCCTAGCTTTTGTGCTGTTTTTCCCTATTTCAAATGGTTGAAATGCGTCTTCTAATGCTTATACTGACAGAGCTTTAAGTATGCTGGTATTTCTTAAAATCTTGGCCCAAACACTTCTGTCTTTGCCTTCAACTCCATCTACCACTGGTCAGCGCAGTCCCAAGCAGAAGTAATGTGTCATCCAGATAATCACTGTGTGGCACAAAGAGAATCCCCACCTTGTATTGATCAGCAGAAGCCAGGTATTGTAGATGCATTATCAGTCTATCCCTGATTGGCTAGGCTATTAGTGTTGTAGCAGGTTCACTGATAGGCCTTCAGCTCAGGTGAGATTTCCCTGTTTCTTGCTGTGGCAGGTGTGGGATGATGCTAACGACAGAGCGATGGAGTTAGCTGAGACGGATGGCTGGGTCAGCGTCCACCCTTTTGACCACCCATTAGTGTGGTAAGAACCTTGGAAATAAAGCCATGAGAGATTATTATGGACTGGACTAATCCTGCCCCCTCCATCCTTCCTTACCCAAGAAGGGCCTTGTTGAGGGCCACTCAAGTTGTTTCGTAGCCTTTCCACCCCTTGCTGCTGCTCAGTCAGTTCATTATCCATTTGTTCTGAAGATGTTGCTGCCTCAGGTTATTTGAAAGACCGGATTCTCACTGATGAGCCTGCCCGTGCTTTGAGATTTTCTGGAAAAGCCCTTCTTTCAGTCCCAAAATCTTCACAGGAGTGCTTGGTGGGAACATGGGAGAGGGCCTTCTCGGTGGCTGCTCCAGTGCTCTGGAACTCTCTTCCCAGGAAAGCTAGACTAGCTCCATCCTTGATGGGCTTTCAGAAACAGGCTAAAACTTTCTTGTTCCAGCAGGCTTTTGGAGAATAAACTGGCCCTCCATCTACGTTAATGTCTTATAATTTTGTTGTGTATTTTAAATGTTTATGGTTTTGTTCCCCCCCCCCCCCATGTATGTTTTAAACTTTGTAAGGCTGCCTTGAGGCCCAGCATTGGGCAAAAGGCAGGATACAAATAAATATAACAACAACAACAACAACAACAACAAATTGTGTCCCCCCCCATGAGGCGAGCAATATTTTTTTGGCACTTAAGACAATAAATATCACAAGCACCTCCCTCACCCCTGGTAGTAAATTATACTTCAAGAACCATTTGCTGCCCTTTCAGAGCACCGATAATCAGCTGTCTGAGGCAGCTACCTCACTTAGCACAATGGTAGGGCCGGCCCTCAACTTTCCAAAGCAAATGTATTGAGGAACTGCCCAGAGAGCTTCAGCAATGGGGTGGTATATAAAATAATAACAACTTCCGTTGTGTTTTACTCAGAAAGTCCACAGTTGGGCCTGATTCTGGAGGAGGGCGGCAAGAGGGACCTTTGGAGCAACCTTCCCACAAACTCTCAGGGCTGTTTTGGTGTCTCTTCTCCTCACAGGGAAGGTCATAACAGCATCGTCAAGGAACTGAGGGACACCCTGGATGCCAAGCCGGGCGCCATTGTGCTCTGTGTGGGAGGAGGTGGCCTCCTGGCCGGAGTGGTGTCCGGCCTACAGGAGGTGGGTTGGATGGACGTGCCCATTGTTGCCGTGGAGACTAGAGGGGCGGACAGCCTGAGCGCAGCCATCCGCGCCGGACGACTCGTCACTTTGCCTGACATAACCAGGTGGGTCGCTTGGGCTTGCAGCAGGAGCAGAGCAAGGCCAGGAGAGAAAGGGGTGGGGCTAAGGCAAAAGGGGCCCCAAATATCAGCATGTTGTAGCTTCAAGCTCTTATGTAGGGTGACCCTATGGAAAGAAGGACCGGGCTCCTGTATCTTTAACAGTTGTATTAAAAAGGGGATTTCAGCAGGTGTCATTTGTAGACATGCAGTACGTGGTGAAATTCCCTCTGCATCACAACAGTTAAAGCTGCAGGTGCCCTGCCCTCGTTTAAATCTGGTCACAGTATAGCTGCAGTATAGCTCCTGCAGCTTTAACTGTTGTGATGAAGAGGGAATTTCACCAAGTGCGGCATGCCTACAAAGGACACCTGCTGAAAATCCCATTTCTCTACAACTGTTAAAGATACAGAATCCCTGCTCTCCTAGGTCACCCTATCTTATGGCCAGTAACTAACCCTTAGGAGAGGCATTTCAACTGCTGCTGGGCCCAAAATCTTGGCCGTTCCAGTTTGGGCATTTTGTGGGGGTTGAGCAAAAAATCAAAACTCCGGCGAAAAAGGCTGGAAGAGGTGAGAATTTTTCTCCTTAGGTCAATTCGCTTTCTTATTATTGTAAAAGCAATAATCAGAATTCCTTCTCCTTTTTCTTTGACTGAGGTACCTATAATTGTTTTTCTATGCACATCTCTAATGCACTGGCCACTGATGAAGACCGAGTGTCGAAACGCGTTTGGCTCAAGTTCCTTCTGATCATCAAGCACTTTTTTAAAAAAATGTAACACCTTTTGAATCTGTATTTTAAGTGCTTCGTGTTTACTGTTCTATGTGTATATTAAAAATTGTGTATTTTCTACATCCTTAACTTCTCTGCTAGCCACTGTACTACTTTGGTTAAGGTTAACACCAGTTGTTTCTGTCTGTCTCCTTGGGGAGGGGACAGGGTTTCTACATGCCCTGTTGTTGAGGTCTTCCAACTTGCTTCTTCTTTTTCAAAACACCCCCAGCATTTTCAGGAGCCCAGGTGTTCTTCCTCAGTGCTTATTGGAGAGGGAGAGGTCACATGGTCTCCAAGAGGCATTCAGGAAGAACTGCTGGCCTTCTCCCTATGCCGAGAGAAGGGGGGTGTTTACCAAACAACAACTAAAAAATAGGAAGAACCCCCCTTAGCAACCAGCTGCACTTAAAAAAAGATATGTGGAAACCCTGGCCTTCTCCCCAAGGAGAAAATTCTCTGAATTCCGCCCCCCCCCTCCTGTGCAAGAGGCAGAAAAATCAATGCCTCTTTCGCAAGGGGAGAGAAAGTTCCTGAAAATAGGGGGAAGGATTTGGCTCAGCACTAATTTCAACATTTTTGAATGGGTGGGGGGGGGGGTGAAATGCACCCCATTTTAGAATGGGGTGCAAAAGGCCAATGATTGGTGGTTGGGGGAAAGGGGTGTGGCCACATGAAGGGCACATGACCTTCTCGGGAAACTTGGAGGGCCAGCAGAGGATCCCAAGAGAACTGGATTTCGCTCCCGGGCCTGAAGTTCCACACCCCTGCTCTATGGGGATGGAATTGGGGCACGATTACAGATGAAGTGACAGGCCCCCACTATAGTATGTTAGCGCAGGGCCTATCTTGTCCTTGATTTGTCCCCACCCGTGACTCTCTCGCCTTCCCTGGGCATAGATCATAGAATCATAGAATAGCAGAGTTGGAAGGGGCCTACAAGGCCATCGAGTCCAACCCCCTGCTCAATGCAGGAATCCACCCTAAAGCATCCCTGACAGATGCTTGTCCAGCTGCCTCTTGAAGGCCTCTAGTGTGGGAGAGCCCACAACCTCCCTAGGTAACTGATTCCATTGTCGCACTGCTCTAACAGTCAGGAAGGTTTTCCTGATGTCCAGCCAGAATCTGGCTTCCTTTAACTTGAGCCCGTTATTCCGTGTCCTGCACTCTGGGAGGATCGAGAAGAGATGCTGGCCCTCCTCTGTGTGACAACCTTAAGTCTATGAAGGATGCTATCATGTCTTCCCTCTGTTTTCTCTTCTCCAGGCTAAACATGCCCAGTTCTTTCAGTCTCTCTTCATAGGGCTTTGTTTCCAGACCCCTGATCATCCTGGTTGCCCTCCTCTGAACACGCTTGTGTTCAATGCCACACTTGCCAACATGCCAACTTGACTTGCTCTTTGCTGTCCACTCCGCAGTGTGGCGAAATGCCTCGGGGCCAAGACGGTGGCGCAGAGGGCCTTGGATTGTGCCAACGAGTGGCCGATCATCTCTCATGTCCTGGAGGACGTGGAAGCTCTGAAAGCCGTGGAGCAATTCCTGGGTGAGTTTGAGAGACTGTTGAAGAGACAGAGAGGTGGAAATGTGCCTGGTGGTGACCCAGACCCTGAAAGCCAAGTAGCCTCAATGGCTGCTGTAGTTTGCGTGGGCATGGTCTCTGGTTTGGCAAGCGAAAGCTGTTCAAGTCTCCAGAAGTATAATCTACACTACAAACTTCTAATTCATTCATTCATTCATTCATTCATTCGCACATAAGAAGAGCCTTCCTGGATCAGACCAAGGGTCCATCTAGTCCAGCAGTCTGTTTACACAGTGGCCAACCAGCCGTTGGCCAGGGACCAACAAAGCAGGACACGGTGCAACAGCACCCTCCCACCCATTTCCCCCAACAACTGGTGCACGCAGGCATACAGCCTCTGATACTGGAGGTGGCATATAGCCATGAGGACTAGTAGCCATTGATGGCCTTCTCCTCCAGGAATGTATCTAACCCCCCTTTAAAGCCATCCAAGTTGGTGGCCATCACTACATCTTTGGGTAGTGAATTCCATAGTTGAACTCTGCGCTGTGTGTAGAAGTCCTTCCTTTTATCTGTCCTGAATCTCCCACCAATCAGTTTCACGGGTTTTGTATACCAGCCTAAAACTTGCCTTGCAATATAAAAGAAAACGCTCAAACAGAGTAAAATCCAACTAAAACATATTGATTTGGTTCAAGCTCTCCTTTCTATGAGAGGAAGGGTTCCTCTGCCCATGTTTTTGGGGCAGGGGCTCACCCCCACATACACCAAGTCTCATGCCATTCAGCAAGGTCTTTGGACTCTCTGTGTAGCATTTTCAGGGGCCTACAGGGGCCTAGAGGGAAAGGAGGGAGACCTGAAATCTTTTGGAGGAGCCCTTCTCTGTGCCCCACAAACGTGAGATATGCACTATGGTGGGACATGGGAGAGGCCTTTCCCTGTGGTGGCACCCTGGCTGTGGAATACCCTCCCCCTGGAGGCCCGACTGGTGCCGGCACTAACTTCATTTCGGCGCCAGGTTAAGACACGGCTTTTTAACCAAGCCTTTGACGGCTAAATCCACCAGCCTGCACACTGTCTTGTTTTCATTGGATTCGACTGTTTTAAAACTTCATTTTGATTTTAACATATAAATGGTTTAATTTGTTTTAGAATTGTATAATTATTGCTCTATTTTATATGTTTGATTTTATCTGTACACTGCCCTGACAGCCTTGTGATATAGGGCGGGATATAAATATTTTTAAATAAATAAATAAGGATGTCCAGTTGATCTGGCATAAATCTGGATCAAATTAGCCAGAACATAAATGAGCAAGAAGGAGAGAAAACATTCAAACCAGATTAAAGCTAGGTGGGGTTGTTAAAAAAAAATAAAAATCTGAGCAATTTATCTATTTTTGTGAGTTTGGGGGAACCAACCACATATCTCTAAGGGGGAAGTTCCTCAACAGAATGTGTGCTGCAACACAACTTGCGCTGCAACAGAACTTCCTTGCACTCCATATGTGTGTACAGCACTGCAGTGAAAGCAGATAATTATAGTCGAGCAGCTCCCTCTAGTGGCTAGTAACCATTCTAAATTTGGCCAAGCTCAAGAACGCCTTTGCTGGCTTAGACTATTTGTCCATCCAGCTCAGTACTGTTTGCTCCGATTGGCGGTGGCTTTCCGGGGTCTTGGGCAGAGAGTTCTCTTTCCCATCAAGCTCTACCTGATCCCTTTTTCAAAACGAAGATGCCAGGGATTGAACCTGGGACCTTCCGCATGTGGAGGATGTGGCTGGCCCTACCATTGAGCAGGGCGAAGCAACTGGCTTCAGGTGGAATCATGAAGCGTGAGATAGGTGAAGGCAGGAATGGGAGTCTGAGAGTTGCAGCAGGACTCTTGGGCAGGCGCTGACCACCGGCTACTGGTCCATTCCATGTTCTTCATCGTTTAGCCTGCTTTACTTGTTTATTTTCCTCTGTGGAGCAAATAGTTTTTGAACTGCAACCTTAGACACAGTAGAACTTTATTTATTTATTTATTTATTACATTTCTATCCTGCCCAATAGCTGAAGCTCTCTGGGCAGTTCACAATTAAAAACATAAAATACAATGTGATAAAATACAATTCAATAGTTTAAAACAACAACAACAATGTTTTAAACCACTGCATTGCATTTGTCATGTTGTATTTTATGTAGAAAGACTAACATGCTTGGGAGAATAAAAAGATCTTGGCACTTTTTTAAAGGGGAGGCTCTCTGGGAAGCTCTCCCCACAACTGGGGGGCCACAGCAGAAAAGACCCTCTTCTTAGTAACCACCCACATTGATTTCTTTGGTGGGGGTTCCTGGGAAGGACCACTGAAGATGATGTTAGGGTCCGGAAAAGTGGATATGGGAGGGGACAACCCTTCAGGTAACCTGGTTTACTTGAGAGTAAGCATACCTGGAATCACGAGCCTTTCTACAGGAGGCATTTAATTTGTGCCTGTGATTCATAACTTACGGTAATTTGTGGGTCCTTTACATGATGTTATCCTCTTCCAGGACTTCTCTCATGCTTTGCAACCATTTTAACAGTTTCCCCCCCACCCCCAACGATGAGGAAAGCCTGGTATTATTTGTGAATGGCAGGATAAAACCTAGAGTAATGGCACAATTCCACTATACCACACTGCCACCTAGTGTTTGTTTAATGGAACAGAAGGAAAGGAAGACAAAGAAAAACCAGGGGGAGGGGAGGGAAGATATGTAAAGGAATGGATCTTAATCCTGCAAAGTATCCAGAAACCAAAGCCTTGGTACTTTGACGGATTGAAGCCTCATGTAGAAAAGCCCCATGTTGTTAGTAGTGTTGTTAGTAGAGGTGCATAATTTGGGGTGTGGAAACAGCATGGGGGCATCCCCCTCCCAGTGTGTGATCCTGATCCCACCCTAGATCTAACGGCTGCCTTCAACTAAAGCTCTTGACTGGCTGCATTCACACCTTCTGTTCTTGTCCTTACCTTTCCCAGATGACGAGCGCATGTTGGTAGAGCCAGCCTGTGGTGCCTCTCTAGCCTTCCTCTACTCCGGCTATGTTCAGCGGTTCCAGGAGGAGGGGCGGCTGAGCCGGCCACTGCACTCCATCGTTGTCATTGTCTGTGGCGGAAGTAGCATCCGGATGTGTGAGCTCCAGGCCCTGAAGAGCCAACTGGGGATGAAGTGAAGGACAGCAGCGCTTGAAGTGCCAGTGGGTTCCTACTGTCTTCAGTAGGCATGTGCGGATTTTGTAACGTCCGCTCTGTCTGTGAATTGTCAGGTGCCTTTGATTCCATCATCCAGTCATTAGCAGAATGGGATTTTGTCCCCCACCCTATTTTCTGAATTTGCCCAAATTCTCACATGCCCAAATTCTCACGTGGCTGAATTCTCACCTCCCTGAATTCTCATGTGCCCGAATTCTCACATGCCCGAATTCTCACGTGCCCGAATTCTCATGTGCCCAAATTCTCATGTGCCCAAATTCTCACATGCCTGAATTCTCACGTGCCCGAATCCCTACATGCCTGAATTCTCACCTGCCCAAATTCTCACATGCCCGAATTCTCACCTGCCTGAATTCTCATGTGCCCGAATCCCCACATGCCCGAATCCCCACATGCCTGAATTCTCACGTGCCCAAATTCTCATGTGCCCAAATCCCCACATGCCTGAATTCTCACCTGCCCGAATTCTCACATGCCCAAATTCTCACCTGCCCGAATTCTCACCTGCCTGAATCCCCACATGCCTGAATTATCACCTGCCCAAATTCGCACGTGCCCAAATTCACACATGCCCGAATTCTCACCTGCCCAAATTCTCACCTGCCCAAATTCTCACCTGCCCAAATTCTCACGTGCCCGAATCCCCACATGCCTAAATTCTCACGTGCCTAAATTCTCACGTGCCCAAATTCTCACATGCCCAAATTCTCACATGCCTGAATCCCCACCTGCCCAAATTCTCATGTGCCCAAATTCTCACATGCCTGAATTCTCACCTGCCCAAATTCCCACATGCCCGAATTCTCACGTGCCCAAATCCCCACATGCCTGAATCCCCACCTGCCCAAATTCTGACCTGCCCGAATTCTCACGTGCCCAAATTCTCACGTGCCTGAATTCTCATGTGCCCAAACCCCACGTGCCCGAATCCCCACGTGCCCAAATTAACACTTGCACAAATTTGCATTTGTCAAATTTGCAGATTTGCAGATCCCCCACCCCGAAATGTACATTTCTCCCCATCTCTATTTTCATGCTTTAGCCTATAAGGCAAATGCACGTTTTTGGCTAATGTTTATCTTTTTTAAAAAAATATATGTACTTTTTTTCTGTGACTAAATTTGCACAAAATTCCAGAAAGTTGGGGGAAAAAATGGTCCGGAGTCTGGGGAATCTGCCTGATAGGGGAAAAGATGGTCTGCTGCGGAATATACAGATTGGATTCTTGGGTATCCCAACTCATTTTCCTTTGTAGATTTCTCCAACATCTCTCATTTTAACTCCACTTCTAGGTTAGACACTCGCCCCTCTAGTCTCTTTGTCCACCCTAAACATGGTCTGGTGTCTGGAAGGAATCTCCCCTGTGGTTTAAATTAATGAATGATCCTGGGTGCTGAGATGTTAAAACAAAACAAAACAACACACACACACACACACACACACACACACGCACACGCACACACACAATTTATTTGTTGCAGTCATCTGGAATGGTTTGCTATTTTGGCCCAGCACCAACATCTGGCATCTTTGGGCAGGTGCCAGGGCCCTGGCTATCCACAAGGCCCATCAGCATTGGTGCTTGCCCTGTGCCAGGCAACTGGTTCTTTGACTGACAGAGCCAGTGTGGTGTAGTAGCTAAAGTGTTGGACTGGGAGTCAGGAGATCCAGGTTCTAGTCCCCACTCAGATGTGGAATTAAGGGTGACATCGGTGTTTAGAAAAGGGAAAAGCCTAAAACTCCCAGCATGCTCCAACCTGGGAACTTTAAAATGGGAAGAATAATCATGACTAACCTCACAGTGTTGGAGTGATGACAAGGTGTTATCCAGTGATCCGTCTCATAGTGCCAAGAGCTTGAAAGCAGAACACCTGAAACTAACACCACCAGGATCTTAGGGGTGTGCCCCTCATTGATATTTTGATTTTAAAATGCATTAACTCATTTTAATTCATTTAAATGTGTCCATGTGGTTGAAGCCTGCAGTAACGTCTCCAGCCACAAGGGGCAGACAGACTTCCCCTAACCAGCACACTGCTTTGCAGTCCATACAGTCTGAAGCCAGGGGAGATAAGTAGGCCGAGGGACTGGGAGCTCTTTTTCATAGAAGTCTTATTCTGCTGAATCTACTTTTGGTCTCATCACAGAACTGAGATCTGAGCTCTACTCAAAAAGCTTCCTGTTTTTCCATGACTAACCTCTAGATGGTGTTGTGGTATAGTGGAAGAATGCAATTACACAAGGGAGGAAGTGCGTTTTGTTTTACTTCACAAATAATACTGCATTTTCCCACTCCGAATTACCCTCTCCTCACAGAAGAGCTCTTAAAAAACGGAAGGGAAATCAGAGGGTTGCAACCCCATTTAAAGTAGGGGTGTGCACGGACCCCCCGCTCCGCTTCACTTGCAGATCCGCCATTTTTCGGAGCGGGCCGCTTCGCCCCACCCCCGCCCCGCCCACTTCCGCTCCGCTCCGCTCGGAGCTCCGGATCCGGATCGGAGCTCCGTTTTTCCCCCCCATAGGCTTGCATTGAAAGCTAAAAAATTATACAACTTTTTTTCTGTTCAAGTTAGAAACCTCATGTTTGGCACCATGACACCTCATGGGGGTATACACACGCACGCCAAGTTTCAAAGCAATCCCATCATCCCCTGATTTTTGGGGAATTTTTGAAAATCGGGCACCCCATTCACACCCCTTTCCATAGCTCCGTCAATTTGCACGTTAGAAACCTCAAACTCACCACCATGAAAGCTTATCCAGGGATACATACGCACGCCGAGACTCAAGAAAATCCCATCATCCCCTGATTTTTGGGGAATTTATGAAAATCCAACACCCCATTCACACCCCTTTCCATAGCTCCGTCAATTTGCACGTTAGAAACCTCAAACTCGCCACCATGAAAGCTTATCCAGGGATACATACGCACGCCGAGTCTCAAGGCAGTCCCATTATCCCCTGATTTTTGGGGAATTTATGAAAATCCAACAGCCCTTTCCATAGCTCCGTCAATTTTGCACGTTAAAAAAAAACCTCAAACTCACCACCATGACAGCTTATCCAGGGATACATACGCACGCCGAGACTCAAGGCAGTCCCATCATCCCCTGTTTTTTGGCGGGGCTTAAACCTGCAAAATTTGGAACTTCCAAAACTCCAAGTGAGCGCAGGAAGGACTTCTCCCCTGAGTCAAAGCCACACACACACAACATCCCTGCGAGGTGGGCAGGGGAGGAGGGAGGGAAGGCAGGCAGGCATGCAGCTGGCATTTCTGGGGGCATAAGGAAGTGAGCCAAGGATAAGCCAGTAATGCATATAAAATGGAATAAATCAATCAATAAACAAAGGAGGGGTGGAATTAAAAGCAGCAGTGTTGCTCAATAAACAGCAAGAAGAATTTTTTTAAAAAGGTCTTTTACCAGCAATAGGGGGACGTGCCCGGGGGAGGGGGAAGCAGCTGCCAGTTCAGCTCAAGAAAGCCATTGCTTCACCAACAGCTCTGAGATTGAGAAGTAAACGCTCACTTCAACTCATAACAGGCATTGCTCCACCGTTTTACTCTCTTTGGAAGGCTCTAATGGCCTTCCAGTGCAGGAGAGAGTGGGGCACGTCCACGATGAGATGCCCTAGGGGAGCTCATCCCCTTGCACCACATCTTTTCAGTTGTTCCCCAAAGTTAGGGTGGGGAGCAGTGCTGTGTTTCTATCTCTTATTCTTGGCTTAGTATATGATTTCAGGTTGTGTGCATTTGGTGGGGCTACTGTGTTAAAAAACACGGGGAAAAGTCTGTTCAGATGAAGAAAGAGAAGTTTCCCAGAATCCCAAGTTACCCGTTTTGCCTATGCCCTCCTCTAACTTTGGGATCATGTGATCATGACCGGGAGCTGACTCTGCCCCTCAGCCCTTTGAAAAAGGTATTTTTCCCGCCGATTTTTTAAAAAATTCTAGCGCGCGACCCACACCATGCAGAGAGGTGAGAGTAGTCTCAAAATGACCCCCATCCACGACTCTCTGTGCACAAGAATTTTCAGAACGATAGCTTAACCCCCCCCCAGTTATCCCCGATTCTTTCCCGTAATGCAATCCTATGGGCGAAAAGCCGAAAACTGCCGTTTGAGCCGCGCTGTCCCTGTTTGTTGACCCAATTTTTAAAAAATTCTAGCACGTGACCCGCACGACGCAGAGAGGTGAGAGTAGTCTCAAAATGACCCCCATCCACGACTCTCTGTGCGCAAGAATTTCCAGAACGATAGCTTCAAAAAGAACGTAGTTATCCGCGATTATTTGCCGCAATGCAATCCTATGGGCGAAATGTTTTCAAGATGGCGACCGGAGCGCTCCGCCTGAACTAGGAGCTCCGAAAAATGGCCGCTTCTCTTCGCCTTGCTTCTAGGGGTCCGCGGTCCGCTCCTACTCCGCCTCTGGGTAAGGCGGAGCAGGCCAATCCGCTACTGCTTCTACGCTCCTAATCGGAGCGGAGCACATGCCTACCCAGAATCCCCTCGCCAGCTGTGAATCCCCCCACCCCCAGGACGCCAAGAGCTGCATTTAAGTCAATGTGCAGTGTGGGCGGAAGGCAGTACCTGGTGCCTGACAGATGTGTTAGCTGGGGGAGGGGTTTCTGGGAATTGTAGTCCAACACAGTGTTGGACCACAACTACACTACAGCCAGTGTGGTGTAGTGGCTAAAGTGTTGGACTGGGAGTCGGGAGAACCGGGTTCTGGTACCCATTTGGCCATGGAAACCCAATGGGTGACTTTGGGCCAGTCACAGACTCTCAGCCCAATCCAACTCACAGGGTTGTTGTTGTGAGGATGAACTGGAAAGGAGGAGGGTTATGTACACCACCTTGGATTCCTTGGAGGGAAAAAAGGTGGGATATAAATGCAATAATAAATAAATAAATAAATAAATAAATAAAATAAACACATCTGACTGGGGTTTGGGGGGGGAGTTGTAGTCCAACACATCCGCAAAGCCCACAAGTCTCCTTCATTGATCCCAGCACTTGGTGTTGAGAGAGAGAGAATAGTCTTGGACATGGATGATCTGATCTTAGGGTTCAGCTTTCTTCTCTACAAGCCCTCCTATCCTCCACGTGGCATCCAGCCCCCCTGAAATTACAGAGAGCTCTTCCACACGCATGCAGAAACA
Source organism: Elgaria multicarinata webbii (assembly GCF_023053635.1). Taxonomy (NCBI): domain Eukaryota; kingdom Metazoa; phylum Chordata; class Lepidosauria; order Squamata; family Anguidae; genus Elgaria; species Elgaria multicarinata. The sequence continues at coordinate 15,894,525 of NC_086188.1, read as the reverse complement.
CTCATATCGAACGGCCACTGGTGCAGTTAGGTCTTTGCCACTCTTGTGTATTTGTGATAATGTGTATTACTTTGCTTGTTTCAAAATGCAGTGATCCAGCTCTGCTGTTTTTGGGGACCCTCTAAATTCTCTTGAATGGAGCCCTGGACGTTGACCCAAAGTCCTACCCTAATGGCACCATTGTCTACTGGCTACAGAGCTGTTACAAGTGCAATCTATCTATTAAAAAAAACCCTGACCACTCACATTATGCCTTATTTGACTCTCACACCCATCACGCCTGCAAGGAAGTTAGACTGCAATCCTATACTCCTTCCATCCCAGGGGGAAACTCTCAGCTGCAGCCAGTGTCCTTTCTGGCTGGGAGAGAGGGAGGGAGGAGAAACGAGCCCGTTTCAAGTGCTCCTTCTCTGGCTGATGGATGGGCCACGTTGGCCTCCCCCTTGGCACTGCTGCCTGCTGAGAGCCTGAGAGCTCACTCAGGAGGTGTTGTTCCCCTTCTGGTTGTTGAAAAGGACTTTGAACAGCAATAAAATTGGCTCTAGGGCCCAGTCGTCACATTTTCCAACCAGAAGAGGAAAAACAAGGAAGAGAGAAAAAGCCACTCTTTGCTTTTCTGTGCTCTTGGGCTTTGATCTCTGGATGCTACCTGTGGACCATGGACTATAACACATGATACGGAGTTCAGAGAACCATGGTGAGATGTCACTTTGTTGGCTTTGAGAATTTATGAAGCTATTATTTACTGAGTTAGAATTCAAAATGTACGTTGAAGCCAGCCTCATGCTCACTGACATCCTCCAAATTCCACAATAAGGCAACAAAAAGAGCAAAAAGAACCAACAAAAGAAACAGCAATAATAATAATAATAATAATAATAATAATAATAATAATAATAAAAAAAAAAACAGCAGACACAATCATCATATCAGGCGAAGGCTAGAGCAAAAGCATCCGTTTCCAAAGACTTCTTAAAAGCCTGTGATGATGGAACATGGAGCACTGCAGATGGCAACTCATTCCAGAGATGTGGGGCCACTGCAGAGGTGGCCCTCTCACATGTGGTCACCCAACTAAGTCCTCTTCCAGGTGGGCAAAGGAGAAGGCCTCTCTTGCTGATCAAAACACGTGAGCAGCTTGATAAGAATGAAGGCAGTGTTTTAAGTAATCTCATAAGCATGACATGGGCACCAGCCCTAGAGACAACAGGAACGATAAAGCAAGTTAATTCACTAAAGAAAGATTATGTACGGAACGGAATAGTGATATTTATTTTCGGCTTGATGCTTGATGATAGTTTGGAAGGACTGAAAGAAACTAGGAGGCAGGAGTACAAAGACAGAGTCTTGTTGCAGCCAATAATATTATTAAGAGGTCCTAAATGTAAAACCTCTAAGGAAGCAGTTATACATTTAATCCCATAATAGTCAGGTTAGTGCCATCAGCCACATGGCCATCTCCCCTGCAAGGAAGGCACCCAGGCTGCTCCTTGGCTGGTTGGACGGTTTCACTTGGTGAAGCTCCCTCAGAGCCCATGCATTCAGCAGTCTGCAGGGCAACCCATCTTCTTGGAAGAGAGGGACAGGACTTGGGTGGCCAAAAAACAGACCTGGCTAAGGAGGCTGACCAAATACGGGGCACCCTTGTGAAATCATAGGCCATACCCTCAAAAAACCCAGTACTGAGAGGACCAATGCCCATGGCTGAGCAAGGTTGCTAAGTAACCATGGCATGTCTTCCATTGTGACACGTCCCCCAGCTGGAAGGCCTTCAGGAGGCCTCTGGGGGAAGCGGTCTTTGTGGGTTGTGAGGAGATAGAGAGAGAGAGGGAGTTAGTGAGTTAGAGAGAGTTGGAGAATTGGAGAGAGCTAGTGGAGAGTTTTGTTATTATTTTCATTATTTATTTATTTATATTTATTTATATTTATTCATATTTATTTATTTATTTATATTTATTTATTTATATTATTTATATATTTATTTATTTTTTATTTATTTATATTATTACATTTAATATTATATTTATTCATATTTATTTATTTATTTATTCATATTTATTTATTTATATTATTTATTTATTATTTATTTATATTATTAGAGTTAGTTAGTGGGAGGGACAGTGAGGGCGTCTAAAGAAACATTGAATCTATAAAGATGTGAGTAACATTTTTTATATTCTGCTTCTCGCACTAAATGTGATGGTTCAGAAACCTAGGGGGACTCTCACTTTTCTTTCATTGCCAGGTTAAGATTATAGAGATAGATAGATAGATAGATAGATAGATAGATAGATAAAGGGGCTTTCCTTGGCTCTGTTTCAGAACTCCTGCGGCTGATGCAGGATGGTGCTGGGATTCTATTTATTATTATTATTATTATTATTATTATTATTATTATTATTATTATTTATATAGCACCATCAATGTACATGGTGCTGTACAGAGTAAAACAGTAAATAGCAAGACTCTGCCGCATAGACTAACCAGTACGATGTAATGATTGGAGTGTTGGACTGGGTTCAAGTCCCCACTCAGATATGAAACACACTGGGTGACTTTGGCCAGTCACTGACTCAAAACCAATCATGTTAAAGAAATCTTTATTTCCAGGCAGCAATAGAGATTGCTTCTTACATGGTCATAGAATCATAGAGTAGTAGAGTTGGAAGGGGCCTATAAGGCTATCGAGTCCAACCCCCTGCTCAATGCAGGAATCTTCCCTAAAGCATCCCTGAGAGATAGCTGACCTGCTGCCTCTTGAAAGCCTCTAGGGTGGGAGAGGCCACGACCTCCCTAGGGAACTGGATGCATTGTCGTACTGCTCTAACTGTCAGGACGTTTTTCCTGATGACCAGCCGGAATCCGGCTTCCTGTAAATTGAGCCCATTCGTCTGTGTCCTGCACTCTGGGGTGATTGAGAAGAGATCCTAGCTTTCAGGTATTCGAAGAGTGCTCCTAACCCCCCTAAAAAGCCCAGGCAAGGAGCTTGGAAGAGGCAGAAACTAGCTGCAAAGCTCAGGGGGCATGCCCTCAAGGGACCTCTGCCCCCTCCATACTGTAGACTGAAACCAAAAAGCTATTTGAAAAGGTTTTCAAGTAAGAGGTGCCCAGATGTCAGAAACCTCCTTCCCCAAACACACACAGCTGTTTGCTCAGGTTTTAGCACGCTACTTGCCCGCTGTTTAAGCTTGCAGTCAACACTGGCCCAAAGTCACCCAGTGCATTTCTTGGCTGAGTGGAGACTCGAACCCAGATCTCCTGAGTCCCAGTCCAACACTCTAACCATTACATCACACTGATTTGTCATAACTAGTCAAATTGATTTCAATGGGTATATACACTAAGTATGACAGAGTCTGGCTCCAGCCAATAATGAACCTCAAATAAAACTTTTTTGAAAAAAGTCTTAGAAACCTCATGAAAGAGAGAAAATATAATGGAAAATTCTTTCTGAAGTAGTTATACATGTTGAGCTCCCCTCCCGTATTCATGGCCCTTGGTGGGCTAACTTGGCTGTGGTGGTAGCAGTGGGCGGCTGAGACTATCCGCCCTTTCAATGTCCCACAATTCCTCAGAGGAACATGAGCTCGCAAAGGATTTGGATTAGGGATTTGAGGCAGGGGTAGGAAAAAAGAACTCCAGATATTTGGGACTTCAACTCAAAGCATTCTTGACCATTAGCTGTGCTGGCAGGGGCTTCTGGGAGTTAAAGTTCAAAATACCTGGACTTCTGCCATCTGTCTGGGCCACTTGTCTTACAGTGAAGCTGCTTGGGGAATACGGTCTGCAGGAGAGGCCCTTTTGGAGGGTGGCATTAACCACAGAGGCCCGTGTGCCGGCCACATGTGGAAATGTTTTCTCCTGCACTGTTCCCGCCTCAAGGAATGGGTTCTCTCAAGAACTCTATTGGCCCCTGCTCCCTGGGCCTTGGTAAGGGCAAAAATACTGGCATACTTCTAAGAATCAACAGCTTGGAAACAGGACAAAAGATGAACAAAAGACACCCAATACATGAAAGAGAATGAGCAGCATTACTTGCAGGGAAGAATAAACGTTTAGTTATGGGACTAGAAACCTACACCAAGCAGGATATAACAATTTGAAAACGTTTTGAAAACAGTATATGTAGTGTGTCCTGGGCCCGAACAGCTGTCAAACCCATTATAAACTGTTTTAAAGCTGTAGTGTAGATACGGCTCTGGTTTAGTGTTTTGTGAGTCAAGCTGGGTGGGAGGAAGAACTTCCCCTTGGAGAGAGGGAGCCCTAGATGCAAAACGGCCATCATTCTAAACGGTCAAAACCTCTCTCCCCAAGATGCTTGTGCCACCAAATACAGGTCAGTCACGGAGATTTTCAGTGGCCTCAGCTGACTGCATTGTATGGAGCGAGAAGGAACTGCATGCCCCTTTCCTCACTTTCCCCCTTCTCTCTTTTAGGCTGCGGAAGCTGCGAGCTGCCTTCTGGCCTGCCAAGGTCCAGCCAGCCAAGGCAGAGGGGAGCAGGTCCGCCAGGGGGTGTGCATCACCTGCAGCACCCCCAAGGCCCTGCTGGTGGCGCTGCTGCCGGAAGTCCAGCGTCCATCCGCTGGGGCTGAAACCTCTGGAGCAGAGGAAGGCCCTGGACCTGAGCTCCCTGCTCCGGAGGCTGGAGGCCCTGGCAGTGGACCAGAAGGCCGCATCAGAGGGTTCAGGTGAGGTGACGCCCACAGCTCAGGGGAAGGGCTGGTGGAAGGAGGAGGCAGGTCTGTGCTCCAAAGGCCTGAGCGGGAGGCAGCAGCCTGCCTTTTGAAGAGGGAAGGACTCACTCATTCCTCCTGCCATCTGCCCTGACTTCTCTCTCTATTATATCCACAGTCACAATGGAGTCAAGCACCAGTTTGCCTGCTGCCTTGTCAGACGAAGAACTGGCCAAACGGCATGATATTGTAAAACATTTCGTAGAAGATGTTCAGGCTGGAGAAAAGGTACAGCTACCCCCTTCCTCGCCACCCTTAACACAAAACCCTGGGTTTCCAGATCCTTCTGCACAGGTGCCGCCCACCTTGAGCCTAGGACCAGGCCCACTGCTCTTTGCTCCAGGGGGAATCCAGGAAGGCAGTTCCTGGGTTCTCGGAGAGCTTCTCCTACACATGGCAGCATGGAGGAGCTGCTTTTCCCCATGGTCCAAGAAAGGGCTCTTTGTTGCAGGGATCTGGGCGGTTTCTGTAAACCGCCCAGAGAGCCCTGGCTATGGGAGCGGTAGATAAGTGTAATAAATAAATAAATAAATAATCTCCGCTCAACAGCTTTCGGAGCTAATTGGGGGATTTCCGACTCTCCTTCTATTTCTATATAAACCGATTTCAGCACAACTGAGCAAATACCTATCACCAAAACCTGAATTGGGGCTTTTGTTTTCTGCCCTGACATGAAGGCCCAGAATTGTCTTTCCATAATTAACAGCCTGATTCTTCCAATTTTCTAGAAGTTTGATAGCCTGGAGAAGGTGACCTTTCTCCAGGCCTTCATCGCCACTTCATTGGCCACCTGGAGGAGCAGGGGCTGGGAGCTGGAGCTGCCCTGCTCCAAAGACGACCTAACAAAGGCAATAGCGGTGAGTGAGATGCAGCCCCTGCAATCCAGTGTGAAGGGTGGGTGAGGAGCCCTGAATCTCCAACCTGGGGCTTGAGAAGGCTTTGACTGTAATCTTTTCCCTTTTCTCTGTTGCCCTCTCCCAGGTGGCCATGGAGACCCAGCCTGGGGCAACTCTCCCATCCAACATCCTTGTTAGCGCCCTGAAGGCAATCTACTGTCTGAGGTATTACAGTGGCTTACAGGATCTGTTCTGGCTGGGGAATGGTGGGAGGTTTAGGCCTTTTCTCTTCCCCACCTTCCCCATTCTCTTTCTAGGTTGCTCTTGCTTACAAACTGGAGCCAAGGCAGAGATTTCCAGGTTGGATCGCTGGGAAAGTCCCGTGATCCAATCTCCTCCTTCCAGAGGAGGAAATCCACATTGCATGGTGACCAGATACGGCCCTTGGCCCAGCCTGAACACCTGCCCTTCCCTCCCTCACTAGAACTGATTACTTTCCCTTTTCTCCTACCAGCCAAACTGGACCTGCGTTCGCCAGGGACCTGGAGTCCGAGATGTTACGGTTGGCTCTCCACGAGCTCTTCAGCAACTCCAGGAGTGGAGCAGCCCCTCAGCATCAGGTAAATCCTGGCCAGATGCATTGGTCTTGGAGCAAAGACCATGTTCTGGGCCTGTGGTGCGTGATCCCTTCTCGCACTGCCGTTGCAGAGATCAGCTTTGTGATCTGGGGGGCAGATGTCTGTGCCTCAGGGAAGGAGGGAAAGGGCTGAGTCTTTCCTCCCTTGCCCCTTCTTTGACCTAAATAAAGAGGGGGAGAGGGGTGGATGGCCAAAACATGGTTGGGCTGGAGGGAGGCGACCTTCTTGCTCCAGGGATCTTTTATGTGGGCACCTGTGCATCCATGGGTGCACATTGCTGACTCCTGCCAGAGCCTAATTTGCTACCTTGGCAGGGGAGAGCCTTCAGTGACTACACCCTGGTCTAATGCTCTCTTTCTCTCTTTCCTTTCAGCACCTCTGCTTGCGATATTGCTACGAGACCGCAGAATTTATGCTGAGGGGTTTGCTCAGTGGAGAGCCAACCATGGGCCATGTAATATTTTTATTGGAGGTGAGTGGGGATACAGGAGAATTTTAGTTTTGCTCACATGTGAGGACACCCAATCGGGAGCCCCAAGTGTGAGTGGGAAGATCCTGCATGGATTCTGAGCTGCTGCTTCCCTCCACAGAACATGCACTACTGGATAAGGTCCAGGGACGTTTTGGAGAGGTGGAGGGCCCTCATTTCAGCGACGGACCTCCTTGGGTTTGCCCTCCACCTCCGTGAATTGGCCGTGAGTATCCCCACCTGCTGGCATGGCAGCAGCCCTGAACTGGGACTGTAGGAGACTCCACAGAAGTGGACCCAAGCTGCTCTTGGAGGGAAAGGGAGCTCTTTTCTCCATATAATGAGCAGGGGTGGGGAAGAACCCGAATCAGGGCCACCGTCAGGGGGGCAAAGGGTTACAGCCCTTCCCTCCCAATGCCAGGGTCCCATGGGAGTCCCCCTGAGGGCCTGTCGTACATGCAGTTTTCCAGGATGGAGGCCCATTGAGGGATGAGAGAGAGATCTATCTTGTTTTCTTTCCCTCTAGATGCCTGGAGAGCACCCAGTCCTTCTCCGGCTTGTGGAGGAAGTGAAGGAGCTCCTCCTTGATGGCAGGGAGGAGCTCCGGAAGCAAGCTGAAGAAGCTCTTCCCCTGTACGAGGAGCTGCTCCGTCTCCAGAGGGGTAAGTTGGCTGGAAAGAGTGAAGATGGGGAAGAATGCAGAGGAAGCACAGCCTTCCCTGCCCCAAGAGAATTCAGGAATGTCTGCCCCAGCACCCTGAATCCTTCAGTTTTGGGGTCAGATATTCCCCAATAAGACCAAACGACCTCTTTCACTAATCCCACTAGTCCATCATTACTAAAAACACCCCCAATTAGTGCAGCTTTTAAATGTGACCTCTACAGTGGCCCCTGCCTTCATGTTTTAAAGCTACTCTCACTTTTCTGCTTTTCCATCCAGATGCCGTTATAATTGAGGACCTGGACTAAGATCTCTTTCCAGGTCCTCAATTACACTGTTACCACGAAGAAAGCCAACACAACGGCCAGGCAAGACAGAAAGGAGAAGGGGGAATGCACTTCCGGGTGAACGAGTAGCAGCGGAATCTGTAAGCTCCGGTCTCAAATAAACTTTGGAAAGCTATGAATCTCACCCAAAGCAAGATAAAGTGAGTATAAAGAGGGATTCTTGTATTGGAAAGCCTACAGCAGCTGAAAGTGGAGAAAAAACTGACTGTTGATAAACAATTTAGCTATAATAAGCTACTTTCACTTTCTGAGCTTCGGGAGTTGTTGGGTAAATGCCAGGGAAGGGCGGAAAACAACAACAAACTCTCCCTGCATGGATAAGAGGCAAACCACAAGATAAACCCTCGGATTGTAAAACAGCCAGACTTGGCAGGATTGACTTGGAGTTGGAAAGTGGAAACGCTAAAAATAATAATAATACCGAGGACTCACAAACAGCTGGGAAGGGGAAAGAAGGTGGGGCCAGCCTGCCTGGAACAGCAAATAGATCTAAAAAGCAAGAGGAGGAAATGCAGATGGAGCAGATGCTGGTGAGCATCAAGGAAATGATGCAAGATAATAATGAGATTCTCAAAAAACAAATTGTGTCTGAGATATCGATTGAAATGAAAAGAACCATCTCTGAATTTCAAAAACAGTTGAAAGAAGTGAGTGGTAAAGTGGGAGAGATGGAGAAAAGTATATCAGCAAATGAAAAATCTATACAGGAACAAAATCTTAAGTTCCAGCAATGGGAACTAAAGCTGATGGATTTGGAAAACCGAGGTAGACGATCAAATCTACGACTTCGTGCCTTTGCAGAAACTTCCAGCGAGAATCCCAAAATATTGAGAGACCAAATTATGCAATGGATTGTAGTTATAGCACCAGATGTCACATGGGAGGATTCGGATATAGAAAGACTGCATAGGAGTGGCCCTAAAAGGGGAGAGATGCCCAGAGACATTATTATTAAATTTGCAAATTATTATAAAAAAGAACTCTTGATGAAGGCAGCTAGACAAAGTTCAGGTCAACTGATGTACCAATCCAACCCAGTACAAATATATAATGATTTGTGTCCTGAGACAATTAACTGGAGGAAAAGTGTGAAACCATGTGTGGTGGTTTTGATGGAAAATGGAGTGAAATATACTTGGGGATACCCAGTTTTTCTAAAATTTCAATGGAAAAGACAACAACACAGAATTACGTCGCTGGAACAAGGAATACAACTACTACGGAAGCTGGGATTACTGGAACCGGAGGAAGAAACACAGGGAGCAGATAGAGGAAATAAGGAGTAGAAGACACATATTAAAGACAATAACTTTAGGGGATGAGAGACATATTGACCGGGAGAAGAAGATGGCTGCTGCTGGGGAATTCGGAGAAGCTTCTCCCCCCCCCCCCCCCGTGGATCTGATTGATCTATGAACGAGGCTAACCACCTCGGGGAGGAGAGAGGGGGAGAGGAGTATGGATGGTGTGGGGGGGAGGGGGGGAGGGGGGTCAGGAAGAGGGGGGAGGGGATGTAGGACACTATTTGGGACCAACAAATACTATTAAATTTTATCAACAACAATATGGAGAGTAGATTAAGAGTTACATCACTGAATGTTAAAGGGCTAGGGACAACAATTAAACGGAAAAGAATAGAAACACTACTGAATAGAGACAAGGCTGATATTGTATTCCTGCAAGAAATACTTCAAATTAAAGAAGGGATTAATGAGCTTAAGTTAAGGTGGGCGAATATTTATGAGAAAGCATATGGAACGTCAAAGTCTAGAGGGGTAGCTGTTATAATATCAAAGAAATGTGGTCTTCATGATATAGAGATAAAAAAAGATGAAAAGGGAAGATTTATAATCATACGGGGGAAGATAGCAGATGAATATTATACACTGGTGAATGTTTACGCCCAAATGAAAACCAAGCAACCTTTTATTGTAGAGTGTTTAAAGAAATGGAAAATATACAAAAGGGTCATATAATAATGGCGGGGGATTTCAACATGGTAATGGATAAAAATAAGGATAAATCGAACCCCACCATAGAAGAAAGGGGTAAAAATATAACAAGTTTGAATAAATGGGTGAAAAGGAAAGAAATGGTAGATGTTTGGAGAGAGATTAAGGGGGAGGAGAGAAGATACACATTTTACTCATCGGTACATAAGACCTACTCTAGGATAGACTACCTTTTTATATCAAAGAGCTTATTATCAAAAGTAATAGATACAGTGATAGGGGTCATTAAAGTGACGGACCATGCACTGATTAATATGGATATAAAAATTAAAAAAGAGTATAAAGTAGTTAAAAGATGGAGATTAGACACTAGGATTTTTAAATCTAAGCAAACAATAGGGAAAATTGAGAAAGAAATGCAAGATATATGGGAAATTAATATTAAAGGGCAATCGACCCATGCAATAGTTTGGGACACTATGAAGGCGGTGATGAGAGGGATCGGTATCAGGGAGTCATCTAAATTAAAAAGACAACAGGAAGAGGCTAGGAAAAATTTAGAGGCGAATATTATAGAGTTAGAAGGAAAATATATAAAAAAGAAGGATAAATACATTGGAGCACAGTTACAGGCAAAAAAGAAGGAATTGGAGAGTTTAGAAATAGGGAAAGTGCAGAGGAATCTGATTTATTTAAAAAGAGAATATTTTGAATACAGTAATAAAAATTCTAAAATGTTGGCCAGATCCACACAATCAAAAAAAATTAAGAACCAAATTGGGGCAATAAAAGACAATACAGGTAAAATGCATAATTTAATGAGAGAGAAATTACAAGTCTTCCAAAATTTTTACCAAAAGTTATATACATCAAATAAGAGGCCTTTAAAGGAGATCAAAGCTTATATTGAGAAAAATTGGAAAATAAAGATACAGGATACAGATAGAGAGGTTATGGAACAGCCGGTTACAGAAAACAAAATAGAGGGAATAATTGATGATTTAAAAGTAGGGAAATCACCTGGAACGGATGGATTGGGTCCAGAATATTATAAAATATTTAAAAAAATGTTGATACCAAAATTGAAGATGTTATATAATCAAATAATAAACGGAGAAAAGGCCCCACCATCATGGGAACAGTCTATAAACATTTTAATTCCAAAACCGGATAAAGATTTAACAGACCCGGGATCTTATAGACCTATATCCTTATTAAATCCAGATGCTAAAATATTGACAGCAATAATGGCAAGAAGGTTGAATACATTTATGTTTAAATATATTAAAAAGGATCAATGTGGATTTGTATCAGGAAGACAGATGTCAGATTTAAGTGGTAGAGTATTGAATACAATAAATAACATAAAGAAAAATAATTTGCAGGCGGGTATAATAGCCTTGGATATTTTTAAGGCCTTTGATTGCGTGGAATGGCCAGCACTAAAAATGTTAATAGATACTATAGGATTTGGAGAGAAATTTAAGGGATTAAGGGATTATGTTAAGAATGATTATGTTGTAGTATGATAATGTATAGGTAATACTTATTCAACATATATGTACTCAACATTTATTCAATATGTATGTAGCAGTTGTTTGATGTTTCTTTTTTATTATTATTATTATTGTAATGTTGTATGTTTATATAGTGTAGAAAACAAATAAAAATTATTAAAAAAAAAAGAAATTTAAGGGATTGATAAATCAGTTATATTCGCAAAATATAGCAGAAGTAATAGTGAATGATGGTATTACAGAACAAATTTCCTTAGCCCGAGGCACTAGACAGGGGTGTCCCCTTTCCCCAATATTATTCGCAATGGTTATAGAAGTACTAGCAAATGCAATAAGAGAGGATGAAAGTATAAAAGGGATAGGGATAAGAGAAGAAATTAAGATCAGTTTGTTTGCAGACGATACCTTATTAACGATTCAAAAGCCGCTGGAGAAAATGGAGAAAGTACAAAAGCATTTGAAGGAGTTTGGGGAACTGACAGGGTTACAAATAAATTGGTCCAAATCAGAGCTGATGTTGTTTAATTATAAAGAGGAGGGAGAACAGGAATTAGTTAGGAAGAAATGGAATATGAAAGTTAAAAATAAAATAAAATACCTAGGGATATATATAACAGGGGATGCAGGAAAGTTAGAAGAAGAAAACTATAATAGATTAAGGCAGGATATTAAAATAAAATTAGAGGAGTATCGGAAAATAAGACCGTCATGGTTTGGTAGGATAGCATTAATTCAAATGAAGATATTACCTAAAATTAATTTTTTTATTTAGAATGTTGCCAATTAGAATATCGGATACAGAGTTAAAGAAGTGGCAAATAATGTTGAATAATTTCTGCAATGGGGATAAAAAGGCTAGGGTAAACAAGAGAGTTTGGTATAAACAACAGAAGACAGGAGATACTAGGTCTCCCAAATCTAAAAGGATATTATATAGCTAATCAAATAAGATATGCGGTGGAGGGTATTCTGGGAGTAGGTGAAAGGACTTGGTTGGAAACTGAAACACAAGAATTAGAAATGGAATTAGAAAATATTTGTTTTAATAAGATTACTAAGGAATTTCTACAAAGAATAGGGAATCCTTTATTAAAGAATATTATGGAAATTTGGGCTAAAAATAGAATAAAATTAATACCTGCCATTTCCCCATTAACTCCAGTGGTAATGATGGAGGATTTTCCAGTCAATTTAAAAAAGGTGGTAGGGAAGGTATTAAAGGAACGGAATATAAATAGGTTGGAAAGGGTGGTTAAAATAGAGGAGTTAGATCAAATTAAAGAAATTTTGATGGGGGAAAAGTTGTCATGGTTTAACTATATGCAGTTAGAACAATGGGTAAAGAAATGGATAAAAGAAAATAAACAACTTGGAGAGTATACGAGTTTTGAAAAAATGATAGCACAAAGACAAGAGAAAGAAGGGAATTTGATCACAAAGGGAATAACGAGTGAAATATATAGAATATTGATGGCAAGAGAGGATCAGGAAGATGGTTATAAATTGGTATGGGAAAATGATATTAAATTTCAAATAAGTAACCAGAGATGGGATAAGATATGGGAAACACGGAATTTGAAAACCTTATCAGTAAGGATAAAAGAAAATTTTTATAAATTGGTATGGCGGTGGTACCTAACACCAGTTAAACTAAATCAAATCGAGAAGAAATATTCAATATTATGTTGGAGAGGATGCCAGGAGGTGGGCACTTATGTTCACATGTGGTGGGCATGTAAATGTGTACAAAACTTTTGGCAATTGGTGTATAAAGAGATAAAAGAGATAACTGGAATAAGTTTAGAGTTATCCCCGAGTGTAGCACTGTTGTCCATATACGACGGGGTGAACTGCACACAACCTATTAAGGATTTGATCACGAACTTATTAACAGCAGCAAGATTAATAATAGCTAGGAAATGGAAGATACAAAGTGAATATCAGATTGAGGAATGGTATAAGGAACTATGGGACATAGCCATCAATGATAAATTAACATGTAATATTAAAATGGAAAAAGGAAGATGTAATTATAATGAATTTGAGATCATATGGAAACCATTTTTGGAATTTGTTTTGTTAAGAGGGAAAGGATGTACACCTGTACAAGAAATATTACAATTTTGGGAACAGGGATGAAGGCGTAGTTGGTCCTGGTGATGGTTGCACTGTTGTTTTATTTAATGTAATGTAACTAATAATAATAATAAAAAAAAAAAAATTAAAAAAAAAAGACAGAAAGGAGAAAATTGGATTAAATTACCACTTAGTGTACAATTTCAAAGAACATGGGATTACTGAGATGTATTACAGTCGAACTGCAGAGATGAGAGCGGGCATCTTAACCAAGCCACTACCAAGAGAACGCTTTGAGAGTTTGTCGCTCAAGATGAGGCTTCATGGCTTTTGCAGTCGACGTTCAGAAAGGGAATATTTGCAACCTCGCCTGCAAGTTACAGGAAAAGGAGAGTTTGCCATTTTGCTAGTTAACGCATGGGCATCGCTAGCCATAGGAACTCTATAGCCTATGCTTAGCTTCCTGTTTCCTCCTTTTCGTTCCTCACCTCCCCCTCTCTGCCTTCCTCCATTGGTATGGGCACATGCTTCCTCCATCTCCTGCCGATGTTGTAGAAAAGGATTGAACAAACTCTGCTTTGAACCCCTAAACATTTCCTGCATATTGTAAATGCAAGACTACTCATAAGTAAACCATTTTCTAACTTTACCAAAAGAAGAGTCTTTTGTTTGTTTTTCTACAATAGATTTGTGTGTGCCTGTGGGCTGGTAAAACTCTCTGCTTCGCTTTTGTTTTATCTCTGGTAGATGCGTCTAACTGGGAGTGGCAGTACTCTAGAAAACCCCTCATTTTCCTTCTGCCCCTGGAGGAGAGATGAGGGAGGCAGCTGTGAACCATGGGGAGAAAAACAGCCACCTCTGAACTGCGTTTCAGCCAGGCTGCTGTGGCCCCTTGGAGTGCAGCAAGACTAGAACTCACAGCATGGGTTAGCTAGATTACTCTTTCTCTCTTGTTCCTTCCTTCTGTCATTTGAGTTTTTGGGTGCATACTTGCTATGTATCAAGTCCAAATTATTTGATTGCCGTACAGAATTTATCCCATCTATTCTGAATTGCTATTTTTTGTTTTATTTGATTTAATTGATACATTTTGAAACTAATTCTTCCCCCCCCCCCAAGTGTAACATTTTTCATAAATGCGTTATGTCCTGGGTCCATCTCTTGGCACAAACAAATCCTGGCAAGCTAACACAAAACGCCAGAATCTGTGCAAACTCTTATGATTAGCAAATCAAGGTGCACAGAAGAGCTTTTTAGCTCTCGTGGCAAGAACTTAATGGGTGCTGTTGGTAATTAGCTCTGGTCTCAATATGTAGTTCCATGATCAGTCCAAGCTAATAACTACGACCATGTCAGAGGTCTGAACAGCTGGGTTCCCCTCGTGCAGTCCTTAGGGTTCAAAGGAGTGGGCAAAGGGCTTGAACGGTTCCTGGCATGAGCCATCCTAGGCTATCAAAGACCGGCACTCCAGAAACAGACCTAAATACAGAGATGCAGAGATTAAGCACCACCTTTAAATCTTCCTTGCTACATTGGGGCCACATGGTTCAAGGCCTATGAAATCCAAGATTCATGAAGCAGAGTGAGGCACCTACTTCAGGTGGCAGATGTGAGTAGTCGTGGTGAGGTGCTGGGCAGCAGAACCGATTGCGATAGTCTGCTCCCCGCAAGTGCACTGGAGGACACTGGCTTCACCAGTGTTGAAATAAGATTTAACTGCCCGCCTGGTTGGCTTCCATGTATTATTATTATTATTATTATTATTGTTGTTGTTGTTGTTGTTGTTGTTGTTATTTATTTATTTATTTATATAGCACCATCAATGTACATGGTGCTGTACAGAGTAAAACAATAAATAGCAAGACCCTGCCGCAGGCTTACATTCTAATAAAATCAAAATTAAAACAATAAGGAGGGGAAGAGAATGCACCGAACAGGCACTATAAAAATCAGGACAAAATCAAGTTTTAAAAGCTTTAGGAAAAAGAAAAGTTTTTAGCTGAGCTTTAAAAGCTGCGATTGAACTTGTAGTTCGCAAATGTTCTGGAAGAGCGTTCCAGGCGTAAGGGGCAGCCGAAGAAAATGGACGAAGCCGAGCAAGGGAAGTAGAGACCCTTGGGCAGGCGAGAAACATGGCATCAGAGGAGCGAAGAGCACGAGCGGGGCAATAGTGTGAGATGAGAGAGGAGAGATAGGAAGGAGCTAGACAGTGAAAAGCTTTGTAGGTCGACAGGAGAAGTTTATATTGGATTCTGGAGTGAATTGGGAGCCAATGAAGAGATTTCAGCAGTGGAGTAACATGGTCAGAGCGGCGAGCCAGGAAGATGATCTTAGCAGCAGAGTGGTGAACAGAAACCAACGGACTGATGTGAGAAGAAATGTGTTGGAAATAGGGATGAGGCATTTTCCCCTTTGCCTCAGGCAGCAAAATGCTTTGGGGCAGCCCTCCCCGATGCACTCTGTCTTCTAAAGAACTTTCGTTTAGAAGAACAAAATGGTTCTTCGCCCGCCTTGGTGGCTGTTGAGCCCGTAAATGTGAATAACAACATCAGAGAGGGAGGCAGCCATTCAACAGGTGAAGATGGTCCACGCATGGAGAGGGTACAGTCGAGAAAGATGCACCACTGACATTCTGGCATCTTGTTTGGAAAACAGAACAATGTACTTTCCTTCCACCTTCCCCAACCCGGTGCCTTCTGGATCTGTTAGGACGCAAGTTCCGTGCCAACACATCCAGAGGGGACCATGTTAGGGAAGGCTGCTGTACTTTGTGATGCTTTTGCTGATCAGCTGGGAGTCCAGGCATGGCCATTCAGCTAATGTAACCGTTCCAGGGGTAGGGAGTACTCAGGACTCCCAATGGCTGTCAGCCTGCCCTTTAACACCCACACCCCCATGCCACCCAGTGGGGTCCATGGAGCTGTGATTGTACTGGAGGATTGTCAGAGCAAAGAGACACCATGCATTGCCTTCTCTTCTAGCCTCCCAAGCTGCGCGTACAGTTTGCTGCACTGTTGATCTCGCCCGTGAGGTCGGCCGATGGGATAATATCGCCCAACGGGCTGGCGAACCTTTTTGTTCTGGAGATTATAGCAACGGAATAAAGCTTTGTCGTGGGACAAAAGTCCCCTGCAGCTCAGCGACTGCAGAGACAAAGTCACCCCCGTCAATTCCAGGAGACGCCGTTTCAGAGCGATGCGCGCATAGAAAAAAGGAGACGTTCAGGGGCGCTAAACGACGGCTATTCATTGCCCTGTGGAGATCGATGTTTCCGGAAGGCACGATGGGAACCTGTGAGTGTGTGTGTGTGCACAGACAGTTGGAAAGCTCACTGCTTTGGTATGGGAGCATGGTTTCCAGGGGCTAAATCCGTAGGTGATGCACCATGTCATGTGTCCTTGCCAACTCCATGCTTAGAATTAGCTGGTAAAAATAACAATGATAACACAGATGTAAGTGCATTAACTAAAAGCTGGTGGGGGGGGGACCAATCCTATGCCACCTAGCTACATCCCTGCGAGGTGGGCAGGGGAGGAGGGAGGGAAGGCAGGCAGGCATGCAGCTGGCATTTCTGGGGGCATAAGGAAGTGAGCCAAGGATAAGCCAGTAATGCATATAAAATGGAATAAATAAACAAATAAACAAAGGAGGGGTGGAATTAAAAGCAGCAGTGTTGCTCAATAAACAGCAAGAAGAATTTTTTTAAAAAGGCTATATCTGTCTTTTACCAGCAATAGGGGGACGTGCCCGGGGGAGGGGGAAGCAGCTGCCAGTTCAGCTCAAGAAAGCCATTGCTTCACCAACAGCTCTGAGATTGAGAAGTAAACGCTCACTTCAACTCATAACAGGCATTGCTCCACCGTTTTACTCTCTTTGGAAGGCTCTAATGGCCTTCCAGTGCAGGAGAGAGTGGGGGCACGTCCACGATGAGATGCCCTAGGGGAGCTCATCCCCTTGCACCACATCTTTTCAGTTGTTCCCCAAAGTTAGGGTGGGGAGCAGTGCTGTGTTTCTATCTCTTATTCTTGGCTTAGTATATGATTTCAGGTTGTGTTTGTGCATTTGGTGGGGCTACTGTTTTAAAAAACACTGGGAAAAGTCCGTTCAGATGAAGAAAGAGAAGTTTCCCAGAATCCCAAGTTACCCGTTTTGCCTATGCCCTCCTCTAACTTTGGGGTCATGTGATCATGACCGGGAGCTGACTCTGCCCCTCAGCCCTTTGAAAAAGGTATTTTTCCCGCTGACTTTTTAAAAAATTCTAGCGCGCGACCCGCACCACACAGAGAGGTGAGAGTAGTCTCAAAATGACCCCCATCCACGACTCTCTGTGCACAAGAATTTTCAGAATGATAGCTTAACCCCCCCCAGTTATCCCCGATTCTTTCCCGTAATGCAATCCTATGGGCAAAAAGCCGAAAACCGCCGTTTGAGCCGCGCTGTCCCTGTTTGTTGACCCGATTTTTAAAAAATTCTAGCACATGACCCGCACGACGCAGAGAGGTGAGAGTAGTCTCAAAATGACCCCCATCCACGACTCTCTGTGCACAAGAATTTCCAGAATGATAGCTTCAAAAAGAACGTAGTTATCCGCGATTATTTGCCGCAATGCAATCCTATGGGCGAAATGTTTTCAAGATGGCGACCGGAGCACTCTGCCTGAACTAGGAGCTCCGAAAAATGGCTGCTTCTCTTCACCTTGCTTCTAGGGGTCCGCGGTCCGCTCCTACTCCGCCTCTGGGTAAGGCGGAGCAGGCCAATCCGCTACTGCTTCTACTCTCCTAATCGGAGCGGAGCACATGCCTAATTTAAAGAACCTGTAAAGAACTGTAAGGAATGATGAGAGCACAATAAATGCCTTGTGTAGAGAAGCTGAGTTATATGCCTGGACTCTATCCCCTGCTGAGGGGCAACCCCCACCCCTCAGGAGAACATAGTGGACAGACTCCTTCCTCCGAGGGCTAAAAGGGTGCATCATGGCAGGGTGTGTGCCTAGAGATGCCAAGAAGCATGGCTTCCCTCAGGTGGGGCAGGCACAATGCATTCAACTCTGACAGCTGTGCAACTTTGTAGCCTTCACTATAACAATGGAAGAACTATTCCCACCTGTGCGAAGCCGGGTCATTGCACAGTTGTAAATAAACTCTCGTGATTTCTAATTTGTCTCGTGTGTGTGATTTGTGGTATAACAGAACCTTAGGGTATCAGTGAGCAGTAGAGTTTGGAGTTTGCTTACACATGGGGCAAAGTGAATTCCTGCGTTGAGCAGGGGGTTGGACTTGATGGCCTTATAGGCCCCTTCCAACCTGACTGTTCTGTGGTTCTATGACATCACATCTGAGAGAAAGCCTCTAGTCCAGGCTAGGCTAACTTTTCACCCAAAGGGCTTGCTTCAAGAGGAAATATTCAAACATGTGATTCCTCCCCCCCCCCCCATCGTCCCCTGCTGTCTGATGTAGGACAGTCCTTTCTGCCACTCCGGGACCCTATGATCATTTTGCCACTGCATCCTGCTCCATGTGTTAGATCAGGACTGTAGCTATGTGCAGACTTACTCAACCTGGTGCCCTCCAGATATGCTGGACTGCAATTCCCAAAATTCAGCAGCCAGCATAGGGGAGCAGTTAAAAAAACGCACTCCCCCTGCAATCTGAAGTGGTACACTCCAGGTAAAGCTGTGCCATTGAGGGTATAAGGCAGCCCTCAGGATGTCCTTCAAAGTTCTGAAGAGGGTCTCTTTGAGCTAAGCCTTGAATGTTGGGGTGTCTCATCCCCCGCCACCTCCGGCCGCTGTTCTGAGTAAATGTACACCTCAGCCAGATCCTTTTAGAGGGTTTGATTATTGAGCCCTTCCGGATCTTTGTCTCTCTGGGATGAGTCACTTCTTTGCTCTCCTTGTTTCCCTCACCTTTTTGTCAGGGCTCCATTGTGTGGTGTGTGAAACTGGCGGTCTGGCGTCAGCTGTTGCCTCGTGCCTCCGGTGCATGGGGGCACGCTGACGCAAAGCGGGTTGTGTGCGGAGAGCATTTCCCCCTCTCTGCGACATGCTTTAGCCTCAGAAGACAGATGTCACTTTCACAAAGAGGTGGAATTAAAGCACATAAGTGTGTGTGTGTGTGTCTGAGCACAGGCTTTAGGAGCTAAATGAAATGAACAGGACCGCTCCTCATCAAGGATCCTTGTTGAGGGTTATAGAATGCAGGATCTTTCAGTTGACTTACGTTGAAAAATTGAGAACGGTATTCCAGCACACCTGTCTCTTTCAGGATTCACAGAATTTCATTATTCCTCCTCCTCCTCCTCCTCCTCCTCCTCCTCCTCCTCCTCCTCCTCTCTACATTTCTATACTGCCCAATCATCAATATTCTCTGGGTGATTTACAAAAGGTTAAAGCCTCGTGTGGCGCAGAGCGGTAAAGCAGCAGTTTCTGCAGCTGAAAGTCTCCCCACGGCCTGAGTTCGATCCCAGCGGAAGCTGGGTTCAGGCAGCCGGCTTGGGTCGACTCAGCCTTCCATCCTCCCGAAGTCAGTAAAATGAGTTCCCAGTTAGCTGGGGGAAAGGTAATAATGGCCGGGGAAGGCAACGGCAAACCACACCCCTATAAGGCCTGCCAAGAAAACGTCAGCGAAAGCTGGCGTCCCTCCAAGAGTCAGTAATGACTCAGTGCTTGCACGAGAGGTTCCTTTCCTTTCCTAAAACCTTAAAAATGCAATAAACGACATAATATGAACACCATTTACAAAACCATTTAAAGCACTCAACAGTAAAAAGGGAAAAAATATCCCAGTACCATTTAAAACCTTATGCTGTCAAACGCCAGGGAGCAGAGGAGTCTTCACCCTATGCCCAAAGGATACACTTTTGATGCCAGGTGGGGGAACTCAATGCATTCCATATTTGAGCAGGCTTCCACTGAGAAGGCTCTGTTCCTTGTTACAACCCCCCCCCCAACCTCTGAGGAGGGACCTGTAGGAGGGCCTCAGATGATGGTCACACTGTACGGGTAGCTTCTTAGCAGTCTCTTTCCCTGCTGAGAGTGTAATTGTACATTCATCTGGATCACCAGGTATTGCCCTTCTTACTGCACACTTGTGACTGGCCACTCATGATGGTTTGCAGGTCATTTTGACAATGTTGTGAGTCTCCTGCAGGTCTCCCGCTCCTTCCCCCGGTTATTCCATTATTATTATTATTTTAAAAAAACAACCTTGGATATCCCAATTCTTTTTAAATATCTTGGGCTTTTCTGCCATATGCAGCCGAAATTGCTCTACAAAACACCACTAGAGGGCACTGTCCAATCCAACCATACGAGGAGGGAAGTTTTCGGTTACAGTCCATGTGGTCGCCTTCTATTCCCGTGTAATTCAGCTCATTACAATTGCGGAAGAGAAGCAAAAAGCAAAGCAGCGATAAGCAAATGCGATTTCCCTTTACTCAAAGGAAGCCCATTGTCTGCAAATACATCTGCATCCATGGCCAGTTGAGTTGATGATTCTTGGCAGGTTGCAAACTTGGAAGTGGGGCTGGACAACCCCTTTAATTCCGAGGGCCAAATTTATTTATTTATTTACTTATTGCACTGCATTGGACTGCACTGCATTGCATCTCTAAGCCACTCAATAGCAGGAGGAAGCTGAGTACTTCACCAAAAATGCACATCACAATTCAAGGTAATAGAAACATACTATGAAATCTCTAGCCAACAAAATTTTAAAATGAGTGGAAAACTGTGAACATTTACAATAAGACCCCGGATCTCATTGGAACAAGTGATATCAGTGACCCATCACATGCCATCAAATGCCTGGGAGCAGAGAAGGGGCTGAACCTGGTGGGTATCTACCAGGAGTTGGGCCTTTTCGGCTGTGGCACCCCAGCTGTGGAATGAATTCCCTAGAGAGATTCGCCTGGTACCTACATTGTACTCCTTCGGGGCCAGGTGAAGACCTCCCCCCACCCTGTATTTTAGCATTTTACCATCCTAGTCTTTTAACTCTGCTGTTTTATAACTGCATTTTTAAATTGCTGCTTGGTTTTATTCTGGTTGCACTTTTATATTGCAGTTTTATATTGTGGCTTAAGTTTCTATATTTTATACTTAATCGTACTTTATGGTTTAATTTTTTGTGAAAAATTTATTTAAAAAGCCCAATGTTTTGGATGTAGGGAATCCTTCAGGGCCTGTATTCGACAGAAAATATATAAATGTATTAGTGTTTACTTACAGATTAATAAACATGCATGTTCAAATACATCTGGGACAATACTATAACATAAAAGTCGCTAAAACATTGTGAAAAATCATAGGTTAATCACATAAGGATCCAATGGACCAACTCATGCCCTCAACAAACTTGTACTGGAGCAAATCTTTACTTTTCACCCTCTTGATAAATCTTGTTAAACAAACTCAATTTTCTTTAAAGAACACGCTGTTTTGAATATTTTCAATATTATTTATGAGACTAATTGCAACTAGCAAATACCTTTTAACTTATTTGTCTTATGGCCCTCCCTTATTTAAACAAGGAAAATAAAGAAACCTTTCACCAGCACCAGAGCTAGCCTCTCCCTCTTTTCACGTACATCTTTGGTGCTCTTCCCTCCGACCTTCTTCTTAAATTTTTGTGAACCACCCAGAGAGCTTCGGCTATTGGGAGGTATAGAAATGAAATGAAATAAATAAATAAAGCCTGGCGCTGAAAAGATGATGGTGCTGGTGAAAATTCAATTTCCTAGAAGCTCTGGGAGCGCTGAAAGTGAAAGGGATGGGGCCAGAAATGCAAAAACCGCCGGCATGTTGTAGCTTAAAGCGCTTACTGCCGGTACATAAGCCGGAACCGTTTTGAATAGGGAAGTCCCTTTCTCCATCCGGAGAGAAGCAAGGAGTCCCATGCCTCTCTCTGCACAGGGGGAAAAAGTAGGGATGTGCTCCGCTTCTCTTCGATTCAGAGAAGCAGGAGCGAGGTGGCCTGATTCGCCTCCGGAAAAGGCGGAGGCGAAGAGAGTCGGGGGGGCTGCGGATCGAGGTGAAGAGGATCGCCTCAATCCGGAGCTTCGCCTGTAGGTAAGTGGGGGGGAGGGGGACTCATCTGGCGCTGCTGGCACCGCCATCCATGTAGCGGTGCCAGGTAAGGGAGCAGGGAGGAGGGTGTTAGAAACTGTGAGGTATCTGATGATGAGGAGTCTGGGGATGAAGAGCCGCAGGCTGGACCCAGTACCAGCATGGCTGGGCAGCAGCCAGCAGAGGCTCCCTCCAGCTCAGCCTTAGAGGAAGAGCAGACAAACATCTTACCGGTGCCATCGTTCAAACAACAAAGGGCGGAGAAGGAGGCGTTACGCAGATCCAAGCGTATTGCTACTAAACGCCAGATAAACAGGGAACAGCTGTGATTCTGGGCTTGGGTATTTAAGTAACAATGCGCAGGCCAGGAATTTGTCAGACTTAATCTGGTTTGCCTGAGAAAGCTCTGGACCTTGAAACCTTGGCCTTGTCGTGTTTCTGCTATACCGGTTGGACTACGGACTTCTTGGACTCTGTGACTCTCTCCTGCCCTTTGGAACTCAGACTGGCTTTGTGGACTTTCGTGACCCTCTCTCCCGGACCCTTTATGACGACTGGATGGATTTATGGACTGGCTTTGACTTCGGCGTAAGCACAGAAAGACTGTTCTCTTTCTTTATGTTTTGAACTGTGTGAGAAATACAAATTAAGTGTTATCTCTTCATGTGGTGTGTTTGCTGGTACCTGGCGGTCTTCCCAGTCTGGGCACACAGCCCATGTAGATAAGTTAAAAAGTGGCTGGCTGCAAAGCCGCTTCCTCAGGACAGAGGGACGCTTACCTGCATCTGTCGCCGGCTTCAATTGAGGCCCCGGTTGAAGCTGGAAGTGAAGGCCGAGGCCTCTTCCGGCTTCAATCTGGGGCCTCAATTGAAGCCCACGATGACAGACACAGGTAAGGGGGTGGGGAGGTGGCTTATCTTGCGCCGCCGCTGCTGCTGCCGTCCATGTAGCGATGGTGGCGAAGCCGGATCTCGCTCCGTGGAGCGGAGCGGGAGACAGGCGGAGTGGCGCGAAGCGGATCGGGCCCGATTTGGATTTTCCGGATCGGGCCACGAAGCGGATTGGGGGGTCCGTGCACACCCCTAGGAAAAAGTAGTGGCAGGGTGACTCTGGATTACACCATGGGAAGGGGAGGGGCTTGAGCACAGCTCCCACCCCTTTGATATCATCTGGCCTGCAGGTTTGGTCCAGGGGAAGCAGGGGAAAGTGGGTCATGGAGCTGGAATAAGATGAAGACAAATCCTTGGAAACTTGTACAGAGATGGGCTGTGCCCTGTTTTCTCAATGAGAACCCCCTTCTGTTTACTGACTGAAATTTCTATTTGCCTGTCTTTCTACCTATTTAAACGGATGCACTGTCCCTGCGGTTTTTGCCAGTGCCGGCTTACGCATTGGGGCGAATATTATTATTGTTTATACCCATCAATATTTATCTACAGTCAGATTGTTTTGACTGCAACTCCGCGCCTTAATTAGCACGCACGCCTTCTCGGACTCATTTCTTTGCCACTGTCTTCATGCATTACCGTCATAATTATTTTTAATTACGACCACCCTCGCCTGTTGCTTTCGGCAGCAGGTCGCAGGAGAACAATCCGAACGGGAGCAGTTTGGGACAGCGATGGCCGCTGGGGTGGAAGAGCAGGAAATCCTCCATTTGGTCATGCACACGTTTTCTCTGCAAAACCCCCGGTCGGCAGCTAATTTTAAACAGGCCGTATTTGGTTTAGAAGATCAATTTGTATTCCCCCACGCAGCTGCGTTCAAGGTAGCTCCCGCTAATATGGAAGACAATAAAACATTAAAAATGGATGTAGGGTCTAGGAAGACTTGAGGCTTGTGGGATTTTCTTTTCTTTTCTTTTCTTTTCTTTGAAGGATGCCAAGAACCACTTCCTGATGCAAAATTGATTGATTCCTTTCCTTTCCTTTCCATAGTGCCCAATAGCTGAAGCTCTCTGGGTGGTTCACAAAAATTAAAACCATAAATACAGCATAAAATATAATATGAAAGCTTAAAACCACAAATGATCTTAGGGTGCAAAAGAACTCTGAGCCCAGGAATTTGAATATCCAAACCAGGGGGGGGGGAAACCCCTCTCCTAATTTTCCTTGGGAATGTTTAATTTCAGCACTGAATTTCTGCAGTTATTTTATTTTGCCCCACTTCCGTTTCAGTTAAAATCGTTAGCAAGATTCATTTCAAAATGTGCATGCCGTTTTTATTAATTATTTTCTTTAAGGTGTTTTGGATCTCTCTTCTCAGCCCCAAAAGCTCCTGGAGTGGTTAACAACATATAACAGATAAAACATGACAGTCCGTGATCACAGGCTTACAATAAAAAAAGACGGGCATACAAGGAAAAAGGTTCTGCTTCTCAGCCTCTCTCACACATGCCTTACAACAGCCTGCTAGACTGTCTGGTGTTGGTGACAGATGAGAAAGGAAGAACCTTTACGGCAGTGGTCTTAAGCAGGCCGTGTGGACTGGCCTCATCTCCCCCTAAGGGCCGGTGCTATCATAGAGGCCACTCAGGCAGCTGCCTAGAGTGCCAAGCTAAGAGGGGCACTGGGCACAGCGCAGCACTCACGCGCGTTAGCTATGAGCTGGCCTGGCCCGAGGACTCAGCTGGGCCTGGGCAGGCGAGATGATGCCCCGTGCCCGCCCAGCCGAAGCGAAGCCAGGGACGCTGGGGTGGGGGTGGGGTGGGCTCCATATTCGGACTTCCGGAACGCGCCCGGAAGAGAGAGAGAGAGAATGTATGGGTGAATGGGGTGCATCATGGGGTCTTTGAGTGAATGCATGTGTTCATGCGTGTGTTTGTTTGGAGTGAGTGATGCTGAGTGTGTGTGTGCGCGCGTGTGTGTGAGTTGGGGGGGGCGTGATTTGGAGGTGATATTCCTATTAAATAATGCATTTTAGACCCATCAACGTTCCTTTCCAATTTGTTTGCTATAATTGGCATGACGTATTTCTTGCACTTTAAAATAAATTTAGCAGTTTCAAGTTTTGTGCTTCTTATTTTTTTTCCAGGAAACATATGTTCTTAAAAATCAAAGTTTGCATTTTTGGTGTGTGTGTGTGTGTGTGTGTGTGTGTGTGTGTGTGAAAGTAGCTCACCTTGCCTAGGGCGCAAAATAGTCTGGCACCAGCCCTGCACCCCCTCTAATTTCCCAGAATCCCTGGCTGCTGGAGTAGGTAATGCCCATATATAACACTGTCTATCTAATAATATCAAGGGCTGAAACAACATCTCAGTGTAGCCTTTATTGATTCTATTATCATTCTATTAGTCTTATTATTCTATTATTATTGATAGTCTTTATTGATTCTATTAGTCTTATTATTCTATTATTATTATCTCTCTTTTCTCACTCATGGCAGTTTTTCTAGAAGGACATGACAGGCATTGCCAAGTTATGCTGTCTTTTACTGATTCAGGAATTTCCTGACTGTTGGACATGTTTGAAGTATGACTGCTTTCTGGATGTTGGTGTGGATGTATTTTGATAGGCCCAGTTTCTGACGATTTTCTTTATAGTTTTTTGACGTGATGCCAGTGACTGATGTGACTAACAGAATAACTGTAATCTTTTCCTCTTGTCATAGTGCTTTAACTTCCATTGCCAGTGGTGTATATTTCTCTCTCTTTCCCTCTTCCTTTTCTAGAACATTTTTGTCATTAGGTATTGCTATGTCAATGAGGTATGTGTGTTTTTCTTTTTTGTCTTTGACTGTTATGTCTGGTCAATTGCAAAGTATTGTCTTGTCCATATGTATTGTTCTGTCCCAGTATATTATTATTATTATTCATTTCTATACCGCCCACTAGCTGAAGCTCTCACAACAGTTTACAACAATCCATGAGACAATAAAATACAGCATAGAAATGTAACTATGTGAAATTTAAAACTATTTAGAAAACTGAAAACGGACAAACAGCAGGATCAAAAAGAAGCTGCTCCACTCAATGGCTTTGCCTGCCTGGCTGCTGGCCAGCTGGTTGGCTTCCTGTTCTTTGCACGTGCCCTCTTATGGTTTTTCCACCTTCAGAAGTTTCGGGATCTCTCACGATACTTTGCCTGATGCACATGCGCTGTGCGGCTTCTGAAGTTAGAAACACTTTATGGGCAGCGCGCCAGGGAGGCCTGCGGGCATGCTCACACAAAGAATAGTAAGCCAGCTGGCGGGCTGTTGAGGTATACCAAGAAGAGCAAGCGAGCAAGCAGGAAGGCAGGCAGTGTGGTGTAGTGGCTAGAGTGTCAGACTGGGAGTAAGGAGAGCCAGGTTCTAGTCCCCACTCGGCCATGGAAACCCACTGGGTGACTTTAGGCCAGTCACAGACTCTCAGCCCAACCTACCTCATAGGGTTGTTGTTGTTGTGAGGATACAAAGGAGAGGAAGAGGATTATATATGCCGCCTTGGGCCTCGTGTGGCACAGAGCGGTAAAGCAGCAGTTTCTGCAGCTGAAACTCTCCCCACGGCCTGAGTTCGATCCCAGCGGAAGCTGGTTTCAGGCAGCCGGCTCGGGTCGACTCAGCCTTCCACCCTCCCGAGGTCGGTAAAATGAGTACCCAGCTACTTGGGGGAAAGTTAATAATGGCCAGGGAAGGCAACGGCAAACCACCCCGCTGTAAAGCCTGCCAAGAAAACGTCAGCGAAAGCTGGCATCCCTCCAAGAGTCAGTAATGACTCAGTGCTGGCACGAGAGGTTCTTTTCCTTCCTCCTTGGGTTCCTTGGAGGAAAAAAGGGTGGGATATAAATGCAATAAATAAATAAATAAATAAATAAATAAATTGGGAGAGCAGTATGAAGGTGGTGCCAGTGGTGGGTCCCCACTTCATGTAGTGACAGGCCTGTGTCTGGGCCACAGTGAGATTCAGGTGAATAAGCAGGTTGTAAAGGTGAGGAGGAGGAGGAAGAGGAACTCCAGGGGACTCTTGTCAGTGGTCCCCTGCCAGGATTGGGCCCTTGGTAGGTGCCCCCAAATGCCTGCCCTTGACGCCAGATGTGGTCAAGTCACAAGTGATTGAGTCCAAGGGCTGTCTGGGGAAGGTTGGGCGCTGTCGGTCTTCTTTCTGTCTAAACTTGCATAGGAGTGCGCCCTTAGTTGATCTTGGGGGACTGAAGAGCCCCATTCAGGGACACTTCCGGACTGCCTCTCCTTCCTTCCCCTCCTCCTTTTGGTTCTTGATAAATTACGCTGGTCAAGCCACCCCAGGAGATGTTTTCAGGACGAGGGAATCTCATAAATCAAAACTTTGGACTCTCCCCCCTCCCCCACCCGAGTTACTAAAAAAAAAAAAAAAAAGGGCTTCAAAGGAGAGTTGGGAATTAGTGAACCCTATTACTTGGTGCTCCATTAATTATCAAGCAGTCAGTCCAACATACTCCAAACCATTTTTTATCTTAAGGCTCAACACTGATTACTTTCCACCTTCTGCAACCCTTCACCTTCCAAAGAATAAAACAATGCCAAACTTCAAAAAGGAAGGCAGCAGAGGAAGAAGTTCAAAGTGAGCACGATCAGCAAAAGCATGTGGTGCACTCTCTCTCTCTCTCTCTCTCTCTCTGTGTGTGTGTGTGTGTGTAGCACTGCAAAATATAGGTGAGGACTTTACGTTTGAATGCTCTCTCTCTCTCTCTCTCTCTCTCTCTCTCTCTCTCTGTGTGTGTGTGTGTGTGTAGCACTGCAAAATATAGGTGAGGACTTTACGTTTGAATGCTCTCTCTCTCTCTCTCTCTCTCTCTCTGTGTGTGTGTAGCACTGCAAAATATAGGTGAGGACTTTACGTTTGAATGCTCTCTCTCTCTCTCTCTCTCTCTCTCTCTCTCTCTCTCTCACACACACACACACACACACACATACACACATCAAAAGTCCTACTTAGAAAGCTAGTGTGTCAGCTGGACAGCCGTGTTCCCTGACATGCTAGTTTTCAAAATATAGGGATTTTTGTGTGTGGTCCTCCACCTGCAGTCTGACGTTGAACTGTCCAAGGTGGGCCATATGATTTTTGCAAGGTGCAAATATATTTTTTCAAGGTGCATTGCAAAACGGCACAATCCTATGCATGTTTTGACAGGGGAAAAAATGTCCCACAGCTCCTAGCATGTGGAGATTATTTTATTAGCAGGGAGAGCCAGTGTGATGTAGTGGCTAGAGTGTTGGACTGGGAGTTGGACAATCCAGGTTCTAGTCCCCACTCAACCTTGGAAGCCCACTGGGTGACTTTGGGCCAGTCACAGACTCTCAGCCCAACGTACCCCACAGGGTTGTTCTTGTGAGGATACAAAGGAGAGGAGGACGATTATGTACACCACCTTGGGTTCCTTGGAGGAAAAGAGGCAGGATATAGATGCAATAAATAAATAAATAATCATCCGCTACCCTGCTCAGAATTCTCTGTTCCCGCTGTACTTAGCTGCAATCCTCACAGTAGCTTGGTGAGAGATAAATTTACCTGGCATTATATATTGTCCCTTGTTGCAATGGAAAGTATTTTGGAGTAGCTTAGTCTTAGATGGGCAATTATGAGCCATTAGCTTCTCAAAAGGCCTGCTTCTGCTAGAGGTGGAAATTGCTAGGACTTGTTGGTAGGGCCCAACACAGCTTCTTGCATTTTGGAACTTTCCTTGGTGGGCGGGGCTACAGGGATTGTCATGATAATCTTCTCCTAAGGGAGCCCTTGGAGAGGTGTTTCAACCTTTCAGAATGGGGAAACCCTGCACAAAAGTCAGGAAAGGTGGTTGAGAGAAAATAATGTAAGAAGAGCCCTGCTGGATCAGACCAAGGCCAGGGACCAAAAAAACAGGACATGGTACAACAGCAGCCTCTCGACCATGTTCCCCAGCAACTGGTGTGCACAGCCTTACACCTCGGATACTGGAGGTAGCGCATAACCATCAGGGCTAGTAGCCTCCTCCCGGAATCTATCTAACCCCCTTTTAAAGCCATCCAAACGGGTGGCCATCACTACATCTTGTGGTAGTGTGAATTCCATAATTTAACTCTGCACTGTGTGAAGAAGTCCTTCCTTTTATTTGTCAGGGGAAGGTAAGGTGGGGTGCCCTTCTGGGGAACCCTTGGGCTGAGGTGCTCCATCCAGGCTCTGATTTCAGTTGGGCAGTGAATCCATTCCAGGTTTCAGGGGCTGTCCAAGGTCCTGAACCTGATCCCCTAACAAAGTTCAGCACCTTGGACAGCTCTGTAAAGAATGGTATGGCTCTGTAAAGTGATAAACCCTATCCCAAAAGCAGGTTCAGTAGAGCTCTCAGAGGACAATCTTTTATTGGCAGGGCTGTCCAACCCTATTTGAAGATAAAGGTAGATAAAGGGAGCTTGAAGTTCCCCATCAACTGTGAGGAACACCTGGACAGCAAATTGACTGGAGACAATGGTTACCTGGCCACAGTCTTCTCTACTATGGTGAGATAGATGGCATTTTTATTTCAATGCTAGCCCTTATTTCCAATTTGGGATCACTACATATAATAATAATAATAATAATAATAATAATAATAATAATAATAATAATAATAATAATAAGTTTTTAAGCTGTGTATATTATTTATTATTTTACATTGTTCGGATTTTATCTGTACGATGCCTTGAGAGTCCAGTGATATAGGGCAGGATACAAATGTTTTAATGAATAAATAATAGATAAACATATCAGCACAAGCAAATGTTATAGAAAGTGATATTCTCTTCTGTCCTCTTTTTTTTGGGGGGGAAGAGAGATGCACCTCCTCTTTTCTGGCAAAGGAGAAATGGCCCCTCTAAACAAAGAGAAGTAATTCTTCACATCGTGCATAGTTTTAGTCTCCGGAACTTGCTGCTACAAGATGTGATGCTACCCAGGGACTGAATGACCCTATGCAGATTTAGACAGGAAAAAACCCTACAGTTCCCTGCATGCCCCAGCCAGTTGTAGGACTTTTTTCCTGTCTAAACCTGCATAGGATTGTGCTCTTTAAAAGGGGATTGAACAAATGCAAGGGAGGAAAAGGTTAGCAATGGCTACCTCTCGTTTGGATTACTGCAATGCGTTATACGTGGGGCTGCCTTTGAAAACGGTCTGGAAGCTTCAGCTGGTACAAAACAGAGCAGCCCATTTAATAACAGCAACTGGCAGGTGAGATCACATTACGCCAGTCCTTTTACAACTTCATTGGCTGTCAGTCCAGGTCCGAGCCCGATTCAATGTGCTGGTATTGACATTCAAAGCCCTAAACGGTTTGGGGCCAGGTTATTTGAAGGAACGCCTCCTCCCATATGTACCTGCCCGGACCTTAAGATCATCCACAGGGGCCCTTCTCCGTGAGCCCCTGCCAAAGGAAGTGATGCAGGTGGCTACTAGGAGGAGGGCCTTCTCCGCTGTGGCACCCCGGTTGTGGAATGAGCTCCCCAGAGAGGTCCGCCTGGTGCCTACACTGTACTCCTTTCGTCGCCAGCTGAAGACTTTTTTATTCTCTCAGTATTTTAACACTTAATTTTAACTTAAATTTCACTGTTTTAACTCTGTATTTTAATCTTATATCAATTTTGCTGCATGGTTCTATCCTGGTTGTGCTTTTTACTGTATTTTGTATTTGTGCTTTTAACCTGTTGGTTGTTTTATTATGGTGTTAATTTTTGTGAACCGCCCAGAGAGCTTCGGCTATTGGGCGGTATAAAAATGTAATAAATAAATAAATAAATAAATAAATAATAGCCATGATGGCTGTATGCTCCCTCCAGTATCATAGACAGTATGCCTCTCAATACCAGTTCCTGGGGAACATGAGCTGGATCGAGCTATAGTCCTGATGTCCTACTTGTGGGCTAAGCAGAGGCAGCTCATGGGTGGACAAAATGCAGGACTACATAGACCCTTGGTCTGATCCAGCATGGCTCTTCTTATTTTCACATTTCATTTCAGCCCAGCTATAGCTGTCTCATGCTGTGTTTGTGTGTATTGAATGCATTTATATATCATTTTTTCTGCATAGGCACTGATAAGAACATAGGAAGCTGCAGGGCCAGTCCCAGGTTTTGAAGGACTCCTGGCCAAGACACCCTCAATGCCCTCCCTCCGTCCCTCCCTTGATCAGTCCACCTTCTCATGGTCATGGTCAACAGCTACTCTTCCTCCACCTCCGCTTCCTCATCATGGGTACTGCTTGATGGCTTGGCAGGCGGAGAGCCAAGGAGCAAGGAGGCCATGGCATCTCTTGCTCCTCCATCTCACCACCGCCGTTGTCTGGGCCAGAGTGGGAGGCAGGTGAGCAAGCAGGTTGCAATGGGGAAGAGGAGGAGCAATTCTAGGGAGCTTTTGTCAGTGGGCCCGTGTTGGAGTGTGGAGCCTCAGCAGATGCCCCGTCATGCCTACCCTTGACATGAGCCCTGAGAAGATGCTTCATGTGGAGTCGGACGCTTGGTCCACCTAGACCAACGCTGTCCACATGGACTGGCACCGGTTCCCCTGGATTTCAGGCAGGAGGTTTTCCAGCCCTACCAGGAGATGCCAGGGACCCAACTTGGGACCTTCTGCAGGCAAAGCACTTGCTTTACTATCAAGATTCCACCCAAGTCTACAACTTTGAAATACTAACAACACCCCACAAACGATACAAGGAATAGGAGAGAGTTATCACAGGCCATTGAAGATCTCAGGCTGTAGTACTGTGGAAGGAAGAATCTAAAGACTGGAAATATGGGAGGATGAAACCTCAAGGTACACCTTAGCAGAGGCTATTGAAGACCTCTGTGTCCCAAGAGAAGGCTCAAGAGAAGAAGCCAGGGACAGCTGGTTGGCCACTGTGTGAACAGAGTGCTGGATTAGATGGACCCTTGGTCTGATCCAGCAGGGTTCTTCTGATGTTCTTATGAGACATAGGTCGTAAGTAGCCTCAGTGAAGGTGTGCTGGGAGGTTTCATCCTTCCGTACTTTCAGCCCTTGGGTTCTGCCTCCCGCATCAAGAGATGCTTCGTATGCACCCCATGTGCTCATGGGCCACTCCTGCCTTCCCCTGTGATAAACAGGAAGGAGGAGGCTTGGCAAGGGATCATAACACAATGTAAAGAATTAAAGACACTTTATTTGCAAATCAAGCCCCAACTCCATTTTTAAAATAAATAAAGGAAAAGTGGTTTTGGGAAGGAGGGGGGGAGCCTTTTGAACAGAGAAGTGATACAGGAGTGTGTGTTTAACCCTTTCCCAAGTGGTGGCGTAGTGGACTCAGGGCTCAGAGGGACACAGTGCCTGCAGTAGGGAAGATGATGTCACTTGGCTGTGTGGAGTGCTCCAGGTTCAGGGTTCCAGCCAGCCAGCTAGCTGTACCCATTTCTAGGGTATTCCATTCCATTTCCCAATTTTCCCATCAGCCCCCAAACCAGTGATATTCTGCGATCACTGTTCAGATGTAATTGGACTCTTTTGGACTCTTTCCTCCCCATTCTAGAGGTTGGTTCCCCCCTTTTTTTCTAAAGTTTTTTTTAGGAAACATTTGTGTGTGTGCAAAACTTGGGGTTCTCCTGAGCCTACTGCTCCAGAGTGCATGAAGTGTACCTTTTGGCTACATAATAGCTGTTTTTATAAGGATACTGTTGTTTTTATGCTTTTTATGTTTTTAAAGCTTGTATATTTGTTTTTAATGTTTACTGTTTTTAACTTCTGTAAATCACCCAGAGAGCTTCATCTATGGGGTGGTATATAAATTAATTAATTAAATAAATAAATAAATAAGGCTTGGCCCATGGAGAATCAACTTACCATTAGCAGATAGGGGATACTGGGAGTTGTAGTCCAGCACATCTGGAGGGCACCAGTTTGGGTGAAGGCATCTACATAGGGTCGTCCGAGCTAAGTTGCTTCGAAATGAGACTTCTTGTTTAATAGCTAGAGATGCTCAGGCAGCCTTTTGGAAGCATAATTAAAATAACCGTGCTCCATTTCTCCTCTGTTTCTCCGGGCTGTTATTATACAACTCTTAGCTTATCCTAGATTTTTCCTCTGCCCCTCCTTGCTTTTTTTCTAGGGAAGTTGAAGTGACAGTCATAACATCTATTATCACCACGGAGCTGGTAACTCGCTGATCTCTGTGTAAGATGTGAACAGAAGGCTGCCCGGAGAATTTCATATGCAGCTTCTGAAATGAACAAAGGGACCCGTCTTGCTTTCTCCCCATCCCAGAACACAGCATCTTTGAACCTTACTGCTGTAAGACACAGTGATGGCTATTGGCTAATGGTTGTGTGTATAGAATAGAATCTAATACAATGGCCATTGAACCACTAGATCAGGGGTGAGGAACTTCCGGCCCTGGGGCCAAATCCACCCCTCTAGGGTGGTTGTTTTTTTTTTAGTGTGCGGTTGGACACAAAATGTGCAGTTGGGGAAAAAATGTGCAGTTGGAAATCTGATCATGTGCAGTTGGAAAAAAGGGGTGAAAAAATAAGACAGGTGTTTTGTGTGTTTATTAGAGCCTCATGTGGCACAGAGTGGTAAAGCAGCAGTTTCTGCAGCTGAAACTCTCCCCAAGGCCTCGGGTCGACTCAGCCTTCCATCCTCCCGAGGTTGGTAAAATGAGTACCCAGTTAGCTGGGGGAAAGGTAATAATGGCTGGGGAAGGCAACAGCAAACCACCCCGCTATAAGGCCTGCCAAGAAAACGTCAGTGAAAGCTGGCGTCCCTCCAAGAGTCAGTAATGACTCAGTGCTTGCACGAGAAGTTTCTTTCTTTTTTCCTTATTAAGATCTTAACCATAGACAAAGGCCACAGCTAGACCTAAGGCTTATCCTGGGGTCATCCAGGGTTCGTCCCTGCCTGAGCACTGGATCCCCTGTGTGTCACCTAGATGAACAGGTTTGACCCCTGGACGATCCAGGGATAAACCTTAGGTCTAGCTATGACCACAGTCAGGGATGGCATGTAACATAAATTATATAAGGATGCAGGTGAAAGAGCCCTTGACGGTGTGACTGATGTCATTGGGTCCTGTGACAGTGTCGCCTGAATAGATGTGGGGGCAGAGTTGGCACTTGGGTCTATTGCATGGTCTGGTCCCTCTGTCTGTGCCTCTGTCCTGTGTAGTATTGCTGGTGAGCATCTGCTTCGGGTCGGGAGATTGACTGTAGGCCAGGACTGTTCTGCCTCCCAAGGCTTGTGAGAGAGAAGTGTCTGTGCTGATGATGGGTTGGAGTTCACTGATGAGCCATTGCAGTGGTTTCAATTGGGGTCTGTAGGTGACCACCAGTGGTGTCCTTCTCTTGGTCTGTCATCCTTCCTGGGTATCCGCAGGGCCCTGTCAATCTCTCTTTAAGTTTAAGGTTCTACTAGTGTTGGTGTTCATCTGTCCAGTCGTGAAAGAGAAGTAATGTGTTTGGCTTGGGCAGGTGTGTGTGTGTGTGACAGGGTATTTGTGCAGTTGGAAAATTTGCTTACCCCCCCTGCACCCCTCTGAGGTTCTCCAGAAGGCCTCCCCCTTACCCCTACCCCCTTTCCAGTTTCCTCCTCCATTCTTGTTTCATAGAAGAGGCATTTCAATATGGAAATGCCTCTTCTAAACCTTAGTTACTGGCCATAAGAGCTTTAAGCTAAAATATGCTGATATTTTTAATGTCCTGGCCACACCCCTTTGCCTTTAGCC
The DNA here is from genome assembly GCF_023053635.1 of Elgaria multicarinata webbii. Lineage (NCBI taxonomy): Eukaryota > Metazoa > Chordata > Lepidosauria > Squamata > Anguidae > Elgaria > Elgaria multicarinata. Next base: position 15,859,595 of record NC_086188.1, on the reverse strand, counting down.
CCACCCACCACTGCAAAGCAGCTTCTCTGAAATGGAATTTGGCTATCAGGTTGAGTTTTCCCACCCCTGTGGTAGATCAACCTGGTACCCTCTGGATGTTTTGTATGGCAACTCCCAGCATTCTTGACCGATGGCCGTGCTGACTGGGGAGGATGGGAGTTGAAGTCCAGCACATCTGGAGGGCCTCGATTGTGGAAAGCGACACCCGGTAGACCTTGTTCCAATCCAGCAGGGCTGTATCTCTGTGGGAGACCTTTCTACCTATTTGAAAGCTGCTCCTATATAGGGTGACCCTATGGAAAGGAGGACAGGGCCCTTTTATCTTTAACAGTTGTATAAAAAAGGGAATCGCAGCAGGTGTCACTTGAATGTATGCAGCACTTGGTAAAATTCCCTCTTCGTCACAACAGTTAAAGCTGCAGGAGTGTAGCTAGTATGACCAGATGCAAAAGAGGGCAGGGCTCCTGCAGCCTTAACTGTTGTGTTGAAGAGGGAATTTCACCAGGTGCTGCATGCATACCAATGACATCTGCTGAAATTCCTCTTTCAACACAACTGTTAAAGATACTGGGTCCCTGTCCTCCTTTCCATATGGTCACCTTACTCCTATAGGCTGCTGTGGTTGAAGAGAACCCAAATTCTCTTTGAGAGAGAAGTATTTATAAATCAAACAAACGTAACGAATAAAAACTGACCCGTTTTGTTCATTTCTTCAAGTCTGTAGGCTCCTTGGGGCAGATACCCAATTTTTTGTTATTGCTTTGTAAAATGCTATGGACACAAATTCCAACCACTACCACCATCGTCATCATCATCATCATCATCTCTCTAGCAGCCTCACTTACCCTGGTTACTTCGGTTGCCCATAAATGCTTCAGATGACCAAGGTACAATAAATAATCAATAAACACAAAAACATACTTTATTTGTTTCTTCTTTATACAAAATAAAGAAACTAGGAGCAAAAAACTATAATACATCCTTAAACACATGTAGCCTCCAAGGAAGGTTTGGACTGGATTGGCGTTTGCTAGCGACATCCAAAAAACGGTTTTTGTTTGTTTTATTGGTAGTTGTGGTTATATTTCCGCCAAAATAATATTAATAATAATATAATTATAATATTAATAATAATAATTAACAAAAAAAAATATCCCTCCCCAAATCCCACCGAACATAGTTAAATAAGTTCTGCAAGTCGTTCCAGTACTTACCACGAGGGGGCGACGTATCACCAGTGAAACATTCCTTCTTCTGTTCTGGATTCATTTCCCCCCCTCCAAAAGTCCCTTGCCTGACAAGCCGTTGAACATTCACAAAATAAACCTAATTAAAATAAATCGGCTCTCTTTAAAAAAGAAAAGAAAAAAAGAAAAGCAAAAACGGAAAAACGAAACCAAACAAAAATCAATCAACCCAAAACGAACGAAAAAGCAAACCAAAAGCGAAACAAATAATAATAATTAAAATAATTAAAATAATAATAATAATAATCAAACCCAAAACCAAGACACAATCCTGGATTGGGGAGCAGGGGGCGGTCCGTTGCCCTTTCCCCTCCCCCCCCCGCTCACATCCTTCAGTCTGTGACGAGTCCAGCTTTGGTCCAAGGAGTTCGCGAATTCCGGGGATTCGCGCCGAGGGTTCGTCGAACGCACCAGGCGGGCCGTCTCCGGTGGGCGCCGCCGCCGCCCCCCCGGGGGCAACAGGGCTGTGTCCAAGGGTCCCCCACTGAGCCCTCCGGGAGGGGGGGGCGAGGCAGTGGGCCACGCGTGTTCGCGGCGCGGCCCCGAGGGAAGGAGGTCTGGGCGAGGCGCGCTTTGGCTTCGCGCGGCGGCGCGTTTGGTGCAGGAGCTTCGCCCCCGACGGCGCTGGGCAAGGGCGAGGTCCGAAGGGGCGTCAGGCGCGCCCTCCGCCAGGGGGCGCTCTACCACACGGCCGTCTCGTTCAGCTCCTGGTTGGGGTGGGAGAGGGGCCCGCTGTAGCTGGACATGGAGAAAGGGGGGCTGGGACCCCCGCTGAAGACCTCGCCCGGGATGGGGTGCAGCGAGCCCGGCAGGCCGGGCTCCGGGCTGGGCGTGTCGGGGTGCGAGATCATATCCGTGTACCTTTGGTTCTCGGAAGCGTGATGCCCGGGGAGGGGGGGTTCCAGGGGTCCGAGCGGGGTAGAGCCGGCCCCCGAAGTGGGGATGTAGCTGGAGTCGGCGGGGGACTGCGCCTGCGAGGGGGGGCCGTGCGGGAAGAAGTCGTAGTTGCCCCCGGGGCCGTAGTAGTCGCCTTGGTAATCTGCGGAGGGAACGGCGGGAGAGCCGGTGAGAAAGGACACACGCCGTCCGGATCGGGACCGGAGCAAGATCCCCGAAAGTCAGCCACCCACCCAAAGCTGGGGGCGGCTGCAAAAGGGGAATTGGGCCGAGATTTTCCGCGAGAAATATGAGGCACTTGGTGCGATGCCGTGCGCGTCTACTCAGAAGTAAGCCCCGTTCAGTTCAATGGGACTTGCTCCCTCAGAGCTGGGTATAGGATTGCAGCCTTAGATAACTTCCTTAAGAATAATCCTGCAATAAGCCTGCAATGATCCTAGGCACGTTTAATTACTCAGAAGTAAGTCCCATTGCATTCAATGGCGCTTACTCCCAAGTAAGTAGACACAGGCTCGGAATCACAGGGACAAACGCCTAAATTTAGTCATATCATTGGGCGATCGTAGGCGTGTCTACTCGGAAGTGAATCCCATTGAGTTCAATGGGGCTTACTCCCAGGTAAATCTGGAGGGCAGTCGAATCTCATGATGGAAATCCTCCGCGGACCAGAGAAAGAAATCCTTGCATAATATTGAAGGCCATTCGGGTCGGCAAACGATAAATGAATATAATTCACTTGCGCTGACTCTACAAAGGGTAAAATTCCACCAAGAAAAGTTTAGGCCTTGGCGGGGCCAGAAGCCGGAAAAGACTAATTTAAAAACCGCTATTTTAACGATAAAAATAAAATAAAGTATACATCCGTGGAAGATTTCGTTGCTATTATCATTAGATTAACGAAAGCGCGGTGTTGCTGTATTGCTGTAGACCGAAAAAACGCCGGAGACAGAGAACAGGGGCGGTGTGTAGTTTTTAACCTGGAGATCCAGGAAGCTCAGAAGTGAAATGCTGAACGACATGGACACATAGTCTTTTCCACCAAACCTCTCCTGGTGGAAGAGATGCATCTCCACGACACCCTCTACATCTCATCTCTCGTTCTCCTGACTATCCTTCATAAAGGAATAAAAATGCCAGAGCTCCTGCTGTTTTTAATTTTGTTAAAAAAAAAAAAAAAAAAAAACTACCCACACGCACCAAACCAACACAAAAATCTTAAATTGGCAGACACACACACACACACACACACACACCAATCCAACCAGCCACCATCCCTAGAATGAATGGTGTTTTGACACATCACCGGATTCCATATTGAATGAACATTCGCCTAGGCAGCGGTCCAGCTAAGTCAGGGGAGGCTGGTGGCTCTGTATTCGCTGGGGCTGTGAATCCGTTCTGGATTTAGTCAGAACGAGGCAGACTTCTAGCCATCCAAGGTGCTGAGCCTTGCCCTTGCAATAGCGTCAGCACCATGGATAGCTCTTTTTAGTCCTCTAGCTGGGTCTGACTGAAACCCAGAGCGGATTCACCGCCCCACCGAAATCGGAGCCATCAGCCTCCACTGAGCTAGGTAATGTTAGACCTAGACTTTATAGGGTCATCTTTAGATGGCCATGTGAAGCACAGAAGCTACACCCATCCCATTCTGCCATTGCATGCTTTAAAATTGCTTCTACGTTCTTGGTATGTTGGAATAACAAGCAAACTGTTTGCAGGTCCGATTAAAAATAAAATAAAATAAAATACTCGGAGCGGGTGCAGTTGCTTTGCATTTAAACTCATGTAAATCATAGCTCCATCACGGATACAGGAATAAAAGGAAGTTTTTGCTTCCGCACCTGACGCTCTCCGGGTGCTCCTGGGTTGCCTCCCACTCCCCGGACTTTTACACGACTGCATCATCCAAAAGTACAAGCATCCAGACACAGAGTTGTAATCCGGCCAGATGATGCAGAGCAAAAGTCCCCATCATCCTCAGGCATTCAAGAGTGATGTGAATTGCAGTCCAACACGTCCGGAGGGGGGCGGACAGGTTGAGGAAGGTTGAGTGCCCCCTTCCCTGCGAGTGACCTCATTGAACTCAATGGGACTTACTTCCGAGTAAACACATTTAGATTCACTGTGGTTATATATATATTAATTTAGTGGTATCTGATTCAAAAAGTCACCCCTTCCCCACCCTCCTCACCCTCCCAACCTAGAGCAAAATACACGAGGTTTATGCCAGGAATTTAATCCCCGGAAGCCTGGGGATTAAATTTAACAGGCAGGCGGCTGTTTTGAGCATCTTTACTAGTAGGAAGAGAAATTCCCTGGAACACAGATGCTTCGTGCAGACTCAACGGGCTCAGGATCGGGCTGAAAAGGGCCCTTGCACCCGCTTTAAACTGGGTAGATTCAATAAATTATAAGACCCACCCCCCTTACACACAAACACGAGGGGTGGATACCATGTTAATTCGATTAAAAGCACACCAACAGCCCTTAACACACACACATTTTGGCAGACCTGAAACAAAGCTTTTTACTGTAACGAATTCAGCTTTCTACCTTTGAGCAGATTATATAAATCTGGGACTCTCTCAGATTCCTCAAGTATAAAACTATTCATAAAATGATTGGGATTTATATCGACCTATCTTTCCCTTTAAAGAAAAAAAAATCCAAAGCAGGAAATAAAAAGAGAAATCTCTGCAAACCTCTAGATTTCTTCCATATAATCCCCAAATTTAGAATTAAATCAAAATAATAACAGCAATGTGTCTTCCCCTGATTAACCATATTCACATGCAGACGAACTGGCTAGAATCTCCTAAATTAACTTGAATCAACAACGACAAACATATAGATTCCAACCGAAATAATTTTAGGTTCCAACCTAAAAAAATAATTAAAAAGTGCCATTCCAACCTAAATAAATTATTTAGAGACTAGAATCTAAATAAATTATTTAGACACCAGAATTTAAATAATCAGATCAACAACTATATGCATATCCGTCCATCAAGAGCATTCACACGTGCACATGACAGCTAGTGCCAGGCGACACTGTGATCTTAGCCATGTCTACACAGAAGTCGGTTTTATTGGAAGTTAAAGTCCCGGCAAAGTGTGCGGATCTGATGGCAGCTAGAGAGACTCAGACGCGCCTGGCAGGGTGAGCCCCTGCGTGTGTATACTCGAAAGCAAACGTGCCAGGGATCTCAGCCCACAGATCCCTGGTGTGGACGCCTCCTGGACGTTAAGGAGGTGGAGGGTATTGAGTGTTAATCGTTGTATTAAAAAGAACGGGTCCTACCCATGACTACTCAGGAGTGGACCCCATTGAGTCCAATGGAGTCAGTGGGTACAGAAGTGCAACCTGGGAGAAAGTCCCATTGAACTCAGTTTAGCTTACTCCTGAGTAAAGCAGGCGCCTGGAGGATTGTGCTGTTAACACGGAATCTCTTTGGAAGGGAGCGAAGTGGATACGTGCCACATACCCCAACCGCAAATTACGGGGTCGTCCTTCCTCCGTAGAGGAGACCCATTGAAATGAATGAGACCGGAGTTACTGGCGACTTACGGCAGTCTCATTCAACTAGGCTATGGGCCCCGCGGGATCCAGGCAGCGTCCAGGCTGTGGGGGGGGGGGGAGGAGAAAGAAAAACTGGTCCCGATTCCGACTCCTAAGTAGACCTGCCTCGTCCCTCTCTCCCCCCGCCCTCGGAAGCTTCCCTCTCTCGTGGTGCGTTCAGAAGAATCGGGGCCTACGAAGATCCCAAACGGGGGTTAGTTTAGGGGGTTCCCTTTGAAGGGAGCTGGCAGGTACCCCAAAATTCGGCCGGGGGCGTGAGTGGGCAAAAAGCAGGGTTTGCAGACCTTTTAAAGCCCAAACTGTAAACTATTTTGAAACTAAAAAAAAAAAAAAAAAAATTTAGGGGGCAGAGAAATTGGGGGGGGACTGGAAGGGGGTGCGCTGCCTGGAAGGGGGGAGGGAACGGGGGGCAGAAAGGGGGGTGCGCTGCGCCTGGCAGAAATCCAACAGGAGCGGCGCGCACGGGGCTGGGCCAGAGGCGGCCGCCTCTCCCCTCTGGCTCCCGGGGTTCGAGCGTAATTGGAACGGAGGCGTCTGAAAGCGCTACGAAAGAGCGGGCAGCTGCGGCTTTGTTCCTCGCAGCACAAGGCGAGAGAGCTGGGCGGCGGGGGGGGGGGGGGCGACCCTCCGGGTCCGGAGAGGCCGGGCCCTGCCGCACAAAGCTCGCTTTCTTGCTGGAGGCTGCAAGGGGAAAAACTGCCCGGGGGGAGAAGGAAAGAGAACCATCTCTGTCCGGGCCGGGCGGCGGCGGGGGGGCTTCCGGGGGGGGCGACGTGGGGGCAAGCGATGGAGAAAGGGGAAGACGGAGAGACACCCCACACCCACACCCCGCTCCCAATTAGGCTAGTGCCTCAGCCGGGGCCGAAGGGAGGCCTGTGCGGGGTCGAAATCCCGGGAAGTGGCAACCCGGAGCCCCTGTTCCCTGCCTCCGTTCTCGGATTTTTCAGACGCGGTAGTTGAGTCGGGGAAGAGCCCAGAGAGTGAAGAGAGAAAGATAAAAGAAAGGGGGGGGGAGATGGAGGGAGGCCGAGGAGGAGGAGGAGGAAAGAATACGAAAGTGCACACAGAGGACACCAAGACAAGAGAAGCGAAAGGAATAGAGAAGACGGTGCGCGCGGAAGGGAGGAGAGTAAAGAACGGCAGCAAGAGAAAAGTGAGCGTGTTTCTCTCACTGCAATCCGTTGATTCGTCAGTCAAGCAATCGCTTCCCCCCACCCCCCACCCCCGCACACCGCTTTTCCACTCAGAACGGCTCAAAGGGTACCATGAGAAACAACGCATGGATTCCTGTCCTGAGGACGCTCCAAAAAGTGCGATTTATTTTATTATTTAGGAAGGAAGGAAGAAAGAAAGAAAGAAAGAGAGAGAGAGAGAGAGAAAGAGGGAGGGAGGGGAGCAGATGTGCTTAGAAAGAGGCAGAAAGGAAAGTTGTGGAAGGAAAGTGAAGGAATGGCAGAAGAAGAGATCAAGGGGAGTGGAAGGAGGTCAAGTGACTGGAAGGGAGAAGGAGAAGAAGACAGAAAGGAGGAAGGAAAGAAGGAAATGGCCTTAGAAAGAGGCAGAAAGGACAGGTGTTGGAATGGCAGGAAAATGAAAGAATGACCGAGCAAGTGGTAAAGATGAATGGAAGAAAATCAACGCGCTCCGTGGATCAATCCCCTCCCCACCCGGTCTAATAGCGAAAGCCTCTTACCTCCGTAGTAAGTGTACGGGGTGGAGCCCAACATTTCGGATTCATCCAGCCGGCCTCCCAAAGGGCGCATGCGCCGAGGACTCCTGAAGAAAGCGTGTCTCCGGGCGCCCAGCGCGCTCAGCTGTTTCATCCGTCGCTCCTTGGACCGTCGGTTCTGGAACCAAACCTGCCGGCAGAGAGGAGGGGAGGGGAGACAACAGGGTGACCCCTTCAGTCTGATTAAACCCACACAGACCTCTCGAAAAGGTGTGCCCCCCCCAAAAAAAAAGGATAGATGGAGAGAGAGAGAAACATTGGGACGAAAAACCAAAGCCCCAAACCAGATTAGGAGAAGGAAAAATTGGGGAGGGGCGAGGGAGATGGATAAAGAGAATCCTTGGCCACGGGGTTCTCAAAGAAACCCCTTTCCTTTCGAGGCAGCTTAACACTTTCCTTTTCTTTTTTAAAACCTGAAAAATGAAATAAAACGAAATAAAATAAAAGCTACCTGGGGGTCCTTCGAGGAAACCGAACTGGGAGAGAGTTAGAAAGTTGGCAAAAGTTAGAGAGTTGGCAAAAGAAACTGGAAGCAGTGGGGAGAGGAGGATGGGGGGTGGGTGGGCGTCAGAGGGCTTCCAGAACCGTTCTGTGGATGAAGGATTTGGCCAGGGAAAGTCTCCTGCGCCAAGCCGAGAAGTTTCGGCAGGATCGTGCCCCAAAGGCTGCCTGCTTGTGCCGCCAACCCACCCTCTCCTTCAGACGAAGTCATCAAGACGATCTGTCAGGGATGCTTTAGGGTGGATTCCTGCATTGAGCAGGGGGTTGGACTCGATGGCCTTGTAGGCCCCTTCCAACTCTGCTATTCTATGATTCTATGATCTCCATCACACATGCTAGAGAGGCGCGAGAGAAAGCCCCTCCCAACCAGACATGCCTTTAAACCTGGGTTTAGTAGTTTAGGGCGCAATCCTATGCCTATGTAGATGGGAGGAAAGAAAACTCCCATCATGCCTCATTAAGCATGGGGCATGCTGGAAGTTGTAGGACTTTATTCCTGGCTAAACGTCCATAGAATTCTGCCCCAACGTCTTTTTTTAAAAAAACACAAATATTTACTCTAGAGTAGTTGCAGGGGACCTGATCCGGAAATTAAAAGCCTCCCCTTGGGTCCCAATCTGGATGGGGGGTGGAATTGCACAGAGGGGGGGGGGAAGAGGTAGTTACTAGACACGGATCTAGTGATGGATCTGTTGCCCCTATTAACACTTCTGTTCCTGTTCTCATTAAACACCAGGCCGCTACTATTCTTAGTAGTAGTGCTTGTAGCAGCAACTACTAGGAGTATTCAAAGAAGGGAGAGAAAAAACAGGGCATGAAATTTAGCATATCCGAATCGAAATCGCCTTCGTGTTTCATCTTCCTCGCTCTCATTTGGAAAAGCAACACCCCTTCCAAAACAAACGAACCACAATTTTCTGCAAATAACCCACTGCGGTTCTTGGACTGGGCTTCAGCTGCCTTTTCTTGATATAACACCGGTATTCCCAAATGACCCAGTAGTTCAAAGTCCCAGAAAAGGTCTCTTTCTTCCTTCCCGAAGGGAGTCCATCCACTGGGCTTATGGCTAAGGCACAACTCAAGAAGCCTTGGAGCCTCAATTCTTTCCAACAAGATTCGGATGGAGGTCAACACAATTCAAGGCTAGAACGATAAACCCTTGGCTCTGATTTCGGTGGGGCTGGGGATCCATTCTGGCTTTCAGTCGGAACCAGCCAGAATTCTAAAGGAACTACCCAAAGTGCTGTTACTCTATGCCCCAGAAGGGTTCAGCTCCTTGGGCAACTCCATTAAAGGTCTGGCAGGTTGTGATTGAAACCCAGAAAGGATGCACACAGCCCCACCGAGATTGGAGCCACCAGCCTCCACTGGCAATTGGAGGGCAGATGGGAGAAGAGGGGGAAAGAAAAAAAAATACTTTCTGGATCTTGGTGGTGGTGGGTGTCTTAGCGCTGGGGGGCCAGCATCACATCTCCAGAGCTCGACTGGCAAAGGGAGAGAAAGAAAAAGAGGGACCTGCCTGCCCCACACTGCTCTAAGGCTGCAATCCTATACACACTTACCTGGGAGTCGGTCCCATTGAGCGCAATGGGGCTTACTCCTGAGTAGATGCGTCCAGGATTGCACCATAAGAGACTAGAAAGGTCCATCTGGATCAGCCTTCCAACAGCCTTGAGATGTGTTGGACTACAATTCTCAGCTGGCTGGGGTTGCTAGGAATTGTAGTCCAACACACCGACGGGTGCTACATCAGGGAAGGCAGGTCTACACCAGCGCTTAGGGAAACTCAGACAAGTAGGATGTGAAGCCTATATCTTGGACTCCAGTACTTGGCCTTTCAGAGATAGAGTGACTCTGAGCCTGGAGGCTCCATTGCAGTTCTCCATTTAGCTCCTCCAAAGAGGACGCACAGGACTACAGCCGCGCAATATCCTCCTGTTCTGGGGGTTCCATTGGGCTGTTCTTCTAGGCGGGCCACTTTGTCCATCTTGGAGAGGAACAAATCAAGGTGGATAGAGGCTGATTCACCAGTCCTGGAGGTCAGGGAAACCCTGGAGTTCAGTCGTTGGCTAAGGCTCAGGGCTACTGGGCTAATCTTCTTGGCTTCCTCGCGGCTCTGGCAAAAGAACGCCTGTCCCAAATTTTGCATCCAGGCTCCCAGCAAAAGGATGTTTTCTTTCGGCCTCTGAACGATGCTCTGAATGGAGGCTTTAATTCAAGAACAGCCACAACCAGGACATGACATAGATGATGCAAGACTGTCCCCCTGATTATATTATTATTATTATTATTATTATTATTATTATTATTATTATTATTATTATTATTATTATTATTATTAGCCTAACTTTGGCCTCCATGCAATAAGAATAGCAATGGCAATTTAATTTTCCAACCTACTCACCCTCTCTGTGGCTAAATATTGGTGGCTTGGAATGTGAAATCATGCATTATTATTTTTATTGATTCTATTAGATGCATTTTATTGTTTTTATCATTGTAGATTTTCTCTCTCTCTCTCTCTCTCTCTCTCTGTGTGTGTGTGTGTGTGTGTGTGTGTGTGTGTGTGTCACAAGGCAGCTTGCATATATATGTAAGCTGCCTTGTGAGATTCTAAAAGAAATAATAATTAATAATAATTAATAATAATAACATTGGCGTTGAAGTGGTGGACTGATTCTCCAGGTGACTGCACAGGATTGCAGCCTCACAGAGCTCAGAGGTATCAATGCAGTTCGAGACATGTCTACTCAGAAGTAAGTGCCATTGATTTCAATGAGGCCTCCTCACCAGTATAGGGCTTCAGCCTCAAAAGGCCTTACTAATGGAATATACACACATAGGATTGCAGGGACAGCGCAGAGCTCTTGTGAGGCTGCAGTCATATGTATGTCTACTCAGAAGTAAAACCCATTGGGATTGAAGCCCTATAACACTTACTCATGAGTAAACCTCGTCAAACTCAATGGCACTTACTTCTGAGTAGACCTGTAGAGGATTGTGGTGCTACTTCTGCGCTATGGGAGGCTGCAGACCTATGCATGTTTACAAGGGAGGAAGCACCTTTCCACTGAGAGGGATTTACTTTTGAAGAAATAAATCATAGTAAAGGAAGTTAATCTGTGAGCCCAGCAATAGCCCCCAGTTCAAATCTCACCACAGCCAATTATTCTTTTCTTGACCTTCCCTTCCCACAACCTGGGGGGGAAAACCCCTGTCTTATATTGCAGGTCAGGTGGTAGTAAGGATTACTGAAATGCACTACTTCTTTTTGAGCTCCATCAAATTATCCCTCTATACTTCCATTGCAAGGAACATTAAAATCATGGCTGTTTTCATAAGAACACAAACGTAGGTAGATTTACTTGCAAGGAAATCCAGTGGATTTCACTTGGACTTGCCCCCTAGTAATCACACCCAAGATTAAAGCAGCACCTCCACTCAGTTCATGGGGCAGTGTACATCCCATTGATTTCAAAGGGAAGGAGCTATACATAGGAGTACTTCATTTTCCTACTGAAGTCAATGGGATTCACAAAGAGATTAACTTTGGCTGGATCGTCACTCTGACTAAAGGATGTCTGCGCACTTTAGGTACAGCGGTTGAACGTGAGTGTGGTTGAAAAATAATGGGACTTTACTTCCAAGGAAATATGGATTGGGTAGAGGCATGCTTGCTTTGGAGTAAAATCTACTGAACACAGGAGTACTTAGGCTGTAGCTAGACCTAAGGTTTATCCCAGGATTGTCCTGGGGTCAAACCTGTTCATCTAAGTGCCACACAGGACATCCAGCGCTCAGGCAGGGACGAACCTGGGATGATCCTGGGATAAACCTTAGGTCTAGCTACGGCCTTAGTTTGTAATAAACACGCACAGTCCTATGCCCACAGAGGCATAAAGTCCATACTTGTCGACTTCCTGTGGATTTCAATGGGGCTTGTACAGTAGAATTACAGCTCCCATTCATAAAACCATAGAATTTGAACAGGAAGGGGATCTGGGAGATCATTTAGACCAACCCCTTGCTAATTTCAATGAGTCTTGCAAAGAAGACTTGCTTCTCCCATACAGTCCGCCCCACACACTCAGGTCCTCTGGGGAGAACTTACTTCAGTCAGCTAAAACTAGGCTGACGTCGGTTTCCCAGAGGACCTTTTCTTCTGTCGCCCCCAGATTGTGGAATGGCCTGCCGGAGGAGATTCGTCAAATTAACTCTGTGTGATTTTAAGGCAGCTTTAAAAACTAGCCTTTTCCAGCAGGCCTATCCAGATCAATGTAAAATCATGAATTTTTAAGATGTATTGATTCCTGTTCTAATGTTGTTCCCCGCCTCGATCCAAAGGGAGAGGCGGGTAAGAAATAGATTATTATTATTATTATTATTATTATTATAATTATTATAATTATTATTATTATTATTATTATTATTAGTAGTAGTAGTAGTAGTAGTACATGGTCCCTTTACTGGATTTGCAGCAAGATCTTATACATATCTACTACAAAGTAAATACCCTACATTTAATAGGGCTTCCTTCCTTGTAAGCGTGCTTCCAATTGGACTTGCCTAGGCAGGAAAGCGGACAGGTAAACAGCCATAATGGGATGTATGAAGGTCTTCTGATGAACTGGGTTATCCCCTGTCCCCCACAATGCATCATCCCCAAGATCAGTGTTGTGCAGGGCACCATGTGGTTCCTCTTCTTTTTACAGACTACACTGGAATAAGTCTGTGGCTCATCCGGATTGCGGTCTCCGTTCATGCAATATGCTAGTATTCCATTCTTAAGTAAAAGGATTAAAAATAGATTCCCAAAATATTATATGGTAACCAACGAGGATAAAATGATCATCACCAGTAATAATAATAATAAAAATCCTTCTGGTAAGAAGCAAGAGCCTGAAGATATCTGTGGCTTGACAGCTTCAAATTTCGTTGTTGATGTTGTTGTTATTGTTGTTTTAAAGAAACATCCTCTACGTTCCAGATGATTTCACAATGCAGGAAGACGTTTCCGGATGTCCACTGTGACAGGAACATGTGGAAGAGCGCCCCCTTTCTGTAGACAAGGAGGTGCAACTGGAGCGGGCTGCATTCCAAAGGGCATTGGGCCCGTGAAACCATGAGGACCCCTGAGGCAACGCAAATGCCCAGAGGTAAGCAAACCGCCCTATTGTCTACTGGAAGACAGGACAGCGACCCTCTGGGCACCTCCGAAGTTCTGACATGACCAAGGGATTCCTTACCTGAATGACTCTCATGTTGAGTCCTGTCTCTTGAGCCAGCTGCTCCCGGATATGCCTGGTGGGTTTCGGGGTGGCGGCAAAAGCTGCTTTGAGGGTCTCCAGCTGCTTGGCCTTGATGGTGGTTCGGGGTCCCCTTCTTTTGGTCCCAGAGTTCTGCTCCTCATTCTCGTTGTTGGTGGTCTCTTTATCCGAGGATGTGGAATTGTCCGTCTCTTTTGTGTCGTCCTGCATCGGGTCCTGGATGTCCGGAGATAAACTTCGGTCGGTACACGAGGACACTGTCGAGGGAAAGGGGAGAGTGTTCATCCCTTGGGGGGTGGTGGTGGAGAGTAGCTCCAAAAGAGGGGGTAATTTGGGACCAGGAAACCTTTCTCCCTTACCAAGCTGTCTGGTCACTGAGGTCATTGGAGGGCATGCTCCTAGTGGTTCAACATGGAAGTTTGCCCTGATTGGAATCAACCAGGAGAAGAGCCTTGAGTGTGGTGGCCCCTTCCCTTTGGAACTCCCTGCCCACACTAGGCTGCTTCTGGCACTTCCAGAAAACAACTCTTTCCCAGGAAGCCTTCATCACCTGAACAGCCACTGTTGTTCCTTTGTTTAAAATTGAATATTTTTAATTTGCTGTTTTTAATCTTCTTTCGTTTTGCTGTTTCATTCCTATGTGCACCACTCCATAATCTATTTTAGATATGGAGCACTATATAAATACTGAAAATTATTATTATTATTATTATTATTATTAATAATAATAATGATGATGATAATTTGGTTGGGTAGGTCACAGCTAATGCTATGGTCAGCAGTGGTGCTACCATGGAAGGATTTTTGGGCAGAAGACAAGGCCTCACTCAGAAGAAGGAACAGGAGGGGCCCAGCAAACACAGCAGGACTGGCTTACCACATTCTCAAGTGGTTGAAGGTTACACATTACCCTCTAAAGAAGGGCCCCCAAAGGCCAAAGTCTAAAATGACTGAGCTGCACCATTGGTGCTTAGAAGACCCATCCACACACCGTGGGATGTTGTTGATGTGGTGGTAGTGTGTGGTTGTGTGTGTGTGTGTGTGTTTGGGATCATCACACATTAGATGCCAGGTGTAAGAGGAGGAACCAAGGACTCATAAAGGAAGATGGAAGTCCACCCACCCCCACTCCATCCTCTCTTTGGGGGAATCTCACTCAGGAAGGAGCCCTCAAATGCATCTCTCAAGGCAAGGCAGTGGACGGGTTCCCACCAAAGACATATCCAGAGGGAAGGAAGAAAACAACCATCACAAAGAGAGAAAAGGACACGAGGCACCCTGAGGGGCTCCGGAGAGCCCAAAGGCAAGAGAAATGTAATCAATTAATTGATTCATTAATGAATCAAACAAACAAATAAAGCCATCTAAGCAGGGGAGAGGAAAAGGGGCCAGCGATAATCTCCACGAACATCTAGGTTAGATCCTTCTCTAGAAAGAACCAGCTAGTGGAATCTGGTGACTCCGATGTCAGTGGGGTGCGTGCAAATCCACTCTGGGTTTCAGCCAGAACCAGTCAGAGTTCTGACTGGTTCTGGCTGAAAACCAGGGCGGATTCACCACGGTACTGACATTGGAATCACCAGAAGTCATTGGATCCAGCTCAGGGCAAAGCATTTTGGAGACTGGTGCTAAAGAAAAAATAATAACCAAAAATGAGGGACAAAGGGTATCAGGCTGGGTCTTTGTTCTGGAAGTGACCGCGGGCTGGATCAGTCCCAGAGAGCGGATGCCGGGTCGCTGCCTACATCACCCAATCCAAGGCAGATGTTCCTCGGAAGAAGGGTCCATTGATGGCGAAGGCAATTAATTTCTGAGTAACGGGTGTGTAAAGTGGGATCCCCTTAGAAGGTTGGTGGCGTCAAGGAGGTTTAAGCCTCGAAATGGCAGGCTGTGCGGATCGCAGGTTGCTCTTTTTCACTCACCCACGCCAATTTTCACCAGCTTTTCCTATCGAGCCTGCCACACCCTGGGTCTTGGAGAAGAGGGGACCTTCTCAGTTGTCCTGCTTTCATTTGCAAACTCCCTCATCCCAAGAAAGGGACCCGAC
Source organism: Elgaria multicarinata webbii (assembly GCF_023053635.1). Lineage (NCBI taxonomy): Eukaryota > Metazoa > Chordata > Lepidosauria > Squamata > Anguidae > Elgaria > Elgaria multicarinata. Next base: position 15,844,327 of record NC_086188.1, on the reverse strand, counting down.
GCTGCAATCTTATGCTGTACCGGCGGCCTCCAAATTAATGAATCAAATCATTAAATAATAACCCCTCGATGTTGATTTTTGGCCTTCCTTTTCCGCTGCTCATGGAATTGGACCGGATCCTTTCTCCCACCCCAAGGAGAAACATCGGAGCGTGGGGGTGGGTTGCGTTTGCCCTCACCCCTCCATTGTCAGTTCCCCCACCTCCCCTTTGTTCATTCTCCTATGGTCCAATTTAAGTTTGCAAACACCTCGGGGCGGGGACCTGGCTGGCGGCCCAGCGCAAGCATCTTGGGAAAGGAATCCCACCGTGTTCAGTGAGCGCGGAGAGGCATGCCATACTTAATAGCAATAACAACAGCAGCGAAAAGCATTAATGCCACTAATGCTACGGCATTAGTACTAATGCTACGGTATTAGTATTAGTAGTTATTAGCCCAGTAGTCATTAGTCCACTTGTTATAGGAGGAGATGGTACCCTAGTTGGGGGCCGCCAAAGACGTTTGGTTGCTTGAGGCTGAGCAGCAAATTCCGCGCCCCCCCCCCACCGTTGTAAATTGCAGAGTACCCAAAGCCTGCCAAGATATTTTGGCACCTGAGGCAAGAGAAAACCTCCCAGGCATCTCCTCCATCCTCACTGGCAACCTAATAATAATAATAATAATAATAATAATAATAATAATAATAATAATAATAATAATAATAATACACAATTCCAAGAAATGAAAGAAAGCAGCGTTTGCTGCCCTTTGACTTGGCGAAAATGCAAGCCAAGCCGTGGAGGCCACGGCTTCCCTCTACCCAAGGATAGGGCCGGCCCTTACCTGAGTTGAGGCTGCCTTCTTTTAAGCTGGACGAGCTCAAATAATCGTCCTTGCAGACGAATTTGTTCTCGTCGATGATGTACAATTCCTCGCCCGTGGAGAGCTGCTTGTTACAAACCATGCAGGTGAAACAGTTCAGGTGAAAGACTTTGCTCCTCGCTTTCCGCACCAGGTCCGATGGGGAGATGCCCTGAGCGCAACCGGCGCATTTCGTCCCAAATCTCCTGGAGAAAGGGAAGGTTGGGGGTGAAGGGGGTGGGGTGGAGGGGTGGAGGGCAGCCGAGAGAAGAAGACACGTGAAAGAGGTGGAGGATGGACGGGGCGCACGAAGGAAAGGAATTGTGTCGAGAGGGATAAGTTGCTAGTCCTCATTGGGACCCCATCGGGTCCCTGAAAGCCTGTGTAAGGGGAATGATCCTGTGGGGGGACGACCTCGGACCCCTTCACAGGAGAAGGGTGGGTGGGTCATTCCAGTGTTTTTTTAAAAACAAAACGACAAAGATTTGGGCGTGATGGGAAGGCACAGGGTCGAACCAGTTGTCATCCTGCGCAACCCTCAGCAGAAAGGACTGTTCATCTGGTTTGCTCACGAGGAGTCCATGCCGGATCCGCACACCCCCCCCCCTTCCCCACAGGATATTGACTTGTGCAAGGCCTGAAATCTCACCACCCGGACAGGCGGACAAGTATTTCTGGAATCGGGGCCCTGTGCCAGAAAGGGGGGTCTCCTCCATCTAGGAAATCTCCAGAGGTTTTCTTTTGGAAGAATGCCGGGGTGTGTTTGAAGGGGAGATGTGGTGAGTAATTTCCTCCTCTTCCCCGTCTTCCAAATGTAAAAGTGGAGCGAGCGGCTTGTGAAAACCGAGGAACCTAGGTTTTGTTTTAATTCAGAACCCACCTGCCTCTGTGTGCGTGCGTGTGTGTGTAAATAGCCCTTGAAATATGGCAAAGCACAGAAAAGTAAAAATAAATACATGTCGATGTCTTGAGTGTTTGTATTGACTGCTCCCCTCACACCCCTCAGATTTGGGGTACAAGGGTACCCCAAGTTGCCCACAGGGCTCCATCTCATTTCCCCCCACCACCTCCTCTGCTAAGCGTCACCCCACCCCCTGTCCCACATTACCAGGATGGAGCCTGTGACGTTGATTTAGTGAAAACATTACAACCCATAAATCTTCTTTCTTTTTCTTTTTCTTTTTGGGTGTCTTCTCCTTGGATATAATAGCCTCATCTAGAGCTTATCAAAAACCATTCAAGGCGTTTAAAGGTTTTTCTTTTTCTTTTTTTGTTAAAAGAAATGGGGGTTAGGGGGTGGAGGGGGGAAAGAGGCTTTTATAAAGGGCAGGAATTCGGAATGGCCAGGCCAGGCCGTTTACATGTGCAAAACCAGCTTAGCGATCTCCTATTCTCATGCTTTCGCCTTGGGGCACCGGCCTTCAGCCCCCCCCCTCTGCTCCCCCACCTTTCCCATTTCCACAACTAAACCAATAGGCGCTTTACCTCAATTAACAGCCCGAAAACAAAAGGCAGGCATGCATTTGCATTTTCAAATGGGGTTTATTTGTTGATTTAGTTTGAAAGCCAAAAAAAGAAAAAAAAAAGAAGTAAAAATAAAATAAAATAAAAATGCGGGTGGGCCGAAAGTCGCCTCCCCCCCCCTTCGTTCAGTCCATCTGCATAGTCAAGGCAGAAATCCTTCTTCCCCTCTGGCAAATAAAGACACGTTGAGAAACTCGATTTCATCCTGATTTAGGATTTGGGGCTTAAAAAAAAAATACCACCCCATTATCTTTTTTAAAAAAGGAACAGGACTTTTATCCCCGCCTCCAAATGCAATGTCAAAAAAGGTAGTTGGGATCAGAACAGTTTTTTTTTTTAAAAAAAATAGACTCCTTTCTGCTGGAAATTAAAAGAATGCACACCTATGCATAGAGCCATTGGAAGAGGGACACCACCAAATGTTGGGAACGTATATTTGTATTATTATTATTATTATTATTATTATTATTATTATTATTATTATTATTATTACTATTATTATTATTATTATTTATTGTTGTTGTTGTTGTTAATTTCCTCCATCCTCCACCCTAACATGAAGCGGCAGCCCCCGTTCATTGGGAAGACGCCCCATTGAAACGCACCGGACTTACTCGCGAGGAAACGCGCCGAGGCTCGGCCTGCTGCTATTTTAAAGCTCCGTCGCTCCCACTAATTAATGAACGTCTCTCTGTTTGCCGGGGTGGGTGGGTAAGACGGGATGCTAGTTGTAGAAAAATACAATAAAGAGGGAGGAGGTTGCATTGACCTGCCAAGGGTTGTGGGGGGGGGGGGGGGCGGGGGTCTCAGACGCCGGACCCCTCCCCTCCCACCGAATCCCATCTGGGCCTCTGTGGTCGTGGAATACAGCTGAGAAACATGCGTTTAGGGCAGTCGCCAAATCCTTGGGCTTTGGAGCGCTTCACTCGGAGTTTGAGACCAGCCTTGGGGGGAAAACTGCTCATGTTTACTCTAGAGTAGACCCCCCACCCCTGAATTCAACTGGGGTTATTCCCTCGGAAAGCATGCCTCCAATGGATTCCCAACCCTCCAGAGCAGCAAGACTTCCGCGGCGGGGAGTTTCTTTGGAAGTGTTTCTATTCATTTATTTTATTTTATTTTATTTGAGGCTATTTTATTCCTTTCTGTTTATAGCACCCCTTTCTCACCCTCCCGGACCCCCTCCCCCAGCAAAGCTGAAGGGTAAATTCATTGCTTGACGGAAAGGCGGGTGGCGCCGGCCAGGGTTGGCTCTCAAGGGCCGTTTGCAAAATGAAAAACGAGAGAGAAACAGAGGAGAAAACCAACCGCGCACATTTTACGCGCGCCCCGACGCAAAACTAGGTTTACTCAGAAGTAAGTTCCATGGTGTCCAAACTGGGGGCTTCTTAGTGCTGGGTGAGGTGAGTTCAGGCGAGCAGCAATCCAGAAGCAAGCCACGTTTGCAAGGGGACTTGCTCTTAGGGAAGCGTGGACGCAACCCGGGGCTTCAAGTAAACACGCGTGGAATCAGGCCGTTAAAGGTGTGTGGATGGGTTTTTGTTTTGCTGTTGTTCACCGCCAAGGCCCCGGGGAGGGGGAGAGAGGTGACTCGAGCTTGACTGGGCTACTGAGGGGGTCCGTCGACCCAACAGAGTCGAGGGTGGAGGAGTGTCAGAAGGTAGCATGCGGGCAGTGGAGGCTGGTGACTCCCATTTCAGTGGGCCGGGGAATCCAGCCTGGGCTGCAGTCAGAACCCTGCCAGACCTCTAAAGGAACTAACTAGGCGAGGCGCCAAACCCATTTTGGGACTGGCGTTCTGACCGGTTCTGATGGAAACCCAGAGGGGATTCACCACTCCGGCTGAAACAGGAGCCACCAACCTCCGCTGAGGGTTGGGACAGATTTTGGGAAGAGGCGCACCCTCTATCTCTCTCTCAAGCTGCAGGTGAGGGGCGGGTGGGCAGAGGGAGGGAAGGGAATGGAGGCCAAACCATGCGGGGGGGGTGTAGCTGGGTGGGAGACGGGAAGATGTGGGGGGGGGGTTTCCCCTCACCTGAAAAAGTCGTTCTTACAGTACAGCTTGCCTTCCCGGGAGAAACACTTCTCGGTCAGGTTGCATTTACAGTCACAGCACTGCACGCACTTGATGTGCCAGGCCCGGTCCAGGACGTTGAGCAAAAACCTGTCCAGGATGGGGCGCTCGCAGCCGGCACAGTGCACCATCATCGCCGCGGCCGGACAGGGGGGTCGCCTCGCCGCCGCCGCCGCCGCCGCCGCCCCTCGGCCTGCGGGGGCTCTGGTCTCGTGCCTCTCGCTCCGCTGCTGTCCCCGGGCGCTCCCGCAGCAGCAGCGCCGGCGTCCTTGCCTTCCTCCTCCTCCCTCCTCCTCCGGCTCAACGCCTCTCCGGCGCCCGGAGGCTGGGGCTGGCCGTCGAGTCCCGCGGGCGCGCTAGCTCCGCTCGGCGCCTCCTGCCGGCCTGCCGCCTCCGCCCTGGGCTCGCTTGGCGCGGCACACGGCGCTCAGCGCATGCCTCCACCGGGCCTCGACGGCTGGGGACTGGGGCCCGGGCCCTGGGGCGGTGGTGGCGTCGGCAGCGTCGGCGATCCCTGCTTGCCCGTCCCCTCCGCCGGCGTGTGGATGGCTGCCCGGGACTTCGCTCCACTTTCATGCTGCTCGCATCGCCCAGCTTTGTCTCGGGGCTTTAGTAATTCGCGCATCCTTATTCAGATTTGGTGACGTGGGGCGCCACGTCGGGCGGCCGGCGGCCAATGGCGAAGCGGTGGCCATGGCAACCTGTTAATTTATAGCATATCTAAATTGGCTCCAGCCTTGCGCTTGGCACAGAGGGAAAAAAAGAAGGCAGCCCTATTGTTGACGGGCGAGAGTTTCACCTGGCTTGCTGGGGTGCTCAGTGAGTATTTTGCCTTCAGACATTTGGGCGGACGGCGGATCGGGGCCAGAGGGGCTGGAGGAGGCTCTGGGTGTATGTGTGTGTGGGGAGAGAGAGAGGGAGAGAGAGAGAGAGAGAGAGAGAGAGAGAGAGAGATGGGGGCGCACCCCCCCAAAGAAGCCAGCATTAGCAGCAAAAGTAGCCATTTCTGCCCTTCTCTGGAGGCAGCTGCAAAATGCATCAGGTGGTGATGGCGAATGGAGCCAGGATTAGGGTGGCTCGTGGCTGCCTTCCTTGGGACGGGAAATGGTTACCTGCCTGGAACAGAGCAGGGCAGGTGGAAAGTCTCCGGAAGATGTTAAATTGTCTGGATTCCCTTCTCTCCATCTTCTCGGAATTCGCGCCGGCTTAGATTTGGGGAGTCTCTCTTAATGGACTTCATGCATTTCAAAATGTATTAAATTTTATTTTAATTTACTCCAGTGGTTTCTTTCTTTCTTTATTATATTTCTATACTGCCCAATAGCCGAAGCCGTCTGGGCCGTTCGCAATTATTATTATTGTTATTGTTATTGAACAAAAATCCGGGAGTAAAATGAGAAGGGGGAGAGAATCCGAGAACCTCTCTCTGCCCCCCCCCCACCAATGAATGAATGAATCGATCAATCATAACAACACTGATAAAATAGTCACAATAAAACTGCCCCCCTTTCTCTAATTCTTTGCAGGTCTTGAAACCGAGGAAGACTGCGTGCAATCCCGGGTGGGGGAGGAAGGTGTGTGTGTGTGTGTGTGTGAAATCTTCGCCTTAAACAAGTGTTCAAATAGAGTTAGTCTTTATAAATACCCAAAGAAGTGCAGGGCCGTTTTATGTGAGGGAGGAGTTTTGCATCTAGTGTGTGTGTGTGTGTCTGAGAGAGAGAATATATACATTCATATATATGAATGACACCGATAGTCTATCTTTTCCCTGACCCGCAAGTTCTCCGTCTTCGCGTTAACTTCCATTGTCAATTTCGCTTCCTTTGTTAACTTCGCGTTTATTGGAGATAACTTTCCGCTCATTGTTTTGCTGGGGTGGGGGGTGGGGGGAGAAGGAGGGCGGTTTGTCACCCCCCCGCACTTTTACTTGTGAGTAAGGCCCCATTGAATTCAGAAACCTTCCCGTGTGTATCACCAGGTATCCCCCCCCCCAAAAAAAAGCAGGTCTATTTACCTACTTTGAAAGTATGTGACGGTTGGGAGGGTGTGTGTGTGTGTGTGTTTGGAGGCGGGGGGGGGAGAGAGAGAGAGAGAGATTGGCCTCGTGCTGTTGTTGCCTAGGAATTTGGAGAGAGGGGCTGGCATTCCCCCCCACCTTTTGTCATGCAAGGTGCCGGGATAATAGGAGACAGGAGAGATTAACTTATAAGGTTCGTTCTCCCTCTCTCCATCCTTGCTCTGGGAGGCTTTGACAAGTGCCTTACAAAGCCGTCCTGAATGCCCTGGGCCCCCAGTACATAGTTAGTCATTTCATTAAGTCTCATAATGAAGAGAACTCTTCCCTCCACCACCACCCCGCATTTTGTAGGACAACATTAGAAGTGTGGTGCGTGTGTTGGGTGTGTGTGTGTGTGTGAGTGAGAGAGAGAGAGAGGGGGGGGACTTCAAAGAGTCCTGAGAAACCCCCAAATAAATTATCCCTTCTCCTTCCTCTGCGCTTGAACATCCCCATGCATCCAGCTTAACAAATCTCTGCAGCCCTCTGATTTTGGGAGAAGCAAATATCCGAAATGTCCCCCAGCCGGCTAAAATAAATAAAATTAAAATTAAAAATAAATCCTTCACTTGAACAGGATGCGATAGGATGAACTTCTAAAGGAGGCAGGTCTTCCCGTCCCCACCAATAATAGGAACTACTTTTTTAAAAAAAGAATGTCCGTCCATATATATATATATATATATATATATATATATATATATATATATCCGAATTAACCATTTAACTGACCTACTGGGCAGTTTCCAAATTTAGTCAAGAGCAAAAGTAAAAGGAAAGGAAGGAAGGAAATTATGCTGGGTGTGAGGAGGCGATTTGCAAAGATGGAGCGAAGAGGAAAAGGAGAAAGAAGGAGAAGGGGAAATCGCCAAGCTTGGAGTATGGGGTGTGTGTGTGTTATCATAATGGCTCTTTCTGGACCGAATACACACACACACACACACAGAGGTGGAAACAAAGGAGTGTGTATGTGTATGGAAGAGAGAGAGAGCCGATGATGATGACTCTATTGGAGTTTCAAAAGTGTTGTAAAAACAAAACAAAAACCCGGAATATTTTCCAAAGGGCTAAATCAAATATGTACCTAAGACCACTCTCTGCCCTACACGCCACACACAGTGATATATGAACGAGAGAGGTGTGTGATTGTGTGTCGGGACTCGGGATTTCAACCTTCGCCATATTTCTTTGGGAACCCTTTTCCAATTTTCCAATCGCTTTCGAGTGCCAGACTTCACTGCCTAAGGAAAGGCGTTTGGATGATGAGGGTTAAATTCGACTTCAAGTCAAGCACTTCGAGCGGATTATTATTATTATTATTATTATTATTATTATTATTATTATTATTATTATTATTATTCCCCCCTCTGTTTCTGCCTTTTTAGATATTTATCTTCCTTGCCAAATACGTATATATTTCTAGCGAAGGCCTTTTCGATTAGAAAGGAGAATTGCATGTCTCATGGGGGGGGGGGGGGAGAAAAGAAAAATAAATCAAGGAACAATTCTGAATTTTAAAACTCCTTTGTATTAAAAAAAGGGTATATTTTTCTCCGTTCTGTTATTAATATACCATTTGTATATCCTGGAATAACTTCTATAAAACATGATCAATGTACATCCCACGGGTAGATTGGAGGGATCTATTGCAGGGAGTGGAGTGAATAATTCACACCCACACCCCGATCTACCACACTCTGTTTCTGGATTGACTCTGGGTTTCAGTTTACAAATAGGGAGATATTGGTACCAATTCCCCACCCTCGAAACCCCTTCTGGTCTCAGAAGGGTCTTTCTCCTGCAGATCTTAAAGAGATCAAAGTGTCCCACGCAGAAATCTATGGCCATGAGAAGCCGCCTGGAAAACAAGAGGAAAGAATGTGTGTGTGTGTTTGTACGGGGGAACGTGGGAAAATGATATGTTATCCGTAGAACAAAAACCCAGTAGGATTTTGTTTCTTATACCTACAGCACAGATGCACGAATACACATTTTTCCAAATCTTTTCTATTGCGTAAAATTAAAGAAATCAGTGGAACCTACTTCCATTTAAATCCCATTTAGGAACGAATTTTTCCTTCCTTTCCAGGTTAAAAAAAAAAGATAAAGCGATATGTTACTTCCACGGAAACAAATAAACAATTCTCTCCCTGTCTCACCTACACCAGTACACATCAAGGAAGATTCAAATAAGGCATGTGTAGTGTGTGTGCGCGCGTGTGCCTCCTCCTTGCCGATAAATGAAAACCGAGATCTCCCTGCCTTTATATCTACCACGCACCACAGATTGGGCTGTGGTATTCTGCCACGCTCTTTCCACGCGTGCACTCACGCACCATAAATCCAAGCAGCGAAGACAAACAAACAAATAGCCGAGACACCCAAAGCCAGTTTTGTAAAATACTGCAGGAGCCTGCAGAACAGGAGGTTGAAAAGGAACGCATTTTATTCATTCATTTATTTTGGGCCCATGCCTAAGGCGGGCTCCGGGTTGTAGTTTGTGCAACTTGGATGCAATTTTCGAGAGGAGAAAAAGGCCCAGGTGCAAACGCCTATGGAAGGACATGGTCAGATGCGAAGGACTCTCCGTGCGTGCAGACACGAATGCGCAAATACCCTAACCTCCACCTTCCCCACATCACACACAGCCTTCCTTCCCTATGTGTTTTTTTACCGCAATAATTTTTTCTAGAAATTACACGTGTAGGCCCTCACGCACCCGCACACCCAGGGAAACCCGTTCCGTTCATCCCCTTCCACTCCCTTAACCGCATTCATTTTTTCCTGTTACCCAAGGTGGGTGACTTGTGTAGGAGCAAGATGCACGGAGTTTTATGGGACTTACCCCCTACTAAGCCTGCAGCGAGAGGATCAGAACCACTGTGTAATTGGGGGGGGGTTGTTCCTCTCCCCTGCACCTCCCTCTAGAGTGTGGTTGGCCATCTAAAGCCCAATGCTTATCACCCGCCCCCCTCGACTGAACATTTGTCCTCTCTCTGCCTCTGTCTCCCCAAGTCTTCTCTTCTCTTCTCTTCTCTTCTCTTCTCTTCTCTTCTCTTCTCTTCTCTTCTCTTTCTCTTCAGAATCTAGATCGGGGGCTCAGTTTCAGTGGTCTTCAACACCCCCACGGTTACTTACACATCACCGGCTATGTACATTAGAACTGATGGTGCTATATAAATAAATAATAATAATAATAATAATAATGGCCAGAATCAATGCACCCCCGCCCCAGCATCTGGGAAGAGAAGATAACTCTTTCTCCTCCCCCACTTTCTCTTCCTTCCAGCTGAATATGCTGAATCTCTCCTCTCTCTCTCTCTCTCTCTGCAAACCCCCCCCCCGTATTTTGTACTACACCGAGAAGATGGAAGTATGTGAGAAAGAAGGCAGAAAGAAAGAGAGAAAGAGAGAGAGAGAGACAGAAACACACACACACACAGAGGAGAAAGAGAAAGGAGACAGAGAGAGAAATAGAAAAATAGAGACAGACAGAGAGAAAGAGAGAGAGAAAAAGAAAGAAAGAGAGAGACACAGAGAGAAAGAGAAAAAGAGAGACAGACAGAAAGAGGGAGAGAGAGGAGAAAGAAGGAGAAAGAGAAAAATAGAGACAGCGAGAAAGAGAGAGAGAAAGAGGGAGAAAGAGAGAAAGAGAGAGGAAGAGAAAAAGAGAGACAGAGAGAAAGAGAAAGAGAGAGAAAGAGAGAGAGAGAGAGAGGAGAAAGAGGGAGAAAGAGAGAGGGGGGGAAGGAGAGAAAGTCCTTTTGCCTCTATTTTCCAAACTGCACTGCACAGAATGCGTCCCAGCGCCCCCCCCGCGCCCTCCCCCCGCGCCCTCCCCCCCGCCAATCTTCAGGGCTTCTCCCCCCTCGCCCCTCCCCCCGCTAGGCCTATTCCGGGGTCCCGAGCTCGGGAGCAGATGGCGGCGGAGAGCGCGCGACCACCACCTCCTCCTCCTCCTCCGGGCGCGCAGCTCCGAAAGCGACTTGCGCGCTCGCCTTGTGGGGGGGGGGGGGCGACGGCGACGCGCCACGAGCGCGCCCTTGATGGAATTTACTATATTAAAAAAGGAAGAAAGAAAGTCAGAAAGAAAGGGGAGGGGGGGGGAAAGAAAGAAAAAGCAAAGCCAGAACAGCAAGGAAGGCGCCCCTTTGAAGAGTAAAGTGTATCAACATTAGGCGCAACAGACGGCGGAGGGATAAAGGGAACAGAGAAAAGACAAACAAGATAATCATCTGTTTCCAATCAGTTAAGCTCTGTAGAATTTGTAAGGCTGCACTCTGCATATTCCCCCCTGAGTTTTGTAATTAATTACCTATCTGTTCGGATTGCGACGAGTTTGTTGATATTCCAAGTTATGGCCCGCCTCCCCGCCCACCCCCACAACCCCGCGAACCTTAACCGTGGTTTTATTTTAAGGGGGGGGGGGAGAAATACACAACCCAAACAAAAATATCCTGGCGGGGAAGAGGCAGGGATGCCCAGGGGCGAGTGCCAGAATCGGTATTGTGAAACACACACAACCAAAACACTCCGCACCTGATTTATCTCAAGCACAATCCGAAGCCGAGGGGTGGGAAAAGGATCAAGCCAGAGTGAAGTACTTCCGAGGCCCAAAACCCAAGGCATTATTATTATTATTATTGTTATTATTATTATTATTATTATTATTATTATTTGCCATCCCTGTGCGTGGCGCTTAACAGAGCACAAGAAGACGGGAGCCTGCCCCGAGGAGTTTGCAATAGAAAGGTTTACTCAGAAGTAAGTGTCAGGCGCATGAGGTTAGATCGCTTTCATGCCACCCCGGCCGGTTTTTCTGTGACAGCTGAAACCAGCAAATCTCGCTGTAGTTCAAAAGGCCTTGATCCCAAGCAAATTGGCATAGGAGCGCAGGGCAATCCTATGCACGCCAGTGGGGCTTTCTTCCCAGGAAAGGCGTTCAGGATCGCAGCCTTGCACGGTCACTGATTTGAGCGGGAGGCGTGCTGGCATGCCTTCTTCCCGCGGAAGGTGGATCGAAATATTCGTGGTGGGGGGGAAACACCGATCAAACAAAACACATCCCGCAATCCTAGGTGTGCTTACTCGGAAGTAAGCCCCACTGCATTGAGCAGCGCTTGCTCGCGGGTAAGCATGCATAAGATCTCAGCCTAAATAAAGGAAATACATCCATTTAGTGTTCATCTCCCGCTGAGAAGCAAGTCTTATGGAACCCAAAGGGGTTTATTTCCCAAGCCTTAAAATTCTTAACCTTGGTGCTAGGTGCAGTTCAATTCCCCGCCCGTTAGCTCGCTTTCTCTGTCTTTTTCTCTTTTGTGTGTGTGTGTGTGTGCGCGCGTGCGTGCGTGTGTGCAAAAAGAGGCTACCGATGTTGGGAAGAAGGCGACCCAAAAATGGGCTGCATGAATGGTGGAAGCTCAATGTGCGGGTGATTTTTTATTTTATTTTTTATTTTCCTCATTAAAATCTCTTTTGGGGGAAAGGGGGTGGGTACCGCGGAAAGATGTTGGAGGATGGTGGTGTATTCCCCACCCCCACCCCCTTAGCATTAAACAACCGCACCAAACTCAGCACGGCTCTCTTGGCTGGGCTGGGCGCTCTTTCTGAGTGGCTGCGTTACAAATTGTAAATTTAAATTGCTCGCCGGATTCATTACTGCCTCCCTTTGATTTCAGTCAGCCGTGAAAAATTGTACTGGTGTACCACTGAGAAAGTGTTTTGCTGCAAAGAGCAACAGCCTAATCACCAGCTTTTTCTCTCCCACAAAAGTGTAATTATTTTGTTTTGGGTGTAAATATAACCTAAGGTACAAAAAGTCCAACAGAGACTGAATGCATTACAAGCGCATTTAAGGGGATCCGTCCGAAATTAATACCAAGGTTAAAAAAGAAAAGAGAGCGAGAGGAGAGGGAGAGAGAGAGAGAGAGAGAGAGAGAGAGAGAGAGAGAGAAAGGAGGCAGCTGAAAACGTCACCATTAAAAAAAAACAAGGAAAGAGAGGGGAAAAAGAAATTAAGATTTAAAGAAAGGAAAGGGTTCATTCACGCACACACGAACACAGACACTTTCACACGCTTGCCTTGGAAAACAAAACAGCGCTGATTTCTGTACTGTGGAGATGAGGGAGGGAAACGAAGAAGGAAATTCCCTCTTTAAATCTGGGACACAATGGTACTCCCCCTTGCCTTCATTTCAACTTCGGCCTGTTTAGGAGAACTTCTCGCTGGCTTGTGTCTTGGAGAGCGAGCTGCAAATGTCCTGGCTTTCGAACAAAATAAACCCATTCCCATGTCGATGGCCTCGGGAATAAGTACACGCTACTCATGGATACACATCCACACACATGCACACGCCACGTGGCCTCTCTTTGGAGGACCCCGGGGGACTCGCATTTGTTCAATGCTCAAACTAGCAAAAAGCTTTCCCCCCTCCCATACACGCAAACCACGGTGCGCAAAGGAGCCGGTTCACATGTGCATATTCATCACGCGATGGCTGCAAAAACTGGATCAAATCAAATCAAACCCAGCGGTGACTCGCGTGTGTCAATGCCCCATCATGGATTGATCATATCACCAGGGGCAGACCTATGTTTTCACCTCACTCCAACACGTCGCTTTTATTCCCTAAACGTTTTAGTTTTTTTTTAATAAAATAAAATAAAATAAAATTGGTGCCTTTCAATCTACACACACACACACACACACACACACACACACACACACACACAGAGTTTATCAAAATAGCTGCTACCTACCAAGTGTTTCAAAGCGCAATACTTTTCAAAGGGAATCGCATCCCACATTCGGAGTGTAGAGAAATTCAGCAGTGTACACACGCTCATCTGAACGGATGTGCCCGTTTACGGGATTAACAAAACGATAAACGCTAGACAAGTGTTCTAAATTCTATAAAGTAATCCGAACTGAATAGCATAATAATAGTAATAATAATAGTAATAATAGTAATAATAGTAATAATAATAATAATAATAGTAATAATAATAATAATAATAATAATAATAATAATAATAATAATAATAATAATTCCTATAGATGAATAAGAAAGGACCCAGCACAGATTATGGAGATGATAACACTCCTAATACTATAGTACCATAGTAGCACTAATACTGCACATTAGAAGCAGCCTTGGGCAGGAAATTCTGAATTCCTAAATGGATTTCAGGGACGGTCACCTCAACAGTAAAACGGATTACGGCGCAGCCAGAAAGTAAACGCCTCTGAGATCATTTTCTTCTCTACAAATCTGTTTAGGATCGGGAGTTGTCAGGCTGCCGCCCCGACGAGAAAGTTTATCCTGATTTCATTGTTGTCGGATTTGGTTCTGTTCTGTTCTTTTGTTTAAAAGAAGGGAGCGTTTCCAAGTACACGTATCTAGCCAGAGCACGTGTGAGCCCTCCGGCCAAGAAAGCAAGCCTGAAGGAGCACTTTTAGCTCAAAAATCCCAAACCAGCGCAACACTGCCCGCCCCCACCTCTGCCCCTTTTCAGTGGGGCTGCCTTGCAGGTTTCTTCCCAAGACTCACAATAGGGTGGAGACCCCCCTTCTCTCTCTCTCTCTCCCCCCCCCCCCGCCTGCTCAAGTTCTCTGCCTTCCCCTTCCTTCCACCAACCAAACTTCCAAATCCCATCCCATTTATGGGACCTCCTTTTCAGCCAGTTCGCCAGTAACGGAGGTGTGTGAGTGGGTGGATGGCTACGGCGAGAGCGGGGCGCGGGGCGGGGGGTGGGGTGGGGGAGAGGCGAGTTTATGGAACCCTCCTAATTAATTGTGTCATTAAGGAGGCATTCTCTCTACCCACCCAAGGAAAATAAAATGGGTGGGTCGGGAGGCGAGCAAGCGACGCTAAAGGACGAGGGAGCGCGTTTCACCCGACGTCTGGTCCTCCTCCCCCCCCCGCACCCCCACGCCACTACCACGCCTCCCCTTTCCCAAATCCTTCCTTCCTTTATTCTCCACCCCCCTCCTTCTCTTTGAGCCGCACAGACCTCCCTGCAGCCGGATTTAGAAGGGAAGTAGAGGGGTGGGTTGGGAGCAAACCAGGCGAGGGAGGGCGCCGCCGGAGAAACGCAGCACCTCCACCCGGGGTCCGGAGGCGCCGTCGGAGGGGAAGAAAGCGCGGAGTTCAGGTGATCGCCAGGCGCGCAATTCGGGAGAAAAGAAAAGGGGGGAAAAAAAAAAGAAAAAAAAAGGAGAAGCGCAGTCTCGAACTCGGGACCGGCTGTGCGCCCACCTCGCCTTACAGATTTTTTTTTTTTTTTTAAAAAAAAGGACTTTAAAGAAGAAAAGAGAAAGAAAGAAAGAAAGAAAGAAAGGAAGAGAAACACCGGGAGGGAACTCCGATGAGTCCTCTTTGATGGACGGGTTGCTCTGCTCATAAGTTGGGGTGTATCCGCTCTCTGTGCGTGTGAGTCTCTGTGTGTAAGGGGTGTGTGTTGAATATGTCTCTGCAGGACAGCCATACAGCCATTACCAGCATCGGAAATAAATGAGGCTGACCTTCTGCCGCTCAACAAAGCTTGTTCACCTCCCTCAAGGGCGGCATCACACGTGCATGCTTTCTCGTCTGGAGGAACCGCAGTGACTCGCATGTGTGAATCAGCTACTCCGGATCAAAGACCCCCGAGAGCCGTTAGAAGGAAGCCGTAGACATCTGGATGGGACTACTGAGATCTCTAGGGGTGTGTGTGTGTGTGTGTTTGTATAAACAACAACTTTTTTAAAAATGCTCCCTTTGTGAAAAACGCTGCTTGCAATAAAATCGCACATGGGGAGATGGTTCTTTCACTGTCAAATATTCTTATTACATCCAGGAAGTTTTTTTTAAATAATAATAATTGTGCACTGTAGACTATGACCTCCCCACCCCCATCTGTACTTTGAAGTGGCACAGTCTCGAAATCCACCCCCCCGCCCTCTCTCTATCACCTCATTCTGTGTCAAGTGTCGATCGATTCGATAGAACCGCTCACTCAGCCTCTCACACAATTGTTTGCAAGAGGATCCGTTCACACGTTCATCTGCCGGTAATCAAGGGACGATGCGCAAGTGATGTTTGTGTGAATCAGACTTATTGATAAGCACTCCCCAGAAAAAATGGATGAAAGGGAGAATCCAGTCCTGATTTGAACTTCCAGGGAAGTTTTGGGGGGGAAGTGTCTAGATTTTTCTTTGCTACTCTGAGGACCCGATCCTACTCATGTTTAGGCAGGGAAAAACGCCCTAGAACTCCTAGCATGTCCCAGCATGCTGGGAGTTGTAGGACTTCCCCCTCTCCTGTCTAATAGGGATAGGATTGCACCCTGAATCATTTTATTTCAGTTTATATTCCTCCCTTTAACCTCCTGTGCCTTGACTTCAGAGTGCTAGGAGAGTAGCTGTAGCCTGGTGATAAGGAGGGCTCAGTTTCCACCTTGCCCCATCCTGCTTATGGGTGAGGTGCAGTGTTAAATTGATGTGTGTGGTTAGGGATTCCATCCCCAAAAGGGTGAACATTATTCCACATGCATTAATGTAGGGAACTAAGTTGTTCACTTGACTTAATTCTCACTGAGGTACTTGTGGCAGGGCTGTACCACTTCAGAGTGCAGGCGGGGGAGAACATATGACATTATGCTGCCTTATACAGAACCCCCACCCCAATGCTAGCATGGCTTCCCCGCCACATCAATTTTCTTCATAGAAGGACTTCTTTTTCTTTTCTTATGCAGGGACATGCATTCAGTCATGTTAGCCATCACTCCATACTGACAATGGTATAGCCTAGACACAGGCTTGCTACATCAATGAGAACTAGGCCTCAATGCGCGCAATGAACTAGGCCTCAATGCGGTCAAGTGCGCGCATGAAATGGGCCTTGTATTTCCCAACAGCACATTGTACTTTTCCATCATAGATGTCTGCCATTTCCCCCTGCCCCTGTCTTTGGGTGCTTTTGAAACAAGCTGATATACACAGTGAAACTGGTCTTATTTTATTCCTGCCAGATAACAACATCAATTGAAATCAATGAGTTTTACATCCAAATAAACACATTTTATTCTGGAGCCTTCAACCCGGAAAAAGTAAACCACATCCATGTGCACCACACAGAAACTTAATCTCAACCACATGAGTATTAGTGAGGAGTTACGTGCTGCTGAGGAGAAAAACATACTTTGCACATGCTTAAGGGCACTTAAAAAAAGAAAGAAGAAGCACTCCACATGTTTCACAGGTAAAGATTGGCAAACATGTTCCAGGATTAAAACGCTGTTTTACTGATGCTTTGCATTTGCCCATGGAAACTTGTGAGATAGTCTAAATGAGATATACAGAAGAAGTCAGTGGGACAGATGTGTTATATAGGGTTAGAGACCCACAACTTCACTTCATCTCAGAGGGAGCCAAAGGCTACATTAACATTACGGTCCTACCCTTCTTCTGTGTGTTAATTAATCCGTAAGAACTAAGTTGCCTGAATTCCCTACTCAAATTCATTGCAAGGGCTGTCCACAAACACTCTGAAAGGTTTGGGCTCCCAAGTTCTGTTTGGATGGAAAATGCTAAGGGATTGTAAAATTAATTCCCATTATCTGATTTGGATTATGTGCCTTGGGAACGGGGTAGCAGGTCCATTGATGGAGTTAGCTAATTTTAGGCTCTGGTCTCTAAGGTCTTAAAGGGCACCCGTTTCAGATGGTCACACTGAAGCAGCTCACAATCCCTGATTCTAAAACCGCGAAGCAATTCCTATGGGGAGGTCATTGACTTAATACAGTGGAGGCTGGTGGTTCCGATTCTGGTGGGGCTGTGCATCCATTCTGGGTTTTAGCAATAACCAGCCAGAACTTCAAAGGAACTATCCAAGGTGCTGAACCTATTTTGGGGATAGGGTTCAGCACCTTGGATAGCCCTTTTAGAGTTCTGGCTCGTTCTGACTGAAAGCCAGAATGGATTCACAGTCCCCTGAAATCAGAGCCACCATCCGCCACTGGGTTATAGAAACTTCGAGCTGAATCCTCAGAGCCTTGTGTGTGTGTGTTGTTGGGGGGGGGGGGGGTGAGGGGTGGCTGAAGGGAAGGAAATCACACTTTTGCTCATTTCTCCCTTTCTCCATATCCATCCCCCCCAACTTTTCGGCTTATGCATCCTCTTTCCTTTCACTCCTTAGTTCCAGAATCTGCTCCAACTCCGTTCTAACTGGTCCCTTACCAACAGGATTTGAAAATAACAACAACAACAACAACAACAACAACAACAACAAACGGGAGTTGATCTTGAAAGACGCATGTCTGTCACGCACGTGTGTAGGTGTACCCGTGAAACCATCGGAAGACTGGATCACTCAACTGTCCGAGTCTGAAAAGCCAAGAAACTTTGCCATTTTAACCTTCCATTGAGTTTGTTAACCAACAACAAAATCCCTAATTGTCCCACAGCCCCAGAATTTCACAACTGAATTTGCTGCTCGGGTCGTTGGGATTGAATCCGAAGTAGCAGCTCTCGTTTGATTTGACTTTTTGTTCTTGTTTTTTTTCCTAGAAAGGAATGATAATAGCCATAAGGGCTGTTCTTTTTCTCTGCCGTAAATAGATTAAGGGCAATTCCTGAGCTCTCAGGTCTTTCTTGAGGAAAATCCACCCGCAAATTCCACCGCAGCAAAACAGGAAATGCTGAATGAACCCTGAAAGAATGCGGGGTGGGTGGGTTGTATAATGCGGGGGCATTGTATAATGCGGGGGCATTGCATTCATCAGCATTAATAACCACAACAAATGCTTTTACAGTACTCCCCCTCCCCCAGTGCATTTAAATACTCCCCCAGTGCATTTAACCTTGAATTTGAGGTTAAAGTGGGCCTTTAATTTTTGCTGAAAATCAATCCCCAAAATACATTTTCTGCTTTAATTATCTGAGGGAGGGAGGACAAATATCAATTTCGAAACAGTGGTGCCTGGACTGGCGCTTCTTTTGAAGTCCTCTGGATTCGGAAGTCATTTCATCCTTTATCGCAAGTAAAATGAAGAAAGAAAAAAAGAAAAAAGAAAAAAAAAGGAAAAGGAAAAACACTCTGCATATACCCAGAGGTACTCCCTTCTCCCTTACACCTGGCTCAGATGTCAATGGGTGGTGAATCCGCTGTGGGTTTCAATGAAAACCATACAGAACTCTAAAGGAGCTATCCAAGGTGCTGAACTTTTATGATTCAATGACCCTGTTCAGACGACACGCTAATAATAAGCCATGGTGGTTAAGCATTTTGAGCTAAACATAATGGCTTAGTGGGTCAGGTGAACCATAACTTAGTGTGTCGGGTAAACCATTCCTAACCATGGTGGCTACATAAACATGGTTTAAACATATTCACTAACCATGTGCTGCAAAAGGGTTAGCCTAACCGTGGTTTAGCATGTTGTCTGAACAGGCCGCCTGACTGCAGCCTTCATACCCCATTTACGAACCTTCTGAGTAAAATTCTACTTAGAGTAGACCCATTGAAATGAATGGGTCTTAGGTTAGTCCTGAACAGTTCCTTGGGACTGCAGACTTTGGTCTCATCTAACTGGCCAGAGGACCAAGGATTACTCCCAGGGCTGCACCCCCTGCCTCCCAGCATAAACATCATGAGACCAACTTAACTCTATAGCACTAGAAGGAACAGGAGCTGGGAGTATTGCCCTTCCTTGCCAGAAAGAACACCCATAAGAACTCTGAAACTAAGAAATGTTGCCTGAATTTGCCTTTCTTTTTCCTCCTCCCTACAAATGAATTTTCCTTTTGTGCTATGTCTTTTACAGTATAAGCCTGAGATCAGGGACTGTGTTATTGTTAATCTATCTTTGTAAGCCACTTCAGAAACCTCTTTTTTTTTTTTTAGGAGGGTGGTCGAAGAGCAGGATAAAAATGCTGTAAATAAATGATTACTTTTTACCCCCTGGTTGATCATGGCTGAAATCAGGATGTTGGACTATGGCTTGAAGTGTGTGTGTGTGTGTGTGTGTGTGTGTGTGTTGTATTTCAGTCACTCCTTTTTTGTTTTAGAAAGCTAAAGGAGTGGGGATAATTAGGCAAAAATTGGTGGGGAATTGGGACTTACAGCTTTGATAAACATAAGAACATCAGAAAAGCTGTGCTGGATCAGACCAAGGGTCCATCTAGTCCAGCACTCTGTTCACACAGCAGCCAACCAGCTGCTCACAGGAAACCGACAAGCAGGACATGAACAGAACAGCACCCTCCCACCCATGTTCCCCAGCAACTGGTGTAGATGGGCATACTGCCTCTGATACTGGTGGTAGAATATAGCCACCTGGACTAGAAGACATTGGTAGCCTTCTCCTCCAGGAATTCCCCCAACCCCTTTAAACCTATCCAAATTGGTGGCCCTTACTAAATCTTGTGATAGTGAACTGAATTCCATCGTTTAACTCTGTGCTGTGTGAAGAAGTGCATCCTTTAATCCGAATCTCCCAACAATCAGATCCATGGGTTGTCCCCAGTTTTTAGTATTATGGGAGAGGGAGAGAAATGCCTCCCTATCCACTTCCTCCATGCCATCCATAATATTGGCATGCCTTTTCTTCAAGCTATACAATCCCAGCTGTTGTAAATGTTTCTCGTAGAGGAATTGGCCCAGTCCCTTGATCATTTCAGTTGCCACCTTGCTTGGGTCTCTCCCTCCTTCTAAAACCCAGTGTTAGATACTCAGCTGGGGGCAACTGAGGACCCTCCAAATGTTTTGGCCTACAACTCCCATCAACATAAGCCGGCATAGCCAAGGATGATGGGTATTGTAGGCCAAAGAACTGCAAGTTGCCCACTTCTGTATTAGACCATTGGTCTGATCTCTTCATATGTTCTTGCCTATGCTAGCTAAGTAGAACCTCCAAGTTCAAAGGTAGTGTACCCAGTGAAGGCTGGTGGCACTGATTTCAGCAAGGCTGTGAACCCATCCTGGGTTTTGGTCAGAACCAGTCAGAACTCTAAAGGAGCTATCCAGGGTGCTTAATGTGTTTTGGAGAGGGGGTTCAGTACCTTGGACAGCTCCTTGAGAGTTCTGGCTGGTTCTGTCCGAAACCCAGAATGGATTTACAGTCTCACTGAAATTGGAGCCACCAGCCTCCGCTGAGTGTACCTCCGATTCAGATATAGTGAATCTCCGATTCTCAGGCGAGATGTGGTTGGTTGCCTCAATGCTGGAGCGGATGGAGCCTTAGGGCTCATCTACACCAAGCAGGATATTGCACTATGAAAGTGGTATGAAAGTAGTACATAAAAGGCAGCGGCCACACGACTGCTTTATAGCTGTATTGAAGTGCACTGACAACTATTGGGGCCCATTGACACATGTCATATACCACTTTCATAGTGTTATATCCTGCTTGGTGTAGATGTCTCAATGGGCCCCAACAGTTGTCAGTGCACTTCAGTACCGCTATAAAACAGTCGTGTGGCTCCTGCCTTTTATATACCACTTCCATGGTGGAATATCCTACTTGGTGTAGGTGAGCCCTTCATATATTCTCATATCTTCATCTGCACTCCTGCAAGCCACAACGCTCTCCCCATTCAATTCAATGGAGCAAGAGCAGTTGCCCCCATAGATGGGCCTCCATCATCTCGGGGTCTTCTGGCCAGGGAGCTGGAGGGCCCCTCGAACTTCTCCTGTCTCCTGAACCGGGTAGGGGGCGGTTTGTGTTGTGGGGTGGGGAGACGGAGGCGGACGGTTCTCTCTCTGCCAGCCTCTTCGCTAATGACTGCGTGTTGATCCGGCGCTGCGGTGCCCTCTTTGCCTTTGTTTAGGAGGTGTGGGGAAAGAAGAAGAAGAAAAAAGAAAGAAAGGGGAGGGGAGGGGAGGGAGGGGAGGGAGGGGAAGGGTGTGTGTTTTGGGGGGTGGGGAGAGTCCGGTTGCCTTTTCAGGCGAATTCAGAAGGTGATGGAGGTAGTGATGGAGGAAGAGCGGACGTCTGGGTCCCCCCCATCCCAGAACAGCAGCGTAGAGGACCTTCCTAGCCTTATCAGCCCCCCTGGGGAGGTGGGGGGGAAGGTGGAGGGGGCACTAATCACACGAAGCTCCTTTCTCTCTCTTTCTTGTGGCGTGTGGGATGATTAAATGCGTGTGTGTGTGTGTGTGTGTGTGTGTGTGTGTGTATGTATCATTCCAGATGAATGGACACGGGGACCCCATTCCTATGCAACCCTCACCCCACCTCTCCCCCTCCTCCATTGGGGGAGGGCCGGCTGAGAGGACACGGATCCAAGAGGGAACTGGGATAGGGAGATTCTTGAAGGGGTCGATCTGGACTCCTGCAAGGCACCCAAAGGGACCAGAGGGGCATGTTAGGGGCACGACCCACCCCCAAATGAACAGGCTTGCATGGGTCTCATTCATTTCTGCCGTGGCTTGAGCGAGATTAAGAAGGAATTCAGCAACTCAGCCACATCTCCCTGCTTCCCTCGAAACTGTTCGGGAAACTGTTCGGTCCCGGGGAGATCTCTCCTTAAACAAGAGATCTTGGATAGAGGGTAGCAATCCAAAGAGACACCCTTTACTGCCAGGGAGTGAGTCCCATTCAACTCAATCGGGCTGACTTCTGAGTGGATATGCAGACCTTCGCATTCCCTGAGGGGACATGCAGAGGACTGGACTGGGGGCTGCCAGCCCGAGCAGGCAATCCTGGCCGAGGCAAACGGAACTGTGGCCTTCGTAGAAACTTCCTCCTCTATTTCTCCACCCCCCATTCTAACGGGAAAGTGTTCAGGGCCATCTCTCTGGTGCTTTCCCCAAAGCTACTTTGAGGAATGGAGGGCAGAGGCGGTGGGGGAGGTGGGGAGAGAAATGGTTTATGGGTGACAATTCTTTGCATCACATTCAATGATGCAGTCGTATGGGAGTTGAGCGGCCTCTATCCCTAAGTGCGTTTTACTCAGAAATCAACCCCCTTGCGATCAAAGGGGCTTACTCCAAAATAAGTGTGTGAAAAGATCGAAAAGGAAAACAGAGGTCTCTTTCCAGAGTTTTGCTAATCTCACAGCAAAGCAAAGCAAAGCAAAGCAAAGCAAAGCAAAGCAATGCTCTCTCTCTCTCTCTCTCTGCCCCCTTCCTCCCATTCAGTTTAAGAAGCACATATTTAAGAAGTCATATTTTCATGCTAAATATCGAAGAAGCTTCACGTCTGATCCTCTGGGATTCTTTTTTTCCTTTCCTCCATTTTCCTCATTGTTCAAAATTATTATTATTATTATTATTATTATTATTATTATTATTACCCCATTTACTAAAAACGATAGTCGTCAAATTCTCCTAAAACTCCAACAAATTCTGTAGCCTGAAAAAATGTGGCTATTTTTTTGTCCGGGATACAAGAAATGGTTGAATGCCCACATGTCAGCTTCCAGTATATTTCATCCTTTAAAAAATTATAACAATCAGGCATTCAAGTAAAGTCCTAGAGTGTTTATGGTGGTTTTTAAATCTGAAATTTGTCCAAAAAGGAAGCGATAATTATTGTGATTATTATTCCAGTGGGGAAAGTCCCATTCATTTCAACGAGGCATGTGGAACAATTATTATTATTATTATTATTATTATTATTATTATATTACCATCATCATCACCATCATCATCATCATAAATGATAATAATAGCAATGTTTAAATATTTACTTTAAAATATGCGTTTTAGTCTTTAGCTAGCCAGAGAATGAGCCTCCAACCAAAGCAGACTCATAAAGAAACGTGCACACACGCCCCACTGGTCTGTAATTTAAATCTTTTGTTTGTCGTGAAGCCCTAATCTGAAATAGATCTAATAATTATTATTCCTTCCATCACAGCTGAAGACTGCCAGAGCACTGCCGCTATAAATACCTGACTTTCCTCGCCTGACTGGGAATAAGACCGTGCGCCTTAAAAGAAATAAATAACCACTCTTTCCTCTCTTCTCCAAAGAGAAGGAGAGAGGGGTATGCATCTCCCCCCCCACCAGATATCCTTTTGCAAAGGAGGGGATAGTGGACTGATCCATACAGGCTTCATTCTTTTGAATACCTGCTGATGCTCAAAGAGCGTTTGGGAGCTGGCCAGGGTCCTGAAACCATTCTATTGCCAGTGTTAAAGATTGTACAAGCTTCCTTTCTTCTTCTTTTCCTCCACTCCTCCTTCCTTCCTTCCTTCCTTCCTTCCTCTTTCCTTCCAAATCATTAATTTTTATTAATGATTTGGATGAAGAGGTGCAGAAAATGCTTATCAAATTTGCAGATGACCAAAAATTGGGTGGGATAGCTAATAACCTGGAAGACAGAAACAAACTTCAAAGTGATCTTGATAGGCTGGAGTGCTGGGCTGAAAACAACAGAATGAAATTTAATAGGGATAAATGCCAAGTTCTACATCTAGGAAATAGAAACCAAATGCACAGTTACAAGATGGGGGATATTTGGCTCAGCAATACTACAAACGAGAAGGATCTGGGAATTGTTGTAGATCACAAGCGGAATATGAGCCAACAGTGTGATATGGCTGCAAGAAAGGCAAATGCTATTTGGGGCTGCATTAATAGAAGTATAGCTTCCAAATCGTGTGAGGTCCTGGTTCCTCTCTATTTGGCCCTGGTTAGGCCTCAACTTGAGTATTGTGTCCGGTTCTGGGCACCACAGTTCAAGAAGGATGCAGACAAGCTGGAGCGTGTTCAAAGGAGGGCAACCAGGATGATCAGGGGTCTGGAAACAAAGCCCTATGAAGAGAGACTGAAAGAACTGGGCATGATTAGCCTGGAGAAGAGAAGATTGAGGGTAGATATGATAGCACTCTTCAAATATTTAAAAGGTTGTCACACAGAGGAGGGCCAGGATCTCTTCTTGATCCTCCCAGAGTGCAGGACACAGAATAACGGGCTCAAGTTAAAGGAAGCCAGATTCCGGCTGGACATCAGGAAAAACTTCCTGACTGTTAGAGAAGTACGATAATGGAACCAGTTACCTAGGGAGGTTGTGGGCTCTCCCACACTAGAAGCATTCAAGAAGCAGCTGGAAGTTACAGAACAACATCTTGGAAATACAATGGAACCATTGTCCCAGAGGGTTGGGAATTTCAGCTTCTGATATACAAATGTGCCTCTTAGTGTCTCCATTCTCCAAAGAGAGGGCAATAAAATAAAGCACTCAGCAACTTTAACCACTGAATACTGGTAAAATCTTTGGGAAGTGGCCCTGGTCTTGAGATTCAGAGTTCACCCACCAATTTCAAGACTTTGCATAGTGGACTGGTGGAACCGTCTCCTGGTTGTGTGTCTGTGTTGAATGAAAAGCAGTGGTTGGAGGAATGGGTGTCAGCTAAGGAGCAACTGGTACTCTTTCCCCATGGTGATTCCCCCCCCCCATCCCCAAGAAAGAAGAATGAAAGGGGGAGGAGGAGAGAAAGAGAGACTGATCAGAAAAAAAATGTCTGGAGGGGAAAGGGTTAAGGAGCTACACTAGAGAGACCAGATACAAAAGAGGGCAGGGCTCCTTCAGTTTTAACTGTTGTGTTGAAGAAGCAATTTCACCAGGGGCTGCATGCCTACAAATGACACCTGCTGAAATCCTCTTTTCCATGCAACTGTTAAAGATACAGGAAGGAACCCTGTCCTCCTTTCCATAATGGTCACCCTTCTTCTGGGGACTTCTGGAGGTTTCTGAATCCCTGGATTCATTGAATGGCTCAACTGATCAAACATTGGAGCCCAGTATTTTCTTTTTGATGGATTGATTAAAAACAAACAAACAAATTACCAAAAAAGAGCTGCAAATGGTGAGTCCATCAAACTTCACTGCCTGTCCAAAGTCCTATGACATCCCTAGTGATTAAAAACAAACAAACAAATTTCCAAAAAGAGCTGCAAATGGTGAGTCCATCAAACTACACCGCCTGTCCGAATTCCTATGACATCCCTAGTGATTAAAAACAAACAAATTACCAAAAAGAGCTGCAAATGGTGAGTCCATCAAACTTCACCGCCTGTCCGAATTCCTATGACATCCCTAGTGTCATTCTACGTCCCAACATTCTAGCTAACAGCAGCAAAGACACTGGGATAACTGAAAGCTATTAGCTACTTATTGTTATTAAAATATATATTATAGCCTCTTTGAAGCCAAATGAGATGGTATTTAATTCATATTTAAGGAAGTAAAATAACTTTCACCGTAGAAAGTCAGCTGTACTATTTAGGTTCTGCAATGACTCACTGCTATCTTAAGCTCACACCTCACCCCAAAATATCTAGCAACAGGTCTTCCACAATACACAACGTGCCCAACTATTTCCTTCCATCCAGAGGAATCAAGGGATAGCTTTTGTTCCATCTGCTTTGTTAACTGCATCTCAGAGTGAACTGTGAACCTCTTCTAATCTCAGTCAAAGAGAAGAGAAAATGGAAGAATATTATTTTGTATCTTCTTCTTTTTTTTGTTGGGATAGGGGAGAAGAGAGAGCTCCTAATGAAGAGACATTTCATTTCATATATGAGCACAAATCGGAGCTACAGAAACAAGAGAAGGACTCAGAGGCCTCCAGCCAATTCATCTGACAGTTCTTAATTTTTACACACGGGGAGCTATTGTAGCTTCTGTAGTGCTCCTTATGTGAGTGTTGAATGACTTAAGGTGCACGGTGACCATATGAAATGGAGGACAGGGCTCCTGTATCTTTAACAGTTGTATTGAAAAGGGAATTTCAGCAGGTTGACAGCAGGTTCTCTCTGGTGAAATTTCCTCTCCATCACACCAGTTAAAGCTGCAGGGGCCCTGCCCTCTTTTAAATCTGGTCACTCCAGTATAGCTCCTGCAGCTTTAACTGCTGTGATGAAGAGGGAATTTCACCAGGTTCTTCATATAAACAAATGACACCTGCTGAAATCCCCCTTTCTATGCAACTGTTAAAGATACTGGAGCCCTGTCCTCCTTTTCATATGGTCACCCTATTAAGGTGAAGGTGGGGAAATCTTTCTTGGGAGTGTTGTGTTCCCTTGGGAGTAATGAGTCAGGGGTCATTTGCTGGCAGTGGGCGTGGCCTAAGCCAACAGTGGGTGTGGCCAGAACCATAAGCCAGATCCACTCTTTTCTCTCTTTTGTGTTCCTTCCTTCTCTTTCTTTCTCCCTCCCTCCCTCTTTATGACACCTTTTTTCTTCCATTCATGAAGGGCTTCTGGGAAAGGGATAGATTAGGGCCGGCCCTACCTTTTGGCCAAGTGTGGCAGTTGTCTCAGATGGCAGTTCTTGGTAGATGGCAGCAAGATGTTGGAGGAGACATCTATCTGTCACGTGGCCAGAATTGCATCCCCAATGATAGCCTGTTGCCTTCAGGTGCAGTGGATGGCATTGTCCCATCCCCGGTGTCAGAGAAACAATACACTACCAATCCAGTCACCTGTTGTTCCATGGAACGGGAGGGTGGGAGTAAAGTATCTTGAGTCACCCTTGGGACAGAGCACTTGCCAGAGGTCTGAACTGATCACTCACAAAGACCATTCAAAATTAGTCTGAGGGCTGTATGAGATTAGAAAACAGGCCTACAAGTTGCCCATCTCTGCATTAAGGAATGACACAAGTATTTATTTTTTATAAAAAAAAGAAAGAGAAAGCTGGGTCTCTGAGTAGAAAGTGAGGGATGCTAAACCCCCCCCCTCACTTACTAATCCCAGATTTGTTGAGGGACAACGTGATCTTGTCTCTCTGCGTGCTATTTGGTTATATGTTGTATGGTTTTGCACCTTGTGTAATGCATTTCGAATGGTTTCAAATTTTCTTAAACTGTTCAGAGGGCTTTAGCTATGAGGCCGTATAGAAATTAGGGGTGTGCACGGAACCCCCGCTCCGCTTCACTTCTAGATCCGTGATTTTTGGATCGGCCCGCTTTGCTCCGCCCCCGCTTCGCCCATGTCCGGTCCGCTCCGCTCCGCTCAGAGCTCCGGATCCGGATCGGAGCTCCGTTTCCCCCCCATAGGCTTGCATTAAGCTAAAAAAGTATACAACTTTTTTGCTGTGAAAGTTAGAATCCTCAAGTTTGGCACCATGACACCTCATGGAGGTATACACACGCATGCCAAGACTCAAGGCAATCCCATCATCCCCTGATATTTGGGGAATTTTTGAAAATCGGGCACCCCATTCACACCCCTTTCGATAGCTCCGTCAATTTGCACGTTAGAAACCTCAAACTCACCACCATGACAGCTTATCCAGGGATACATATGCACGCCAAGACTCAAGGCAGTCCCATCATCCCCTGATTTTTGGGGAATTTATGAAAATCGGGCACCCCATTCACACCCCTTTCCATAGCTCCGTCAATTTGCATGTTAGAAACCTCAAACTCACCACCATGACAGCTTATCCAGGAATACATATGCACGCCAAGACTCAAGGCAGTCCCATCATCCCCTGATTTTTGGGGAATTTATGAAAATCGGGCACCCCATTCACACCCCTTTCCATAGCTCCGTCAATTTGCACGTTAGAAACCTCAAACTCACCACCATGATAGCTTATCCAGGGATACACATGCACGTCCAGACTCAAGGCAGTCCCATCATCCCGTTTTTTGGCGGGGCTTAAACCTGCAGACATCTCAATGGGGCCATTTCAAAGGAAATCCCAACATGCCATGAATTGGGGAGTATGAATCTTCTTCCACACTTGAAAAATGGATTTGGAACTTCCAAAACTCCAAGTGAGCGCAGGAAGGACTTCTCTCCTGAGTCAAAGCCAGACACACACAACATCCCTGTGAGGCGGGCAGGGGAGGAGAGAGGGAAGGCAGGCAGGCAGCAGACATTTCTGGGGGCATAAGGAAGTGAGCCAAGGATAAGCCAGTAATGCATATAAAATGGAATAAATAAATAAATAAACAAAGGAGGGGTGGAATTAAAAGCTGAATTCCAGCTGTTGCTGAATAAACAACAAGAAAAACTTTTTTTAAAAAGGCTATATCTGTCTTTTACCAGCAATAGGGGGACATGCCCAGTGGAGGGGGAAGCAGCAGCTGCCAATTTGACTGGTGGTCAACCAGTCTTTTAAGAAGCAAGGCTGTCAGTTCAACTCATGAAAGACATTGCTCCACCACTAAGAAGTAGAACTGTCAGTTCAACTCATGATAGGCATTGCTCCACCGGGTTACTCTCTTTGGAAGGCTCTGATGGCCTTCCAAGTACAGGAGAGAGTGAGGGCACGTCCACATGGGATGCCCTAGGGGAGCTCATCCCCTTGCACCACATCTTTTCAGTTGTTCCCCAAAGTTAGGGTGGGTAGCAGTGCTGTGTTTCTATCTCTTATTATTGGCTTAGTATATGATTTCACAGGTTGTGTTTGTGCATTTGGTGGGGCTACTGTTTTAAAAAACACTGGGAAAAGTCCGTTCAGACTAAGAAAGAGAAGTTCCCAGAATCCCAAGTTACCCGTTTTGCCTATCCCCTCCTCCAACTTTGGGATCATGTGATCATGACCGGGAGTTGACTCTGCCCCTCAGCCCTTCGGAAAAGGTATTTTTCCCGCCGGTTTTTTAAAAAATTCCCCCCCCCCAGTCCTAAATCCCTGTTTATCTGGTGGCCTTCAGCCTAACCTACCTAACAGGGGTGCTGTGAAGATAAAATTAGGGTGACCATATGAAAAGGAGAACAGGACTTCTGCATCCTTAACAGTTGTATTGAAAAGGGAATTTCCACAGGTGTCCTTGGTATGCATGCAGCACCTGGTGAAATTCCTTCTTCATCACAACAGTTAAAACTGCAGGAGCACTGCCCTCTTGACCAGATACAAAAGGGGCATTTAACAAACCCAGTCATGAATTTAAACATGGTGGTCAATATAAGCCTTCCCTTCCCTGTGCTAGACCTTTTAAGGTAGATTAGTGTACACTTCAGCCAGGTTCACAGAACATTCTAACCCAACATGTGTCATCGTGTTGTCTGGATGCAACATGTTCTCCACAGGGTGGCTTGTTAACCATGCAGTGTGGTTTATTTTTCTCAAACAAGCTACCTTGGGAACCCATGGCTTGCTGTTGGGTTGTTCAGAGTGGTTAATAAGCCATACTGCAGAAAACACGCTGCATTCAGACAACACAATAACCCCATGTTCAACAACAACCTCACTTGGGCAGGATCTACACTACTGCTTATGGTTTATAATAGTCTTGACTTCTGTTAGGACCCAAGAAACATTCCATATACAGTTTTCAAACTGCTTTCAAAGTGTTATATCCTGTTTGGTGTAGATCTGGCCAGAATGGCTTGATGTGTTGTGTGAAGTCGGCCTTTTTCTTCCTGTATCTTTTAGCATACTTGCTCTGTACAAGTTCGACAAAGGAAAGATTTTGGAGAGTTTGTCAGTGATGGGAATGTGTGTCCGGCACATTCCCGTTACTGAGAGAATGTATTGTGAGGGGTTTAAAAAACCTGGTTTTATTTGCAGATGATGCCCCATCACAAATTTTTCTGGTTGGCTTACAATAAACAAAGATAAAAGCAAATTTCAATACAAAACAGGACATAAAAAAATACCATTCAAAGCAGCATCAACTATGAGAACAACAAAACAAAACTCACAACACAATGTTCACTAGGTGACTTTGGGCTGGTCACCAACTTTCTTCCTAACCTGTCACACAGGTTCATGGTGAGCAGAAGTCCCCAACCCCCGGGCCACGGACCGGTCCTGGTCCGTGGCCTGTTAGGAACCGGGCCGCGCAGGTGAGCTGCTTTCACCCTCCACCTCCACCCCAGCGTACCTGGGCGTGGGGCACCATCTCACCTGCCTAGCTGAAGTGAAGGCAGGACGCTGGGGTGGGGGTGGGTGGCTTTGGAATGGTGCGCCCGGCCAGAAGCCACTCTGAGAGAGTGACTTCTTGGTGCACCGTTCCGAAGCTGTCCGCCCGCCCCAGCATCCTGGCTTCGCTTCGGCTGGCGAAGCGAAGCCAGGACGCTTGGGGGGGGGGCAGGGGGGCTTCCCAAAACCATCCCCTCAACCCCCCCCCCCCCCGGTCCATGGAAAATTGTATTTCATGAAACCAGACCCTGGTGCTAAAAAGGTTGGGGTTAGGGATGGTGTGGATAAAATGGAAAGCTATGGAAGCTTCCTTGAATTCCTTGTAAGAGGGGGGAAAGGTGGAATAGAAATGTAATAATAAATAAAATAAATGATCACTTGCAGAGGGGTTCTGAAATTAAGGCACCGTTTGCCTACCCCCTGCTTTGGAGGAAGAACAGGAGGAAAATGAAATGAAGAGCAGCATCCATGAAACCTTGTGGAGAATTCTGCCTTTCTACCGCTCAATTCCCTCTCCACTCCCTGCCCATATGGGAAGGGTCCCATCCTGGCTCCATTTTCTTTTCCCTTCATTTGCTCTTGAAAAGTCAAGAAGTGGCAAAGAAAGAAAAAAGAGGGAAGATTGTAACTAAAAAAGGCCTTTCAGAGTGTGAGGGCAGAGTAAAAACACAGGTCCATTAAATTGTAGGTAGGCTCACTTTTTTTTTTTTTGCTGGTTTTTTTTTTGTTCGTTAGGAAGATGAACTTGATGAGTTAATTAAGCCACAGCCTGTAAAAACCAGTTTATTTGCATAGCAAACTCCTGGGCCAGCGTGTAGCCGGAGCAAACGTGTACAGGCAGACAATTCTGGGGAAATTACCACCTCATTAATATGCTAATCTGGTTGCAGGCCTGGAACGAGTTTTGGCTTTCTGGTGCTTGCTTGGGGGCGGTGGGTGTTTGGTTGCTTAGCAACCCTTTTCTCCAGGTAACCCTTCTCTGGCTTGCCCTTGATATCCCCAAAGGATTGCGATGTGGGAAAGTGGTAAGCAGCAGCAAAAAGAAGCCTCTCTCTCTGTGTGCTCACTGTGGTGTGACAAGAGAAAAACGTCAAATGCGGGCTGGCTAGGAAGAGAAGAAGCCGTACGTTCACATACTGCTCTGGGGGCCCTACCATTAGGCAAAGTGTGGGGACTGTCTCAGAATGCTTCTGGCAGCTGAGTAACCACCAGCAAGGTGTCCCAGGGTCATGTAGCGTTTGCTACCCTGCTGCCCTCAGGTGAGATGGAGAACAGTACAAAGCGAGAAAAGGAAATATGTTGACATCAATATACAGCAGCAGAAAAAGTTACAGGTCTAACAATATTACGAGGATTTAAAGATCACTGGTTCGATACACTGAAAATTTATTTATTTATTTATTTATTACATTTTTATACCGCCCAATAGCCGAAGCTCTCCGGGCGGCTCACAAAAATTAAAACCATAAAAAAACAATCAACAGTCTAAAAACACAAATACAGTATTAAAAAGCACAACCAGGCTATAGAGCACACATTTTCATTCAAATTAGGGGGAGTGTTCCCGAAATGTTTAAAAGATAATAAGAATGATTTAAAGAGAGAGAGAGAGAGAGAGAGAGAGAGAGAGAGAGAGAGAGAGAGAGAGAGAGAGAATTGTGTGCAGTACAAAATAATGTATGACAAATTCTCAGAGCCCAGTGGAAGCTGTAGGAGTATAGCTAGAGTGAACTGATGCAAAAGAGGGCAGGGCTCCTGCAGCTTTAACTGTGGTGATGAAGAGGGGATTTCACCATTGCGTACCAATGACCCCTGCTGAAATTCCCTTTTCTATGCAACCGTTAAAGACGCAGGAGCCCAGTCTTCATTTTCATATGGTCACCCAACCCCAGGGTCACCCGATCACTGGCACAACCGGGCATCTCATTGGTAGCAGACACATAGCTTGGAACTGTCTCTCTAATGTTGCTGTGGTCCTTCAGGTGCTCAAATATTTATGACTCAGATCCTCCAGAAGTGTGTTAAAAGGATGGAGAAGGGACATGGCCAGTATAGCATCCACTCTTTGGCTTATTAGAGTGCTAAGCCATGTTAACATTTACAAGAGGTGAGGTTGGCCTTGCCAGTGCCTGGGGCCTGTGCGGGGTGGGTGGGGAGGCAGGGGGGGCAGTGGGGGTCTAAGCCATTGCAAGAGTTAATAGCAAGGGCTGCTTACTGAGAGGTTATTATGTCATAAAGTTGGAAACTCATTCAGGCAGCTCTGTCTTGCTAATCAAGAGGCAACTGTGTTCTTTAAATATTTTTACCACCCAGTCCTTCTTTCTCTCCCTCTGACACCACACACACACACACACACACACACACAGACACTCCAGGAAACACAAAGAAAGCAGGGAGTTGTCTCCTTGGCTATAACTCAGCCTACCCCAACTCGGTGCATTTCAGAGGTTTTATTTGTTTATTTACAATATTTATTATACTGCTCCATTTCTAAAATAGATTCTAGAGCAGTGGAATACACAGTAAAAAGATTTAAAAAACAACGATTAAATCTGCAAATCCAAATGGATCCATTTAGAAGGAAGTGCCATCAAAAAATGGCGGCTGGTCAGCTGAGGAAGGCTTCCTTGAGAAGAGTTGTTTTCGGGAGGCACCAGAAGCAGCCTGGTGTTGGTGCCTGCCTGACCTCCAAGGGCAGGGAGTTCCAAAGAGAAGGGGCCACCACACTCAAGGCTCTTCCCCTGGTGGACTCCAATTGGGCCATAGGTCCATGTGGAAGGCCCAGGAGCATGCCCAACAATGAGCCCAGTGACAGGGCAGGTTGGTAAGGAAGAAGGCATTCTGTATGTTTTGGATTACACTGTCTATCATCCCTGCCACTGACCATGCTAACTGGGGTTGCATGGTTGAATTGAAATAAAATAAAATAAAATAAGTGAAGAACCCCATGAATGTTTAGGCAGAAAAAGTCTGAAAACTCCCAGGGTTCCCCAGCCAGTAATGCCAGTTGTCTAAATGTGCATCAGATTGTGCCCTAAATGAATAGAATGTTTATTTATTGCTTTACTGTGCTAGGCTGCTGGCACAGAGCCAATGAGCTGCAAGGAGCTGCTTGGCTTGCTGTCCTCAGAATATTCTTCACCATGTTTTGTGGTGGCCACCATTTCCCCACACCTGCCATGCCCTAGAAAACCACCCTGGGTCTTGGGAGCATTGTGGAGGATTGAAAAATGGCGGCTGGTCTACAGACACAGTTGCTGCTGTTGCAATGTCCAACGGCAGTAATAAATAAAGAAAAATCTATGCTACCGCCCTAGTTTTTGAGGACAGCATCTCACCAGCATTGTCTCCAGCTGCTGTTGCTCCATCTTCTCTTTCTCATCATGACCACCCCTTGCTTTCTTGACAGCCGGAAAACAAACAAACAGTGAACAAGTGGGCGGTTGTATCTGCTCCTCCTCCTTCTCACTACCACTATTCCTGAGCCAGAGTGAGAGGCATGGGAAAAAGAAGATGGAGCAACCTCAGGGGACTCCTGCAAGGATGTGGACCCTTGGCAGAAGCTCAATCTGGGCTTCCCTTGAAGCCAGCTCTGACAGTGCCAGCTGAGCCACCACCATCACTAATGATGAGCTGTACCCATGAGAAGCTGCTGGAGAATTTGGAACTTCATCAGATGAGCATTTTATTGCACTCATGGATTTTCACAGGCCCCTTTCATGATGTCGTCTGCCTCCCACTCACTTTCCGACCCTTCTAGCTTTCTTCACGAGACATAAGAGCATAAGAAATTCCCTGCTGGATCAGACCAAGGGTCCATCTAGTCCTGCACTCTGTTCACACAGTGGCCAACCAGCCATCGGCCAGGGATGAACAAGCAGGACATGGTGCAAGAGCCCCCTCCCACCCATGTTCCCCAGCAACTGGTGCACACAGGGTTGTTGCCTTGAATACTAGAGATAGCACACAACCATCAGGGCTAGTAGCCATTGAGAGCCTTTGCCTCCAGGAATTTATCCAACCCCCTTTTAAAGCCATCCAGATTGGTGGCCATCACTACATCTTGTGGTAGTGAGTTCCATAATTTAACTCTGCGCTGTGTGAAGAAGTCCTTCCTTTTATTTGTCCTGGATCTCCCACCAATCAGCTTCATGGGAAGACTCCGGGTTCTAGTATTTTGAGAGAGGGAGAAAAATGTCTCCCTGTCCACCTTCTCCACACAATGCATAATTTTGTACACCTCTATCATGTCTCCCCTTAGCCTCCTTTTTTCCCAAGCTAAACAATCCCAGTTGATGTAACCTTCCCTCATAGGGGAGATGCTCCAGCCCCTTAATCATTTTAGTTGTCCTTTTCTGCACAAAAAAGCACCCTAGTAAATCCGACTTATTTTTAAAGATGGAAGTTGCCGCTCTCTCCTGCTGTGTGACGGAGAAGCAGCGGGATCAAAACAGCCCCCTGAATGGGCCACGTGCACATTGTTTACTTCCGCTTTCAAAGGAGGAAGTAATGAGGGACAAATGCGTGACGGTAAAGAAATGCGGTTCCCCCCTGAGTGATGATGCTCTTTGTCACCCACTGGCAAAATTTGGTGAAATGGTCCTCTTCTCCCCGCCCCCAATTTCTCTGTCCACAAATAGGGTGGTGAATTTTGAGAGGCCATTTCTACTAGGGATGTGCTCCGCTTCTAATCAGACCGTAGAAGCAGGAGCGGAGGGGGGGGGGCTTCGCCTGCCCTTAAGGCGGAGGCGAAGAGGATTGGGGGGCCGGCGGAGCGTGGCGAAGAGGATCGAGGTGAAGGCGGATCCTTCGCCTCGATCCGGAGCTCCGCTGGAAAGGTAAGTGGGGTTTACCGGGCCCTGCCGCTGTCGTCCATGCAGCGACGGTGGCAGGGCCCTGTAATCCCTCCCCCCCGCCCTCCTCTCCCTTACCTGCCTCCGTCCGCGGTCCGTCAGCGTCTTCAATTGAGCCCGTGGTTCCAGCAGGAAGTCTGGGCCGCTTGCGGCCCAGACTTCCTGGTGGAACCGCGGGCTCAATTGAAGACGGCGACGGACCGCGGACGGAGGCAGGTAAGGTCCCCCTCTCCCTTGGTCCCTTACCGGGCTCTGCCGCCGTCGCCGCACGGGCGGCAATGGCGGCAGGGCCCGGTAACCCCCCCTATGGGGGGGGAATGGAGCTCCGATCCGGATCCGGAGCTCCAAGCGGAGCGGAGTGGGCACAGGCGGAGTGGGGGCGGGGCGGAGCAGCCCGATCCGAAAATGGCGGATCTGAAAGTGAAGTGAAGTGGGGGGTCCGTGCACACCCTTAATTTCTACACAGCTCTCAGTTCAACTGGAGACTGGCAGCAAGTGGCCACAATTGTGTTTTGCATCTGTATAATTAGGAAAGGAAATGAGAATAAAATGGCCAAGATCTACAAATCTATGGTGCGACTGCACCTGGAATACTGTGTGCAGTTCTGATCACTGCACCTACCCCCCAAAAGACATTGCAGAGTTGGAAAAAGTGCGGACAAGGTAGGGTGACCATATGAAAAAGAGGACAGGGCTCCTATATCTTTAACAGTTGTATTGAAAAGGAAATTTCAGCAGGTGTCATTCGTATATATGGGGAACCAATTAAAGCTGCAGGTGCCCTGCCCTCTTTTAAATCTGGCCACTCTAATATAGCTCCTGCAGCTTTAACTGTTGCGATGAAGAGGGAATTTCACCAGGTTCCCCATATATACAAATGACACCTGCTGAAATTCCCTTTTCTATGCAACTGTTAAAGATACAGGAACCCTGTCCTCCTTTTCATATGGTCACCCTAAGACAAGGGACACTGAAATGATCAATAGGCTGGATCAAGTCTCCTATAAAGGTTGCAACAGCAGAAATCCTTTAGCTTGGAGAAAAGGCAAGGAAGGGAAAATGGGGAAAAATCAGCACTTTTGAAAACACACTTTCTCCATTCGAACGAGCTGAAAACAGGTGGGAGATGAAAATGGGAGCGACCTGAAATGAGCTTCAAAGTGATTTTCAGAGAATTTAGTCTGGCTTGAAAATCATTGTCGGTTCTGTGATCTCTAGCACCAATCCAGAGACGCAATAGGTCAGTTTCTTTCCCCATTCCCTCACCCCCCCTCGTGGCACAGGGCTCGTGGCCCTCTGCTTCCTGACACTGGTGAAGTTATTAGGCCTCATTATGGATTGGAGTTTAATCTACTGCAAATAGCTGTGCTATTAGAGTATCATAAGAAGCAATTATCTCTCTCCCCCCCTCCCCTTCTGCCCGCCACGCATGTGGGGGAGCTCAAATCGCTTTGAACGTCTGCAGTCATCTTAAGGTCCTTCCACACAGAACGGCTCTTGATCAATCAATGCAGCAGCCTCACTCACCTGTGTTCAGCTTGGTTCCCCCTCTGCTGTCCCCTTCACCATCAGTTCCCCAAAGCAGGATGAATGTGAAAGTGTGGTATTCCTCACGAGCAGTTGCGTGTCAGGCTCTGCGGACTGGGGCGAAGAGAAATGCAAGATTTCTTTCAAAAAGAATATGTTGTTTCTTTTTCTTTTTCTTTCTTTTTGATATTGATATTGATACACTTTTAACTGATTTACTTTTAGGTTTACGTTATCATGTTGTATTTTAGCTTACATTTTAGTGTTAGTAGCCAGCTTAAGTGCTATTAGGAGTGGAAAGGTGGGGAATAAATAAATAAATAAATAAATGTATGTTTGGGCTGCAACACTCGCTGATTAGCCAGCTAAATTAGTTGATTAAAAAAAACTGCCATTTTGATCAAGTTATAAGGTGACCCTGATAAGAACAAAATAGTGGTGGCTGGTGACTCCAATTTCAGTGGGGCTGTGATTCCATTCTGGGTTTTGGCCAGAGTGATCCAGAATGTGAAATTAGTTATTCAAGGTGCTGAAACCATTTTTGGGGATGGCTTCAGCACCTTGGATAGCTCCTTTAGCATTCCAGCTGGTTCAGACTAAAACCCAGGATGGGATCATAGCGCCACCAAAACCGGAGCCACCAGCCTCCACTGAAACAAACACAAACGAACACAACTAATTCCAGAAAGGGACATAGTGCGAAACAGAGAGATGGGTAAGGCAAGGCTGTGAAGTTTTAAAACAGTGGTTTAGAACCTCAGATTTAGGATCCTCCTAAATCTGCCTCCTAGCATCTCAATCTAGCCTTCTAGGTTTTTTCAGGTGGCCACACCCCTTCTTTGGCCACACCCCTTTCCCTCAATCACTGATGGCTTGCTAGTTGATTGGCTTTTGCAAAATCCCCTCCCACCTCTACTCTCAAAGATTGGAATGT
The DNA here is from genome assembly GCF_023053635.1 of Elgaria multicarinata webbii. NCBI lineage: Eukaryota > Metazoa > Chordata > Lepidosauria > Squamata > Anguidae > Elgaria > Elgaria multicarinata. The sequence continues at coordinate 15,806,712 of NC_086188.1, read as the reverse complement.
CTCTCTTCCGAAAGCTGGTATTTTTGGCTCCACCCACCCCTGGAATGCTGCAGCCCTTGAGCTTCTCTGAAATGGAATACCACCCTTGGCCTGAAAGAGGTACTGCAGCCTTGCTTTAAAGTAGGGATGTCCGTCATTTGGGAATCTGGCTCTTTTGGGACTCAATGGATTTCTGCTGCAAAACTCAAATTGGCTTGCCTTTAGAGCTGAGCTGTGGATTTGCACTGAACTCTGGCATCCCCCCTCATATTGTGTGTGTGTGTGTGTGTGTGTGTGTGTGTTGGTTCAATTTTCGCAGATAGAGTTTTGCACAAATTGCAGCCCCAAATTCTGCAAACGTGTAATTTGTGCAAAATTGCTGCAAATACATACCTTGCATAGTTTGCAAATTTATGTAATTGCCACAAATGCATATTTTGCACGATTTGCAAACCTGCAGAATTCGTGCTAAATGCTGCAAATGTGGACTTCACACGATTTGCAAACTTGTGGAATTTGCGCAAAATACTTCAAATGTGTAGTTTGCGCAATTTGCAAACTCACGTAATTCATGCAAAATGCCACAAATGTGTACTTTGCACAAGTTGCAAACTTGCATAATTTGCACAAAATGCCAGAGATGTGCACTTTGGACAATTCGTGCAAATTATGCAAACAGAAAATAACAGTGAAAACCCACTAATTGCCCTGACTCACTGTAAGTCAGTTAGCAGAAATGAGCTGAAGTCTAGGGGGCCCAGCCAATGAAACCTGTCGAGGACTACTCCCCCAATGTCTTTTCTTTAAAGACAATTAGAAGGAGTTTTGTGACACAAGAGTAGAAGACAGTGAAGGTGTCATATGGTCTGAAAAATTACTTTGGCGGCAGGATTTTGGATGGCGTGGGCTGAGGATAGCCTTCGTGGAGGTATTTATGGGGGAACTTTTAAATAGATTTAAATATAATATCTTGGTTCATTGGTCCCCAGATTTTTTGAATTACAAAGTGGGAGAGGGAAGTATGCATTTTGCTGCAGCTAAAGTCCAGTTAAAAAAGAAAATCCCTGGCAGGTAAAAAGAAGCCAAATGGACTCGAATGTACCGCAAAATGGATCAGTCCTGACCACACACTGCTGTTACTTCAATTGAGCTAAAAAAGGCAGCTCTGCTTACCAATGCTTTCCTTCTGGAGCAGTCTCCCACAACCTAGTGACTTCAAGATGTTTTAAACTACAACAGCCATCACCCCCAGCCAAGCTGGCCAATGGTTGTACAGATCCAACATAGCCTGCCTTGGTTCTGAACCAAGCCCACATGGTGATATCTTAAATTGGGACCCATCACCAGCCACATGAGCCACCCACTATTTTAGGGCCGTCTCTGAATTTCTTCATTACTGAAAAGAATATGCTCAGCTGTATTTAGGAATAGGGTCTTCTTTGTGTTTAAGGCAGCTGCCTCTTTAGTGTAGTCAACCCATAGCTCAGGGGTAGATCCCCCACTTTGCAAACAGAAGGTTGCAGGTTCAATTCCCGGCATTTCCAGGTCCAAGGACCTGGGGAGGTGCTGGAAGGCTGAGTAGGCAACACTGAACCTCATGGCCGAATAGTCTGGGGAATTCAATAGCAGCCATCCACTTGGGTCTCAGCTCTGTGTCTCCTTCCATGGAGTCCCAGCCTCCGACACAGCCATTGAAAGGAGTTGTGTGGGAGCCAGAAATTCCCACGAGAGGTGGCGGCAGGGGGAAGATGTGAGGGGGATGCAAAGGGAGGGGATGAAAAAAAAAAGATATTAAAAAGAGGTGGAAGCCTTAGTAATTACTGAGTAAGAGGCAGCTCTCCAAGTGCTAATGGGAGAATCTGACCTGGGTTAGCCAGTTGTGCAGAGCTGCGAAATTCACTCAGCGCGGAAGAAAGGGCAGGGGTCTCCCCGTCTGGGTTACACTGAAATGCGGGTTCCACAAACAAGATGAAAATTGGATGCAAACATCTAATTAACCTTCTCCCTTATTTTCATACGGGAGAAGGCTGGGAGATACCCGTCAGCATCAGCACCATCCGCAAGGTTTTGCCACACACAGTAGCGTCAACTGGTGCCGCGTCAGGACGCCGGCGCTCTTATGATGGTTTCCCTCCCATCTCTCCTGCCTTTTTTGTAGAGAGCATTTTTTGGGATTGTTCATCCAGGTATGATGCACCTTGAGCAATGTGTCTTCTGTCAGTCTTATTTATTTATTTATTTAGAATATGTATATACCGCTCCCCATTGAAAAATTTCGGAGCGGTGTACAAGATAAAATGAAAATAAAAACAGAATAAAACAGTTAAAACAAAATTCGTGGCCCTTTCCTGATGCCCGTTTTTCCTTCCTGCATTTGAATGAGGAGAAAAGTGCAAAACGGTTGTTTTGTTTTTCAGTAGGAATGAAAGACCTACTTAATCTTGGACTTTCAAACAAAACTCTGTTATCTTTTGAAAATGCGCATTTCTCGGAATTTGGCGATGGAATTGTGCAATCAAAATAGTGCCGTACAAAAATACACATGTCAGGGGAAATCATGTTAAAAATGCATTATATTCAGAAGATTAGTTGCCAAAAAGAGAGCGAGTGTATATAAGGCAAAAAATATAAGCAAAAAGCATGTATTAGGAGAAACGTGCCCCCAAATGCTTATGGGTTTTAATGTGAATTAAAAATAAATAAATCTCAAAGTTCTGGATGAACCAAACTTTGAGAAATCCTCCAAATTCAAGATGATCTGAATTTAAGATTGAAAAAAAATATGGAGAGAAACTGATTCATTCATCCCTAAGCAAAAGTCAAGAGAGACCAAAACAAGGATGTCTTCAGAAGAGGCACAATGAACATCCCAGCACAAGATGTGACAGCCTTTAATTTGAATGACCCTCCACTTTTTTAAGGGACACATTTATGAAGGATTCATTGACTTTTAGCCATGAGAGCTAAGTAAACTTCCATGGATGGTGCAAGCCTTTGATGTTTTCTGCTCAATTGGCAACAAAACACAGAAAATTAATTAGGTCAGAGGTGGAGGGTAGGTGTGAAGCATACAGTGGCACAGCAAGAAGGACTTGAACATCCGGCATTTCCCAAGCAAGCACCTGATGTTACATTCTCCTGGATCCCACAGGTGCTACCACACCTGTTTTAATGTTGTTACTCCTGTGGAGAAACAACCAGGAAAGAGCAGTGAACATAAGAATGTAAGAAGTGTTATGCTGGATCAGACCAAGGGTCCATCTAGTCCAGCACTCCGTTCAGACAGTGGCCAAGCAGCTGTCGACCAGCAACCCACAAGCAGGACATGGTGCAACAGCACCCTCCCACCCATGTTCCCCAGCAGCTGGTGCACTCAGGCTTATTGTTTCAGTAACTGGAGGTAGCACATAACCATCAGGGCTAGTAGCCATTGATAAACTTCTCCTCCAAGAATTTATCCAACCCCCTTTGAAAACCATCCAAACTGGTGGCCATCACCACATCTTGTGGTCGTGAATTCCATAGTTTAACTCTGCACTGGGTGAAGAAATCCTTCCTTTTTATTTGTCCTGAATCTCCCACCCATCAGTTTCTTGGGATGACCCCATTGGGTTCTATTATTATGGGAAAAATGAACATTGGATTAGTCCTGCACTGGGAATTGAGAGCCCTGATAAAACCATTCACTGTGATTAGAAACTAGAGTTGCCACGTGCAAAATGACACCCACTCCTCTTCCTCCCCCTGTCCTTACCCATGTGATTTTATTATATGGAGAGCTTGGGGAGAAATTTATTATTATTATTATTATTATTATTATTATTATTATTATTATTATTTTGTTTCTTTGTGTTTCTCCAAATCTCAAAATTGCAGGAGTGTTTGTATTGAGTCCACTTTGGAGGAGGCCTGCTTCAATTCAGATGTCTCCCTAAACTCTCTGAATCAGCCCAATTTGACCCTGGATTTGGCTCGATCTGATGGTAGACCTTAATATTTCCCCCCCATAAATGGATATTTCCCCCATTTCCCCCCTAGAAAGCCCCCTGATCAGTTCAGACAACACGTTTCTCAATGGTAGTTTTAGAATTTAGAATTCCACGGTGGAGAATTCCACCACCATTGAGAAATGTGTTGTCTGGTGGGAAAACTCCATGCAATGGTGGAGGTTTTTTTTTGAAAACACTCCACACTAAATATCCACGCTGTGCAGAGGAGAGTTCCTGCACAACTGTTGTGTTGAGTGTTGCGTGGCAGGCTCCGTGGAGTTTCCCGATGTGTTGAGTTGACTTTTCCCAGTGGCGACAGAATTCCCTGGCAAGAGCGGTGAAAGGAGCAAATGCTGATCTAGAAAAGCTGCTGGGATTGTCCCCCCCCCCCAGCAATGGCTGATGGGATACCATCGGGAGGACCAAGGGAGGAGAGAGGGTGGAGGAACTTTCAATCAAACATCATGATGGATTTTACTCAACTTCACAGTACCCCACAGTCAAACAACAGTGGAGTTAGAACATGTTGTGTGGCGAGAACCCCCTAAAAACTCAACCGTTGAGTGGAGTTTTTTCTCACTGCATTGACTAACGTGTTGTCTGAACTGAGCCCCCTAAAGCTTATCTACAGCCACTGATTTTAATAAATAAATAAATTCTGGTTTAGGTCATTTCACCTCTTCTGGAATAAAATAGGAGTCAGCATGTCTCAATGCTCCATGGATTTAGACTTCTTCAGGATATGGGCCCACATCTTTGGTGGAACAGTGGGGCAGTTAGGTATTCGAGACTCTGGACTTAACGGTCTTAAATCTGCCCTTCTCTTTAGAGGCTAATGTGTATTATTACTTCACTTCCTTCAAATTGTGTTAAGTCAAACCTGTTGCATTTGGCAGCTGCTGCTCATTCTGCTTTGTGGGTCCTGGACATGTGCACCCAAAGTCCTACTTTGAAGGTGCCACGGTGGATAAATCACATTTATTTTTTATTTACAACATTTCTGTACTCCTCGATGTGTAAACTAGATCCTGGAGTGGTGAACATAGGAATAAAACCATAAAAAGATAAACAAGGTTAAAACAGCATATTAAAACGGTTCAGTTTCAAACACAATATCAATAAAAATGGTGGCTGGTCAGTTGAAGGAGGCTTCATGGAAAAGAACGGTTTTCAGGAGGTGCCGGAAGCAGCACAGTATTGGCACCTGTCTGACCTCCAGGGCCAAGAAGTTCCAAAGAAAAGGGGCCACCACACTCAAGGCTCTTCTCCTGGTGGACTCCAGCTGGGCTATAGGTCCATGTGGAACCACGAGGAACATGTCCTCTAATGACCTCAGTGACCTGGGCCACAGCTAGACCTAAGGTTTATCCTGGGATCATCCAGGGTTCACCCCTGCCTGAGCACTGGATCCCCTGTGTGTCACCTAGGTGAACAGGTTTGACCCCTGGATGATCCAGGGATAAACCTTAGGTCTAGCTGTGGCCAAGGTCAGTCATTAAGGGAGAAGGTGCTTCCTCAGGTATCCTGGTTCCCAAGTTGTATAGGACTGGGAATGAGTGTGGCCATATGTCCTCTCTTACAGAGGTCAGTCCTCTTCTTGAAGGGGCACCCGAGGACTGGCCTCTGTTATAAAGATAAGGAACCATCAGGAGGGAAATCTTTTGAGACCTTGAAGTTGCCCATCCATGGTTATCAGCTGGACAGCAGACTGAGCAACACACACAGATCACCTGGTCACAGTCCTCTATCTTTGGGCAAGATGTACTGTATTGCTTTTTAAAATTGTAAATGTGCATCTATACAAATACATCAGCACTGGCTATCTATTCACTACTGGGACAGATGTAAGTGTATAAAGCCCTAAACAAGTTGCGACCTGGATACCTGAGAGAGCACCATCTCCCTTATCAACCTGCCCAGTCAATGAAGTCATCAGAGGACATGTTCCTGGTGGTTCCACAGGGACATATGACCCGAATGGAGTTCACCCAGAGAGGAGCCTTCAGTGTGGTGGCCCCCTTTCTGTGGAACTCCCTGTTTCAAGAGGTAAGGCAGGTGCCAACGCCATGTTGCTTCCCAGGCCTCCTGAAGACATCTCTGTTTCAGGAAGCCTTCCTTGACTGACCCACCACAGTTTTTATCAGAATTCTGTTGTTTCTAAAATACTTTTAATATGACGTTTCATCCTTTTATCTTATCTGGGTATCTTTTATTGTTTACTGCTCTGGAATTTGTCTAGATGTGGAGCAGTATATAAATCTTATAATAAACAAGTAAATAAATATTCCAATTGGATGCTGATAGGCGTGCTCTTTTGTCCTCTTGTTTTCATAGAATCATAGAACAGTAGAGCTGGAAGGGGCCTATAAGGCCATCGAGTCCAACCCCCCAACCCCCTGCATGTCCTCTTTTTTTGGAAGTTTGCAAGTGGCCACCTTACTGGAAACGCTCCTCATCTCAACCTCCGGGGCCAACATGACTACGCCAATACCCAGCAAATTGGTTCCTATCAGCTTGTGGCCTGATGGATGCTGAAGGTAGTTAGTCTCTGCAGCCACGCCAGTCCCATCTTCTCCCTCGCCCCAACCTTCCCCTCCCTCCCTCCCTCCCTCCTCTCTTTCTCACCCCAGTTCCCCCCGTGGGGCATTCAGCCAGCCTGAACGGTCCCCAGGCAGTGATGATGAAGATGGATGAGTGATTGATTCTCTTCCCCCATTGCCTGCCCCCGCTCTCCATGCCCTTCTGGCAGAAAATTAAAAGCCTATTTGTTAAAGGGTGAAAGCCCTCAGGTGCAGCCCCCGGCTGGACAATTTGTCTCCATGAAAAGGATGCTATTATGAGGGAGGTTGGAAGCAGGCAGAGGGCCTGCAGGGCTGTGGGGATTTTGCCAGGAGAGAAGGAGAGAGGGGGGGGGAGTGGGCGGCTGTGGGAGACAATGGGGTGCAGAAAGGCAGCCTGTGATTGTTAGCGGCTCTGTGTGTGTGTGTGTGTGTGTGTGTGTGTGTGTGAGAGAGAGAGAGAGAGAGAGAGGTTCCAATTCTCTCTTGATGAGTTCTGACCCAAAGCAGAAGGCTCTTCAACTAGAAGCTAGCCTCTTTCCACAGCTGGCTCTCTACAACGAATTAGCTGCAAGAAAGGCCAATGCTATTTTGGGCTGCATTAATAGAAGTATAGCTTCCAAATCACGGGAGGTCCTGGTTCCTCTCTATTCGGCCCTGCTTAGGCCTCATCTAGAGTATTGCGTCCAGTTCTGGGCTCCACGATTCAAGAAGGACGCAGACAAGCTGGAGCGTGTTCAGAGGAGGGCAACCAGGAGGATCAGGGGTCTGGAAACAAAGCCCTATGAAGAGAGACTGAAAGAACTGGGCATGTTTAGCCTGGAGAAAAGAAGACTGAGGGGAGACATGAGAGCACTCTTCAAATACTTAAAAGTTGTCACACAGAGGAGGGCCAGGATCTCTTCTCGATCCTCCCAGAGTGCAGGACACGGAATAACGGGCTCAAGTTAAAGGAAGCCAGATTCCGGCTGGACATCAGGAAAAACTTCCTGACTGTTAGAGCAGTACAACAATGGAACCAGTTACCTAGGGAGGTTGTGGGCTCTCCCACACTAGAGGCCTTCAAGAGGCAGCTGGACAACCATCTGTCAGGGATGCTTTCGGGTGGATTCCTGCATTGAGCAGGGGGTTGGACTCGATGGCCTTGTAGGCCCCTTCCAGCTCTGCTATTCTATGATTCTATGAATTAACTGGGGGTGGAATCACATCTCTCTCTCTCTTTCCCTCCCTCCCCCCCCCTCTCTCTGTCCAAGGACTGCAGAATATCTAAGATGAACAATGGCCATATGAACCCAAGGAGGAGAAGGGTCCCTTCTCTAGAATAGAATTTCTGCAGGATTCACCTTTCTAACCCTTGTACAGTGAGTGGCACCACCTGAACTTTTCTTTTCTGCCCTCCCCCCATCCTCCTTCCCAACCAGATCACCTTCCACAGCTAGACCTAAGGTTTATCCTGGGATCATCCAGGGTTCGCCCCTGCCTGAGCACTGGATCCCCTGTGTGTCACCTAGATGAACAGGCTTGACCCTTGGAAGATCCAGGGATAAACCTTAGGTCTAGCTATGGCCACAGTGGTGCTGTCCGGATTTTGGGGCAGGTGCAGAGTGTCCCACTCAGCAGAGTGAGCAGAGCCGTCCCCCCCAAAGAGGACTGGCTGACCATGCTTTGAAGCAAGTGATACATTGGCCCTGTTGAGACAACAAACCATGATGGTTAAGTGTTTTGAGCTAAACATTATGGCTTAGTGTGTCATGTGAACCATTCCTAACTACGATGGCTACATAACCATGGTTTAAGCGCACTCACTAACTACTTGCTGCAAAAGGGTTAGTGGCCTAACCATGGCTTAGCGTGTTGTCTGAACAGGCTCCCCCAATCCCCCCCTAAGTACATGATGTTTAGAGTCTATAATTTTCTATCTGCACCACTTATTACATGGCTGAATTTATTTCCTTCCTAAACAAAAAGTGAAGTAAGTTTAACAGGTATGAAACAGATAATTAAAAATAAATAAAAATAAGCCAAGACATTAAAGCATCATCATCTACCAGCAAAACCCTGGCAACAGTTTAAAACCAGAAACTCAGATTGATTATTATTATTATTATTATTATTATTATTATTATTATTATTATTTATTTATTTATTTATTTATATAGCACCATCAGTGTACATGGTGCTGTACAGAGTAAAACAGTAAATAGCAAGACTCTGCCGCATAGGCTTACATTCTAATAAAATCATAGTAAAACAATAAGGAGGGGAAGAGAATGCAAACAGGCACAGGGTAGGGTAAGCAGGCACAGGGTAGGGTAAAACTAACAGTAGAAAGTAACAGTAGAAGTCTGCACAACATCAAGTTTTAAAAGCTTTAGGAAAAAGAAAAGTTTTTAGTTGAGCTTTAAAAGCTGCGGTTGAACTTGTAGTTCTCAAATGTTCTGGAAGAGCGTTCCAGGCGTAAGGGGCAGCAGAAGAGAATGGACGAAGCCGAGCAAGGGAAGTAGAGGCCCTTGGGCAGGCGAGAAACATGGCATCAGAGGAGCGAAGAGCACGAGCGGGGCAATAGTGTGAGATGAGAGAGGAGAGATAGGAAGGAGCTAGACCGTGAAAAGCTTTGAAGGTCAGCAGGAGAAGTTTATATTGGATTCTGAAGTGAATTGGAAGCCAATGAAGAGATTTCAGAAGCGGAGTAACATGGTCGGAGCGGCGAGCCAAGAAGATGATCTTTGCGGCAGAGTGGTGGACAGAAACCAACGGACTGATGTGAGAAGAAGGAAGGCCAGAGAGAAGAAGGTTGCAGTAGTCCAACCGTGAAATAACCAGTGCATGAACAAGCGTTTTGGCAGAAGAGACAGACAAAAATGATCGAATCCTGGCAATATTATACAGGAAAAATCGACAAGATTTAGCTACTGCCTCAATATGAGGAATAAAGGAGAGCGAGGAGTTGAATATAAAGCCAAGGCTACGAGCTTCCTTGTCTCTTAGGGCCATGAGTTCCACAGGTTGAGAACCACAACCAAAAAGGCCCTGCTGCTCCACCTTCTTTGTCATGGGACGTCTGTATCCATTGTCACAAATGTATGGCTATTTTCTGAGAGCTGTGAGTAATACCAGTGCGATCTTAGTAGTGTTAATTCTATAGACCACTATGCATATAGTGACAAAGGAAACTGCTTTATACCATTCCAGACTGTTTGTCTATCAAGTCTAGTATCTGGTGGTGGTTCTCTGGCAGAGGTCTTTTTCATCACCTGCCAGGAACTGAACATGGCTACTAGCCCTGAAAGCTATGTGCTTCCTCCAGTATCAGAGGCAATAAGCCTACAAAACACCAATTCATGGAGGAGAAGTCTATCAATGGCTACTAGCCTTGATGGTTATGTGCTACCTCCAGTATCTGAGGCAGTACGCCTGTGTACACCAGTTGCTGGGGAACATGGGTGAGAGGCTACTGCACCATATTCTGCTTGTGGGACCCTGGTCGACAGCTGGTTGGCCACTGCGTGAACACAGAGCTGGACTAGATGGACCCTTGGTCTGATCCAGCAGGGCTCTTCTTATGTTCTTATAGATGTCCCAGTTCTGCTCTCTTTCTCTCTCTGGGATGGCCCACCCATATAGGAGAACGAGGTGGTCACGTAGCACCCCAAGTTAAGTGGGGTGTCAAATAGGAGGAAAAAATGCCCCAAACACAAGCACCATGTACATTGATGGTGCTATAGCACCATGTATAGCACCATGTACATTGATGGTGCTATATAAATAAATAATAATAATAATAATAATAATAATAATAATAATAAGCATATATAGAGGGTATATGACCAAGCCTGTGGAGGCAGTGTTAGAGGGGGGCAGGGGAGCAAGTGCCCCCCCAACAAGGATTTCACCACCCCACTGCTGGACTCCTGTCATTACTTGAAGGAAAAGCACTTTCCACATGTACAAATGCATTCATGTATTTATTTATTTATTTATTTATTTATTTATTTATTACATTTCTATACCGCCCAATAGCCAGAGCTCTCTGGGCGGTTCACAAAAATTAAAACCATTCAAATTAAAACCATTAGACCCCCTCTCTAGCTCTTCTACAGTTCAGCTGCAGCTCTTCAGCCCACAAAGGCTGCACATTTTGCAGCAAGACGTAGTCTTCAAAATGCCAACGGACCAGTGGCCCATCCGTGAAGGAGAAAGGGAAACATCTGACATGCAGGAGAGAGAATTAACTGAATTGATTATTTATATACAAGGTGCCTAATAGGAAAAATAAGAAGGGAAAACCTAACTACAAATTAACCTCCCCCCCGCCCCAATTAAACTTAATTTCCCCTTCTGTGATGTAGGCCTAAATTAACCTTTCCCCCATGTATTTCAGAAGTAACATTTTTGGAATGGAAGTTTTAATGTGAAATATACCATTATGTATTTCTTTCAGCGATCTTAACATTTGGGACACATCTCACCCACCTATGAATGTCAGAAGTGCCCTGATGCTGGATCAGACCAAGGGTCCATCTAGTCCAGTACTCTGTTCACACAGGGGTCAACCAGCTGTCAGCCAGGGACCAATAAAGCAGGACATGGTGCAACAGCATCCTCCTGCCCATGTTCCCCAGCAACTGGTGCACACAAGCTTACTGCCTCTGATACTGGAGGTTGCACTTAGCCATCAGGACTAGTTAGTAGCCACTGATAGCTGTCTCCTCCAGGAGCCTTCTCCTCCAGGAAATATACTTTGCCCCTTCTCTGCCTCACCCTATTCTTTTTTCTGGGGCTGCCACTGTGTGGAGGTGAGCGAAGTGACAGGGGTATCTTCTTGCTCTGCGGCTGCTTTCCGTTGGAGGCAGGGAGTGAGGGGACACCACAAAGGAGGCGCTTCCTGTGCCCTCGGAGGGCTGAGTCTCAGGCCTTGTTGGCCATGTCGCCCCTGAGGATGCAACCAGGACGCTCCTTCCAGGGACTTCTCTTGGGCATTGTGGATGGGACTCCTGTTCCCTTGCAGAGTGGACGGCTGTGCTCGTCTCTTTGTTGTGTTTATCAGATCCTCTGTGCTGATACAGAGGTTCATAAACCAACCAACAAAAACATATTTTGGGGTGACTTCTATTCTAAATGATTCTATGGTTACTATAAATGATAATATTTCTGCTTCTGAAGATGTGTGTGTGTGTGTGTGTGTGTGTGTGTGTGTTGCACCTTCATTAAACAGAAATTAGGGGCAAAATGTTTCCCTGTTTCCCCAAAACCTCAGTCTTGATCTGGCCTTGAGGTTGGGGTGTGGGTGTGGGTGTGTAGATTGCATGGATCGCCGAGGATCCCCTCCCCTCTCTGTCTCTCTCTGGCCATGGCTAGACCAGGCCTATATCCCGGGATCCTCCCAGGATCATTGCTGTGCATCCAAATGACACACAGGGTATTCTGGGAGCAGGCAGGGATGACCCCTCCATTTGCCTGGGATACTCCTTAGGTCTAGCTAAGGTAGGGTGACCATATGAAAAAGAGGAAAGGGCTCCTGTATCTTTAACAGTTGCACAGAAAAGGGAATTTCAGCAGCTGTCATTTATACATGGAGAACCTGGTGAAATTCCCTCTTCATCACAACAGTTAAAGGTACAGGAACTATACTAGAGTGACCAGATTTAAAAGAGGGCAGGGCACTGCAGCTTTAACTGTTGTGATGAAGAGGGAATTCCCTCAGGTTCTCCATATATACAAATGACACCTGCTGAAATTCCCTTTTCAATACAATGGTTAAAGATACAGGAGCCCTGTCCTCCTTTTCATATGGTCACCCTAGCTAAGGCCTCTCTCTCTCTCTCTCTCTTTGTCTCTGTCTCTCTCTCTCTGTGTGTGTGTCCCAAATCCTGTTTCTATTTTCTCTTAGTGCCTCTAGGTCACTCACTCTCTTCCGCCTGCAGAAGGGCACAGATGAGTCGCCTTCCTCAATGGCTCTTACATTTGAATTTTTCAGCTCTTTTCTTTCTAGCCTCTGACTCCACAGAGGGAAGGTTTTCAGGTATTGGCAGACATCGACAAACCTTAAGATTATTTTGCCTTACCAAAGGATCGGGTCAAATTTGCATCCATGGCAATATACTAAGACAGTGAAGAAACAGAAGTCGAGCGTAATCTGGCATCTCCAGGTGCTAGCTTAGTTTAGCTTTCTTCACGGTCATGCTAATTTGTTATGTGCGGGGAGGTTATACACACAAAGAGACACACACTGGTTAATGATTCATTTGCCTGCTGACCCACTCCATTGTGAAGTGGTACAGTCCAGGAACAGGTTTGCCCCCCCCCCCTCCAACCCACATATGCTGTTTGAATGAACTAGGCTTGGCTAGGAAGGAATTCATCCCCTCCCCCCACTTCCTCATTTCAAATTGGGCAGAGCCACAGAATGCATTTCCTTTTTCTCTAGGGGCACTTCCAGATGGAGGCTTTTGTGAGTGACAGGTGCTCAGAATCAGTGGGATTCGCAACACCTGACACCCCACAAGCCGTGCATGGGGCTGGCGCTTATCCCCCACCGCACGGCGTGCTGCTATTCTGAGGCCGGCTGGCAGGATGAGTGCAGGTGGCTCAGCACCTGCACCTTATGGAATGTCACGGCCCCCGAGAAGCGGTGAGCTGAGATGGCTTTGAAAAAGAATCGGACCGCTTCGTGGTGGATCGATTGATTGTCATCTCTTAGCCGTGGCCTCTGGATCAGATTACTGTAACACATCATGTAACACATGTAACACAGAGCCAGTGTGGTGTAGTGGCTAAGGGGCTGGACTGGGAATTGGGAGATCCGGGTTCTAGTCCGCACTCGTATGCAAAAGAGCTATCCAGGCCCCTTAAAGTAAAGACAGTAAGAGAAAGGGGTGGATCGTAGCACTATCCGTGTTCACATATACTACAAAGGTGGATAAGTATTATAAAAGCCTTTTAATACATTAATACGTTTCACTAGTGCAGAAAAAACATATATTGCCACTGTAGAGCTGTGTAGTCTGACATTTAAGAACACATTAAGAACACACTAACAAATACTAAGAACCCATTAAAAAACACTCTAAGTCAAGGATTTTTTTTTAAAAAAAACACAGACCAAATGCGTTTCGACCCTAAAGGAGGGTCTTCCTCAGTGGTCACATCAAAACGCATTTGGTCTGGGTTTTTTTTTTTTTTAAAAAAAAACAACCTTGATTTTGAGTGTTTTTTTAATGGGTTCTTAGTATTTGTTAGTGTGTTCTTAATGTGTTCTTAAATGTCAGACTACACAGCCCTACAGTGGCAATATACTTTTTTTCTGCACTAGTGAAACTTATTAATGTATTAAAAGGCTTTTATAATACTTATCCACCTTTGTAGTATATGTGAACACAGATAGTGATACGATCTGCTCCTTTCTCTTACTTTCTAGTCCCCACTCGGCCATGGAAACCCACTGGCTGACTTTGGGGCCAGTCACAGACTCTCAGACCAACCCACCTCACAGGGTTGTTGTGGTGAGGATAATATGGAGAGGAGGAAGATTATGTATGCTGCCTTGGGTTCCTTGGAGGAAAAAAGGCAGGATATAAATGTAATAAATAATAATAATAATAATAATAATAATAATAATAATAATAATAATCCTTGAAGGGACTTCAGAAACTTCATCTGGTGCAAAATATCGCAGCTAGGTTGTTGTGGGGTGCTGTTTTGGTGGGGTGGGGTGGGGGGCAGGTAGTGAGAACATATGAACACTTGCTTTGTTTGATTTGCACTGGTTACCAGTTTGTTTCCATGCTGCACACCTTGGGTAGCTTCTTTGGAGTTCGGACTGGTTCTCACTGAAACCCGGAGTGGATTCACACCCCACTGAGGTTGGAGCCACCAGCCTCCACTGCAGCCCACCTAGCCCACCAAGCCCTTCCTTCTCCCAGTGCAACCCTCTTTGCCCAGTCCCAGTGCTGAGAAAGGGGAAGGGGCTTTTCTGTAGCAGCACACTGCGGATAAGTCCTTTTTCCTCGCTCAGTGCTGTAGCTGGCGAAAGGGCTGAGCTTTGATATGCGCCAGATCAGAGATCAGCTCTCTCCACCCCCCCCCCCCCACCGGCCCAGTGTGTCTAAACCTTTTAAAAAGCCTTCTAAGTCAGCAGCCACCATCTCCACATATTATGGCAGTGAATTTTACAAGTTAATAGAGAGAGAGCCATAATGGTGGAGAGAGCCAGTGTGGCTTAATGGTTAGAGACTGGGACTTGGGAGACCTGGGTTCTAATCCTCCATGAAGCTCCCTGGGGGACTTTGAGCCAATCACTGACTCAGCCTAACCTACCTCACAGGATTGTTGTGAGGATAGAATGGAGAGGAGGACACTTATATAAGCTGAGTTGGGTTCCTTGTAAGAAGAAAAAAGGATATTAATGTCAAAGGAAGGATCTACTCTACTGCTTTATTTATTTATTTATTTCACTTATAATGCCTCCTCCCATATGTACCTGCCTGGACCCTAAGGTCATCCTCAAGGGTCCTTCTCCGCGAGTCCCTGCCAAAGGAAATGAGGCAGGTGGCTACCAGGAGCAGGGCCTTCTCTGCTGTGGCACCCCGGCTGTGGAATGAGCTCCCTGAGGAGGTTCGCTTGGCGCCTACATTATATGCTTTTAGATGCCAGGTGAAGACCTTTTTATTCTCCCAGCATTTTAACAGTCTATAAATAAATTTTAACTTGGTGTTTTAAATTCGTAATTTTGCATTGCTGCTGTTTTTATCTGGTTGAGCTTTTATATTGTATTTTATATGATGGTTTTATGCTGTTGTTTTATACTTTGAATGTTTTTAATTTTTGTGAACCGCCCAGAGAGCTCCGGCTATTAGGCGGTATAGAAATGTGATAAATAAATAAATAAATAAAATACCACCCCCATAGCCAGGGCTCTCTGGACGGTTTACAGAAATTCTTTAAAGCACTTTATAACAGTTTTGACAACTGTTGGGGCCCTGGACTCACTCCACATACCCTTTCCAAAACGTTTTCAAAGTGCCTTAAAGTGCTTTAAAGCAGTAGTGTAAATAATGATGTGGTTTTTTAAAAAAGTGTTGTGTTGCGCTGGATGAAGGAATAGTTTATTTTGTTAGTTCTGAACCTAGAGTCAGTTGGCTTCGTTGGATGATCTCAGGGTCTAGTATTATCAGGACAGAGATGAGACTCCATATGTTGCATATGAGTAGGGTGACCATATGAAAAGGAGGACAGGGCTCCTGTATCTTTAACAGTTGCATAGAAAAGGGAATTTCAGCAGGTGTCATTTGTATATATGGGGAACCTGGGGAAATTCCCTCTTCAGCACCACAGTTAAAGCTGCCCTCTTTTAAATCTGCTCACTCTAGTATAGCTCCTGCAGGTTCTCCATATATACAAATGACACCTGCTGAAATTCCCTTTTCAATGCCACTGAAAAGGAGCCCTGTCCTCCTTTCCAGATGGTCACCCTACATATGAGCAGCACTGAGAAACTGGCTACTTTCTGCTGGCAGTGGTTGATTCACAGCTGAATGGACTTTGGGCACTGAGGTGGTTATTTCTCTTTCTCTCTGTGTTAGGACTCAGAGTCATCCATTGAAGTGGATTGCAAAGACATTCAATCACAAACTAACACCATTTATGTCTTTATGCAATGTGTAATGGACATGTGGATGTGGGAGCTGCTAGCTTATGGCCCCGTTCAGAAGACACTTTAAACTATGGCTTTAACTATGGTGGTTAAGCCAGAAAGCTGGGCTGTGTTCACAAGGCACCTTAAACCATGGCTTTAACCGTGTTTTAAAAAGGCAAAAAACCTTATTCACCATGGTTAAAGCCATGGTTTAAGGTGTCTTCTGGACACAGCCCAGCTTTCTGGCTTAACCACCGTGGTGAAAGCCATGTTTTAAGGTGTCTTCTGAACAGGGCCTATGTGGCTTTAAAAAGTATTAGAGATACCCATAGAATCAGGGTTCTCCTCCTGTTCTCCATACATTGTTTGCTCCAGCCCTTTCGAATAGGAGCATGGAATAAGCTAAATGGAACCTCTACGTGCCAGATTCCGTGGACAAATGGGGTGAACCTATATCACCTTCATGCCCTGCCTTGAATTTCCCAGAGGTACCTGCTGCACCTGCCCGAGTTTGTGGAGTGGCTCTCCAGCTTTCTAAAAGATGCAATAGATGAACGGCAGCCACAATTTGTGTAAAAATCTGGGGGAAGCACAGCCATCACTGGCATATTCTACACCGTTTGTGGTGCTGCAGACTCCGGAGGTCAAGGTTCTTTGGCATCCAGCCTCATTTGAGTCCATGCCGGATTTCTCCAGCATTCCTACCTCCGACTCCTCCTTTGTCTTCAACAGTCCTCAGCACCCATCCCCCCCCACATCCATTCCACTCTGAGCCAAGATTATTTACTTGCTTCATTGCCTTTTGAGGGGCTTTCCCCATCTGATAAGATGTGAAGGAGACGGACGGAACCTGCCAAGAGTTTCCACAACTCTACTCTTTCTGACGTGACAGAAACAAATTGTCTGTGAATGGCACCCATGGCAGCCTTTTGCATAAGACATGAGCACCCACTCAGTGTCCTCTCCTCAACTTAAGGCCTGCAGATGGTTGTCATGGCAACCGAGCCACAGCTAAAGTTCTGCATGGCGTACAGCTTCTTCTTTGGCTGTAGTGTTCATATTCCTGTTGCTATGGCTGCTGTTTCTACTACTACTACAGCCACTACTGATTCATTTAGTGCTGACAGCATAAAAATGCAAGTTGCTGCTCCAAGGAGCTTACAATCTAAAATTTGATCCCAGTGATGCAATAGAGGAAAGGGGCAGAGGAAGAATATGCATTTATTCCAGTTCCATATACTTAAGTTGATCATGGGCTATGGGGACTATGGCCGTTTCTACACCTACCTTTTTTTCCAGGGATCATCCCGGGATCATCCCTGTGCATGCAAATGACACACAGGGGATCCCGGGAGCAGGCAGGGACGATCCCTCCATTTTACTGGGATAATCATTAGGTGTAGAAAGAGCCTGTGTCAAAAGTTCCATAGAAAAGGTGGGTTTTGAGGGGAGATATTCAAGATGCCTTTATCACCAACTTTCTACCAGCCATTGTACAGATCAACAGTAATGTATCACTTTAGCATGGCTCAAATTGAACTTCTGTTGGAATGAGGACTCCAATGAAGTGTAATGGTTTCTTACTACAGGCACCTGGCATTGCCTAGCTGGCAATTAAATGTGTGCACACATTCATGTCCTGATTCACCTGCCACTGTGAACCACAAAGGGTCCTGCACTGGCCTCCTTTATAAGGAGAACCCCAGTTAGGGTGACCATATTTGGGAAACCAAAAAAAGAGGACACCTAGTGTGTGTGGGGGGGAAGCAGCTTTCTGAGTCCTGCAGAAAGTATGTTATTCCCCCGCCACCTTAAAGAACCCGATTGGAGTGGAGGAGGGGAAAAGATTTCATTCTGCACCACCACCATCCACTCCAATTGGGGCCTTTTCTATAATGTCCACGAATGACCCACTTTCCCCTTTAAGACCTCACTTGGAGCTTGGGGTGGGGGAATGATGTGCCTCAAGAAAGCATGTCATTCCCTCCTGCCATGCTAATGGCAGCCTTAAAGGGGAAGGTGTGTCATTCCAGGACATTATTGAAAATTAAAGAAAATCCCCCCTGACACTATGGAGAGAACAAAAACCAGGACAAATCCGGGGAAATCCTGACAGTTGGTCACCCTACCCCCAGTAGCATTTTGGAGGGCCCAGTGGTGGCTGTGCCCACCCGAACTGGTAGGGTGGAGAGTAGGGTCACCAGAGGTGGAGCCAAAGGGTCACAAGAGAGCAAAGTATTGAACCTGAAGCAAAGGGGCAGGGAGAATTGATACAGTCACACAAAATCGTCATCATCATCGTCATCATCTATTGTAAAGGGAGTCACAGAGAGAGACAGAGAGAAACAGAGAGCGAGAGCAAGCATGCTGGCAAAACTGAGTGAGCAAGGGATGAGATAATACTAATATCATCAGAGCTACACAGAAAAGCAGTGCTTGGAACCTGGCAGCAAGTTCTGAGACTCTCCAAAATCCAACGCTTGCATGTCCACCACAAAGCATTCTCAAACTCCTCCTCTCTGCATGTCTTTTTAACTAACTGAAGCTCAATTCAGACAACACAGAGGTGGTCCTGGTTAGCCAAAAGGTACCCCAGGAAATAGGGGTGAAACCTGTGCTGGATGAGGTTACACTCTCCCTAAAGACTCAGGTTCACAGTTCGGGTGTACTCCTGGAATCAGTTCTGAACCAGGATGCCCAGGTTTTGGTGAGGCTCATGAGCTGAGGCTCATGAATCAACTGCACCCATCCTAAAGATGGCTGGTCTGGCCATGGTCATGAGCACCTTAGTTGCATGCTGCTTGGACTACTGCAATGTGCTCTTTGTGGGGCTGCCTTTGATAACTGTTCAGAAACGTCAGCTGGTCCAGAATGCTGCAGCACATGACTCACTCATTACAACAGCCTTGTGCCTACTGTTCTGCTTCCAGGCAAAATTCAGTAGGCTGTTCAGAGCTCTATATGGCAGGTCCAGGCTACTTGAAAGACCACCTTATCTCATATGAGCCTGCCTGGGTTTTAAGATCTTCAGAGAAGGCCCTTCTCTCAATCCTACCACCATTAGAGGCACATCTGGTGGAGATGTAAGAGAGGACCTTCTCGACGGCCGCTCCCTGGCTCTGGAATTCCCTAACGAGGGAGGTTAGGTTGGCCCCCTCTCTGTTGTTCTTCCGCTAGCAGGCAAAGACATTTTTATTCAGACAGGCCTTTGACGCGTATGCTGGATTGTTGCTGAAAGGTTTTTTAATGGGTTAGGTGCTGTGCTTTTATTGCTGTGTTTTTACTTGGGTTTTAATGGATCTGTTTCATCTAATGTTTCCATTAAGATTTTGTTTTTAACTTGTATTTATTATTGCTAGCAGCCTTGAGCACCATTTTTGGCAGAAAGGTAGCATATAATATTTTTTTATTAATATATGTATTTTATTTATTTAACTGGAGACACCAGCGACTGAACCTGGGATCTTCAGCATGAACAGCCTGTGATCTACCGCTACATTAATCCTTGGCTTCTATTTGTCCCCCACTCCCCATTAAGCTGAAGCCTGTTCTGAGTAGGGGTGTGCCCCACTCCGTTTCGGATCCCCGAATCTGAAACAGAGTGGGCTAATCCGGACCTCCTAAACCTGGTTCTAGAGCGGATCGGGGGAGGTTCAGATCGACTCGAAGCGGTTTGGAATGGTCTGAATCGATTCCGACTATTCCCAAAGGTCAGAGCTAGGTAAGTGGGGAGAGGGGCTTACCTGGCTCCCCAGTCCGCCACCTCCGTGGTCTGTGTGGCAACAGCGGTGGAGCCAGGTAAGTGGGGAAGGGGGGAGGGGGGCTTACCTGGCTCCATCGTCTGCCGTCGCATGGTCCGCGTGGCGTTGGATGGCGGAGCCAGGTAAGGGGGGACATATTTGGATGCCATTTTGTCCCCTCTTCCCCACTTATCTGCCTCCGTAGTCCACCGTAGAGGCAAGTAAGTGGGCAATGTTGGATCCTGGAATGTATCTTGGTTATGTTTTCCATTGCTTTGTTAATTGCTGAGGATCTGGAAGAACAGAGGACTCAGCAGAAACTTAAAGGTCAACTCTACACCTGGACATTGAGTGTCATAATTGAATAATTGTCTAACTGATTGTCTTCAATTAAGGGTTGCAAGGAGTTGCATCATTGTACAGGTTGTCTATAAAAGTAAATGTGTTTTCCTGTTCACTTTACTTCCATGTCCCTTACCCAACTTGATGTGAGCTGTATTGACTGACCGTTTGTAAGTATTTGTATCTGTACTGCCCTAACTAAATTATATATTTATTTGCCAGTAAAAGGTTTATTTTAACCTACATAAATCTCTGTCTTAATTCACGTCTTTGCTGACTTGGCTGAGAACCGCTGTAATCTCTGCTAGTCTCTGGAAGGCCCAGACAGAGACTTAACACAAAAGGTTATGTGCCAGAAACCCAGTGTGTGCCATAACTAATCAGCTTCTAAAGCCATAACTCAACAGGGAAGGGGGGACAAAATGGTGTCTGAATATTGATCTGGACCTCCGGATCTTGCTTTGGTTCTGGAGTGAGTTGGGGGGTTCCAGATTGACCCAAACTGGTTTGGGCCTGATCTGGAAGGTTCGGATCAGGTTCTGAAGTGGTTGGGGGGGGGGGGCGGGGCGTGCACAGCCCTAGTTCTGAGCTGGTGTGACAACCCACACATGAATGGCAGCCAACCCTCCAACGTCACTTTGATATTTTTTAGCCTGCCCTAACCTAGGCGTACACAGTTCCTTCTTTCATGCTCCCATTTTATCAGTTCCATTTTTTTTAAAAAAAATGTTGTTATCAACTGTTCATCAGATTTTGTATGTTCGAAGGCCAAGAAAAAAGTTAAAATCAAAACCAGACAACCAGTAGATTTAAAAACATCTAGACATTTGCTTAGGGATGTCCGTCACTGGGAAAAACTGTCCTTTTTTTTGGCATAATGGAATTCCGTGGCATGTATGATTTGCTTTGCCTTTGCAAGCTCAGCTGTGAGCTGTTCCCTGAACTAGGGATACTGGGAAATATGCGACTGATTAAAATGAGTTTGGATTTCTAAGAATCCAATTTGCAGAATCTGTTGTGGACTGGTCTCCCCAGGCCATGCAGAGTCCATGGACTTCTGGATTATTTATTTATTTATTTATTTATTTATTTATTTATTTATTTTACTTCCCCAAAATTTATGCAAATTCTTTCACAGGAAAATACACATGTTTCTGCTGAGATTTACCATACTGGAAAATATACGTGGGAAAACGTTCAATAGAATGGGGGACAATATGAGAAATATTACGTACTTACATAAATTATGTAACCTATGGAATGATTTGCGTATTTTCCCGCAAACAGAGAAAACAATAATAATGAACCTATTTGTGAACGGACGCTGGAACGAATGACACTGCACAATTCATGACACACATGTGGGACAAAGTTCACAAAATCTGGACATCCCTGTCCCAAATTCCAGGAACTTCTTGCACATTTTTAAAGGATCTGCAATTTGCGCAAATTCAGCTGAAATTTGTTTCTGCATAATTTGTGCAAACTAGGCTGGAATTTGTGAACTTTGCTCAGGAATTTGCACAAATTGTGGAAGCTCCCCCCCTCCCACATGTGCAAAATTCCTGGAAAATCCATAAAGTGGCACAACTCAGTACGGACTGAGTCCGTGGCTGCAGCTGGAACCAAAACCAAGTCCGGGATGGCCAAGCCATCCTTGAATTCCATCCCAGAAACAGATTTCTCTGACATCCCTACATCAATCAATGGAATCAATAGCATTATGCTTAATCAAATACACTGGCAACTTTATTTCAGCCGTAAAAGGGGATCCTAGAATCCTAGAATAGTAGAGTTGGAAGGGGCCTATAAGGCCATCAAGTCCAACCCCCTGCTCAATGAAGGAATCCACCCTAAAGCATCCCTGACAGATGATTGTCCAGCTGCCTCTTGAAGGCCTCTAGTGTGGGAGGGCCCATGACCTCCCTAGGCAATTGGTTCCATTGTCGTACTGCTCTAACAGTCAGGAAGTTTTTCCTGAAGTCCAGCCAGAATCTGGCTTCCTATGCAGGTCTAGACAGAAAAACAACAACAACACCCTATGACCCCCAGCGTGCTGTCTAAATGTGCATAGGACTGTGCCTTTAAAATTATGTATTTCATTGTTGTAAGCTACCTTGTGAGGGCCTCTACTCTGAAAGGCGGCCAAGGAATGTTTTAACTCAATCAATCAAATATTAAAAAAGAGAGAGGAAAATCTGTCTTTTTAATCCTATTTAATCCTTACAGCAACCCTGTGAGGCAGGCTAGGCTCAGAGGTTATCACTAGCCTGAGATGAAGGTATTTGTTAAATTCATGTCCCTACTTTTCCACCAAATGGTGCTCCAGACAGCAGTAACACAAAGAAATTCAATAACATGTAGTACAATACAGGAAAAGAGCAATAAAGTCTAAGTATAAAATAAATTAATAAATTAATAATAATACATTTATTTCTTACCCTCCTCTCCAATTTGATCGAGGTGCGGAAGAGCAGTAAGTATAAAATAAATAAAATAATTAATAAAAAGATAGTATACACTGTTAAAACATCCTAAAAAAAAATCCTAAAAGCTTCCTAAAATTCCACTGGATAGGCCTGCTGGAAGAGATCAGTCTTTATGGCTTTCTTAAATGCAAAAAGACTGTTAAGTTGATGAGTCTCCTCCAGCAGGCCATTCCACAGTCTGGGAGCAGCAGAAGAGAAGGTCCTCTGGGTAATGGTTGTCAGCCTAATCTTGGTAGACTGAAGTAGATTCTTCCCAGAGGACCTGAGTTTGTGGGTCGGATTGTATGGGAGAAGGCGATCCCGCAGGTAACCTGGACCCAAACCATGTAGGGCTTTAAAGATGATAACCAACACTTTATACTTCACCCGGAAACCAATTGGCAGCCAGTGAAGAGATTTTAAAACTGGTGTAATGTGGTCCCCCCTAGGCCAGCCTGGCAGGTCACCCGACCAACTGGTGGGATTGAGTGGGAATATGGACCTGGATCTCTTTATTTATTTATTTATTTACTTATTTTATTATTGCATTTATATCCCACCTTTTTTCCTCCAAGGAACCCAAGGCGGCATACATAATCCTCCTCCTCTCCATGTTATCCTCACAACAACAACCCTGTGAGGTAGGCTGGGCAGAGAGTCTGTAACTGGTCCAAAGTCACCCAGTGGGTTCCCATGGCCGAGTGGGGACTAGAATTTAGGATTTCCTGACTCCTAGTCCAACACCTTAGCCACTACACCACACTGGTTCTCGCTTTCATTCTAAGCTGACACCCTAACCACTATACCGCATTTCTTCTGATGGGGAAGGGGAGGTTGGAATTGCTGAGTCATGGCTGTGGGGGGTAGGGCCTGTAGAGCTGGGTTAGCAATGACCAGTCACCCAAAGCGATTCACAGCCCCCCAAAAACAATGCGAAGGGCGAGGTGGGGGAGGAAACGTGAAAAGGACGGAAAGCGAAAGACACGAGAGCGAAGCTCCCCGGCTGTTCCTCTCTCTTGGTTCCAGCTGCTGTGCCTTTCCAACGTCCTTGACCCTTTTGTGGGGGAGGTCAGTATCTCATCTGTATTGCTCACTACAGAAAGCCAGTGACGGCTCTCAATGCATCACAGCCGCAGTCATGCTGGAGCGCCCGTGTCATTTCAATTCATCTTTCTCCAAACGCTCCTTGTCACAGCCTGAGACTCTGACTGGGGGAGGTGGCGGTGGGGGGGGCAAAGGCAGAGAAAGGGGAGCAAGGGAGAGGGAGGGAGGGAGGCAGGCAGGAAGAGAGAGGGAGACAGACCAAGAGAAAAACCAAACCCAACGCATGAGAAAAGCAAGGGCATAGAGGAGAACAGACGTGGAAAGCAGGTAAATGCTTTCTTAATTCCACAACCTGAGGCACTTGACATCTACCCTAGTGCTGTGCTGAATCCTGCCCCCTTATTTTCGGGAACTTTTTCTCTCCCTGAGAAAGAGGCCTTGTGTTTTCTGCCTCTTTTGCAGGGAGGGTGAGAATCCTGGAGAATTTTCTCCTTGAGGAGTGGGGACAGCATTTCTACATACCTTTTAAAAGTGTACCTGATTGTTTAGGGGGTCTTTCTTCTATTTGTTTTTAAAAAACACCCCTGGCAGTTGGAGGAGCCTAGCAGTTCTTCCTGAATGCCTATTGGAGACCATGTGACCTCACCCTCTCTAATAGGCTTTCAGGAAGAACTCCTGGGTTGCTGCAACTGTTTTTTATTTTTAAAATAAAAAATAGAAAGATGAGCGCTCAAAACATCCTACACTTAAAAAGGTAGGTAGAAACCCTGTCCCTCACCCCAAGGAGAAAATGTTCATTCCTCCCTGCCTCGCCCCAAATGCCAAACATGGAATAATAAAAAATTTCAGCACAGTACTAATCTACCCTAGGTTAATTGGTAAATTCATTATTGGGTTAATTTCTGTCTGCCAGGGGTGTAGAACCCAAAGCACATGGGCCAAATCTGGTTCTCCAGATGGCCATGCACCACCCCCTGGCCTCATTCCCTTCTCCCTGATGGCTGATTATTCAATGTCTTCCTGGTTTTGTGTAGTTGTTAGGGTGATCATATGAAAAGGAGGACCAGGCTCCTGTATCTTTGAGACTTGTATAGAAAAGGGAATTTTAGCAGGTGTCATTTGTATGCATGCAGCACCTGGTGAAATCCCCTCTTCATCACAACAGTGAAAGCTGCAGGAGCCCTGCCCTCTTTTGTATCTGGTCACTCTAATATATCTCCTGCACCTTTCACTGTTGTGATGAAGAGGGAATTTCACCAGGTGCTGCATGTATACAGATGACACCTGCTGAAATTCCCTTTTCTATATGACTGTTAAAGATACTTTCCTCTTTTCCATAAATTTGCAAAATTGCACAATTTTCATACACATTTCCCAAACATATGCATGTTTGGAACGTATACTTTGGGCAGCTGGGGGGCGGCAGGGTGGGTGGGAACAGAGCACATTGTCAGTTTGTAACTGTTTGGGGGCATCACAAGCTTAGACATGTATGGACATCATCTGCAGGTTGTGATATGGTCCATGTTAGTTTCTGGAAGGAGTGAAAATCTGGAGAAAATCTGGTCAGGTAAAAAAAAAATTGGTCAAGGGTTTTCCAAACCATTACAAACATTATTCATGTTGAAGTAGAAACTGATCCAGCACTGGCTCTACTTTCTTTTTTTAGGAATGCCAATAGAAACATTATTCCCAAAGCCTTGGTTACCCACTTTCTAGTTGCAGCCAGGTGGGAAATTGCCCACTTCTGGAAAAGCAACAGACCTTTTGACCATCAACGCTGGTTTGATAAGATTTGGAAACTAGCTTTAAATGATAAGTTGACTCAACATAGCAGGTTAGCAAGAGGGGAAATCACACCAGGCACATTTTTGGAAAACTGGTTGGACTTTTTCTCATTTATTAATATGAATTCTGGTGAACCTAGACCTCCAGTGACTCAGGAATCCTTTTGGGCAGAGGTTCTAACTTAACCTGCATCTTTTTCTGTACCAGAAAGTATAGATTTGTTTAAGATTTCTATATTTACTAAGTGCTTATTCAAGGTATGAACACCCATGCTTTTTTTATAGTGGTGCTGTGGGAACATTTGTATTGTTGTTGAGTGTTTTCTTTTACTCTGTGTGTTTATTGTATTTGTCCTTACTTGAAAATCAATAAAAATAGTATTAAAAAAATATGAATTTCTCATGCAATTCTACTTGTGAGCTTCTCTTTGAAATGCACCCTTCTTTCAGGGATAACTTCCAACTCTTAAGAGCAAAACATGGCCCAGAAGTATCTTCACAGGGAAGAACTCTGGGTGAGTTCAGGGCTTCTGTTCAAATCCACTGTGCTGCCTTCACTTTGGGTGCCAAGCTACGGAAGATAGCGCTACAAAAAGAGACCCATCAATGTTCAGGGCAAAGGCCCATCTCACTGGCCAGCTCCCATCCTCATTGCAAAGAGGAGCCAGTTGGCTGGAAACTTTTGGCAGTCTTTGTTGCACTAGATTCCTGCTGAGAAACTCAACGTCTTCCATCGTAGGGTCTTTTCTTCCCATTTCCCACTGAGATGCGTCTGTTTGTTCGGTTTCCATGCAGGCTCTCCAGAAAAAAGAAATCTCTCAGAAGCACAAAGCAGGAGGAACAACAACATCTGCTGGGATACAAATGAGTCCGAGCAAAGCCCACTTCAGAATATGTGTTGAATGCCCCATGCTTTTTGAGGGGAGGGTGTGGGCAGCGATCCCTGGCACTCCCTGCTGGCATCACAAAATCCCCTCCGGGGAAGACACCGAGGCCTCACGGCTGTTGTAAAGCCCTCTCAGAAGTCACTGCCATTGCCAAAAGGGAAGCCAGGGCCGAATTCAAGCACATGGCCAGTGACCCAAAGACAGCCTTCTCCAATTTGGCATCTGGCAGAGATGTCAGACTACAACTCCCATAATCCTCAGGCAGAGGTCTGGATTGCACCCCAAAAGACAAACACTTGGAAAATGGCATTGTGAAATGTTTAGCTAGGGCGACCATATGAAAAGGAGGTCACCCTAGCTAAACAGTTGCAAAGAAAAGGGAATTTCAGCAGGTGTCATTTGTATATATGGAGAACCTGGTGAAATTCCCTCTTCATCACACCAGTTAAAGTGCAGGAGCTATAGTAGAGTGACCAGATTTAAAAGAGGGCAGGGCACCTGCAGCTTTAACTGTTGTGATGAAGAGGAAATTTCACCAGGTTCTCCATATATACAAATGACACCTGCTGAAATTCCCTTTTCAATACAACTGTTAAAGATACAGGAGCCCTGTCCTCCTTTTCATATGGTCACCCTAGTTTAGCCCTCCTTTTCCCCAAAGAACCAAGGAGAACCAACATGCTTGGTTCTTCCCACAACCCTAAAATGATCAAGGGGCTGGAGCATCTCCCCTGTGAGAAACAGTTACAACAGCTGGGCTTGTTTAGCTTGGAGAACAGGAGGTTAAGGGGAACATGATAGAGGTGTACAAGATTATGCATGGTGCAGAGAATGTGAATAGGGAGACATTTTTCTCCCTCTCCCATAATACTAGAACCCAATGGAGTCATCGCATGAAGCTGATGGGTGGGTGATTCAGGACCCATAAAAGGAAGGACTTCTTCACACAGCGCAGAGTTAATTAATTTTACTTTATATTATCCATTTTAACCGATTTAACTTATTTATTTTAGCTTATCTTTTTACTTGTTTTTATTAAGTCGAATTGTGATGGCTTATCGCTTCTAGCCATAAAGATTTCATTCATTCAAACTGTGGAATTTGCTACCACAAGATGTGGTGATGGCCGCCAATTTGGATGGCTTTAAAAAGGGGTCAGATAAATACCTGAATGAGATGTCTATCGATGGCTAATAGCCCTGATGGGTATGTGCTACCTCCAGTATCAGAGGCAATAAGCCTACATACACCAATTGCTGGGGAACATGGGTGGGAGGATGTTGTTGCACTACGTCCTGCTTGTTGGTCCCTGGTCGACAGCTGGTTGGCTACTATGTGAACAGAGTTCTGGACTAGATGGACCCTTGCTCTGATCCAGCCTGGCTCTTCTTATGTTCTTGTGAATGCATTTTATGAACAAGCCTGTGAAGTAGGTTGGGGTGTGTGTGAGAGAGAGACTGGGCAAGAGAACTTTGGGGCTGAGAGGGGATTTGATGCTGGCTCTCCCTAACAGTTACAAGATGGGGGATACTTGGCTCAGCAAAACTACAAATGAGAAGGATCTTGGAATTGTAGATCGCAAGCTGAATATGAGCCAACAGTGCGATATGGCTGCAAGAAAGGCCAATGCTGTTTTGGGCTGCCAAATTAATAGAGCTTCCAAATCACATGAGGTACCGGTTCCTCTCTATTCGGCCCTGGTTAGGCCTCATCTAGAGTATTGCGTCCAGTTCTGGGCTCCACAATTCAAGAAGGATGCAGACAAGCTGGAGCGTGTTCAGAGGAGGGCAACCAGGATGATCAGGGGTCTGGAAACAAAGGCCTATGAAGAGAGACTGAAAGAACTGGGCATGTTTAGCCTGGAGAAGAGAAGATTGAGGGGAGACATGATAGCACTCTTCAAATACTTAAAAGGTTGTCACACAGAGGAGGGCCAGGATCTCTTCTCGATCCTCCCAGAGTGCAGGACGCAGAATAACGGGCTCAAGTTAAAGGAAGCCAGATTCTGGCTGGACATCAGGAAAAACTTCCTGACTGTTAGAGCAGTACAACAATGGAACCAGTTACCTAGGGAGGTTGTGGGCTCTCCCACACTAGAGGCCTTCAAGAGGCAGCTGGACAACCATCTGTCAGGGATACTTTAGGGTGGATTCCTGCATTGAGCAGGGGGTTGGACTCGATGGCCTTGTAGGCCCCTTCCAACTCTGCTATTCTATCGGATACTCTTCCACACTGGCCCGGAACCTGTGGCTCAAATGCACAGGGACATACAGTTTCCCTACTGTTTCACCCCAACCCCAACCAGCTATCCAGAAAGCCCATCTTCTGAATGTGTCTGATTTGCAAAGACATCATGAACTCCAACCTTTTACTTAAAAGAGGGGAGAAAAACCATATTTCTCATACCAAAGGAATATTTAGGGTAGAAATTCTTTCATCCCAAGGGCCAAATTCAATTTTGTAGAAGCTCGTGGGAGCTGCATTCCAGTGGTGGGTGGAGCTTAAGGTAAAAGAGGGTGGCGCCGAAATACAAAAATAAAATACTAGCATATTGTACCTTAACTGAGGCTTAGGGCAGGGATTTTGACCTTTTAGAATGGGGCCCTTCTTATTTATTTATTTATTTGTTTGTTTGTTTGTTTCATAAACCACCCCATAGCCAAAGCTCTCTGGGCAGTTTACAAAAGTTAAAACCAATGATCATTAGAGACAAATATACAAACATTTAAAAGAACAAAAGCTATTCTGGGGTGAGTTAATAACTCAGCAGATGTTGTTACCTGCCTGGGAGAAGAGAAAAGTCTTAACCTGGCCCCGAAAAGATAACAATGTTGGTGCCAGGGGAGCCTTGTTGGGGAGATCATCCCATAATTGGGTGGGGGCACTACTAAAAAGGCCCTCCTCCTTGTTGCCATCCTCCGAGCTTCCCTCAGAGTAGGCACTTGGAGGAGGACCTTAGATGTTGAGCGTAGTGTACAGGTGGGTTCATGTTGGGAGAAGCGTGATGACCTTGTATCTTATTATTATTATTATTATTATTATTATTATTATTATTATTATTTATTTATTTATATAGCACCATCAATGTACATGGTGCTGTACAGAGTAAAACAATAAATAGCAAGACCCTGCCGCATAGGCTTTCATTCTAATAAAATCATAATAAAACAATAAGGAGGGGAAGAGAATGCACCAAACAGGCAGTATAAAAGTCAGAACAAAATCAAGTTTTAAAAGCTTTAGGAAAAAGAAAAGTTTTTAGCTGAGCTTTAAAAGCTGCGATTGAACTTGTAGTTCTCAAATGTTCTGGAAGAGCGTTCCAGGCATAAGGGGCAGCGGAAGAAAATGGACGAAGCCGAGCAAGGGAAGTAGAGACCCTTGGGCAGGTGAGAAACATGGCATTAGTGGAGCGAAGAGCATGAGCAGGGCAATAGTGTGAGATGAGAGAGGAAAGATAGGAAGGAGCTAGACAGTGAAAAGCTTTGTAGGTCAACAGGAGAAGTTTATATTGGATTCTGGAGTGAATTGGAAGCCAATGAAGAGATTTCAGAAGTGGAGTAACATGGTCAGAGCGGCGAGCCAAGAAGATGATCTTAGCAGCAGAGTGGTGAACAGAAACCAACGGACTGATGTGAGAAGAAGGAAGGCCAGGGAGAGAGAGCAAAAGTCTGAGGACTAGCAGCTTGAGCTAGAATATATATATATATATATATATATATATATATATATATATATATATATATATAAAATTATGCGAGGCAGACTTGACACAAAAGGCAAAATCATGGACAGCAATTTACCAGAGAAAGAGATATATTGGAAAGTTTTGGTTGCCTCTTATTAACAGGTAATGATTGGAATGTATGCTGCAAATAATGATATCTAGGGAGGGAAGCATTCTATTATTTTTAATTATTTGTTTTTTAAAAAATAGGGGGCAGAGAAAATTTCCATCAGGGGCAACCAAACCACCCCAGTTACAGGCTTGAGGCAGGATGCTTCTATATACTAGTTGCTGGGGAACCTAGGTGGGAGGGTGCTGTTCCACTCATGTCCTGCTTGTGGGTTTCTCACACACAGCTGGCTGGCCACTGTGTGAATAGAATCCTGGACCAGTTGGACCCTTGGTCTGATCCAGCAGGGCTCTTTTTATGACGTACAGGATCAAGTATAAACAAATAGAATTCACAGAACAGCGTCTTTGGCATTCGTGTGTAATTGGCAGGGGGGGGGGGATGTGAGGCAGGGATACCTGGTGTGATATAATAAGGGCTGTGAAAGGTATAGAAGAGTGTGTATTTGCACACAGAATGTCACAGGCAGTGTACAGTGTTTGAGCTGTTACGTGCATGTCTCTTTCAGTGCTTTCTTTAATGGTTTGCTTCTACTTCCCAGTTCTTTCCAACTGCAGCAATTTCAAAGCTCCAAGCCCTTTCATCTTCCTCCTCCTCCTCCTCCTCCTCCTCCTCCTCCTCCTCCTCCTCCTCCTCCTCCTCCTCCTCTCTGAGCTCCAGAAGACGGTCCTGCCTGCTGTCCAATACGATATTGCTCCTGCAAGCAAACATAAATAAACACTGTGCAATCACCCCATATTTCCACCCTCCAGCCCAGAGCGGTGATGAATACACCAAGGCGACCCATTGTTCTGCCGGGCAGAGAATAACAGGTCTTCGATTTCTGGGCTCTGGTCATTAGTGCTTTCGCTGACATCCGGCTATATTTAGCCCCCGTTAAGAATGTCCTTTCTGAAAGCCTCACGCTGCAATGGAGCAGAATTGCAAAGCGGGTCTGTGCATTCTGATGCAATGAGTCATGTGGCTGGCTCGGGGCCCCTTAGCTAAGCTGTCAATAGTAGTGACCAAGGTCTGGCATTGATTTCTCTCTCTCTCACACACACACGCACGCACACACACACACACACTTGTGTGGTTTCATGGTTTCTTTCTTGTAAACCCACACTTCGTACCATCAGGACTTGCATTTGGACCAGACCTAAACCTCTGGAATCACAGGATGTCAACAAGGAATAAGAGGACCCCTAAATGCCCCAGGGCAGGGCCTGACAACACATGCAGAGATGTGGTGAAGTTAGGGCAGGGTCTGTGCGGATAGTTTTTGTCATTGTCCTGCACCACCTCCTCTGAATTCCCTGTTGTTGAATCTAAGCAGGGCTGAGTCTAGTGAGCAGCCACAGGGAGAGAGAAAGAGAGGCAGACAGAGAAACAGGGCTCATCTCCACCAAGCAGGATATTCCACTATGAAAGCAGTATATAAAAGGCAGGAGCCACACTACTGCATTATTATTATTATTATTATTATTATTATTATTATTATTATTATTATTAAAGCAGTATATAAACGGCAGGAGCCACACTACTGCATTATTATTATTATTATTAAAGCAGTATATAAAAGGCAGGAACCACACTACTGCATTATTATTATTATTATTATTATTATTATTATTATTATTATTGCATTTATATCCACTTTTTTTCCTCCAAGGAACCCAAGGCGGCATACATAATCCTCCTCCTCTCCATTTTATCCTCACAACAACAACCCTGTGAGGTAGGCTGGGCTGAGAGTCTGTGACTGGCCCAAAGTCACCCAGTGACTTCATATCGAGTCGCCAAAGTACTTTGCATCCTCAAACAGTTTTCAGATGAAAATAGCGGCAGGCTTGTAACACAGCGATCTTCCTTCATGCCAAAAATCCCCCACCAACCCCCGTGACATATTGGCGAAGGGTCCATTCTGTCCGCTGTGTCTTGCATTCAGTCACTCTGCAGCAGCCTGTCCCGCTGCGTTGATTTAAAAGCAGGCAGCGTTTGTTCTTCGGGTTAAAGATTTACTCGGAAAAACCAACTTGGGCTACAATGAGTTATCATGAGAGCAAACATCTACCTTAGCAGCTGCAGAGGGTGAAATGGCTGGCGGCATTCTGCGTGGTGCTTTAGTGTTCATGCGCATGGAGTCACAGGTATGACCGTTCCCAACGCAGCAAGATTTCATTGCTGGAGACCAGGGGAAGGGGCAAGCGTGTGCAAAATACGGCAAGATGTATGACGGGGTGGTTGAATCTGTGGGCCAGATCCGGTCCACCTTGGATTTTAGTCTGGCCATCTGGGGTCCCCTAGATGACCACATGCAATTTCCCCTGACCACTGATCATTTGGTAGTTTTCCAGCTTTTGCTGTTTTCCTCACCGTCCTGAAAGGTTAAAATGACTCTCCTAATGTGTCAGAAAGAGCTTTAAACTACAACATGGTGGTATTTTGGACCACACCCCTTTCTCCCTTTGGCCCCACCCTGCCCCTTGGCCCTGCCCCTTTCTCCCTTTGGCCCTGCCCACCATTGGAATATAGTCCCTAAAGCTACTCTGAAATGGATTTCAGCCTCCAGGGGGAAAGACGCTCAACATCCCTGATGAAGGAGTTTCAGAACTGAACCTACCTGTACACTACGTTCACCATCTAAGGTCCTCCTCCGGGTGCCTAGTCCGAGGGAAGCTCAGAGGATGGCAACAAGGGAGAGGGCCTTTTCAGTGGTGGCCCCCTCAATTATGGAACATTCTCCCTGATGAGGCTTGCCTGGTGCCAACATTGTTATCTTTTCGGCACCAGGTCAAGACTTTTCTCTTCTCCCAGGCATTTAACAGCATAGGCTGAGTTTTTATCTGACCCCAGAATAGTTGTTTTAAATGAATAATGTCTGCTGTTATGCTTTTTATGGTTTTTAAATGTTGTATATTGGTTTTTAATGTTCAAAGTTTTAATCTTTTTAAACCCTCTGGAGAGCTTCAACTCTGGGGTGGTATATAAATGGTGATGATGATGATGATGATGATGATAATAATAATAATAATAATAATAATAATAATAGCAGCCCAAAGAAGGCTTTAAAAACAAAGAAAGAAAGAAACAACAAAGAAAGAAACTAACAGCAGCAGTGGTGGTGGTGGGAAGGCATTTCACATCAATGCCATGGAAAGGGGCATTTCCAACCCTTTGAACTTATCCTAGTTCCTTGCCTGAAATTGCTGCCCTGTTCGTGAATGTAACATTTAACCCTTTTGCTGCTAATAGCAGCTTCAGAAAGTGTGAGCGTATGCGTGGATGACTTGGATCTGGGCTGTGGCAAAGGGTTAGACTTCTCTTCCCCCCCTGCGCTGTGGCCCCAATCCAAATTGCGCCATCCTGCAGCTGCTTTTTCCGAGAGAGGAAAAGGCATTGGGATGACACCAGCGGAGGGTGGTGGCTCTGATTTTGGTAGGGCTGTGAATCCATTTTGAGTTTCGAACAGAACCAGCCAGGGGTCAGCACCTTGGATAACTCCTCTGGTTGGTTCTGACTCAAACCCAAAATGGAGTCGCAGACCCGTCAAAATCAGAGCCCCCAGCCCTCACTGGATGATTCCCTGTGTGTTATGGCTCATTGGACCATTCACTATAACAATATACAAGGCTTCTGTCTCAAGGGCATGTAACAGGGAGCAAGCCCCATTGAACAGAGTGGGGTGTCGTTAGAGATGTGCAGATCAGCAAAATCTGGGCTCACCGATGTTCTACGAATAGCCTCTCCACCCACATTCTGACTCAAGTCCCTATCTGATTGCCAGCTTTGTTTTTATTTCTTTCCACACGAAAATCCATGCATAATCTCGTGCATATTTCTTCTGAAATGGATTACAGAAAGTTACAGGAAGCCAGATTCCAGCTGGACATCAGGAAAAACTTCCTGACTGTTAGAGTAGTATGACAAGGAATGAAATGCGATAACCCATCACAATTCGACATAATAAAAACAAGTAAAAAGATAAGCTAAAATAAAGGTTATATAGGTTAAAAGAGATAATATAAAGTAAAATTAAAATTATGAACACAATTGGAATCTAAAGATAAAAATCACATTAACATACATTAAGAACTAGTGAGTGGGGAACTAGATCAATGGAATCAATGGCTTAGGGAGGTGGTCTCTCTCTCCCACATGAAAGGCATTCAAGAGGCAGCTGGACAACCATCTGTCAGGGATGCTTTGGGGTGGATTCCTGCATGGAGCAGGGGGTTGGACTCGATGGTCTTGTAGGCCCCTTCCAACTCTGCTATTCTAGGATTCTATGAACATATGCATCAACAGTATGCCACTTTGAAATGTCTGCATTCATTTCCCATTGATTATAGCACATTTGTGCACATTTTCCAAGGGACACATTCCCCCCTCTCCACACTGTTCAAATGTACACATGCTGTGCACGGACCCCCCGCTCCGCCCTGCTCCCGAACCGCAAATTGCGGATCAGGTCTGCTCTGCCCTGCCTTGATCTGCCTAGAATTGGAGCTCCGCAGCAGCGGGGGTGGCACCAGGTAAGGCCCCCCTCCCTCCTCTCCCTCACCTGCTTCTGTCCGTGGTCCCACGGCTGCTTCAACTGAGCCCGAGGACTCAAACAGGAAGACCTGTCTTCCTGTTTGAGTCTTCGGGCTCAGTTGAAGCAGCCACGGGGCGGTGGATAAACGCAGGTAAGAGCCCCCTCCCCCTTGCCCCCTTACCTGGCTCTGCCGCTGATGCCGTATGGGCAGTGGCAGCAGGGCCAGGCAACCACCCCCTCCTTCCTCCCCCTTACCTGTGTCCGTTCGCAGTCCCGTGGAGTCCTTGGGCTCAGTTGAAGCAGCCACGGGGCCATGGACGGATGCAGGTAAGAGCCCCCTCCCCCTTGCCCCCTTACCTGGCTCTGCCGCTGATGCCGCACGGGCAGCGGTGGCAGCAGCAGGGCCAAGTAACCCCCCCTTACCTTTTTTGCAGAGCTCTGGATTGAGGCGAAGGATCCGCCTTCACCTCGATCCACTCCATGACGCTCCGCTGCTCCCCCAATCCTCTTCGCCTCCACCTTAAGGGGAGGCGAAGCACCCCAATCCGCTTCTGCTTCTCTGGTCTGAGGAGAAGTGGAGCACAGCCCTACAAGCTTGGAACTGAATAGTCCTCAACTACAGATAGCAACTGAGTCCATGTTTGGTCTGGGAGGTGCAAGCTGGGTAAATCCAGATCTGCAAGGAACCGAAATGAATTTCTCATACATCCCTAGTAAATGTTTGAAGGACTCCACTGTTAACAAGGCATCTCCAAAGGTGGAGCAGGACTTATTAGAGACATGGTGCAGCAGCAAAAAGCTACTAGAAAAATGGGACATTTGTAGCACATGTTCTTATCAGGATGCTCCCATTAGATCTATTTAACAGCATACTTAGTTATGATTTATGTATTATTATTATTAGCCCACTTTCAAGGGTAGAACCTTAAACATAGAAAACTCTACAAATAGACAATATATAAATATACTCTAAAATACTCTAAAAACAGAATTGCTCACTATCTGTGTACAGGTTACTGATGTGCAGTAAAAGTGACCTACCCTATTTCTTCGATTCTGAGATGCACTTTCCCCCCCATATAAACATCTCTAAAAATGGGGTGTGTCTTAGAATCGCAGGTGTGTCTTAGGTTCCCCCCCCTGTTGATAAATTAGTGTGCATCTTACAATCGATGGCGTCTTACAATCAAAGAAATACG
The DNA here is from genome assembly GCF_023053635.1 of Elgaria multicarinata webbii. Classification (NCBI taxonomy): domain Eukaryota; kingdom Metazoa; phylum Chordata; class Lepidosauria; order Squamata; family Anguidae; genus Elgaria; species Elgaria multicarinata. The sequence continues at coordinate 15,770,715 of NC_086188.1, read as the reverse complement.
GTAATACATTATGCTCACCAGCTAGGTCAGCATGGTTGCTTTCCATCTCACAGGAGATGGATCTAAAACAAAAGGTACTCATGTGCAGTGAAATTTGACCACTTCATTTATGGCATTTAGATATCACTTTTCAACCAAGGAGCTCAAGGCGATGTACATTCATTGTTCTACACCCCACCATTTTATCCTCACAACCACCCTACAAGGTACGTTATGTCTCCCCATCCTAGGTTAGGCTTCATGTAGAGTATTGCGTCCAGTTCTGGGCTCCACAATTCAAGAAGGACGCAGACAAGCTGGAGCGTGTTCAGAGGAGGGCAACCAGGATGATCAGGGGTCTGGAAACAAAGCCCTATTAAGAGAGGCTGAAAGAACTGGGCATGTTTAGCCTGGAGAAGAGGAGATTGAGGGGAGACATGAGAGCACTCTTCAAATACTTAAAAGGTTGTGACACAGAGGAAAGCCAGGATCTCTTCTTGATCCTCTCAGAGTGCAGGACACGGAATAATGGGCTCAAATTAAAGGAAGCCAGATTCCAGCTGGACATCAGGAAAAACTTCCTGACTGTTAGAGCAGTACGACAATGGAATCAGTTACCTAGGGAGGTTGTGGGCTCTCCCAAACTAGAGGCCTTCAAGAGGCAGCTGGACAACCATCTGTCAGGGATGCTTTAGGGTGGATTCCTGCATTGAGCAGGGGGTTGGACTCGTTGGCCTTGTAGGCTCCTTCCAGCTCTGCTATTCTATGATTCTATGATTCTATGATTCTAGTGTAGACCTAGCCCTGATATTCTGGATGTCGGTTGGTCTAGCCTAAGATAGTGCTTTAATAGGCATTTCTCTCTTCTGCTGCCCTGAATCAATCTCTCTCCCTCTCTCTCTCCCTCTCTCTCTCTCTCTCTCAACACACACACCAGCTGCCTATGGAAAACCCACAAGCAGGACATGAGTGCCACAGCTTCTGTTTGGATGCTACAACTGATACTGAGGAATGATCCTTTGTTGGGAGTGCTATAAGGTAACCCGTCCCTCCCATAACTCTTATTTGTGGCTGAGCAACAGCAGAAGGATCTTGCTGGGTGAGACCATACCAGGTCAGGTTATTTGTCCACCCAGCCCAGCATTCTCTACTCTGATTAGCAATCAAAGCTTTACTTTTTTCTTTTCTTTTTTTTTTTTTTTTAAAAATCAAGTTTCTAGATCTCATGGCTATGAAGATATGCTTGGAATGTGGGAAGCTGGTTTCTTCCAAGTCAGATATTTGTTTCTCTAGACCAAAACTGGCAACAGCTCTTAGCTCATCACCTGCTACCTGTTCCTTTCAAATGGAGATACTGAGGATTGAATCCGGGAGTTTTTACATGCAAAACAGGTGCAATATCACTGAGCCATTGTTTCTCCCCAGAATGGTTTTTCTCTTCAGTCAATGCATGCGTGCATCAGAGCAGTCACCCACGGGATGGAATGACTCTTCTGAGTTTTGTACCAGGCCAGACTGTTTCCCCATCTATCGTTAGCTCTTCTGACTGGCAGCAGGCCTCCTCATTCTCAGGTACAGCAGGCTCTTTTCCATCACCTGCTAATGGATCCGTTATACTGGAAATGCCAGGAATTGCTTTCTGCACATGGAACATGTGCGTGACTGTTAGGGATGTACCGATTTGGTTAAATCCATTCCATTTCTCTTCCGCAGATTCTTAAGGTAGCTTTCGTTCCATCATCCAATCCTTGACAGAACCAGACATTAGTTAGGGATGTACAAGGATTCCATTCCACTTGCGCTAATGCACCTTTGCACAACGTACACTTCCCAATGCGCATTAATGCACGTGTTCATTAGTTGAAATGTGCATTAGTGCAAATCTCCCCCCCCCCCCCCGGATGTTAGAAAAGAATGGTCCACAACTCCATGGAATCCATGCAACTCAGGGGAAAAAAGGTCTGCTGCAAAATGTGCGGGGTGGATTCATAGAAATCTGAATTCATTTGAATCCATTCTAGATTTCTAGCCACCACTGAGCTATGATCCTCCCACAATGCTCATTTTCTCTGATCACCTAACCCAGTTTCCTGTTTCCAGTAACGGCCAACTATTTGCCTTTGGCTGGTTTGGGAGACAGATTTGAATGTACAAATAGGACAACAGAGCTTGGAGGGACTATGGAAACAAAGAGCGTTGAGAAATATGTCAGTAAGAATAAAAGAGAATTACTTTAAAATTATATGGAGGTGGTACCTAACCCCGGTTAGATTAAACAAGATAAATAATCAGCAGTCAGCAAATTGTTGGAGAGGATGTGGGGGAAAAGGAACATATTTACATATGTGGTGGGAATGCAAATATGTACAAAAATTGTGGAAGATGGTGTTTTTGGAGATTGAAGAAATTGTGGGAATGAAGATAGAACGAACACCAAAAGCTGCATTACTGTCACTATTTGAAGATTTAAAATGTAAAAAAGAAATTAAAGAATTGATAACGAATTTGCTGACTGCAGCAAGATTGATTGTAGCTAGGAACTGGAAGATTCAAGGGGAATATTCTATTGAAGAATGGTACAAAGAAGTATGGGATATAGCTATTAACGATAAATTGACTTGTAATATTAAATGAAGAAGAGGTTTAGCTAAAACAAATGATTTTGAAGGAATTTGGAAACAGTTCCTAACATTTGTGTTTTCTAAGGGAAGTGGGAAACCGCCAGCAGAAGAAAGTATGAGATTTTGGAATCAGGAATGAGATCCCGAGGTGGGGGGTGCACTTATATGTTAAGTTTGATTATGTTATTCAGATATGATATTATGTATTCAACATTTATTCAACATTTATGTAGTATGTTGTTTTCTTTAATGGTAATGTTGTATGTTTAAGTATTGTAGGAAAAAAAACCCTATTTGCCTTTGGGATCCTTCCAAGAAGCATCAACTCCCACCCTTCACCCCTATGATGAACCACACCTTGGTTCCCATTGTGTACTGACAGGGTAACTTGAAAATGACCCTGCTAAAGCCCCTCAATTTAATGTGAATAAATTGCTCAAACTCACTCCTGACACTTTCCCTCTAGCCCCACCAACATCAAGATACAGAGATCTCCAAGGCTGTCCTGACTTCCTGAAACACAGACTTGGAGACACACATTGTTTAATCTATTTACCATTGAAAGCCCTCTGACCAGGGATTTGTGAAGGGTCAGGATTCCTCTTTCTCCTTGAGGTGCTTATCAAGGAACAGGATGCAACATTTTGTACCGGTCCTAGGCCGCCAAAATATGGCATTGTTTATGTAAGAATGGATTTCTGTTTTGGAACATGTGTGGAACTTGCAATCAGTCAAAGGAGGGAAAAGTCCGACTTCATTAGAGCAACTTGGATGAAGTATAAATGTATGCTGATGTGGCTGATGGGTAGAGAGTCTCTGCCATCGGTTTGTAGGACGTATGGGGCTTTTCTCCTGTGTGCACAGTAAATAAAGAGTCCCTGTTTCTGGACTGGTTGTGAAGTCGTCCCTTCCCTACCTGGTTAGGGGAATGTCCAGTACAAAAGCCCTCTCCCTCCTCATCTTAACTGAGGCATGCTCAGCACAGTCCCTTTCATTGCATTCTGGAGAAAGATGTTTATAGATGTACATTAAAGAAAAAAAGGACAGAAAAATGTACAGAGAGGGAAGCAGTATGGTTAGAGGGACAACTTGTCCCCCGCCCCCAACATTGCCAGCGCCGTCTTCTCCCAGGAAGATGTTCTGCTCGGCTTCCTTCACCCTTTCCCCCCTGAGTTCGGACAGATTCCTCTCGCGCTCCCTCCCTCCTGACTGCCACTCCGGGGGGGGGGAGGCTCCCTGTCCCCCTCCACAGCTGAAAGTCATGAGGCCTTGCAAGGGCTTCTCCCTCTTATGCAGCTCATGAATATTTAACAGCATCTGCTCTGGAAGCGATAAAGCCCACCAATCCTTGACAAATATGGCCTAATCTTTTCAATTTCGGGGTGCAAATATTCCTTCGGAGTCCTGTTTGTCACCTAGATTAATGGCCGCGGGTCCCATAATCCATCGGTGCTAATTCAAGTGGTGGCTACCGGGGACGTTTGCAGCCAGGAGGATGCCGGGACTCATAGGAAGGAGAGATTACGGTCGACGGAGGTTTCCCTGGCGTGTGGCTCTGTTGGGGCACAGATTTCCTTCCTTCCTTACCGACCTGAGCAGAATTAATTGAGCAGAATCCTCCCTGCTGCAAAAAAAAAAAGAAAAAGAAAAAAAGAAAAAGGGGTGAGGTGGGGTGGTACGGGTGATGAAAGTACCCCAGGTAACTTATTTTTTTTAAATTTATTTATTTATTTATTACATTTCTATACCGCCCAATAGCCGAAGCTCTCTGGGCGGTTCACAAAAATTAAAACCATAGTAAGACAACCAACAGGTTAAAAGCACAAATACAAAATACAATATAAAAAGCACAACTAGAATAAAAACCACGCAGCAAAATTGAAATAAAATTAAAATACAGAGTTAAAACAGTGAAATTTAAATTTAAGTTAAAATTAAGTGTTAAAATACTGAGAGAATAAAAAGGTCTTCAACTGGCGACGAAAGGAGTACAGTGTAGGCGCCAGGCGGACCTCTCTTGGGAGCTCATTCCACAATCGGGGTGCCACAGCGGAGAAAGCCTGGAGAAACTCATTTAAAAGCAACCATCCTGTGACATCCATTTGAAGGTCATGGCAAGAGTGAGGGGCATATTTCTTAGGTGGTAGTGGTGGGAATTTTGCACACTCCTTGTCTGCCACTGGGTCTTGGAGTAGCCATTGGCCATCAAAGGCCATCAAACCAAAAGAATGGTCCCTATTGTCCTTGGGCAAGTTTTAAACCAACCCTCCCAATGTGGTGCCTTCTAGATGTGTTGGACTATCTCTCCCCACCCCCAATAACCCCAATCAGCACTGAAAATAAACTGAAGTCCTAATAATTTTGATCGTATTTAAAGTGACTTTTTCCTCGATAGGGATCAGTGCAAATAATAATTTTAAAAACGATCAAAACAACATTTCATAGCAATGCCAGGATGGCTATGTTGTGAAGCTCTGTGGTTATAGATAGCTCTAGTGCAAAATATTGACAAAATGCACAACAACAACAACACCTCCACACAAACTGGGGTTGTGCAGGGACCCTGTGACCTACTTTGGAGGCTGATTTGGACCTTCTGAATCAGCCCCAATCCATCTCATCCCGCTTTAGACCCAGTCCAACTCCCTTCGGATCTGGATGCGAACCAAGATACAGTCACCACCCTTTGCAACACTAGATCTATCACAATAGAGAGACCCTGTCTTTCTTAAAAATGGTGGCTCTCATGTAGGACGGGTGGCTGTCAGGTGTAAGTAGACAGGTCACAAAAATCCCAGTGGATTGGCAGGCAAGAGGGAGGGGAAGCCAGTCACCATCATCCCAGATTGAGCTGAAGCACTCCGAAGCACATCAGACCCAATCCAACCCGCTCTGGATTGCTTTGAGGACCATTCTTTTGGTTCAATGGACTTGGATGGCCAGTGGCTACTCTCCAAATTAGCCTGCTTCAGTTCAGGATCCAGATCCAGAACCGAAGCGGTGCCCAACCCAACAAAAAAAACACCTACTTTTCAATGGTCATTGTAGATACTATTCAATTACTGCTACTGATTAATAGATTGGTGTTTCATTTCCAATCCCATTCAATTTAGCACTGAGGTCTTTTTCTTTGTTCATTTGTTTTTGTTTTCTTTTGCTTTTGGAGAAGGAAATATTTAAACTTTTTCTAATTATATCAAATAAGCAGAAAACCTATTATGAATTGTTTTGGAAAGTAGCAATAACAACAAAAGATTTAAGATGACCAAAACGGGCTTTGATTCCACAAGGCCCTTCTCTCCTCTCCAAGAGATTCTTTTATCTCTTTCCCTTGGCTGTGATTTCACAACAATAATAACACAAATTCATCATCCCAGAGAGAGAAACTGCAGAGGTGGTGAAAGGATTCTTGGCAGCCGGCTTTAACAGGGAACACTTGGGACAGATACATCTTCTAGGGCTGTGCAGTTGCAATGAGCGATTTTCGGACCTATAAGAAGACAGGGCAATGTAGGAAAAGATAATGCTGGCTGTTTACAGAAGATCCATTTCTGATGAGGGATGAGAGAAGACGTCCTCCTCAACTCTGCCATACCACAAGATCTCATCCAATATAGAATAATAGAATAGTAGAGTTGGGAGGGGCCTATAAGGCCATCGAGTCCAACCCCCTGCAGAAATCAACCTTTAAGCATCCCTGAAAGATGACTGTCCAGCTGCCTCTTGAAGGCCTCTAGTGTGGGAAAGCCCATGACCTCCCTTGGTCATTGGTTCCATAGTTGTACTGCTCTAACCATCAGGAAGTTTTTCCTGATGTCCAGCTGGAATCTGGCTTCCTGTAAATTGAGCCCATTATTCCATGTCCTGCACTCTGGGATGATTGAGAAGAGATGCTGGCCCTCCTCTGTGTGACAACCTTAAGTCTATGAAGGATGCTATCATGTCTCCCCTCCGTTTTCTCTTCTCCAGGCTAAACATGCCCAGTTCTTTCAGTCTCTCCTCATAGGGCTTGGTTTCCAGACCCCTGATCATCCTTATTGCCCTCCTCTGAGCACCCTCCAGCTTGTCTGCCCTGAGTGTGGGTGCAAACTATCATAAAAGGAAGAGCTTCACAGTGTGAGATGTGAGGAGAATTTCGAATCAGGGTAGGGCCATAACTCAGTGGTAGAGTTCCTACTTTGCATGCAGAAAGCCCAGGGTTCAATGCCTGGTACCTCCAGATAGGGGTAGGTAAGAATCCTTCATGAAACCATGGAGAACCACTGTCAACAACACTGGACTAGGTGGACCAAGTATCTCACACAATAGATGGCAGCTTCCTATGTTCCTATGGTGTGTTCGTTGTTGTGTTTTTAGAGAAAGGCCATAACTCAGTGATAGAATACCTGTGTGTCACACGGAGGGTCACCCAGCATCTTCAGGTAGGGCTAGGAAATAATTCTGCCTGGAACCCTGGAGAAATGCTGCCAGTCACTGTAGATAACCTTGAGCCAGACCATCTAACCGGCATTTTGCTATTTTGAATATTATGGTAGAATAATCAGCCTAATTTAGTATACAAAATAGGTTTAAAAGGGGGTTGGTAGTGAATTCTGTAGTTTACCTCTGTACTGTGTGAAGATGTTCTTCCTTTTATTTGTCCTGAATCCCCCACCAATCAGCTTCATGAGATGACCCGATTGGGTTCTAGTATTCTGAGAGAGGGAGAAAAGTATCTCCCTATCCACATTCTCTACCCCAGGCATCATTTTGTACACCTCTGTCATGTCTCCCCTTAGCCTCCTTTGCCCCCCAAGCTAAACAATCCCAGCTGTTTAGCTCCCCTTCCTTCATAGGGGAGATGTTCCAGCCCCTTGATAATTTTAATTGCCCTTTTCTGCACTTTCCCCAGCTCTATAATATCTTTTTTTTAGATGTGGTGACCAGAACTGTACACAGTATTCTAAGTGTGGTCGCACCATAGATTTGTCTAAAGGCAGTACGATACTGGCAGTTTTATTCTCAATTCCTTTTCTTATAATACCTAACACAGAGTTTGCCTTCTTTACAGTGGCCGCACACTGGGTTCTGATGATTTGAAGATTGCAAGGAGAATCCACTAGGCTGTTCCTTTACATTAGGGATGGGGAATGTGTCAGCCTCCAGATGTCATTGGATTGCAATTCCCATCATCCTTCACCACTGGCTATTCTGGCTTGGGCTGATGGGAGTTGCAGTTCACCAACCTCTAGAGGACCATTTATTCCCTACCATGTCTACATTTTATCAAGGGTAGGCAGGAGGTAGCGTTCCACAAGTTTTGGACCTCAACTCCCAGAAGCCCCCTGCCAGCAGGGCCAATGGTTGAAGCTCAAAACATCTCAGGATCTACTTGCTGTCCACGCCTGCATTGTGCTGTCTCTTTCCTCCAATCACATGCTGTTGTTTAGAGAGTTTTTCACTCAAAAGTTTATAGTGTTCACTGGATGACATCACAACATGTCTCGGTTTTAAAAAAAGACCTACCTACCTCTCTCTCTCTCTCTCTCTCTCTCTCTCTCTCTCTCAAAATACTAGAACCCAGGGTCATCCCATGATGCTGATTGGTGGGAGTTTCAGGACAAATAAAAGGAAGGACTTTTTCAGATAGCACAAAGTTAAACTCTGGAATTCACTACCACAAGACGTAGTGATGGCCACTAATTTGGATGGCTTTAAAAGGGGGTTGGATAAATTCCTGGAGGAGAAGGCTATCAAGGGCTACTAGCCCTGGTTATGTGCTACCTCCAGTATCTGAGGCAGTAAGCCTGTGTGCATCAGTTGCTGGGGAACATGGGTGGGAGGCTGCTGTTGCACCATGTCCTGATTTGTTGGTTCCTGGCCGACAGCTGGTTGGCCACAGTGTGAACAGAGTGCTGGGCTAGATGGACCTTTGATCTGATCCAGCAGGGCTCTTCTGATGTTCTTGAGAAGAAATACAATACTGGGGGGCTTTTGGTCCTTTTTTAAAAACTCATGCAGATTTAACCAATCCATTTATGAGTTGACTTAAACTCAAAGGATTACTTAAGATTTCTTTAGAATGCAATCCTATGCACGTTTAGACAGAAAAAAAGAGTCCTACATGTCTCAACTTTCCACAGCATAGCTGGCTGGGGAATGCTGGGTATTGGAGGCCTTTTTCCTGTCTAAACATGCACATAATTGCATTTTTAATTGAGTAAAACCCTACTAAAAATGTGTGTGTGTGTGTGTGTGTGTGTGTAAAAGAGAGGGAGAGTGTGTGTGAAGGAGTGACAATATTTAGGGTCAGGCTTTCTGGATCCCAGTCTATTGGAAGCATTCTATCACTGTTAGCATCCCAGAAGGATCTGTAAAGACAGGGGTGTGTGCAACGTAACAAACTCTTATGCTAGGCCCATCGCATAAACCCTTCTCAGGCCAAGCGCCACCACTTGAAAACCCGAGGGTTAGGGTTAATTAAAACCTTTCCCCTATCTATGAGGGAAACAGGTTTAATTCAGGATCTGCTCTAAATATACTGTGGTATAATCTGGGGAGGGTGTTTCATAACTGTAAGGCAGGTAAATAATGCCACGCAGACGCGTGGTATTTGGTAGCTAACAAAATAAAAATAAGTTCATTGTTGTTTATAAGCTGTAAATCAAAATATAATACTTTCAATCCTGCCTGGTCTAAACTCTCCACACACCAACCACCTCGCTCTGTGTACACCAGTCCTACGTCCCTAGACTCTAAACTCGTCTTACTTTACAAATAAAAACCACAAGAAAACAAAACCTTAAAACACTAACACTCCACAGCTCCCAACACACTTCTTATATACTCCTTTCCCCCCACCTATTACATCATACACCACACCCACTCAGTTCTAACATTCCCTGCTTACCAGACATACTATACCAGACATATACAATATAATCAATTGTGGGGTAACGCTACAGTGTGTCTGTGGAGAGAGAGTTGCTCTGGCCTGCTACCCCTTCTCCCCCTCCCCATTTTTTCATATCAAACCAGCTGTCTGAGACCTGCCCCTTCCAATCCCCCCCTCCCTGCTCACCTTCTCCTCCCCCAGACCCCCTTGGCAGCCGCAACACAATTTACTGTCCAACAGCTCCGTCCCAATTTGACAAACAACAGGTGATTTTGCTAATGAGGAATAAATGAGATCCACAGGATGAGAGAAGAGGAACAGCAGCTGGCGTGAAGACTGGATGTGCAGGTTTTATTAAAATAATAGATGGCCACATGGCTGGGATTAGAGGCCTCCATTTGAGAACTCCCTTCTCTCCAAACCCTCCCCCCCCATGCTCACCCCCACACCTGCCCTTGATCAAGCCCCCTCCCTCTCCCCTCCCTCCCTCTCTCTCCACATCCCTTAGCTGGAACATTTTCCAATCAGAAAATTACCGACTAGAGAGGCTGAGATGATCCCAGGCCATGCATACAAAATGCAGCCCCTTGTACGGTGGGGTGTGTGTGCGCTCACATCTGATGTGAGAAGGAGAAAGCATGGTGTGTGCACATCTGCGTGTGTATACGCCTGGTGAGGCAAAGCTAAGTAACCAAATAAAGAGGGTTGTAGGGAAATAAAGATGCTTTCAAAGAGCTGACTTGAGAAATGCCCTTAGAAAGTGGATTTTCTTTCTTTCTTTTTTTGCAGACGGGCAGGGGGGACTTGTGAGGCTATGTCCAGGTAATGGAGGAAACTGACAATTAGAAATGTGAATGGTGGCCACTAGGAATGGTGCTACCTAATTAAATAAAACGGTCCAATTGGCGTATGGGTGTGGTCTCCAATATGGTGCCTGTGTAAAGCTAGATTCCGGCTGGATATCAGGAAAAACTTCCTGACTGTTAGAGCAGTACAACAATGGAACCAATGACCTAGGGAGGTTGTGGGCTCTCCCACACTAGAGGCATTTAAGAGGCAGCTGGACAACCATCTGTCAGGGATGCCTTAGGGTGGATTCCTGCATTGAGCAGGGGGTTGGACTGGATGGCCTTATAGGCCCCTTCCAACTCTATTATTCTATGGGCACCAAAGTGCTAATGGGCACCTTGCTTGGCACTCAAAAGTGTCTCCTGCCCTCTTGATTTTTACTTGATAGATAAGAGATCTGGTATGTTGCTAAGGAAAATTCAGGCTCAAGAGAGCGAGTTGAAAAATAATGCTGTTAAAACTTAGGTTCTTATATGAGTTAAAGTGCAATCCTATGCATCTTTAGGAAGGAAAAAAAAATAGCCTATGCCTCCCAGCATTTCTCAGCCAGCATGGTCCAGATTGTCCACTATCACCCTCAGGAGTAGACATGGTGATCAACCTAACCTGAAGTCACACTACATAGTTCAGCACCTATCTGGCTTCATGAGGACCTCTGTCTTTGAGCTGTACTTGGGAGGAGAATGAAATAACGACCAAAGTGTTGCCCAGATCAGGACCCTACTAATGTTCTAGAAAGGGGTGGGGCAACACCACGAGTTGTGAAATTTCCCAGTAGTTGTTTTGGCATTGCTCGTGCAATAATTAGGAACATAAGAAGAGGCCTGCTGGATCAGAGCAAGGGTCCATCTAGTCCAGCACTCTGTTCATGCAGTCACCAATCAACTGCCCCCCTACACACACACACTGTGGCATTACCCCACAATTGGTTATATTGTATATGTCTGAATTAGTATGTCTGGTAAGAAGGGAATGTTAGAACTGAGTGGGTGGAAGCGTTTGGGCTACAGTGGCCAGCCAGCCGCCTATGGAAAACCCACAAGCAGGACATGAGCACAACAGCTTCTGTTTGTATGCTTCAACCGATATAGCTGTTGGATGCAGCTATTGAACAGGGACCCACAAGCAGGCCATAAGTGCAACAGCACCCTCCCACCCATGTTCCCCAGCAACTGGTGTATATAGGCATTACTGCCTCTGACATTGGAGGTTAGTAGCCATTGATAGCCGTCTCCTCCAGGAATTTATCCAACCACCTTTTAAAGCCATCCAAATTGGTGGTCATTGTGGTGTTACACCCCACAAGTCAGTTCCCAAATGTATGTCTGCAGTTTGTAAGTCTGTGGTGAGTTTAGAATGTTGGCCGGAGTGGGCGGAGCTAGAATGTCTGGGGAGGGGGAGGAGGGATATATAAGGGAAGGACGGAGGGGATTGGGGGGACTTTTTAGGTACTCTTAGAGTCTTTAGTGCTCTCTGTGTTTAGAGTACTTAAGTTCTGGGAAATTTGAGGGTCAGGGTAGAGAGTGGTGTCTTTGGAGTGTGGTGTGCACATAGTTGACGTATATTAATCAATACAGATAATAAAGAAAGCTCAAGAGTGATTGTGTGAGAGAAAGGAAAGCGCGTATGTGAATGAGTGAAAGGATTGGATGAAAGGTGAACCGCCCAGAGAGCTCCGGCTATTGGGCGGTATAGAAATGTAATAAATAAATAAATAATAAATAAATAAGGTTTCAAAAAGGTTTTAAATGTTGTTATTGGAAACAAAGCTTGTGAACTTTTAAAAATAAATTTTAATTATTTTGTTTTTAACTACCAGAAAAATCCCACATGTCTGTTTGGCATTTATCATCTGAAGTTTACACATTTAGCACCCACTCTGACAATAATTCACCTCAGCACATATAACTCACCGTGTTTTATTTTATATATTGAAATCCTTCTCCATTTGAACCCCTTTCTCCACATAGTTTGGAGGAAGGTGGTTTTTACCCCTTGCCTCAGGTGTATCAAGCGGTGGGGCTTGGCTTGAGCAGAGAGTAGCCGTGGCCGGGCCTGGTGTTCAGAGCTTGTGTCATGGCACTCATCTCTATAGAAAGCAACTAAACAGGGCAGGATCTACACTACTGCTTTAAAACGGTTTATAACAGTAGTGACAACTATTGAGGCCCAGGACACACTCCATGTACAGCCTTCAAAACATTTTCAAAGCGTTATATCCTGCTTAATGTAGATCTGTCCCACAGGTCCTTGGGTTTCATTTGGTTTCCTTGGCTGGGAAGCTCCCTGTTGTGGAGCAAACTTGGCCGCAAGCCTGCTCCTAGTCCTGCTGGACAGCTCCCTTGTATCATCAGGATAGCAGGGAAGCCATATCTTTTTACTCAGCACAGGAGGCGGGAATGGAAGACTAGGAGGGAATCTACACGTCGTACTGAAGGCGCACGCAAGCCCCTTCAGTGCGACCCGAAACCGCGTGTGTAGATCCTGCCCTGGAAGAGGCGCAGGAAGAGGCGGAGAAGGAGGCGGCTGGGGAATCCAGCTGCGTTCCTGCTGCCGCCGCCCACCACTTCCCCGCCGGCCTCCTCGCCGGCGGGGAGGTGGTGGGCGGCGGCAAGGATGCGTCCGGATACCCCAGCCGTCTCCTTCTCCGCCTCTTCCTGCACCTCTTCCAGCAGGATCCACACACGCGCTTTCGGGTCGCACTGAAGGTGCTTGTCTGCGCCTTCAGTACGACGTGTAGATTCCCTCTAGCTTGCAGCAAATGTTCACATCTGAAAATGGACAGTCTTGTCATCGTCACACTGCTGTTCAGCGTCACAAGTCCTGTTGAGCCCTGATGTGTCCAATAATAGCCCTAACAAAACTTCCACTCGCTTCTCCTGGGTATTGGGCCTCTAATTCCAAGGCATAAGAAAGTTCCTTTCAGCCTTAATTCCCTGGGGACCTCATTTTGCTACTCTCTCCAAATTCAGAGAGTGTCAAGGTGTTTGAGAAGCATTTAAAAATAAATAAATAAATAAATAAAAGCACTACCTCTGCAGAGGACAGGATTCCAGCCACCCAAACAAGAATCTATAGCTCGTCTGACATCCCCACCTTTTAACCACACAGCAAAAGAATAAAAGAAAAAGTTTACTGATGGAAAAGCAGCACAGGGAATAAGCACTCACATATAAGTGCTCTGTATAACTTAGGCCACTGTATAACTTAGAGTGACCATATGGAAAGGAGGACAGGGCTCCTGTATCTTTAACAGTTGTATAGAAAAGGGAATTTCAGCAGGTATCGTTTGTATGCACACAGCACCTGGTGAAACTCCCTCTTCATCACAACAGTTAAAGATGTAGGAGCCCTGACCTGTTTTGTATCTGGTCACTCTAGTATTGCTCCTGCAGCTTTAACTGTGGTGATGAAGAGGGAATTTCACCGGGTGCTGCATGCATACAAACAACACTTGCTGAAATTCCCTTTTCTGTGCAACTGTTAAAGATACAGGAGCCCGGTCCTCCTTTCCATATGGTCAGCCTATATAACTGAAGGAGATGTAGTAAGTCCTATACTAGTTAGGACCTTTAGCAAGTTGTTTAGGGTAACTTCCCAATCTTCTGCCCTATGTGAGGTTGGAGTTCGGGATATTTATTTATTATTGCATTCATATCCCATCTTCCCCCCTCCCCACAAGGAACCCAAGGAGGTGTACATAATCCTCCTCCTCTCCATTTCTATCATCACAACAACAACCCTGTGAGGTAGGTTGGGCTGAGAGTCTGTGACTGGCCCAAAGTCACCCAGTGAGTTTCCATGGTCAAATGGGGACTAGAAACCAGATATATTGACTCCCAGTCTGACACTTTAGCCACTATGCCTCATGGCATGCCTGTTTGCTCATCAGTTTTTTTTTGCAAACTTTTCATTTGCTTTATTCATTCCTCATGTACAAGGAAGTAAAAAAACAAGGAAGCAAAAACACACAAACAAAAACCCAATGACAATTCTGCCTGGACTTACCTGGGAGTATGCCCCACTGAATTCATTGATAATATTGTAATCAGGAATCTATCTATCTATCTATCTATCTATCTATCTATCTCTCAGAGAATGCCTGATGTTGTTTTTGCACAAAGATGCATTTAGTGTGCAAACCTAAGCATATTTACTCAGCACTGGGTCTCTTTGTAAAAGCAGCTCAGAGGAGGTGGAAGGACGGAAAGAAGGAAGGGAAAATCCTGATAATAAAAAGAGACGAGAAAGAGGGTGTGATGGAAGGAAAGAAAGAAAGAAAGGGAGTGAACGACGGAAAGAGCAGGTGGCTGTTCTGACAGATCTGAAGGAGACGGCACTTCATCCTTGCAGCAAGGTGAATGAAATGAAAGCGGAATGCCAGTGCCTCACCTGACAGATCCTCAATGCCACAAAGTCTTGCCTTATCAGCACTTGTCAATGTATAAAACTCCCGGTATCTGGCAGGCCTGACTGTTAATGAGGTGAATAGAGGTGGGCTGAGATGGGGTAGGGGAAAGTGCGCAGGGTGACCCAGAGGTGCTGCTGTGAGGATGGAAAGTGGAGCTGGGGAGGGAGGTTGGCCTAATGGTGAGAGATTCAAGCGTGGTGTAGTGGTTGAATGTCTAGCCTATGAGCAGTGGTGGGACTGAGAGAGAGCATCAGCCCCAGGGTCACCTAGCCATCTTCATGGCCAGGCAGGGATCTGAACCTGGGTTTCCCCAGCCCTAACCCAGAGCTGGCAGAAAGTAGATCTCCCGATGTTTGGATTTGAACTTCCAGCATTCCTGACCATTTGCCATACTGGTTGAATGCGGGTTGTTGTGTTATGAGAACACAACATGTTTTTCACAGGTTGGACATCATGCTGTCTGAACACAGTGCATTTCCCATAGGGTGGCTTGTTAACTATGTAGCGTGGCTTGTTAACCACTCTTAACCACCCAACAACAAAGCATGGGTTCTTAAGGTGACTTGTTCGAGAAAAATAAGTCACACTGCATTGTTCACAAGCCATCCTGCAGAAAACAAGCTGCTTTCAGATAACACAACTACCACTCATGGTTCAACCATTGAGTGTGGGTTACAATGTTGAGTGAACAGCCCTTTGAGTCCAAGAGAAGTAGTTAGGCACAGACCCTGGAGCAGTGGGACGGGACTACTAAAGGTCTCAAGCTGAGTGTAACCATTTTTAATCTTACTGGGGATTCTAAGGAGAAATCCTGTTTCCAAGTCTCTTCATCGAAATTCTACTCTTGAACCAAATTTGAGTTGCTATAACCATTAATTTTTCATGCTCCCCATCATTGCTATGAACACAAAATGATCAAGCATCTAACCGAACCCTCTGGCTTGACTATCCTTTTGGTGATGTCTTGGGAATTTAATCTTCAACAGTGCTCAAGGAGGATGGAGCATTTGCTCCTTTTTTTGAATTTGGAATGAAAAGCTAGCCTGAACCCATAACATTTTCCTAAGCAGATGCAACCAACCAAGAAGTGAAGCCTTTGGGGATTCCCTTATGCTGAAGCAAGGTAATTCTACCCACATGCATTCTGGTTCCTCTCCTTTCCTTCTAAGACAGGGGTGGACAACATACATCTCAAAAGCCAGATGCATCCCTGTGGTTCCTGACACCAAAAGGGTCAAAACTAGCTGGTTTGAATGTGATTTTTACTCTTTTAGTGCTCTGGGGCCACTACGAAACACCAAGAAAAGTCAACATTAGCTTGAAGACAAGCTAAGTTTGACCCTTTTGAAACTCTGTATCCATTCTGGATGCCATTTAACAATATTTCCCCCCAGTGCCTAACCAGCAGGGGGGAAGGACAGGGGGCTAAAAATGACCTCCAGACCTCCCCAAAGGTAAGAACATAGGAAGAGCCCTGCTGGATCAGACCAATGGTCCATCTAGTCCAGCACTCTGTTCCCACAGTGGCCAACCAGGGATGAACAAGCAGCACATGGTGCAACAGCACCCTCCCACCCATGTTCCCTAGCAATTGGTGTATACAGGCTTACTGCCTTGAGCACTACTGCCTAAAATCTCTCCATTTCCTTGTCACCAGCACCTTAGCTTCCCTGCTTGCACAACATCCCAATGGCACACTCAATCTGGACTTCTATCATCTGCTCTGGGCAATGTTTCAGGCAAGGAAGCATGAGATAGGATAGGCAGCCAATTCAGAGCGGAGACTTGGGTGTATTTCAGCACCATAGACAGCAACCATGGAGCTGGAGAATTGACACAAGTTATTCCAGCACTGACTCAGAGCAACTGGCAGGTTTTTATAGTCAGGTGTGGAGAGTCTTTCAGGAAGCTCCACCCCCTGAGGTGCTGTATCGTTCTCTTAAAGAGCCAACAGCCTGTTCCTTTCAGTGTTGGCTTCTCCAGGGGAATGATGGTTGAAGGAGTCAATTTCAGACTGCTCCTTAAAGTCTCCATGTTCACTAGAGGAGTCTGAGATCCAATTGTTGGAGTTAGGGGGCAGTGGCACATCTCAGTGGTTGCATATATAGGTTATGGGTCTGAGGCCATGGGCACCAATTCAGAAGGACCAAGGGACTGGTTCTGGTATCTCTTTGGAGTTGCTGCCACTGGAGACTTCATTCTTTGAGGGCTCTTGGGCTATGACACCCAGTCCTTGCCTTCCACTCTTTATGTGATAAATGCGACTTCCCCCGATCTTTTTCTTTCTCTCTCTTTATGTTAAACTGGTGCATTTATCGATGTGGTAGGGGCTTCATATGTTTCTGTAACATGTATAGATTCGTGTATGTTTTGGGAACAAAATATGTAAACAATAACCCTGTTCAGATGACACACTAAGCCATGGTGGTTAAGCACTTTGAACTAAACATTATGGCTTCGTGTGTGATGTGAACCATGACTTAGCATTTGGTGTGAACCACTCCTAACCATGGTGGGTACATAACCATGGTTTAAACATGCTGACTAACTATTTGCTGTGGCCTAACCATGGCTCATGAAGTCGATGTTTTGGGTCTTGAACAAGAGTCTGAGCTAACATCCTAATTTTAGAAGTAGCTATTCCCCATCTTTTTAGAGTGTAGTGCATAAAACTGCTGTTTGTGCATCATGCGTCTGGTAAAGATCTCTTAGACCCACATTTGTCATTCCATGTGTACACATGTACAAGTCAACATGTATGAGTGAATTAAGATATGCAGTAACCACGTGCCTTTTCAGCCTGACCACACTGACTATGACTTCATCAGCACAATATTGCATTTTCTTTTGTTGTTTATTCGTTCAGTCGCTTCCGACTCTTCATGACTTCATGGACCAGCCCATTCCAGAGCTTTCTGTCGGCCGTCACCACCCCTAGCTCCCCCAAGGTCAAGTCCGTTGGTGTGTTGATCTTTAGAACATCGGATTCGTTGTTCACCACCAGCACCGTCGGCTGCTAGCCGTCCTTTTGGCTTTGAGCTAGCTGCGTCATCACATCTGGGGCTAGTTGAATTTATCCTCTGTTCCTCCCCGGTAGCATTTTAACCATCGACCTGGGAGTCCCATCTTCTGATAGAATACTGACATATCTCTGGTTGTACTGATCCATTTAGTTTTCATGACAAGAATACTGGGGTGGGTTGCCATTACCTTCCCCAGGGATTGTATTCAGTCTGACCTCTCTACCATGACCTTCCCGTCTTGGGTGTCCCTTCATGGTTTAGGAAGGAACGATCCAAGGTAATGATCTCCTTTGCTGGAGTGCATTTTCTTAGCAGCCATGAATACCTAATCATACCCTTTTGAGAAGTGCATCATTGAACTACAGCATTTCCCCCCTGTTTTCCATCCAGGTTGCACTGGCAACTCCAGAACTTTATTCCCATGAAGTGAGTGAAAGGGGGAAAAAAAAGAAAAGAATTCACATAACATCCCAAGGTTTCCTGCTGGGAGAGTGATCTCACCTTCACATCTCTCTCAAATAAGTGTGAACATGTAGGCAATGCTGTTCCCCCCCTTCTCCTACAGAACTTGGCGATGTTGCTCGGGATTCTCTCTCACAAGGCTTCCTATTTCTCCAACACTTCTCAAGTTTTTAGTATTCTTTGTGGTGTGTTGCCCTTTCTAAAGGATGTATCCAAGGTGCTGAACCCTACCCCCATGTCGAGGGCAGGGTTCCACATCTTGGATACCTCCTTTAGATTCTGACTGGTGCTGACTGAAACCCAGAGTAGATTTACAACCCGACTGACACTGGAGTCACCAGCCTGCACTGGTGGCAGTACTGCTCTCATCTGGCAACCAAGGTTGTGTCACAGGGATGGAGGTGCAGACTCCTGTTTGTGACAGCTGCATTTAGGGTTTGGGTCCAAATCACCCTAAGGAGTCAGAAATGGAAGTGTTCGGGCTACAAATTTAAACCAGTTCCAATCAAGTTTAACTGCCATCTTGGTCCTGTGGGGAAGAAGAAGGACCGAGGGGACAGGAGCAGGCCGAGGAGACATCGGGGCCTGCTCCTGTTGGACTCTTCCCCCACCCCCACAGGGCAAACTGCCATCTTGGCCCTGTAGGAAAGAAGAAAGACCGAGGGGACAGGAGCAGGCCGAGGAGACATCGGGGCCTGCTCCTGTTGGACTCTTCCCCCACCCCCACAGGGCAAACTGCCATCTTGGCCCTGTGGGGAAGAAGAAAGACCGAGGGGACAGGAGCAGGCCGAGGAAACATCAGGGCCTGCTCCTGTTGGGACTCTTCCCCCACCCCCACAGGGCAAACTGCCATCTTGGCCCTGTGGGGAAGAAGAAAGACCGAGGGGACAGGAGCAGGCAGAGGAAACATCGGGGCCTGCTCCTGTTGGGACTCTTCCCCCACCCCCACAGGGCAAACTGCCATCTTGGTCCTGTGGGGAAGAAGAAGGACCGAGGGGACAGGAGCAGGCCGAGGAAACATCGGGGCCTGCTCCTGTTGGACTCTTCCCCCACCCCCACAGGGCAAACTGCCATCTTGGTCCTGTGGGGAAGAAGAAGGACCGAGGGGACAGGAACAGGCCGAGGAAACATCGGGGCCTGCTCCTGTTGGGACTCTTCCCCCACCCCCACAAGGCAAACTGCCATCTTTGTCCTGTGGGGAAGAAGAAGGACCGAGGGGACAGGAGCAGGCCGAGGAAACATCGGGGCCTGCTCCTGTTGGACTCTTCCCCCACCCCCACAGGGCAAACTGCCATCTTGGTCCTGTGGGGAAGAAGAAGGACCGAGGGGACGGGAGCAGGCTGAGGAAACATCGGGGCCTGCTCGTGTTGGACTCTTCCCCCACCCCCACAGGGTAAACTGCCATCTTGGTCCTGTGGGGAAGAAGAAGGACCGAGGGGACAGGAGCAGGCCGAGGAAACATCAGGGCCTGCTCCTGTTGGACTCTTCCCCATCCCCCACAGGGCAAACTGCCATCTTGGCCCTGTGGGGAAGAAGAAAGACCGAGGGGACAGGAGCAGGCCGAGGAAACATCGGGGCCTGCTCCTGTTGGACTCTTCCCCCACCCCCACAGGGCAAACTGCCATCTTGGCCCTGTGGGGAAGAAGAAAGACCGAGGGGACAGGAGCAGGCCGAGGAAACATCGGGGCCTGCTCCTGTTGGACTCTTCCCCCACCCCGACAGGGCAAACTGCCATCTTGGCCCTGTGGGGAAGAAGAAAGACCGAGGGGACAGGAGCAGGCCGAGGAAACATCAGGGCCTGCTCCTGTTGGACTCCCCTCCTTCGGGAGCAGGACAATCCCATCAGCCCTTTCCCCAGTCCACTTAATTTCTCTCTCTCTTTACCTCTTCCCTCCTGAACTCCTTTTCCTTGTGTGTCATGTCTTTATTAGACTGTAAGCCTGAGGGCAAGGACTGTCTTTTTTGCTAAGTGTAAGCCGCTCTGAGAGCCTTTTTTGGCTGAGGAGCGGGGTATAAGTATGATAAATAAATAAATAAATGAATCCTGGAATCATCCTGGGGTCATCCCTTCCTGCTCCTGGGATCCCCTGTGTGTCATTTACATGAACAGGGATGGCCCCGGGATGATCCCGGGATAAACCTTAGGTCCAGCTAAGTAGTTACTACAAGTGACTCTTGTAGTAAAAGATTTTATAAGATGTTCCCTCAAAGAGGAACCTAAAATTAACAATATATGTACTTTATGGACATGCCCTAACAACATAGTATGTGGTGCCTTTGGCTGAGCAAAGCTTGAAGCTGCTTCATACACAGAGGAATCTCTGCTGATTAAAGCTGTGTTTTTTTCTCATTCCTGTTGTCTATATTAATGAGCCCAGAAACATTACTTCTCCCAATTAAGACAGTGTTGTGAAAGGGCTAGAGCTAGAATTAATTTAGCTCCCCAAAATTCTTCCTACAAAGGAGGAGGATGATTTTCTTTTTGCATATTCCCTGAGTATCTGAATATTTGCTGAATATTCACTCCCTCAATTTATTTATTTATTAGCAATATTTACTGTCAATGATATCTAATCTCTATATCTGTCAGTGGATATTAATTTGGCTGTATTGGCTAGTTGACATGCAATAGGCGTTTGTGTGTGTGTTAGTATTTGACAGCATTTCATATGTATGGGTATTTAGTATCTGGTAATATTTGATAGAGGATATGGAACGGAAGTTAGTATTTGGTAGGGTTTAATGACTGACAGCACCTGTGTTTTCATCTCTGATATGGGCCCAATAAAAGGGCTAGGAAAAGCCAAGAAGTCTAAAAAACAGAAATTTCAAAATCTGAAGTCGTATTTCATGTTCAAAAAGTGAATTCAAGTTTCAGATAGGAAATGTCCCATTCAAAAGTGCGCCATGGAACTGGAATGTCGGCAAGTTTTGAGTATTTGCAAGAATTTGTTTTGGTTTTAGGAAGGCACTACCAAAATGTTATTCCAGCACATTTGTGGGATTTTAATACCCAGGGTACTTTTTGGTTAAAGTCCATCAACTTTTTCTGACACCCAATTTTCTAATAATAGCAATATCTAAAAAGACCCCCCCTGTAAATTTGGTTGTTGAAAAGTAACACTTTGGGGGGAGGGAATGGGAGTGGATTTTTGTGTGAAAGGAGGTGTCAGCTTGGTTCTGGTACTAATCACAAATTCCTGGATTGATAACATGCTCAGAGGCACCCTGTTCGTAGTGAATGCCCCACCACCTGAGGCATTTTCCTGTAGTTGATGGACCACAAGGTTCTAGTAAAAAACCCCAAACAAAACTCATCCCATAGAAACCTGAATTCTGCCCACCCCTACTATAAGGACTAGAAACTTAAACAAAACAAAACAATTCTGAGAACTCACAGATCTGTGCACCTGGGAAATTGTGAAAAATACATGTGGCCATGATTGGCTTTCATGTTTAGCATTAAACATTTCATTCAGTCTTGGGGGCCACCCTCAAGACCCACTAAAGTTTTAAGAGAACTGCAACAGAATGGTGCAGCATAGAGGGAGAAAACTTATCAAGAAAGTTCCCCAATTCAAAACTTCATAAAAGTTGGGTTCATTGGGTGAAAGTTTTAACTCCTGCGGAAGTGAAATTAAAAGAAGGAGGGGAAAAAAATGCTTTCAATTTCCAACGTGTTTTGGAGGGTCACCCCACCTCCTCCTGCCGTGCCTGCTCAAAAGCCACTCCATTTCATTATCATTCCGTCGAGCAATTAAATGTAGTATTATCTTATTTATTTTGGCTTGCCTTCTTGGCAGTCCCCTGCTGTAAATTAAATGATTGCTGAGTTAGATTAACAGAAAGCATATGTGGAAATTACCTTTTAATTTCTTAATTACATTGCATTCACCCGCGGCTCAACCCACCTGTATGGACAAGTGTGATGTTAATTTCCATTGATATATTATCTTCACCGAACAAATTAGGTTCCTGTTAAAGGGAGCGTGTGTAGGAATTCGTGGCTTTCTCAAGTGTAGCGGGGTTCATCTAAGATGAGTGGACAAATGAAAGGGCCAGGGAAGGCAGGCTATTCACCTGACGCTGGTGGAGTTGGGGAACCATTTCAGCATCCCAGTTTGGGCAACATAAATGCTGAATGTTTAAAGCCATGGGCAAAATCTACCCCTCCTGGGGTTAAAATCCAGCCCTACAGAATTCCCCCAATGGCAATGTCCACCTTTTCCTGATCTGACCCGCTTTCTGTTAGCCACAGCTCATTAATTTCAGCTGCACCCATTATTTTGATGATTGCTCTCAAAGCTTGGGAATGTAAGAATAAGATCCAAGAATAACTGCCATAAAACACGAGCCTACAGATGTCCCCTCCACCATCCCCAATGGGGGATACTTGGCTCAGCAATACTACAAATGAGAAGGATCTTGGAATTGTTGTAGATCGCAAGCTGAATATGAGCCAACAGTGCGATATGGCTGCAAGAAAGGAAAATGCTATTTTGGGCTGCATTAAAAGAAGTATAGCTTCCAAATCATGTGAGGTACTGCTTCCTCTCTATTCGGCTCTGGTTAGGCCTCATCTAGAGTATCCAGTTCTGGGCTCCACAATTCAAGAAGGACGCAGACAAGTTGGAGCGTGTTCAGAGGAGGGCAACCAGGAGGATCAGGGGTCTGGAAACAAAGCCCTATGAAGAGAGACTGAAAGAACTGGGCATGTTTAGCCTGGAGAAGAGAAGGCTGAGGGGAGACACGATAGCACTCTTCAAATACTTAAAAAGTTGTCACACAGAGGAGGGCCAGGATCTCTTCTCGATCCTCCCAGAGTGCAGGACACGGAATAATGGGCTCAAATTACAGGAAGCCAGATTCCAGCTGGACATCAGAAATAACTTCCTGACTGTTAGAGCAGTACGGCAATGGAACAAGTTACCTAGGGAGGCTGTGGGCTCTTCCACACTAGAGCACTTGGAGCAGAGTGTTTCAAGCAAGTCATATACATGCGCACACACACACACACACACACACACACACACACACACACACACACACGGGTTCTCGTATTTATATTGTAATTGAGTCCAGTGGAAATCCAGAGCCCAATAAAATACATCAAGGTGAGTCCTTGAATGTTTCCTTCTGCAGGGCTTAGAAAGGGTGAGGTTTAAATTGTGAAAATGGTTTGGAAGGGAAGGATTAAATACCCTGTTCCCAGCACGACTCCCTCCACCTTGCTATGTTCAAAGCAGCCATGGGGGGCAGCTAACAACAAAGAACCAAACAGTGCGATATACTGGCTCTCCATCACACAGGAATCATTCCTAGGTCGGCCTCCACATTGGGTCTTTGTGGGAAATACAGGGAATGTTGGGCAAATGTCACTGGCCATGGTGCTGAAAGGGGCCTCGATTGCCCACGGTTCTGAAGTATACATTGGGTTGTTCTTCTTACTATGATTATCTCACTCTAAGATGACTCATGGGAAGGGATGGGCCGAGACGATTTGCTGGACATGGGTGAGTCTGCCAGGCTGCCGCACCAAGTTGGGCACTCACAACATCCCTTGCGGAAGGTTAGTGACTAATCCAAAGTCACCCAGCGAGCTTCAAAGCTGAATGGGGGATTTGAACCCAGATCTTCCCACACTGTACCACACTGGCTGTCAGTGAGCACCTTCAAGGGAAGGTGAAATTGAATGTGACCTCCCATTCAGGAGGCACACACAGATCATACACTTATACAGAAATATATTGGTGGGCTCCTCTGAATGTTTGCCCTTCTCCTTCTCTTCCTCGTCTTCCTCCTCCTCCTCCTCCTCCTTCGTCTTTAGAAGGTTGATACTTTGCCATCTGTAAAGTCCGGGCCCTGGACGGAACTGAAGAGGGTTTATCCCTGGAGTGCTGAGAAGACTCTATGTGCAATGCCCATGTGCGCACAAGGACCATAATTACATGGCTTTCACATTATTATTTCTTGTTATTATGATTATGATTTTAAACACACACACATACACACACACTGATGTCTCTCTCGTTCACAGCAGGGAGTTACATTTTACTTTAATTGCCTGTGTTTGAATCAATTTAGGCTCAATTATCACTTTTTCATAGGTGTTACTAAGAGGCAATATCTCGGATTCAAGCGGGTGTATTGACGTACCCCTCCCTGTTCTTCCCCCTTGTGATCCAGCATGTCTAGGCAGAGTCTAGCATCTCTCTGAGCAGGCTAGGGCCTCCTCCTCCTCCTCCTCCTCCTCCTCCTCCTCCTCCTCCTCTTCCTCTTCCTCTTCCTCTTCCTCTTCCTCTTCCTCTTCCTCTTCCTCTTCCTCTTCCTCTTCCTCCTCCTCCTCCTCCTCCTCTTCCTCTTCCTCTTCCTCCTCCTCCTCCTCCTCCTCCTCCTCCTCCTCTTCCTCCTCCTCCTCCTCCTCCTCCTCTTCTCTAGCAGTGGCTGTGGGTGTATTTATGTATATATTTTATTATTGTTATTTATATAGAGCTTTTAGTGTTTAGGATATTTGAAGTACTCAGTGTTTGGTAATGTTGCCTTAAAGTAAAGCTGTGTTCCACTCGTGTTTTTTTTTTATCTAGCACAAAGGAGATCCTAGTGGAATCGGAAAAGGAAACATATTATTATTATTATTATTATTATTATTATTATTATTATTATATTATTTATTACATTTTTATACCGCCCAATAGCCGAAGCTCTCTGGGCAGTTCACAAAAATTAAAACCAATAAGAACACATCCAACAATCTAAAAACCCAAATACAAAATACAATGTAAAAAGCACAACCAGGATAAAACCACACAGCAGAAATTGATATAGGAATAAAATACAGAATTAAAACAGCAAAGTTTAAATTTAGGTGTTAAAATACTGAGAAAATAAAAAGGTCTTCAGCTGGCGACAAAAAGAATACAGTGTAGGCGGACCTCTCTGGGGAGCTCGTTCCACAACCGGGGTGCCACAGAGGAGAAAGCCCTCCTCCTAGTAGCCACCTTCCTCACTTCCTTTGGCAGGGGCTCACGGAGAAGGGCCCCTGTAGATGATCTTAAGGTCCGGGCAGGCACAAATGGAAAGAGGCGTTCCTTCAAGTAACATGCCCCCAAGCCGTTTAGGGCTTTGTATGTTAGTACCAGCACTTTGAATCTGACCCGGACCTGGACTGGCAGCCAATGAAGTTGTAAAAGGACTGGTGTGATGTGATCTCGCTGGCCAGTATTTTCAAGCTCATTGAATGAACATCATATTTGTAGTTAGAACCCAAACATAGGGTGACCATATGGAAAGGAGGACAGTGTCTTTAACAGTTATATAGAAAAGGGAATTTCAGCAGGTATCGTTTGTATACATGCAGCAGCTGGTGAAATTCCCTCTTTATCACAACGTGAAAGCTGCAGGAGATATATTAGAGTGACCAGATACAAAAGAGGGCAGGGCTGCTGCAGCTTTAACTATGATGATGAAGAGGGAATTTCACCAGGTGCTGCATGCATATAAATGACACCTGCTGGAATCTCCTTTTCTATACAATTGTTAAAGATACAGGAGACTTGTCCTTCTTTCCATGTGGTCATCCAACCCAAACAACCTGAAAGAACGTTTACAGACACTTGCTTTTTGCCACTCTAGCTCACTGCAGACAGTACGTTAAAAAAAAACAGCCATTGAGCTTAGCTTGCGCACCCCTCAGCTCATCTTGGTGCTCCCCTTCAAATCAGAGTCCCTGCTCACACACCACTAAGGCAAGCCGTGTAAACAGGATCCAGTGCAGGTACACAATGCAATTGGAAGTGAAGATTTGGCATGAAACCCGAAAGCTTCACAGAAAGAATGGATTCTGAAGAGGGACTGGAAAGAAGAGGAAAGGAAGGAGGCATGCTGAAGGTCAGGCAAGGAGGCATGCTGTAAGTCACGGGAGGAGGCATGCCATAGATCAAGGGAGGAGGCATGCCATAGGTCAGGGGAGGAGGCATGCCATAGGTCAGGGGAGGAGGCATGCCAT
This sequence comes from Elgaria multicarinata webbii, assembly GCF_023053635.1. NCBI lineage: Eukaryota > Metazoa > Chordata > Lepidosauria > Squamata > Anguidae > Elgaria > Elgaria multicarinata. Next base: position 15,744,491 of record NC_086188.1, on the reverse strand, counting down.
AGGTCAAGGGAGGAGGCATGCTGTAGGTCAGGTGAGGAGGCATGCCGTAGATCAGGGGAAGAGGCATGCCATAGGTCAGGGGAGGAGGCATGCCGTAGGTCAGGGGAGGTGGCATGCTGAAGGTCAGCTGAGGAGGCATGCCATAGGTCAGCTGAGGAGCCATGCCATAGGTCAGCTGAGGAGGCATGCCACAGGTCAGGTGAGGAGGCATGCCATAGATTAGGGGAGGAGGCATGCCATAGGTCAGGGGAGGAGGCATGCCATAGGTCAGGGGAAGAGGCATGCTGAAGATCAGGTGAGGAGGCATGCCATAGGTCAGGGGAAGAGGCATGCCATAGGTCAGGTGAGGAGGCATGCTGTAAGTCAGGGGAGGAGGCATGCCATAGGTCAAGGGAGGAGGCATGCTGTAGGTCAGGTGAGGAGGCATGCCATAGGTTAGGGGAGGAGGCATGCCATAGGTCAGGGGAGGAGGCATGCTGTAGGTCAGGTGAGGAGGCATGCCATAGGTTAGGGGAGGAGGCATGCCATAGGTCAGGGGAGGAGGCATGCTGTAGGTCAGGGGAGGAGGCATGCCATAGGTTAGGGGAGGAGGCATGCCATAGGTTAGGTGAGGCGGCATGCCATAGGTTAGGGGAGGAGGCATGCCATAGGTCAGGGGAGGAGGCATGCCATAGGTCAGGGGAGGAGGCATGCTGTAGGTCAGGGGAGGAGGCATCCCATAGGCAAGTGGCATAGAACCCCTGGCTTTCAGATGGGTTCCAGTCTTCAGGGAGCAGCAAGGGAAAATTGTCCCACAGAGTGGGAGACCTCTGAGGCCACAGTGCAGCAGTGCCCAGCCGCGCAAGGGGCGCCCCGCGCGGACTTCCAGATGAACACTCTGCTTTGACTTGGGATTGGGGATAAGTGTGCGGGAGGGAGGAAGCCGAGGCCGGCTTCCGCTCACACTTGTCACACGGACATAGAAACACGCACGCACACGGAGACACAGGTGGCCTTGGCCTGTTCCTCCTCTAGCCAGGCAAGCAAGCTGCAGTGTTTCCAGCCCCCCCCTCAAAAGCAGCCGCACCCAACGCTGATTAGATCGCTGTCGCTGGGGACCCCGAAGGTTAATTGCCAGCTCCTTTGTGTGCCGCCCGGCGAGGAGCCCCAGCATGGTTTGGGCCTGGATTATTCCTCTGGCTTTGAGCACAGCCGTGTCTTGTCTCGCCCGGCAAAAGAGGAGTGCTTAACAAGTATTAAGAGACACAAATAATTCTCCCTTTCTCCCCGGCCTTTTCTTTTCTCTCTTTCTCTTGCCTTGTAAATCCTGCTTAGCGGAGCTGAATAGGCCAATGGCTTCACACCGCACCTTTATTCAGGGCCAAAGTGGCTGAGGATTACCTCTTCTCCCCCCCTCTCCGCCTTCGTGTTTTCTTGCTTAGCATTTGTTCTCGGAAGAACGGAGTAAGGAAGGCTTAAGGAGGGGGGTGCGGATGGGGTGGGGTTCCCCATTTAAGGGGATCTCGGCCTATTCACGGGAACTTGTCCAGATCCTGGTG